>NC_030832.1:25368643-26853643 GCF_001704415.2 Capra hircus
CAGCTGATATTCACCCATTCTGATGGCTCAAATACTAAAATCCTTTCTTTTTGGCCGGATCGAGCAGCAGGTGGGGATCTCAGTTCCTTTACCAGGGATCAAACCCAAGCTGCCTACACCGGAAACGCAGAGTCTTAACCATTGGACTGACAAGGAAGTCCTGCAGTACTTTCATATCAAATACGTTTATACAGGTAAATAGTTGCTGTCTGGAGCACCACCTCCCCGCCCCCAGTCTTCATCCTAGAATACACACTGTCCCAGCCCCTCTCTAAGATCCTTAGTTTTCCCTTCCAAGACTTGCCCCAGCACCCTGGCCATGTCTGTTCTTCCACTGGTGCCTGAATGTTATTAAAAAACTTTGAATATCACTCACCACTATATAAAATCTATAGTCCATGGCTCAGAGGCAAAGAATCCCCTGTGATGCAGGAGACACAGGAGATGTGGGTTCAACCCCTGAGTTGGGAAGATTCCCTGGAGGAAGAAATGGGACAGAGGAGTCTGGTGGGCTACAGTCCCATGGACAGAGGAGTCTGGTGGGCTACTATCCAAAAAGGTTGCAAACAGTCGGACACGACTAAAGAGACTTAGCACACTATGAAGTGAAGTGAAGTGAATGTCGCTCAGTCATGTCTGACTCTCTGCAACCCCATGGGTAGTCCATGGAATTCTCCAGGCCAGAATACTGGAATGGGTTGCCGTTTCCTTCTCCAGGGGATCTTCCCAACCCAGGGACTGAACCCAGGTCTCCCGCATTGCAGGCAGATTCATTACCAACTGAGCCACCAGGGAAACCCGAGCACACTATGGAGAACCTTAAACATTGGAAATTTTTGTTCCAATTTTGTATAGAATTCAAAATGGAAATTCCTTAAAAAGCTAAAAATAGAGCTACCATATGATGCAGCCATCCCACTCCTGGGCATATACCCAGAGAAAACCATAACTCAAAAGAATGCATGTCCCCCAGTGTTCACAGCAGCACTATTTACAATAGCCAGGACAGGGAAGCAAACTAAATGTCCATTAACAGAGTAATGGATAAAGAAGACAATGGAATATTATTCAGCCATAAAAAGGAACTAAATAGTGCCACTTGCGGAGATGTGGGTGGACCTAGAGACTGTCCTACAGAGTGAAGTAACCCAGAAAGAGAAAAACAAATATAGTATAATAACACTTATATGTGGAATCTAGAAAAATGGTACAGATGAACTTATTGGCAGAGCAGAAATAGAGTCACAGGTGTACAGGACAAACTTACAGTTACCAAGATGGGAAGGGGGATAAACTGGGAGATTGGGATTGACATATACACACTGCTGCTGCTGCTAAGTCACTTCAGTCGTGTCTGATTCTGTGTGACCCCATAGACGGCTCCCCCATCCCTGGAATTCTCCAGGCAAGAACACTGGAGTGGGTTGCCATTTCCTTCTTCAATGCATGAAAGTGAAAAGTGAAAGTGAAGTCATTCACTCGTGTCCGACTCCTAGCAACCCTATGGACTGCAGCCCACCAGGCTCCTCTGTCCATAGTATATACACTACTATATATAAAATGGATAACTAAAGAAAACCTGTTTATTTAGCACAGGGAACTCTACTCAGCGATCTGTGGTGACTTAAATGGGAAGGAAATCTAAAAAAAGAGGTGATATATGTATACACATAACTGATTCATTTTGCTATAAAGCAGAAACTAACATATTGTAAAGCAACTATACACCAATTAAAATTTTAAAAAAACAAAGTCCATAGCCTTTCATCTGACATATTATTTTATACTCTCACTCCTACTAACTTTTTCAGCCTTATCTCTCACAACACAATCACCATGAATTCCAGCAACATGAATTCCCCATTATTCCCCAAGAAAGACAAAACAAGGCAAAATCTCCCTACTTAGATTTCTATCTCCCTCATCTTTCCTTCAAAACTCCTATTCATCATTCACAAGCCTTCTCAATTGTGCCCTAGTTCATATAAGTGGGGGCTTCTCCGATAGCTCAGTTGGTAAAGAATCCTGCTGCAATGCAGGAGACCTGGGTTCGATTCCCAGGTTGGGAAGATCCCCTGGAGAAATGAAAGGCAACCAACTTCAGTATTCTGGCCTGGAAAATTCCATGGACAGTATAGTCCATGGGGTCACAGAGTCAGACACGACTGAGTGACTTTCACTTCATATAAGTGAGTTACCTGCCAGTTGAGAAACTGGCTTGATCACTTGGATTCTGCTCTGTGTTTAATCAGATTTCTGTCTTGATTTCTCTTCCAGGATCCTGCTTTGGTGATGTGCCTTAGACTGTAGCCTTCTCCTAAGATGAAGACTGCCTTTATCATACCTGTCACTTTTTTTTTTTTTTTTTGCAGCAAAAGACAGGAAGGGAAACCAAAGCATCAGAATGTCATGGTATCCAATTACTCAAGTCAACCTCGTAAAGACCACCAGAAGAGTATCTTCTGCCTTCCCTCCACCCACTATATCCTCTAATCAGCTGTGCTGATGAGCAGAACATATAAAACAAATTTATCAACATTACATTTATTTACCCTTGTTGTGACCGTGCCTGTACACATCTCCTTTATCCATCACCCATCCTTTCCACCCTGAAAATGACTTATTTCTCTCTCCTTTACATTACTCTAGTTCCCCCGTCTCTCCTGGGCACAAGAATGTCAAAACTGCAGTTTTCCCCTCTTTATCATGCCTGTGTCTCCAAATATCTTGCTGCACAAGATATTTGTCTATTTCCATTGATCCAATATATTCTATTTCTCCCAACAAAACATGCCTATAAAATATTTTCCAACACACATGCCCATATAACTATACTTTTTTTCCTTCACATACCTATAACCAAATACCTTTTATATACTTACTACTTAACAAGTAGATTGGCACCCAATTAACATTACCCATCAATTCTAGGGGAATATGGGACTGTCTGATGCAGATGCTGGCCTAGATTCCCAGTCTCTGTGAGTCTCTAGGTCCTTTCCATTGTTCACTCTGCATTCTGCTTTCTCCTGTGACTCAAGCCTTCAGCACTGCCCACTGGACAGCTCCCCAGTACCATTTACCCCAGGATTCAAAATCCAAGGGTAGATGGCACTCAATCCTACACACCAGCCTTCTCCACAAACACAGACAGATGGAGATATCCCATATTTATCCTCTTGAATCTCCTCATCCCCCCTCATTCTCCACAACTGATTCAACATATAATCATTTAAGCATACTCTTTGCATACACAGATTTGACAAATTGGACCAGTATTTACTTGCTGGATGAAGCCTAGTGCTGGGGGATGGGCTGGACATGATCAGCAAGCTTTGTTCTGCTGCCTCTGGCTAGGATCAGGCTCTGTGTGACATTCAGCACACCACAGCCATCTGGGCAGCTCTTGTTTAGCTCCTATCTCTGTTCCTGTGTCCCCAAGAAGCTCCAGACACCTCCCAGGATACATCTCACTTCCACATTCCTGATACACTCACCGATGCCCTGCCCTATGGCAAATGGGGAAGACTTCCAAAATCCATGGTACATGGCATGCTACAGGAAAGTTCCAGAAGACCAACAGCAAATACTATCATGGAAACCATTTGTTCAGGGACATTCAGAAGGAGTGCCATGGTGGCTAAGAGTACAAATTCTGGAGCCCAGATATCTATGTTCAGATCTTGGCTACCCCCCATATCAGCTTTGTGACCTTATGCAAATTACCTAACCTCTCTGAGCCTCAATCTCCTCCAAGTAAAATAGGAATAATAACAGTACCTTCCTGTTATTATACATATAAAATAAAATATATAGTCTAAATTTATATTTATAAAGTGTTTAATCTGTAGGAGCAAGATTATACATATACGTGAATAGAACACCTATGTATATATACAGAAATACATGAATATATCATTATATATGTTATGTACTTAGTATACACCATATATACTTACTGAACTCTGCAAACAATATTATATATCATTATGGTACACTATATACTATCCTTTATAGAGTATATTTAGTATAATGAACATGTATATGTGGGCCTTCCCAGGTGGCACTAGTGGAAAAGAATCCACCTGCCAACACAGGAGACCTAAGAGATGCAGGTTCAATCCCTGCGTCTGGAAGAGCCCCTGGTGAGGGTATGGCAATCCACTTCAGTATTCTTGCCTAGAGAATCCCATGGACAGAGGAGTCTGGCAGGCTAAAGTCCATAGGGTCCCAAAGATTCAGACATGACTGAAGCAACTTAGCATGTGTACATGCACATGCGTGTGTGTGTGTGTATCTGCACACACATTACTAAAGGCAGCATGAAGTGGAGGTAGAAATGAACAAATGTGCTACTGTAAGAGTTATCATCATTTAAATTATTTTCTTCTAATCTTTTTCCATTTGCGTACATTTTATATCATGCTGGACTTAGAGTTTTGTATTGAGTTTTGGGCAAAAGGAATGTGGATAAGAATCTGCCTGCCAATGAAGGAAACGTGTTCAACCCCTGGTCCAGGAAGATTAGGGAGCAACTAAGCCCATGTGCCACAACTACTGAGCCCAAGCTCTAGAGCCTGAGAGCCTGTGCTCTGCAACGAGAGAAGCCACTGCAATGAGAAGCTTATACCCCCCAGCGAAGAGCAGGCCCCACTCACCACAACTCAAGAAAGCCCACACACAGCGATGAAGACCCAGTACAACCAAAAATCAAATAAATAAAATTTTAAAAAGAATGTGATAAACACTGTTTCATGTGACTACACAACCTGAGAGTTCCTTTTTAATGGCTGTATAATATTCCGAAGAGCAAAAAGACCTGGATTGACTTAGCTATTGCCCTTATATCTGATAGGGTGCTTTAGGGTGCAAGTAATAAGAAGCCCTGATTCAACTCCTTTAAACAAAAAAAGGGCTTTTCTTAGCTCACATAAAAGAAACCTTGGAAGGAAAGCATGTCTGGGGTTGATTAATTTGACAGCTCAACAGTCTCATCACAGAATCCTTTCTATAGTTATGTTCTGCCATCTGCAGAAAATGGATTATCCTAATTTTGACCCTGACGATCATGACATGACTGCAGTGATCCAGGCTGAAATGGAAGAAGGTGCTGACTTTTTTTCCTTCTTAAGAGTAAGAAAAGCTTTCCACAATCGCCCAGCAGAACTGGTTTACACACCTACTTCTAAGCCAACCACTGCCAAGCAGATGGGCTCACCTTGTCGATTTAGACCAACTGGGTTTCATTCCAAGGCTGGGGATGCAGGGTCACATTCCCCAAGAGTGGATACATGTGAAGAGCTGAACAGAAAACAAATTCCTTTGGAAGGAGGAGAGTAGGGCAGACAGATACTGGGGAGACAGCTAACAGTATACGCCTTGTTTCTTGTTCGTAAGCTTCACTTACGTCCAACTTGAAGGAACAATTAAGTTTGAGTAACAGGATTAAAACGCTTAAAGGAGGTGACATTTGATATGGGCTTTGAAGGATGTATAAATGTCAACAGTGCGGGAGGAGCCAACATTTCTGGTTGAAGTTCCAGCATGACTACAGTCAAGGGGCAATAAATTGTGGGACATTCTCCAGGAAGAATGAACGTCCCAGGGAAGCTGCAATGTAAGGCTAGATTGAGGCCAAATTCGAGTAAATGTTTAAATGCTAGCTGAAGCCTGCTGGACTCAGAGTTTGGAGGTCATGGGAAGTCACTGAATGTTTCAGAGAAGAGACACAGAAAAGCTGAACTTTGAGGGGAAAAATCTGGGTGTAGATATTGGATGCACAGCAGGGGAGGGGTGGCTGAAGGGAGACCAGTTGAGAACGAGCTACAATCATCCAAGGGTAATACTACAGGTTCCCCCAGGGCAGCAGTCGTGAGAAGGAGGTGAGAGGGTCCACTCACCCAGAGAGGCAGGAGCCATGGAACCAGCAGTGCTTGCATGTTAGGACAGGGGCCAGGGGGCAGCGGGTGAGGGGAATGAATGATGGCATCATTAACCAAGCCAGCAAAGAAGCAAAGATGAAGAATATGACCCCACCTGCGGCTTGCACAGCGTCCTGGGTTTCCAGGCTACGTGCCAACACCTCAGATGGTGACAGCAGAGCAGCCCAGGAAATCCAAACAAAAATGCATTTATGCCAACATCAGAGGGTAAAGAGGAAAACTAGCTAAATGAAATGGTGTGTGTGTTGTTAAAATTCCAGAGGCAACCTCCGTGAAAGTTTTTCTGCATTAATTGAAGTGGGGCTTCTAATTGGATTTCAATAAAACATGCTTCACAAATGGGAAATAGAGAAAAGGAATGACAAAGCCTAATCTATTAATACAGTTACGGTTCCATTTTCTCCAAGGAAAGGCCCTAAACATTAGATTGTAAGTGTGGGGAGCTATCACTGAAGGGTTCCACAACCACCTGACCACAGTCTGGACTCAGTCCTGGTTTGATAGCGTGTGGGAGGAGTGATCCATTTATTTGTTCCTTCCTGCATTCCTTCCTGCATCCACAAACATTTATTAAGTCCATGCTATGTGCCAGGCTAGAAAACAGAGCCATTAGGAGGTTACCATAGTCCCTTGCACAGCAAGAAGAACAAACCAGTCAATCCTAAAGGAAATCAACCCTGAATACTCATTGGAAGGACTGATGCTGAAGCTGAAGCTCCAATACTTTAGCCATCTGATATAAACAACTGACTCCTGATTGGAAAAGACCCTGATGCTGGGAAAGATTGATGGCAGGAGAAGGGAGCGACAGAGGATGAGATGGCTGGATGGCATCACTGACTGTATGAACATGAGTTTGAGCAAACTCCAGGAGATAGTGAAGGTCAGGGAAGCCTGGTGTGCTGCGATCAAGGGGTCACAAAGAGTCAGACATGACCGAGCAACTGAACAACAATATTCATCTGGTGAGCAAAGCTGGAGGGCTGCATGAGGGGGTGGCTCAGGGCAGTGGTCAAGGGCTTTGGGTCTGGGCACAGTCTCTGACATGTTTCTTAATCCTTCTGAGCCTCAAGTTCCTCATCTGAAAAGGAAAGATAGTAATACCAGCCAGCTCACTGGATTGTCATGATCATCAAATGGTAGAAAATCACCTGAGTACACAGTGTGCATTTCACTGATGCCAACCTTCTAGGCTACCCTCTTATTCCTCAGTCATCACCACAGATGGCATGACTTCCAGCTCATTGCTTCTCCACTAGGATTCCCTGCCAAAGCATTGCATCAGTTTATCTTCTATTCATTTGCACTGGACTGACCATGAGCTCCTCTAAGGCAGAGACCATTACTTGGACCATAGCTCTGTCCTCCTTCAGTCCACCCTCCACACGGCAGTCAGGGGATCTTTGGAAAAGGCAAATCTGACCTTGTTATTTCCTTGTTCAGTCGCTCAGTCGTGTCTGACCCTGTGACCCCCATGGACTGCTGCATGCCAGGCTTCCCTGTCCATCACCAACCCCCAGAGCTTGCTCAAACTCATGTCCATTGAGTCAATGATGCCATCCAGCCATCTCATCCTCGGTCGTCCCCTTCTCCTCATACCTTCAGTCTTTCCCAGCATCACGGTCTTTTCCAAGGAGTCAGCTCTTCACATCAGGTAGCCAAAGTATTGGAGTTTCAGCTTCAGCATCAGTCCTTCCAATGAATATTCAGAGTTGATTTCCTTTAGGATCGACTGGTTTGATCTCCTTGCTGTCCAAGGGATTCTCAAGAGTCTTCTCCAGCATCACAGTTCAAAAGCATCAATTCTTCGGCACTCAGCCTTCTTTATGGTCCAACTCTCACATCCGTACAGGACTACTGGAAAAACCATAGCTTTGACTAGATGGACCTTTGTCAACAAAGAGATGTCTCTACTTTTTAATATACAGTCTAGATTTGTTATAGCTTTTCTTCCAAGGAGCAAGCATCTTTTAATTTGTCGCACCAGAATCCTTCCGAGGCTTCCCTTACTGCTGAGATGGAAGAAAGGTTCCTCGCCATGGACTGACTCCAAGACCCTGTGCAGTCTGCCCCTCCCACGTCTTCACACTCACCTGCTCTGTGCTCCCACCACACCGGCCTTTTGCAGACATCCTCCCAATGCCAACTTCATTCATGCCACAGGTCCTTTGCTCATGCTCCTCCCTTGCCTTTGACGCTCTATCCCTCCTTCACCCTCGTGAAGCTCCTTAGTTGGCTTACGCCTATCCTTCAGCCCACCAGTCACCTTCCCAGTCTAGGGGAAATCGCCCCAGGACAGCCACAGTGGAGAATCAGTGCCTTATCATAATGTCCTCAATGGGCAAGTCATCATCTTATTCATGTTTGTCCCTTCCACTAAACTATAAGCTCTATGGGGGCAGAAAGTTTCCCCAAGCATGCCTCACAGTTCCTAAGAAAGTAGGCACTCAACAATAATTATTCTGTGGGTGAGGATCACTATTGCAGTCAGCGTGTGCCAGGTCTTCACATACACCATCCGATTTCATTCTCACAAAAATGCTATCAGGTAATAATCCCTATTAGCCCCACTTCACAGATGGGGAAACTGAGGCCCAGAGGCCAGAATCCAGGTCACAAAAAGAGTGGCTTCCCTGGTGGCTCAGTGGTATAGAATCTGCCTGCCAACGCAGGAGACATGGGTTCGATCCCTGATTTGGGAAGATCCCACATGCCTCAGAGCAACTAAGCCCATGCAGCTCAACAAGAGAAGCCACGGCAACAAGAAGTCCACGCACCGCAGCTGGAGAGCAGCCCCCGCTCTTCAAAACCAGGGAAAAGCCTGCTCGGCAACAAAGACCTGGCACAGCCAAAAATAAATAAATAGATCAAATTATTTCAAAAAGTCACAGAGAGAAGCAAGTCCCAGAAGGTGGATTCCAACCCCAAACACAGGACTCCAGGACTTTCTTCTTATCCAACCCGGCCCATCTCCTCAGGACATGGTAAAAAATAACAAGTGTGAAGCTGTCGCCCCTTAGGGGACGCTGATTAAGTGTTTGAGTCGCTCTTTCCCAGCCTCTTCACCCCCTGAGCCTGGTTCTAAGGAAAATAAAACCCTTGTGAGTGGAGAGAAAACAAAACCAAGACCGGGGCTCTGTGTGTCAGGTCCGTGGCGCGCCAGGCAGAGGCATCTAATTGGGCTCTGTTCAGCCGATCTGGAGCTTCTTGCTGACATCTGGCTGCTGGTGGTGGAGGGCATGATAAAGACCTGGGGCAGAGAGTCCTCAGAGTGGCCCTCGGCCCAGGCAGTGCGACTTTAACCTCAGTGGCTTTGATGCCCATCAGAAGCCATGCTCAGTTGAGGTTCAAATTGATGACCGCCATCCCAGAAGACCCGGACACCTGCCCGGAGCTCAATGCTCAATTTAATACAAGCCAGAGACTGGCTAAGAGGTTTCAAGTCTGGTTATGGATTTCTGTCCCTTTTAACTTTCTTCCTTTTGAACTGAGAGACTGAAAAAGCTTTAATAATCACAGAATGATAATACATGGAGGGAATTAAGGTGTGGGGACCCAGAAAAGTGGTTCTCAGTTCTGGCTGCCAGAGAAGCATTTAAAAAATAATAATGTTGGCGTCCTACCTCAGACCTGAATCTATCCAGGTGGGGCTCACATATCTGTATTTCTTTTTTTTTTTTAATAGTTCAATTTACTCAATTGTAATTGAAGGATAATTATTTTACAGTGTTGTGTTGGTTTCTGCCAAACATCAACATGAATCAGCCATAGGTATACCCTGTTCAAGAGGGAGGGGACCCATATTTCTTAATATCAGGTGTCTTTAACCTGCAGCCAGACTTGAGAACCATTGCCCAAGAGGTTAAAAGGCTCCCTGGAGGAGGTGACAGAGGATGATATCCCAGTGGATTCGCCCAGCCCATTCTCCTTTCTTCTGCTAACAGTTGCCTGGTTTTCCTTATCCCTCCACTACCTTTGTCCTGTGGTTTGGGACAGTCTCACCGCTGGCCCCAGGGATGGTCACATGACCCAAACCTGGCCAATCAGAGTTTTCCATCTCCCTAGTGACAGTGATTGATTCATAAAGGGCAAGTAGCTCAAGTCATCCCACAGAGAAACAACCTGGGGTTTTTGCAGATGCTGCTGACATAGAAAAGCTGTCTTTCCTCTGGGGTTGCTATGTATGGACCCTCCAGCAGTTGCTGGGCCACCTCCTGGAAAGAAATTGGCCTTATAATAAAGCCACAGCAGAGGAACTGCAAACCAATAGCTGAAAAGAAGATAGATTCCAGAGATGTAGTGTGAGTCCTGGTTCCAGCCACGCTTGACAGTTGCTTTTCAAGTTACTTGGGCGACAAAATCTCCTTTTTCCCTTCAGCCTGCCTGAGTTGTGTTTCTGTCAAATATCTGTGTTTAAAAGTCTTGATGGCTGGAGTTGGGACTGGTCTGTCTGCTCCATGGTAAGCTTGGTGAGGTAAGGCTGTGGACCACACTCCATCTCACATGCCCAAGGCACCCGGCCCAAAGAGAGAGAATGAGGACTGTGGGGCAGGGTCCCATCTCTCTGCTCCCCTCCATCCTGCTCTCTTTCTTTCCTGCTCTTGTGGGTCTCCTACAGCCCAGATCACACCCCCCAAAAAGATTTTCTGTGATGAAGCAGTAGCCAAATCCTGCATAGCTGGCCACCCTGACATGTATGTGATTTACTGGGTACCCTGTGCTACATGTTAGAGACGAGGGTTTGAGCCCCACTGCACCTCTTGACCAGGTCTGGAACTTGCATGCCTCCAAGAATGAGGGTCTCCTTATATTCTACACCCAAGGTCCCTAGGTGTCAGGAGCTGCTCTCAGTACTTATTTGTAATGCCTTGCTGACACCCCACAGTTGGTCCCCTCGTCCCCTTTGGGCCTTTATTCAAATAAGTCTTCCTCCCTCGCCCTATTTGCAAGTGCAACTACCCTGCCCCATTTCCCACCTTAGCACTCAACACCACCTAAACACACCACACGATCCATTTCTTGTCTGACTCCATACTAGAAGGTGAGCTGCAGGAAGATAAATTGTTTTCCTTTTATTCACTGCTGTTTCCCAGAGCTTAGCATATGCCCAGCACATAGTAGGTGCTCAAGCAATGTTTGTTGATTGAATGAATGAGTTCAGTCCTTACAAGGTTCTATTATCATTCCCTAGGTGATACTATAATCTTTCACACACCCGCCCCTGCACACAGTAGATCCTCAACTGACATGGTTGATATGGTTCCAAAATGTTATTTTCATGATTTCCACAGCACCCTGAGAAAGAAAAGTTTGGGGGTGCCTCTCGGTCACTCATAAAACAGCAAATAAGATGAAACATCTGCTTCTTCATTCAGGTTCTTCACAGGGCCAAACAAGGGACAATAGGAATCCTGTCTCAGAGCTGCTAAAAACGGTTAAATAATGGATGCCACCAGGACAAAGCAGATGAGCCTGGACTTGTTTCCAGATGAAATCATCTGCCGTGTCCACTGAGGACTCAGCCACATGGATGCCCTGCCCAACATGTCCAAGCAGGTAATCTGCAGGCCACTGGGCCCAGCCCAGCCCCCTTCCCAGCCCCTCCACTCCTGGCAGAAAGCACACAGTATGAAGGATATGAAGAGGCCGCTTCCAGAAGCGGAAACTCAAACCCGAGGGGCACGTGAAGAGACACTCAGACGCATTACTAATCAGAGAAATGCAAATTAAGGCAATGAGACATGACTTTATGCTTTCTACTGATTACACAGGTAAACATTTTAGAGAGCTGACTGATACCGGGATGTGAGTCCGGATGATCCAACGTAGGGAGTGTAGGACCCTCCAGCGGTGGCTGGTGTTAATTTTGCAAATTAAGTATACCTTACCTGATGCCCCGCAACCCTGCTCCTGGGTGTATACCTCAAGAACATTCTCACTTAGGTCCTTACAAAGACAGACCTCAGGATGTTCTTTGCAGCATCATTTGTGATGAAACAACCCTAGTGTCCATCTCTAAGAGAATAAATAGCACACCGAGGAGATGCTCAAGGTGGAGTATCAGGCAGATGCTGGACTAGGTGTGCACACAGCCACATGGACGGATCTTAAACACATGGTACTCAATGGAAACTTAAGAAACAAAGTGAGATCTATAATGTATACTGCAGTCGACTGGATTACTGTTCAGCCAACATTCACACTCCTTTCTTTTGGGGCAGAACACACTTCCCCACCCTGCTAACTTTAGCCCTGGCTATGTGACTTGTTTTGTCCACTGGAATACAGGCAGAAGTGACCGTGTACCATTCTTCAGCAAGACTTAAGAGGCATCACAGATTTCCTTTCCTTTCTTTTTTTTTTTAAGGATTTTCTTTTTATTCTTGATGTTTTGCATCTGCAAATGGGATATTTATTTAATCTTATTGAAGTATAGTTTATTTACAATGTTATATTAATTTCTTCTATACAGCAAAGTGACTCAGTTATATATATGTATTATTTTTCATATTCTTTTCTATTATGGTTTGTCGCAAGATATTGAATATAATTCTACATGCTATACAGTAGGACCTTGTTGTTCATCCATCCTATATATACCAGTTTGTCTATGCTAATCCCAAACTCCCAATCCATCCCTCCTCCACCCCTCCTCTTGGCAACCGCAAGTCTGTTTTCTGTGTCTGGCATCACAGACTCCTCTCAACCCTCCTGCATTTCTGCCATTGCCATGAGAATATCCTCTGGGTAGATGCTGGCCCCAGCATGACAAGACAAGCCCAGGACAGACCTGAAACCAATGCACAGCCAGGAACCAAGCCCAGTGAGCCCAGAACCCACAGCAGTCACCCCACCCAACCCTCATACCCACGAGCAAGAAAAATAAAACTGGCTTTTATAAACCATTGAGTTTGGGGGTGATTTGTTCTAGTACAGCCTTATTGCAGAAATAGTAATATGCGTACTATTTATATAGACGTAAAGGATGCAGAAAGTGACACATTTGTAAGAACATATACAAACACAAGTGCTTTAAACAGAATGGAGGGTTGCCAGTATGGAAGGGAGAGGAATGGGAGGAGGGAATGGGGGAGAAAGGGAAATCAAACCATCAGTTAGATACTCGCATGGACCACTGGTGGTCAGGGCCTTGATCAGAGTGGTAACATCAACTTAATCTTTTTCCCAGAGTTTCTGCCTCACCAAAGTCAAGTCCAGGAGGGCAGGGACCTAAAATAACCTTGGAAGGGTCCCCAGTTGGTGCCCAGTAAAGACTCCTTGAACCAACGACTAAGATGAAAAATCTGAAGCCTTTTTAACTCTCAGAACCCCAGAACCTCTATTCCAGAAGAAAGGTTTCACACAATTTTGTCAGAATACAGAACTCAAGTGTCTGGAGGGAGGGTCTTTGTCACCTTTACCCGGCAGGTCTCAGAGAGGTTCAGAAACAAGTTCAAGGTCCCCTGGGAGCTGGCCCTGCATGGTGCCAGATTCTGCTGGAGGAGAAAGCCCTGTTTGGAGCCCCACCCATGGTGCTCCTTCCACTGGCATGAGTGCAGGGAGGGAGAAAGGCCAGGGCTGAACTAAATTAAATCTTCCTCACCTTCGCAGCTAGTTTATTTGTCAACTTCAGTCCTAAAGGGATGTTGATGAGAACTCCACAGGAAATAATGAGGCGGCAGAGGGGGAGGTAAGTGGCAGCCAAGGAGGCAGGGCGGCCTTCCATGCCCAGTGGGTCGCCGGTCCTCTGTAAGGGCCCCTCCACCTCCAGCCTGTGTGTGTGTGTGCTCAATTGCTCAGTTGTGTCCGACTCTGCGATTCCATGGACTGTAGCCCGCCAGGCACCTCTGTCCATGGGATTCTCCAGGCAAGAATACTGGAGTGGGTTGCCATATCCTTCTCCAGGACATCTTTCCGACCCAGGGATCTAACCCACATCTCCTCCATCTCTTGGACTGGCAGGTGGACTCTTTATTATTAAGCCATCTGGGAAGCCACCTCCAGCTTAATTTAATTCTAAATTAACCTCAGGAAGGAAGGCCCTTGAGGTACAGAGAGGGAAGGAAGGCTTAAGTGAGCTGTGACTTTCATTTCCAAGGAAACTAGATTCGGAAGAGAGCCACAGGTAGAGGAAACCCAAAGCAAATGACTTGGAAACCACCAAAGAGCTGGTTCTGGAGTCCAAGTAGCTCCGGGGTTGAACACTGGTGCTGTCATTTTGCAGCTGTGTGAGTGTGAGCACGGCGAACAGCCTCTCTGAGCCTCAGTTTTCCTGTGTGAAGAATGGGGACAAGAATTGCCCCTATGTTGTGGGGCTGTTGGGAGAATTCAGTGAGATGGTCTGTGCACACAGCCTGGCTCTGCAGAGCCTCCAAAATGCAGCTCTGATATTTGGCTCACCTCCAGCTGGGCGCCAAGCACTGTGCCGGATTCGGCGCCGAATGAGGCAGGCGAGGCTGCGCCCACATGGATCTCCAGGTGTTTTGGAAACAAGACGGAAAAGTAAAGGCATCTGACAAGATCATTTTAGGGATTTGCAGAAGTGGTAAATCAGAGTGATTAGAGATGGGGGGAGTCCGTTTCAGACAAGCTGGCAGGACCAGACTTCTCCGAGGAGATGACATCTCTCGTTAAGGTGAGACCATAAGCTGGAAAGACGGCCACGTGGGCAGTGCTGGTATAAACGGGGCGCAGGAAAAGGCTCCCACTCCCACCGGCAAACAGCGCTCCCCTGCCCTGGGAAGGGCAGCTAGGAGGGCTGCTGAGATAGGCCCCGCCCACCGGTCCTTTGAAAGCATACCTGGCCCCGCCTCCCCAGCTCCTTACAACCTATTGGAGGAAAGGAGGGCTTCAGAGTCAGCAACGGGGGTGGGGCTCTACTTGGGCTTTTATTCCCAGTGACATCTGGAGTCCATGACACAGGCTCTGGTTTGGGGCTCTTTCTACCCTGAATTTGTCCGGCTCTCTCCGAGAGACAGACCTCCTCTCAGACCCTCCCCGAGCTCCCCCAGAGTTCGGAGAGCTTGCTGCTTCCAATGACACCTCTCTGCCTAGAGGCAGCTATGAATCAGTTTCCAGAGTTCAGATCAGATCTGCCACTACTGGTTCCATTGCTGACCCTCTGGTGGCCTCCAGGATAAAGACCAAGCTTCTTGATATGACATTTGAGGCTTGTGGCAACCTAGTCCTGCTGACCCCTCTAGCCTGGCTCCTCACTGCTCCCTGACTGTCGGTGTCTAGCTAGAGCCATCAGCTGCTGCAGACATAAGAGGCCACAGGCATCTCAAATTTGCACATGCTGCCAGACTTCCCTGGTGGTCCAATGGATAAGAATTCATCTGCCAATGCAGGGGGCAAGGATTTGATCCCTGGTCTGGGAAGATTTCACATGCCTTGGGGCAACTATGCCCCTGCGCCACAACTACTGAAGCCCATGCTCCCAGAGCCTGTGCTCGGAAACTAAAGTGTAGCCCCGCTCCCTGCAACTAGAGAAAGCCCATGCATGTCAGTGAAGACCCAGCGCAACCAAATAAACAAATAATTCAAAATTAAAATATGAAATTTGCCCACGCTAGACTTCCCTGGTGGGCCAGTGGTTAAGATTCTAATCTTCCACTGCAGGGGGCACAGGTTGATCCCTAGTCAGGGAAGTTCTGCATGCCTCACGGTGCAGCCAAAAATAAAAAATTCTACATGCTGATCCTTCCAGCTGAGATGTCTTTCCCTGCCCTAACCATTTAGCCTGCAAGACGCATCGAGATGATACTGCTCAGTAACCCCTACCTGATCATCTGATCCCTCCCCCAAGCACGGTCACACGTAGCTCTAGGACGCACAGATCAACCCCACCCACTCAGGACCCCATCAGACCTTCACCCAGGGGCCTGCCCAGGACACTAAGCATTTCACATGGTCAGCGCCACTGCAACCCAGACAAGGGCAAAGGAGGTGCTAACATTTGTAATACTCTTCAGTACAGTTCAGTCGCTCAGTCATGTCCAGATGTTTTCAACCCCATGGACCGCAGCACGCCAGGCCTCCCTGTCCATCACCAACTCCGGAGCTTGCTCAAACTCATGTCCATTGAGTTGGTGATGCCATTCAACTATCTCATCTTCTGTCGTCCCCTTCTCCTCCTGCCTTCAATCTTTCCCACCATCAGGATCTTTGCCAATGACTAAGTTCTTCATATCAAGTGGCCAAAGTATTGGAGCTTCAGCTTCAGCATCAGTCCTTCCAATGAACACTCAGGACTGATATCCTTCAGGATGGACTGGTTGGATCTCCTTGCAGTCCAAGGGACTCTCAAGAGTCTTCTCCAGCACCACAGTTCAAAACCATCAATTCTTTGGCACTCAGTTTTCATTACAGTCCAACTCTCACATCCATAGGTGATTACTGGAAAAACCATAGTTTTGACTAGATGGACTTTTGTCAGCAAAGTAATGTCTCTGCTTTTTAATATGCTGTCTAGGTTAGCCATAGCTTTTTTTCCAAGGAGCAAGTATCTTTTAATTTCATGGCTGTAGTCTCCATCTGCAGTGATTTTGGAGACCAAGGAAATAAAGTCTCTCACTGTTTCCACTGTTTCCCCATCTATTTGCCATGAAGTGATGGGACCGGATTCCATATCTTCGTTTTTTGAATGTTGAGTTTTAAGCCAGCTTTTTCACTCTTCTCTTTCACTTTCATCAAGAGGCTCTTCAGTTCCCCTTCTCTTTCTGCCATAAGGGCAGAGAGTAATACTCATAAGTAATACTCTTACTTGGGGATGATCCTGCCCACTTTACAAATAAGAGACCTGAGGTAAGGTCACCTGACATGCAAATCAGAGCTGGGATTTGAACCCAAGTCTTGGGTTCCTCTGGTTCAAAGCCCTCCTCTTTCTCCTAATACAAACAATGGTTCACTCCTCATCCCCCAGCCACAGTAGCCCTGTCAGTCATCTCCATGACCACACCCCCTTCATAATGAAACTGACCACAACCCTGGGGCTGTCCTGGGTGATCCCACCCCCTGCTTCGGCTCATCCAACCTGAGTTGTTCCAATCTTCAAGCTGGACCAATCATTCTCCATCCTCGAGTTTTTTAAAATGGGACCTAGGTCAGAAGGTAAAAGGTCAGAAGACTACTATAGGCCTATGGTCATCATGCCGGAGAGGCCACAAGAAAAGAAACAGATGTGCAGAAGAATAGCGGTAAGACCCCTGATGAGTTTCCTTCTCACGTTCTAAGTTCTGGTCTGCAAATAACTCTTCTCTGACCCTGTGGGGTTCTGTACCTTATGAATTTGTTCTAGCCTCTAGGGCAAATGAACACAGTCCAGGGTGTGGGGACCCCCCACTGGGGATCAGCAGCCCTTTGTTGGTGTGCAGGGGAGAATCAAGGACCTGAAAGCAGGTAATGGGTGTTCTAATTCCAAAAACTAGTGTTAGGGGAACCACTGTCTGAAATTGCCCACCATAGTAGCCACTTGCACGAGTTATCTTAAACAGGAGGTCTGTTTCCCTCGTGGCTCAGATGGCAAAGAATCTGCCTGCAATGAGGGAGACCCAGGTTCAGTCCCTGGGTTGAGAGGATCCCTTGGAGAAGAGAATGGCAACCCACTCCAGTATTCTGGCCTGGAGAATTCCATGGACAAAGGAGCCTGGTGGGCTACAGTCCATGGAGTCACAAAGAGTCGGACACGACTGAACAACTAACGCTTTCCCTCTCACTAGTAAGAAATGTGGAACTAAGAAGCTACCACCAACCAGAAGAATTCAGGAAAGGTCAAAAGGAGAAAGGAGACTCTAGTCTGTATGTCTTACCAATGTCCCAGAATCCCCTTCGCTGGAATCCATCTGGGCTGAGCGAGGTGCAACTCACCAGGAAGGACCCTGAGTCAGAATGATTGGCCAGAGACAACCAAGACACCCACCCAAATACCATAAAACCTGTGACTTTGGGCCACATGGCAGAGCAATCCTCCTCGGTTCCCTTACCTCCTGCCCTCCACCTGGGTGCCCCTTCCCAATAAAGTCCCTTGCCCTGTCAGCTCGTGTGTCTCCGCGGACAGTTCATTTCTGAGTGTTAGACAAGGACCAACTCTTTGGCCCTGGAAGAGGGTCTGACTTCCTGCAACACTAGTACCTGCAAACTAAAATATGGTGGACAGGCAGGCAGATTCTTGAGATAACCACAGCTGAGTGATACTTTGAGACATTAGCTGAGGTTTCCCACAGCCTTCCTGAGCCCCCTTCCTTCCTCAGCTATATTCACTGCTGCAGGGGACGGAGTCCAGGGGAAATCAGGCCCAGATCTCAGGACACAAGAGCAAGGCTTCCGAGCTACAAAAGCCACAGTTTAAGTTCAAAAGCCACCGTTTTAACTATAAACATTGTATTTAAAAGAAAAGAAGAAAGTCTGGGCTCCCTCCCCTCTCCTGCCCCTCTCCCCCACATCCCACACTTAATGAATCTTCTCCAGGGACATCTCTGATGGTCCAGCAGTTGAGACCCCACACTTCCAATGCAGGGGGTATGGGTTCGATCCCTGGTTGGGGAACTAAGATCCCACATGTGAGGTGGCAGAGCCAAAAAATAAAAATAAATAACAATAAGAGGAATAAAATAATTTTTCAAAAGAAATACTTTAAATAATAATAATAAAATTGTCCCCCTTGACCTGGGGGACAAAGAAGGGAAAAGATAACAGGTATCGCAGAGACTTCCATGTGTCACCAAAGCCCATTTCCTCTTCCTCGTGGGCACTTAGATAAACTACATTTCCCTATAGCCTCTGTGGTTAAATACAGCCATGAAACTGAATTCTGGCCAAATGAATGTGTGTGCAAATGAAAGGAGCTACTTCCTGGCCTAGCCCGGCCCATGGGGACCTCCCAACTCTCCTCTCTCCCCAGTTGCTGGCTGGATGGAGAAGACCCCAACGCCTGCTGGGGAAGGAGCATGAAGCTCTGGATGGGAATGAGGAAGGGGGTCTGCCATGGGACCACCTACACAGCACTTCCTAGAATCGGAAAACTAACTCATCATGGAAGGCAACTAAGATTTGGAGATTTCTTTGTTACAGCAGCTAGTGCTACTAACTCAAGGGAAGCAAAAAAGCATAGATGCTGGAGGAGATCACTGAAGGGGGCCCTGGCACCTTTCCCCAGCACGTGTGTACACACACACACACACACACACACACACACACACCATCCTTCCAGGGAGGGAATGATAGACTAGGAAATCTTAAAGCAGAGAATCATCCAACCTTCTAAGGAAGACAAGGAGAACAGCAAGTCTCAAGAGGTCTCCTGCACCCAGTACAGAGTAGGAGGACAAATGGGCCTAGGACAGCCTTGGAGTGTTTTCCATGAAGCCAAAAGGGATGTGCAAGCGGCTGGAGAATCAGAGTTCCTGGGTGGATGGATGGATAGATGGAGGGGTGGATGGATAAATAAGTTTTGGATGTGCCTGTGCTCTTAAAAGGAAATGTAGGGGGAAACTTCACATCGAACTGGGTTGGCCAAAGCATTCATTCTGTTATATCCGCAAGATGGCTTTAAAAGCACTTTGTGGTCTTTAACTTCATTGGAAACAATTTTGTTAGATTGTATTGTGACAGCTATCATATCAGTATACATTTATAAAAAATTTATCAAAATTGGTGACTTTTTGTATAGCCATTTTAATATTGGAGCTGGAAAGGAAAAAGCTGGTTTATTATGCTTTATTTCAAGAAAGGTAAAAATGCAACCAAAGTACAAAACCAAAGATATGTGCAATGCATGAAGAATGTGCTGTGATTGATCAAAAGTGTCAAAAGTGGTTTGCAAAGTTTCATGCTGGAGATTTCTCACTGGAAAACGCTCCATGGATGGGTAGACCAGTTGAAGTTGATAGTAATTAAATTGAGACATTAATTGAGAACAATCAATGTTATACCACACAGGAGATAGCTAACATACTCAAATATCCAAATCAAGAGCTGAAAATCATTTGCACTAGCTTGGTTATGTTCATCACTTTGATGTTTGGGTTCCACATGAGTTAAGAAAAAAAAAAAAAAAAAAGGAAACCTTCTTGACCCTATTTCCAATGCAATTCTCTACTTGAATGTAATGAAAACATTCCAGTTTTAAAACAAATTGTGACCAGTGATGAAAAGTGGATACTGTACAATAATGTCAAACAGAAGAGATCACAGGGCAAGTGAAATGAACCACCACCAATCACACTAAAGGCCAGTCTTCATTCAAAGAAGGTCATGTTGTGTGCATGGTGGGATTGGAAGGGAGTCCTCTATTGTGAGTTCCTTCCAGAAAACCAAATGATTAATTCCACCAAGTACTGCTCCCAAATAGACCCACTGAAAGCAGCACTTGACAGAAAGTGTCCCAAATTAGTCAACAGAAAGCCCACAAGCTTCCAGCAGGATAATGCAAGACTACTTGTTTCTTTGATTCTTTGATAACCAGGCAAAGACTGTTACAGCTTGGGTGGGAAGTTCTGATTCATCTCCCCTATCCACCAGATATTGCACCTTCAGGTTTCCATTATTTTGGTCTTTATAAAATTCTACTAAAGGAAAAAATTCCACTTCCCCAGAAGACTGTAAAAGGCACCTGGAACAGTTCTTTGCTCGAAAGGAGAAAAAGTTTTGGAAAGATGGAGTTACCAAGGTGCCTGAAAAATGGCAGAAGGTAGTGGAACAGAACAGTGAATAAACAGTGTTCAATAAACTTCTTGGTTAAAATGAAAAATGTGTCTTTTATTTTTGCTTTAAAACCTAAGGAACTTTCTGGCCAACCCAGTATTCGGCAATAATCTCTTGGGTGCCATGACAGAAACACAGGCAACAAAATAAAAAAACAAATAAATTGGACCTCATAAAAGCTGAAAGCTTCTGTGTATCAGAGGACATTATCAACAGAGTGGAAAAAGCTACCCACAAAACAGGAGAAAATGTTTGCACAGCATGCACCTGAAAAAGAATGATATTCAGAGTAGATACAGAACTCCTACAACTCAACAGCAAAAACCAAACAACTCAATTCATAAAGGAGCAAAGGAACAAAGGACCTGAAAAGACATTTTCCAACGGAGATATACAAAGGGTCAAAAAGCACAAGAAGATGTATACCATCACCAGTTGTTAGGAAAATGCAAATCAAATTTACAATGAGCTACAACCTCACAATCATTAGAATGGCTACTGTCAAGACAGGAACTAACAAGTGTTGGTGAGGACACAGAGAAACTGGAACCCTTGCGCATTGTGAACATAAAATGGCACAGCTGTTTGGGAAAAAGAGTACAATGGGTCCTCAAAAAATTAAACATAGAATTACCATATGATCCAGCAATTCCATTTCTGGGAGGAAGAAGTGAAAACAGATATTTGAATGGCTGTTTGTACACCAACGTTCATAGCACAGTATTATTCACAACACCCACAAGTTACAAACAGCTCAAATGTCCATCAACCAGTGGATAAACAAAGTACAGTATATATACCAGACCAGACCAGAACATTTTGTTTCTGATGAATCTACAGCGAGGTACATGGATGAACCTTGAAGACATTATGCTAAGTAAAATAAGACAGGCGTGCACGCTCAGTCACTCAGTCGTGTCCAACTCTTTGCCACCCCATGGATTGTAGCCTGCAAGGCTCCTCTGTCCATGGGATTTCCCTGGCAAGAATACTGAAGTGGGTTGCCATTTCCTTCTCTAGGGGATCTTTCTGATCCAGACGTCAAACATGAGTCTCCTTTATTGGCAAGTGGGTTCTTTACAACTGCGCCACCTGGGAAGCCCGAAGACAGGCACAGAAGGACAAATATTGCTTAGTCCACTTATATGAGGGACCTAGAGCTGTCTTATCCACAGAGACAGGAAGGAGAATGATGATGGGCGAGGGGGGAATGGGAATTAGTGTTTAACGGACATCACGTTTCAGTTTGGGAGGATGAGAAAAACATTATAGAGATGGATAGTGGTGATTGCTGCATAACAAGATGAATGTACTTAATACCATTGAACTGTACAGCTAAAAATGGTTAAAATGGTAAATTTATGTTATAGATGTTTTACCACTATTTTCAAAATTAAGAACTTCATTCATCAAAAGACATCTGTGAAACAGCAAGCCCCCAGAGTAAGAAACGGGTAATACCTATAAGTAACAAAGGGTTATAATATGCTTTAAAAAAAAAATTTATAAAGCAGTAAGTAAAAGACAAGCCATCTAATAGAAGCATAGGTAAATGATGTGAACAGGTACTTATGCAAGAGAAAATCCAAATCACGATAAACATGAGGAGATGCTCGATCCTGTTAATAACTGCAGAAATGCAAATTGAAAGCCACAATAAGATGCCATTTCTCATCATTCATTTGGCAAATTTTAAAAATCTGACAAAAGATAAGTATTGCCGAGAATAGAACAATGGGAATTCCCATACCACGTGAGCAGGAGATGAATTGGTACACCCACTTTGGAAAACAAGATGGCTTTACTTAGTGCAATTAAAGCTACGCAAAGCTGACCCAGCAATTCTGAGTCCAGATAAATACTACAGCAGATTCTCAAACTGGAGGATGCATCAGAATCACCTGAAGGGCTTGTTAAACACAGATTGCCAGCCCTAGACCCAGAGTTTCTTGTTCAGGAGGTCTAGGGTGGGGCTTGAGAATTTACAGTTCTGATAGCCTCCCAAGTGATACTGCTGATGCTGGTCTGGGGTCCACATTTGAAGAATCAACAACACAGGGACCTCCCTCATGGGCCAGTGGTTAAGAATCCACTTGCCAATACAGAGGACACAGGTTCGATCCCTGGTCCAGAAAGATCCCACATCCGTGGAGCAGCTAAAGTTGTGGCACACGCCTCAGCTACTGAGCCCACACGCCTAGAGCCCGTGTTCCGCAACAGAGAAGCCACCACAGTGAGAGGCCTGTGCGCTGCAACGAAGCAGGGCTCCCTCTTGCCGGAACTAGAGTAAGCCCTCATCCGGAAACCGAGACCCAGCACAGCCAAAAATACATAAAATAAATAAAAATTATTTTAAAAGAACCAACAGTACTACTGATGACAAAACAGAAAATGTCCCAAATATCCACTGAGAACAAAATGAACAAACAGAAGATGATAGAGCCATGCAATGGAATATTATACAGTAACAGAAAGAAACAAACTACAGCCACACAATTGCTGTAGACTGAATACGTGTATTCTGCTGCCCCCCAGATACATATGCTGAAATCCTAACTCCAAATGTGATGGTACTTGGGGGTGGGGCATTGGGGCTGATTAGATCATGAAGGTGGAGGCCTCATGAAAGAGACCCCAAAGAGCTTCCATCCCTTCTGCCCGGTAAGAACACACCAAGAAGACAAGGGAAGTGGCTTCTCACCAGACACTGAACCTGCTAGTGCCTTGATCTTGGACTTCCAGCTTCCAAGGCTGTGAGAAATAAATTTCTGTTGTTTTTAGCAGCCTGAATAGACTAACAGAGTGATCAGCATAATGTGAAGCAAAAGAAGCCATACATACCAAAAAATCCACCATATAATCATATTGATATAGAAAGGTCAAAAACAAGTAACTCTACTGTGATTAGGCTTGCATACTGGGTGGTTCTTATATGTCCAGCATCAATAAATCTACAGTTACAGAAAGGAGATCATTGGTGGTCTATGTCTGGAGGATTGAGGGATGATGGCTAAAGGAAACAGTGTTTCTTTTTGGGATGATGAAAATATTCTACAATTTGAGGACTTCCCTGGTGGCCTCTGTCTTCCAATGCAGGAGATAGGGGTTTGATCCCTGCTTAGAGAACTAAGATCCCACATACTGCAGGGCAATTAAGCCCATGCACCACAACTTCTGAGCCCTTGTGTTGCAACTAGAGAACTCTATGTGATGTAATGAAGACCCTGCACAGCCAAAAACTAATAATAATGTTTAAAAGAAAATATTCTATAATTCATAGTGGTGATGACTGCACAACTCTGTCGATACACTGAAAACCACTGAACTTTAAGGGGACAAACGTACAGTAAGTGAATTATATCTCAATAAAGCTGTTACCCCCAAAACAAAAAATTTTTAAACTAATGAATAAAATCAACAGCCCCTTCCCTCACCACCAGAGATGAGCCAGGCAAGGGGCGTGTGTAATGAAACCAAGGAGAGAGACACCAAATTTGGAGAAACCACATTCCTTCCTGGTGTTTCTATAATGCATGGGTGTGCGCACGCGCACACACACACACACACACACACACACACACACACACACACACACACCCCGGGGCTTTGCCTGCCTTTGGCAAAACTCATGCTAAATGCCAGAAGCCCATGAGGCCAGAGATCCTCTGGACAAGTAGGTGACCGGGGCACTCCTGCCAAGAGACACAGGACTCTTTCAACTCAAAATTAAATTTTAAGCAAATGCCTAAGTGAAGCAGAGCCCATTGGAGAAAGGCTGGTTCTAGAACCCACGCTAGGCCTGGAGGAGCAAATTCCTGGGTAGCAAATTGGGACAGGGGCTTCAGCCCTCCCAGGACACTCCTTCTGAAAGGGCTTCTCTCTTAAGCCCATTTCTCCGAGCTAGTTCAAGGTGTAGGTAAGGTCTCAGGAACTTAAAGCCCTCTGCTCCTCACACAGGCTAAAGGCAGCATGTTTGGGGAAGTCACATCCCAGATTTTGCGCCTCTAGGGAGCCCGGCAGATGGTTGCAAATGACGAGTCTGCAGGAGCCAGCAGATGTGATGCGTGAGGAGCAGAGGGTGCCAGGAGCAACCGTGGGTCCCCTCAGCTGCCACCTCCCTCTGCTCCACGCAGCCTCTGACAGCTCTGAGCCAATGGGGCTGCCTCGCTGGGTCAAAACACACAGCAAAGACAACCAAAGAATTTCCTGGGCCTGAGGAGCAGAAGAGGGGCCAGGAGGCCCCCTGGCAGGATGGAAAGACCCATGAGGTGTGGCAGAGACAGCAAAGGAATGGGATACATCGCTTTGCTGAGTGATCTCAGACAAGTAGCTCAACTTCTCTGAATCCGTTTAGCTGGTTGTAAACCAGAGATAACCGCAAGTCCTCAAACAGCTGTCAAAAGAGTTAAACGAACCAAGAGATGTGGAAGTATTTAGCGGTGAGTGGAATTCCGTGCGTGATTCAGCGAAGGTTGGTTGAGAAACACCAACTGAGTTTCATTTCAAGTTAGCTTTCTAGCCGGTTGAGCCAAAGTGAGGAGATAGGGGAAATACAATGGAATAATCAGTCATTCAAGCTGGCATTGACTGAACCAGACCCTGTGCTAACCCCTGGCATGGATCATCCCATTTGGTTCTCAGAAGAACCCCACAAAGTGAACGCTATTTATCCCCATTTTTCAGATGAAGAACGTGAACCATAAAGAAGATGAGAAGCATGCCCAAGGTTCACCCCACGTCATCAAACCCACATCTCCTGCTTGGCAGGCAGATTCTTTACCACTGAGCCACCTTTTAGTCCTTCCCTAGTTACAGGGATTCTTTTCCCATTTTAATAGTTCACATCAACGCAGCTTCCCTGATGTCTCAGTGGGTAAAGAATCCACTTGCCAATGCAGGAGACACAGGTTTGATCCCTGGGTCAGGAAGATCCCCTAGAGGAGGAAATGGTGACCCACTCCAGTATTCTTGCCCGGAAAAAAGTCCATGAACAGAAGAACCTGATGGGCTACAGTCCAAAGGGTCACAAAGGATCAGACACAACTCAGTGACTAAGCATATACACGCACTCATCAAGGCAGCAAGTGGAACTGCAAAAGCACGAGGGCTTTGCCGCCCACCGGTCCAGGTTCCAACCCAGCTCCATCGTCACAACCCATATGGCCTTGGGCGAGATAACCCTCTGGGCCTGTTTCCCCACCCATCAACCAGTTTAAAGACAGCACAAACTCATCAAGTTGTTGGGGGACCAGTGGGGTCTGACATGTTAGCAAAACAGAAAAAAGTTGTTGGGATTATTATTATTATTTATTTTAAAGCATCTTGGGAAAATCCTGGCACACTAAAACCATGAATGACAGACCTCACTGCTCAGGATGAGGTGAAAATAATTTGACCCTATAAGTGAATCAATGTAAAGCAAAACAATAAGTGAATAATCATATAGATATTGGGCAGTATACAGCCCAAGTTGGGAAGGCAGTGCAAAATAAGAATTCAGGGTCTCTTGCAAGATTTATTAATAATTTCAAGACAGGAATAGTGCAGCATTAAACCAAATGGAGGGCCCTTCTATGCATGGAACCCCATGTGACTATAAGGTCACGTGTCCACCAAGCTGGCCCTGGTTTTGGCAAGGCTGTGGGCTACATCCTTGGATGTATGCATGCCTTTTATGCATTTTTTTAAAACTCATTGAATGTACATTTAAAACCTGTGCATTTTACTGTTTGTACATCGTATCAGTAAAGTTATATCAATTTTAAAAGAAACATGATAAAATAGGGTTATAAATCTCCTGCTTATCACGGGCAGTGTGATTCTGCAATGAGGCACAGGTATAGACTTGTATATTGAATGCTGTCTTCTGTAACATAGTCTGTGTATCCCTGATCTCTGTGTACAGTTGTACAGGATGTGCACTGCCCAATCCTATACCATTCACACAGACAAATCATGACCCCCCGAGTTGCACAGTGGGTAACCTACACAGCTGTCCATGGTAGCCTTGACTGTATAACTTCATTTGAAGAACTCATCATTTGTCTCAAGGGAAGATCCTGTTTGAATGCAAGATTGGAACCAAATAAAGAGTCTTACTGCAAATACCATCCTAAGACCTCCCATCCAGGCAGAAATCTAGAAGGAACCAGCTCATGGATAGACTTTCCTGGGATGTGCAAAGGAGCCATCCTTCAGATTCCTCCAACTCTATGCAATTCAGCAAGTCCTATTTCCCCAGTGCTACTGAAACCTCTGCTCAGAAGGGCAAAGGGCTGGATTTAAGCATCTGAGCTAATTTCTCACACCAAAGTATGATAAGACCAAGGAGTCATTTCAAAATGTAAATTACCATTGTTTACACTTAACAGAGTCTTCTCACCAAGGAGAAACTGTTTCCAATTATGAAACAAGAAAGCTGGTCACTGTTTGGGGTTAATATGACACTTTCAGAGAGAGTGAACAGGCGAGACTACCCAGACACCTAATTACCTGGAAAGATAATCTTGAATAATTGGAATCAGAGCAACTAAAGCAATTATTGGATGTTGTGATCTCCGGGAGAAATCCTCCACCGGCGCAGGGATTCAATCACTTTTAATAAGAGCACGTAATTAGAGGAATCCAGAATTTCAAAATAAAGTGGCAGAATGAAGGAGGTGGGAGGACCATGTGTGATGCTAGAAAAAATGAGGCTGGAGGCATGGGTGGGAAGGAAGGGGAGGTGAGAAAGAATGGGCGGGGTGGGCAGGGTGGGCAGGATCCTGATGAAAAGACCTCAGGAGCCTGGAGGATGAGTCTGACTCTAACCTAAATTTGCTGTGTGACTTTGAGCAAAACACTTAACCTCTCTGGGCTCGACCTTCCTTCTACTCTTCAGTCATTCAGCAAACGTCTATTGCACATCTGCCACATGCCTGGCACAAGGACACTGGTCTCACATCTTGGCACAGGCCATTCATTCTGGCAGGAATGACACCCTCCCCCACCGCAGTGCCCCTTATGCAGTAGAAGAAATGCCACTCATCCTCCAGGGCCCTCCCCACATGGGACCCTCCCCAGACTGCCATTGTTCCTTCCACAGACCTCTGGCCACCCACTCTGGGTCCCTGATTCACAGATGATTCTCTACCTCTTTACGTGCCGATCCCACTAGACAGCTCCTAGAGATCGGAAGCTGGGGAAGGGGGTTCTCCTCGCTGTCCCAGCTCCTGGCATACAGCCTAGCATGAATGGATGCTGCCACTGGCCTGGGGCAAGGGGGACAAGGTCCCCACAGCCCTTCCCTGAAAGCAAGGCACATCCTTGGAGTCCAACTCTAAGCCTAGCTCCAAGGATGAAATGGCACCAGGTGAGGTGGCCTGTGTTGTGAGTCTGTTGAGAATGGCCAGGCAACGATCTCCTTCTGTAGGAATATTCCATCCCTTTCCTGCCTCCATGGAAGCAGCAGGACCATTCAGACAGACAATGATTCCCAGCCGCAGTCAGAGGGCTCCTAGAATTAGCTCCACACTGGCTGGGAATGGCAAGTGAGAGGGAAAAACGGACATGTGAGCCACTCAGGCTGGGCTCCTGCCTCTTTGTCTCCTGAAGCGTGACTCACTGGGATGAAAGAATCAAGAGTTCCCAGTTTGTCAGGCTCTGGAGGAGCCCAGTTGTTGAATCATTAAGTCGTGTCCAACTCTCTGCAACCTCATGGATTGTAGCCCACCAGGCTCCTCTGTCCATGGGATTTCCCAGGCAAGAATACTGGAGTGGGTTGCCATTTCCTTCTTCAGGGGATCTTCCCAAACCAGGGATCAAACTCGGGTCTCTTGCATTGCAGGAGGACTCTTTACCGTCTGAGCCACCACGGCAGTACTACTGGTAAAAACCTGCCTGCCAGTACAGATAGACCAAGGGCAGGTTCGATCCCCTGGAGGAGGGCACAGCAACCCGCTCCAGTATTCTTGCCTGGAAAATTCCATGGACAGAGGAGACTGGCGGGCTGTGGTCCATCGGGTTGCAAAGAGTTGGACACAACTGAAGCAACATGGGAAACCAAAGCTGGTGTAACTAACTCAGTCTGGGGGCCAGAGAGGACTTCACAGAGTCAGGATCTTTGAGAGGTGAAGGTCACAGGGAGGTCCCCAAATAGCCGGGGTGAAAAGATCACCCAGGATTAACGCACAGGCACCAGGATGCGCCAGCGACTCTGTTCAGGCTACAGCTGGCAGGTGACCCGCTTGCAGCTCCGGTGTCAAGAGTCTGGGCAGCTGTGGAAGCTGGTTCTTCTCTCCCTTCCCTTCAGCATGTTCTGATCTATGCACGTTTCAGTTCTATGGCATAAATCAATAAAACGCACTAAATAAATTAAGTGAGCAGCAGAACTGTAAATCGATTTCAGACGGAGAACAGAGAGGTTGAGGGAACCAACAAGAGACAATTATAGGAACTCAAGTGAGAAATGACTCAGGCAAGACTCGGGACTGTGGTCGCAGAGCTACCACCTTGTTACACATCCCTGAAATATTAAACAAATGAAACTTACAAGCTTTGGAGATTGTTTCACAGAAATTGCCAGCTGGTGGCTGCCAGAAATCCCAGCTCTCTGGGAAACACAAGCAGGGAGCAGACAGAGATGCCTTAAAACACAACTCAGCCCAGGCAGGATGGAGGAGAGATCCAGGTTTCCAAAACCAGATGGGACACCCAGTGTCTAGAACATGGCCCTCGTTCCTTCCTTCCCTCTTCCCTTCCGTTCTTCCTTCGTTCAACAAACCTCTATTAAATTCTTGCTGTGTGCCAACTCCATGACAGCACAGGAACCACCGGAAGTCCAGAGATGCAGCGCCTGTCCTCAGGGAGTGTCCAGTCTGGTAGAGGAGATCAGCACAAGGCAGAGTGATGGGTTCTAATAAGATGAGCCCTACGTGTGTGCACGCACACTCAATCATGTCCAACTCTTTGCGACCCCATGGACTGTAGCCCACCAGGTTCCTCCATCCGTGGGATTCTCCAGGCAAGAAGAATATTGGAGCAGGTTGCCACTTCTTTCTCCAAGAGATCTTCCAGACCCAGGGATCGAACTCGTGTCTCTTGTGTCTCCTGCATTGGCAGGAGGGTTCTTTACCAGCTGAGCCATCTAGGAAGCCTGAGTACCTTCAGAAGATGTCATGTCTCAACTGGGTTTTAAAGGATACACGGAAGTTTGCCAGGTTGGCAGAGGAAAGAGAATCTGCAACGGCACAGAGGCATGAGAGACGATGGAGAGTTTGGGGAGAAATGTACAAGACTTGTAGGAGGTGGAGAGGAACGGGCACACATTAGAGCACGAAGGTCCTGTTACATGGTGTATGTCTGGAGCCAGGAAAGGCTTTTAAGCAGGAGGCTGATGGAGCTGGATTTTCACTTTAGAAAGATAATTTAGAATTCAGTGTGAGAATTTTTTCCTTGACTTCTTATGGAAGTATCGCATATACAGAAAAGTGCATTGGTCACAAAAGTACAGCTTGGTGAACTTTCATAAACTGAACACATCCATGTAACTAGCACCCAGATTAAGAAACAGAACCTCGCCAGCTGCCAGAGCCCTCCACGGGCTCCCTTTCAGTCCCACCTGCTCTTCAAGGACAATCTCTGTCCTGGCTTCTGACAGCAGAGATCTGTTTTGCCTATTTTCCAGTTTTATACAAATGGAATCACGTACCATGGGTTCCTGTGAATCTGGCTTCATTTGCCCAGCATCTATGCTGCTGGGAGCAGTTATAGATTACACAGTACTCCACGGTGTGTATGAATGGACATAGAAGAATCACAGTGAGTGGTTACTGGTGCAGCCTTGATGGCAAATATGAACCATGACAGGCTCAAATCCTTCCTTCCTTCACTCATTCGTTCATTCACAGTGAGAACCCACCCACCTTCGAGTGGCAGCTCCAACTTCAGATTTAGGAGCTGGGAATTTTCCCCACACCACACCTTGACAAAGGACAGGATAGATCTCTACTGAGGGGTGGGAGCAGTTAATATAAGAAAAGCACAGAATCCTTATGGACCCCACCCCCCGTGACAGGATCAAAGGTGGCAGCCGTCATGTCCCCAGCCTTCTGTACTGGAAGGTGGCATCCTCCTTGTCCCTTGGCTGGAGCCCTTGCATGATGCCTGATCGCCATGCACGTAGCTGTCTCCCACTCCTGTAGGGCAGGGACTTTCACTTCATTCGTCCCCACACTCCCCTGACCAAAGTCTAGCCCACAGCCTGGATCACAGTAGGTGCTCAGAAAATCTGTGTTGAATTGGAAGCCCTGTGTGCAGGTGACTGGCACACAGGGGCAGCTCGACTGGTTGGTTGCTGGGGGAATGAACAGCCGTTACCTCCCTCCAAGCATTTAGGGCACTTTGGGACAAATAAATAAATCACTTTGGGATGACAATAAAGAGAGGAGACCTTGATAAGCAAATTAATGAGTCACCCTCAGGATTTCTCTGGTGGCTCTGCCTGCCAATGCAGAGGACGTGGAATCCATCCCTGGTCCAGGAAGATAACACGTGCTGTGGAGCAACTAAGCCCGTGTGCCACAATTACTGAGTCAGAGCTCTAGGGCCCAGTGAGCCTCAAGTTCTGAAATCTATGCAGCTAAAGCCTGTACGCCACAAGACAAGCCACCGCAATGAGAAGCCCAAGCACTTCAAAGAGAGAGGGGGCCCTGCTCACTGCAACTAGCCGTGCAAAGCAACAAAGACCCGGCTCAGCCAAAAATAAAAATAAGTAAACTTATTTTAAATGAGTCATCCCTACACATATTCATCCAGAAATCCAGCTGGGCCAGTTTCAGCACAACCAGCTCCCAATCATCCTTAAGGCCTATGGTCAGACCCAGGGGTGGTGACCCAGATGATTACACTATCATTCAGCAAATATTTATTCCCGCTCCATCCTCCCCTCCGCATGCGTCATGCATTTCTTGCCCCATTGATGTTGTTTGCAACCACATGACTTGCTTTAGCCAACAGGATGTTCGCAGATAGGATGCAAGCAAAGGTTTTAAATGTGCTTGTGCAATTAGCCATCTTGCATTTTCGTTCCCTCTACCTGGCCCCTAGTCTGAGACTGAAGCCCAGCTGATGCAAAGAGGCAACTCTTTGGAAAAGACCCTGATGCTGGAGAAGACGGAAGGCAGGAGCAGAAGGGAACAATAGAGGACAAGATGGTTGGATGGCATCACCGACTCAATGGACATGAGTTTGAGCAAGCTCCAGGAGATGGAGAAGGATAGGGAAGCCTGGAATGCTGCAGCCCGTGGGGTCACAAAGAGCTGGACACAACTGAGCAACTGAACAACAACCTTGTCCCTAAGATGAACATACATGGAACAGACTTGAGCCCAGTCCACATCCTGGAACTCAGACAGTCTGCATCAGTTAAACCTAAGTCAACCCCAGACATGCAAGCAAAAAAAAAAAAAAAAGCCAAGTGCTACCAAGTTTAGAGATGGTTAGTTATACAGCATTATGGTGGCTATTGCTGACCAATATGCTAGGCTTAACGATTATCCAGTTGGTCACATTATTTGGTAGGAGAATCTGGCCTCAGGGAATAAGAGACTGAGATTTGGAGAGATAAAGGAAGCTTGAAGCAGAAGATTAGGAAGTTTTTCCTCTGCATTTTCACTATCAAGTTCACAGCACACAAACGTTGCTGTTTATCTGCATTTGCATGCTTCATCTTCATAAACTGCTCAAGCATCTTTCATTCCTCCTCCTCTGCCTCCCATGGCCTGCTGGGAAGATCTTTGTCAGAGAACCTATTACTCTGCTCTGCCAGCGGGCCTCCTGAGCCCTCCTGGGCTGAGCCCTGGAGGGCCCCGTTCTTGTAAGGGAGAAAGATGTATGTACAGGTTGCTATTATTCAGCTATGATACAAGATTCTCAAAGTGTACCGGGGATGTAATCTGAATGTCCAGCTACAAGGCCTGATTAAATAAATTGTCTCTATGTGATGGGCTATTACACAGTTGTTCCAAAAGATGAACATGAGTTCTATGTATTGATATAAAAAACAATCTATAATTTTATACAGGTATATAAGTATACAGTAAGTCCCCTACATACAAATGAGTTTCATTCTGAAAGCACATTCCTAAGTTCAATTGGTTCATAAGTCCAACAAAGTTTGCTTAGGTACCCAACTAACACAAGCAGCTATGTAGTACTGTACTGTAATAGGTTTATAATACTCTTCACATAAATAATACACAAAAATCAAACACAGAAAATAAAACAGTTTTAATCTCACAGTACAGTACCTTGTAAAGTACAGTACAGCAGCTGGCACACAGGGGCTGGCATCAAGTGAACAGGCAAGAAGCGCTATTGACTGGAGGAGGGAGAGGAGGTGGGAGACGATGGAGCTGAAGGATCATCAGCAATAGGAGACGGAGGGCAGGCTGCAATTTCACTCCTGCCTGACGCTGATGGAATGCATGTTCGCATCTTTGAAAGTTTGAAACTTGAAGGAACATATGTAGGAGACTTACTGTGTGTGTGCGTGTGTGTGTGTGTGTGTGTGTATGTGTGTGAGTCGCGCAGTCGTGTCCAACTCTGCGATCCCATGGACTGTAGCTCACAAGGCTCCACTGTCCATGGAATTCTCCAGACAAGAATACAAGAGTACCCACTAGAGTCGGTAGCCATTCCCTTCTCCAGGGGAATCTTCCCAACCCAGGAATTAAACTGGGGTCTCTTGCATTGAAGGAGGATTCTTTACTGTCTGAACCACCAGAGAAGCCTGTGTGTGTGTGTGTGTGTGTGTGCTCACACATACGTGTGTATTTATCTATCTACCTACCTATCTTTCATCCTTCTATCCTTCTTCAAGGACTAATAAATCAAACCATTACCAGTGAGTATCTAAGGGTGGGCTTATAAGAGACTTTCATTTCTCATTTATACATGTAAGAATTGCTATAATTTTGATAACAAGTGTATACAGTAAAAAAAAAAAATCAATGTTCATATTTTGATTAATTCAATATTGCCAGCATTGCTCTGGGCCCTGCAGATGTTTGTGAGTCACAAACAAGACAGAATTCCTGCCCTCATGGAACTGATAGTCTGTCAGGGGAGACAACTGTTAATCAAAGAAGCACTGGACACATTTCATGTATGATGTAAAGACAACTAAACAGAGAAGGGAGTGGCAAAGAATGTGGCAAGAGGAAGGGCTGCTCTAAGGATGTTAAAGGAAGGCGGCCCTGAAGATATGGCATTCGAGTGATGAGAAGGAACCAGCTGTGCCAAGAGCTGAGAAAACAGTGTTCCCGGGACAGGAAACAAGTGCAAAGGCCCTGGGGCACACACAAGCTTGGCTGACTCAAGGAACAGTAAGGACTTTGTGGTGCTGGAGAAGACTCTTGAGAGTCCCTTGGAAATCAAACCAGTCTATCCTTAAGGAAAACAATCCTGAACATTCATTGGAAGGACAGACGCTGAAGCTGAAACTCCAATACTCTGGCCATCTGATGCAAAGAGCTGACTCACTGGAAAAGACCCTGATGCTGGGAAAGATTGAGGGCAGGAGAAGAGGGAGACAGAGAATGAGATGGTTAAATAGCATCACCAACTCAATGGACATGAGTTTGCGCAAACTCCAGAAGACAGTCAAGGACAGGGAAGCCTGGCGTGCTGCAGTCCATGGGGTCACAAAGAGTCAGACATGACTTAGCGACTGGACAAAAAAAGAGATTGGAGACTGAAGTGTGGTAACAGGGGGAGATCTCAGGAGAAAGGCTCCTGTATGTCCAGGGCTGGATCCCCTAGACTGCACAGGCCACGATGAGGATGCTGACTTTTCCTTTCAGTGAGATGGGAGCCAAAGGAGGGTTTTAAACAGGGAACCACATGAGATGATTTATGCTTTCAAAAGATCATTCTGGCTACCAGTGAAACAGGGCAAAAATAAAAAGACGTAACCTGCTAAGAGACTGTGGCAGGAATCCAGATGAAAAGTGGATGCGGCTTAGGCTGGTTTAAAATGTAAAGTGATTTCCCACGTGAAGCAGAAAGCTAGAATGATCAGGAGAACTAACGAAAATATGCCATGGTGAAAACACTGATGACAGGCACATATTTTGCCAGGGGAGAAAGCAGGGGGGTAAAAGACAGGAGAGTATTGGAGAAAATGGCAAAGACGGGGGCCGTTTGAGAAGGGCCTCAATCACACACACTCACACACACACATACACAGAGGCGCAAAAGGCCTAGCTTTTCAGCAGAAGAACCAGGCATTAAAAAGCCAGATGGCTCAGGTTCAAATCCCAGCATCCTAATTATGTGACCTTGGGCAAGTCAATTAACTCTCTAGACCTCAGTCTCCTCATCTGTAAAATGGGGATTAAATGAGCCAAGGGGTGTAAAGTTCTCAGAACAGTGCCTGGCATGTGGCAAGCACTGCAGGAAAGCCAGTCCTTGTGAGTGTCACCTAACACTAATGATTATGATTGGATTTTGCAGAGCAGGCAGGAAGTCACAGGGGAATGAGGCTGAAGTCACAATCTGGCAGAAGAGTGCGCTTAGGGAGAGAACACACGTGGGCTCCAACATTGTTGTGACCCAGAACCAATCCCTCCCTCTCTGCAGCTCAGGCTCCTCATCTGTGAAACGGACAGTCAACACAGTGAGGACTCGGTGAGCATAACGGAGGGTCAGGGAGCATTACATTCCTGCAGGTGCCCCTGGGAGAGGACAGGAGTTTTGGGAACTGGCCACCGAGCTGCCACAACCAAACCCCTCCAGCCCCGAGGGAGACCTTAAGTGCTTGAGTGGCAGCAAGTCCATGAAAACTGGTCTGCAAAACCAGCCCACTCAGCCTCCTTATAAACACTTTCATATACACAGACGGAAGATCCTCTGCGTGGTCGCCAAGCCCTGAAAGTAAAATCTCAAGGCTAGTAAACACAAAGAAACAACTTCTCTGGGGCCCTGGGTCCTCATAAAAGAAGCAGCAATAAAGCTCTGATGCCCCCAGCAGGAGGCAAGAGAAAGCCACCTGCTGCTGTGCGTGGACCCACATGCCTATGCACACACATCCACACACTCCTATGTGCACCCACACGCATACCTGCCTCCCTGCCCACACTCACCCACCAGTGTGCACGCAGGCACACACACAAAACCCATGTGCACACTCTCACAGGAGCACCTGCCCATGCATATACAGCCTCACCCTCAACCAGACATGCACACACATTTACATGTGCACACAAGGAGAAGACTCTTGAGCTTCCCTTGGACTGCGAGGAGATCAAACCAGTCCATCCTAAAGGAAATCAACCCTGAATATTCATTGGAAGGACTGATGGCTGAAGCTGAAGCTCCAATAGTTTGGCCACCTGACGCAAAGAGCCGACTCATTGGAAAAGACCCTGATGCTGGGAAAGATTGAAGGCAGAAGGAGAAGGGGACGACCGAGGATGAGATGGTTGGATGGCATCACCAACTCAATGGACATGCATCTGAGCAAGCTCCAGGAGACAGTGAAGGACAAGGAAGCCTGGAGTGCTGCAGCCCATGGGACTGGAAACAGTCAGACATGAACTGAACACCAGCACACGGGTCATGCTTCCTGGAAGTCAGATCTGGAGCAGAGGTGACCCAGAAACTCCAAGGCCTTAGGGATTGTGGGATGGGCATCACAGAGGTTGCCTAAAGGTATCGACTTCTAAGACGCAGTACAAGGTGGGGTGTAGAATGTGCACTCTATCCCTTATGACACAATCCCAACCTTTTTGGCACCAGGGACTGATTTAGTGGAAGACAATTTTTCTACGGACCAAGGGTCCAGGGGAGGGATGTTTCTGGATGATTCAAGTGCATTACATTTATTATGCTGATGCTGATCTGACAGGAGGCAGAGCTCGGGCAGTAATGAGAGTGATGGGGAGCAGTTATAAACACAGATGAAGCTTTGCTCACTCACCTGCCACTCACCTCCTGCTGTGACCCAGTCCCTAATCACAGACCAGCACCCATCCATGGCCCAAGGGGTGGGGACCCCTGGCTTATGAGATGTGAGATGTGAGTGGCTTAACGTCTCTAAGCCTCAGTTTCCTCATCTGTCAAGTAGGGTGAGAAAGTCAGCCCCTTCTTCACAAGGTTGTGGGGAGATTTCCAAGTTAATGCATTCAACGTGCATGGCCCAGTGCCCAGCACATGGTACCCAATCAATCAAATCTCAGTCATTTATTGGCAGCTGTATTCATAGTATTTTCTGGAGATCTCAGTTTGAGAGGTACAGTCTGAGTCGCTCAGCCCTGGCCATAGGCAGGTGTCGACTTCTAAGATGCAGTACAAGGGCCGGGTACGGAGTGTGGGAAGGAAGCAAAGGAAACAGAGGCGGCAGTCCCCACGGCCACAAGCTTGCTCAGCAGGGGAGCCCAGCCTCTTCTTGGGCCTGAGGGCACTTCGGGCCTCCTGTCACAGGCCCCTCAGTCTCACCAGCTGTCACCTGGCCAGAGCTCTCCAAGGGGACAGTATGTGCAAGATAGGAATGTCATCAGCCTCAATGGCACACACCCCCTGCCTACCCCATCTCTGCCAACACTTTGGAGGGGTTACAGTCCCAGCCCTCCAGGCTCTTAAACCTCCTGACACTGCAAGGAAACCCCAAATTCAGCCCTACCAGCAGGGGGTGTGGGTGGCCACATGTCCTGGACTTAATTTTCCCTGACCCATGCTTGCCAAGGGCTTCCCTGGTGGCTCAGTGGTAAAGAATCCTCCTGCAATGCAGGAGACATGGGTTGAATCCCTGGGTCAGGAAAATCCCCTGGAAGAGGAAATGGCAACCCACTCCAATACTTTTGCCTCGGAAATCCCATAGACAGAGGAGCCTGGGCTCCTCTGGGGAGCCCTGGGCTCTAGTCCATGGGGTCACAAAAGAGTCAGACACGACTTAGTGGCTGAACAACAATAGTGCCTACCAAGGCCCTCCATATCTGTATAAGATGTATACAAATATAGGACTCCAATGTATAGGACTGAACTCTTGCCTGTTTCCCGATCCCAACTCCCAGGACCAGAGCCCTCTCCCAATATCCAGGCTGTTTAAAGGGACCTGCACACCTGTTCTCTCTTGGCAGGGCTTCTCCCTGGTGGGGGGGTGGGGGAGTAGGCAGGAGGGGAAGCAGCCACGCCCTATGTTCTTGTGACAGCACAGCCTCCAGTATCCATTCTCCTGCTCCCCCACAATGATAGAACCCCTGACTTTTAGCGGAGCCCACAGTTGCTGATTAAGACCTCACTTCCCTGACTCCTTTGCAGCTATAATCAAGTTCTGGCAAAGAGAAAATGAGCCCATGTCATGGGCCAACTTCTGGGAACCCAGTTGACACGCAAGATTTGCCCGTTCTTTCTTCCCCTTCCTCTATCCTATTGCCTGGAGTACAGATATGACAGCTGGAGCTCTAACCACCTGCTTAGACCAAGAGGGCAAAGGGTGATGGAGAGGGCCCTCAAGTGCTGGGATCCTGAGGACTGTATGGAGCAGATCTACTTTGGATTCAAACCTTTATAAAAGCTATAAACATATTTGTCCACTGAAGCCAGTTGTTTGGAGTCACCTGGTGGCTTAGATGGTTAAGAATCTGCCTGCAAAGGAGACCCGGGTTTGATCCCTGGGTCAGGAAAGTTCCCCTGGAGAAGAGAATGTCTACCCACTCCAGTATTCTTGCCTAGAGAATTCCATAGGAGCCTGGTGGGCTCAGTCCATGGGGTCACAGAGAGTTGGAAACAACTGAGCGACTAACACTTACTTATACTTTGCTGCTGCCAAGTCGCTTCAGTCGTGTCCGACTCTGTGCGACCCCACAGACGGCAGCCCACCAGGCTCCCCCGTCCCTGGGATTCTCCAGGCAAGAACACTCGAGTGGGTTGCCATTTCCTTCCCCAATGTATGAAAGTGAAAAGTGAAAGTGGAGTCGCTCAGTCGTGTCCGACTCTTAGCGACCCCATGGACTGCAGCCTACCAGGCTCCTCCATCCATGGGATTTTCCAGGCAAGAGTACTGGAGTGGGGTGCCATTACTTCCAACTAAATGTAATCCTGACTACTCTGCCTCTTACATACGCTGCAGCCCATTCCCAGTCGTCCTATCTGAGTGTCACTGGGCTCAGAATCTCTGATATCCAGCCCTGAACATCAATGGCTCCTCTCTGAAAGGAAGGGTCCAATCAGGCTGGCCCTCCCCACACCTGTGAGATGACAGAGACAGAACATCTGGCTTCCCTCCCTTCCAAAGACAAATCCCACACTGGGAGGCAATGCCCCCAGCGCTGTCTTGCCTGACCCCAAATTCCACACACCCATTCCACCTCCCCCAAAGTCCCAGCATGCTGTAGAAGTAAAGGAAGTGGAAGGATTCTCAGGACCACACGCCCACTGTGGGGAGGGAGCGTGGCAGGGGGCAAGATGAGGACCCTCCACCTGCCTCTCCCACTGCTCTGGCTGCTCAAGGAACTCAGAGCTTTGCTGCAGGATCCCGGCCCCCTGGGGCACCACCACCCAGGGGTGCTAACGGACAGGCTTTCCCAGGGCTGCAGGAAGTGTCCCAGAGGGCGAGGCTGGCACGCCTGAGCTGGGCCACACCTACCTTTCTCTGAAGCCGGGGCCAGGTCAATGAAGCTGCGGCATTTTTCACCTTTGGAGAGGAAAAAGAAAAGAAAGGTTTTCAGAATACGAGAGGAAGTGAGAGCTTCAAGCTTTCACCTCTCCCCCTTCCAGGAGCCCCAGACTAAGCCGCCACCCAAGTATGTCTAACCCGAGCAGCCTCTTTCTCTAACCTTAATTCCCAGAAAGCCAATGCCCTGTGGAATGTGGATGGCAAAGATGCAAACTCAAAGCACAACCCCCGCTGTGATGCCACCTCCTATCACCTCCCAGCGCAATCCATCCAGCCTTGTCGCTTGCACCTCCTCAAAGCCCTGTGGCCTTTTCCTCAGCCTCCACCCCATCCAGGCCCAGCAGGATGAGGGCAGAAGCCATCATTCGGCTCCCCAGGCCTCTGTCTGATCCACTCTCCACACTGCAGCTGGAGGGATATTTTCACACCATACATTATGTCACAGGCACACACGCAAGAACACACACTCCTGCTCTAAACACCATCCCCAAATCAAGCCCAGATTCCTTCACGTGGAGCCAGGACTGGCCGCCATCAGCCTCTCCATCCACACTCCATCCCTTCCTCCTCCTCTCCCAGGGTTCCCTCGTGGCTCAGATGGTTAAGAATCTGCTTGCAATGCAGGAAACCTAGGTTCAATTCCTGGATCAGGAAAGATCCCCTGGAGAAGAGAATAGCAACCTACTCCAGTATTCTTGCCTGGAGAATTCCATGGACAGAGGAGCCTGGCAGGCCACAGTCCATGCATCACAAAAAGTCAGACACAACTGAGTGACTAACACTTTAAGAATGCATGGATTTTGAATGCATCACCTTAAACTTTCTTTGTTATATTTTTCCTCTCAAAACTAGAGAGGGAAAATTTTTACCGTCAAATTCATACGAGCAGCAAGGGCCCCATTAAGACTACGTGGACCCTAGGCTTTCGCCTTTGGGGTCTCTTCCTCAATAAAAAATTAAACTAGAAATTATATTTTAACAAATGCATTGGTTAAAGATTAATACATTAACATTATTTCTGGTTTGCCAAAAATTTTGTTCAGGTTTTTCCATAATACCTTACGGAAACACTGGAATAAATTTTTTGCCCAACTCAGTGTATTGAAATTTTTCTCTTTTTCTTTGATTCTACAAGAAATTAAATGAGTCAGTTCTTCACATCAGGTGGCCGAAGTATTGGAGTTTCAGCTTCCTGATCTCCTTGCAGTCCAAGGGGCTCTCAAGAATCTTCTCCAATACCACAGTTCAAGAGCATCAATTCTTCAGCGCTCAGCTTTCTTTATAGTTCAACTCTCACATCCATACATGACTACTGGAAAAACCAGTAAGGAAAGATTGAAGGCGGGAGAAGGGAATGACAGAGGACGAAACGGTTGGATGGCATCACTGACTCAATGAACATGAGTTTGCCCAAGCTCCAGGAGTTGGTGATGGACAGGGAAGCCTGGCATGCTGCAGTCCATTGGGTCGCAGAGTCGGACACGACTGAATGACTGAATTGGCTGATATTTGAGAGCCTCAGTTCCTTGCTGGTTGTCAACTAGAGGCCACCTTAGTTGCTTGCAATGCAGGCTTCTCTGTATGGTGACTTACTTCATCAAAGTCAGCAGGGACAGGTAGTAAATAGAGTCTGCTGGCAAGATGGGGATTTTTACCATCTTATAAAATGTAATCATGGAAATAAAATCTCATTATCTTTATCATGTTACACTGGTTAAATGAAAGTTAGGGATTCTGCCTACATTCAAGAGAAGAAATACATAAGTGTGAGAACTAGAAGGTAGGATAACTGGGCCATTTTGGAGTGGGTCTGCTATAGGTATTTTAATGAATCTTATCTGGAATGACGGAAGAGTAGAATGCAGCTAAAATTCTGATTAGTATAGAAGCAGCCCTTATTCACGTTACTCAGAAAAGGAGGATATTTGCTCATTTCTGTCCTTTTGATTATGTTCATGTTTTTAATCTGTGCTTAGACATATGTATGGAATGGTCTTATTTTGTCTTCATCCATTATAGTAACATATGTTAGTGACATCTTTGTCATTGTCTGATTGGTATCCTATAAAATTGTTTATAATCAGCAGGAGACTACCAAGACATGAGATCAGCAGCTAACAAGACTCGGGTCTAACTGATGGTTCAAGAGCAGCTTCTAGCTGTCAGAGGCCACGTTTCTCTTTCTCCTAAGAAATAAGTTAGGACACATAATAGAGAGATAGGAAAGCCTGGAAAACAAATGAGAAGGAAAAATATACACCAATAAGATAATAGATGATTTTCTAAATAAGCAAGACAAATTATTTTTCAATTTTTTTATTTTTATATTTTACTGAAGTATAGTTGATTTAAACTGTTGTGTTAGTTTCTGCTGAACAGCAAAATGATTCAGTTATCCATGCATATACTCTCTTTACAAACTCTTTTCCAGTATGATGAATCACAGTATACTGAATATAGTTCCTTGTGCTATATAGTAGGACTTTGTTGTTTATCCATCCTATATAGATTAGTTTGCATCTTCTAATCCCAAATTCCCACTCCTTCCCTCCCCTACCCCCTCCACTTCTTGGCAACCACAAATTTGTTCTTTATGTCTGTGTATCTGTTTCTGTTTTGTAGATAAGTTCATTTATGGCAAGACCAAATATTAAAGTCACATCTTTAATCGAAAAACAAATAAAAGAAAATATTTTTATGGACTTTGGTTCTGACTGTGTACCTTGAAATCTTGCTGAATTCATTTATTCTAGTAGTTTTTAGTGGATTCTTATAAAGTACTATATACAAGAATGTATATATACTATAGACAATGCCATGGACAGAGGAGTTTGGCAGGCTACAGTCCATGAGGTCACAAAGAATCGGACCTAATGGAGCACACACACATTGATATTCCTTTCATAGATATTCTTTATCAACTGGCAGAGCTCCCTTCTATTCCTAGTTTGTTGAGTAGTTTTATTGTAAAAGTATGTTTGCTTTCTTTTTAATCCTTTTATAGCCTGTAATGTAGTTCTGAGAATCCCTATTTTAGAGACAAGCAAACTGAGGTGCTGAACTTCCAGTGACTTGCTCAAGACCATATAGGCAGTAAGTGACACATTCAACCCAGGTCCATAGGCTCCAAACTCCATGCCCTAAAGTTTTTCCAGCTATCTATTCCCATTTGCAGAGCTTCGGGGTCCTGAAAGCAACTCTCTGAAAACATACCTCCACATACATGGGGAAAATCTTCTAGGGGCTAAATAAAATCACTCTCATGCTTCCATTTCCAACTATGTGGACAAGACCAAACAGAAGATGTTTGAGCAGAGATGGTCAAAATTGGCCCACACTGACTGTGCAGGGCAAAGCTGAGGTTTAAGGGAAAATAATAGTGATGACGTAAGAAAGCCTGGATATATCAATGGTCAACAAGTCTAATGACGAAAATCCAAACTCAGAAGAGATTTTTTTGGCTCTAAACCCTTAGTTCCATGATAAAAGTTAGCTAACCATTTGTGAGAAAGGTATCAAACTAACATATTGGCTAACTGCTTTTAGAAGTAGTTCTTAAAACATTAATGCTTTTTACAATCATTATTAAGTCTATATGTGGAACAAGGGATCTCATTTGGGTATAAAACTGAAGACAAGTGTGCTTATCTGTTGGCACTGAGGCTTGTCAGTTAGATCATGGAGCTGTGGCCTGTTACTGCCACCTGAGGGCCGCATACCTTCCTTGAACCACGGAAGCAGAAAGCTGGTGACGATGGTGGTTTAGTCGCTCAGTCATGTTTGACTCTTGCAACTCCATGGACTGCAGCCCACCAGACTCCTCTGTCCATGGGACCTTGTTTCGGGGCACAGGCTCCAGGACGCATAGGCTTCAGTTGTGGCTTAATCTCCCCGAGGCATGTGGGGGCTTCCTAGACCAGGGATTGAACCAGGCAAGAAATACTGGAATGGGTTGCCATCTTCCTCTCCAGGGGATCTTCCCGACCAAGGGATCGAAATTGGGTCTCCTGCACTACAGTGAAGTTCGGTTCAGTTGAGTCGCTCGGGCGTGTCCAACTCTTTACAACCCCATAGACTGCAACACACCAGTCCTCCCTGTCCATCACCAACTCCCGGAGCTTGCTCAAACTCATGTCTATTGAGTCAATGATACCATCCAACCATCTCAGCCTCTGTCGTTCCCTTCACCTCCTGCTGTCAATCTTTCCCAGCATCAGGGTCTTTTCCAGTGAGTCAGTTCTTCCCATCAGGTGGCCAAAGTATTAGAGTTTCATCTTCAGCATCAGTCCTTCCAATGAAAATTCAGGACTGATTTCCTCTAGGATTGGCTGGTTTGATCTCCCTGCAGTCCAAGGGACTCTCAAGAGTCTTCTCCAACACCACAGTTCAAAAGCATCAATTCTTCAGTGCTCAGCTTTCTTTGTAGTCCAACTCTCACATTCATACATGACGACTGGAAAAACCATAGCTTTGACTAGATGGACCTTTGTCGGCAAAGTAATGTCTCTGCTTTTTAATAAGCTGTCTAGGTTGATTATAGCTTTTCTTCCAAGGAGCAAGTGTTTTTTAATTTCATGGCTGCAGTCATTATCTGCAGTGATTTTGGAGCCCGCAAAAATGAAGTCTGTCACTGTTTCCATTGTTTCCCCATCTATTTGCCATGAGATAAGGGGACCGGATGCCATGGTCTTAGTTTTCTGAATGTTGAGCTTTAAGCCAACTTTTTCACTCTCCTCTTTCACTTTCATCAAGAGGCTCTTTAGTTCTTCTTCACTTTCTGCCATGAGGGTAGTGTCATCTGCATATCTGAGGTGATTGATATTTCTCCCAGCAATCTCGATTCCAGCTTGTGCTTCATCCAGCCCGGCATTTCACAAGATGTGCTCTGCTTTGTAGACAGAGTCTTTATCAATTGAGCCACCAGGGAAGCCAGGAAGGACCCTAAAGGTCAGCCAGCATAAGTGGTTCTCAGCCCTGGGAAGCCCACCCACAGACATTCTGATGTAATTGGTCAGCAGGAGGCCTAAACATCAGTGGGTTTTCAAAGCCCCCAGGTGGTTCTAGTCAGACAACCAGGGTAAGATTCACACTCTAATCTGATCTGTAAAAACATCTATTTTTGAAGCTTTCCTGGTGGTCCAGTGGTTAAGAATCTGCCTGCTAATGCAAGGAACATTGGTTCAATCCCTGATCTAGGAAGACCTCACATGCCTCGAGAAAATTAAGCCACAACTTAAGCCTATGCATCCTGGAGCCTGTGCTTCGAAACAAGAGAAGCCACAGCAATGAGAAGCCCGTGCACCACACGGAAGAAAAGCCCCCGCTCGCAACAACTAGAGAAAGCCAGCACACATTTACAAAGACCCAGCACAGCCAAAAATAAACATATATTTATTTTATATTTTAAAAATAAATATATCTTATTTTAAATATATATTTTTAAATAAAAATATCGATTTTCAGCATTAGAAAAGAAATAGTAAGTCATTTTAGTGGTGGTTGGTGCTATCGCGCTGGACACTCCTTCAAGCAGCAGTGTTTATGGGGCAGGAGCGCAGGGTGGCCAAGGCCTGAGCTCTGGAATCAGCAGAAAGTGAAGTTGCTCAGTCGTGCCCGGCTCTTTGGGACCCCCATGGACAGCAGCCTGCACCAAGCTCCTCTGTCCATGGGATTTTCCAAGCAAGAGTACTGGAGTTGGTTGCCATTGCCTTCTCCAGGGAATCTTCCCGACCCAAGGATTGAACCCAGGTCTCCCGCATTGTAGAAAGATGCTGAATCCGTAAGGCTGGGCCCAAATCCTGACTCCATCACTTCCTGTCACATGAGTTCCCAGTCTTTCTGGACCTTGAGTTCCCAGTCTGTAGAACAGGCACAGATCTGTAGGGGTGTTACAAAGGCTCAACATGGGCAAAGAACTTAGGATGCCTGGAATAGAGTGAGAGCTTAGGGACTTCCCTGGTGGCCCAGTGGCTGAGACTCCATGCTCCCAATGCAGGGGGCCCGGGTTCGATCCCCGGTCAGGGAAATAGATCCCACATGCTGTAACCAAGAGTTTGCATGCTGCAACTAAAAAAGATCCTACGTGCTGCAACTAAAGATTCCACATGACACAACTAAGACCTGGCACAGCCAAACAAATACATAAATGAGATGCTTTTTTAAGAAAAAAAGAGTAGGAGCTTACGAGATGGTGACTGTCGTCATTGTCACCTTCCACACAGGGGTCAGAGAAGCCATGGGACTTCGTGAAAGACAAGACTGCCCTGTGGCCCACCCCCATGGAGCTGGTGGCACGTGGCCACGGAGCCAGACCTGCCTGGGTTCCAGCCTGGCTCCATCGCTTACTAGACGTGCTACATCAACATGAACCTTTTGGTGCCTCAGTTTCCCTACCTAGAAAAATGACGATCACAAATGCTAGTGTTTCTATAGTGCTTATTACAGGGTGGATCCGTAGGGTTCAGTGCCAACACCAGCTGGCAAGACAAGGACCGCTCAACAGCCAGGAGTCCAGCCAAGTGGTAGTTACAGGGATAAAGGGGCCCCCTATGGCCCCATGCCTTCCATTGTTCCCCTCAAACCCATGGACACTGCCTGCTAGCTGCCTCATTTGTGCCCCCCTGAAGATGCCCTTTGGCGCATCCTTCCCTCCGCCTCTGATCCCCTCTGACCTCCTTCTTCCAGAAGAAGACAGGAGGTTCTCCCAAAAGTCCTGAAAACTTCACAGCACCCCAGGGCTGGGAGGGAACCTGCATTATGTGAAGTCTGAATTTCCTACTATCCCAGAAAATGGATATTCAGTCCCATGAGGACCAGAGAAATAAACTCGTGGGAAGCACCTCGCCTGTAAGAGGCGACTCAGACCCACCGTAGCCTCAGAGGGAAATCTCCTGCACGAGGATCTTCATCCTTGCCTCTTGCTCCAAGGTCCGTGGTCAACGGATGGGACTTGGAACCCAACCCCAACGCAAGGGTAGTCAATTCATGAGCTCTCAATACCCAGGAATGACTGGGGAAGCCTGTGTGGGCTGGGTAACCTAGAGGGTGTGTGCTCTGTCTAAAGGAATATGAATTAACATCCTGGCCGTCTGGACTGGTCAGGGTCCCGGCAGGAAACAGATGGCACCCTGGAAGGGGCTCACTGCAGACCACTGAGCGAAGGGTCTATTCACAGACACGGGGACAGGGATGAGGGGCCAGCAATGTGGGGAGCCCTCAGTTCCAGCCTGAAGGGGCTGAGGAGGGAAAGGAGGCTGCGAGAGGTGAAGCCACAGAGAAGGACATGCCCCTTGGAGCTTAGCCCCGCCCAAACAGGTATCAGAACCAGAAACTCTGGGGTAGGACCCGAGAAGCTGCGTTTCTGACAAATTCCCAGGGGCTGCTGATGCTGCTGATCTGGGGACCACACAGTCCTTAGAGGAATGTGGTCGCTGTCAAACCTCAACAGGGTGAGAACTAGGCAGGGGAGGAGGACCACCCCAACTTTTTAAAACCTGGATTTATCTTCATTTTTTGGCCACACTGGCTCTTCACTGCCGCACTGAGGTTTCTCTAGCTGCGGCGAGCAGGGGCTACTCTGCAATACGGTGCACGCGCTTCTCCTTGCGGTGGCTTCAGCTGCCGATCACGGGCTCTACAGCAAGTGGGCTTTGGTAGTTGTGGCGCACAGGTTTTGTTGCCTTGCGGCATGTGGGATCTTCCCGGACCAGTGATCAAACTCGTGTCCCTGCACTGGCAGACAGATTCTGGACCAACAGGGAAGTCTCAACCCCAGCTATCTCCCCCTTCTGCCCTCTGATTTCCTGCCGATGCCTCCCGCTGGCTGGAACCAAAAAGAAAGCAGAGGACGCAGGAGTCTGGACGCTGCACTTGAGTAGGGCAGTCTCTCACCGCACAGGGGGCAGAGGACAGACGTGGAGGGGTAAACAGCGAATGACCAATACGCCACCCTACCCAAGGTGGCCCTCACCCCTCCTTAGCCATCACCCTCATCCCCTCACCCTGCATGCTTCTCTTTCATAATCTTATCACAATCTCCATCTAAAATGATCTTGTTTATGCATGCGGTCATATGTTTATCGTCTGGGTTCTCTACGGGTGCGTGTGGACTTTTCCTCTACATGGGTTATATATACACATAGATATGCCCGGGCTGTGGGCTTGACCATATTCTGGACCATTCTGAAAACAATTTAACAGTGCAGATGAAATCACTCGCTCTCTCTCTCTTTCTCTCCTTCTCTCTCTCTCTCTCTCTTTCTGTTGCAATCCTAGGAATCCAAATCACAACCAGCAGTGATACTTGAGGATGTTTGGATTAATTTTGATCCCTAAAAATATTCTTCTCTTTGGTTCCCAATACCAGTGTTGATATTCATGCAGTTATATTCAGTGAACATTCATTGAGCACCTACTATGTGTCAGGCACCACTCAAGGTGCTAGGGACACAGCAGTCAACCCGGAGGCAAGTGCCTGCCCTCATGGAGCCACTGATCTAATGTTAAAGTGTATGTGTCGAGCGCTCAGAATCCTTGCACCAAAAGAGGACGTGTCCCAGCTCATCTGAACAGTATTAGACGCATATATTCAAACAAAACTAAGTCAGAGGGATACATGCTCTCCTATGTTCATTGCAGCACTATTCACAATAGCCAAGGCACGTTGCTGCTGCTGCTGCTGCTGCTGTCACTCCAGTCATGTTTGACTCTGTGCGACCCCATAGACAGTAGCCCACCAGGCTCCCCCGTCCCTGGGATTCTCCAGGCAAGAACACTGGAGTGGGTTGCCATTTCCTTCTCCAGTGCATGAAAGTGAAAAGTGAAAGTGAAGTTGCTCAGTCGTGTCCGACCCTCAGTGACCCCATGGACTTCAGCCTACCAGGCTCCTCCGTCCATGGGATTTTCCAGGCAAGAGTACTGGAGTCGGGTGCCACTGCCTTCTCTGAGCCAAGGCATGCAAACAGCCTAAATGTCAGTCGACAGATGAACGGATAAAGAGGTGTTGCATATATACAATGGATACCACTCAGCCATAAGAAAGAAGGCAATAATGCCATTTGCAGCAGCATGGATGCAACCGGAGACTATCATACTGTGTGAAGAAAGAAAGACGAGTACCATAGATCCCTTATACATGGAATCTACAATATGACGCAAACGAACGTACCTATGAAGCAGAAAGAGACCTGTGGACATAAAGAGAAAACGGGCAGGGCTCAGGGGCAGGGGCTTGGGGGAGGGCTGGAGTGGGAGGCTGGGGTTAGCAGGTGTAAGCTATCATATGTAGAAGCGATAAACAGCAAGGTTCCACTGTGCGCCACAGACAGCCATATTCAACATCCTGTGATAAACATAATGGAAAAGAATATAAAAAGAATCTACATACATATGTGTGTGTGTGTGTGTATAACTAAATCACCTTGAGGTACAGCAGAAATTAATACAACAGTGTAAATCAACTATATGAATATTAAAATTAGTAAATAAACAGTGTCCAGATAGCGTCTCTGAGACAAGCGGAAGCTCCGTGACCACGCATCTCATTTGCTGCTGTGTCCTCATAGCCTGTACAGTAACAGGTGCTCCGGACATGACGTGGTGACGGAATGAGTAAATGAAGAGCATTTCACAAATGGCCTTTGCCAAGGATTACACCATATGGGGGCAGCTATACAGAATCCTACAGATATGGCCATCACACCTGCAGGTCAAGGTGAGACGAGAAACTGAGCTCTAGAGCATCTCAGGGCCCACCTGAGAGGAAAGAGGCAATCAGAGAGGCATTCCAGCCTCACAGCTGCCAAGACACAGAGGGCTTGGAGCCCGGAGATCAGCCTAGAGGTGATATTTTTAATGGCCACCTTTCACCTCCTTTTCTGCTGCTTGTTGCCTGGTAGTTCAGATTTACAACCTCCCTTTTCCCACCTCTCAATCTCAGCATCTTCTCTCCCTCCATTTGCCCATATTTGACCCATCCCTAGCCTTCAAGTTCACCGGCTCCCCCACCACAAATCAAGTATTATCCACCAACCACCTGCCCCACCCTGAAGGGATGTCTCCCTGAATTTCCAGTGTTTCACCTCCCAAGACACTGTCCCCTTCTACTTCGGGCACAGCTTGGCCCCTATGGCACTGTCAATAGCAGATCTATCCACCATCAGGTAGAAGCTAGAGGGCCCAGTGACCCAAGAAGAGTCCAGAGCAAGCAGCATGCTAAGAACTTGGCACACGTCACAACTGTATGAAGTCAGTATTCACCCCCACTTTACAGATGAGGAAACTGAGGCTCACACAAGCAACGTGACCTACCCAAGGTTACACAGCCAGGGAGCAGGAGAACTGGGAGCTGGACCCAGGTCTGTATCTTTCCAAAGTGCTTTCCATCGTGAAAGAGACTGACTTGCACAGAGGAGGTGGGGACCAAGGGCATTCCACGGCCAGACTAGCTTGTTTGGGCTCCAGCAATTCAACACTGTCTCTGAAATACACTTTTTAACCATCATAATATGGGGAGTTCCTATCCTTTGCAAAAGCAGAGAGGCTAGTATGAGAGTCCCATGTCCCCATCCCAGCTTGGAAACTGTCGCCCCATGATCAGTCTTTTCTCTCTGCACCCACCACCCCCACCACTGGTGGAGCTGCCGTTGTGGTTCAATCGGTAAGTCGTGTCCAGCTCTGGGCAACCCCATGAACTGCAGCACGCCAGGCCTCCCTGTCCTTCACTATGCTCTGGAGTTTGCTCCAACTCAAGTCCATTGAGTTGGTGATGCCATTCAACCATCTCATCCTCTGTCGTCCCCTTCTCCTCCTGCTCTCAATCTTTCCCACCATCAGGGTCTTTTCAGAGTTGGCTTTTCACATCAGGTGGCCAAAGTATTGGAGTTTCAGCTTCAGCATCAGTCCTTCCAATGAATATTCAGGGTTGATTTCCTTTAGGATTCACTGGCTTGATCTCCTTGCTGTCCAAGGGACTCTCAAGAGTCTTCTCCAGCACCACAATTCAAAAGCATCAATTCTTTGGCACTCAGCCTTCTTTATGGTCCAATTCTCACAGCTGTACTTGACTACTAGTGGGGTTATCTTGAAACAAATCCTAAATGTCTCTTTGAAAGGTTTGCTTCCTTGCTCAGAAAAGACAAATGGAAAGTCATTTCTTCTTAAACCCTGTGGCGTCACCCTACTGGGGCTGTTGACTTTTAGCATTACAGAAATAAAATACGCAACCCAAGAAGTCCTGACCTGCTCTAGCTGTTGACTCCTCCTGACCCACTGTCTGTGGGACCTGGCTGAGCTAAGGGTGAGGGTGGCTCAGAAACTGCCCTCAACACAACATCTTCAGTTTGTCAGCTGGTGCTCTAATCCTGCCACCAAGGGGAGCACCTGGCACAGGTTCTCAGCAGAAACAGTAGAAACGAGGCTTCCAAGAATCCACCCCAGAGACAATCGGTGGGTCAGAGCCACCTCCTCTCTGACTCACCACGCATGCATGATTCCAGGAATCTTACCCCAAGGTCCCTCCTCCAGGTCTGATCTTCTTGAGAAAGAAGCTCATGGTGGAGGCGGCCAGGGGAGGCGGGTGCCCTGCCCATGGGGGCCAGGCAGGCTGTGCTCCCCAGTGAAAAGCCTGCACTCTGACCTCACAGGAGTTCAAAACCCAGCTCTGCCACCTGCCAGATGCGGGAACACTGGGGGAACAATGGTTTTCATTTATTTGATTGGGTTTTTTGGCCAGGAAAAGGCCTCATGGTGTTGCTAAAGGGCTAAACAAGGTAACAGGTATAAAACAAGATGTCTTCAGTTAGGATTTAAATCAGGCAACACCTGCGAGGGATCAGCCTGATGCATCAACACCCACATCCCTCTGTCATTCATCACAGCTCCCAGGGCGCCCTCCGAGAAAGGTGAACGGAGGTGTCTGGGTTCCAAAACCGTAAGACGTGAGTTCACATCCCTCCTCTGCCTCTTCCTGGCCCCGTGACCTCAGGAAGTGGCTTCATCGGTCTGAGCCTTTGCCTCAGCTGCCAGATGAAAGTCCTTTGGGATCTGCCCTCTAGGCTTGCCAAAAAGGATGAAAACAGAAGGGAGTGTGAGAAGATGCCTGCCCCATGCTTGAAGTGCTATTTTTGATTCAGTCCCTGGATCCCAAGTTAGAGTCACACTGCGCTCCTCCAAAGGAGAGAGAACCTGGACGTCTTCTCAAGCCAGAAGCAGGAGGCTGTAATGGTGCCGCCTCAGCCCGAGCAGGTGAGGGGAGCCTGGCAGGGCCACGAGCACAATCCAGGGAGGTGGTGAGAGGCAGATGCCCAAGGCTGGCAGAAGGCATGAGGAGCCTTGAGGGTCAGCCAAGTCACCCTTGGCATGAACACACAGGCACCAGATCTGCTTGGCAGCAGGAAGATGAGCAGCAAGAGGAAGGGGCTCTGGGGGCGGTCCCAGAGTCCTTGGCTGGGTCCCCAGATCCTGGTCTGAGGATCGTGACTTAATTCCATGTTCCACCTGATGGTGAAGGCGAGGTTTTAGGGACTTGCAGGGTAGGGAGAGGGCATCTGGAGGGAGCCCCATGGGGGAGGGGCCAGGTCCAATCTGCTTTACAAACTACCACCCCCATTGTACAGATGAAGAAACTGAGGCACAGACAGACTGAGTAACTTGTCTAAGGTTACACAGTGGAAGGTGGAGCCAGGATTCAAGTGGAGATGGCCCATCACAGATCCTTTGAATTTAGCCACTACTCTGTGCTGCCCCTAGCAGAATAAGCTGGTTCTAGAAAAATCTATTCTTTCTAAGGGAAGTCTCAGATGCCCTCCAAAAGGACTCCAGGAAAAAATCAGCATCCATCAGGATGGTGCTGCATTTCAAGAAGTCAGGCCAGATGCCCAAACATGGCTGGTTCTGAGTTTACCTCTGGTTCTGAAACCCAGATTCCATGGACCCCAACCTCTGGGCAGGCACTTGGCTAGTTGTCTGTATAGCAGAAGTCTTTGACTTGCTGGGAGAGCAGAGGAAAACAGTCCTGGACCCCCAACAAATGTGGCCGAAGAGAAATGATTTTAACTGTTTGGCAAGGGTGAAAATTCACACACCTTCGCTGGGCCAGATTCAAGGCATTCAGCACCAAGAGCAGAAAGTAAAGAAACATGCCAGCAGATTCTAAGTGAAGCTTCTCCTCTCGCTCTCCACGCTGGCAGCAGAGCCTTGGCAAGCCCTTCCTTGGAATTCTCTGGAGGCCTCTGCCAGTTCAACTGACAGGGCAGCAGATGGCATACACTTATCTGCTGATGATATTTTGATTTATTTATCTCTTACAGATGGTACCAGGCCTTGATTTCTGGCAGGAGTTCAAAATATGGGTCAACTTTCTGGGGATAATCGTTTCTCCAAGTGGATGAAATACTGGAAACTAAAATCCTGCCTGGCATCACAACTGTGTCACCCTGACCCCCAGACACACCTTGCTCGGGCACCTGAGGCCATTAAAAATGGAAGGCAAGGATTTGTTCTGAAGAACTGTACAGCCAGAAGAACCTAATTGCTTATTTCAGATGAACACCACAGTGGTTAAATGCAAGAGCTATGAACTCAAGGACTTCCCTGGTGGCTCAGATGGTTAAGGAATGCCTGCAGTTGGATCAGGAAGATCCCCTAGAGAAGGGAATAGCTACTCACTCCAATATTCTTGCCTGGAGAATTCCATGGACAGAGGAGCCTGGTGGGCTACAGTCCATGGAGTCGCAAAAAGTCGGACACAATTGAGTGACAAACACTTGAACTCATAGAGCCCCTGCTACTTACAAACTCTGAGACCCAGCCCAGACTCTCTGGGCCTTAGTTTCCTCATCTGTAAAATGGGTGTAACTGTCATCTCCACCACATAAGCTGTGACAGAATCTGCTAGCTATCCATCCAAAAAATGCGCCACCCTTTTTATAGTGTGGAGTTATTGCTACAGAGTGGCTGCCCCGCCAGGCACAATATTTCCCAGCACCCCTATCTCCTGCTGGGGTCATGTGACTGGTTCTTGCCTATAAAATGTGAGCGTAAGTGATGCATGGCACTTCCTGAGGGGGTGCGTTTATGAAATGGGCGTGCCTTTTCTTTCCTCTTCAGCCCAGATGCAAAGGGCTCTGAGGCCCTAGGAAATGGTGGAGGCACAACATGGAAGTTGCCAGATCCCCAAATCCCTGTGTGGAGGAGAGCTGACACCCACCAGCATCAGCTGTGTTCCATGAGCTACTATGTCAGTCCCCTGCCATCTCAGGGGTCTATTTGTTACAGCAGCTGTTACTGCCTTATACATAGTTCAGGATCCAATGAAAACATACATGCGAGACAGCTGGTGCATGACAGGAACTCAGCAAGTGTTCCCAATTATTATTACTGTCCTCTTTCAAGGGAGCTTGATAAATAAAGGATATTGTGGTGTTTTTATGTCATCCCATATGCTGGGTTTGGTTAAAGCAAAGCTGCTTTTCTCAATACCTCAGTCTTATTTCTGTCCTTTTGTTTTATACTATCGAATATCTTTCATCCTCTGTTCTATCTCACTCCTCAAAATGATGTTCTGAGAGAGAAATTAAAGAGAGGGTATGTATAGTTTTCCTGTGGTACCCTGTGGCTGACACACACAGACGTTATGGCTCACAATCATTTGTATTAATATCCCCACTTTTCTCCTCTGCTCCCTCAGCCCAGAAGTCTCCACCTTGGCTGGGGATGGGAGGAGGGACTTGGGGCCATAGAGCCCACCATCCTCAGTTTCAAGACATGGATACGAAAGCCCAGGGAGGGCTCGTGATTTGCTTATGACCTTGTCATCAGGCGGATATTGAGCTGAAGCTGGAACTTGAGTCCTATGTCTTCTAACCCAGAAGAAGGTATGAGAGGCCAGGGGCCTCACTGCCTGTGGCTACAGAAAGTAACAGTTGCCAACCCTTAAAATCAGCACATATGAGGTGCAAAAGTAAAAGCACTTTTTTTACTTTCACAAAAGTACAAGTGAACTTGCTCAGTCGTGTCCGACTCTTTGCAACCCCATGGACTGTAGCCTGCCAGGTTCCATCCATGGGATTTTCCGGGCAAGAATACTGGAGTGGGTTGCTATTTCATTCTCCAGGGGGTCTTCCCAACCCAGGGATCAAAAGCAGGTCTCCCACACTGCCGGCAGACTCTTTACCGTCTGAGCGTTAGATGCCAGGCATTGTTCTAAATCTCCATAAGCACTACCTTGTCTAATTCTCATAACAACCATAAGAAGGAGACACTATTACTGTTTCCATTTACCAGATGAAGAAACTGAGGCCCAGTGAGGTTAAGTATCTTACCCAAGCCCACAAAGATAGTAAGTGGTTGGATTCAGGATCCCACCCAGGGAATCTAATTTCAGAAGCCTCACTTTTTTCTTTTTAATTTGGCCACACCACACTGCTTAGGGGATCTTAGTTCCCCAACCAGGGATAGAACCTGCACCCTGAGCTGTGGAAGTACTGAGCCCTAACCGCTGGACTGCCAGAGAAGACCCTGAGGCCTCGGGTTTTTTTTTTGTTGTGTTTTTTTTTGAGGCCTCAGTTTTAATCATGTTTGGAGGGATGGAACTTGTAGGAAGCAGTTGATTTTTTTTTTTTTTTTCCTGCTTGACTTTAGGACCAGAACTAAATGCAGTGAGCCCAAGGAGCAGCCCTACCCAATACAACCAAAGAAGAGTCCAGCCACAGAAAAAGTCCCTCCCCAGTGGCATTAAACTTCCCAGGAGTGAGAGATTTCCCTGGTGGTCCAGTGGTTAGGACCCTATACTTCCACTGTAGGGGGCCATGGTTCGATTCCTGGTCGGGGAACTAAGATCCGCCAAAACAAAACAAAACAAAAACGAACAAGCCAAAAAGCCCTCAGACTTCCAGGAGCTCAGAGGATGTAAGAAAAGGTTGGATTCCCACATGGAGATGGAGCCAGGAGATTCAAGCAGCCAGTGGGGTATCAGACTGGGCGGTGCTGCCTCACGTCCCACAGGTGGTTCATGATGGGAGCTGTGACACTAAATAACACTGTCACATCACGAGAAGTGATTTTCCCTTCCAACACTTCAAGATTACTTCCAGAAAAAAAATCAGTTTTGTGCTAGCCTGTCCTAAACACGGCTCTAACACTTGTAATCTTCTGTTTCAAAAAGAGAGAAACAGCAAAAATACCAGTTAGAATCTGACTGCATTGTTTTCTTGTATGCACACACACACACACACATGCACGTATATATTTCTTCTATTTTTGGCAAGCCATGCTGACTTTCTGTTTCCAATTGGAATTGAAAGCTCTCCTTTTAAATTCATTTCTGTAAGGAAAATGCAAGACAATATGCAGCATAAAAAAAAAATCATAGTAGAACAGGAGTATGTGACTAAGAACAAATTCAAAAAGGTGTGAAAAGAAGAACTGCCGTCTGGCAAACCCTGGGATAGAAGCATTCTGTGCTTCTAGGGCCACTCCACGCTCAGAGCTTGCAGGGCTGCCATCCTGCACAAGGCTGGGAGGACCATCCACATGATAGTTCATACAAATGAGACTCCCTTGAGTCCTGCAGTGCACAGCCTGTATGGCTGTACACAGCAGCCATGGATATTTTTAGAGTAACACATACCCCCAAACACAGGACAAAAGAGAATTAATCTGCTATTCAGCTAGACTGAAATTGGCAGTCAAAGTTCCTCACTCCAGATTATGGCAATCTTTGATCTTCCCACCATGTACCCGCCCCCCCACCGTGCTCACGGGCCACCAGGCTGCCCAAGCATTGCTGGCACCCAATCCATCCTCAGGGATGAATGGAAGAACCAGAACCCAGGGCATGGGATTCTCCTGAGGGGAGGCGACAGGAAGATAAATGGCAAGCGAGCTGCACATTCAGCTACAAAGGCAGCGGAAAAACATCCTCAGACGTGAAAGCACTTGGAGAATAGAGTGTCCATGAACCACTCTGGGAAAAGCTAGTTGACACTGAAATTTAGCTCACCCGGGAATGAACCAAAGTCAACTCAAGAATGGAGAAGTCACAGTAAAATCAGCAAGGCAAAGAAGGCACTGTGGAAAATCCTTCAAGAGATGGGAATACCCGACCACCTTACCTGCCTCCTGAGAAATCTGTATGCAGGTCAAGAAACAACAGTTAGAACTGGACATGGAACAACAGACTGGTTCCAAATTGGGAAAGGAGTACATCAAGGCTGTCTATTGTCACCCTGCTTATTTAACTTATATGCAGAGTACATCATGCAAAATACTGGGCTGGATGAAGCACAAGCTGGAATCAAGATTGCCAGGAGAAATATCAATAACCTCAGATATGCAGATGACACCACCGTTATGGCAGAAAGCGAAGAGGAACTAAAGAGCCTCTTGATGAAAGTGAAAGAAGAGAGTGAAAAAGTTAGCTTAAAACTCAACATTCAAAAAACTAAGATAATGGCATCTGGTCCCATCACTTCATGGCAAATAGATGGGGAAACAATGGAAACAATGAGAGACTTTATTTTGGGGGGCTCCAAAATCACTGCAGATGGTGACTGCAGCCATGAAATTAAGACACTTGCTCCTTGGAAGAAAAGCTATGGCCAACCTGCTGCTGCTGCTTCTAAGTCACTTCAGTCGTGTCCTACTCTGTGCAACCCCATAGGATGGTCAACCTATACAGCTTATTAAAAAGCAGAGACATTACTCTGCCAACAAAGGTCCGTCTAATCAAAGCTATGACTTTTCCATTAGTCATGTATGGATGTGAGAGTTGGACCACAAAGAAAGCTGAGCACTGAAGAATTGATGCTTTTGAACTGTGGTGTTGGAAAAGACTCTTGAGAGTCCCTTGGACTGAAGGAGATCAAACCAGTCAATCCTAAAAGAAATAAACCCTGAATATTCATTGGACTGATGCTGAAGCTGAAACTCCAATACTCTGGCCACCTGATGGGAAGAACTGACTCATTGGAAAAGACCCTAATGCTGGGAAAGATTGAAAGTGGAAGGAAAAGGGAAAGACAGAGAATGAGATGGTTGGTTGGCATCACTGACTTGATAGACATGAGTTTAAGCAAGCTCCAGGAGTTGGTGATGGACAGGGAAGCCTGGCATGGTGCAGTCCATAGGGTCACAAAAAGAGTCAGACATGACTGAGCAACTGAACTGAACTAAAACACCTAAACAAAATGAAACTATTGGAGATATTGAGGGTCACAAGTCAAAGGCTGTAGTGCAATCCTGACCTTGTAAAACTCATTGTTTAGTTGCTAAGTCGTGTCTGATTCTTTTGATACCCCATGGACTGTAACCCCCCCTTCCCATTACAAGGGAAACTATCTACCTAGAGTCAAATTCCTGGGCAGACGAGAAGGGAGATTAGAATTCAGTCCTCACATGTGAACACATGTCACCAGCAACCCCAATATGGCTCTCTGACCCAGGGTCACTGAGAAAGAGCCTCTCGTGTTGTAGGAATTTCCCAGGTTGATTGAAAAAAAAAAAAAAACAAAGAAAGAAAATCAACTTATACTTACCTATGCCAAGTCAGTCCTAAACATCTCTATCTCTCTCTCACATACACACATTCATTTCTCTTGAGGTCCAGTCTCCCTGCCTCCACACTGTCAGTCACGAGGATGTTTATGGAGCCCCAATCTGAAATTCCGTTCAGGAACTCTCACTTAATTTCAGTTCTCATCAGAATCATCATGTCCTCAGACATTTATTAAAAATGTAGACTCCCAAAGATGTATATTCTCTGTGACCCAACAATTTCATTCCTTGGGATTCTTCCTACAGACATACCCACACATGTGCAAAATTACAGAAGGTCAAGATAATTCATTGCAGCATTATTTTAATAACAAAAGACTAGAAGTAATCTAAATTCCCACGAAGTAAATCAGAAATACACATTTGATTTATGGAAAACTCACATGTGGTGCTAGTGGTAAAGAACCTGCCTGCCAATACAGGAGACGTAAGAGACACGGGTTCTATCTCTGTATCGGGAAGATCCCCTGGAGGAGGGCACGGCAACTCACTCCAGTATTCTTGCCTGGAGAATCCCATGGACAGAGGAGCCTGGTGGGTTACAGTCCATAGGGTTACAAAGAGTCAGACATGACTGAAGCACCGTAGCATGAATGCACGCACATCCATTAAAGCAGCTCTTTCTCTCTCAGAACATTAACATAGAATATTAATATTAATTGATATCAGTACAAAACACAGGATATCAATATTCAAAGAAAAAGTGGTTACCCCACTGAAGTTTGAGCCTCATTCCCCTTACAGAATAAATCTGAGCATTTCATCTGCCTTTTTTTCTCTTTAAGCCATGCCACGTGGCATGTGGGATCTTAGTTCCTCCACCAGGGATTGAACTTTTGCCCCATGCATTGGAAGTGCAGTCTTAACCACTGGGCCACCAAGGAAGTCCCTTCTGCCCCTTCTTTTCTCCAGTGCGGTCTCCGTCTTCTCCTTCAGACACTGTATTAGTTTCCTACGCTGCTATAACAAGCTACCACAAACTTAAAGTCTTAAACAATACAAAATTTCATCTTGTAATTCTATAGGTCAGAATTCCAATAAGAGTCCCACTGAGCTAAAATCATGGCACTGGCAGGGCTATGTGTCTTCGAGGAGACTCTGTGGACAATTCCCCAGCCTTGCCTTTTTCTAGCTTCTCATGGCTGCCTACAATCCTCGACTCATGGTCCCTTCTCCCATCTGCAAAGTCAGCCATGTTGAATCTCTCTCCTTCCATAGACAAAGCTCCCTCTCTGATGACAACTGGAAAGGGTCTCCTCTTTCAAGGACTCATGTGATTAGATTGGGCCCATCTGAAACATTCAGGATAATCTCCCCAATCAAAATCCTTAACTGAGTCACATCTGAAAAAAAAATCTCTTTCACCATTTGAGGCAGCATATTCATGGTTATGGAGATTCTCACGGGGACCTCTTGGAGAGACAGCCTTGTCTGCCCACCATGGCTACCCTGGACTCAAGCCAAGGCACTCATCACATCTCATCAAACTCAAGACCACGTGATGATCTATCCATCCCTCTGCCTGAAAGGCTCTTTCTCACCTGCCAGACTCCTACTCAAACCTTCAAGACTGAACTCCATAGCCACCTCCTCAGCGAAGCCCTCCCTGATTCCCTCAAGAAGAATTAGGGACACAGCTAGCACTCTAGAAAGACCCCTCCATAAGACCCCACCTGTCACTTGGCATTTGAATGATTTGCCTGTATGTGCCAGCAAGCAACTTAAGAGTGAAAAGTTATTCAACCACACATCCCCACCATTCAGCATGATGTCTGGCACGCAATAGGTTTAGCAAACACTGAAGGAATGAATGACTTAATCCCTTCTATTTTACTGCGGCGTGCAAAATATACATATCACTGTTGCTGCTTAGTCGCTAAGTCATGTCCAACTCTTTGCGACCCCATGGACTGTAGCCCACCAGGCTCCTCTGTCCACGGGATTTCCCAGGCAAGAATACCAGAGTGGGTTGCCGTTTCCTTCTCCAAGGGATCTTCCCAACTCAGGAATCAAACCCACATCTCCTGCTTGGCAAGCAGATTCTTTGCCACTGAGCCACTTGAGAAGTCCCAAAATACATACGTATAAAATACATATATTAGGTGTATATATATGTATATACATATATGTTTAATACATATATATGTATGTGTATATATGTACACACATACATATATTTACTTATTAATATTTTATTATTTGCAATCCAAAATATGTTTTTATGTGTCTGTTATTACAATGTATGCTGTTATTATTGTCAGTCCACGTGCCTGGCATATGACAGGAGTTCAATAAATATTTGCCAAGTAAATCAATTAATAAGCATATCTAATGTGTATTGAACTTTTTCTATATTCCAGGCACTTGGCTAAGCTTTTTATAATCTCTGCCTCCCTCATTAATTTTTCCACAACAACTCCCAGGGGAGCACTACTGTATCTGGGTAATGAGTACTAGCTGCTGTTACAAATATCTCAAAATCTGAAAGGCTTATTTCTCAGCTGTCTCTCTTGCATGCCTCCCATCCACGAGGTGACTCAAGGACCCAGGCTGCTTCCATGGCGCAGCTGCACCATGGGAAGAAAGAGAAAGGATGGAGAGAACACATGGGACACTTCCCCACCTTGGCCCAGAAAGGACTTGCATCTCTTCCATTCATATCCCACCTGCCACATCAGTCACATGGTCAATCCCACTGCAAAGGATGCTGGGAAATTCAGAGGAGCTCACAGATACTGGTAAGTATAGAGGCCACTGCCGCAGTCATTATCTGCCTCATCTTACAGTTGAAGAAACAGAGGGTCAGAGGAATGGAGACATGGCCCAAGACATTGCAGCTAGCATGGGTGGGAGACCAATTCAAGCCCAGGTCTATCTGCCTGCAAGACCACCCTCTTAGCCACTGCCTGCTCACAGCTCACCACAAAGGACAGAGGCCTGATACCCCAATGAGTGGCAGGAAGGACCCCACCCTGGAATGGGCATTTCCTCTGGACAATCCCCACAGTGGATAAATCCACACAAGAGAACATCGGGAGATGGCCAGGTCCGGGCCCACCATATTCCCTTACCCTTCCGGTGTCAGTTTATTCATAAGCATCTGAATACTGACACGAGGCAGACGTTATGTGCTTGATTTGCCCCTCCAGACTGTTGCAAAAGGGGAAATAAAATCCATTTTTTTAAGTGAGCATCAGATGATGCTTGAACAAAACCAATAACTCTTTCAGGACGAGCAGCTCTCTAAGCTTCCCACATACGTTCTCCAAGTGTCATTTCTGGCATTTCTTTGGCAGTTGTTTATTGTCTGCAAAGAAACATCACTCCTTCCTGTATGCCTCTCCTCTCCTCCCGGTAACCTTCTCCCATGGCATTAGCCCTCTGCCCTTGCAGTTTAAAATTGCAACAAAAAAAATTTCCCCTAACTCCTCTGAGTTGCTTTGCCAGCATCAATCCCAGATCCTGCATCCTCTTTCCAGACCCCATCATTCTTGTCTGCCTGTTCCTGTCTTTTAGCGTCAGCAACTCAGCTGACACAACTGCAATTACAAGTCAATTCGCAATTATTCAGCGCTGATTATGCAGGGAGTAGATTCCTCAGGCTTCTTGCTTCCCTCCTCTCTGTCAACCTGGCACTGCTCGTTAGCACCTCCATCAGCAGGGAAGCAAGGAAAAGAGAGTCTGCCAAACTCCCAGCCATCAAGACCAGTTCCTAGGGCTTCCCTGGTGGTCCAGTGGTTAAGAATCCGCCTGCCAATGCAGGGGACACAGGTTCTATCCCTGATCCAGGAAGATTCCACATGCCTTGAGGCAACTAAGCCTGTGCGCCACAGCTACTGAAGCCCACGTGCTGCAGCCACTGAAGCCTGTGCACCTGGAGCCGTGCCCCACATCAAGAGAAGCCACCGCAATGAGAAGCCTGCACATTGCAACCAACAGTAGCCCCTGCTCGCCGCAACCAGAGAAAGCCCTCAAGCAGCAACGAAGACCCAGTGCAGCCCAAAATTAATCAATTATTTTTTTTAAGTCCACTTCCTGATCAGCCATTTCTATTTGGCAAGGAGGCAACTCGGACACTGGCCTCATCTGCTCATGCTGCCTCTTCCCCAAGTCACACAGATAATTCGATGCTTACAACCATTTTTCCTGAAAGGAGAAGGGAGCTATGGCCGGTACCAGGCTGGATCTCCCATGCTCAGGGCTGCTCCCACCAGCCTGTGACATCGGCACACTTCGCAACAAGCGTGCTGGTGTGAGCAGTGAGCCTGTTGTCAGCTACAGCGCGCAGCTTGATGGCAGGGGCTGTCTCTTTACAGCATGAAATATGTTGAGGGATCATTGTGTGATGGCTTATCTAATAAATGCAATGAATTTTTTAAAAACAAAGCAGAGAGAGACAGATGGAAGGCAACTCACCCTCACATGAAAGAATTGCTGCTGCCAGCTGCCCCAAGACGGGGCCTGTTTCCTGACATAAGGCCCTTCCCCAGGCCGAGCCGTCCCGCCTCCCAAGTCTTGAGAAATCTGAACCATGGTCCCCTACTGAAGGACTCTAGGAAACACAGGGGACCTGCCACAGGAGGTCATCTCATAAGAGAAGAACCGACACCTGCCCAGTGGACAGTGTGCACATCAGCCCAGTAGGGGACCCAAGGTCAGTCCAGACACAGCTGGCCACCTCTGCTGCGCTCACAACCTCCATGCAGCCTGGCAGCCTGGTCTTCACCCACCACTTGGGAACTTTCCATCATCTACTGGGAAGAGCAGCCAGTGGGCAAGAGGAGGGGTCCTACATGAGAATGAGAGGGGTCCTTTACTCTCTCCCTGCAAACCCAGCCAAGTTCCAGGTGATTTCTCAGCCCATTTACCATTTCTTGCATTCAATCAACAAATCTTCATTAAGCACCTACTATGTGCCAGGCACTATTCAAAGCACTGAGGAGCTGACAGTGAACAGGACGTGACGTTTTCATTCCAGCAGAGAAGACAGTGAATAAGTGAAGAAATAAGTAAATAACAGATGGTCATATACATTCTGAACACAACAAAACAGGATGTAGTGATGGGTGCATGAGACATCTTTGACAGAGTGATCAGGGCCTCTCTGATGAAAGAGTATTCTAGCTGCAAGCTGATGAGGACAAACCAGCCACGTAAGGATCCAGGGGGAATGCATCCCAAAAAGAAGCTCGTCAAGTGTAAAGGCCCTGGGGCAGGAATGTGCGTGGTGAGCTGGGGAAGCAACCAAGAGTCTGGAGGGCCTGGGGCCGACTGGGTCCTGAGTGAACAGCAGCACCAGAAGCTGCAGGATGGGCAGGGCTGTCTCACAGGCTTCAGGCTGGGACAGGTGTAAGGAGATATGCTGGGGTGCTGGCAAGTCCTGGAGGAAGCCAAGCAGAAGAATGCTGTTACCTGATTTGCATTTTTGAAAAGCTCTGTCTGGAGGCTGAGTAGTTGCAAACAACTGAACCAGTTCACAAGCTTAAACATGGAAGCCTGTTAACTCGGAAGAATACAACAGTATCTTACTGAACCCAAATGCAGAGACTACAGGGATCCGAGAGCCACTGGGAACCAGAGCAGCCTCTCTCTGGCCATCTTGGCTCCAAGGTCTCTTGTCTCAGTCCCTCTCTGCTTCTCAGACCACAGGCCCAATTCAAGTGCTGCAGCCCCTGCTCAGAACCCAGCCCAACAGAGCCTGACCAGTCCTCCAAATTCCAGGTGAGTTAAGCTGATTGGCCCAGCTCAGATCACCGGTCCAACCTAGTGGCCAATCAGCACAGCCCAGTAAGGGCGGGGCAACCCAGGAAAATATGGCCGCCGGCAGTGGCTATGACTGTAGGTGGGGAACCCCCCGGAGAGCAGGGCTGGGCTGGGCTGGGCTGGGCTGGGCTGGGCTGGGAAGACACCTCCAAGGGCCCTCTGCTTGGCCGTTTCCCAGAACTCTCTCTAGGCAGCCTTCATTGACTTCCTGAATGCCTGTCTCCATCTCAGTCCCCACCCTCAGCTCTCCAGGAGACTATGGGCTGGCCAGATCACCAGAGTTCCCTGGGGTTTAGGAAGTGGGGAGCTTCCCATTCAGAGCATCAGGGGGCTGCAGATGCAAGGGCAACAGAGGGGACAGGCCAAATCTGAAAGACTGAGGCTGGGGTCTGGCAAGGAGAAAGGCTACTCTGCAGACCGTGAAATCAGAAATCAGGAGCAGACAACAGTCAGTGCAGCAGAGTCAGGGTGACTGCCAGAACAGCCGCTGGTGCCCACAGTCAGTATCGTGTGCCAGCCAGGCCCAGTGAGGCTGACAGCGGCTCTACCAGAGGCTCCTGTGTGCATGGCAGGGCCAAGGAGAGAGGACGGAGTCCACTGGGAGCACAGAGAACATGTGGGACTCAGCCTGGCTCCTCTGCGGCTCAGTGCCTCCTCTCCCAGGTAGGGAGGGGTCTCCATTATCAGCTCAATGCTGCTGCCACCAGGGCCCGAAGTAGAGACCGTATGGGCACCCTGGAGCCCCGGGCATGTCTGGACCTTGATCGGTCAGTGGAGCAATTACAGAGGGGCGCTCTGGGAGGAACGGGTGGCTGAAGGGGGACAGGGAGCTGAAGCAGCCCTCTCTCAGTCTGCAGGACCAGGAAGAGACCAGGAGGGAAGGATGGAGAGGGATTAAGTGGGTGAGCCCTGAGGAGACAGAGGGACAGGGAGTGACAAAAAGACAGAAGAGGGGAAGATGAGGACAGCGTAATCAGAGCCAAAGAGCCAAAAGGGAGAGAGAGATGGGTACAGAAACAAGGAGAAAAACCACTGAAGAGTCAAAGAGGGAGACCTGCCTGGGTTCAAATCCAGGCACCACAGCGAATGAAGTCACTTGTATTAGTTTGTTGGTACCAATAACTGGGCAGCTTAAACAACAGGAATCTATTGCCTCACAATTCTGGAGGCAAGATCAAGATCAAGTTCAAGATCACGGTGTTGGCAAGAATGGTTCCTTCTGAGGCTGTGAGAGAAGAATCTGTTCCGGGCCTCACTCGTTGGTTCGTAGATGGCCATCTTCATGTTCACGTAGCACTCTCCACGTAAGCATGTGCTTCTCCAAACTTCCCCATTTTATAAGCACAGCAGTGATGTTAGATTAAGGCCCACCTTAATGGCCTCATTCTAACTTGATTACCTCTGTAAGACCCTGTCTCCAATCAAGGTCACATTCTGAGGGACTAGAGGGTTTAGGACATCAACATATGAATTCTGGAAGGACACAATTCAACCCATAACCTCTCTGTACCTCCAGTCTCTCATCTACCTTCATTCTGAGGATTTGTGAGTTTCTAAACATAAAACCTGGCAAGCAGTAAATGCTTAATAAATGTGAGTCACATTACAATCTTTATTTTCATTTTTTGGCTTGGTAAGCAGGATAATGGCCCCCAAAGATATCCATGCTTTAATCCTCAGAACCTATAAGGATATTACTTTCCACAGCAGAAGGGACTTTACAGATGTAATTAACTGCACATCTTGAGATGCAGAGATTATCCAGGATTATCCAAGCGGACCCAATGTAACCACACAAGTCTTTAACAGCAGAGAACCTTTCCCTGCTGTGAAAAGACTCAATCACCATTGCTGTCTCTAAAGATGGAGAAAGGTGTCATAAGCCAAGAACATCATGACCTATAGAAGCTGAGAAGAGTCAGCAATTTACAGCCAGCAACAGCACGGTCACCTCAGTCCTACAACCTTAAGGAACTGAATTCTAACAACTAAAATAAGCAGAAATAGAGTCCACACTAGAGCCTCCAGAAAAGAAAATAGCCTTCCAACACCTTGACTTTAGGTGGCTAATTTGTACAGGACTTCTGAACTCCACAATTGTAAAATTTAAAAAAAATCTATGTTGTTTTAAGCCCCTGCACTTGTGACAATTTGTCACAGCTTCCCCCCTACCCCCTCACTCACTGTACTCTAAACCCCATGGCTTCCATGCTGTAACCGACACACACCCCAGCACCATCCAGTCTCAGACCTTTGAACCTGCTTGCTCTCTTCCTCCAGGTATCCATGGGGCTCTCACTCTCAAAGACATGACCCCCATAATAAGAGAGCACTCTGCCCCTGCCCCCTTGACCCTGCTGGATGTGCCTTGGCAGCCCTTAACCCTGACTGGGAACAGACGCTTTGGTTCCTGTGCTGTGTGCGCCCATCATTGGCCTCCACAGACCGTGAGCTCCATGAGGGCAGAAGGGTCCCCTCTGTCTTATTCACCACTGATGCCCTAGTACAGTTCCTGACACAGAGCATGGGCTCATCACGTATCAATTGAATGAATAAATGAACGCTTTGCTATTACCCTCATCTCCGGTCATACCAGGGATTCCTTGGTGGCTCAAATGGTTAATAGTCTGCCTGCAATGCGGGAGACCTGGGTTTGATCCCTGGGTTGGGAAGATCCCCTGGAGAAGGGAATGGCAACCCACTCCAGTACTCTTGCCTGGAGAATCCCATGGACGGAGGAGCCTGGCAGGCTACAGTCCATGGGTTCGTGAAGTCGGACACGACTGAGCGGCTTCACTTTCACTTTCTGGTCATACCAGGAAGGCTCATGATGAAAGTGAACTCAGCACCACCATGCAGCAAAGAGGCTTCCAAAAGTTAGAGATGCCGCAGAAAGGGCACTGGACTTGGGAGTCAGTGGGCCTAGAATTGAGTCCCAGGGCACACCTCATCCAGCTGGGTCACCCTGAGAGATTCACTGTCCCTCTCTGAGTCTCAGTTTTCTCATCTGTAATATGGGGGTGATGACTTACTTCAGCCCATCTCACACCTGTGAGCAGCATGACCAGGTGGAAAAAATGTCTTGTCCTGGCTGCCAGTACCAGAATTCCTCGGGGGGACAGAAATGACTCCATTGAGAAAAATGTTTGGACAAGTGCTGGAGTAGAAGGTGATGTCCTGTCACACATACTTACACTGGTTGTACTGGGAAGGCCTCGGAGGAGAGGCATCAGACACATCGTGGGAAACCCGGGTAGAAGGAGGGGGCCCGTCAGGTGCCAGAAGCTCTGCACTGTGCGATGTAGCCTCCCACGGATCTTCAGTAAAGTCAACTAAGTCCCCCAAGGCTCTCTGAAGAGGGGTTTGTCACCATGGAAACCAAAGAAAGGACAGCATCTCATCTTGAAGCTAACCCCATTCATTAGGGGAGTCAGTTGTAGGAAACCTAGACCCTGAAGGCACAGGCAGCCTCTGGAAACTTGGAAATAGTAGGGAGTGGGCCGGGGGTTGGCGGGGGGGGTGACGGGGTGGCTTCCCAGGTGGCTCAGTGGGTAAAGAATCTGCTTGCTATGCAGGAGACGCAGGTTCGATTTCTAGGTTGGGAAGATCCTCTGGAGTAGGAAGTGGCAAGCCACGCCAGTATTCTTGCATGGAGAATCCCATGGACAGAGGAGCCTCGAAGACTACAGTCCATGGGGTTGCAAAGAGTTGGACACGACTGAAGTGACTGAACACACACATAGGCCCAGAGACCATATGCTCTACGGGGAACTGTGCCAGACGGACTTGGGTCTCCAAGGGTGTAGAGGTCCCAGCTGAGAGCTGGCGCTCCGGAAGAACAAATGAGACCAGACCTCTACTGGTACGGAAGAGCCTTTTCCAGGTGGCTCAGATGGTAAAGCGTCTGCCTGCAATGTGGGAGACCCAGGTTCGATCCCTGGGTCGGGAAGATCCCCTGGAGAAGGTAATGGCAATCCACTCTTGCCTAGAAAATTCCATGGATGGAGGAGCCTGATGGGCTACAGTCCATGGGGTCACAAAGAGTTGGACACGACTGAGTGACTTCACTTGAGTCGACCTAGAGGTGGCAATGCCCTTTCCTTCCCACAGGGGCCCTTGGTTTCCAGGAGTCCCCCAGCCCCTGGCAGACAAGCTTCTCCACTCTCCAGCTCCAGCTGGAGTGTCTCCATCAATATTCGCCCCCTAAAAGGAGACTTATTATCTCCTTCCTGCCTGACAGTCTCAGCTATGGAGGTGCTGGTATCAGGGATCACGGATATGGATGGATGCCGGCAAGTATCCCAACATGGGAAATCACTCCTTGGCAACTGGTCCCCAGCAAGAGTGGGAAAGAAAATATCATCTAGAGCTTCCACAGGGCCTTGACTGCAAAATCTATACATAGCCTGCTACTGCTGCTAAGTCGCTTCAGTCATGTCCGACTCTGTGCGACCCCATAAACGGCAGCCCACCAGGCTCCCCCGTCCCTGGGATTCTCCAGGCAAGAATACTGGAGTGGGTTGCCATTTCCTTCTCCAATGCATGAAAGTGAAAAGTGAAAGTGAAGTCACTCAAGTCGTGCCCGACTCTTAGCAACCCCATGGACGGCAGCCTACCAGGCTCATCCATCCGTGGGGTTTTCCAGGCAAGAGTACTGGAGTGGGTTGCCATTGCCTTCTCCAATACATAGCCTAATGGCCCACAATTGCCTCTGCACAGAATCCCAGGCCAAAAGGCACTGGGTATGCCTCCTTTCTGGGAAGAGAAAGCAGGTCTGGGAGCCTCTAAGGGCAGGCTGAGCAGGGAGGCTCTGCTGGGTTGCCAGTGCTCAGCCCTGTGTGGGGACCCCCAGTGAGAGCCAACTCCTAGGACAAGGAACTCAGATGCCTCAGGGACCACTCAGGTGGTCCACTCAGATGCAGGTGAGTGAAAGAGCAGGTATAAGATGATTGACGCCAACAGAGTCAGGGACCCACAAGGGAGTGGTGGGGGCTGTGGAGAACTGAGAGCCCACATGCCAGCTGGTCCCATACAGAAGGGTAGATGCTACTCAACTCACATCCATGTGGCCCGGTGTGACCCACCACTGCTGGATTCTTCCTAACCCCAATGCTTCCCTGAAATCTCCTGGTCTTCCCAGTTTGAAGTGAGAGAGACTCTTATTCGGCCCCAGGATCCAGCCCCTCTCCTCCTCTGGCGGCTAGAACCTGGCCATGGCTGTGGACTATCTAGGGCCATGTGGACACGGGCAGTATGTTGGGGATGGCACAGCGATTATCAAGAAGAATCCTGGGTCCCCAGTGTGGAGCTAAGATGCCTGACTAGTTCAGACTCTTATGTGAGAGAGGAAAAAAGCTTCTATCACACCGAAGCCACTGCTATTTTAGGGTGTTTGGCTCCACGGTCAGACTAATATAAATCCTAACTAATACAGTTGGCCCCAGATTCCACAGTAGGATGCTCAGTGAGTCCAGCCAACTCTGCCAGCCAGCAAGTGCCAGCTTGCAGCCCTGACCTGAGGTGATGTCCCAAACGGACCCTGTGGTCTCACATGGCTCCTTGAAGAACCTCTGAGAGTTCCCATCAACTCGACTAAGCCCAAACTCCCTGAGACCCCAAAGCAGGGCCTGCACACCCTGCCTTGCATTTGGCTTCATCTTTTACACGCCCACGTAGTCGCTATAGCTACTCCAAACTACCCACAGTTTCTAAGTCTCCAAGGTCACCACCTCCTCCAGGCAGCCACCCGCGCCCCCAGGCTGAGTCAGTCACGCCCCCCTCTGCCCTCCCACCACCCCTTAAACATACCCTATTAATACCCTATTATAGCACACATCATGTGGCATTCTAATTGCATCAAGCTGTGAAAGCCAGGGCTCCAGAGGCAGACAGACTGAAATCCCTGTGCCCAAACTCACAAGCTGTGTGATCTGAGGCTCATTAGTTCCTCAGCCCCTCTAAGCCTTAATTTCCCCATCTGTGAACCGATGTGACATGTAATAAGTAGAGACAGAATACCGGTTTACCAGGTGTCCTGGTAAGTGCTGAGCGTACAGAAATGCACCTGTCATCGTGAAGCTTACAAACCCAGGGAGAGGATTGGCTTGAAAGAAAATCATATACAACAAAAGTTACTTCAGGGACTTCTCTGGTGGTCCAGGGGTTAAGAATCTGCCAGTGCAGGGGACACGGGTTCGATCCCTGGTCTGCGAAAATTCCACATGCCGCTGAACCACCAAGCCCATGCACCACAATGCCTGAGCCCACGTGCTGCAACTACTGAAGCCCGAGCTCTGCAACAAGAGAAGCTACCGTGCTAAGCCCGCTGCTGCTGCTGCTGCGAAGTCACTTCAGTCGTGTCCGACTCTGTGCGACCCCATAGACGGCAGCCCACCAGGCTCCCCCATCCCAGCTACCGTACTAAGCCCGCTGCTGCTGCTACTGCGAAGTCGCTTCAGTCGTGTCCGACTCTGTGCGACCCCATAGACGGCAGCCCACCAGGCTCCCCCGTCCCTGGGAATCTCCGCACACAGCAACAAAAGAGTAGCCCTCACTCATTTCAGTTAGAGAGAGCCTGCGCATAGCAACAAAGACCCAGTGCAGCTGAGAGTACACTTCTGGCCACAGTGGAGGAAGGAGAGAGGGGAACCAATGGAGAAAGTAGCATCAATATACGTACAGCATCATGTGTAAAGTGGATAGCTGGTGAGAAGTTGCTGTAGAACCCTGGAAGCCCAGTCTGGTGCTCTGTGACGACCTAGAGCAGAGCGGGGGTAGGGAGGGAGGCTCAAGAAAGAGTGGATATACGTATAATTACGGCTCATTCTAGTTGTTGGGGCTTCCCAGGTCGCATTAGCGGTAAAGAACCCACCTGCCAAAGCAGGAGACATGAGAGACGTGGGTTCGATCCCTGGGTTGGGAAGATCCCTTGGAGGAGGGCATGGCGACCCACTCCAGTATTATTACCTGGAGAAGCCCATGGACAGAGGAGCCTGGTGGGCTACAATCCATAGGGTTGCAAAGAGTCAGACATGACTGAAGCAACTTAGCACGCATGCATTGTTGCATGGCAGAAACCAACACAACATTGTAAACATTAAAAAATAAACAGGAAAAATAAATGGGTGTAAGTCTTCCTTACAAACTTGCACAAAATAAATATTTTTTAAATAATAATAAATAGATGTTTTTAAGTTTCCTCAATGCAGTTGTGATAAAATTTATACAGGAAAAGTACCATGTGTGGATAAAAAGAGAATCCAGTCTAGTCTGGGAGAGGAGGCCAGAGAAGGCTCCCATGAGGAGGTGATATTTATGAAGAGACAGAAAGCAGGGGCTGGTTGGGCTGGTGAGGACAGCTGCGGGGAAGGCCGTCTCAGGAAGCAGGAACAGCATATACAAAGGCCCTGAGGCAGGGAGAGAATGTCCTTTACCAGGAACCAGACAGGATAACGATAATGATGCTTGTGAGCAGAGCAGCTATGTCTTTGGGTCTCTGGGGCCCAGATCAGTGCTTGGCACACAGCAAACATTCACTGATATCTGCCAAATGAATGAGGGATTCTGTTGAGTCCGCCCGCCTCCAATTCAATGACTAACTACATTAACCACGCACTGGCTGGGTGTTTGCCAGGCACCCGCCACACACCAGGTGCTGTGTGGGACTGAAGAAAGATGCAGAGATGGACCGGTCCAGGATCCTGTCCTCCGCCTGGCCACTTCCAAAGCCGGGAAGCAGGAACAGGGGACCCCCAGATATGAGGTTAAGCTGTCAAGGCTTGTGGTAAAGACTAGCCATTGCCCACCAAAACCTGTTTCCTTTCTTCCCTGGTACTGATGTCTCCTAGACCCCCTGGGCAGTCAGCACAGCCATGCAAAGCTCTTGCCAATGGCGTGTGAGTCGGCACTCCACGTCATGGATGAAGACACCAGGCAGGCCTTCCCCGCACTCTTTCCCAGCTCCCTGGGTGGCTCAGTTTCAACCAGGCAGACAATAGGCTGTCCTAAGGGTTGGCAGAGCAATGACTTGGATGGAACCAAGGTCTTGAGATGACAGGCAGGGGTGGTGCAGCTCCACTAACCAAGACTAGCACCTAAAAGAGACAATAGCCTCTCTGGTCCATAAGCCTCTGTATGAGGGGCAGGGGATCTGTTATGGAGCTTCCCAGGTGGCTCAGTGGTAAAGAATCTGCCTGCCAATGCAGGAGATGCAGCAGATGTGGGTTCAATCCCTGAGTAGGGAAGATCCCCTGAAGGAGGAAATGGCAATCCACCCCAGTATTATTGCCTGGAGAATCCCATGGTCAGAGGAGCCTGGTGGGCTACCGTCCATGGGGTCGCAAAGAGTCGGACACAGCTGAGCAACTGAGCATGATACAACACACACACACCTTTTGTTACAGCAGCATAACCTTACACGTGAATAAGGGAAAGGGTTCTAGGAGTTTGGAGCAGGAAGTGGCCATTTTGGACTGGAGGAATCAAGGAAGACTTCCTGGAGGAAGACAGCATTTGCACTAAGTTTTAAGGAAGTCTGTATTCCAAATAAATAAGTGTATATCCTTTGGAGGATTACTAAACAGCTGTTAAAGACATTGTGACTGATCCCCAGGTGCAGACATGAAGCAACGCCTGAGTTCTGTTTTCTCAAGAAGACAAGTACAGTCATACACTTCCATTGCTATACAGAAGAACATGGTTGTATATGGAGAGAAGACAAAGGGAAAAATACAGGCTACACTGAGGAGTGGGGCCACAGCACAAGAGAAGAAGAGGGATTTTCTTAATTTTCACTTTTTTTGTCCTGCGGGGCTATTGTGTCTTTCGATAATGAATACCTATCATGCTATAGTTAAAACTTTCCTGTATTTCTAAAGCAAGTTAGAAATGTGCTTGTCCTGCCCTGCCCGGCCAGGACGTGAGCTTCACTCGGAAGGAGGCCTTGGTGTAATTACTAGTCCTCAAGAGTGCAGGACGCAGGAGTTTCAGAGCAATGAGGTTAAGAATCACTTTCCAGTTAGTCAGGGCTTCCCCGGTGGCTCAGACAGTAAAGAATCTGCCTGCGATGCAAGAGGTCTGGGTTCAGTCCCTGGGTTGGGAAGATCCCCTAGAGGAGGGCATGGCTACCCACTCCAATATTCTTGCCTTGAGAATCCCGTGGACAGAGGAGCCTGGTGGGCTACAGGCCATGAGGGTCACAAAGAGTCGGACACGACTGAGCGACTAACACTTCCACTTTCCAGTTAGGCAAGCCTGAGCTTAGTGGTTTCCTTGAGACAAAAGTCTTAGAAGGGAGCTTCGCTGGCAGTCCAATGGTTAAGACTCTGTGCTTCCATACAGAGGGCACAGGTTCGATCCCTGATGAGGGAACTAAGGTCTCACATGCGGAAAAAAATTTTTTTAAGTCTCAGAGGGAGGGAGTTTGCCCTCTCTGCCTGGGCCAGGAGTGAGGAAATGTGACTTCAGAGGGCCTGGCCACGGCTATCCTGGGAAGGCCTGGGCAACATCCTGGTAGAGGCAGGGTGGGTCCCCTCTCTCCTGGGGTACAGGAGGGACAGTGACTCAGTGGGGGAAGCCCACCCACATGAAAGGTGGCCAGATGAATCCCAGCTGCTTCAACTAGTGACTCCTCACATCGTATCTGTCCTCAGCCACCAAGGAGAAACTGAGGCAGCCCAGCTGACGATGACGAGCTTGGACCCACTGCATTACAGAGCCCCTTTGTTACAGCAGCACATCTCTATCACAGCTAAGTCTGGCCTCTGGGAAAGGGTTGAGACCTCAGAGCAGGAAGAGGCTATAGACCCAGGAAGATAACCATTCTCATAGTTCTGGAACAGAGGTCAGAAAACGTTTTCTGTACAAAGCCAGAGAGCAAATATTTTAGGTTTTTAGGTTTTGTGGGCCATCCTGTCCCTGTCACAATTACCCAACACTCACCTTGTAGCAAAAAAAAAAAAAAAAAAAGCCATACAAGATATATAAACAAATGAGCATGATCATGTTCCAATAAAACTTTATTTACAAAAACAGGGAGTGGGCACAAAAATGTGGATATACCTAACACTATGGAATTGTACTTGATAAATGGCTGAGATGGTACATTTTGTTTTTTGCAATAATTAAAAATTAAAATTTTCTGGGGCTTCCCTGGTGGTACAGTGAGATACGAATCCTCCTGTCAAGGCAGGGGACAAGGGTTCGATCCCTGGTCCGGGAAGATACCACATGCTGTGGAGCAACTAAGCCCATGACCACAGCTCCTGAGCCTGCACGGTCTCCAGCCCATAGTCCGAAATGGAAGAAGCCACCACAATGAGGAGCCTGCGCACCGCAATTAGAGGGTAGCTCCTGCTCTCTGAAGCCAGAGAGAGTCCCCTCGCAGCAACAAAGACCCAGTGCAACCAAAAATATAAATATATAAATATTTTTTAAAGTTAAAATTTTCATTTAAATGCAAAAACAAAACATAAAAACAGGCAGTGGGCTGAATTTGACCCCAGGGCTGTAGTTTGCCAACCCCCTGTTCTAGAACATCAGAGTTGGAAAGACTCTCTGAGGACAGTCTCTTCTGCTCTAAGGCAGACTTCTTTAACAAACACACCTCACCCATGATTGGTAAATAGGGAAAGGATGTTGTGGTAACAAGGAAATCACGCCCATACGTGATTTTCCCCAGCACGCTAATATTTTTAAATAGCCAGAAACAAGCACGATTTTTAAAATATCCTTCAGTTCAGTTCAGTTCATTCAGTCGCTCAGTCGTGTCCAACTCTTTGTGACCCCATGAATCGCAGCACGCCAGGCCTCCCTGTCCATCACCAACTCCCGGAGTTCACTCAAACCGACGTCCATCGAGTCAGTGATGCCATCCAGCCATCTCATCCTCTGTCGTCCCCTTTTCCTCCTGCCCTCAATCCCTCCCAGCATCAGAGTCTTTTCCAATGAGTCAACTCTTCGCATGAGGTGGCCAAAGTACTGGAGTTTCAGCTTCAGCATCATTCCTTCCAAAGAACACCCAGGACTGATCTCCTTCAAAATGGACTGGTTGGATCTCCTTGCAGTCCAAGGGACTCTCAAGAGTCTTCTCCAACACCACACTTCAAAAGCATCAATTCTTTGGCACTCAGCTTTCTTCACAGTCCAACTCTCACATCCATACATGACTACTGGAAAAACCATAGCCTTGACTAGACGGACATTTGTTGGCAAAGTAATGTCTCTGCTTTTGAATATGCCATCTAGGTTGGTCATAACTTTCCTTCCAAGGAGTAAGCATCTTTTAATTTCATGGCTGCAGTCACCATCTGCAGTGATTTTGGAGCCCCAAAAAATAAACTCTGACACTGTTTCCACTGTTTCCCCATCTATTTGCCATGAAGTGATGAGATCAGATGCCATGATCTTCGTTTTCTGAATGTTGAGCTTTAAGCCAACTTTTTCACTCTCCTCTCACTTTCATCAAGAGGCTTTTTAGCTCCTCTTCACTTTCTGCCATAAGGGTGGTGTCATCTGCATATCTGAGGTTATTGATATTTCTCCCTTAGCAGGATTTAAAGAATTGAAGAAAAAGAGTGGAATTCTGCCTTCCCTTGCTGTAAGTAGTGGCTGGATCAGTGGCTCCAAGGACCTCTGTGCTGTCACAGGATTAAACCATCTGGGGACATGGCAAGTTGAGATGAAGAAGCTACAAAGTCGTGCCTACCTCTCCTCTCCTGGAGCAGTGGATTAACGCCCAAGGCTATCCTTTCAATTATGTCTTTGTTGATCAAGATGGTCCTGGTGAGAAGCCACCACCCCCCAGGACCGCCCTCTCAAGAGGCAGCTGGAGCCTCAGAGTTCAAGGTTGGAACCTGTGGACGAGTGTGTAGCTGGGCACCCTTAAGCACGTGCAGACAAGAGTTTGGGGTTTTTTTTGGCCGTGCAGCACAGCTTGAGGGATCTTAGCTCTCTGACCAGAGACCCTGACAAGAGTCTACACGTGCTCAAGTGTTTATTAGAACTGGTATTGATTTTGTGGTGCTCTGGAAGATTTTTCAACCATCTACCCTAACTCTTTTTTTCTCATCGGCCCTGTTCTTATTAGTGCACAAGTCTAATCACAAAGTCTCATAGGAACACCTTCACAGCAAGAGAGGAGGGACGCCCGCAACTTTTCTCGACCCCCCTGCACCACTCTGGATGAGAACTATGACTGATAGAGGCTGCTAACATTTACTGAGCACTTGCTAAAGGCTGACATTATGCTAAAGAAGTTATATCCCTCCTCTCTCTGCAATAACCCTATATTATCATCTTAGCTCCCCACCAGGGATCCAACCCATGCCCCCTGCAGTGGAAGTGAGGATTCTTAACCACTGAACCACCAAGGACGCCCCTAACATCCCCACTTTAATAGAAGAGAATACGGAAGCCTAGAGAAGGTAGGGGAGCTGTCCAAGTCAGGAATTAGAGCCAGGGAGGGCCCCCCTTGCATCCTTTCAAGTCTTCTTGCCCACCCCACTTCCTCATCTCCCTGCAGCAGGCACCCTTGAGAATCCTAAATTTGCCTTCACCTGATTATTGAATAGAGTTGATTATTCAAAATACATAGAGAGAACCAAGGGAGGGAAATTGGATGCTGACCTTGAAGAGCAGTTGCTGATGATGTGTGGGCAAATCAAATCAGGGGCAGTTTTGATGACTGAGATGTCAGATCAGTTTTTCCCCTTACTGGGAACTCTAAAATCAGTAGACCCCAGAGATAAAGCCATGAGTGACGCATTGGCCTTAAGCCCCCTAAAATCATCTGGGGTGATCATTTAAAGAAGTATGAATGCCAGGACTTCCCTGGTGGTCCAGTGGCTAAGACTCTGTGCTCCCAACGCACGGGGCCCGGGTTCGATCCCTGGTCAGGGAGCTAGATCCCACACGCCAGAGCAAAGATCAAAGATCTTCTGTGCCACAACTAAGACCCGGCACAGCCAAATAAGTAAACAAATGTTCAGGAAAAAAGAAGTATGAATGGTGATATTTAATGGCAAATGAGGCAAAGCACCTTTAAAGATCAGAGATCACTGTCCTTGACCACAGGGTCATTCAGAAGAGAACAAATCCAGGTCCAAATGTTGGTGAGGATGTAGGCAACACAAGAATTCAGTCACTACTGCTGCTGCTGCTGCTAAGTCACTTCACTCATGTCTGACTCTGTGCAACCCCATAGATGGCAGCCCACCAGGCTCCCCCGTCCCTGGGATTCTCCAGGCAAGAACACTGGAGTGGGTTGCCATTTCCTTCTCCAATGCATGAAAGTGAAAAGTGAAAGTGAAGACACTCAGTCGTGTCTGACTCTTTGCGACCCCATGGACCACAGCCTACCAGGCTCCTCAGTCCATGGGATTGTCCAGGCAAGAGTACTGGAGTGGGTTGCCATTGCCTTCTCCGTCAGTCACTACTAGGGGAGTATAAACAGGTATAGCCACTTTGGAAAAGCACTTGGCATTACCTAACCAAGGCAGCGTGTGCATCCCTACGACCCAACAATCCACTCAAAAGCATGTGCCCCGGAGTCACTCTTGCCCATGTGCACCCTGAGACACAGACAGAGCAACCTTGTTGGCAATAGCGACAGAACAGCAAGCATCCCAAGTGCTTATGATTATATACAATTCAAGGATAGGCATCATTAAATATCATATGTTTGGGGACACACAGGTGATAAAGCTGTAAAGAACAACAGAAAATGATCAGCACAGATTTACAGATAGTAGTGGGCTTTGGGAAGAAATAGGTTGTGATGGAGAGGGACACACTGGGAGTGTCTACAGTTTGGTAATGTTCTAATACTTAGGCGGTGACTATATGAATATTTTATTATTATTCATTAGACTATACACTTAAGTTTCAAACACTCTTTTGCATAAGTGATATAGCTCACAAGTTAATTTTTTAGATTTACAGTTAAAAGAAAAGGAAGAGAATGGTCTAGAGGTAGGATAGAGCAAATTCAAGACCCTGTGAATATTTAAGTGAAGTGAAGTCACTCAGTAGTGCCCGACTCTTTGCGACCCCACGGACAGTAGCCTGCACCAAGCTCCTCCGTTCATGGGATTTTCTAGGCAAGAGTACTGGAGTGGGTTGCCGTTTCCTTCCCCAGGGAATCTTCCCGACCCAGGGATCGAACCCAGGTCTCCTGCATTGTAGACAGACGCTTTACTGTCTGAGCCACCAGGCAAATCCGTGGATATTTAAGGGGCACCCAATTCTCCATGGGAGGAGGCAATGGCAGCCCACTCCAGTACTCTTGCCTGGAAAATTCCATGGACGGAGGACCTAGTAGGCTGTGGTCCATGGGGTCGCTAGGAGTCAGACACGACTGAGCGACTTCACTTTCACTTTTCACTTTCATGCATTGGAGAAGGAAATGGCAACCCACTCCAGTGTTCTTGCCTGGAGAATCCCAGCCAGGATGGGGGAGCCTTTTGGGCTGCCATCTATGGGGTCGGACAGAGTCGGACACGACTGAAGCGACTTAGCAGCAGCAGCAATTCTCCATAGCCTCAGATAACATGCTCAAACATTCTCTATAGTATTAGGAATGCAGCTTGTAGTAGAAACCAAAAGCTCCCCAACAGTGACCTAAATAATACAGGCATTCAAAGATCTGTCATAACAGGAAAGCTAGGGTTTAAGGGTTGATCTAGTAGTTCAGTGACGCATTTCAGAAATTCTCCTAGAGGCACAAGATGGCTGCTGCAGCTCCGGACAACACATCTTCACCCAACCACTTCCGGAAGTAGGAAAGGAGCCAGGATAGTGAGAAAGACTTCCTTCATAGGCTTTTCATCAAGGGGGAAAATGTTTCCCAAAAAGTCCCAGCAGAGTTCCATTTACATCTCACTGGACAGAACTGGGTCATTTTTTTTTAATCTTTATTCTTTGATTTATTTGTTTATTATTTGGCTATCCTGGGTCTTAGCTGATGCATGTGGGATCTTTAGTTGTGGCACGTGGGATCTAGTTCCCTGACCAGGAACTGAACTCAGGTGCCCTGCATTTGGAACACGGAGTCTTAGCCTCTGGACCACCAGAGAAGTCCCAGAACTGGATCATTTAACCACTGCCAGGCACAGGACAGAGGATGACATGGTTGGATGACATCATCAACTCAATGGAAATAAGTTTGAGCAAACTCCAGTAGATAGTAAAGGACAGGGAAACCTGGCGTGCTGCAGTTCATGGGGATGCAGAGTCAGACACGACTGAGCGACTGAACAACAAGCCACAAGGGAGGCTGGGGAAATGTTTGCCCTTTTCATCCTCCCTATCAGACAGAAAAGGAAGGAGAGGGACTACCCACTGGGCCAGAAAGCATAATGCCTATCCCAGTCCGCCCCCACCTCTAGGCACATGGAGTACATCTGTTCTACCACTGATGCCTTCAAATCTGTCAAGTAACCCATGCCTCCGTGGAAACTGGAGTGGGTACCACACAGCCCCAGAATGAATGGGTGAGACATGTCTGTTTCTTCCGTGAGATGCCTGGTGGTGGGGGAGGGGTCGTGCTCTGAAAAGCCTTGGCTCTCCAGCCCCCAGCTCATGATCCGACACAGAGTGATAAACTTCACTTTGCCAATCGACGGACGCTATCAGATGACTGAAGTCAGCAAGTCCTCCTGCTGTCGTGATCTGGTCAGCGGGGACTCTGGTGTGTCACAGTGACAACCCCAACGCTAAAGCCTATAGAAAAGGGAAAAGCTAGTCGGGCGGCAGGGGGGTGGGCCATGAGCCACTTTATGCACTGGTTGCAAATCAACTGGAAACTTGAGCTTTGAGGACCCAACAGTTCACTATCGTGGTGGGCCCTGGCAGCCAAGGGCTGGTGGGAGGGGGCGAAAATCCAGGCCGTGCTGGCCTACAGTCCTGCAAACGACGACTGCCCAGCACTTGAAAGACAGTGACCCTGAGACAGGACATCTGCGGTCCTGTTTGCCGCAGTCCCCACCACTCCCTTCTGTTTCTCCAACGCTGAAGCCAAGGGTTGACTACTGTTCATCATCACGCTTACGTGGTTCTTCTTACCCTTGGCCACTTCCCAAACTTTGGGTCACCCGTCTGGCCTTACAGACACTTGAGTTTTGGATCCTTGAACTAAAGCACTGAAGACGGTCAAGTTCCCTGTTCTGCGGTGAAAGTAACAAGCTTACTCTCACATCAATGCCTTCAGTCGCTCTGGGGCATTGATGTGGTAAGTGATTGAAGTCAAAGACTCCAGGCTTGTTCCCAAAGAGATAAAAATCAGCCCTACCATCTCACTGAGCATCAGTCCCTGCGGTGAAGCCGACATGCAAAACGGCCATGTGGGGTGCCATCTCTGCGCAGTGGCTCAAACGCTGCTCTGGCGGTTCCTCCAAAGCACGGCTCTTCCTGACTATTGTGACATGGTGTGTCATTCCAGGAAACCTGAGCGCCGACTTACAGCTACAAAACCAGGAAATAAAACGAAGCCCGGCAAAAAATTTCATGAAAGACGGTGCACTTGGTAACATTTCTGAAATAAAAACTAGTGCTCACGTGAAGCTTATCCTGTCAGCCCCTGTTCTAAGTGCTTTTACACTGATTAATTCACTCAGTCCTCATACAAACCCTAGGAGGTGGATGCCTGTTTTGTTGCTGTTGTTCAGTTGCTAAGTTGTGTCCAAGTCTTTGCAAGGCTAATGGCTGTAGCCCACCAGGTTCCTCTTTCACTGAGATTCTGCAGGCAAGAATACTGGAGTGGGTTGCATTTCCTATCCCTGTCTCAATGGGATGTGGTACCAGCCCCCACATCACTCCCAGGGATCCTCACCTCCTGCTCTTCATGGCTGTGTACATCAGTCAGGGATAGCCCAGGTGACTAATGGAATACCTCAGAAGTGACAGTGTGTGGCTTCCAAGGCCAGGTTACAAAGGGCACTGTGAGTTCTGACTTGGTTTCTAGAATGTGTGCGCTGGGGGAAGCCAGCCGCCATGTTTTGAGGACCCTCAAGCAGCCCCGTGGCGAGGTGCGTGTGGAGAGGAACCCACTGGCCGGTCCCAGCTTGGCAATGAGAGAGTGAGGCACCATGGAGGCCAGCCCTCCAGCTCCAGGGAAGCTTCAGATAACTTCAGTCTCAACCCTCACCTCCTGCAGTCTCATGAGAGACCCCAACTCAGAATCACCCACCAGATTCCTGACCCCGAGAAACCAAGGGAGATAACCCACAATTACTCTTTGCATTCACTAAGTCTTGGAGGTGATTTATTAGGCAGTAAACAGCGCTTCCCTGATGGCTCAGCAGGTAAAGCATCCGCCTGCGATGCAAGAGACACAGGAAATGCAGGTTCAGTCCTGGTGTCGGGAAGGTCCTCTGGGCGAAGAAATGGCAACCCACTCCAGTATTCTTGCCTGGAAAAATCCCATGGACAGAGGAGCCTGACAGGCTACAGCCCCTGGCATTGCAGGGAGTAGGACACAGCTGAGCACTCACGCACGTACGCTGTTAGATAACTAGAACAGATGGTAAAACCCAGGCAGCAGCGGGGCTTCCCCAGAGGTCCAGCGGTTAAGAAACCACCTTCCAGTACAGGGAGCTCGGGCTTGATCCCAGGTCGGGGAACTAAGACCCCACATGCCTTGGGGCAACTAAGCCCGTGCAGCACAACTACTGAGCCTGCATTGGAGCCTGTGGGCCCCTAGAGGAAGCCTGCATGCCCCAACGAAGACCGGCGCAACCAAAACAAAAAACTCAGAAAGGGAGACAGAAGCTAAATAACTTGCCCAACTGGCAACTAATGGAGCCAAAAGCTGAACCCAGGCCATCTGGAGCCCGTGCATCTAACCACTCCACTGCACTGCCCCTCTGGCCACTTCCAAAAGAGATCCAGCTGGTGTCCAACTGTATCCATCTCCCTTTTGCTGAGTGCCTACTCTGTGTTCCCAATGTTACCTATATGAACTCATTTCACACTCTCCCAACAACTCAGGCAAACACGTAATATTCTCTGCATTTTATTTTTTCTATTAAAATGTAATTAGCCAAGTAATGCATCAATGCATTCCTCCTTTTAAAAAAATTCAATTAGAAGATAAGATCCCTAAATCTCCTTAGAACACTCCCATCCCTACACCCAGGTCCCTCTCCCAAGCTGACATTGTCAGTTTGGTGGGTACCTTTTCAGATATTTCTTCCTAGTCATTTATCTATATTCATATTTATGCTCCCCCTACCCCCCCCAAAAAAACACTACATAGCCAAAAAACTATGGGATTAAGTCTCACAAAATAATGTTGGGCAGGACACAATAGAATACACTGTGTGACTCCTTTAATGTAAATACAAAATGCAGGCAAAATGATACTAGTGTTTAGGGTTGTAGGTTTAAGCCACAAAATGATGAAGTGAATCAAAGCAGTGACCACCATAAATGCCAGGACTGTGAGCACTTCTCAGGATAAAGGTGGGGGTCATTGCAGAGGCGTCAGCGTAGTTTCGAGAGGGTGGCACTGTTTCACATTTACCTCCGAGGTGACTCCATGAGGTTGGCTTTGTGAGAAACCATTAAACAGGGCGTTTTCATTTTGTGTACCTTCCTATAAATATAATTCACAATTGTAAAAGGCCTAGTTTAAGAAAATACGTGTTCTGTATTTCTGTTTTATAGCAGATTTCTCATTCTATCTTTCTAAACACTGATTCTTTCACTCTCCAATAAGTCTATCCACTTGTCACCTGAAAATGTACTTCATTCTTTTTAACAGCTACGGTATATTCTACAGAGTGGGAATTCCAGATTCACTTAGTCATCCCGTTCGGATGAACGTTCGGTTTGTTTCTAATTTGAACGAGACCGCAGTGAGCATCTTTGTGGACATGTGCATTTTCTTAGGAAAGACCCCAGCAGCTGGAATTGCTGTGGCAAAGATATGAACATTGATAGGTTTTTTTTATTATTTTTGGCCACGCCCTGTGGTATCCTAGTTCCCCAGTCAGGGATGGAACCCACACCCCGAGCAGTGGAAGTACAGAGTCTTAACCACAGGATTGCCAGGGAAGCCCCTCTTTTTATCTTTTTTTTTTTTTTTTTTGAACTCTGAGAGTTTTAGTAAACATTGCCAAAATAGTGCTCACTGTAGACATACTGGTTCCTCTCTCTCCAGCATCAGGTAAGGATTCTCATATTCCTACATCCTCACCGACTCATGATATCGTCCAAGTGCTCCATTTGGGAGCCATCTGGGGGAAGGAAAATACTGTCTCCTAATTGTCCATTTCACAGATGAAGAAACAGAGTCTCAGGCAACTGAAGCACTTTGCCTGAGACAACGCAGCAAGGGCTTCCCAGGTGGCGCTAGTGGTAAAGAACCCGCCTGCCAATGCAGGAGGCACAAGAAGCAAAGTTCCGATCCCTGGGTCGGGAAGACCCCCTGGAGAAGAGCACAGCAACCCACTCTAGCATTCTTGTCTGGAGAATCCCATGGACAGAGGAGCCTGGCGGTCTGCAGTCCATGGGGTCACAAAGAGTCAGACACGACTGGAGCGCCTTAGCGCACACGCATGCACGTAGCAAGGAAGCAGCAACTCATAGGACTTGGATTCAGATCTTCTGTCTCCAAATCCAAGCTCTTGCCAAGATGTAGGGTTTTGCTCTTTAAAGAACAGGTGCTCCTGAGACATAACCATGGATACCCCCTATTGTTTAGTTGCTAAGTCATGCCCAACTCTTTTACCAGGCTCCTCTGTCCATGGGGTTTCCCAGGCAAGAATACTAGAGTAGGTTGCCATTTCCTCCTCCAGGGGATCTTCCCAACATAGGGTTCAAACCCACGTCTCCTGTTTGGTAGGTGAATTCTTTACCAATGAGCCACCCAAAAAGCCCATGGATATCCCCTAGCAAGAGGCTAAAGGCAACCCAATGTCCCCAAGGTCACAACTAACTGAGATGCACGTGGAACCTGGCCCAAGGGCTGGCAGGTAGACCACCACCTGCATGGAAATCACTGGAGAGGAAATGAGCTCGAAATGGAATTGACAAGTTGCCGCCGCCAACTCTGATAGTAAATTAGATAAACTTGCATCTGACACTATGCATTTAGAGCAAGGGAGCGCGAGGTTCTCAGCAGTCCTCAGCTGCTCCGGAGCAACAAGCCACTGGGAGTAAAAAATAAAACAATCTGAAGCTACAAAACGCAATAATGAATGATAACAGGCCCCAGAGCAGCAAGGGAGAATTATTGGAAAATCAACTAAGAGCCCATCAGACGGGAGGCCTGAGCAGCTGGTAGCATGAGATGGTGAAGTGTGGCAGAGAAAAGAGGGCTTGCAGTCAGAGACGTCTGGGTGTGAAGCGACTCCCACACTTGCCCGCTAGGTGACCTTAAACAAGTTCCTGGAGCTCTCAGAGACTCAGCTTCCTTGACTATAAAATAGGAGTGGAAAGAGCACGTACTACCTTCCAGCACTGTTATGAGGATTAAACCAGATATCAACTAGACAGGGCCCAGGGTCGCCAAGCACAGTTGTTCAGGTCGGGCACAAACAAGGCCATTTACCTGAAGCTGTGAGTGGGATTACAGTTGCACCCACCCTTCATGCCCGAGCAGGAGGCTTTCTCAAATTTGCCCGAGCCCGCCATGTACTGTATCAGCCTCGAAAGTGCTGGGCACATAGTAGGTGATCAATAAATGGGAACATTAGGATCACGGCAACCTGATTTTCCCCAGCTGGGGGTGCAGGCCTTTCTGACCATGGCTGTGACAAGAGCTCCTCTTCTAGGACCAAGAGAAACCCCCTACGCGGGTCCTGAAGGCAAACCTTGCAGGACTGAGTGGAATGAGCCGTGTGCCCCCCGCAGCCCACGCAGGAAAGGCTGGGACTCCAGGAAGTGCAAATGGAAAACGAGTTGCCATGCCCTGTGCGGCTTCACACTTCCGTAGAGATGAGTGCTCCAAGGGGGGGAGGGCATGGGGGGGGCAGAGCCCCAACTCCCAAGGGCCATCCCCATGGACAACTTCCAGATCTTTGCCTGTGTTTTTCTTTCTGCCTAAAATGCTCTCTGCTTTGTCAGTCTCACTCTTCTCAGACCCAGCTCAAATGCCCACTCCCTTGCTCCCCTCCCCAGACCCCTGTACCCCCCATCCCAGGCTAGAAGGACTAACTGAAGCTTATGCATCCTTGTAACCATCCACACACCCACCCACAACTGGACATAACTGGTTTTCTCTCCGTCTGATAAGTTAATGAATAAACGAGTGAGAGAGAGCCCAGCCTTCCTCTAGGACGCTATGAAAAAGCAGGGACCTCCCCCTCCATCCTGGCCTGTCCTTTTATAATTAGGACCAGTGAGGTCTGAAGTCAGAGAATAGTGTGTTAGGACAGGAGAGGGCTGACAGTTGGGTGTGACGGGCCTGTCATTCTGACGGCCCCAGGGGCTTCGACAGAGTAAAATGTGACCCACAGCCAAGGCAGAGACACGCCATGGCAGGCTCTGTGTGCAGGATAACGAGCTGGGGAAGGATGATCCTTGCTACAGAAAGAAGAATCTCTGGAGGCCTCCAGTCTTGCAGGCCCACCGCACTTGTAGGACCGCACTTCTAATCCAGGGTCATTTTTAAAGAAATTGATCAGACAAACACAGTGCTCTGGACCCAAGGGCAGCCTGGTGTTAAACCAAGCTGAGCTCCCAGGTCATCCTGGACCTGGGTCTGCCAGAGCCCTGGTCCTGCTGCACCCTCGTCACCTGCTTGCCCTTCACTCCCCCTCTGGCTGGAGGGCAGGGACTGAGTTTCCTTAAGATCTTGCAGTGCCGGCTCCCTGCAGGAGGTCATTAAGTGCTTCTGACCGAATGAAAGGCAGCAAGCTCAGGCTTCCCTGGTGGCTCAGTGGTAACGAATCTGCCTGCCAATGCAGGAAACCCGGGGTCTCCCGGGAAGATCCCACCTACCGTGGAGCTACTAAGCCCGTCCCGTGCACCACAACCATGGAGTCTGTGGTCTAGAGCCCGCTGAGCCCACAGCCGTAGAGCCCGTGCTCCACAACAAGAGAAGCCACTGCAAAGAGAAGCTCGCACACTGCAACTAGAGAGTAGCCCCTGCTTGCCTCAACTAGAGAAAAGCCTGTGCAGCAACAAAGAGCCACCCCAGCCAAAAATAAACACATAAAATTATTTTTTAAAAAAGAAAGAAAGAAAAAGAAAGGCAGCAAGCTCAAGAGCAATCAGGAGAGGAGCCCCTTCTGCCCTGGCCCACGTTTGGTCCTCACCAGAGTGTGATGTTGTCATGATTGTGTGACCTCAGATCCCAAACTGTATGAGAGCTGGAAGCTGGATGGGACTAGGGGAAGAGGGTCAGGGTGTGTATGAGGCAGCTCTTGCTGCAGCAATGAATATTCCTAACATCTCAGCCACTTTCAATACCAAACACTGCTTTCTTGAGCGTGGTACACAAGGGCTGTAGGCTGGCTACAGCTCAAGCCAGTTCAGCTGGACTCAGCTGGGCCTTGGCTGCACTGGGTCCCACGTGCCCTCTCTGCAGGACCAGGCAGAAGAAAGAGCCAAAATCTGGGGCTCTGTGTTCTCATGACAAGGGTCAGAAGCTAAAGGAAGGCAGAGGCTCGCCATGCTTGCATATCACATCAGCTTGCATTTCTATGGTCAAAGTGAGTCATGTGACCTTTCAATTGGGGTGGAATGATGGAGAATAAATGAAAAATTGTGAACAAATAATGCCATTGAGCAGAATACATTATTTTTCACTCTCCAGCCTTCCCTCTCCTCCATCCAGAAACATATTCCATGTGGTATGAGCAGATCTAATCATCCTTAGCACTAAGTAGGCAGATGAATTAGGCCAGCCAACTGGAGTACTGTATTGACACCTCCCAGGCCATGACAATTGGCTCAGGAATGGACATGTGATATAAACAGGCCAATGAGAGCTCTTCCCTGAGATCTTTCTGCCAGAGCTATCAGGAAAGATGCTCTCTTCTCTCTGGGATTGCTAAGCAGGTAGGATGTGAGTGCAGAGCTTCTAAGTAGCCACACTGGTCTCCACAGAAAGGCACAGTCCAGTATGACAGCAATGAGGAAAAGGTTCTATGCTGCCCACACATGACTGTGGCTGGTGCAAATGAGTTACTGAGGTTCACACTTCCTTTGGGGTTTAATTTAAATTTCATTTTAATTCATTTACATTTCAATCTAATAGTCATAGATAGCTAGTGGCTAACATATTGGATGCAATCAGTATAGAGTCTTTAATGATTTTTTTGGAGTCCCTGTGTCCCATTGACCCTGATGCCTTTTGTCACTTATAAGAGCAAGTAAGTGTCTTTGCATCACTTTGCAGACAAAGGTTCGTATAGTCAAAGCTATAGTTTTTCCAGTAGTCATGTATGGATGTCAGAGTTGGACCATAAAGAGGGCTAGATGCCACAGAACGGATGCTTTCAAATTGTGGTGCTGGAGTAGACTCTTGAGTCCCTTGGACAGCAAGAAGAACAAACCAGTCAATCCTAAAGGAAATCAACCCTGAATATTCATTGGAAGGACTGATGCTGAAGCTGAAGCTCCAATACTTTGGCCACCTGAGGCAAAGAGTCGACTCATTGGAAAAGACCTTGATGCTGGGAAAGATTGAAGGCCAAAGGAGAAAGGGGTGGCAGAGGATGAGATGGTTAGATAGCATCACTGACTCAACAGACTTGAATCTGAGCAAACTCCGGGAGACAGTGAAGGACAGGGAAGCCTGGTGTGCTGCAGTCCATGGGGTCACAAAGGATCAGACATTACCTAGCAACTGAACAACAAAAGTGTCTTTGCTTAAGATAGTAAGGTTTCCAACATCAGGAGTGGAAAGAGTCTAGGGACTTCCCTGGTGGCCCAACAATTACAAATCTGCCTTGCAATGCACAGGACGCTGCTGTGATCCCTGGTTGAGGAACTAAGATCCCACGTGCCACAGAGCAACTGAGCCCACACACCACAACGAAAGATCCTGCATGCCACAACCAAGACTCGAGGGAGCCAAATAAATAAATCAGATATTTTAAAAAAAAGAAGTGGAAATAGTCTTAAGCAGTGCCATCAGCAACAGTATCACCTCCATTTATTGTGCCCTATTATATGCCAGGGGGCTTCCCAGGTGGCACAGAGGTAAAGAATCTACCTGCCAATGCAGGAGATGCAGGAGACATGGGTTCAATCCCTGGGTTGGGAAGATCCCCTGGAGAAGGAAATGGCAACCCACTCCAGTATTCTTGCCCAGAAAATCCCATGGATAGAGGAGCCTGGTGGGCTACAGTCCATGGGGTTGCACATTACATGCCAAGCATTCAGCTGATATGCATCTCAGTGATCTTTCTAAATAGGCCCACGAGGAACTTGGAGAGCCAGACAGCCTAGACTTGAATCCCACCCTCACCAATTACCAGCTAGGGGCTTCAGGCAGGGAATGCACTTTCTGATGCCTCAGCTTCCTTTTGTGCCCAATGGGGCTGGCGTTGTCCCTGCCTCACAGGGCTGTGAAGGCCAAGTGAGTTATTACACGTGGACTGCCTACAACAGTGCCAGGCATTAGCAAATGCTCTCTGGTGTTAACCCTTTTTTTTTCATTATTCTCATCCTGATTCTGCAAAGTGATGAAGCTAACAGGTGACAAAGAACCAGGACTGAAACATCAGCCTATAGGATTCCAGAATATAAACTCTTTACCACCACATCATTCTGTTTGTGGCTTTTAAACTCCTCTGTCCATGGACATGAGAAAAGTAATATGAATAAGTATTAGCACTAATCGTATGCCCAAGAATATAAATCCCAGGCAGTTTTGCCTCGGAGCCCAAGCTTTTAACTCTCAGAGAAAGAAAATGATTCCCTTTTCAATGCTCCTCCTGTCCTTCTGTTAATGCCAAGGAGAAAGTCCCCGCTCAGTGCCAATGTATCTTTAATGCCTCTCCAGTACTTGTGCAGAGAGAGCCAGACTAAGGCTCAAAGCCGACCCCAGTATCTGGAGGGGATTTAACAGGCGCTGTGCTTAAGCTCTCTGCTTTATGCCTCAGGCAGAGGCAGGAATTCCCTCTCTCTGGAGAAGGCAATGGCAACCCACTCCAGTACTCTTGCCTGGAAAATCCCATGGACGGAGGAGCCTGATAGGCTGCAGTCCATGGGGTTGCTAAGAGTCCGGCACGACTGAGTGACTTCACTTTCACCTTTCACTTTCATGCATTGGAGAAGGAAATGGCAACCCACTCCAGTGTTCTTGCCTGGAGAATCCCAGGGACAGAGGAGCCTAGTGGACTGCCGTCTATGGGGTCGCACAGAGTCGGGCACAACTGAAGCGACTTAGCAGCAGCAGCAGCAGCAGAGCTGCTATGGCTCCCGGTAGCCAGAGAGGCAGTGATTAGAGAGGGGAGGGCTTGGCTTCAGGAAGTTCTCGGAGCCTGCGGAGGTCACCCACAGTATGCAAGGCTCTCCTTTGCAGCCCAGGTAAGTTTCACAGGGTGGTGGATGGCAGGGCACTGGGGGGCCAGCAGCTTTCCATGACCACCAAATGTCACCTAGCCTGCATCAGCTAGCTGACAGATTCTCGACCTGCAGTGAGTAGAGTTGCAAAAAGCACTCCACCTCACAGCATGTGATCAGGAGCCAAAGGCCCCGATCTGAGTACCGGGCTGAGGGTCTGTGGGCAGTCCCTTCCTTCTCTGAGCCTCAGTTTTGTCATCTGAGAAACAGATATAACAATGCCTACCCCCGGACTTCCCTGGTGGTACAGTGGGTAAGAATCCGCCTGCCAAAGCAGGGGACATGGGTCTGAACCCTGTCCTGACCTTAGAGAAGATCCCACCTGTTTCGGGGCAACTAAGCCTGTGCGCCACAACTACTGAACCTGCGCTCTAGAGCCCGCAAGATGCAGTTCCTGAACCTGAGAGACGCAACTACTGGAGCCTGGGGGCCTGGAGCCTGTGCTACCGCAACGAAGAGCAGCCCCCGCTCGCCACAACTAGAGAAAGCCTGCACACGGCAACCAAGACCCAGCATGGTCAAAAATAAAGAAAAATTAAAAGAAAAAAAAATACCTACCCCCACAGAATGATCCTAAGAAACTAACGAGGCCATACACGAGAACACACTGTGTAGGGAACTGAATAAACATAAACTACTGCCATTTTTATTCTCTGAGTACACGTGTACTATTTCCATGTAGGAATCGTGCACACAAAGTCAAGGGCTGACACAAGGGTGCGATGGAATCACCTGTAATTTTCCGAATTCTCTTTGTTTTTGGATCTGTAGCTTTCTTTCAGGGCAGGGATCTTCTTTCCCATCTGGGGAGCCCACTGCCTAAGGCAATACCTGGTAGAGCAGAGCAGCAACAAATATTTCTTATATGGATGGATTATGGCTGATGGATAAATGGAGAACTGGATGTGTGAATGTATAGGGGCATGGATGGGTGGAATGAAGGGATGGATGATGGATAGACGGACTGTGGATGGATGAATGCACGCGTGGTGATGGATAGATGGAAGGATGAAGGATTGATGGATGATAGGTATATAATAAATGGATGAGAGATGGTTGGATGAATGGATGGACGGTGGATGAGTGGGTGATGTATTTATGGGTGACAGATGTATACGAGATGGATAAATAGATGGAGGATGGATGGGTGATGAAATTGAAATTTTAGGATGCAACTCTTGGCTAGGCCAGAATCTTACTCTGGTACTAGATCCCAACACCCCAAACCCTCAAACCACAAGGAGCTCTGTATATATGTGTGTGTGTTTATGTGTTGTGCTGTCCTGAGGGAGAATTAGGCAGAGAATGTGGGTTTTGGGGGAAAAAATGTTCAAATTAAAAGATACTTTTTAAAAAATGCCAGGCAGCCCCATGACAGGTCTCCAGCATGGGCACGAAAGGACCAACAGACACACACAAGTGTCCTGGTACCACTTGGTTGCTACCTAAAATGTATAATACTTTTAAAACAACTTCTGGAATACGCCCTCTGAGAGTCTGCCTGCTCCCCAATCTCCTATGCCAGCTACATCGTCCAGACCAACACAAAGGAAGGTCTGTGTTCAGGAGCCTGCTGGGGAGGCCAGTCAAGGTGAAAGGCCCCGAAAAGGCATTTCTCATGGAGTTCAGCACAGTCCAGCGCCAAGGGGCACTGATTTTATCTCAAACGAATTTTCCAGGGTGGCTGGGACCAAGCGCTCCGGCCTCCTCTCACCAGAATTCTCAGTTACTTCGAGTGGCCCATCTTCTAGGCCACCTACCTATGGTGGGTTAGTCTCAGTGTTGGTCTGACTCACCACTGGTCTCTCAAGCACTCCTCGAGCCAGGCGTGGGACCGGCAGGTAGTGACCTGGTGCAGCCTAATTCCCAGCCCCTTACAATACTCTGGCTTCCCTAGTGGCTCAGACAGTAGAGAATCTACCTGCAAAGCAGGAGACCCAGGTTCGATCCCTGGGTTGGGAAGATACCCTGGAGAAGGGAATCGTTCAGTATTCTTGCCTGGAGAATTCCATGGACAGAGGAGCCTGGCGGGCTACAGTCTGTGGGGTCGCAAAGAATCAGACACTACTGAGCAACTAACACATTAACTCTGTACCTCACTGATGGGAACGCAAAGAGGGAGCAAGTAACCCCGCCTACAGAGGCCAAGGAAACCTCAGCAGGAAAGCAGCGCTGACTTAGAGTTAGGCTCGGGGATGCCAGGAGACCCGCGGATGTCTCAGGCTGGCTGAGCGCCTGGTCCACGCTACTGGGGACCTCCTCTCGCACACCACACATGCACTGATGAACAGATCCCGACGACTGAGCGTGCATAGAGAGATAACTTTGCACATCTCTGCAAGCTAAGGGGACAGAGAACAGGCCACAACGAGGCACACCAGATCACAGTCAGAGGGTGCCTGGCTTGCACAACCTTGAAGAAAGAGGAGGAAGGAAAATCCCAGGAGGACCAGATGGGAGCCATTTCAGAAGGGGAGGGCTTGTAAAAAACACAGAGGCATGAAGCAGCTCTTTGGAGAACAAGGCAGCAAGGGGCTTGCCGGTGGTTCTGCCCGCCAAGCCCCACGCCCCTCAACTCTGGTAGCAGCATCTGGACTCTCCCTCAGGGACCACCATCAGTGTGTGAGATCGTGTTGGGGCCGACTCTGGCAACAAGCAGACGGCCCAGGGCTAGGCTACAGGGCTGCATTCTTTACAATGGCAGGGTAAAGGGTTGCCCGTGATCCAAACCTGGCTAATGAGCCCCACCTGGGAGGCTTGCTGGTGCTAAACTGGAGGGGATATAAGCATGGAGCTGTTGGGGCTACCATAGTGTCTGTCCTGCTCAGTCGCTCAGTTGTGTCCAACTCTTTGTGATCCCAGGGACTGAAGCCCACCAAGCTCCTCTGTCCAAGGGATTTTCCCAGGCAAGAACACTGAAGTGGGTTGTCATTTCCTCCTCCAGGGGATCTCCCCAACCCAGGGATGGAACCTGCATCTCCTGAATCTCCTGCACTGGAAGGTGGATTCTTTACCACTGAGCCACCTGGGAAGACCCTGCTATAGAGTAAATCCAAGGGAAAAGAAAGAAGAATTCTGAACTGGAGAGGGGGAAAACACAGAAACAGAAGGCGAGACAAAAGGAAGTGGGGAGAAAGAGAGACACTGAACCCTGTCAACATCCTGTGAGCACCTGGATCCAGCTGAGCCTGAAGCCGTCCCTTTTGTGTTGTTGTCGCTTAAGACTTTTTCCCCCCAAAGTCTCTTTGCTTAAGCCAGTTTGAGTTAGACTCTGTCACCTGTGACCAAACAAGTTGCCTTATTCATCTGTGTATCCCAACATCCACACCAGGAACTCAGGACATGGGGAAGAGATGGGGTGGGAGGGATAGGAGTCAGCCTGGCCCTTTATGGTAACTCCACACAGGCCGAACTGTAGTTGTTCACTAATATGAACATTATTACTTAAGTTTACCCATTAACTTTCCCAAAGCAGGGTGTCCAAGAGCATGAGGCCCCTCTAGATTCCAAGTGGATGAGTCCATTTGTCCATTTATAAGAGGCTTGACCAAAGGGGTGAAATTAATTTCCTGCCTACTTTTATATGCCAGATTCTTTGTGGCAACCTGATGTGATCTGAGAGACAAGCGCAGTTCTAACTCCAGCACGTGGATGGTGCGCCATAAATAACTATCCAATGAATCAGTTAATGCTGCCTTATGTAAATGGGATTCCCTGGTGGCTCAGATGGTAAAGAATCTGCCTGCAATGTGGGAGACCTGGGTCTGACCCCTGCATTGGGAAGACCTCCTGGAGAAGGGAACAGCTACCCACTCCACTATTCTGGCCTGGAGAATTCCATGGACAGAGGAGCCTGGTGGGCTACAATCCATGGGATTGCAAAGGGTCAAACAGGACTGAGCGACTTTCACTTTCATGTAAATGTTAACATAAATATGAAACTCGATTTCTGGGTGTGCAGAGCACAGAAGGTGAACTCCACGCGAGTCTCTATCAGCAGCCTCTCTGAGGAGAGCTTTGACATCACAGGAGACCAAGAAATGCATCCTGGCACTTGTTGAGCCTTGGCAAGAATTACAACCCCACTGAGAAGGAAAAGAATCTAGAAGTAGAGAAAAAGGATTTATAATGAGAATATCAACTAGAATGCATTATGCCACAATCAGCAGGGAGCGGTGTCTCTTGGGTTTTCAGGATGCACGGGGAAGAGAAGAAACAGCTCCGGCTCTTTAACGGGAGGTTCCTCTCCAGTGAGCACCGCTGACATTCAGGGTGGAAATGGCTGGAGATGCATGAACTCAATGGAAACGCAGAAAGTCTTTTTCTCTTAATTTGGGTATTGGGCAGACTTTGTTTCTCACTTGGATTAGGTAAAGCCACTGAGACAAGCAGGAAAGTTTCAAAAATCCAAATACTAGCAGCCAACTGTCTTTAAATTCACTACAGGCCACATTCGCTTTGGAAAATTAGAAAGTTACAAAATAAATAACAAAAATGAATGGTAACATGCAGAGCTGGTATGCACGCATGCTAAGTCACTTCAGTTGTGTCCAACTCTTTGTGACCATATGGACTGTAGCCTGCCAGGCTCCTCTGTCCATGGGATTCTCCAGGCAAGAATACTGGAGTGGGTTGCCATGCCCTCCTCCAGGGGATCTTCCCGACCCAGGGATCAAACCCACGTCTCTTGCAGCGCCTACATTGCTGATGGATCCTTTACCGCAGAGCCACCGGGGAAGACCACAGATGGTTTGAAACAAATAGATTCATACACTGAAGTGTGCACTCAATGCTCCCTAGGTAACCTCAACCCATCCTCCCCCATCTCTGCCATCCTTACCCCATCATCGCTACCCTGCTCCCCTCTGACACTGACATTGCCTCTGGGTTGTCACACAGAAACAGCAAACTAAACCTGGCCACTCTGAACTCAAGATTCCCTCCCCTCCTGCTAAATAAATTAATGATAAATAGCAGAAAACAAAAATCTGTTCCCACTTCAGTCTCCTCCATCTCAGTAATGGACACAACCCTGTGTTTATCAATAGAACAAAATTCGAGGAGGTGGCCTCAAGTGGCTCCTTTCCCTCACTCCACTTTTCAATTTGTCAGCTGATCCTGTTGGCTGTACCTTCAGGCTGCCTCCTGAATCCATCCAGTTGTCTCCATCTTCCCCAGAGGCCAAGCCACCAGCATCTCTCACCTGGCCTGTCACCTGTTAAGCTTTTTATTCCTGCCTCCATCCAATAGTCTCCACTCATCAGTCAAAAGCACTCCTTTGTTCAATGGAAATCATATCCTTTCTCTGCTTAAAAGCCCTCAAAGGCATCCCAGTGTATTTAGGATAAAGTCCAAATTTTATACCACAGCCAACAAGGCTCTGCATGACCTGTTCCCTCCCAAGCAATCTGCCTTCTGCAGCAGCCTTACTGACCTCCTTTAAGGGCTTCAAATCTACCAGTCCATTCCTATCCCAGGGCCTTTGCACATGCTGCCCCATCATCCTGTACCACCCTTCCTCCCATTCTTACCATCTTCTAGCTTTCCACTCAAACGTCACCTCCTTAGAGAGGCCCTGTCTACTTCGCCTCCCATCCAGAGGAGCTCTGCTCCCATACACGTCCACAAGGAGAATGGTGGGCTGAGTTGCGGACCCCGTTATAAGAAATGGATACTTGAAAAGTAATACCAGAGGTCACCCCTAGGAAAGGAAGTGAGTGGCAGGGAACAGGGAGATTTTTTACTGTGCATTGTTTAATGCCTTTGAATTTTAAATCATGTGCATATATTATTATTCTAAAATGTGTGATTAAATCAAATAAAATAAGGAAGAAAAGAGGGAAATTGTCCTAAGGAAATAATTCCACAAACAAAAAATGTCCCATGTAAGAAAATAATCACTGTGGTGTTAAACTACAAGGAATCCAAAAACTAAAAATAAAATAAATGCCCAGCAACACAGGAAGGACTCGGGAAATACTGCTTTGTGAAGAGGCTGGAGTAGTATGAAGCTCTCAATAATGATCATTATTAAGCCTGCAGAAATGTGGAGGAATGTTTATGACAATCATTAACGGAGAAGCAGACTCTAAGGGAGTACACTAAGAAGGGAAAATAGGGTCGTGAAAACGGGAAACTGCTAAAGAGAGAAGGCCCACAGCTTTCATCACTTTCTCCAGGGAGCATGCGACATGAGAAACTGTTGGTAACATCTCAGCTCTAAGCCTGAGTTTGGATTTTAGGGACTTTCCTGCTTTACCTAATCTAGGGGAGAACCAAAGTCAGCTGGGTACCCAAATGACAAAAAAAAGCTAGGACTTCCCCGGTGGTCCAGTGGTTAGGAATCTGCCTTGAAATGCAGGGAATGATGTAGGTTCAATTTCTGGCTGGGGAACTAAGATCCCCATATGGTGGGGCAGCTAAGCCCATGCGCCGCAACCAGAGAGCCTGCCGCTGTTTAGTCGCGCAGTCGTATCCGACTCTTTGTGAGCCCCATGGACTGAAGCCCACCAGACTTCTCTGTCGATGGGATTTCCCAGGCAAGAATACTGGAGTGGGTTGCCATTTCCTTCTCCAGGGATAGAGAGTCCATGCCCCTCATCAAGAGATTCCACCAGACACAACAAAGATCACAGACACTACAACTAAGACCTGATGTAATCAAATAAATAATTTAAAAATAACAGAAAAAAAGACTTTCTAGGTTTCCCATTGAGTTCAAGCATCTCCAGCCATTTCCGCCTTGAACGTAGAGGTGCTCACTGGAGAGGAATCTTCCGGCAAAGAGCCGGAGCCGTCTCTCCTCTTTCCTGTGCATCTTGAAACCCCAAGAGATGCGGCTCCCTGCTGATCTTTGAGATCAGAAACTGAGGCTCTGAGGAGGCCCATGCAGGACTGGGTTGGCAACAAAGGCAGTGAGTGACCAGGATTCAGGCTCCAGGAGACCTTAGCAGGGTGATACCAGGCCAGGGTTCCCCAGCCTCCGCACTGTTGACATCTGGGGATAGGAAATTCTCTGTTGTTAGGACAGACCTGCACACTGTAAAACGTTTAGCAGCATCCTTGACATCAACCCCTGGAGGAGGGCATGGCAACCCACTCCAGTACTTTTGCCTGGAAAATCCTATGGACAGAGGAGCCTGGCGGGCTACAGTCCATGGAGTCTCTAACTAAGCACGCAGCACGACCCCAACCTACTGGATGTCAGTAGCAGCCCCCATCCTCAGTCAAGAACCCCTGTGTGTGTGCTCAGTTGCTTCAGTCATGTCTGGCTCTTTTTAACCCTAGGGACCACAGCCCCCCAGGCTCTTCTGTCCATGAGATTCTCCAGGCAAGAACACTGGAGTAGGTAGCCATTTCCTCCTTCCGAGGATCTTCCCAACCCAGGGATTGAACCTGCGTCTCCTGCGGCTCCTGTGTTGCAGGAGGATTCTTTACTGCTGAGCCACAGGAGAAGGCCCAATTACAGCTATATTTTTAATGTTATTTTTTAATCTTTATTTATCTATTTACTTGGCTGCACCAGGTCTCATTTGCGGCATGCAGGATCTCTCATCGTACCACGCGAGCTCAGTAGTTGTGGCTCGAGGGTTTAATTGCCCTGTAGCACGTGAAATCTTATCAATAGTTCCCCAACCAGGGAGCAAACTCACGTCCCCTGCATTGGAAAGTGGATTCTTAACCACTGGACCACCAGGGAAGTCCCTAATTACAGCTGTATTTTTTAAAGAAGATGTATATTAAATGGATTTATATGGTGCTTTTTAAATTTAAATAAAATAGGTGGGAATCCTTTTATCGTGGGAAGCCCAATTGAGAGCTTTTCAGTAGCCTGTCTCAGTGACAGTAATTATTTATCATCCTCTCACCCCCGCACACATACAGGTCTGGTTTTATAGCACACGGGTGCTCCCTCACATGGGGGCTCTAATGGGGCCACGATTAATTCATAAAATATTAGGAATCACTTTGCCACACCATGATAATAGCCCCGATTTCCACACAGGGTCTTTGTAGTTTAACGGCAGCTCAAATAATAAATTGCTTTAATGTCTTATTCAAGCTTTTTCCAGAGACTTGAAATGTCAGCTCTAGAATTAGATATTTCCTCATCCAAGCCTCATTTTTCAGATGGGAAATCTGAGCTCTTTCCATACAAAGGGAGGTGACCTTCTGAAGTCTCACAGCTCATAAACTGTGAAGACAGCCCGGGTCCCCTGGTTCACTGGGCTACTTCACGGCCACCCAACCCTACTCCCTCGGGAAAACACCCTTAATCGGTATAGGAGTCCTCAGGGTCAGTACACTGGGCACTTCTGACCAACAGCTGAGCGGGTTCCCACGTTTGGATTTGGGAAAACACCCTTAATCGGTATAGGAGTCCTCAGGGTCAGTACACTGGGCACTTCTGACCAACAGCTGAGTGGGTTCCCACGTTTGGATTTAGCCTAAGAGTGAAGCTGGAGTGGGTGATTTAGGGGGGAAGAAAACAAACAAAAAAAAAACACTTAAAAAGTTATTCTTCCTTCATGTCCACCCACCTCCAAACTCCCCCAGTCACCTGTGGTATAGTGAGCTGGGGTGACAGCATCTCTCAAGTGGGAAACATGCACCAAATACCGTCAAGAGTCCACATCGAGCAAGGCAGACCCAGCTCCCAACCAACAGTCATCCAGACACACTTCCCAACCCCAGACAGGAGGCTCCCTGCCAGCTCTCTAGTACCACCCTTGTGCATCAACACCCAACACCCTCCAGTGCTTCCTCCAGCCCCAGAATATGCTCAGCCAGCGCCCAGAGTGGGGAGGAGGTCAGTGATGCCCTCAGCCAATGGCCCGTGGCAGCTGGTGGGAAAATGCTTGATGCCCCCACACCTCATTTTGTCCCCCAGAGTTCTCAGCGAGGTTCCACTTTGGAACATGCAGAGACCCAGCTTCCTCCCCACCCTGTCTCATGGCTCCCCTCTTTTTTTATTTTTATTTTTTTTTAATTTTTATTTTTACTTTATTTTACTTTACAATACTGTATTGGTTTTGCCATACATTGACATGAATCCACCACGGGTGTACATGGGTTCCCAAACATGAAGCCCCCTCCCACCTCCCTCCCCATAACATCTCTCTGGGTCATCCCCGTGTACCAGCCCCAAGCATGTTGTATCCTGCATCGGACATAGACTGGCGATTCGATTCTTGTATGCAAGACAGCAAAAAAGACACAGATGTGTATAGCGGACTTTTGGACTCAGAGGGAGAGGGTGGGATGATTTGGGAGAATGGCATTGAAACATGTATACTGTCATGTAAGAATCATGGCCCCCCACTTTAGCAGGACTTCTGGAACCCCCTCCCAAATAAACTTTATAAACAGACGCTTTAACCTCTGAGCCACCAGGGAAGCCCCTCAAATAAACTGCAGGCACACAAATCCTCACATCCTCATTTCAGAGTTGGCTTACAAGGCAGGAGCCAAGCAGCCCTGGCTGGTCTGAGCGAAACTTCCTTCCATAAGCTCTTGCCAACACAGTCTCACTCTGACTCTGGGGTCTCCTAGGACAAGTCAGGAGTCTCTCCACCACAGAAGCCCTTGACACATTTTAGAGCAGCTCTCAGATGCCCCCAGGCCACTCCCCCCTTGCATTCTTCTCTCTCCTTGGCTTAAAATGCTTTTTCCCAGAGCTGAAATACACACACACAGTATTAATTGCATTCCCATTGTATATGAAAGTCATGTATCTGGTTTAAACTCATAGACGAGTGTGCACTCCATGAGGGCAGAATTTCTCTTGGCAGCTTCCTGAATTCTTAGAACTGCAAGGCATTAAGAGGTGAATAAAACACAGCCTCCACTTCCCTATGAATAAATCACCCTCCTGGTTCCTCTCCAGAAGACCCATGATCGTTCATTAATGTCCCTCGAAGACCAAATGCTTTGGGTGTGCCTCTACCATGACAGAGAGGGACCACACCTCCCTCGTGCTATATGTATAATGTTTTAAGTGATGTAACCCAAGGTCCGACAAAGGATGGTTGGATGGCATCAATGACTCAATGAACATGAGTTTGAGCAAACTCTGGAAGATAGTGAAGGACAAACAAGCCCGGCATGTTGCAGTCCATGGGGTGGCAAAGAGTCGGACACAACTCAGCACTGAACAACAACCACCCATGGTCACACTCTGGGTTTTGGAAGCCATTTTTCACTGTTGGCACAAAATAACAGTAACAACAATAGCAGCAGCAACAATAACAATAATATACATATATGATGAGGCAGGCACTGTTCTCATACCAAGTACACGGTTAACCAATGCCTTGCTGAATCTCTCATGTGTTGCTGGACTTGACCATTAGACCCTGTCCTTTGCACTCTGGACCTGAGCGCCCCATGTTACGTTTTTCCATCTAATATTTCCTCTAGTGGGATGCAGGCACCACCAGTCTCTCTCCAAATCTCTGCACCTTATATTCCCCCTCCCCCTTACTGCCTGATGGCTACATGTTTGATCAGAGTGCCCCCAGTCCCCCTTGCAGGTCATGAATTAAATGTGTCCACATCAGCACCAAGGACAGCTCCTCACCACGCCCTCTAGACACCCCATGCCCTCGCCCAGGTCCTCTCGTCTGAACGTCCAGACACTCACACACACACACATTTGATGTGCTTCTCCCCTATCCTGCCATGGCTTTGCCAAGCTCTGCAGAAAGTGGATATCAAGCACCAGGCTTGTTAAGTTCACTGACTTAACAAACACTTATGCCACCAGACACGGTCCTAAAAGCTTCACAAATATCAATCCATTTAATCTTCACAACAACTCTATGGTAGGTCCTCTTATTATCCCACTTTACAGCTGAGGAGCTGAGGCACAGAGAAGCTGAATAATGTGTGGTTACACATCGAGTAAGGCAAGAAGTGAGATGTGAGCCCAGGCAGGCTGCCCAGCCTGGCACCAGCACAGGCTGCCAGAGTCACGATCTAGTTCTCAGGTAATCTCGTCCTCAAGGGCTCTTATTAAACACATAAATAAAACACAGCGAGGCCATGTCCTCTCTTTGGTGAGAGAACAACGTGAACCACAGGTTCGGTTTGGTTGACTTTGTTCATTTGTTTGTGTGTGGTTTTTTTTTAATCAAGGAGCCCTATCATTCTGGGTTCCTGAGATCCATATTAACAATATAGTCAGTGAGGGCACACTCTAAGAGTTTTTGAGAGTTCACAGGGTTCTTTCCCACTGGAGATGGAGCTTGAAGCCCCCCACCCATAGCCCTGTGGGGAGGGGAGAGTACTTTATCTTCATTTTACAAATGAGGAGACGGAGGCTCCCAGAGGCTGAGCCTGTTACCCACAATCACACAGGATTGTGTAATTCACACAGGAGCAGGCAGAGGCAGCATTTGAACCCACAATCCTGGGGTCCAGATCCCACAATGCCACCCACTCTAGGGTCTCCTCTGACTCCTCACTTCTGCCCAAGCCAGAAGGAGCTGGGGTAGAGGGAGGACAGTGTGTGTGTGTGTGTATGCACACGTGCATGTGTGTGTGTGGTATACATACATGCAGGAGTGAGGAATCAGCTCCACAGAAAGAAGGCAGGAGTGGTGGGGCGGGGTCGGGGCGGGGGGGGGGGGGAGAGTCTGTCTCCATGGTTACGCGGAACCTGAACAAAACATCATACACCGCACAGATTACGGTAGCCTTAAGCGTTGCCACTCCTCCTCCCAGTGATAGCCTAAGACAGCCAACCGCAGGGCCTCCCAACCTGCCTGCCGCTTCTGAGAGCCTTCCTTTTTCATTATTCCCATTATTAAATCTGTCACTTTATAACAGCTAAATGTTTTCTAATTATTTACAGGTTCACCTTCACAGCACCCCATGAGATAATGATCCTGCTGCACATTTCTGTAACATTCTGCCCGCCTCCAAAAACTCAAATTGAGTTACCAAGATTATCTCATTGATCCTCCCACTTAAGGTTCTGTCAGATCCATAGAAAGCAGGTGGAATTGCTTTCATCTGACCTGGAGGGACACTGAGGTACAGATGGATAAAGGCTGCTGTCTAGGATTTTACTGTAAATCAGGGCCACAAAGAGCATTCTGGGTTGGTTTTTTTTTTTTCTTTTAACCCTAGAATAGAGGGCAAGATGTTGGATGGCATCACCGACTCAATGGACAGAGTTTGAGCAAACTCTGGGAGATGGTGAAGAACAAGGAAGCCTGGCATGCTGCAGTCCATGGGGTCACAAAGGGTCAGACCAGACTGAGCAACTGAACAACAAGAAGGGAGAATAAATGGGTTTCATCTCATTACCAATCTCCATCATTGATAAGAGTTACTGGTCAGCTGTGTTAAGGATTCTAAGGCAGTATCTGAGGTTTATAGGACAAAGTAATGTGATTGGGGATTTCCCTGGGGGCCCAGTGGTTAAGAATCTGCCTGCTGCATTCAAAGCCAGTGCTCTGGAACCACCCAGAGGGATGAAGTGGGGAGGGGGATGAGGTAGGGAGGGGGATGAGGTGGGGAGGGGGATGGTAGGGGGTTCAGGAACCGGGGGGGGGGGCACATGTGCGCCATGGCTGATTCATGTTGATGTGTGGCAGGGGCCACCAGTGTTGTGAAGTGACTGTCCTCCAATTAAAATAAATAAATAAATTTTTTAAGTAGAAATGCAAAATAAAAAGAATCTGGCTGCTAAACCAGGGGATACGGGTTCAATCCCTGGTCCGGGAAGATCCCACATGCCTGCAACTACTGAGCCCACACATCTAGAGGCTGTGCTCTGCAACAAGGGGAGCCACCACAACGAGAAGGCCAAGTACCACAGCTAGAGAGTAGCCCTGCTCGCCGCAACAAAGACCCAGTGCAGCCATAAATAAGAAATCAACTGTTTTTCAAAGTGATGTGATCTGTTAAGGATGCTGACCATGGGTGAGGGAGGGGGTGGTGCTGGCACTTGGGCTGCGTATTTTCCATTTCTTCTTAGGACAGTGGTAAATGTCCCTGGGAAGATGTCACGCTTTTTCTCAACCAGGAGAACAAAATCTTCTAAGATTTTGCCCCCAAGGGACATTTGACAATGTCTGGAGACATTTTGGTTGCCGCCCACTGGAATGGGTACCACTGGTACCTAGTTGATAGAAGCCAGTGAGATTTCTCACCACTCTACAAAATGTCAGGGACTTCCCTGTGGTCCAGGGGCTAAGAATCTGCCTTGCAGTTCAGGGGACATGGGTTCAATCCCTGGTTGGGGAACTAGATCCTACATGTCACAAGCAAGAGTTCAAATGCCACAGCTAAAGATCCCACACACCACAACAAAGAGGGAAGATCAGGTGTATCCCAGCTAAGACCCAGTGCAGCCGAATAATTAATTAATTAACTAAAAACCATACAAACGAAACGTCTGCAGCATCCAGGTTGGGAAGCCCTCAAGAGAACACACCCACTCTCATATGCACACACATACGCACACACAAAGAGAACACACCCACTCTCATACGCACACACATACGCACACACAAAAAGAACACACCCACTCTCATACGCACACACATACACACACACACTCACAGAAGTCTGGACTTCTGTCCTTTGTTCTCAGCAAGTCAATGCCAACAGGAATATCTAGACCTTAATATGCCAAAACCCCAGATTCCTGATTTTCTGCCTAACTTGTTTCCCCACCTTTTCCTCCATCTCAGTAAATGGCACCACCTGTTCATCAGGCCTAAAACCTAAGGTTCATTCCTGACTCTTCTCCTTCCTTTGTTAGCCCCACCATCAAGTCCTGATGGTTCTTCCTGTGAAACAGCTCCCACACCCACACCCCCTCCTCCAGGCCCCCCACCCCAGCTCCATCTACCACCTTGTGCGGACCGCCAGAACGGCCTGCTAACTGCAGCCCCCCAGCCACACCCACCTCTTTTCAGTTCCTTGCTCCCACCTCAGGGCCTTTGCACTTGCTTTTCTCTCTGCCTGTTCTGCTTTCCCCAGATCTTCACTGCGAGGCTCCTTTTTGACATTCAGATCTCAAGAAGAACATCACTTCCTCAGAGAGGCCTCCTTGCCCTGACCCATCGAACTACACTGCTTCTTGGTTACCCTCCATCCAATCACTAATCTTTTTAATTAATTTAGTTATTTTAATTAGAGAATAATTACTTTACAATATTGTGGTGGTTTTTGCCATACATCATCGTGGATCGGCCACAGATACACACGTGTCCCCTCATCCTGAACCCCCCTCCCAGCCCCTCCCCACTCCATCCCTCTGGATTGTCCCAGAGCCCTGCTTCATGCATCAAACTTGCACTGGTCATCTATTTTACACATGGTGACGTGCATGTTTCAATGCTATTCTCTCAGATCATCCCACGCGCGCCTTCTCCCGCTGAGTCCAAAAGTCTGTTCTTTACAGCTGTGTTTCCTTTGCTGCCCCGCATGTAGGATCACCAGTACCGTCTTTCTAGGTTCCATATATATGCGTTAACATACAGTATTTGTCCTTCTCTTTCTGAATTACTTCACTCTGTATATTTTTGTTTTTATTGTAATTTTCACTCTCTGAAACCATCTTATTTATTCATTTGTTGCCTTATCACTCCCCCAAAAGAGAACTACAGGTCATAAGAGTAGAGACCTCATCTTTTTCATCACTGTATCCTCCTTGTTGATTCCCAAAAAACCCAAACACAAAACAAAATACACACGGCATTCAGCATGCACTTCAATTTTTTTCTAATAAAGGCATGAATAAAACTGCAGGGATAGATGCCCTCCCAGCAACCTACAAAGAGACCCTTTTCAGTGGGGCAGGACCCAGGAGATGAAGACAGTCTCACAGCTCCAGAACTGAGAGCTTTCCCTCCGCTGAGCTGGGGCCCCTGTGGGCCCTCAGGCAGATGAGGGGTTTGCACGTAGCTCCAGGGCCTCCCACAAACCCCCTCGCCGCTCAGCCAGGACAGTGCTGATTGGCTACCCAGGCATTTCTTGGAACCAGTTAAGATCTAACTAGACTCTCTTTCCTCAACAGCGTCCCCATCCCAGAACCCCTCTCTAAATTCCAAATGGTTTATTTGGACTTTAAAGAGCACATACCCCCTCTGCTGAGTGCTATGGGAGAGGTCTTGCCTGCATTCTCTCAACCTCCCAACAACCCTTCTGATGTTTGGGGGGGGGGGGTGGCCATTTTATTGATGGGTACAATGAGGGAACTTTAAGCTGAGTTATTTATTCAGGATCACACAGAGCTGGTACTGGAGGAATCCCTCACAGGACAAAGACCCACTGCTAGTCATCTTTTACCTCTAGAACCTACTAGGTAAGCACCTGATGCAATATAAGCAAACATCCAGAGGACCGATGCTGAAGCTGAAGCTCCGATACTTCAGCCACATGATGCGAAGAGCCAACTCATTGGAAAAGACCCTGATGCTGAAAGACTGAAGGCAAAAGGAGAAGGGGACAGTAGAGGATGAGATGGTTAGGTGGCATCACTGACTCAAAGGTCATGAATATAAGCAAACTCCAGGAGACAGTGGAGGACAGAGGAGCCTGGCAGGCTGCAGTCTGCACAGTTGCAAAAAGTCAGACACACCTTAGAGACTGAATGACAATCCAGACCTTAATAAATGGTCATGAATGACCGTGAATAAATGAATAAATGGACCATGAATAAATGGAATGAATGAGTGAGTAAATGAATTGATAACGGGGCCACAGTTCCAACTCATATCTTCTTGTTGTAAATCCAGAAGAGATTGAGGGCTCCCCTCCTCTTTATCAAAACCTACCCTCAATAGAGGGTGAAGGGCTTCTGGGTTAAGACAGGCGGCACATGGATTTCCCTGGTGGTCCAGTCACTAAGACTCCATGCTCCCAATGCAGGGGGTCTGGGTTCAATCCCTGGTCAGGGAACTAGATCCCATATGCCGCAACTAAAGATCCTGTGTTCTGCAACCAAGACCCAGTTCAGCCAAATACATTAAATGTTTAAAAAAAAAATACTGGTGGGTGGTGGCAGGCCAGGGATATATGACTTGCCCTTTAGGGCTAGTGGCAGAGAACCTGCCTGACAATGCAGGAGATGTAAGAGACGTAGCTTGAATCCCTGAATCAGGAAGACCCCCTTGGAGGAGGACGTGGCAACTCACCCCAGTGTTTTCGCCTAGAGAATCCCATGGACAGAGGAGGCTGGCAGGCTACAGTCCATAAGGTCACAAAGAGTCAGACCCAACAGAAGCGACTCAGCACACACCCCTCTTTCAGTCAAAATGCTCAGGAAGACACATGAAGCAGTGGAGTATTACAAGGGGACTAGCAACTGGGCCTACAGTCAATGATCTCTGCCAGACTGAGAAGGAATTTCCATTCATTGACTTATCTTTGCAGCCAAGAAGGAAGACCAAAGGGGTTCCACTGCCCTAGCTCAGTGACATCACTAGATCTGGGAGAGGCAGTGCCCACACTCTGTAGCCCAGGAGCTGCTTTCTGAGGCGACCAGGACTGTTCAGTCCCCGGCCTCCATCCACCCAGTATCCGTGATGCCCAGTGAGGGCACACACTAAGGATCAGAAAGGATGTGCAACAATGCATTGCATCTTGAGTTAAAGTAAAAGGGGCAAAGATAAGAAGAAATATAGGAATGCTGGGGGGACCATAGTTTTACATCAGCCATGTCTGTTAAGAAAAGAACTAGAAAGGGGACTTCCCTAGTGGTCCAGTGGTTAAGAATCCTATTCACCTTCCAATGCAGGAGATGTGGGTTCCATCCCTGGTCAGGGAACTAAGATTCTACACACCTCAGAGCAACTAACCCCAGGAGCCACAACTACTGAGCCCACGCACCACAACGAAGATCCTGCATGCTGCAGCTAGGACCCAACAGAGCCAAGTAAATAAATATTAACAACAACAACAACAAATAACTAGAAAGTACTGCACAGAACAAGGAGGTCGTCCCTCCTTTCCATATCAAACCACCAGCAGGGAGAGAGGGAGGTCCTACCTCCAGCAAGCTGAGTCACAAAATGTAAACAAGTCCCGAAAAAAAAAAAAAATAGAAATCAGCTTAGTGATATAAGTGCCAGACTTCTGTACCACTTAAGATACATGAGGAAGAATCTAACAGCCACCAGGTGAAAAATGAGGCAGATCAGAGAGAATCCACACATCCTATTTTGGAATAAACATTAGGCCGGAAGAGACCTTTCCAGAGCCCAGAGATGAGGGAGACAATCATGAATAGGGCATTGGGGATCATTCTACAACCTGAAAAGAGGAACAGAAGCACGTCTGTGAAATGCACTTATTCTAAGATAATTCGTGGAAGCATTTGCTCCTGTCCCTGAGAAAATATAAACTCCATAACTGAGACTCAACAGATTGGAGAATAAGACAACAGATTTAGCTGGGAAGAGCCGCCAGGAAGGCAGTCTAGGTGAAAGGAAGGACTTTAAGGAACCAAAGATTCAAAAGTGTTAGTTGCTCAGCTGGTCCACTGAATGCTCTAGGCAAAAATACTGGAGTGGGTAGCCATTCCCTTCTTCAGGGGATCTTCCCAATCCAGGGGTCAAACATAGGTATCCCACATTGTGGGCAGATTCCTTACCATCGGAGTCCAAAAAATGCAAAAACAGAGTCCAGATACATATCTGAAGCAGTGAAGAGCAGACTCAAACCCACAGAAAATGGAATCGACATTGCAGCATGGCAGTTTACCTCCAAAAACTTACACCATTGCCCAGGAGGAGATGCTCTGATGAGTCAGGGACACCAGGAGGGACAGCTCAAGGAGCAGAGAGAATCTTCTCTTGTGTTTCTGCTCCTCTGAGCTGGAATTAAAACTAGGGCCTGGTGGGACTTCCCTGGTGGTCCAGTGGTTAAGACTGCAAGCTTCCGAGGCAAGGAGTACAAATTCAATCCCTGGTCAATGAACTAAGATCCCACATGCCATGCGGCCTGGCCAAAAAAATAATTATTTTTAAACCTGGGGCCTAGAATCTCTTGCTTTGATGGAAGCACCACATTTCCTACCCTAAAGCTCCCAGCAGAATCAGGCTGGAGTACAGGGAAGAGGAAGCAAGAGGATCTCTCAGACTAGACCAAGGCACCTTCAGAGCTGCCCAAGCACGATTTAACCATAATCACTGGAGTAGAAAAGCATAAAGGATTTAGGGCCAGAATCCATGCTTCTGAGCATTCAGAGATACCAAAAGCTGGAGAACAAACTTTCTAAACTATTCTGGCATACAAAAGAAGGAACGGGATTTCTGGTTTTCTTTATGACAGGTGAGAGGCTTGGAAGTCACCAGTCCACCCTGCGTGCTTGTGTGCTAAATCACTTCAGTTGTATCCAACTCTGTGTGACCCTACGGACTGTAGTCCACCAGGCTCCTCTGTCCATGAGTGTGAGTGAAAGTCACTCAGTTGCATCCAACTCTGCGACCCCATGGACTATAGAGTCCATGGAATTCTCTAGGACAGAATACTGGAGTGGGTAGCCTATCCCTTCTCCAAAGGATCTTCCCAACCCAGGACTTGAACCAGGGTATCCTGCATTGCAGGCAGATTCTTTACCAACTGAGCTATGAGGGAAGCCCATGGGATTATCTAAACAAGAATACCAAACAGTGTTGCCATGCCTTTCTCCAGGGAATCTTCCCAACTCAAGGATCAAAGCCGTGTCTCTTATGTCCCCTGCACTGGCCAGTGGGTTCTTTACCTCTAGCGCCCCCTGGGAAGCCCCCAATCCATCCTAAGAAAAAGTAAAAGAAAAAGCTAAACAAACTGAAAACTCAACAACTCTTTTTAGAGCTCCAATAGAAGTAAGGTCACAAGGCAAACGGCTGTCCCAAAAATTGGTGGAGGCTCAGGCGGATTCAGAGAAACTCAACATCCCAGAGCAAAACTGCTGTGGGAACCAGTGCTGGGTGAAGGCATCCTGAACTGTAATTGATGAACTGCTGGAGGCTCAGTGTGGACAAGCCTGAGCAATGAAAACTCCTGCGGGGGACTCCGTCATCCAGGGTCCTCACACTTCTGTGATTTTTACCTGCAGAAAGTCTACCACATCCTCACAGTGAATGTCAGAGAAAAAACCCTCATACTTCAGGAGGGAACAGGGGTAATGAACCACATGAAGTTCATCAGAGCATTCTGTTCTTCTCAACAAGATTCACCCTCAGGACAAACTAGTTAGCCAGAGTCCAACCTGTATATTAGCTGCTCAGTCTTTGCAACCCCATGGACTATAACCTGCCAGGTTCCTCTGTCCATGGGATTTTCCAGGGAAGAATACTGGAGTGGGTTGCCATTTCCTCCTCCAGGACATCTTCCCAACCCAGGAACTGAACCCGGGTCTCCAGCATTTCAGGCAGATTCTTTACCATCTGAGCCACCAGGGAAGCAGAGTAGCCTAACCTGCTGGGGTGTTATCAGAGCCTCACTAACCTGGAGGAAGGGAAATACCCAATGCCAGCGATCCAATGCCACCTAATAGTACAGGAGACCAAGAAGCACATGGGAAACTCACAACCCAGGGGCACAGGCTCACCGAAAGGCTGAGACCTAAGTCACTAGACCACAGGGCACTTTCCCTGCCTCACACCTCACCATCACATTACTGAAGGCTATCGACAGCAGTTCCTTTTACCCAGCACACCACATCCAGCTATTAAGAAAAAAATTACTAAGTATGGCTAACATGTGATCTGGGAATTGCACCCCTGGACATGTATCCAGAGAAAACTCTACTTTGAAAAGATACATGCACCCCACTGTTTGTAGCAACACTATTTATAATAGCCAAGACAAGGAAGCAACCTAAGTGTCCATCAACACATGAATGGATAAATAAGATGTAATTAAAATATGTATAGAGGAATATTATTCAGCCATAAAAAGAATAAAACAATGCCATTTTCAGGAACATGGATGGACCTAGAGATTAACATATTAAGGAAATAAGCCAGATGAAGACAAATATCACATCATACCACTATATGTGGAATCTAAAACATGATACAAATGAACTTATTTACCGAACAGAAACAGACTCACAGACACAGAGAATTAACTTATGGTTACCAAGGGGGAAAGTAGGAGGAGGAATAAATTAGGAGTTCGGGATTAGCAGACATGCACTAATATATAAAAACAGATAAACAACAAGGTGCCACTGTCTATAGCACAGGCGACTATATTCAATACCTTAGAATAAGCCATAATGGCAAAGAATATGAGATATGATATATATACATTTATGTTATACTTATTTTATTTGGGATATATACATACACCCCAAATTAACATCAGACAGATCCAGAAAGTTCAGAGAATGCCAAAAAGAACGTTTAGCCTATATGACAGAAAATAATAGCCATAGAGGTCAGGGGGCAGAAAACAATCCCATAAACAAGAGGTGGGTGTTTCTGAAGAAGAGCCCAGAAGAAATGGAATAGTAGAAATAGTTGAAAATACAATACAATCAAGCCTTCCTAAGCTGATAACAGCAGGTACTTGGCCAATTTAAAAAGAGATTTATTTATTCTGTGATGAAATTCTATTTTGAGGATGAATGAGGAAAATCATATAAGAATCAAGGAAAAACAGAACAAGTTGTCTACAAAAGAAAAATAGACTGACTTCAGGCATCTCTTCCTCTGTGAGAGATGCCAGAAAACATGGAATGATGCCCACAGGATACTAAGGGGAAAGGTTTAAACCTGCGTCTTCTATACCCAGCTATGGTGTCATTCATAGCCAAAGGTCACAGCGAGCCATTCTTAAACAAGAGCTAAGAAGCAGATTACGTGCACTGGGGATAAAGCACAGTCCTCCATGCCTACAAAGCTCTGATCTTGTCTCTGCTCCCTGCCCTACTTCACCCCACACCACTCTCCCTAGCTCACTACCCTCCAGCCACATCCAGCTTCTCTCCATTCCTCCCACTCGCCAAGCTCCGTCCCTCTGCAGAGGCTTTTCACTGTTATTTCCTCTGCCTGCCCCAGGATAGCTTCCTCTTATTGTTCAAATCCCACTTAAATGCCCCTCCTGAGAAGGAGATGGGTTTGCTGCTTCATGTATTGTTAATATATGCACATTCACACCTGAGCAGATGTATGTGTGAACACATACACACCACTAGAAGTTCCAGGAGGGCAAGAGCTACCTCACTGGCCTCATCTCCACTGCATCTCAGCATCAAGCGTGGGATCCAGCCCACAGCTGGTGACCAGAACATACACCATCATATCTAGTGTTCAAAGTCAAAAGTCAACCAGGACATTTAACTAAAATGAGGTAGGGGTGGAAATTAACTAAAAGGACTTAGAATTAGTAGTGAAACCAGTTATGCAAGAAATCAAGTTGCAATTATTATTATAAATATGAGTAGAAACCAAAATTCAAGAGCCACTAATCTCATCCTAGGACTTCTCCAGTGGGCCAGTGGGCTTCCACTGCAGGGAGTACAGGCTCCATCCCTGGTGAGGGAACTAAGATCCCTCATGCTGCATGAGGCAGCCAAACAACAGCAACAACAACTGGGTTCCCAGGTGGCAGTCATGGTAAAGAACTGCCTTCCAATGCAGGAGACGTAAGAGACACAGGTTGAACCCCTGGGTCAGGAAGAACACCTGGAGAAGGAAATGGCAACCCACTCCAGTGTTCTTGCCTGGAGAATCCCATGGACAGAGGAGCCTGGAAGGTTACAGTCCATAGGGCTGCAAACAGTCGGACACAACTGAAGTGACTTAGCACACAATCTCATCCCACCACAGAAGATGTACTGCAAACATAATTATTAGAGAAATAGAAATCTAGGTTTTAAAAACAGAATTAACAGCAATGTGTATATTTTACAAGTCATTAGCAAAGGAAATAGAAACAAAAGCAAAAAGGACAAACAAAGAACATGCTTAAAGAGAAAGGAATAAAGAATTGAAACATTCTACAAAAAGACATGAAATCAGATGTACTGATTACAGAAATAAATGTCATTTGGTTAAGACCCCCAGGTGTCCCAAAAGACGGACTCTAACTACGCTGTTCTTACCAGATGCGCACCTAACAGAAAGATACAAAAAAGTTGGCTAGAAAGATATCAAGAGGACACAAACAAAAGAAAGCTGGGATACTGATATTAAAATGTGAAAAAACAGAAGCCAGAGCAAAAAGCATTCACTAGGGGAAAACAGTCATTTTATCTTGACAAAAGATAAAATCCACAATTCCACAATGAAAATATAACTGTCACAGATCTTTTTGTGATGAATAACAAAGAATCAAACTTTATAAAAACAAAAACTATTAGAAACACAAGTAAAAATGGGAAGAATTCTATTGAAGAGAAAGACTTTGACCTACTGCATCCAGTTTTTGACAGATCAAGAAAGCAAAGAGAAATAAACAACAAAATCATCCTTGAAGTTCTAAATTTTATAAAGCTGCTTTACCTTACACACAGGGAAATTAAATAAAACATTCAGTTTGTCAAACAATTTTTCCCAAAAAAGTACACAGCAGAATTTCACAGGCCACCTCCTTCAACATTCTGTAAAGCTAAAAATTAATGACAAAAAAATCTAAGTGAATAAGGCAAAGCACCAGGAAATTTTTAATGCTCCACTAAATCATTCTTGAAGATAAACTCAATGAAAAGGACTTCCTTGTTGGTCCAGTGGTAAAGAATCCGCCTTCCAATGTAAGGAACATGAGTTCAATACCCCGTCAGGGAACTAAGAACCCCCAGCTGCAGGGCAGGCAACTAAGCCCACGCTCCCCAGCTAGAGCAGCCCGTGCGCCACAGCGAAGACCCAGTGCAGCCAAAATAAACAAGCAAATAATTCAATGAGGAAACAAAACGGAAATTCCAGAACTGCTGAAAACAAAATTATAATTTCAGAACTTTTAGAAAACCATTTTGAAAAAGGCACTACATTTCAAAGCTCACAAGATTTGAGCAAAGTGGTGCTGATAGGCAAACTCAGCACTAAATGCATTCTTGTTTTTAAAACTATGGAAACAAAATTTTCAACTCAAATACTTGAAAACACTAATAAAACAACCCTCACAAAAGTAAGCCAAAAGAAATTAATGATGCATTAGGAAATTTAAACTGAATTTATAAATACAAGAGTATGGCTTCTTTATTTATTTATTTTTTAAAAGGGGGTGGGGTACGATTAAACAGCCTAGCTGGTAAGACCTGGACCAAAAACAAGAGAAAAGTCAGGAACAAATTACCGGAGCCTTCAACTTGAGAATGTGACATCTCGGTACAGATCCCATGTAAAGATTTCAAGCCAGTCTGCTCTTTTCTGGAGGGTCTGAAAAGCAATTTTCACCAGGACCCATATCACCCTCAGCAGATTTCAGCAAGATAAATCAAGAGAAAGAGGGAAAATATATAGGACTAGGAGTGTAAAGAAGAAACTAATTAAACAGAGACTTTTCCTTTTAATCACAAGAAAATACTTTGCTAAATTTTATGCAAATAAGTTTGAATCTCGATGAATAAATTATTTTAGGAGACAACACAATTCTCTAAAAACTGACTCAAGAAGTAGAAAATGGATGAACTTATTCTGCCTAGAACACTGCCCCCGTACCCAGAACTCTGTGTGGCCACCTCATCCTGGTCATTCAGATCTCAGTCCAAATGTCACCCCTTGAAAGAAGTTTCCCCAACACCTAATCAAGAACCCCACCCTCCCCTGCTATCTCATGACTCTGCTTCATAGCACTTAGGTCTACAGTGATTGAAAATATATGAAATTATGGGCTTCCCTGGTGGCTCAGACAGTAAAGACTCTGCCTCCAATCCAGGAGATCTGGGTTCATTCCCTGGGTCAGGAAGATCCGCTGAAGAAAGGAATGGCTACCCACTCCAGTATTCTTGCCCAGAGAATTCCACGGACAGAGGAGCCTGGCGGGCTACAGTCCATGGGGTCACAAAGAGTCAGACATGACTCAGCTTTCTTTTCACTTACTTTTCATGTGAAATTATTGATTTATGTCTGCTTAACTTATTTATTTTCTCTCTCCACTGGAATATGAGCTCCTCATGAGCAGGGACCTCATTCATCAAGTTCACCCAGTATTCCTGGTACAGAGGAGAGGACCCAGCGCAGAGTAGGTGCTCAAAAAACATGTCTGAATGAATGAAGACCGAAGAAGACAAGAAGATAGCTTCCAAATAATCATTCCAAATGATCTCTTATTGCAAAGGAAGACAACTCTTTCAAGACGGAAATAACTACCCAGTGAGTGTCAGAACAACTGGGCCGGCAGTCGTATATGGGAAGATGACTGACCACAGGTCTCAAAATCCTACTCCAACACAATCAGAGGGAGAATGAAGAACCGGCTTGAGAAGCAAGCAACCTAAACATCCACTGACAGAAGAACGGATAAAGAAGATGCGGTCCATATATACAATGGAATACTACTCAGCCGCAAAAAGGATGAACTCATGTCATTTGCAGCAACATGAATGGACCTAGAGATTACCAGACTAAATGAAGTGAGTCAGAGAGAGAAAGACAAAGACCATACAATGCCACTTATATGTGGAATCTCAAACATGGCCCAAACGAGCTTATTTACAAACCAGAGTCACAGGCACAGAAAACAAACTTAAGTTACCAAAGGGGAAAGTCGGGGAGGGATAAATTAGAAGTTTGGAATTAACACATACACACACTGTTGCTGTTTAGTCACTAAGCCATGTCTGACTCCTTTGCAACCCCATGGAAAAGGGTAGCCTGCCAGGTTCCTCTGTCCATGGGATTCTCCAGGCAGGAATACTGGAGTGGGTTGCCATTTCCTTCTCCAGGGGATCTTCCTGACCCAGGGATGGAACTCATGTCCCCTGCATTGCAGGTGGATTCTCTATCACTGCACCACCAGGGAAGCTCCCAGATACACACTGCTAAGTCGCTTCAGTCGTGTCCAACTCTGTGTGACCCCACAGACGGCAGCCCACCAGGCTCCCCCATCCCTGGGATTCTCCAGGCAAGAACACTGGAGTGGGTTGCCATTTCCTTCTCCAATGCATGAAAGTGAAAAGTGAAAGTGAAGTCATTCAGTTGTGTCCGACTCTTAGTGACCTCATGGACTGCAGCCTACCAGGCTCCTCTGTCCATGGGATTTTCCAGGCAAGAGTACTGGAGTGGGGTACCATTACTATATATAAAATAGATAACCAACAAGGAGGACCTACAATACAGCACAGGAAACTATACTCAATGTTTTGTAACAACCTAAAAGGGAAAAGAGTCTGCAAAGTATGTGTGTGTGTGTGTGTGTGTGTGTGTGTGTGTGTGTGTGTGTAACTGTGCTTTGTACCTGAAACTGAAACTAACATGATATTGTATTCACAAATCAACTACACTTCAATTAAAAAACCTCCATTAAAGACAGTGAGTATCTGAATGTACAAGAGATTCAAAAATAGAGTAGATAAACAACAAGGACCTACTGTATAACACAAGGAAGTATATTCAATATCTTATAATAACCTATAATGGAAAAGAATATGTATACATAACTGAGTCATTTTGCTGTACACCAGAAACTAACACAACATTGTAAATCAACGATACTTCAATTAAAAAAAACAGACAGTCTAGAAAAGTCACAGAGACGTGACTGGTTTATGCAGTTGAGAACACACGTGGAAGCAGTGAGTGGCCTGGCACCTTACTACACATTAGATGCATTCCTCTACTTAAGCCACTCAGACCAGGGGGGCAGAGGGGAGGGGGAGAAATGGTTGGACTCTGGATGTATTTCTATTTTTGTTAATATTTATTTATTTACTTTTGGCTGAATCAGGTCTTAGTTTCCACACGTGGAGTTTTCCTTGCAGCACGGGGGAATCCTCCTTGTGGCACACGGGCTTCATTGCCCCACAGCATGTAGGACTTTAGTTCCCCAACCAGGGATAGAACTCGCATCAGCATTGGAAGGTGGATTCTTAGCCACTGGACCACCAGAGAAGTCCCTGGATGTATTTTGAAAAGGAGCCGACAGGATTTGCTGATGGATTGAACGCTGATGTATGTGTGAGAGACAGACAGAGAGCGGGGAGAAGGGGTTAAAGAGAACTTCAAGGTTTCACCTGGGAAAGATGGTGCTGTCCTTTATTGCTTGTTGAGATGGAGCTGAGGGGGCAAGTGAGGATGAGGTATCCAATCACGCTTGTCACCAGTCTTCCCAAGTTCCGCTTTCTAGGCACCTGGTAGGACCGCCATGCTCCAGCCTCCAGGAGATTAGCTAATGCCATGTGACTTGCTTCGGCCAATGAAATGCAAGCCAAATGGCATGAGCCACTTCTGGGCAGAAACTCGTCCCTCTTTCTTGCTTCTACAGCCTCGGAACCCAGAGACAGGGCCTCTCTTACCTGAGTCCAGGATGGGGACACATGGAACACAGCCCCTGGGGGTGTCTGAACCTTCTCAGACTTGTAGATGGTCAGGGCAGAGTGACCAGCCTCCCCCGGTCAGTGATGGCAGAACAGACAGTGGGTTGGTGACTTGTTCATTGGAGATGCAGGACAGACCTCTGAGCAGAGGTCTCAACTGAGGGAGTCACTGAGACTTGTGCCCAACCCCCAACCCTGACTGTGTCTGGGGAGGGTCTTCCTCCCTCTGCTCCTCACCCAGGACCACCCAGATTTCTCCTGAGGCTGGGCGAGGCAAGTGTTAGTTGCTCAGTCGTGTCCGACTCTTTGCAACCCCATGTGCTGCAGCCCACCAGGCTCCTCTGTCCATGGGATTCTCCAGGCAAGAATACTGGAGAAGGGTACCATTTCCTCCTCCAGGAGATCTTCCCAACCCAGGGACCAAACCCACATCTCCTGCATTGCAGGTAGACTCTACCATCTGAGCCACCAGAACCAGCAGGGGACAAAGCTGGCAGCTGAGAGCGTGGGACAAGGATGGCAGGGAGAGACAGTTCTTCTGGAGCTCGACCCTCGGACAGAGAAAGCAGGATGGAGAGAGGCCCAGAGAGAAGGAGGGACAGAGAGACAAGGACAGAGGGAGGGGAGGCTCCACAAGTGTGTCCCAGTGGCCACCAAGACACAGATCCAGTCGACTCACTGAGAAGCTGCCTCCTACACACTGAGTTTACTTGGGCTGCGAATGACTAATAAAAAGACCACAGTTTTCCAAACATGAAAGATTCATGTCAGTGTATGGCAAAACCAATACAGTATTGTAAAGTAAAATAAAGTAAAAATAAAAATTTTAAAAAAAACCATAGTTTTGCTAAGATGTGTTTATTACTCTCCTCATATATGAGTCACCACCATCCTTATTACTATTGACCTGTGGCAGTTTGGAGAGGGGCTGGAGAGCCTCGATGGGCAGAAGCCCCCCAGTAGCACAACACCAAGCCCACCCACTCCCCCCAGCAGGGGAGGGATGGAGGGAGGAGGAGGGGGGAGTCTGGGGAAGGGGAGGGTCTGGTCTGGCTGCCGCACCTTCCCCACCTGCCCGAGGCACCCAGGGCTGAGGCCCCACGAGCCCACCCCTGGCAGTGCTGCCTTCTCCCACCATGGACTCAGCCCTCCTGGAAAAGAGCAGCAAGAAGGGGGCCATATGTGAGCCTTCCCGCCTCCCCCGGGCTATTTCAGGCTCCCTTTACTTGCCTCTCCTCCCAGCTCCTCAGGCCTGCCTGTGTGTGTGTGTGTGTGTGCATGCGTGCGTGCGTGCGTGCATGCGTGTGTGTGTGTGGCCCTCTCCCTCTCGGTGTCTCCCTTTCAGTTACTCTGTTTCCCTCCTAATTGCTGCCTCTGCTTCTCTCTGTGTCTCTCCATCTATGTGTGTGTGTCCCTGGTTTGTAACTGCACATCCCTCTGTCTCCACGTCTCTACCTCGCTCCCCTCTCCTGCCCTCGTCCCCTCTGTATGTGTCTTTCTCTCTCTCTGTCTCTGTCACTCTCTTTCATTACCTCCCTTCCTGGCTCCTCTGTCTGATCGCAGCCTTGCCCTGGGTCCCTCTCATATTTGGAGTGTGTCTGCCCTCTCTGACCACCTCCCTGGGAGGCTGGGATGCAGGACAAGGCCCCTCCCCACCACTGCCCCTCCCCCAGGCTCCAGATCTGCTTCCGGAAGCTGGAATATGGAACATGGAACATGGACATCCCCTGGCTGGTGTCCACCAGCAGCAAGGGGGCAGCCCCTGGGAGAGGACCCTGCAGCCCACTATCCAGAAGTGATGAGGAGGCAGCCTCTGCATGGGCACTTTGGGGCCGGGCCACCATTCACACCTCATTGAGTCACCACCCAGCTGGAATCCAGTGACAGAGGTCAGCGCTGCCATCTTCAATTTTTGTCAGCGATTCTGGCCTCCCCATTGGAATATATTTAAACCACCAGGACTCATTAGAAAAGACCCTGATGCTGGGAAAGATTGAAGGTGGGAGGAGATGGGGACGATAGAGGATGAGATGGTTGGATGGCATCACCAACTCAATGGACATGAGTTTGAGTAGACTCCGGGCGTTGGTGATAGGCAGGAAGCCTGGAGTGCTGCAGTCCATGGGGTCACAAAGAGTAGGACAAGACTGAGCAACTGAACTGAACTGACTCACAGGAAGGAGCCAAACCTGGAGCTCGGGATAATCACCCCACTTGCCAGGTGGGGAAACTGAGACCCACATTTCCTCTGAAAACTCAGGAGAGGAAAACTTCCCACTCACTCTGCTCTAAACTACTGTCTCTAGCAGTGGCCCCACCCCGTGTGGGATCACATCTTTCTTCCTTGGGATTCTGCACGTCTGCCCAGGCCTCCACTCTGAGGATGCTCAGGGTCTCCCCTTGCTCCTATCGTGACCTGGGGAATCCTGGAGCCCTGGGCTTCACCACCCTGGAACAGTCCTGGGGGACTGTGGGGCGCTCCCCACCAGCCAAGAGGGCCTCTGCACTTGGGCTGATCCTGCCTGTCACCTTCTACCCCTTTTAAAGACACACACACACGCGCACATACTGACCCTCCTGGCAGCCCTCAATTTTGCTTTCTGCATTTCCAAGGTAACATGTACATCCCATGGAAAGACCCTCATCCTGCAACATTGAGACCCTGGGTATCAGCTCTCCAAAGGGATTCTGCCACTTCCTAAGGACCACGGCGTTCTGGCCGAGGGACACCATGGTCAGAAGTTGAACGCAGTCTCTGGTCTGCTCTGAGTTGCTCACTTTAGGATGAGAGGTAAATGTGCTTGGGAATTTGAAAAAAAAAAAGGAAAAAATCATTTCAGCGAGTGGTACGTGCTGTGAGGAGATTGTGGGAGAACACAGCATCGAGGGCTGGGGGGTTGGGGAGGGTCTTCGGACGTGACAGCTTCATATTTAAAGGAAGGGAATCCGATTGAGGGCCAAGCGAGAGCAAACATGCAGATACGCTGGATGTGGCAGGAAGTGCAGAGAGCATGCTGCAGAACCGGAAGTGGAAGACCGTACCGGAAGCTGAGAGAGCAGGAGGCGGAGGTGGGCTGGCAGTGAGGGGCCTGGCCGGGGCCTGCTGCCCCCTTGTGAGATGCAGAATGAGAGGCCTGGATAGGAACACTGGGGCCCACACCTGCTGTGCTTCAGAAATCCTGGGGAGCTGGTTAGACATGTGGATCCCTGGGACTTCCCTGGTGGAGCAGTGGCTAAGAATCCGTCTGCCGATGCAGGGGACATGGGTTCAATCCCTGGCCCAGGAAGATCCCACATGCTGAGGAGCAACTAAGCCCGTGTGCCACAACTACTGAGCCCAAGCTCTGGAACCCGTGCTTTGCAATAAGGGAAGCCACTGAAATGAGAAGCCCATGCACTGCAAGGAAGAGTGGCCTCTGCTCAGTGCAACCAAAGAAAAACCTAGGGCAGCAATAAAGACCCAGTGCAGCCAATTAATTAATTAATTAAAAAAGAAATTCAGATCCCTGGGCCTTACCCCCCACCTATCCAGCAGAAGGTCCAAGGGCGAGGCCCTAGGGAATCTGTCTTTTAGCAAGTTCAGGTTAGACAGCATCACCGACTCAATAGACATGAATCTGAGCAAACTCCGGGAGATAGTGGAGGACAGAGGAGCCTGGCAGGCTACAGTCCATGGGGTCGCAAAGAGTCAGACACCACTTAGCCACTGAACACCACCACCAACAACTAGATGGCCCTGGGCACAGCCAGGTTTGGGAAACACCAGATGGATCAGAGGTCCTCAACTTGGGGTGGTCTCCAGTGTGGGTCTCTGGAAACCGAAAGCCAAATTGTGTGTTTAGGGGGACCCGGTTCTCTGGATGGAGGCTCCAGGTTTCCATCTCAGCATCACAGAGCCCAGAGGGCCACACGATCAAGAACCTCTGACTCGGGCACAGCTGCAGTGCCTTGGCTAAAAGGAATTGGGCCAGGGAGGAGGGCACAGCCACAGACTCCTTCAGTTCCTAGATGTACCTTTGCTGTGTAAGTAGGGGGCATCTGTTGTCCTTATCTGCCCAGCATCTGTTTCTGGGTGGTGGTTGTTCAGTGACTCAGTCATGTTCAATTCTTTTGTGACCCCATAGACTGTAGCCTGCCAGGTTCCTCTGTCCAAGGGATTTCCCAGGCAAGAATACTGGAGTGGGTTGCCATTACCTTCTTCAGGGGATCTTCCTGGCCCAGGGATCAAACCCAAGTCTCCTGTGTTGGCAGGTGGGTTCTTTACTTTTGAGCCACCTGGGAAGTCCCTCTTACTTGGACAAGTCCCAGCTTTGAAGAACCACCTACAATACAGTGATTGTTTTAACTTTTTTATTGTGGAAAATTTCAAACACATACAAAAGTGAAAGGAGTAGTGTAATAAATCCCCATGAATCTATTGACTACCATCAAGAATTATCAACACCTGGCCAATGTCATCTCATCTATATTATTCTCTTGTCCTCTTTCCCTTTTTTTAAAACAGAAGGTCCTTGTTGGTTACTTATTTTAAACAGAGCAAGGTGTATATGTCAATCCAATGATTGTTTTAATGGCCCCAATTCTTCATTCTCTCCGGTATCCATAGAGGGCTTCCCTGGTGGCTCAGACGGTAAAGAATCCACCTCCAATGCAGGAGACTCAGGTTCGATCTCTGGGTCAGGAAGATTCCCCCAAAGAAGGAAATGGCAACCCACTCCAGTATTCTTACCTGGAAAATCCCACGGACAGAGAAGCCTGGAGGGCTACAATCCATAGGGTCACAAAGAATCAGACACGACTTAACAACTAAATAATAGCAACAACCTATATCCATGCCCTTGGCCATTATAACTCTGTGGTGCCCGCAACAGTGACTCCAGGCTCAGCTGCGTGATTTGCTTTGACCAATGAGATGTCAGCAAAGCAAAGAGCCAGTGACCAGCATACGTGTGAGCCACCTAATATTTAGGCCCAAACTAATGTGGACCCGCAGACGATCAAGCTGAGCTTACAGCTGTCTGCCCCTGAGGTTCTGCTGTTACACAGCATCACTGTGGCAAGTGCTGACTGGCACAGCCCTCTTCCACTCTCAGGCCTCATGGTGGAGGGGAACCTGTCCTCATCTCCTGTGGTCAATCAATACCATCTACCCCTCTGGCCACGCCCATCAGTTCAAGGACATGGAGACACAGTCCCAAGCTGATCCAATGAGAACCAGCTCTGGGACTTTTGTTTGGAACCTTGGAGAGGATGATCTCTTTTGCCCCTGAAGTTACTGAAGGGACAGAAGGTTAAGTCCAAAGTTTTGGGGGATGTCCACAAGGGGAGAGTGGACTTGAGAATGAAGCTAACCCAGAGGAAGGCAGAGCCAAGGGCTGGAAAGAGAAATTCCCAATTACTGTGATCCAGCCACGCCACAACCTGGACTTTTCTTAGGAGACTTTCTATCAACAACGACCATAAATTCCTGTTTGTTTGTTTTTCTTAAGCCCATTTCAGGTGATTTTGTCTCTCATGTGGTAAGTCCTGGAGTCCTGCCTAATGGGTCACCTCTTTTAGGGATGTCCATCCAAGCCCCCACCCATCCCCCTGGCTTGAAGCTCTGCTTGCTGTCCCCTCTTCACAGGACGGGCTTGTGTAGATCCTACACCCCCCACTCCCGGACAGAGCAAACGGGATCAGCCATCAAGGCTGCCACAGGCACCACGCCATCCAATCAGATTCTTTCTCAAGACTGAACCGATAGCCATGGAAACAAGGAGCTGGGACTCCAATCACATGAGCAGCAGAGCTCTGGCCTAGAAGTTGCAAACTGGCGGGACAGAGTCTGCTCGCCCCTCATAAGTGTTAGGCCCAGTCCTGCAGAGCACACTCCTTATTAACTGAATTCATTGCCAAATTTCAACCATTACTTGGAGGGCTGATAACATGGACCACTTTTGGTCCCACGGGGTCCCCCTTTCTCCAATAATAATGGGCACTGGAGCTGAACAGTAGCTGCCCCTTTAGGGGGGCAGCCGTTCCCAGTTCCCCACTGGCCCCTCCATTCCCCAAACTCTCTTTGGTTTCCAGTCTGGCCTCAGTAGGATTTTAGTCAGTGACTCTGGACCTGCAGGAAGATTATCAGCTCTGGCCTCCAGGAGCGCAGATAGTCCTGGCTCTGACTTCCAAGGCCTTTGCCTGGATTTTGTAGGCAGCAGCATCCTCCTTAAAAAAAAAAAAAAGAAAAGAAAGAAAGAAACCCTATCCTTAAGTGGGTTTGAGTCTGCTCCTGTCAGTTCGGACCACTGATGGCCCCACAGGAAACACAGAGGCCTGAGGTCACAATATCCCCACAAGGTTCCAAGTCTGGCCCCAGGATTTAAACAGGATGACTGCATGAACCCCCTTAGCCCCTTACAGCACCCCCACTGAATACCTCTTCTCAGAAGCAGAACAGGGAAGGGAAGAGGGAAGAAAGGACATCTGACAAGTCCAAGGCAACAGCAGGCACAGAACCGGGGGCCTCCTGCTGCACACAAGAGTCCTGAGAAGGTCCTAGAACCCCACGTGCATTCCACACATATTCACCGAATCCTCACTCAAAGCCAGTATTATGTAAAACGCACCAAGTCTTGCCCCCGTGAAGACAGCAACCGAGCAAGGAAGAGACATAATAACGATAAATGAAAACAGAAATAGAGTCACAGAGGTAGAAAACAAACATGATTATCAAGGGGGGAAGGGGGAGAGATAAATTTAGAGGTTGGGATGGACATATGCATGTGTGCGTGCTAAGTTGCTTCAGTCATGTCCAACTCTGTGTGACCCCATGGACTGTAGCCCGCCAGGCTCCTCTGTCCATGGGATTCTCCGGGCAAGAATACTGGAGTGGGTTGCCATTTCCTTCTCCAGGGGATCTTCCCGACCCAGGGATTGAACTCCTGTCTCTTATCTCTTACATCTCCTGCAGTGGCAGGCAGGTTCTTTACCACTAGCGCCACCTGGGAAGCCCTGGATGGACATATACACACTACTATATATAAAGCAGGTAACTAACAAGGGCCTACTGTATAGCACGGGCAAGCCTACTCGATACTCTGTAATGGCCTATATGGGAAAAGAATTTTAAAAAGAGGGGAGATATGTACATGTGTAACTGATTCACTTCGCCATACACCTGAAACTAACACAACAGTGTAAATCAACTGTACTCCAATGAAATTTTTTGAAAGAAAGGAAGGACGGAGATAAATGAGTGATAGGCAGTGGGTAAGACAATGATTAGAGTGATGCGGGAATAAATGGGGGAGGTGTTTGGAGGTCGTGAGGTCACTGATATAGACCACATGGTCTGGGAAGGTGGTCTGGGACCATGTCCACTGAGAAGAGGACATCTGAGCAGAGCCCTGCCTAAGAAGGGAGGAACCCTGGCAGGTACCTGGAAAAGAGTTCCCACATTAAAGGAGCAGCAAGTGCCAAGGCCCTGAGGCAGGAGGGCCTTGGCCTGTTGGAGGACCAGCAAGGAGGCTGGTGTGGCCAGGGCAGAGCAATTTTGGGGAGAGATGGTTAAAGGCACAAGGGGCAAATTTCAAAGGGCCCACAGGGCTTGGAGGATGCCTGGCTGTAACCAAGTGAGACAGGATGCACGGGAGGGCCCTGCGCAGAGGAGGGACTCAGATTTAACAGGATTCCTGTGGCTGCCGGATGGAGAACAGACAGGGGGTGGGGACCAAGGGCAGGAGCCCAGGGAGGGGTGACTGCCCTAGTCTAGGGGAGAGATGCCCAGGGCAGAGCTGGTCAGGACATGGTCAGGTGGGGGCTGGAGTCTAAATGAAGAGCAGGCAGGATTTGCCCATGGATGAGACGTGGGATGTGAGAACATGAGGCACCAAGGAGGACCCCAAGGCTTGGGGCCTGGGTGGATGGGGGAGAGCGGATGGTGGTGGGTGGAGGGGGTGGTGGACCACAGGAAGAGGCAACTGCCGCCCCCACAGGAACCTGGGCCCAGTGCTGATGGACCTGCCAAGTTTTTGAGAAAAGCCATCAATCTGGTTGTTTCTGTGAAGTGTCTCAATTTTCAAACACTGGCAACTTATTCAAAGATGCTGAAAACACTGCAGGGCCAAGAAAACAGATGGACAGGGTCTTCCCTGGTGGTCCAGCAGTTAAGGCTCCGCACTTCTACTGCAAGGGGCGAGAGTTCGATCCCTGGTTGGGGATCTAAGATCCAGCATGCCATGCAACCAAAAATACATAAATAAACCAAATATACCTATTTTTTAAAAAATGGACAGTTTGAAGGTGACCCAGGGGCCACACGTCCACAGCCTCTAACCCAAGGTCAGATGACCACAAGTTCCATTAGTGAGTGATTGCTGTATACCAGCCAAGCATCTGTGTTATCCACCTGAACTCCAAGGACACAATCGTGAGGCAGATATCATCATCCTCTTGTCCCAGCCAAGGAAACTGAGGCCCAGAGAGGGCAAGCCCCTGCCAGAGGTCACACAGCATATGAGTGGTGGCTTAGGGGCTGGAGCCTGGACAGTGCAACCACAAGGCCTGTGGTCACAGGGTGCTCTGCCGCCTCCATCATGCAGACAAAAAAACAAAATGAAACATTCGTTTTACACACAAGGAGAGACAAGGCCAGAGAGTGTGTGACTTGTTTAAAGTCCCTCTGCAAGCTGGCACTGGAGGCTGGACTCGAACCCAGGACTCAGGACCACTGGCACAGTGCTCTTCCCAACAAGGCCTCTGGGAGGCGCCGGGGGAGCCTGTATTAACTGGGGTGGGGGAGATGGGGCACAGCATGGCACAGCAGACAAGGGCCAGGCTCTGGGGCCTCCTGCATATCTCAGCTCTGCCACCTGGAAACTGTGTGGCCTTGAACCAATCACTTTCCCTCTCTGTGCCTCAGTTTCCTCACTGGGCATAACCATGGTACCTACTTCACAGGGTTCTTATGGGAACCAAAGGAAGTAACACATGGGGGGCCCAAGCCACCCCCTTCAAAGTCCAGCTCTTCACCCATCAGCTGCTCCTGGCCTGTGTAATACTACACTGATGTATTCCCAAGCACTGGAAGCTCCAGGTTGGGGACATCACAGGCCTCCTTATACTTGTGAAAATAGAACAGCATAATGTAAGGGGCAGACAGAAGGGCTGAGGTTTCTGCAGAAATGAAGGGGAAGCAAGAAGGCATAGCGTAGCAGGGGGCTTCTCCTCCCCAGCAAGGGTCCCACCCCATGCTCACTGGTGAGCATAATGAGGGGCAGGTGGAGCAGAAACCTCAGCAGAAGGGGAGGGGTCCCCGGCCAGCCCCCTGATTCACTGCAGCATAAGAAGACACTTGGAGCCTGGCGGAGAACTGCACCCAGAAAACAACAGTTATAACAACCGAAATCCATCCCACAAAAGGTGATGGAACCCCACTACATGCCAGCACTGGGGACCAGTGTGGAGAACCCAGATAAACCCAAGCCCCACCTGCACAGAGCCCATGGACCACACATGAAACAAACAAGGAAGACTAAACAAAGGTCGATGGTGGCGAGCGGCTAGAAATCAACAGGAAAAGTGTGGGGAGATCAATGTTGAATCAGGTGTGGGAGAGAGCTGATTTCAAGAAGCTTTGGGAAACAGGAGTTTCCCTGGTGCTCCAGTGGCTAAATCCATGCTCCCAAAGCAGAGCACCCAGGCTTGATTCCTGGTCAGGGAACTAGATCCCACATGCATGTGTGCTTAGTAACTCAGTTGTGTCTGACTCTTTGCAACCCCACAGACTATAGCCTGCCAGGCTCCTCTGTCCACAGGATTCTCCAGGCAAGAATACTGGAGTGGGCTGCGATGCCCTCCTCCAGGGGATCTTCCCGGCCCAGGGATCGAACCCGTGTCTCTTATGTCTCCTGCGTTGGCAGGCAGGCTGTTTACCACTAGCGCCACCTGGCAAGCCCAGATCCCACATGCCACAATTGAAAGATCCAACATGCTGCAACAGTGCAGCCAAATTAATAAATTTTTTTTTTAAAAATTGCTGAAACAGTCTTTGTGGCCATCTGCTGGAAGAGCCTTCCAGGCAGAAGGGAGGACCAGTGCAAAGGCCCTGAGGCTGCGTTTGTCTGGTGTTGGGGGCCAGTGCAGCAGAAGTCAGGGACCAGTGTGGGAAGGAGAGGACCCAGAGAGCTGGGGGAGGCTGAGGGCCACCCTCATGCGGGGCCTCAAGCTTCGGGGACCATGTGGCTTTGACTCTAAGTGAGAAGGGGACTGTCAGAGGGGCCTGTGCAAAGGAGGGACAGGATCCGATGATTACTCAGTTGCAGAGTGGACAGGGACGGGCAGGGATGGGGGCAATCATGGAACAGGTGCAGAAGTCCACAGGAGAGACACACAATACGGCTCAGACAAGGGGCAGCACAGAAGTGACCAGGCATCCCACACCCAACAGGTGCCCAGCACATCCCTTCACTATTTCACTGAATCCTTACTCCTTGAGCAGCTGCTAGTTGCTCTGATCCCCATAAACCCCATTCTACAGGCCAGTAAACTGAGGCCCTTGCCCAAACCACAGGGCTATAAAGAGGCATCGTGAGGCATCCATCCTTCCTGGACCTTGTCCACCCGTGACAGTAGACAGAATGGGTCTACAGTCAGGACACCAACCATCCTGCTTCTCCTTCCCCTGACTCAGCTCTCCCTTCTCGCCGGCCACCCCAGTCCCACTTCCCTCCAGACACCCTCACAAGCCCCCCTAGACCTGGCCACCCCATCAATCCTCCGGAGTCACCCTTCTCCTGAGGCTCAAACACACACTCCCCGAGCCAAGTCAAACATTACCTGCGCTCCCGTCAGTGCAGCCTCCTTCCTGCCACCCCCTCCCGCCCACTGCCAGATCCCTCATCACTCTTCCAGGCCTTTCTCTGCCGCCCCTCCCACCCCAAGGGCCGCGTCTGCACCCATCCGCGCCTTCCGAGCATCTCAGCCAGAAGATAAATCCAATTTGCGTGAAGGGGTTGGGGTAATTCTGTGTCGAGGCCATGCTTCCGTGTCTGCCTGTTGAAGGAGGCTGATGCTCCTTAGAGGAAAGAGAAAAGCGTCCTTTGTGCCGGGTCTGGGGAGATTGTGTCTGTTCAGGACAGGCTGCAGTTTTCTTTGTGAACCCTGTAGATTTTTTTTTTTTAGTGTGGGAAAAGGGGCTTATTAGATTTCCCTGTGGCTGCCCAGAGTGGGGAGAGGTTTTTACCCTGAGCACAGAAAGAAATTACCGAACAGGCGTTTGAGAGGAAGGAACATTTAACAGCTGCCTCTCATGGAGAGGTTAGGATTTCGTGGTTGGTGTTTGCACTGGAGTGAACATAAAATCCAGAGAAAGGAAGAAAACCTTTGCTGTAGTTTCATGGTGGGAGGGAAGGAAGTTGGTTGGCCATGTTCTGCGTGGAGAGTAGGATTTTGTTCCTGGGGGGTGGGCGGGAGGGGTGTGTTAGGGTGTTTTTTTCCCCCTCTCTAAGTAGAAAGAAATTTTAAAATGGTCGCAGAACCCAGAAGGAAGGTTGTCATAGCAACAAAAGTTTGAGGCCAGGTACCTCCTGACACCCTTTCAGTACCACAGCGGTGGAGGGGTAGAATCTGGGCACCATAGGATCTGCTGGGAAAATCATCCAAGTTTGGCTCAGACTTCCCAAATTTCTCACCAACCAACAGTGACAGGCTGATAACTATTTTCCAAGCTCCCAGGGAGGAAAATTGTGATTTTCTGGGAGGGGCGATCGCTAACCAACAGTGATTAAGAGGAAAGAGAAAAACTGTGGGTTTGTTTTATTTACCCAACAAACTAACCATTCACGTTTTTACTAAGAAAGGACTGCCAGTGAGGGTCTTATGCTGAGCCCTCTCTGAAACTGCCCCTTGCTCCGACCCCCAACTGCACGGTTCTCTTTGATCACTTCATCTGGATTCCTTTCTGCCCCAGGAAGACAACTCAGGCCCCCTCATCAGGTATGAGGCCAGACAAGAACCTCTCTTAACTTCAAACTCCTCATCTGAAAAATGGGCACCATAGAAGTGCCTGACGCGCAAGGGTGTTCAACAAGATTTCGCAGGTGAGATGTTTTCACAATGCCTGGTACACATCAAGGGCTCAATAATTGTGAGCTAGTATTGTTTTCAATTTTTTTAATTAACATTCCTTAAAGCTTAAAGAATTTAAACATCCTGTGTGGGGCTATGCATATACATATTGCTGATTCACTTTGTTGTACAGCAGAAACTAACACACTGTAAAGCAACTATACTCCAATCAAAAAATCCTTAACATCTTGTGTCAAGCCCTGAATGAGCCGCACGGATAAGCTACAGGGAAATAACAGCAACAGTTCGGGGCGTGACCTTCAGGAAGAGGCCTGGAGGGACCTCCAACAATTGAGAGGCTAAGCTGGCCAGTGAAGACCCTGGTACTTCATGGAGCAGAGACGGGACCACGCCACCGCCAGGCACAGTGTTGGATCTGAGTGTGTACACAAAGGAAGGAGCAGGTGGTCTGAGAGTTTCCATGAGGAAAAACGTGGTGAGAGGCAGAGGTGAAGCGTGGGGAGGGACTTCTACCCCCAAAAGGGTGCAGATCCTTTCCAGGATAAGGCATTCCAGGGCCTCTGTGGGAGAGGACTAGGATGAGTGGAAAGCAGGGAATTTTAGCCAAGATGTCTTTTAAGGTTAATTTATTATTATTATTATTACATCCCAGAGTAAAATACTCATGTCCTGAGTGCACGCCAGAAGTAAGTCTGATGGGGTGAAACTGGTCAGGGCATGACCCTATTCAGATGGTCTTTGGCAAGCAGCCAGTATCAAGCAAGTGGTGCCATAAAAGTTCAGTGGGCCACCCCCAGAGGCGAGACAGAGCAGGCAGCACCCCAGGAAACCTCCAGTCCATGGTCCCGAGGCCTCATGCAACATTTATCCTGCAAATAGGTACTGAAGACCTTCTATGCACTAGACAATACCCAGAGACTGGGCATGGCAATGAACAAGATGGCTAGGGCCCTGCCCTCATAGAGTGCCAGCTTATGGGGACCGGGGACAAGAAGCTGGTGGCTGAAGGCATGCCCCCAGAAAACTTCAGATTGTGCCACGTGTGATGGGGGAGATAAAAGTGGCAATGAGCTATCAATACAAAGATGGGAAGACTCTGCCTCCAGAGGGGGACAGGGAGGTCTTCTCTGCAGGGGACCCTGCCAGGAAGTCCCCCTGGAGCAGAGGAGGAGCCAGCCAGGGAAGACATGGGAAAGGGCATTCCCTGCAGGGACTGCAGCCTCCCTGGGTTTATTTCACACCTTCTTCCCTCTGTCCTTTCAACCAGTCAGGCCAAAGCCTAACTCAGGGCAAACTGGAGGTTTGTGGCCCACTCGTGTCTCCGTGTGACTGCACACATAGCCCACGTTGACATCTGAGAGCTAAGCCACAGATGGAGAGTTTTAACCTTGGGGAGAGAGGTCAATTCACTCAAGAGGGTCCCCTCACCTGAACTTGGAGCAACATCCTCTCCAGCATCCGGGAGGTTCCGGGTGGTGTGGATCAGCGTCCCCAGCATGGGGCCCCGGGGGCCTGCCCTGGCCTTGCTGCCTGCCTCCGGGACCCTTATTCCCCTCGGGGACCCTTATTCCAGCCCTGGCCGCCTCCTGCGGGTACAGGCAAGGGTGCGAGGCCACGCGCGCAGTTGGATCTGTCTTCTGAAAAGTCACCCCCTTCCCCCACAAACCTCACCCCCCCCCGCCCCCCGCCTCAATTTTGATCGGATCCTCCCCGGGCTGTCCAGCTTTCCCGCCTGCCTTCTCTGCCTCCCGCCTGATCTTCTCCCCGGGCGGGGGGCCTGACGCGAAGCGCTCCTTGCCCCTTGCAGGGAACCAACCGGACTGCCCCCACTGCTCACTCCCCAAACCAGGGCTGGGAGCCGATGAGCGCGGGTTGGAAATGGGGTGCGGGGAAGAATGACCCCCTGGGCTCCGGGCTCTGTGGATCTGCGGTGGGAGGGGGCAGCTGATAGCAACAGTCCCTGCAGCAACACCCCCACCACCCCGGGAGGGACGGGGGCAGCCAGAGCCCCGCGAAGGGAAAGCGGGGAAGGGGCGAGCGTGAAGATGAGTTCTGGCGCGGAAAGGAACGCGCGCCCCGCCGACCGGCAGCCGGGGCGGGTGGCCGGGAGACGCGCCTCCCCAAGGCGCGGCGACGTCCCCCGCCCCCCACTAAAGGCGCCTGGCGCTCGGAAGGGGCAGGAGCTCCTCTTGAACCTTGAAACGGTGGAGAGTCCCGAAAGCACAGCATCATACAGACACCACCACCACACCATCCGGCAACCTGCCCGCCGCGCTCCCCGCGCCCGAACGCTGGGCCGGCCGAGCCTGCGGAGCGCGGGGCACGGCGTCCTAGCGGCGGCGCGGGGCCCCCAGCCCCGGCGCGAGGAGGGAGCGCGCAGCCCTGGGGGAGCCGGGAGCCGAGCCCCGGGGCGCCGCCGCTCACTCACCGAGCCCGCCGAGCTCCTCCTCGCACGAGTACCAGATGCCGGTGTGGAAATTCCTGAAGAGGAAGCGGTCGTCTCCAGTCTCCCAGCTGTAGAGCGCGCCGCCAGGGGGGCCGTTCCCGGCGGCGGGGGCGGCGGGGACGGCGGGGGCGGCGGTGCCGTTGGCCGTGGCGTTGGCGCCCGAGTTGGGGCAGTTGGCGCTCCCGCCCTGGCCGCAGCCCGGCTTGGGCACCCGCTGCGTGCCCTGGCACCAGTGCGTGGTGAGGAAGGCGGTGGTGGCGAAGAGCAGCGCCAGCAGGTTCAGGGCCACGGCCAGGAGCGCTCGGCCGCGGCGGCTCGTCTTCATGCCGCCCGCGCCGCCGGGACCGCGCCGCCGGGGAGCTCCGCGCGCGAAGTTGGCAGCCGGCGCCCCGCGTCAGCGGCCGCTGCCCGCCGCGCCCCGGGGCTCGGGCGCCTGCGATGGGCGGCGGCGGACGCGGCGCGGGCCCATGACCCGCCCCCCTACCCCGGGGGTGGGGGCGCGGCGCGCGGGGGGCGCGCGGGGAAACGCGGGGGGCGGGCGGCGGAGCGGCTCCGGCGCGCCCGGAGCCCGGAGCGCGAGTGCACCTCGGCGAGGAGCCGCGGGCGCCTGGCAGCGGCCACGGCGCAGGGACGCGCGCCCCTCCGTGGGGAGACACCTGCAGGCGGCCGGAGACGCTGTTCTGGCTCCCGCCCTCACGGGGAGAGGGGGCGCCCCTCGCCGGGCGCGGGCGGAGCGGGGCCCGGCAGAGAAGGGGCGGCGTGGAGACACCCGCACCCGAGTGAAGGGTCTGAAAAGCAAGAGTGCCAGAGAGGCGCTCTCGGAGAGAGAGGGAGGTGAAGCCACAAAACCAGCCGGGAGGGGTCATCTCGCGCAGGAACCGAAGAAGTCCCGCCCTCTAGAGAGAAGAGCAAGCCTGCTGGGGTCCCCACGAAGAACAGGGGCCCGCAGCACCCTCGCCCCAAGAGGGAACCCCAGGAAGGATCCCCAAAGAGTTTGAGCTGCAGAGTTTTGGGTTTCACACACCAAGGAAGCTGCTGGACCCACTGGGACGGATGCTTCATTACTGATTCTGGAGTTACAGGACCTATCAGGAGGGTTACCTCACCAGGGCACTAGCCTGAAGGGCTTATGCTTCCCCTGGGGGTCTCTCTCCCATGGAGATTTGGGTTGTATGAACCAACAGGACAGGGTCGCCCAGCAGAATGAAGCCTCCCTATCAAGGCATGGAACTGCCAGGAATGAACCACACAAGGTGCGCAGGTGTTAGATACAGAAATGGAGCTTCCCCTCGCAGGCCATCCCCACCCAGCCCAGATCCTTAGCAGTATGACCCAAGGAGATACCATGCCAGACAGGAACCTGTTGCAGTTATCAGACAGGGGTGCCCCCACAGAGGCTGCCAACGCAGAATCTTCAAGTTTGGGGATGGACAGAAAGGTCAAGAATACTGACTTTGGAGGTCAGGCAACCCTGGGGCTTGACCACCTGTGGGCTCTGAACCAGTTACCAAACCTCTCTACTTCCCTATCTATTTTATAAAGGGGGGGAGGAGGAACAGGGAGGAATACTGGGCTGTTGTGATGAGATTGTGCCTGCAGAAAGCACTTGGCATATAGTAGGTGCTCAGTAAATGCTGCCCAGTATTACTAACGCGCTCCCAGGTGGCGCTAGTGGTAAAGAACTCGCCTGCCAATGAAGACACAGGTTCAGTCCCTAGGTGGGGAAGATGCCCTGGAGGAGGGCATGGCAACCCACTCCAGTATTCTTGCCTGGAGAATCCCCGTGGACAGAGAAACCTGGTGGGCTACAGTCCTTGGGGTCACAAAGAGTTGGACATGACTGAGGCAGCTTAGCACACATTATTGTTAACATCTGAACCAAGATCATCAGATCAAATTTGCACAGACCTTCTCAGGATCTCTTGTGCAAGGTGGGATGGCTGACTGTGAGCACTCCTTCTGCACCCCTGCTCTCAGATAACCACATTCCCAGAACCCTGGCCACACTGGACAGCACACGGTGCCCAGACGCCCGGGATGTGCAACAGTGAGGTGCATGCTGCTTGCAAGAGCTCATTTGAATTCCTCCCAAGCTGAGAACGGCTCTCACAAGCCCCAGCTCGTGGAGTGGCAGGACTTGCAGAATTCAAGGTTAACGGATTATGAATTGCCTCACTCTGGTGAGTGAGCCCCTGCTCCCTGGAAGCTGCTGCTACTCTGCCTGGGGGTAGGTGAGAGTAATTGTGGGCAACGTTCCTGGCAGGAACCCTGTTTGAAGGATGGCCAAGGGTCCCCAGACTTGTTTATTAGATCCCTTTTCTGGCCTTAGGCAAGGCGTTCCCAACTATTTTGAGAAGGAGGACTTCCATTCAATAATGGTGGCATTGAGAATATTGGTCGACAGAGAAAATAAATCATGGCCAAGCAGCTAAAAGGAATTCAGTAGCGCTTTTAAATGGCTGTACATTATTCATCAGAGGAGCATCTGTACACATTTGAAAATCAATTCCTTGGATGTTGGCTTGAGACAGTGGCATGTGCATATGTGCAGGACTCAGGGACCTAGAGCCTGGGAACCCTGTCGCGGTTGTCCAAAGCAAGGAGAGCCCAGGGGACATATGTCTCCGAGACCACACTCTCTTAAGATACACCTAGAGAAAGCACAGAGGGGTCTGATATTTCCGTCTAAGATATTCTTCCGTTATCCTTGGATACAGCACCAAGGAGAAAAAAGCATGATGGCATTAATGAGTACGTTGGAGAGTCAGCAGGCGTCATGAGCTTGGGAGAACAACAAGGCAGGGAGGTGCAGAGGTGAGGGTAGCAGGTTGTGGCTTTAAATCAGGGCTGCAAGGAGATCTCAAGGGAAGGTGACATGGGAGCAAAAGTTTGAAGGAAGGTGGGAGCTGGCTGTGGAGACATCCCAGGAAAAGAGGTTCCAGGAAGAAGGAGCAGCCAGTGCAAAGGCCCTGGGGTAGGGGATAACTGAGAGAGCAGTATGGTCGGAGCTGAGGGGGCAGGGGAAGAGTAGAGAGGAAACAGCGGGGGGTGGACAGGTCATGGTACGTGGAATCTGTTACAAGGACTCCAGCATTTACCCTGAGTTGGGAGGGAGCCTGGGGAGGTTCTGAGCAGGGGAGAGATGTCTGCTCAGAGTATAACAGGACCACTCAGGATGCTGGATTAAGAAGGAAGAATTCCCTGGTGCCCTAGTGGTTACAACTCTGTGCACCCAACACAGAGTGGAGCAAGGGTTCAATCCTTGGTTGAGGAACTAAGATCCTGAAATGCCCTGCCATGTGACCAAAAATAAATAAATAAATTACGGGAATAAAAGAGGTCAAGAAAGGAGCAGCTGGGGGCTAGTGAGTGATAACGGGCAAGTAAGGCCAGTGGCCCAGACCATGCAGTGACGATAGGGCTCTGCATCTATTTCAATTTTAGAAGCAGATCCTGGGACTTCCCTGGTGGTCCAGTGGTTAAGACTTCACCTTCCAGGGCAGAGGGTGTGGGTTCAGTCCTTGTAGCCAAATCCCACATGCCTTGTAGCCAAAATAAAAAACGCTATAAAACAGAAACAATATTGTAACAAATTTAATAAAGAATTTTAAAATGGTCCACATCCGAAAAAAAAGCAGTTCCACTAGGATCTGAGATGGGATGTATAAGATGCCTTCAAGGTGTTTGGCGGGAGGTCCTGGGAGCTGAGTTGGAAACGCTGGGGGCAGGAGTAGCTCCACAGTTCTCACTGATTTTGTCCCAGGCCTTGCACTCAAAGTAGTCTGGGGGCTTCCTGGGTGGCACGGTGGTAAAGAATCTGCCTGCCAACGCAGGAGATGCAAGAGACACAGGTTAGATCCCTGCGTCAGGAAAATCTCCTAGAGTAGGAAATGGCAACCCATTCCAGTATTCTTGCTTGAAAAATTCCATGGACAGAGGACCCTGGCAGGCTAGAGTCCATAGGGTCACAAAGTCAGATATGACTGAGCAACGCGCACGCGCGCGCGCGCGCGCGCACACACACACACACACACGCTTGCACTCAAAATGAAGATGGAACAAGTGGATAGAGTCTGTGCCACTGGAGGGAGCCGCTGCTTGGGTGTACACACCCTTCCTTAAATAAAACCAAACTCAAGAGCAAGCACCTTGGATAGGATTTATCCTCAAATAGGGATGCAGTTGGAATTACCCTGGGAATGGACAGGTGTTAAAGAAAAATTATTCATGACACTTGATAAGGCAGTAAAGCAGCCTTTATTCAGGGACCGCTGCAAAAGGAGTTCTGCCCCAGGAGAGAAATGAAGCTCAACTCTGAATACAAGAACAATAGAGGATTTAGAGCCAAGGAGGGTGGGGGTCAGCAGATGGAGGAAACCTGAAGGCTGGAAGGATTCTGGCTAAAGTGACTCGACAAAATTCCTGCTAAAGAAGACTAAGAGCTCCAGAGCGGGGAATGAGGGGCTTGATCAGGTTTCGAGGATGAGGGATTCTTGCTAAACTAAGCCAGTAGGATTCTTGCTAAAACTGATGTAGGCAGGCCAAGGACAGGACCCAAGGTCAGGGCCTATAGCTGAGAAGAGAGCTCAGAGGAGCCTGATTCAGGTGGCGGAGAAGAGGCTTTGTCTGGGTGTGGTGGGGGTGGAGCTTGTTTACAAGGCCAGAAATGTAGGCCCATACCCCTGTCCCCTCCTCTTTATTTTTTTATTTGGCTGCACATGGCTTCTTCCATCTTCATTGTGGCATGCAGGATTATTTTTGGTTGCGGCATGAGAACTCTTAGTTGCGGCATCTAGTTCCCAGATCACGGATGGAACCCAGGCCCCCTGCATTGGGAGCATGGAGTCTTAGCCCCTGGACCACCAGGGAAGTCCCCTGTTCTCTCCTCTTTAGACAGAGTCAAGGACTCTGTCTCCCAGGACCACCAACCAGGGACTGGACCCAGCCCAGGGCAGTGAAAGCACCGAGTCCTAAGCAGTGGTTGTTGTTGTTCAATTGTGTACGACTCTCTGTGACCCCACGGACTACAGCCCGCCAGGCTCCTCTGTCAATGGGATTTCCCAGGCAAGCACCCTGGAGTGGGTTGCCACTGGACAGCCAGGCAATTCCCCAGTGCCTCTGCCGGCCCCAGGACAGAGTCTACATGCCCAAGTTTGCCTTTGCAGGTCCTAGGCAGCTGGGCCTGCCTGGCCCACGTCACTCTGAGCCCTCTGGGCTCAGACGGGCCCCCAGGCCCCCCCTACCTCCCTCCCTCCGCCCGGATGGCCTTGCTGTGCTTATCCTGTGTGTTCCTCCAAGTGTGGTCACACATCGCTCCACACGCGGCAGAGCCTTCCCTGGCCCCGCAACCCACCATCTGGCCCTTGTCACCGCTCCTCCAAGGTGTGATGTCTGTGTTCACACTCCTCTCCCCAACAGGCCCTGGATGGGAGCGGTGTCCCTCAAGGTGACCCCCACCAGCAGCCTGCAGGCCAGGTTTGGCCCACGAGCTTCTTTTGTTTGGCCTGGATGAAATTGGCCTCCACAGGGTGTTAAATTTTCATGAGTGGCCAACATTCAGTAATCATGATTTCACATAAAAAATCTAGGCTTCCAGCTTCTTTTGCAAGATCAAATTACCTGCTGACACCGGGCCTGCATTTTTGCCTGGAAACTATTGGCAAATGTCCCCACAGAGGAAGTCCCCAGGGGCCACAGGCCCACTAGGTGCTTCCATCTTAGGGATACCTGTGGGGGGCATTCAAATTTGAGAACCTGGAGTCAAGGCTCCAGACATTTTGGATAACACCCATCTATGGTGCTAAAAGTTAGGTGATGGTTACTGTCAGGAGGAGGCATAGTGGCTAGGAGAGGCCCTGGGGTGGAGGGAGGGGGGCGGGGGAGGGTTGGGGGAGCAGAAGGTAGGGAGGGAGGCTGAGGATTGGTTTATGCAAACTCATCAAAGCCCTACAGTTGGGAATTGTGCCTTTTTTTATATTCAACAAAATTTACCAGAAAAATCGTTGCTATTAATAATGAAATTCATACTTTTCAGGAAACGTGAATATGCTTTGAAGGGACATGACCCAAATGCATCTCGCTTTCCACTTGGAGTCAGCTGCTGCAGGGATTCTCAGCAGCTTCTGGACCTCCTCAGTCACTTCCTGTTTTCTAAGCCTTCAAAATAAAGCTTGAGGAACCAGCGCATCCCCGGCCTCCAGGACCTCCTCATGATAGCAAGGGATTAGCCAATTTCCAATTACCGGTGAGGTTTTTTTAAACATAGACTCCCAAGGTATCTAAGCCTAATACACGCTTTACTCCCTGCTTAAGATGCTTCTCCAGGGCTTCTGTGAAAGCCGGCCTGGCGCTGCTGGTGTGTTTATGAGGCTGCCTGCTGCTCAGGGCCGGTGTTCCCAGGGGCAGGAGGGACCCTGGTGCTCAGGACAACCCAAGAAGTCCCAGGGGGTGGGTTCTCTGGAGGAGAAAGGAACCCACTTCATTAGCCAGTGACGAACTGGAGTTTCTTTGAAATTGTCTTAGCTCTTCCAACAACTATTCAAGAGGAGTTTGTCAGGCCCTGGCTCTGTGTCAGGCTTTTGGCAAACTGGACCAACCAGCTCTGTGCCCTCATGGGGCTTATAGTCCAGAAAAGAAGGTCATCATGAACAAGGAAGCCACTCATCAGTTCAATAATTGCAGATGGGGAATCAGGACGCAAGAGGAAGCAACCAGGGGCCTCGCTGAGGAGGGACGGTTGAGAACATGTTCCCGATTGAGGGTGGAAGGTATAAATTTTAATCCCCACTCTGCCACATCTGGGCTGCCCCTGCCTCTCAGAGCCTCAACTTTCTCATTTGTAGATAGGCTGGGGCAGAGGACAACAGGTGCTGAGTGTCCTCACCATGGGAGGAGGCTACCACCTCCGGGCACTCTCAACCTTCAAGGGGCTAGTCATCTCCACTTGACAGGCGGGGAAACTGAGGAAGCAGAGGAGAGAGAAGAAGCTTGGAGTGCAAGGGATGGGAGAGAGCTCCCATGCCACAGCCTGGAACATCAACCAGGAGCTTAGATCCTACCCCAGCAGTGATGAAGACTCACTGATGACTGTGGAGCCAGGAGCATGACACACTCAGGGCTGTGTTTCTAGAAGGTCATCCCAGGGACTGGCAGGGTGAGTGGCTGGGAGGTGAGGAGTCCTGCAGATGTGTCAGAGGCTCATACTGTGCTCCACACCTGCTCTGGCGATGAGATGGGAGACCAGACTAGTTACCTGGCCGAATTCACAGAGAACAAGGCCAGGACACACATGCACTGTAGGGGCATCTGTTCAAAGGCGTGCTACGAACCCAGAGCCGTAGGGTGACCAGCAAGTCGGCCACGGCTCTGGCGTCCAGGGCAGGAGGGAAGAGAGTCAGGCCTGGAGAGAAGAGGGAGAAGGGCAGGAGGACCTCACACTGGTCCCAGCCATCAGCTGTGGCCTCCTCTGGATGACCAGCCAGGGAGGATCTCAGGGGACAGAGCATGAATGAGCAGGAGAAGGAGTCTGGGGACATTTATTTAGGACCAAGGGCATGTCAGGCACTTTGGTCAAAGGGATATCACTGAACCCTTTTGGAATTCTTACTTTTTTTTTTTTTTTTTGGCCCTGCCGACATGGCATGTGGGATCTTAGTTTCCCAAGCAGGGATGGTGAAAGTGCAGTCTTAACCACAGGACTGCCAGGGAACTCCTGAACTCTTATGGGAGTCTTGATCTCAGCTAGAGAAACTAAGGCTCAAGAAGTAGCAGGACAGAGGCTGGAGTCCAGGGCCTGACACTGTTGTCTTCAGGTGAAATCAGGGGTCCTGGTAAAAGCCCCACAGCCCACTGACTGTGCTTAGCACTCAGTGGGATTTTTCCAGGTCTTCAAGAGCTGCAGCTGGTTTGTCTCACCCCTATATTGAGGAGGGACAACAAGGAAGGTTGGGGAGAAAACACGTTTTGAAGTGTCTCCTGGAACCAGCCCTGCTTGGGTAGTTTGTGCGACCATTTGTTTTTTAAATCCAAGTTGTTTTTTGCTTCCCTCTTCTGCCCCCTAGAGGATACAAGTGGGAATGCCAGCTTTGCTTCCCCTAACCAGGAAGAAAGCCCCCTTTCTCCCCATCCACCCACCAAGAAGCTAAAATTGCCACAACACCTGACCGAGACACCCTGGAAATCGATTTAGTGACTAAGAGCGGAGGTCTCCAACTGGGTGTAAATATTTATAAGTCACATAAGGATGCACAAATATATTACAAGCAGTACATTATAGATTACAAACATATTAAAGCATACATAAAACTAGAGGGGACTTCCCTGATGGCCCAGTGGCTAAGTCTCCACGCTCCCAAGGCAGCGAGCCTGGGTTCAATTCCTGGTCAGGGAACTAGATCCCACATGTTGCAACTACGGGTTTACATGCTGCAACTAATGTTCTTGCATGCCTCAATGAAGTTTTAAGATCCTGCATGCTGCCACTAAGACCAGTCAAATAAGTGCACAGTCAAATAAATGAAATTAAAATAAATATTTTAAAAACTAAAACGTTTTAAAGGGGGAACATAAAGAGTAAATAGCCACTGCATTGAAATATTTTTATTTACTAATAGTATAGCAGAACTTTCGGCCTTCATTAAACATTCTTAATAATATACTTTTACAGCGAGCAATGCAATAGCATATGCTTTTTACAGTTTTTTGAAAAGCATGGGTTAACACTGTGCTGTCATGATTCAGAGGTCTGGTTCTATGTGGTTATTTCCATACTTGATTTGATTGGCTGTTAGAGCTGAAAACAGGACTTTAATTTGGATTTATACAAAGATTTCTAAATCCAAATGAAAGAAGCACTTTATGGGCTGTGCTTTCTAAATATCAACATTCATATTTAGTCGCATTCTCAAAATAGGGAGCCATTTTTGGTGAAATCTGGATAATCTACTTCCATCTTCCTAGATAACCAGCGCTAAGTCCTGCAAACAAATCGGAAGATTAGTATTCATGTATTTTTAACAAATGGGATTCAAAACTCCCTGAAAGTTTTCTTTTGGGAAGCTTTTTTTGAAATTGATTGGAATCTTCTGTTTGCAAGTTCTTAAAGTATGCAGACTTGGAGAATTTCTAAGGGAAACATACTTTGCTTTGGGGCAATAAAAGCTCATAACAATGGAAACACTTCTGAACATCTGCTTTCAAAATGCTCTTTCCAAAAATGTAAAAAAAATCAGTTACATTCTCTCACATTGTTTAAAAATTACCTTCCTCTTGGAGGCGCAGACGAGGTACTTTGTTTCCGGGGTGAAACAAATAGTCAACAGTCACGCGTCACCCTAGAAGAGGTCAGCGAATGTGGGCTCTTGTTTTGTTGTTTTTTTGTTTTTTCCGCAAAAGAAACACGTGAATCTCACTTCCAGGCTTAGCAGCTGCTTGAAGTCACACTCAGGATCCCACCTCATCTCGTAACCGAGTATCACTGAAGTCTTCTATGCAAAGGTCTTGTTCTTAGCAGTAATAATATAAATCATAAACACTGTATAGAGAACACCAACCCTGTGTCAGGCGGTGTGTAAGCAGGCTCAGGGGCTTCCCTGGTGGCTCAGTGGGGAAGAATCCACCTGCCAGTGCAGAAGATACAGGTTTGATCCCTGGGTCGGGAAGATCCCCTGGAGGAGGAAATGGCAACCCACTCCAGTATTCTTGCCTGGGAAATCCCATGGACAGAGGAGCCTGGCGGGCTACAGTCCATGGGGTCATAAAGATTCAGACACAACTTAGTGACTCAACAGCTACAAATCATTTGGCAATTATGTTTTTCAATAGAAGCGATGCTCTAATGCACATTTGTTAACATAGTTCTGATCGACACAGGCCCCAACTTCTTTTTTTTAATTTGTAAACTCATCCCCTGGGTTTACTTGTGCCACACATTGGAGGGAAGTGTGTAATTTAGGGCTGGCTTGATCCATTCAAAGGGCACTCACTGAAAAACCAAGGGAAAGTCTGGCTTCAGGTGTGGCTTGATCTAGCAGCTGAAAGATGTCAAGAACTTGGGTTGTCTCCAGCCTTTTGGTTTACCTTCCACAGTGTTAGCTTCATCTCTCCAATCTACGGCTCCACATGGAAGTCTCCCAGAAGCTCCAGGCCAACAAAATTGCTTTCTTGATTCTTGATCTCACATTCTCAAACCTCACCAGCTCTTCCTTAGATGGTGAGGGAGTTTCTCTTTCTCAGAAGCCCCAGCAAATGGTTCCTGATGTCTCACTGTAGACAAGGCAAATGGGAGGCTCCAAGTGACTTAAGACAGGACCCACCCCTGGAGCTGTGTCTGGGGTCAGTCCCTGCCCAGACATCACGACGGAGACAGAAAGAGAGGTGGCCAGAACAGTTATCTACTGCTGCATAAAAAACTAGCAACACTCGGCAGCAATTACTGTTTTTCATGATTTTATGGGCTGGAATCTAGACAGCTACATTTCTCTCTCCTGGCACCGTTCATGGGCTACACCATTCTGACGGCTCGACCGGGGCTGTAAAATCATTGGTGAGCTCACTTGCACACCTGGAAATCTGTACTGTGCTGCTCAGCGTGCCCCATTCTCCTCATGAGCCCTCCCCTCCAGTCAGCTGGACAGGTCCCCTGTTTTCCGTGGCTTCTTGGGGTCTTAGAAGGCACAGGTGGAAGCTGCAAGGCCTCCCAAGCTCTGCCCTGCGCACTCACATGGAGTCACTTCCATGTATTCTGTTGGTCTCAGAATCTCTGCCCAGATCTAAAGGGAGGGCACCCCGCCTCTTAATGGGAGGGGTGAATTGCAAAGAGCTGGTAGGTATGCAAACAATCCCCACAGTTAATTAGGGCAGATACAAGAGAATGAATTCTGGGCATCAAAATGGCCAAGGACCACCACGAGAGGGCAGGGAGTAGGGGGCTGCTTCTGCCCAGGCGTGCCCTGGCGATCGCAGCAGGCAACGCCCCCGGAGACAGCGTTTGTGTCAGTCACAGGCATGGCCCTGGGACCTACACCCAGGGATAATCTTTGAGATCAGGACAGAAGGGGCTGGGATTACATGTCTCCCTCACTAAATTGAGTCATGAAACTTTTATTAAGGGATATAGTCTGTCAATGTCAAGAAAACAAGGCAATTCTGGGCAGACCCATTAAGAGCAAATCCTTCTCCAGTTTCGCCGTCGCTGGTCCAGATGGAATTATGAAGTGACAGGGCGATGCCAGGAGGGGAGCGTTCCTTGCAGCAGGGGCTGTGAGTCCGCTAATCGCATGCAAAGTGCTTTCCCGGGCCCTTGAGAATGCGGGCACAACAGCCACATCCAGTTTTCCCAGTTTCCTTCCCAGAAGGGCTGCCTCTTTCACAGACACGAGTGACAGCTCCTTCCATCGGACACAGGAGTGTGTGCCCAGCCACTGCTCTGTCAGCCAAGAAGGAGGGTCACGTGTGGCCTTATCCATCCAGGAACCTGAACAGCCCCTCCTGACCCCTCTGACTGAAGGCATCAGGGCCCCAGCCCTCCCAGCCAGAGAGATCCTCTGGGCCCCTCCCCAGTCCACCCAGGGAATGGGGCCACGCAGGGCCCCCACGTGGAAGACTATGAGGTCACCCATACCCAGATTCGGGCTTCCCTGATGGCTCAGCAGTGAAAAAAAAAAAAATTCTGCCTGCAATGCCGGAGACCCAGGTTGGATCCCTGGGTTGGAAAGATCCGCTGGAGAAAGGCATGGCAACCCACTCTCGTACTCTTCCCTAGAGAATCTCACGGACAGAGGAGCCCGGCAGGCTGCAGACCATGAAGCCACATGGAGTCGGACACGACTGAAGCGCCTGAGCAGCAGGAGCACCCAGACTGGTCATCCCATAGCTCTGTGTTGCTGTCCAAGCAACTTAGCCCCTCTGAGCCTGAAGATGGGTGCAACAAGATCCCTTAGCCTGTGGGAAACTCCCGGCATGACTTTTTTTTAAAATATGTATTTATTATTTTGGCTGCGCTGGGTGTTTAGTACTTCACGGGCCTTTCTCTAGTTGCGGGGAGTGGGAAGGGGCCTACCCTCCAGCTGTACTATGCAGGCCTCTCATTGACATGGCCTTTCTTATGGCAGAGCACAGGCCCCAGGGCACGTGGGCTTCAGTAGTTGCAGCTCCAGGGCTCGAGAGCACAGGCTCAGTAGTTGTGGCACACAGACTAGGCTGCCCGAGGCATGTGGGATCCTCTCAGACCAGGGATGGAACCCGTGCCCCCTGCATTCCTGCATTGGCAGGCGGATTTTTTACCACTGAGCCACCAGGGGAGCCCCTGACTTTTTTTTTTTAATGTGAGCCAAGGTTTTAAATCAGGAGATTGCATACAAACAATTGTGTTCTCCAGCTTCTTAAAAACAGTCTAAACCACTCGGCAGCACTGGGCCTATATTCCAGGCAACAGGACTGGCTGGAAGGTAAGTAACTGCTTTAGATTGGAGAGTGTCCCAATTTGCCACAGTCCCCACCACTCCTTATTGGATCACATCAGCTCTACTTTGCTCATTTTTATCCCTGGCCTAAACCCAGCAGGCACTAGAGTTTGCCACCACTGGGTTAGAGTTTTAATTCCACTGTCCCCAGAGCTGGGCTTCCCAGGTGGCGCTAGTGGTAAAGAACCCACCTGCCAATTCAGGACACATAAGAGATATGGGTTTGATCCCTGGGTCAAGAAGATTCCCTGGAGGCAACCCACTTCAGTATTCTTGCCTGGAGAATCCCATGGACAGAGGAGCCTGGCAGGCTACAGTCCATGGGGTTGCAAAGAGTCAGACATGACCGAAGTGACTTAGAACGCAAGCACGTCCTCAGAGCTCCAGCAGGTCTTTATCCCAGGATCCACTGTCACTAAGCACATGGCTCAACATCTGACCTTTGCAGAGAGCAGTCGTGGCCTCCCTCTGCGTCCTCCATTGCTCCAGCCACCAGGGTACTGACCGGCACTGAGGACCTGAGAACCACCTCCCTAGCCAGGCAATTGAGTGCCCTGATGAGCCCTCAGATGTCCTGACTCTTCCCTGTGGCTGAAGATACTGGGGTGAGGCCTCTGCTTTAGGCAGCTCACAGGGCCCCAGAATCCAAGTCCATTTTCGTCCTCTGGGCACTCAGTCTGCAAACGGTTTCATCTCTGTCTCTGGGCTCTTTGACTGGAGCACCAGCTGCCACGTCTGCTATTCCCTGAATCCTTCAACAAATCCCCATTGATCATCCGCCACAGGGAGCAGAGACCCTTGGCCCACAGGCCAAACACGGCCCTCCACCTGCTGCCTTCTGCCCATGAGCAAAGAAGGGTTTTTACATTTTTCAATGGTCAAAACAAAATCAAAATAAGAATCCTATTTTGTGACACATGGAACTCATGAAATGCAAATTTCAGTGTCCTCAAATAATGTTGTATTGGAACATAGCTATTCATTTCCATATTATCTGTGACTGCCTTCAGGATCCAGGGCGGAGCTGGGTTGTTGTAACCCACGGAGCCTCAGATGTTTGCTCTCCAGCCCTTTCCAGGGAAAGCCTGCAGCCCCTGCTCTGCTCTGTTCTAGCCCTGCTCTGGGGGTTGGCGCTACAGGGCCCTTTCCATTGGTCTGTGTAACAAAAACCACAAGCTGGGGGTGCTTAAAACCACGGAAATGGATTCCCTCTGAAGTCAAGGTGTCAGTGAGGCCATGCTCCCTCTGGGGGCTCCAGGGGAGTGTCCTTCCTTGCCTGTCCCAGCTTCTGGAGGCTCCAGACACTCCTTGTGGCAATTTGTGTGTGCTTGTTCAGTCATGTTTGAGTCTTTGCGACCCTACAGACCGTAGCCCACTAGGCTCCCCTGTCCATGGGATTTTCCGGGCAAGAATACTGGAGTGGGCTGCCGTTTCCTCCTCCAGGGGATCTCCCTGAGCCAGGGATCACAACCAGGCTCTCCTGCGTCTCCTGCATTGACAGGCAGGTTCTTTACCACTGAGCCACCCAGGAAGCCCTGGTTACCTCCCTCCGATTTCTGCCTCCCGTCTTCCCCTCTGTTGCCTCCCTCTGGTCTCTGCCTGCCTCCTGCCTTCCTCTCTTGTAAAGACACTCAACATTGGGTTTAGGGCCCATTGGATAGTCCAAGGTAGTCTCATCTCAAGATGCTCAATTATATCTACAAAGACCCGTTTTTAAAAAGGTTGCCTTGGGACTTCCCTGGTGGGCCAGTGGCAAAGATTCCGAGCTCCCAAGGCCAGGGCCCCGGGCTGGATGCCTGATCAGGGAACTAGATCCCACATGTTGCAACTAAGAGTCTAGTTTGCATGGCGCAACTAAAGAGCCCACACACCCCAGTGAAGATGGAAGATCCCTCAAGGCTGCAACTATAATATCCCGAGTGTTGCAACTGAGACCTGGCGCAGCCAAACAAATAAATACTTAAAAAATAAGTACAATAGGATAAGGTTACATTTACCAGTTCTGAGACATGGAAGGCATCATCAGTGAACCACTACAAGTGGGTTTTTTTTTTTTTGCCTTCTAGAATCTTCCATTCTTTTGAAGAGAAACTGATGATAAGCAGCCCCCACCAAAAAAAAAAAAAAGTATCTGATCAGATGTTGATGAGAGCTGTGAAGAGCAGCTGTGAGTAAAGGAGGTGAGGCAGACAGAGAAGAGGCTGTTTGTATACGCTTGAGCAGAGACCCCTTTTGAGTTCCAGGTCCCTATAAGAAGGACTCAGCGCTCCCACATGTCATCCTATGTACCTACACTTAACATGCACACTCGCCGTCAGTTCCCTCACAGCCCTAACTGGGAGCTCTGATGATCGACATCCCTCCCTGGTCATGTGCACGAGTAAACCAAGGCAGGGGACCCGTGCGAGGTCTCTCGGCCCGGTGGCAGCAGAGCTGAGAGCCAGGGTGATGGTTCTCTCACAGCCCATCCGCAGGGCCTTTCTGTAAACAGGAGCCAAAGAGAGGACGCTGGGTTTCACAGAGTTCAGCCTCGCCCAGATTGCAGAGCAGACGTGTTTTCTCCAGCGGCAGGAGGCTCCAGAGGTGCTCGGGAGCGGGCAGCGGGTGTCCTGCTTTGACTTTCAAGGAGGTCAGTTATCACAGAATCACAGCCTTCCCAAGCAGAGCCCCGGGGGCAATCGCGGATGTGTGTGTGCGCGCGTGTCTCCTGTGCAGCATTGCCAGGCTGGCCAGCACCAGAGGACGCACCCTGTCTGCTATTGTACATGTGGTTTGGTTCATGGGGCCCAAGAGTTTACAGGGCCCCAAATTTGGGGTTGGGGGGAAAACAAGCCTCAGCAAGGGCTGCTGAAATGAGGGACTGAGACCCCAGTCCCCACCATACGAGGCAGCTGGGACAAGACAGCAGCTCTGACCTGACCTGGGCTGTGCTGGGGCTTGGGGCATAATGGTTTGTACTATGGTGAGGTTTTTGCTTGTTTGTTTTCTTTTTTACTTTATTTTTAGCTCTGCTGGGTCTTGGCTGCTGCTTCGTTGTTCTCCGGTTGCAGTGAGCGGGGGCCGCTCTCTAGGTGCCGTGTGCCGGCTTTTCACCATGGGGGCTTCTCTTGTTGCAGACCACAGGTGCTAGGCGTGGGGGCTCAGTAGTCAGGTGCACGGGCTTAGCTGTTCCTCAGCATGTGGAATCTTCCCAGACCAGGGATCGAACCCATGTCCCCTGCTTTGGCAGGCAGACTCCTAACCACCAAGGAAGACCCTGGTTAGTCCTGTTGTTGATTTTCAGTTACTATTTAAAATTCATATCAGAGTAGTAGATGTACAGACTTAAATAATCAAATAACATCTCATAGTACTCTAGCCCCTCACCCTCTAAACTCCACCCACATCGGCCTTCCTTGTGTTCTCTAGCTCATCTGGCTGATTCCTGCCTCAGGGCCTTTGCACTGCTGCTTCTCCCACCTGAGGACCCCTCCAGTGTCTCACTGGGTCTCAGCTCCAGGTCAGCTCCTCCATGAGTCACCCCACGACCGTTCACCCTGTGACTGTGCATGCATCCCTGCCCCAGCACCATCTGCATTTCTCTGCATGATCCCAAATGGCCACATTTAGTCATTTACAACTGTTGTTCATTTATGAGCTGTTCTGTCTCCTCCACTGGAATGCAAGTTACATGAGGGCAAGACCAGCGCTGTGGCTCACTGCCGAGTCCCGTGGGCCTAGAACAGAGCCTGGGCTGTAGCAGATTCTCACTGAATGTTGGTCAAAGAAAGAAATAAAGAGGAATCAGGGGGATGGGGAGAGGCAGACACAGCCACAGGCACCCACGCCTGTCCTTTCTCACTCTGCCTCTGGCGAACGGAACCCAACCCTCACCCTTGAACCTGACCCAAGTATAGCAGCTTCCCTTCTGGGGGAGCAGCGATGGAAAGTTAGAGAGGAACCCTGAAGAACTTCTTCCAGAAGCCCCAGGCCCATCTCAGCCCAGATTCCATGATGTGGCCAGAGAGGGCTGCTCGCTCCATCCACCTGGCTGAGATTCTTTTCCTGGGGATGTGGCAGGACTAGGAGCAGGGCTCTGATGTCAGACACGTGTATTGGGTCTGGGATCCATCACTTACAACCTGTGCCAGACACTGACCATCACTGTTCTCCCTTTCCTCATCTGTAAGTGGGGGCAGTCTCTCTGATGCTACAGACGTTCATTCAGATAATATGCTGGTAACAGGCCACCTCATGGGATTTATTTTTCCTGTTTTGTACGTGCTTAGCAGCTAAGATCTGAAGCCCAGGACAAAAGCTGTCAAGGATCCCACATTCTAAATAGACGTAGGCTCTGTGAGGCTTGTGTAGACAGACTGGGGGTGCCTGCAAGGAAGGGCATCTTGTTTGCCAGCTGGATGTTGGCTGAGCTGGAGGCTTGACAGGCATCCCTACGGGAGAGAAGCGTGGGCAGAGAGCTTCCTGGGGGCCCTCAGAGGTGCATAACACATCTTCATCTTCAGCCCTTCTCCTCCGTTGTGGGGTCAAATGTGGGGGGATGGTATAGCAGTTAACCAGGGGCCCAGATAACACCATGTAACAAAGAGCCACAAAATCTCAGTTGCCATCTGGGGCGTGTTCGGCTGGATGATCTAGAATGAACTGGCCAGGACAGCTCTGCTGATCTCCACTGGGCCTGCTCACATGTTCAAGGGGTGGCTGGGGTCCACTGGTCTCAGCTAGGTTGCTCCATGATCCAGTCGAACTCACTGTAGTGTCAGAGAGTTGGGAGAGGTCTGCTGATCTCAGCCCAGCCTGCCCGCCTGCCTGGGGGTAACCTAGGCTGGGCTCTGCAGGGCGGCTCTGCTGAGCTTGGCGGGCTCGCTCAGGTGTCAGCAGCTGACTTGTGTTGGTGATCTGGGCTGGTCTTAGCTCCTCTCTGTGTGTTCTTCATCCTCCTCCTGGGGCCAGAAAGGTGGCCCACACCTTCTCTTTTCATGACAATGGCAGAGGTACAAGGCAGTGAGCATGAGGCCTCTGAAGGCTTAGGTCAAACTGACATGCTGTCATTTTTGTTGCTAAATTTGGCCTCTGCTCACCGGTGCTGAATAGAAGCACAGAGACCGAGTTTGGGATGAAGTAGAAAAGAATAGTTGTACTGCTTTGCCAGACAAAGGGGGCCCCAGTGGGCTAATGCCCTCAAAACTGTGATCTTGTGTCCTGCTCTGGAGGAGGCAGTGGGGAATCTGACACTGTTCAAGGAGCAAGGCGTGGTCAGCTTGTGGACATTCTTCTGATTGGTTGGTGGTGAGGTCATCAGGAGTCAGCATCATCAACCTCCTGGTTCCAAGTGGTCTGGGGTCCACATGCTTATAGATCGTGTACAGTTAACTTTTTGCAGCTGGTGAGGGTTTTAGTATCTGCAGAACAAGCTCCCAGTTCAGGAGGCCCAAGTTCAATCTCTGGTCAGGGAACTAGATCTCCCGTGCTACAACTAAGAGTTCAAACGCTGAAACTAAAGATTCTGCATGCTGCAACTAAGACTTAGGGTAGCCAAATTAATACATAAAAAATTTTAAGGCAAAAAAAGTGAGAATAACCTCTCCCAGGGGCCAATGTTTAGGGAGTGCATGAGGGACCCGGGGGGATGCCCAGCCCAGGACTATCTCCTCTCCTGACACCTGCCTCACGTCTACACCTGGCCCATGTGTCTGACAGTGTTCTCAGGCTGACTCTATCCTTTACAATCACGTATCAGCTGAACCTAGACAGCATATTAAAAAGCAGAGACTTCACTTTGCTGGCAAAGTTCATAGAGTCAAAGCTATGGTTTTTCCAGTAGTCATGAATGGATGTGAGAATTGGACTATAAAGAACTCTGAGCTCCAAAGAACTAACGCTTTCAAACTGTGGTGTTGGAGAGGATTCTTGACAGTCCCTTGGACAGCAAGGAGATCCAACCAGTCAATCGTAAAGGACATCAACACTGAATACTCATTCAAAGGACTGATGCTGAAGCTGAAGCTCCACTACTTTGGCCACCTGATATGAAGAGCCGACTCACTGGAAAAGACCTTGATGCTGGGAAAGATTGAAGGCAAAAGGAGAAGGGGGCAGCAAAGGATGAGATAGTTAGATAGCATCACCAACTCAATGGACATGAACCTGAGCAAACTCCAGGAGATAGGAGAGGACAGAGGAGCCTGGCGTGCTGCAGTCCATGGGGTTGCAAGGAGTCAGACATGACTTAAGTGACTAAACAACAACAGATCGACTGAACTCCCAATCCCCCAACCTGACTGGCCAAAGCCAGGCCTCATGCTCTGTGGATTACACACCCCAACAGCCCAAAGGAGTCTATATCAGTAACAACCCGAAGGACCACTGTTCTATCGCAACTACGGCAACCCAGGCTTGAAGCTGAATACATCCATCACCTCATGTGGTCCTTCAACAACCCTGGGAAGAACTCATACTAATTCCACTTTACAGCTGAGAACTGAGGAGCAGAGAGGCCAAGCGACTTGCCGGAGGTCACACAGCTGGGCTGACTGACTTGTGCTTAGAAGCACAAGAGAGAAATCAGCCCACAGACAAGTGTAACATCACTTTGCAATATTAAATCTAGTTCTATGACTTAGATTTTTTTTCTTATCCCCAGTTTTACTGAGGTACAATTAGCATTTTTATTTTTAATTACTTTGGGGTTGGGGGCAGGGGAGTTGGTCCTACACTGTTTCCAGTGTTTAAGATCTAGCCTTGCATTTAGGAAGTGGTAACGTGTGAACTTGACCCCAGATCTTTCCGAATCTGACTCTCAAGATCTCGGCAAGAACTGACAGACTCTGAGCGCCACCATGCTCCCAAACACCCGCCCCTCTGGCTGCGTCCTCACCTTCAGAGAGGGGCTTGGGACTGGGAGGGGAAGACAGAAGGCAGGGTCCCCAGGAAGGCCCAGGCCCAGCTCCCCACACACACTGTTGCCCCCTCCCCAACCTGAAGGAAGGGCCTGTGGAGTCGTCTAACAGGAAGAGTCCTCTGGGATTCTCTGCATTAGTTGCTAAGTCATGTCAGATTCTGCGTCCCCATGGACTGGAGCCTGCCAGGCTCCTCTATCCATGGGGTTCTCCAGGCAGGAATACTGGAGTGGGTTGCCATTTCTTCCTCCAAGGGATCTTCCAAAGAGGAAGATCTTTTGAACCTAGGGATCAAAACCGCCGCCTCTTGCATTGGCAGGCAGGGAAGCCCTAGCTGGAGGAGACCGAGGGATCCAGAAATGCCTGTGTGGCCATCTAGTGGCCAAAGGTCACACACGCAGCTGCCCACCATCTTTTAAACAGCCTTTGTGTCTGGGGGCCATTCTCGCATTGGGAGTCCATCTCCTGGCATAGAAGGCAATACTCGCGTTCCAGCCTCCCTGTCCCAGGCTCTGCCTCCATCACTTGCCCCCACCTAGGATTCCAGTTTAGGAGAGAGTCCAGTCGCTTCCTGGAGTAGGAGGCAGAGCGTGGTGGGGGACACCAAGATTTCAGAGGATAAGCCTGACCAGTGGTAGGGGTTTAGGTCCCCGGGGTGGAGCGCCAAGCCTGATTAGGCTTCCCTGGGCAGCCTCCTGTTCTCACCTGCTGCTCAGCACTGACAGCTGAGACTGTCTGGATGTGGTCATGAAGCGCCCCCTCCCTAGGACATCAAATATTCTTAGTTCTCCTTGCTGACCCCCTCAAGGATGCGAGGCCATGGCTGACCCCAAACTCTGTCCCCGGGAGGCTGGATTGGAGGCCGGAGGGGCCCGAAAGAGGAAAGATGGAGCAAGAAGCTGGGGAAGGGGACCGCCACCTGTCACCACATCCAAACTGCTGGACTGAAGACCAGTCAGTAAGCGGCAGACCCCTCGGGAGCCACATGAGTCGAGCCTCCGTGTGGGCAGCGGCCCGCATGAGGCCCGACTGACCAGCAGGACTGACGCCCGTCTGTCCTGAGCTCTGGCTCCGTCCCCCTCTGGCGTCACTTCTTGTCACCAACTCCTTTTTCTACTGCCATGGCCTGTCCAGAGTTTTCTGGCAGAGTGATGGGGGTTGGATGCTGCGGGGGGAGGAGGGGGTGGCTGAGGGCGGAAGGGGAAGCCCTAACCCACAGGGCCTGGGTGGAGTGACAGGAAAATGGAGACTCCAGACACCAGTGACAACTTCAATATTTCACCTGCTCTGTCCTGGTGGGGACAGTTAAGGCCAGAAGCCACAGGCAAGGGAGTGGCACCCAGACACACTTAGCCCCAGACACGGAATTGAGTCAGTGATGGACATTCATGCCCTGTTGGTCTGAGGATTAAAAATCCAAAATAAGAGCTAGATGTCCCTCCCCTAACCTCATCAAAACACATAAGCCCCCTCCCCTTGAAAGACATCTTGGAAAGAAGAGGGATGTGGGGGAAAGGAGGCCCCTGGAGACGAGTTTCAGTGGGGATTTTGACAAGTTCGCTGTGGACAGCTATGCAGGTTGCTCACTGTCCAACAAGGCCCGGCTCAGGGAGCAAGTGTGGGTTGAAATTGTGTCCACCCTCCATTCTCCTGGTATGGAGCTGAACCTGCATGGGGGAAGAGTGCCTTTTGAAACTCTCACAGAATTTGTCTAAAGTTGGAACTTTAACTGAATATTTTATCCAGAAGAGTCTGTTTTAAATCTAGAGAGAATCATTCCTAATAGGCAAATTTTTTAAAAATACATTTCTCCAGCCACCAGTTTTCCAGCATAAAATGAGATCATTTCTAGAAACAGGCACATTTTGTGGACTCCTGAGTCACATCAGAGTTCATTTTGCCCACCATCCCTCACGTGTGCGTGTACGCATGTGCACACACACATGTGCAGGCACACACACGCACACTCTCTCTCTCATGAGTAATTATGATGATACAAAGGACATGGAACAGTTTGCATTTGGAGCAACCTGGAAGGACCTAAAGACTGTCATACAGTGAAGCAAGTTAGAGAGAAAGATAAATATGTATGATATCTCTTATATGTGGAACTTAAAAAGAAACGATACAAAAGAACTTATTACAAATCAGAAACAGACTCACAGACTTAAAGAACTGGACATACGGTTACCAGAGGGGAAGTATGGGGGAAGAGATAGAGAGTTTGGGACTGCCATGCACACACTGCTCTATTTAAAATGCATAACCGACAAGGACCTACTGCATAGCACACGGAACTCTGCTCACTGTTATGCAGCAGCCTGGATGGGAGGGAAGTTTGGAGGGGAATGGATACATGTACAGCCACAGCTGCTCTGCTGCGTACCTGAAGCTATCACAACACTGTTAATTGGCTATACTCCAATATAAAATAGGGCTTCCCTGATGGCTCAGCAGTGAAGAATCTGCTTGCAATGGAGGAGACACAGGAGACTAGGGTTCAATCCCTGGGTCAGGAAGATCCCCTGGAGGAGGAAATGGCAACCCACTCTAGCAGTCTTGCCTGGAAAATCCCATGGACAGAGGAGCCGGGTGGGCTACAGTCCCTAGGGTCGCAAAGAGCCACACACAGCTGAGCGCACATGCCAACACAAAATCAAAAGTTTTTTTTAAAAAGGACACAGTCCACTTTGTTGAGGGCAGGACCCATGGTTTTCCATGCATGGGTCCTCGACCCAGCAATGGCCACAGTGTAGTCCCGCAGTAAATGCCTGGTGACAGCCTGGCAGACTGAACCGGTGAGTGACATGTTCAGTAAGACTGAGCGTAAGTGACACGCACCATCCTATTAAGGGAAACCTACACAGCTGTGGCTTGACTCCGCACCCCTGCACACAGAGAAACCCCAAGGAGCCTTGTGCTCAGGGATGGGCCTCCCAGAAGTATACTCCACCTGGGCCACCTACACAAACTGGACTCTGCCAACTACTCTCAAAGCCACCAGGGAAAGCAGAACCAACTTAGGAATGAAGCCTGCTGTGCGTCAGGAAGCAGGTCTGTTCCTCACACGCACAGGCTCTGAAAGTAAGAGAGAGAGGGATGGGGCCCGGCAGACACGGTGAACCTGAGCCCCCAGGGACCCAGGCTCAGAGCTCTTAGCTTCCCGCTCTCCCCACAACCAGCTCAGGCTCTGGAAACCCCGCAGCCCCACCCACAAAGCCCCTCCTCCGGGCCCGTCAGGAAGCAGTATATAGAGCATGGCAGCCGCAGCACCTCTGCTAGGGAGCAATATTCGGAATCCTGGAGACCTGGTTTCCCGCCCTGCCGCATGCCAGCTCTGTGACCTTATAAGCCTGCTCAGTCACTTCAATCCGTCCAACTCTTTTGCGACCCCATGGATTGTGGCCCACAGGCTCCTCTGTCCACGGGATTCTCCAGGCAAGAATCCTGGAGTGCGTTGCCATTTCCTCCTCCAGGGGATCTTCCTGACCCAGGGATTGAACCCAGGTCTCCTGCGTCTCCTGCATGGGCAGGCGGGTTCTTTACCACTGGGCCACCTGGGAAGCCTGTGTGACCTTGGGCAAGCCACATAACCCCTCTGGGCCCCAATGTCCTTCAGGTTTAAGAGGAATAATGACAAATGTCCAGCTCATTGGAATATGAGCTTAGGAGGAATTTCCTGGTGGTCCAGTGTTTAGGACTCCGCACTTCCACTGCAGGGGAACAGGTGCGATCCCTGGTCGGGGAACTAAGATCCCACGTGCCAGTGTGGCCGAAAAAAAGGAATATGGGCTTAGGAATGACTGACAGGAGCACAGAAGCTTCCAGGCCCCTGTGCGTGCCACGCCCGCAGCGCGGCTGAGCCGAAGCCGGCGCCTCCATGAGCACTAGCACAGCAGAAAGAACGCAGGCAGGGGAGCACACAGCCCTAAAATGGGACCCCAGCTTTGCCAGTGACGTGGGCAAGTCACCTCCTCTCTCTGAGTCTCAGTCTTCTCCGCTGTAAGCGTGTGCTCTAAGAGCAAAGGAATCCTAAGCGGGTGAGGTGGGTGCCTGCAAAGGGCAAGCCCTGGACAGGATCTGGAAGGCAGCCTGTCTCCAGCGGCAGGTGGGAACCATTTTTGAAAATGGCACAACACAAATCAGATGGTAAAGAATCTACCTGCAACGCAGGAGATCGAGGCTCAATCCCTGGGTCGGGAAGATCCCCCAGAGAAGGCAATGGCAACCCACTCCAGTATGCTTACCCGGAGAATCCCATGGACAGAGGAGCCTGGCAGGCTACAGTCCATGGGGTCGCAGAGTGGACATGACTGAGTGACTAACACTTTCACTTTTTCACAGCTTCCTCGGAGTTCCCAGCCCCTCCCCGGGCAGGCTCAGGGGAAGGAAGTTGGAGATGCTGCGCACGTCCTTCTCCGGAGCCTGAATCACTTCTACTCCAGTGCCCTTCAGAGGCTGGAAGCAAGGTCGCAGCGATTCCCGTCAGCTCAGGAGTCATCCACTTGGTGGGGAGAGGTGGCGTAGGCTGATGGCAGCCTGTGGACCACAGGCCCCACCTCGGCAAAAATGGCAGGTAAGCCTTCCTCGAGGGCTCCAAGAGTAGACAGCATCTGATGGGTCCTCTGGAAGGAGCTGTGCCTCTGGATGAGCCTCCTGTTTCAGGCCTCATGCTAACTCCAGACACTCATGTGGGTCCGAGAGAAATGAGGGCCCAGATTACCTCTCACAGTGTTCCAGGGGCCGCTTCTCTCTCACCAGCCCCGGTCATGTCTTGGCAGAGACAGCCAAAGACAGCTGAGTTCTCTAAGGGGCCTGTGACCCACCAAAAGGCATGTACATGCAGAGGGGCCTAAGGGGCCCGGACCCTGCCATGCATGTCACATTGTCTGGTTCACCCTGAAAGAGATGTGTGGATATACAGACACACAGGGAACGGGTCATCATAATGCCTTGAGATTTTTATTTTCTTTTTATCAGAAAGGAACATCCATTATTTGTACAATAAAGAGAAGGAAAACTGGAGCCGTGGGACTTCCCCTGTGGTCCGGTGGCTAAGACTCCACACTCCCAATGCAGGCCTAGGTTCAATCCCTGGTCGGGGAACTAGATCCCACAAGCTGCAACTAAGTGCCGGTGCAGGTAACAAATATAATAAATCAAATATATTTTTAAACACTGGAGCTACTGGAGGTGTTTAAACCATTAGTCTTTCTCTCCTTGCCCTCCACCACCACCACCACCACCACACAAGGTTCTTGGCTTAGACCCAAGGGGCTACAAAACCCAGGTCGGCGGTGAACTCTACCACCTCCCTCAAGGGCCTGAGCCAGTTAATTAAAGTGGCTCTTAAAAGATGTCTCCAAATGATGCAGACAGGGGAGAGCGGAAAAGGGAGTCCTTGAACTGAAGAAATCCTTCACTGAAGAGCCGTTCACTCGAGCGCTTCTCCCTGAGGAGCCTGAAAGCAAGGCCAGGCGATCCGAGCAGACACCAAGGATACAGCTTCATTATGTGAGAAATCAGCCAGAAGAGACCCCAGTGTGACTCCAGCTTCCTCCTGTGAGGAAAAACCCATTTGGATAAATCTGGAAAGATCCTTGCGCACTCAAGTGTTCTGGGGGCACCTGTCCCAGGCCAGGCCCTACACACAGCACTGGGGATACAGACGCGCCCTGGCCTTCCGGGACCCGACCCTGGTGGGGGACACAGGCGCTGCGGGGTCAGCGAGGAAGCCTGTGTCAAGGGGCGGGCAGAGCTCCTGAGGAGGGGAGGGCCTGGGGGAGGGCAGCCGGCTCGTCCAGAGGGTCAGGGAGGAGCCCTGCTTTCCCCCAGAGCTGGTGTGGAGACAACCCAAACCAGTCAGACTGCAGCAGCGGAATACACTATTGCGCATCCTCTGTCTCAGGGCTCGGGACCAGCTCAGAGTCGACCCCTCCCAATGAGCCAGGAGGCTGCACCTGAAGCTGAATGGAAGGACATCAGGGGTCGTCTGTCTTTGTGTTAGTCACTCAGTTGTGTCCTACTCATTGCAACCCCATGGAGTGGAGTCCACCAGGCTCCTCTGTCCATGGGGATTCCCCAGCCAAGAATACTGGAGTGGGCTGCCATCCACTTCTCCAGGGGATCTTCCCAACCTAGGAATCAAACCCAGACCTACTGCATTGCAGGCAGATTCTTTATACGTGACCCACTAGGGAAGATCTGCTACAGTGAAACAAGCCTCCCAGGGCCAACACTTTCCGCTCCAGGACCAAGGAGAACAGGAGCCCCAGCTGACACCTGCAGTCCCAGAATTGCTGTTGATAATGTCTCTTCTCGCTCAACACATCCTGGTTTGGAAGGAAGATTTTAGTCACCCCACCCATCTGTCCACCAAAGCTTCGTGGCAGTCTTCATAACGTCTCCAGCTAGTTCCAGCCTGGCTCAACAGCCTGAAGATGCTATTGGACCTGGGTCTTCACCTTTCCTCCACCCCTTGCCCCAGGTGACAGCCTGCTCAGGTGACACCTGCAACGAAGCCTCCCAACCCCCTAGTTCAACAACCCTCTGTCCATTTCCTAGACTCTTCACCCCCATCACCCCCAACAGTCCTGAATACTTAGATTGTTTTTCGGCTGTGCGGGGTCTTCGTTGCTGTGTGGGCTTTCTCTAGTAGCAGTGAGCAGGGGCTACACTTCATTGTGGTGCTCAGGCTTCTCATCACGGTGGCTTCTCTTGTTGGCTCTTCTCATGGGGAGCAGGCTTCAGTAGCTGCAGCTTGCGGGCTCAGGAGTGGCGGTGCACTGGCTTACCTGCCCTGCAGCAAGTGGAATCTTCCTGGACCAGGGACTGAACCCGTGTCCTCTCCACGGGCAGGTGGATTCTTACCCACTGTACCACCGGGGAAGTCTAGTACACACTCTGCAATGACCTCTTTGCCTTTCTCAATGGTCTGTGAGTTCCTTGCAGACACAGGCCGTGTCTTACTTGTCTCCAAATCTTTCCTTTCGTTGCAGCCTAGCACCTGGCTTAAGAAGGCAGATGGTAAGTTTGTTGAATTGATGAACCACCATCAGTTATGGTTCCTGTCAAGGCCCAAGGAGTGGACTAGAACTGTAACCTCTTCTCCCCCGGGTCCCAGCCGCCTTGCAGAGGTGTCCCTCAGGGACAACAACGTGGCTCAGAAGTGGGCAGGAGGCCTGTTTAGGCTGCCACTAACCAGCCAGGTGCCCCCGGGGGCTCAGAGGCCCTGAGATCCACAAAGCCAGGGGCTGACTTGGAGTCTTACAGCACAGACATTTTGCAGCTCTGAAATCTGTAACTTTCAGCCTTCTCCTGAAATAGAAATCAAGCCCCACTGATACCTATCGTAAGCCTCAAAAATATTTGACACAGCAATTTCACATGCAGGACTGAACCTATGGAAATAATCACACAAGTGCACCAAGATTTATGTACAAAGATGTTCACTGTAGCTTCATTTGTAATAAAATTTAAAAAAAAAAACTAAGCAAATCATGGTTATCACCATATGAAAGAATACAATTACTGAACTGAGGTTCATGTGCCCTACGCACAGTGAGACCAAACAATACCGACATGTCGGGAGTTTGAGCAGAGAAAGGTTTATTGCAGGGCCACACAAGGAGACAGGAGGCTCATGCCCGCCAAACCCTGAACTCCCTGAAGGATTTCAGAAAAGCATTTTTAAAGGCCAGGTGACAGAGGGGTGCTGTTGGTTGTCGCAAACTTCTTGATGCAGCTATCTTCCACCCACGTAGGTTAGGTCAAGATGTTCCTGTAAACCTCCAGCAAAACAAATGTCATTCTCTGTTCTACAACTTTTTATCTCTATATGAATAGAAAAATGTTATACTCTTAAAGGTTGGAGCCTTGCGAACGGCCTATCCTGTGTATTTTAGGCAATAGGCAATATTCTTAACTCCAAGCAAAAGGAACAGGATACAAAGGTTAAAGCAAAAGAAACAGCTCAAACATGGAGTCAGATTTGTTCTTTCCAATTACAATACCGTCCAAGATTTAAAATCATGACTTAGTATAATACATAACAACACTCAGTGTAACACTTAATAATGGGGCTTCCCTGCTGGCTCAGATGGTAAAGAATCTGCCTGCAATGCAATGAGACCCAGGTTCAATCCCTGGGCCAGAAAGATCCCCCTGGAGGAGGGCACAGCAACCCACTGCACCATTCTTGCCTTGAGAATTCCATGGATAGAGGAGCCTGGTGGGCTACAGTACCTCGGGTTGCAAAGAGTTGGACACAACTGAGCGATTAACACTTAATAACATGAGAAAATGGTGATGTTAAGTAAATAAAAGGGAGACTATAAAAACAATGGGACTTCAATTTTTTAAAAGAAAGGAAGAATGAGAAAATTGTTCATTTCTACACACATATAGGAAAGAAAATTCACAGAAATAACTTCTAAAATATTTATTTGGTGGCAGTGGGTCTTTGTTGTGACACGCAGGATCTTTCCTTGCGGTACACTGCAGTCAGGAGGCATCAGATCAGAGCTGTCGCACCTCCCCCAAGGGGAGGCTGCCTTCCTGCAGGTCATCCAGCCTCCTGTCCACCTCCAAGGCCTGGGAGCTCACTACAATCCACACAGCAGGGGCAGTGCCTGTCAGTGTTGGAATAAAAACCCTCCATCCCAACCCACCTCACTGCTCAGGGCCTTTCTTCTACCATCCCAGGTCCTGCCTTGTGTTTCATGAGTGGAGCTCACAGGGGACCAAACCCATCCCCTCCATCTCCAGGCGTTCAGAAAGCCCTTTCATAATGCCGGCATAGACATTGCTCCCAGCCTTGCCAAGCAGACAGGTGAGGTAGTATTTATAGCCTGAGAATAATTGGATGCTAATTCCCTTCTGTAGGAGAGTGACTGAAGTTCAATTCCCTCCTTTATAAACTCAGAAGTGGGGCTAGCTGCAGCTGGGAGGCTGTGACTGACTAGGAACAGAGGACTGTGTGCACACACACAGCTCAAACCCGGCCCAGGGCCCCACTCCCACCAAAGCAATTCTGATCAAGAAAGGCCCTGGAAGGAGAAGCCATCAGCCAGCTCCCTTCCTCTCCAGTTCTATCGACAACCCTGACCCTGACCCTTAACCCACCCTTACTTTCAAGTGAGCATACCTCCTCCTGCCAGGCGTGGTATTCCTCATGAGAAGCAACCCAGTTCTGTCATCCACTCCCCATCACACCTGAAGCAGGAGTTGCACTGGTCCATTAGCCCAGAAACTCTCAGGACAAGTGTCATCTCTGCCCATGTGTCTGTTCCCTGACACACCAGTGAGCCCGAGTCCCACCCACTCCTCGCCCCTCACATGAATGGCTACACCCTCCTTCCCTTCTCCAGCCACCACTCTCAGAAAGGCCATCAGGAGACCCCCGCCACCCTGCCACTCTCGGCTGAGACCCTGGGACCCCAAGGGGCCCACTCCCTGGGAGGAAGAGGAGTGGATATGGCTCAATGAGCAACAGGGTGGGCACCACCCGGACGCCAGAGCCCGCTCCACTGGGGAACCATCAGTGGAACCAAGTCCCCCGCCCTTCCTGAACATGAGAAAAAGAGCCCGAGTTTTCTTGTGGTTCAAGACGTTGTCGAGAAGAGGGTAGAATGGAAGCCAGTCCTGGGAAGGGCTCTCCCAGGGCACTGATGCAGGGCCCATCCCTCATGGCCCTGCTCCCCGCCAGGCCTGACCCTTCACCTGGATGCTGGACCCTGAGGAAGTGGTGGTGTTTTTTTTTTCCTCTTGAGAAAGTTTTGAGTGGAAAAGAAGCTCCCTAACCAACATTTATATAACAACAACATAAGCATTTTATTTTTTCATTAAGCTTCTTAGTTTCTTAGTATCACAATGGAATGATGAGAAAACAAGAACAACCAAAAAAAAAAAAAAAAACCCATGAGTCTGCAAATCTCTGACAAAAAGCAGAGACTTCAAGGCAATTTAGGGGGAGGGAGGAGAGGCCTGACGGAAGCGCCAATGCAGCCCCAGCGTCATGCCTCTCCTGAGCGGGCTGGGCCAGGGGGGTGGAATGGTGGGAAGGTGGCACCGTCGCAGCTGTCCTTGGCGTCACTGCCTGGTGACTGACACGCATGATCGGCACAGACCACCCTACAGGGCGTCCCGGCGCTGCCCTGGTACCTGGCCGCATGACCCCCGCCTGCTCCAAACACCCCATGCCCTTCAGCTGGTGCTGAGATGCCCCGGAGCCAGTTCTGCTGGGCGGGCAGCAAGACAGGAGCACGGAGGACTTGTGAGCATCAGAGGAGCGGCCGAGGCTGGTCAGGAGACACCGGTGGCCGCAGGCGGAGGTGGTGTAGGGGCAGCAGCAGGAGTCGGGGTCCCTCGGGCGGTGAGCAGGCCACACCTAGAGCTTCACGGTGCCAGGGGGCAGGCTGTCGTTGCAGAGCCGGTAGTAGCGCAGGTCGTTGACCAGCCTGTGCACATTCTGGGTGAACGAGGGCAGGTCCTGGAAGGCAGGGGCACAGCTGCAGCCCAGCCCCACACGACACCCAAACCACCCACACCTCTCAGCCACTGCTTCCCACGGGGTGTTCGGGGCTCTGCGGACCCTCTACCAGACTCGAAACTGTCCTCATTCTTTGCCCCACACGTGAGCAAAAGCACGGCGGGAGGAAAAGAACGACAGCTGGCACGGCCCTAGTGCCCACCACATGCCAGGCCCTGTCCCCAAGCAATTCGGAGACGAACTCATTCAATCCTCACGGCCAGCCTGCGACACAGACTGTTAGCACTGCCACTGGAAGGGGGAAGAGAGTGAAGCAGAGAGGTTAGGGAACCTGCCCGGTGACACAGGCCGGAAGGGAGGGCGTCCAGACTGAAGTCACTTCCCCATGGCCAGCCAGGCCCCTCTGTAGAACCGTCTCCAACCAGGGCTCCAGGCAGGCCCTGCCAATCAAGCATCACACACCGGAAGCGGCCTACATGCCACCCGACACCTAGCCTGCTGGCCACAGAGTGCAAACAGAGAAAGCCTCCCACGGGAAGCCCAAAGTCAGCCACGGACCACTATGGGACCACCAGAGGTCGTCTTCTTCACTTGGGGATTGGATCAGTAACACCGGATGGCAGGTCCACACACACAGGAACACCTACAGTGCTTGTCCACACCTGCAAGGCCACCTGGCTACCCTCCCTCCTCTCAAAGGCTGCCTCTTCCAAAAAGGCCACTCAGATACGATCTATTTCCTGGCCTCAACCGGGGAGGTCAGCGCCTCTGCTCCAAGCTCTCGGAGGCCCGTGGCTCTCCCTGCCCGTGGACAGAGCACAGGTTCTGGAGCCAGAACCCCTAGCTCTGGATCCTGCTTCTTGAATCTACCAATCCCAAGTTCTGTACTGCTGACCTTTCTGAGCCTGGGCTCCTCTGTGAAGCAGGGCTGGCAATAGGACCTACCCTTCACAGAAGGCTGTTTCAAGGCTTAAAGTCAATGGAGCTGAGCTCCACCAGCTCCACTGAGCTAGTGGCTCAGTGGGAAAGAATCCACCTGTCAATGCAGAATCCCTGATCCGGGAAGATCCCACATGCAGTGGAGCAACTAAGCCCGTGCATCACAACTACTGAGCCTGTGCTCTCCAACCAGTGAGCCACGATTCCTGAAGCCGGTGCATCTCAGTCAGTGCTCCAGAACGAGAGGACCCACCACAGCGAGAAGCCTGCGCACCACAGCTAGAGAGCAGCCGCCACTCTCTAAAACTAGAGAGAATCCCGAGCAGCAACAAAGACCCAGCCCAGCCAAAAATAAATAAAATAAAAATTTTTTTTAAACTAAGCACATAAGGTGCTTGGCTCAACGAGGTCCACAGAGGTCGCTGTTGCCTGTCTTCCCAGCAAGATGCTTGCAGGCAGGGTGAGTGGCGCTCCCGGAAACCCTGGCACAGGGCCTGAGACGCAGCCAGCTTCAACTACACGGTGGATGAATGAATGAAGGCACTGACTACTTATTTCATCCTCGTGAAAACAAACCCAGGGATGTTTTTAAAATCAATGGCTCCTGAATGCCAAGTTCAAGTTTCCTGAGTGAAACACAGGAGTACTGCTGCAAAAGCACCCCAGGTGCTCGATGCATACTGAGATTTGAAAGCCACTGTTTAAATCCAGAAGTCGACCTAACAGTGGCACCACTAGAAACCAATCACTGAACATTAGGGCCTCCAGGACAAGGACGACAGAAAGACCCAACTAGCTGAAGTGAACTTCAAGGAGCTCAGGAGAAAACAAGATCAATCCCAGGGAGAGAAAGACTCCAAGACAAGGGAAAACAGGAGCTGAGTCTAACAAAGACGATCCTGCCACGTATCACAGAAGAGACAATCAAGGAGCATGTGGAGTTTCCCCAGCAAGAGCAACACGTGCCCCTGAAGAGGTAGGTGGACAGGCTGTTGCACACGGGTCACGTCAGCAACACCGAGAGCACACACAAGGAGCAGGCGTCACTGCGCCAAGGTGAGGAGGCGGAAGACAAAAAATTATTGGACACATAAAGGTCCTGGAAGAGCCTCCTGGCAGGCGAGCAGCGAAGACTTGGCAGGGTAAACAGGAAGGAAGAGGGCCGGTGAGGGCCCAGCAAGGAGGCCCCAGGGCAGAAGAGGCCGGCACCATGGGACCCAGACACACCAGCAGGGATGGCTTCCCACACTCCAGAGACCTCACCACCCCAGCTCCCACCTGAGCGGCTGCACAGCCACCTGACCGCCTCCGGGGGAACAGTGTGGGGAAGAGTGTGAACGCCAGGAGGCTCCTCCCAGGCCCCGGCAGCAGGTCAGCCCCTCTCTGCCTAGCATCTGAGAAGTGCCCAAGGCCCCACCTCTAACCCTGGGCTCCCTTCCAAGCACCAATCTTCTCGGTCTGTCACAAGTCCAGGCTGTGTCAGCTCACGACCCAGAGGAAACAAGAGCTGGGCCCTACTCAGAAGTGGGCTCGACGGGGGTGCAAAGAAGCTGAGACAAACCAGGTGGATGGCTGGGGCCAGAACAGGGATTGGGGGCTGAGCAGCAGAGACAAAGAATATACTCGCCACAGAGGCCACCCCGAGGGACAGCGCATGCCCCTCAGTCTGGTCACAGCACCGAGTCCCCCAGGAGCCGCACGAGCTACAGCGGAGCATGCCCGAGGCAGCCTGCTCCGCCTCTCGGAACGGGCACCGGGCCTGAGCGCCCACGCCTGCCCTCCTCCCTTCAGCCGGGCCTCCCTCTCCTCACCCGATCCATCTTGAAATTGCGCCCCAGCACGTTTTTCTGGTTGGCATCCACACCGTCACAGCTGGTGAGGAACTCCGGGAGGAAGGCCGTGAAGAAGCCGTCGAAGTCCACGGAGGCCATGTTGTAGATGGCGATGCCGATGTCCTCCTGCAGGAGGTCGTGGGACCTGCACACCAGGACCTGGAGCAGCACGTTCACGAACTGGAAGAGCATGGCGCTCCGGAAGATCTTCTGCAGACAGACAGACGGACGAGCGGGGTGAGCGGCAGGCCGGCAGGCTCCGCAGCCACTGACCGGGGGGCTAGGCCTGGGCCCATGACACCACTGACAATGAAGCCTTTATCTGAGAGCTGGCAGGGCACTCACCTTGTGGTACAGCTTCTGCTTGGTGTTGAGAGTCTCCAAGTAAAAGAGGTTTTGTTTAAATAGGTGGATATCAGGCTGGAGAAAGGACTGTCCAAAAGCCTAGGAAGTAAGACCACTGTTTTATTAGCGACCTTTACACACCCTTAGATCCAGCCCTTCCAGGGCACCTCCCTACACCCAGAGACCCAATACTCGCTGGCGGCTCCCCATGTCAACACAGGGTGAAGGCGCCTGCTGCCTCGCTCTCCTGGCCCATCTGGTCAGATCTTTGGAATGCTCCTGTGTAGTCTGGGCCCCCAAGAACTCCCCACTGGGCCTCACTTACTTGGTTGCATCTTGACCCTTTTGTAATAAACCTCTAACCTCCTTCACAGAGTCTGTCTTTGGAGGAAGAAGCTAACACCTCAAGGCAAATACCAAGGCAAACACACCAGAGGCTGCCAACCCCTGGCTCATGCCAACTACGCACCCATAAGCCACCCTCTCCATGGCATCCCAGGTCTCATAAACCACAAATCCTTGAAGCTCCTGTACAACCAGCTGCCTCTGCCTTGGGGTTAAGCAATAGCTCATCTTTAAACTGCTTTGCAGGATCTGGGCTGTGGAATTCCGTTACTCGTTCACCCTCCCCACTCTAAGTACAAAGAGGCCTGCTCCAACAGGAAGTGACTGAGGAGGGGGGTTCAGTGGTAATGAATCCGCCTACCAATGCAGGAGACATAGGTTCCATCCCTGATCACAGGCCACAGAGTGACTGAGCCCACGGGCCACAACTATTGAGCCTGCGCTCTAGAGCCTGGGAACCACAACTCCTGAAGCCCGCGCGCCCTAGAGCCTGCGCTCCGCAGTGAAAAGCCGTGGCAAGAAGCCTGTGTGCCTCAGCCAGAGAGCAGTACCCGCTCGCCACGAGAGAGCTGGAGAAAAGCCCTCACACAGCAATGAAGACCCAGCACAGCCAAAGAGAACAACACGTACAGATTACAAAAGCAGTCTGACTGAGAAGGAGCAGGGTAGGCCACTGAAACGCAAACCCATCGGCGGGCAGGACATGCCCCACAACAGGCCAGCTGACAGCGTCATCATTCTGTCCCTGGGCTCCTAAACTACAAGAAGGGGGTCTTATAATCCTTGTGCCGTGATGAAACCTTCACGACATCCAATGGTTTTATTTTGTAATCATGTTTATTGAAGTGTAACAGAGTAAAATTCACCCCTTTGATGTTCACCATCATGTGGTTCTAAACAACACACAGAGGAATCTAACCACCACCATCATCAATAACAAAGATTTCCTCTCCTCAGAAAGTCCCCTCACGCCCCCGCTGTGGTCAGTCCTCACCCCCTGCTGCTGCTGTTGTTCAGCCCCTCAGTCGTGTCCGACTCTTTGCAACCCCATGGACTGCAGCATGCCAGGCTTCCCTGTCCACAACCTCTCAGAGTGTGCGCAAATTCAGGTCTGCTGAGTCAGCGATGCCATCTAACCATCTTTTCCTCTGCTGCCCCCTTCTCCTCCCGCCTTCCATCTTTCCCAGCAACAAGGTCTTTTCCAATGTGTCGACTCTTCATGTCACGTGGCAGCATCAGTCCTTATAATGAATATTCAAGACTGATCTCCTTTAGGATTGGCTGGTTTGATCTCCTTGCAGTCCAAGGGACTCTCAAGAGTATTCTCCATGACCACAGTTCGAAAGCATGAATTCTTTGGCCTTCAGCTGTCTTCATGGTTTCCCTCTCACACCCATACGTGGCTTCTGGCAAAGCCATGGCTGTGACTGTGCGGCTTTTGTCAGCAGAGGCTGTCTCTTAGTGTCTCTTAATGCACTGTCTAGACTTGTCACAGCTTTCCTTCCAAGGAGCAAGTGTCTTTTAATTTCATGGCCTTCCTCTCCTCCTACCCTAGGCAACCACTGCTCACTCTCTGTTCCTCGGGATTTGCTTTTTCCAAAACACGTGTCATATGATGGGATGGAATCAGCAGTGTTTCCAAAGCAACCCTTTGGAGCTGGTTCCTTTGTACTGGGTGCAATGTACCGGGAGGCCACAGCATTGCTGCATCGGTGAGAACGTGCCTTTTCACTGTGGAGGGGCAGGTGTCAACAGGCTATCTAGTCACCGCCTGATGGATATTTGGATTGTTTCCAGCTTTTGGCAATTAGGAAAAAAGCTGCTATAACATCTCTGTACAGTCTGTGGGAATAACATGTCTTCATTTACCTTAGGTAAAAAATTTAGAGGCGAGATTGCCAGATCATGGAGTAACTACATGTTTAACTTTGTAAGAAACTGCCAAACCGTGAAGCTGTTTTCCAAAGTGGCTTTCACCAGTCCTGAGTGGAGGACTGGCCGTCTGTCTACCAAAAGCACCTTAAAAGCAAGGACAGAGTTGAAGAAGGAGGTAGGAGGGGAGGGGAGAAGGCACCTGAATACTCCAAACCCAGGCCAGCCATGTGGTGTCGGAGATGGAAGAACAGCAAAATAACTGGCGAGACCAGGGGTGCGACAACTGCGCTTCCACACCAGGAGTGTGTCTCATGCGTGTGTGTTGGGGCGGAGCTAAAGTGAAGAACAGTAGAAACCCCTCTGGATTCTCTATGAGGAAAAACTAGCACTGAAAAATCAGAAAATAAAAATAACCCTCTACTTTGACCGAGACTTAAAATAAAAAAGTTGTACAGCTGAGTGCAGAACAAGGAGCGTGCCTAAAAGCAGTCAGGGAGCAGCTGGCCACCCTCTGTGTGCTCGGCCCCCAGGGCTCACAAGCATCACACTTGATCGGAAAGGGAGACTGACTCCCAGGGCAGGGCTTCTCCCACCGTCGCACAAGCCAGAACTATCTTTGAAAAATGCAGATCAACGGCCACAGTGCTGCGGATGAGGAGGCCCAGGGGTACCCGACGCAGGGGGCTGCCCACACGCGGGCTAACTCCACTGCAAGGCATGGGGAGCTCATGTGGACCCAGCACTCCCAGGGCCAGGAACACGATGTATGCTCTCATGTAACCCACAACAAAGCCGTGAATCAGGCAGTGTTACCCCTACTTCATGGAGAGACTGAGGCTCCAGGAAATTAACTAACATCACAAGCATAGAGCGAGAGTTGAGCTTCAGATCCAAAACTGCGAGGCTTCAAAGCACCACTCTGTGGCACCCGCTGAAGCAGCCACGTTAGAGGAAGTGGGACCGTGAGCCGGAGAAGCAACGCGACGGTCAGCCAGCCAATAGATGCACTGGCGTCCGGAATGGGGCCTGCCTGTTCGTGGATTCCACTCAGCCTCACCAGCTCTCCAGGTTACCTGCATGATGGCACTGAATTGTGGTTGGTTCTCCATCTGCTCCTCAGCCATGCCCCTCTGCACACTGGCCAGGACGGTGGACTTGAAGAAGTACCTCCAGTTGTGATGAAGCGTCCGGAAAAGAAGCTCAAACAGCTCTGCCTTCACATCAGGGGAGGGGCGCTGTGGAGACACACACAGACCCTCGCACCTTCCCTTCCTGAGGCTCAGGAGCCACCCACAGCCTGGTCCCAGCGCAGGCAACAGGTCTGAGAGATCCCTGCTGACAGTCAGCAGTATGCCCCCTTCCGCGTGGCTCTCAGCAGTTCAAACAAGGAGTTCGCTCTCATCCTGTTTAGCCCCCCAACAGGACTGCAGTTCAAACAAGCAGCACTTAGGCCAAGACGGGGCCAGAGCTGAGACACACAATGCCTGGGTCAGTGCCAAGGGGCCCTTTTTCTGATGGAAGCACTCACAGCTTTTCAAGCTCGGAAAAAAGGTTCCTAAGTGGAAAAACAATTAGGACTATGGATTTCCTGTTTAGAAAGCAGCTGATCTGATCTGTCATGTTCCTTTGCCAGAATTAAAAAAGTGTCCCGGCTAACCTATTGGTCTTATGCAACCTCTGAGGATAGACACAGATGAAAAGGCTTAACAGAGGTTCTGCCCTCTATAGAAAAGGAGTTTAAAAAGTACTTGGAAACCACTGAAAGCAGCATGAGAGGGCCTCTAGGTAGAAGTGGCAACTCACGGTGGAGGCAGCTTCTGGTGCTAACTGCTCTCCGAGTCTGTCTCCTCTTTCACCGGCAGGAGGAGGAGGAAAGGGAGGCAGGCTCAGCAATAATTTTCTAATTTATCCAAAAATCTCCAAGTCGTGGAAGATCATGACAGGTCACATTATTCCACGTGTCTTGGCAGAAGTCAGCATTATAAGGCCCAGATCTATTTAATCCAGCCTCGACTGAAATCAAGACCAGTGGGCACCAGCTTCCATGACAGAACACTCAGAGGGCCAAGATGTGTTTAATGACACAGAGCAACTGGAGTGACTTACGCCTTAGCTTGGGCAGTTAGAAATGACAGCCCTTGTTTACGAAACTATCATAGAAAACTTCAGTAAAAATATACTGATTCTGAATTTGGTCATGCTGAGTGGCTGTTTTCTAAGGAGGACAAGGATCTTTCTAATGACGAAAACCTTGAATGGTTCTAGGAACTTGTTTTGTATGCTTGAGATTATGAAAGTTCTTAATAGGAAAGTATTATAAAATCTTGTTATTATAACGTCTGTTATATCTGCTGGAGAAAACCACATACTCACCTAAAGTTATAAACTGTCTCCCATGGGAGGCTGATCTTACCAACCAAGCAACCTCGTGACAATGAACCTGCTATGCTTACACTAGATTAGTTCTAATTAACTCAGCCAGTGTACCAAGCCAGTAGCATTCTCAGAAATATTATCTTATGAGAAAAATAAAATAACTAACAAATTCAGTTTAAAACACAACAACTCTTCCTCAATATCTCATTCCCTCCCCAGTCACAGGCAGCATGGGAGACCACCCAGCCCCTCGTACCTCGGCAATGATGGGATACACCTGCTCCATGCACAGGGCGATGATGCTGGGGAGGAAGGGCTTGAACACCTGGCCGGGCTCCTGGACCACTACCTGCAGGATCTTCAGGAACTTCTCGACCACCCGGCAGCCAGTACTGCCTTCATGGAGGATACTCTCAGCCAACTGTTCTCTGAAGACAAGAGAAAGCACACCATAGCCAAGGAAACAGTTCTCTGGGAGCAGCACGTGGCAAAAGAAAGGGAGCAAAAAGGCCCATGCTTAGCAGCCAGGTCCCACCACTTCTCACGTGGAGCCGGAAAACCACGGATAGCGAGCAGGTCAGCGGTTACCTGGTAAACATATTGAGGAAAGTCTGTATGATCTGCTCAGTGAAAGGCACGCCCATCTGGACTCTAAGGCCTCGAAACAGAGTGAGGAAGAAGCTCAGCATCTCATCAGTCACATCTAAATAAAGGGACAAAGCGGGTGATCAGAGGCACGTACACCCGCGTGAAGAGCAGCCCCGGGCTGGACGCACTGCCTCCTGCCATCTGTACTATCCTCTCCAGCTCTAAGGCTTCCTGCTGGAAAAAATTCAGCCAGGACCATCACAGCCAGTGACGGAAAGTGGGAAATGATTAAGGACATGCTGAGAAAACAGCCCTAATATGGACAACTCCACCCAGTGGCTCATGGTAGGAAACGAAGGTCACCTTGAAGCCACCCTCACTGCCCAGCATCCAGCGCTGTGCAGAGCGCTCACTGTGGCTGGGCCATCTTGTGCTCACGGATGCAACTACTGAACTGGGTCAGCACCTGGAGGCTTCAGCCACTTCTCTCTGCAGTTGGGTCCAGCGTCAAGCCGCTGAAAGTGAATAACGGTGTACTTCTGACTGCATGCCCTGGGCCATTAAATGGACTAACTGCTGAAAATATTGGTTACATTTAGTGTGGCTGCACTTCCAGATCTCAAAAATCATCTGTAGAGTATGTTCTGGCTTCAACCACATACACCTGGGGGCAATTAGCGAGGATGTGCTGACTGAGAAGCCCTGGTATTTCTCTCACAAGACTGACAGGACCACGGTCACTGCTCAGGAAAGCCAGGCCAGCATACCCAGAAACCGAGAGACAGCTTCTCTGAGCGATGGTAACAGAGTGCAGGGAGGGTTAGCATCTCAGCAAAACTCACCTTGCCACATAATACATAAGTAGAACTCCCAGAAAAAGTTCTATGTCGGCCCTAGAATAATGCCCCATCCACTGCTATGTTCCCAAGTGACTCAGCACCTCATGACGTCACTGCCCTCAGCCCGCACCTCTAGTCTGCGCAGCCGACCGACTCAGCCTGCCCTACAGAGCTAGGCAGGACTCTGGGCCCTGTCAGTACCACCCAGCAGCGGGGCCCGCAGCCAGCTCCTACCTGATTGATGGATGAAAGCTGGAAAGAGGGCCAGGGAGACCTGAACGGATTCCTGCAACGACTGATAGCAGATCTGTCGGGACTTGGTGGATTCCCCAGAGATATTCTCCACAATGTCTTCTAAGACACTAAGTGTCTGGTGGATGATCACTTTGGCTGCAAACCGAAAGTGAGCGGCAGGTTATGACTTGTCTGAGGAGAAAAGCAGAGTAAGAGGGAACACCAAGAAGGGGACGAAATCCGCGAAGGTCTTTCTCTGAAGGACAGTCGCACAGAAGCCTCTCTCGACTGCGTTCTCAATCTCTGTCTGGATCTCTCTGTATCTTCTTTCTCTTCTGTTCCCTTTTCACTGTCAGGACTCCAACTGCCTGCCAGCCAGCCTGCTCAGTGTTCTGCCTCTATTCTGCCTCTTACCACATGAAACATCTCCACAGAGAAGATGGAATGTCCCTCGGGTTTGGTGTCCTGGACTTGAGACTTTAAGATGGTGAACAGACTAGTGAGGATGTGAGGGTCGTAAGGGCACAGGTGGGAATGGACACATGCAGATCGAGCCCTCCCCTTCACCTCCCAGTCTGACTCCAGCCTGATGGCCCACACAGGACCCACTGAGCGCACCTGCTGCTGCCGCGCTAATCGACTGCCTGATCAGGCCTCGGTCTCCTGGGGCTGAAAATATATGTAATTACTGATATCGCCAAGGCTGCATACTGTCACCCTGCTCATATGCAGGGTACATCATGAGAAACGCTGGGCTGGAAGAAGCACAAGCTGGAATCAAGATTGCTGGGAGAAATATCAATAACCTCAGATATGCAGATGACACCACCCTTATGGCAGAAAGCGAAGAGGAACTAAAAATCCTCTTGATGAAAGTGAAAGAGGAGAGTGAAAAAGTTGGCTTAAAGCTCAACATTCAGAAAACGAAGATCATGACGTCTGGTCCCATCACTTCATGGGAAATAGACGGGGAAACAGTGGAAACAGTGTCAGACTTTATTTTGGGGGGATCCAAAATCACTGCAGATGGTGACTGCAGCCATGAAATTAAGACGTTTGCTCCTTGGCAGGAAAGTTATGATCAACCTAGAAAGCATATTAAAAAGCAGAGACATTTCTTTGCCGACAAAGGTCTGTCTAGTCAAGGCTATGGTTTTTCCAGTAGTCATGTGTGCACATGAGATCTGGACTATAAAGAAAGCTGAGTGCCGAAGAATTGATACTGTTGAACTGTGGTGTTGGAGAAGACTCTTGAGAGTCCCTAGGACTGCAAGGAGATCCAACCAGTCCATCCTAAGAGAGATCAGTCCTAAGTGTTCATTGGAAGGACTGATGTTAAAGCTGAAACTCCAATACTTTGGCCACCTGATGCAAAGAGCTGACTCGTTTGAAAAGACCCTGATGCTGGGAAAGATTGAGGGCAGGAGGAGAAGGGGACAACAGAGGATGAGATGGTTGGATGGCATCACCAACTCAGTGGACATGAGTTCGGGTCAACTCCGGGAGCTGGAGACGGACAGGGAGGCCTGGCGTGCTGCAGTCCATGGGGTGGCAGTCTCGGACACGACTGAGCGACTGGACTGAACTGACAACAAGAGTCAAGACAGGCCTGCAGGGGGAGCTATTATGCCCTTCCATGCATTGCCAATCACTCCAAACAGGCAGGTGTTACCCACTTCACCCAGCAGGAAGAAGAAAACTACTCTTCTTCCTGAAGACAAGCCAGCTAATCAGAAACTGTTAACAGCCCAACCAATGAGAAGCCTTCAAATTTTGGACTCCCAGCTTCTTTCAATGGACTCTGGTTATTACAGACCCTCTCAACCCCTCCCTTTGCCCTAAAAAAGAAAGTGCCCCTTCCTAGCTCTTTGAATTTGCCTATGGTCTGCCACAGTCCTCATAACCTGAGAATTGCAATTCCTCTGGCTATTCCTGAATAAACTTGCTTTTGTTGGTAAAATAATTGACTATTACCAAAGCTGACAATGACAAAATGGTTAACAGGGTTACTTTCCAAAATACTAAAAATGATGAGATTTAAGAGTTCCCTTTTCCATCTGTATACCACTCTAGTATTTTTGTATAATGAGCTTGTGTTAATATTCTTAATTGTAAAAGTAATGTACTTTAAAAAAAAACATTCAGTATATATTACTAATACGTCACAAAGCATTTTTGTTGACATTATCCAGTAATGTTCTATTATTTTCTCACTGTGAAAAGAGACAATTTTCAAACTATTTCTGTAATATTTGTTATTTCAGGAAGATTGTTCAGAGAAATCTGATGCCTTCTACTTGAACAACTGAATTCTCTTTTTCCTCCTTATTTAATATAAACAACTAAACTTGAAGATACCAAGCTTAATCACTTTTAAAGATACAAAAAGCTCTTTCAAAGCCTCTAAAACATTTATATTTTGAGAAAGGTTAAAAACAGTCAAAAGATAGTTTCCTATTTCCCAGTGTGGAGAAGTCACCTGCTTTGACTGTTTATACAAGTACCTGAGATGGATCAATAATCACTGAAGGGTTTTTACCCACAGAAGTCATCATCAAATAGGGTCTTCAAATCAAATAGGGTCTTCAAATGGATGTATCTCTTACTGTTGACATTTTAAATAAGAGACGGGCACCCTGCATTCAGGGAATAGGTCCATGTGATGTGTTCACTGAATTCCACAGGTAAGCACGGTTCTACCTAAGTCAACTCTGTGGCTGAGCAGCTGGGTGACAGTGGGCAGATGAATTCACCCATGAGCCCCAGATGCAAAGCCCATCTGCTACAAAGGAAGAATGATGCCAGCTCTACCTATCTCCCCAGGCTGCCCCTGCCTTGGGGCCACTTACTGTCATCCAGGGGCATCTTCCTCTGTGGGGTGACAGCAGTGGGCTTCAGACTGCGATAATCCCGGGACAGCGCAGAGATGAGGCTGGCATGGTTCATGGAGCGCACAGGCCACTGCTGCTCACTCTCTGGGAGGTTTGGCCACGGAAGCAGCAGGATGTTCGAGAGGGCTCGGCACACCAACACCTGAGCCTGGAACAGACCCAAGGGTATCCATCCAGCATAAGTTTACGACCAACGTGGACAGCAGAGCAGCTGCACCTGACATGACCTTTGACACCGACCGCACACACTGAGCTCAGGCCTTGGGCTCCTTTCTTAAAACCTGGGCCTGGGACTTGGGTCCAACTTGAACAATCCAGGAAGGAGAGAAAAACTGAAGAAACAACACCAAATCTGGGCCAAGCACATCTGAAGGCCAGCCTCTATCATCATTCTTACTGCTGGCACTTTCCCTCTAATCCGTTGCTTGAAGCGTTAAGAGGCGGAGAAATCACTGATATTGAGTCTAACCTGTCCCTCGGCCACTGGCTCCTGATACCCTCCACCGAGAAGCTACTCAGAACACTGCTGTCGAGTCTTTTACACTCAATGTGCCCTTAGGGACAAGTCAGAAGCAACACATTCACAGTCACATTCATTTTAAGTAACTGCTTTGACGCCCCTATGACCCTGCCCCCATTTCGTTGCTTTAAACTTCTAGCCTGAGCCTCCCAGAGGATTGTAAGAGAATATACTTGTCTGGAGTGTCTCAACCCTAAGAAAACAAACATTTAACAATAAAAACAGACTGTTTAAACCACAAAGAATACAAAGAGGACTCTCCCAGCACCAGCCAAACTGCCAGCTCTCAAAGCACCATAATCACCAGGCCTGTCGGGAGGAACTTTTTATGTCTGAATCAGCACACTGACTGTGTTGAGAAGGAAGGTCTTAACAAGAGAGCACTGAGGCTGCATCAGTGTCATACATGTAAGAAATCCACATACGCTGGCAGGGCCTGTAAGCTCTAAGTATAAGATGAAAGGTTAGATTCTTCTTCCTCAGCCTCTCTGAGCCTGAGCCACATGGCTCTGGGGACCCCAGGGGAGCCCTGAGGCCTCACCTTATCGACAAGTCGCTGGGCAGAGGCATCAGTGATCCTGTTGAATACTTTCTGCACTGCAGGGATGCTGATCAGAAAGACAGGTCGCACAGTGGTAGCCAGTGAGACCAGTAAGTGGCACGCAGATAGCAGCAACTTATCTTGGACCTGGGGAGGGAAGAAGACATGTCAGCTCACAACATCTCCTGTGAGACTGGTATTAGAAGAATTTGATGAGGCAACCATGAGCTGAATACGGGGCTTGATGCCAAACTACATCAACTAGAAAGTGAAGTCACTCAGTCATGTCCGACTCTTTGCGACCCCATGGACTGTAGCCTATCAGGCTCCTCCGTCCATGGGATTTTCCAGGCAAGAGTGCTGGAGTGGATTGCCATTTCCTTCTCCAGGGGATCTTCCTGACCCAGGAATCAAACCTAGGTCTCCCGCATTGCGGGCAGACGCTTTACCGCCTGAGACATCAGGGAAGCCACAACTAGACTCTGTCTCAAAGAAGTTTTCCTATAATAATGCCCAGTGACAAGGTTTCCTCTTCCCTGCCACATCCACAGCTGCTGCCCTCAAGCCAAGACCGTCGTCTCTAATTTTCTAGCTCTCAGCCACGAACTCAGTCACTTCTCAGCTCCTGAATCTACAGTGGCTCCCTGTCAGCATTTAAAGCACATGGCAAACTCCTTGGCATATCATCCAAACAACTGGGGATCGTTCATCTGACTCTTCTTACTCTAGTCAAGTGGAGATCTCTCTTAACCTCCCATTCTGCAGTCCATCAATCACACCAGGCTTGCCTACTTCCTTCACTTCAACAGGCCAATCAAACCCATGGTTTAAGTACCATTCTATCCCTTTCAAGTTATCTAGCAAAAGCGAAGATGCTTCGAAAACAGGACCAGAAGCTAGTAAGACTACAGTCCAACAGCACACCAAAGAGCCAGTGGTATGCAGAATAATTTAGAAAAATTACATAATTTCCTAAAACCGCAAAATATCCCTAACCTTTGAACCCTATAATCCCAGTTATTCTAACCAAATTACCTAAAAGTGATAAAGCTACAGTCATGAGTACACACATTTCAAAACTATCTGTAATGAATTGTTAACAAATGGGACACAATTTAAAAGATCAGCGATGGATAGGTGAATTCTCAAACCAACCCCTCACAGGATTATCATAACTCATTTACAAATTACGATTATAAACACAACAAAAATTTATAGAAAACAGCACACTGTTCTGTTAACAGTGGTACAGAATGCCATATATGAGTAAAACTACCAGAAAAAGAAGAAAAAAGGAAAAGAAGTATCTACATGCTTTAGTATTATAACTTGGTGGTTTCCTTAGAGGACAGCTTAGAATCTATCAAGTTTTACATGGATAGAACCTTAGACCCAGCAATTACACTTCTAGGAACCTATCCTCCAAGGATGTACATACAAGGGTCTAATTTCCAACAAAAGAAGAGCTATCATACACCCCCACTACAGAATAGCACTGGCCAGCTTCACACACTACATTTGTTTGCCACATGTAAAGGTCTCCAAGGCACACTGTGACACAAAAGAAGATATTAATTTATCTCCAGCTGTCTACAAACATTTACCTATGTGTATGAGACCCGGAAAAAGTCTGAAGGCTATGCAACAAACGGCTGACAGTGCTTACCCTGGAAAGGAAAATGTTTTGGAGGAAGGAATTAGAGAGTACCATACATTTGAATAGTATTTTACTTCTAGACAATGAGCATGTATTCATGGGAGACTTAGAGAATTGCACGAATGGGTATAATTGAATTTATATGGGCTAGAACTGAAAAGGAACGTGAAATGGCGCACAGTTCTATCACGGCGGCAAGAACTGGGTCTCATATTATGTGGCATTATAAATGGGTATATGAAGAGGAGGACAGATGGGGAGTTAAAGAGATGCAGCCTTCGCTGTTTCAAGACCTTGGTGGTGATGAGAGGTGTGATTGCATCCATGGTGGTGGAGATGAGCGAAACGAACTGCTGGGTATTCTGCCGATGCGCCTCGCTGCAGTACTGTGCGAGCCAGTGAGAGTAGGCCTGTAGGGCAGCCAGGGACTGAGCATGCCTGCGAAGAGAGAGAAGACGCGATGTTACAGGTTAAGGTCAGAATACATCAGCACTAAATCTACTTTCACAAGAGGAAAGAATTCCACCCATCGTATTTACCAATCTACACCACGCGTGACAGGCTAGAAATCTTCTCCTTGTGCCCTAAGGACCTAAAGTTAAAACCCGTCATCTAAATATTGCCACCACTGCCTGGAACCCAGAAGGCAGTTAGCAAACGTCTATCAGACCTCATTCAATCTTTCTGTGACACACATGGGGTCAGGTGAGAGAATGGTAAATAATAAAACCAGAATCCAAGAACTCAAGTGATAATGTGTTAGACTGGGAAATAGTAAAAATTTTATACCCTAACTACAGACCGGGACGTAGAAAACTACCAGGAATTAGAGCTTTACAAATAAGCTTTGATACAAGACTCTCAGCTTTAAGCTTCCATCACACCATACATGGTATCTGGCTGAGGCTTGAAGGAGCAAAGACTACAGTTTCTGCTGATGTTGTACTGCACCATACACACGACAAAATAGTTCAGTTCAGTTCAGTCGCTCAGTCGTGTCCGACTCTTTTCGACCCCATGAATCGTAGCATACCAGGCTTCCCTGTCCATCACCAACTCCTAGAGTTCATCAAACTCATGTCCATTGAGTTGGTGATGCCATCCAGCCACCTCATCCTGTCATCCCCTTCTCCTCCTGCCCCCAATCCCTCCCAACATCAGAGTCTTTTCCAATGAGTCAGCTCTTCATGTGAGGTGGCCAAAGTATTGGAGTTTCAGCTTTAGCATCAGTCCTTCCAATGAACACCCAAGACTGACCTCCTTTAGAATGGACTGGTTGGATCTCCTTGCAGTCCAACGGACTCTCAAGAGTCTTCTCCAACACCACACTTCAAAAGCATCAATTCTTTAGCGCTCAGCTTTCTTCACAGTCCAACCCTCACATCCATACATGACCACTGGAAAAACCACAGCCTTGACTAGACGGACCTTTGTTGGCAAAGTAATGTCTCTGCTTTTGAATATGCTATCTAGGTTGGTCATAACTTTCCTTCCAAGGAGTAAGCATCTTTTAATTTCATGGCTGCAGTCACCATCTGCAGTGATTTTAGAGCCCAAAACAATAAAGTCAGCCACTGTTTCCCCATCTATTTGCCATGAAGTGATGGGACTAGATGCCATGATCTCATTTTCTGAATGTTGAGCTTTAAGCCAGCTTTTTCACTTTCCTCTTTCACTTTCATCAAGAGGCTCTTTAGTTCTTCTTCACTTTCTGCCATAAGGGTGGTGTCATCTGCATATCTGAGGTCACTGATATTTCTCCCGGCAATCTTGATTCCAGCCTGTGCTTCTTCCAGCCCAACATTTCGCATGATGTACTCTGCATATAAGTTAAATAAGCAGGGTGACAATATACAGCCTTGACGTACTTCTTTTCCTATTTGGAACCAGTCTGTTGTTCCATGTCCAGTTCTAACTGTTGCTTCCTGACCTGCATACAGATTTCTCAAGAGGCAAGTCAGGTGGTCTGGTATTCCCATCTCTTTCAGAATTTTCCACAGCTTATTGTGATCCACACAGTCAAAGGCTTTGGCATAGTCAATAAAGCAGAAATAGCTTTTCTGGAACTCTCTGGTTTTTTCAATGATCCAACAGATGTTGGCAATTTGATTTCTGGTTCCTCTGCCTTTTCTAAAACCAGCTTGAACATCTGGAAGTTCATGGTTCACATACTGTTGAAGCCTGGATTGGACAATTTTGAGCATTACTTTGCTAGCATGTGAGATGAGTGTAACTGTGCAGTAGTTTGAGCATTCTTTGGCATTGCCTTTCTTTGGGATTAGAATGAAAACTGACCTTTTCCAGTCCTGTGGCCTCCAAAAAGTTAGTCTCTCTCCCCACCCTACCCCTCCCAAACACACAATTTGGGGAACTAACTTGTCTAGACTATAAGAGTTTTCCAAATTTGTTGGCATATTGAGTGTAGCACTTTCACAGCATCATCGTTTAGGATCTGAAATAGCTCAACTGGAATTCCATCACCTCCACTAGCTTTGTTCATAGTGATGATTCCTAAGGCCCACTTGACTTCACGTTCCAGGATGTCTGGCTCTAGGTGAGTGACCACACCATTGTGATTATCAGGGTCGTGAAGATCTTTTCTGTACAGTTCTTTTGTGTATTCTTTTACATCATAAAAGCTCACAATTCACCAAAGAGAATAAATCTTTGAAAAAGTGAGGCAGTTGTCCCAGAGCTTACAAAACACCAAACCTTCTAATAAACATAAATGGGTAATTTCTCCCTTTTCTGAAAAAATTAAGTAAGTTTTTGGGTGGGGTGATACTTTGAGACTCCATAAATAATTAACACCCTCCACAACAAATACCCGTTGAGAATCCATGCATAAATCATTCTTAAAACTTGGTGGTTGCAAACGAGGGATTTTTCTAATTCTTTTTCTTTTCATTAGCTATATTCTTCTGTAAAAAGAACTTTCTCTCCCCGATCTTCTTTTCTAATCATACGGATGCTGTATATTCAATATATTATAACTCCTTATCATTCTTATTCTTTCTTGATGATCACATCATCAAGTGGACCAAGAAGCACCCTTTCTAGCTGGCCCCCATGTCCTTTTCATACATTCCCAACCTTCCCAATTGGCTCAACAAGATTTTCCAGGGTTAGCCTGCCCCAGACTTGTACCATTTCTCCAAGGAGCCCTGATTCCTTTTGGTGGAGAATGTATCTCAGAAACCAAGAGCCTGAATACTAAAGGGAGCACTGCTTCTGTGGTGTCACTGCTTCTAGGACCTTTCAGTGGAGAAGCAAGGACACAGCAGACACTATTTAAAAATCAAACTCAGTATTAATTCCAGGGCAAACCAACCTCTAAGGGCTTCTAGACATGATGCAAGAAGGACACACCATCACATATATAACATTCTTGCTAAAACGTTTAACCTTGATCTAACACAGACAAAAACTAGACAAATCAAGATTTTTAAGTTTTTCTTAAAAAAGAAACAATTTAGATGTGAATCTCCAAAAAGTAAGTCTCTCTCCCCACCCTACCCCTCCCAAACACACAATTTGGGGAACTAACTTGTCTAGACTATAAGAGAAACACATAATGAGATTCATTAGTTAGAACCTGGATCTAAAATATATACATCTATAGATACATACGTATAAAGGACATTCCTGGGACAATTAGGTAAACTGGAATATACCACCAAATAGACATGCTTAAAAACAGGAGATGACATTACTGCCCCATGGAAGGTTTTGAGTGTTAATAATGTATTATGGTTATACAGAAGAACGCTCCTAGGAGATAAACGCTGAAGGATATAAAGGTGAAATGATGTGTTGCCTGCCCTTTATTTTCAAATAGTTCACACAAAAAACGTGTGTGTGTGTGCACGTGTGCAGGGCTTCCCTGATGGCTCAGCAGTAAAGAATCCATCTGCAGTGCAGGAGACACACGTTAGATCCCTGGGTTGGGAGGATCCCTTGGGGGAGGAAATGGCAACCCACTCCAGTATTCTTGCCTGAAAAAATCCCATAGACAGATGAGCCTGGCGGGCTACAGTCCATGGAGTCACGAAAGAGTCAGACAGCTGAGCCGCTGAGAATGCACATGCAAATGTGTATACAGAGAGAAGCAAAAACAGAAAAACACACACAGCAAATGTGGCAGAATACTTGTCAATAACAAATCGAGCTTCAGAGTATAGTATATGGGTGTTCATCCTATTACCCTCTTTTCTATAAATTTGAGCTTTTCCAAATTAAAAAGGTAGGTAAGAATAGGTACTAAACACCTTACAGTAAGAAACTATAAATTTGGGGATTTTGCTATTCACAGTAACAAAACAGTTATTTTGTATTTTATCTTAAGAATCCATTGATCAAAAAGTACAAAAAGAAAGGAGAAAGGCATCAAAGTCTGTCCTGTGAAAGGGGTGTCTGAGAATTTCTGCCAATCTTTATACATTTATACAGTTCCTTAAGCCTGAAGGAAACCTTCCCAAAATTGTGTGCAAGGCGTGTTTATGAGCAAATTAGCCTCTTTCTTGGAAGAAGCTTTCTCTAAATTCTCAAAAAGGAGAGCAATATTTAAAAAAAAAATTTTTTTAACCACCATAGTAAATGAGACTCTTTTTCTATGTATCTAATTTGAAGCTCCAGAAAGCTCTAAAACAGGGATCAGAGACTTCTTCTGCAAAAAAGTCAGAATATAAATGTTTGTTTTTGTAGGCCATCCACTCTCACCCAGAAATGTTCAACTACTCTGCCACTACAGTGCAAAAGCAGCCATACGTAATATGTAAATGAATGGGCAGGGCTTTGTTCCAATAAAAGTATCTTAAAAAGCTAGCACAGGGCTGAATCTGGCAGAATGCCTCTCCAGCCGAGAGCAAGCCTTCCGGGCAGTGACCTCTGGGAGAGGGCCCCATCTCCAGTCCCCATTCCTTCACCCCATCTCTATGTCACTTTCCTAATGGCCTCCCACCGTCGATAATGTTTCTCAGTGTGGTCCCTGGGTGCCTGGCTTCAAAGTCACTTAGGGTTCTTGTTTAATATGCAAACACCCAAGCCTTGTACCATCCTGCTGTCATCAGAATCTCTAGGGGCAGTTTCAGTCACTGGTCTCCAGGACACACTTCGTGGCATTCACAGTGAACAGTCCTAACGTGCCTATCCAGCTTCACCTCCCACCACACCAGCCGCTCCCCACACCCCTACTGTGCGACTCTGCACCACTTCTGTGTCTCGGCATGTGCTATTCTTTCCTCCTGAAATGCCTACTCCATATACCTACCCTCTGCTCCCAGCTCTCATCTGCCTGATGAATGCCACTCACTCCAGCCACCCCAGTCCCCAGATATAACAAGCTTTCTCTCTTTTGAGGTTTGGAGACGGGAGTTTTTCATCTTTTCACGACAGCCACTACAGTCCCTTTTTATCTATAAAGCCATTTGGGGGCAGAGAACAAGTCTTCTGAGAATACACAAACATCTAACTATACTTACACATCAATGAGATCAGGCTTCAATACTGATGGCACAGCAGTCTCAATGTTGTACAATTTTATCTGAGATCCATACAAAGTGACTTTGACCAATCTGTTGGCAAAGAAGAATTGTACGAATGAGGCCACGCTCAGTTTGTGGACTAAAGCACACAAAATGGACAAGGTATCAACAAAGGTCTCGAGGACGCACTTTTTTCCAATCAAAGAAGAATCAAGACCAGGTTTTCAATTTTATCCCAAAGATGTAATTGAGATATGCATAAAGATTTATATACTAAGACACAGTCTAAAGCACTACCTACAGTCTCAAACTTTTTGAGAACAATATAAATATCCAATAGACAATATAATACATCCAACAACATGATTAGAATGGAAATTGTTATTGTATGTGTACTTTATCACAATTTTAAAAATGGAAAAACAAATGTTTCAGGTAGATAGACATATGATAGAGAAAATACAGCAAAATTTAACTGTAGAATCTAGGTGATAGGTACATGGGTATTACCTACACAATTTTTTAACTTTCTGAAGATATGAAATGTTCATGATACAACACTGTGATGGGGTTGGGAAAGGGAGGACACAAAAGCTTTTAACGTAGATTAAGGTATTTTTAATTTTCAGCACAATTCTTTAAGGAGCAAGTTATTGAGCCCACTGGTTGCCCAAGGGCCCACTACATACAAATGAACATTAAATACGGCCAGCTCTACTGGGAAATGGAAGACTGCTCTTCCATTAGAGATACTCCTTTCTGAGTAAACATTAAAAAAATAAAACCTAGAGACTTGGCTAAGTTCTCTCCATGCCTGCTCTGTAAGGAACCCTGGACTCAGGTCTGCGGGGCATGCCAGGGAAGATGGTGTGTGTTTTGCTCCCTCAACCCAACAGCGCAGAAGGTCTCAAACTTCACTGAGCCAAGAATCAACTGGGGAACTAGTTATAATACAGCTTGCTGGTGCCGCCCTACAGACGCACACTGCAGCTCTGAGGCGGTCTAGAAATGTGCATCTCTAAGAGCAACCACGGGACTCTGATGCATGGGGTCCATATTCTGAAAAATATTCCTCTCTGATAGGGGCAGAAAGAAGGATTTTATTATAAAAAACCACGAGCTTGAGTCACAAGTTATTCAGGGTTGGAGAGCAGTCAGAAAGAGGTATTTCCAGTAAGCCAGGAACTAAGTAAAAGAGTCAGGGGTTCTCATCTGAAGTTCTAGGAAGTGGGGTATGGTGGTGGCGATAAGTAGGCATCAAAAAAGTCACCGTCAGTAAGTAAAACACCACTGAGTGCCCAGTGTTTACTTCTTTACATTGGTTTACACTCATACAACATGTGTACAATTTACTGGTGTTAAATATATTCATAACATGCAACTACCCCCATCATCTATCTCCATGACTCTTTCCATCTTAGAAAACTGAAACTCTGTATCCATTAAACAGTAACTCTCCACAACCCCTCCACCCCTGGCAACCACTGACTTTCTGTCTCTATCATTCTGACAACTCTAAGTACCTCATAGAAGTGAAATCATACAGCTTGTGACTTGATACTCTTCACTTACATTCAACAGCATTCTTTAATGTTCCTCCACACTAAAAATGAACTTCTAAATGTGTCTTTTAATATTTCTATGTTTAGCAGTCTTGATACTAATATTCTGTAACCGACAAGTAAAAATGCTACTGATGACAGTGGCTATAGCCATAACAAAGAGGCTTCTCTCACACTTTATTCTAAGTGAAGACAAAAGAGCCAAGTGCGTTTAACTACTGAGCCTGCAAACCTGAGCAATGCAGAAAGATGTATATACATAAGGACCTATAAAATAACGACCCTGGTCTCTGAACAGTCACCTCCCTATGAAGCCGAAATGACTGATAGACACAAGACATGGCTTAAGTTTACATTCAAAAAATATAGACTTCAGACAGAAAGACATGTTCTGTTTCTACTATCAGAGGAAACAGGCCTAGTGTAGGAAGAAGAGGAAAAAGAGCTTGAAGTAGAAGCTCTGTGTCTGGAGAGAGCTCAGCATTTGGGCTCAAGAAACTGGTAAAAGTCCATGTGCGGCCTCTCATGCACTGCATGGTCTGAGGCAAGGCACTCGCCCTCTGGGACACAGTTTACTCAGATAAAGTGATAATACCTGTCCCTCAAAATATAGAAAGAAAAGGACAAAATTACTTTCTAAAACCTATTACTGTAAACTGCTTTTCTTATTAACATTAATCTGGATTTTCAGATTTATTTAAAATTCTCAGTCATGTCTGCTTTTAAGCCAAGAGTAACAAAGAAAAGTCTGGCATGCAAGTAAGCTGGCCTGGGCCCTAGCTCCCCCTAGTGTGTTACCAGTGACATAGCCACTGTGCCAACGAAGAACCAGGTGTCTCACCTTTGGGCTGGATCCACACCCACCTGGTTTTGATCTAATCTACTTGCTGGTTACCATGAAATGACCTGAACGTTCTGTCCCTTTTATTTTCAGCAAATGATGTTTTAGGTGCCTGAGTTCATAAGAAGGGAGAGGGAGGACCTCAACAAATGCAGCCGTAAAGCCTGTGAGGGCCCCTCGAGGAAGAAGCAGTAACGGGAGCTCCGTGCAGGGAAGGCGGGGATCCGCCCCGCAGTCAGGCTTGGCAGCTGCCCTGCTTCCACTCCTCAGGACCCAAAGAGGACTGAAAAAACTAGGCCCACTCTAACAGGACCAGAGAAAGACCGCTCCAGCATCTGGCTGCCTGGTCAAGAGTGCAGACTGCCTACTTGTCTGTCCTCTTATTAACAGGGCTGTCTTAACGTCTCTTTATGACCACACCTGGTTTCTCTTGAGGTTACTCCTGTCTTTAAATATAAGCTCTTCCATGAAATCGCAGCTTATCTTTACCATGTGCTACATACTAAGCCCCAGGCTCAGGGCCTTACCTCATATAAATCTCACAATAAACCCACAGGATACTATGTCCACTCCATTTTACCAGGACCTGAATGAAGTTCAGAGAAGGGCAGTAATGCTCCACACCCCTGTGTGCAGCGGAGCCTCGAGTCAGCTGCACAGGGCAGAGCTGCCTGGCCACCAGAGCACCGCATACAAGCAGGCAAGTTGAGTTGCATGCTAGAACTGCCCACCCACCTCTCCACTACTGTGAGGGCGTCGCTGAAGCGCGCGGCGAACACGTCCCCAGTGAAGTACTCGGCCAGGCGGCCCACGGCCTGCAGCAGGGAGCTCAGGTCTCTCAGGGAACAGTGCAGGCGCCGGCAGTCGTTCTCCGCTGTGATGTTCAGCCTGGGTCCTGAAACAGAACGCCTCAGGTGGCTTTTCAACAGGAAGAACATGCTCTAATTCCCACTACAGATAACTGCCTTTCCATATGGTTCAAGGGATTCTCAAGGGAAAGGTCCCTCTAGTCAAAGGTATGGTTTTGCCAGTAGTCATGTACGATGTGAGAGTTGGACCATAAAGAAGGCTGAGCACCAAAGAATTGATGCTTTCAAACTGTGGTGTTGGAGAAGATTCCCAAGAGTCCCTTGGACTGCAAGGAGATCAAACCAGTCAATCCTAAAGGACATCAACCCTGAATACCATTGGAAGGACTGATGCTGAAGCTGAAGCTCCAATACTTTGGTCACCTGATGCCAAGAGTCAATTCACTGGAAAAGACCCTGATGCTGGGAAAGATTGAGGGCAGGAGGAGAATAGGGTGACAGAGGATAAGATAGTTGGATGGCATTACTGGCTCAGTGGACATGAGTTTGAGCAAACTCCAGGAGATAGTAAAGGACAGGGAAGCCTGGCGTGCTGCAGCTCATGGGGTCGCAAAGAGTCAAACACAACTTAGCAACTGAACAACAACAAAGGATAAGTAACGGGGCTTCCCTGATGGCTCAGTGGTAATAAATCCGCCTGCCAATGCAGAGACACAGGGGTAATAAATCCGCCTGCCAATGCAGAGATGCGGGTTCGGTCCCCGGGTTAGGAAGATTCCCCCAGAGAAGGAAATAGCAACCCACTCCAGTATTCTTGCCTGGGAAATCCCATGGACAGAGGAGCCTGGTGGCTACAGTCCACGGGGGTCACAAAGAGTCGGACACAACTGAGCACGCACACACACATGGACAGGCAACACAGTAGAGAGGAAGAAGGCAGGTTGACACCTAAGAGCTGGGGGGATGAGTCAACAAGTTCGACGCCACATAGATTTCCAAGTGATGAGGCTGGAACAGAGCCCAGGACAGCCCCAAAAGGAGGACAGGAGCCTGGAATAGGGGACACTGTGGCCAGGGCACTGTGACAGTGGGTTGCGCCCCGAGGGGCCAGAGGACAAAAGGAAGGAGGAAGAGCCGGTGACAAAGCGGCCCCGACCTGCCAGACCACCTGCCCCCCTGCAGCACTCCCCACGGAGAGCATAGCCTTGGCGCAGAAACGTCCCCTGGCAGGATTATCAGCCTGCAGGCAGCCCTGCCAAGACCATGAGATGGGTGGCTAAGGAGGGTGGGCCAGCTCCCAGGGTCAGAGCAAGAGGGTGAGCACCCCACACCGCCAGCCAGAGGAGCCCACAGAACACACAGAGCAAGCAGTGGTTGTGGTCGCGTGCGGTCATGTGAGGGGAGCGGGGCCTCTGCGCCCTCCTCTCCCGGTTAAGAAAAGCACCCCCAGCACACACCTTCCGAGCGTCAAGGCTGTCCAGGGCCACCACTGTGCAACCGAAGCCCAGGGTCAACTAAAACCTGCCAGAAGAGGGGTTCCAATTCCTCATCAGGGGCCCCTCCCTCTCCCTGCACACACCCATCCTCATCACCCACACAGCTCTACCCCGGTAACTCGTTTTCAACTTTTTCACTGTACCAATTCTCAGCATGAAGGGAAAGAGCCTTTTTCTCTATTAAAAACCAACCAAAACACCAGCCTACATCAAGTTTCCCTCATGGATGGGCATGAGACAGCTTCAAAGTCATCCTCAAGGGGCCAGCCTTCTTCCCCTCTGCCCCTCACCCACACATACATCTGGCGCATGGCCTTCCCCAGCACTGGCCCCTCAGCCTCTTCCCGGACCCCTCAGTAGAATGCTAGGGCCCGATGTGTCCTGAGGGAGTCTTCCACCTTTGGATAGCTTGGCCAGAAACACAGGGGTCTCCCTGATAATTCCTCCTATCATCCCTTGGTCGCACCTCTGTCCATTAAATTCTCTAGGCAAGAATACTGGAGTGGGTTGCCATTCCCTTCTCCTGGGGATCTTCCTGACCCAGGGATCAAATCCGAGTCTCGTGCACTGCAGGTAGACAATTGAGTCACCAGGGAAGCCCTTCCACCCTTTCAGGGGAGAACAAAACACAAGCTTAATTTAAGCCTGCTGACACATGGCAGTCTTGGGGAGATGTGGAGGGAGGGTCACATTCTTGCAAATCTCCTCTTGGCTGAAATACACACCTGGTCCCTTCTGTTTTCTGTGCTCAGCCCCTCTGCAGAATCCTGGCCATTCTCATCACTCTTGTTTAAACCTGCCCTAATTTTTCTGATAAAAAAGCAGTCATAGAATGAGAAACAGCCTGGAACTGCTGCGTGTGTTTTGAACTATTGGTTTGAACCACATCAATTTGCTGCTATTTGACTGTTTCTGGCCTACAGAACCATGGTAATTCATAGAGTTCAACTCAACACTATGTGCCATCCAAGGTTCAGATCAATCAAAACGGCAGCTGCTTCTTTGCTGATGTGTCTGCAATGCAGCCAAACGCACAGGCAGTAAGTACCCCAGATCAGTCTCTAGCCCTGCCCCCCAGCCTGGAAACCTCATACTACCATCACCACAAAATCATGCAAGGTAACCACACTGCCACCTGAGGGGGAAGGCCAGAGTTCTGTGAAAGGCTGTTCAGATCAATCCACATTTTATTCTGTTTGGCTGAGGCTTAGTTTCCTCCTCGCTCCCATCAACAACACAGAACATCCACACAGTGGAACCTGCAGGTGAGGACACTGAGACGTGTAGGTTTCAGAGACAGAAGATACCAGGGCCACACCAAAGTCCAACCTTCCATAAACCACGTTACCCTGCAGCTGTCTCAACAGATGTCCCCTAAGCCACACCAAAGAACAGCCCACAGGACTTCCCTGGCGGTCCAGTGGCTAGGACTTCACCTTCCAAAACAAGGGATGTGGGTTCAATCCCTGGTCGGGGAACTAATATCCCACATGCCTCACAGCCCCCCTCCAAAACAAAACAAAACATAAAATAGAAGCGATACTATAATAAATTTAATAAAGACTTTTAAATGTTCCACATCAAAAAAAAAAAAAAAACTTAAAAAAAACACAAAGAACAGCTCACTGGAAAGTTACTGCCCTGTAAAGAAACATATTAATGTTAAAGGTAATTCAGAGGTCAGTGGTTAAGACTTTGCTGTCTAAAGCAGGGGGTGTCAGTTTGATCCCAGGTCAGGGAGCTAGGAGTCCACATGCCTCCGGGCCAAAAAAAAAAAAAAAAGCCAAAACATAAAACAGAAGCAGCTGTGTAACAAATTCAATGAAGACTAAAAATGGTCCATATTTTTAAAAAAACTTAAAAAAATAAATTCAGTCTTTTTTTGGTGGGGGGGGTGGTGGACTGGGCAATAAAAATATAAAACTTAGCACTTAAGGTATTCCATTCAGAGAGAACAAACAAGACATAAATGAACCTAAGCAGAACCAAGAATTTAAGTCCAAAAGTCTGTATCATAAGCAATCTCTTAGGCAGGGAAGCCTGCACAGTTAAACAAAAAAGTTAGCAGGACTGCTTGGAGCAGAAATATTGCCCCAATGGGGGAGGATCTTGGTGAATAGCGGCAGAAGCCAAACACCTACAGGACAGACCCTTCGGGACATGTAAGGACACAAACGCAGCACCAGGGGCACAATGACTGATGAGGGGGTGACGCAGACCACAAGCAGTGCAAAAGACAGCCAGCCAGGGCCAAGATGACTGCCGGGGTAGAGGAGGCGCAGCGACGGCACACTTTGCCTTAGACTTTACCAAGGAAGCGGAAGCAGGGGGATCAATAGAAGTGAGTAAAGAGTAAGACTCCCAGGAACTTCCCTGGGGGTCCAGAGCCTAAGACTCGGAGCCCCTAATGCAGGGGGCCTGGGTTCAACCATGGTCAGGGAGCTAAGATTGTATCTGCCTCACAAACATAGCCAGGGGAAAAAAAAAAAAGTGAGGCTTCCATCACTCCAGAATTCAGGCCAGGAGAAGGTAAATGCAAATGAAAGGAATGAGCCCAAACCCACTGGGGAAAAGAACGTGGTTTCTGGTAAGAGGCAGTAAGGCTGACTAATATAGCATGAAGGTTATGCGAGGGGTAAACGACCATGGGAACCAAGGAACAAATCATACTCAGAGTTTCCATTTTTTAATAGCCTTTGCGTTGGAAACTTGGCTTTTGCTTCATCATGGATAAGAAAGCTCATCTTAAAACAGGAAATAAGTATTTCTCTGGCCTGAGAGGGTCTGCCCCTTGAGTATATGCCCCAAGGATCAGTGCTTGGGATGAGGTTTAGAAATGACCTGGAAGAGCCAAGCGTACTGCGAAATTGACAGCAAACGGGCTGCAATGAGAGCAGGCCTACAATACTTCATTTAGGGAAAAATCAATCAGATTATCCTTCTCGGACGAGAAAATCTAAGTTATGAGATAAAGGACTTGGGAATCACTGCAGACTGCCACCTGAAGACAGACTCAATGTAATGTTAAAAAGTCAGCTACTAATACTGACTTTAGGTATCTATTCTGGGAGGAAAAGAGTACATGCTCAATTTTATCTTTAAGATCAATAATAACTTTTTTAGGATCCTGTGTGGGTGCTCAGTCTGACTCTTTGCAACCCTATGGACTGCAGCGCACCAGGGTCCTCTGTCCATGGAATTTTTCAGGCAAGGAATCTGGAGTGGCTTGCCATTTCTTCCTTCAGGGGATCTTCTCAATCCAGGGATCAAACTTGTGTCTCCTGCATCTCCTGCACTGGCAGGTGGACTCTTTACCATTGTGCGACTTTAGGGTCCTGAGTATATTCTAATTTGAACAAGAGCCCTGAGGGAGAAAACATTACAGTATGATTTTTTCCCCAAGAATTTTTTCCTAGATTTTGGAAATATCTGCAGCATCTGTACACAGTCCAAAGACTTCCATGAATGTTGATGGCATATCATACAGGTACATTTGCTTTGAAAAGTAGTCTTTTTAAAGTTCTACAGAAGTTGTTCTTACTCGATCTACACAAATCAGGGTCTAGAGTTGGGGCATGCCAAGCCCGTCAACCTCCTGGGGCCCAGTGGGTTGTTTATTGGTAGAAGCTAATCTGGTCATGGAAACAAGCAGTCACAGGCCACCAAGAAGGGCACCCTCGTAAAGAGCCTCTTGGGGAGGCTCTGCCACAAATAACAAGCTCATCCAGGCGCTGGGCTGTACCCCGGGCAGCTGTGTGCCAGGCTGAAGCAGCAGTTATACAAGAGAGGGGCAGCTGGCCAGGGCCAGGGTAACTCCTGCAAGGAAAACTGTGTGGGCGTATGGGTGGGTGGGCATGTGTGCAGCACAAGTGTTTGCAAGCACTTGGTTAAGTTCCTATGTGTCTGTGCGTGTGTCTATGTGTGTGTGTTTGTAGCACAAATGTGTTTGCAAGAATGATGTTCCTGGTGCTTTCGGCTGGCAGAATGAATATCAGATTTTAGCTAATTCAACTTTTTATCGTTTCCTAGTATACCCTCCTGGGACTAGCGCCACAAGCTATGTAACCCTGAGTAAACTAACATCTCTGAACATGAATTTCCTCTTTTGTAAAACAAGAGAACTGTGATTAGTACTTACACCTCACAGGAGAGTTGAGAGAATTAAATAACAAGAACAAATAATATGGTGCCTGGCATGCAATACCTCTTCTACAAACAGAAGCTATCATTATTAACAAAATAATCCCAAAATGCTAACCTTAAACCCCCAACTGGTGAACCCTGCCAACAGCAGGCCAAAGCCTTTCCAAATGGCCACAGTCAGGGCCACTGACACAGGAGGGCTTAACAGTGGCACAGCGGTAAGGAATCTGCCTGCCAGTGCAGGAGACACAAGAGACACAAGTTCGATCCCTGGGTCGGGAAGATCCCCTGGAGGAGGAAACAGCAACTACTGTCTTGCCAGAACAATCCCATGGACAGAGGAGCCTGGCAAGCTGTAGTTCACAGGGTCACAAAGAGCTGGGCACGACTTAGCAACTCAACAACAACAACGCTGACACAAGAGAGCTGACAATCACCATGATCGGTTCTACCAGGTCGTCTGCTGCAGAGCTTGCTCCCAAGTCCTCCCGGGAGGATGATTTTTCAGAACCTTTTTTCCGAACATTAAATTAGAAAATAAAAGACAGCCTACCTGACCCTGCAGTAACTATAAACTGCTGCAACCCCAGGTAAACTTCTAAATTGTCCTGAAGAACTGGGAACTGAAAACCAAGAAACAGAAGGTAAAAAAAACACATAAATGTGAATTTTAACAGCATTTCAACATTGAAAGAAGTACCTGTAGTGGGAGGAGCAGGGTAAAAAACTTTTCTCTGGGAGCCTTTACACACAGCTAAGAGGTGGCACCCCTCAGCACCTCCCACCCCCAAAGTCTTCTACAATTAAAACCACCAGTTAATACTTGGAATAAGAAAGAAAATAACGCACTAGTCCCATACTTTTCTAAACAAGGCTCTATGATTATTATGACAATTATGTCCTTAAAGGAAGATATCAAGCCCCCAAATGATCTATACTTTCTAGAGCTCTAACACAGGACCCACCTCCCTTCAAGTCCAAGGAAAACCCTGCCCTTGAAAAAAAGCGCAGTTAAGCCTTATTTAAGTGCTTGATAGAGTGAAGAGACAGCCAAATTATTTGTAGTCAGTTTGCCTTACTCATTTAGCAGACAGGACCTTCATAATCAGAGCTCTATCTTTTCTTCCTAAAGCTGCTAACTCACCATTAAGATAAAATTAAGATGTTATTGTGACAGGTCCCCACAAAAGGCAGATGGCAAAGTAAGATGGCACTCTCCATGAGAGAACACAAGACAGCTGGGCGGTGCAGTGCAAACCCGACCCCAGTGAATTATCCTGCCTTCAGAGGAGACGTGGACTTAACGAAATCCCTTCAAATAACAAGCATCACTTGGCGAATGCAATCAGTCCTTATGACGTAAATATAGACACAAAGTGCCCAGCAAATAATCTGCCAACAGTTTTGTGAGTTTTACAAAGGCTAACTTTCCAACAGTGTAATTTTTATAACTAAATTTTCCACTTGGCTTGGCCACTTGTAAGCCACTGGTGAAAGCATAAAGGCATCAGTAAAATTTATATTACACCCAAGAGTTTAGGAAAGAAAAACAGAGCTTCCAAAAGCTCATTTTAAAATACTGGGAGGAAATGTTAAACACATTAAATTCAAGGGTCAGTTATCATAATTATTATTCTCTGTTGAAAACATATACATTTTATAAGACTGGTGAGCACAAAAGCCTTACTACTCATGCTATATGCAGGGAAATAGTTAGGCTCTTCACTCCCCTCCAAACGGTGAGTTACCAGTGTTGAGAAGGCGTGTGTGGGAAGGAGCTCCATCACTTTGGCCACTACCTCCAAGCTCTGGCGTAAGTACCGCTGCCACTCTGTCTGCTGCTGCGGGGCAAACACAGAAGGATCAGCTCTTCCCAGAATGGCAGAGGCTCATCAGCTTTCCTGCCAGCCTGCCCTCCACCTCAAGCCCACTCTCCAACAAAGTATGTGGAGAAATAGTAAACCAGGTTATTTGGTACTTTAAAAATGCCAAGCTAAAAAAATTTTTGATCCAATAAATTAATGTCATAAGAACCTGGTTCCTCAAAAAGGAAACGATTCACATAAAATGACCTACTTTTCTCTCTGTCATAGGAATAAGAGATTTTAAAAAGTGACTAGTAAAATAAATGCTCGAGTCCCCTTTCCGTCATCCCAGCTATAGGAATTTGTCATTCATTACCTTCTGAGACAGCCCGTTCCTGAACTTACATAACCAGCCACACCAGTGCTACACAAAGTATGGTTGATGAACAGGCAGCATCGGCATCTCTGGGGTGGGGGGTTGTCAGAAATGCAAATTCTGGCCATGCTCCCCTCCACCCCTCCCCCCCACACACTGCCTGAATCAAAGTCTGCTTAACAAGCTGTCTCACAGCGCCTCTTACTCAGGCTAAACTATGAGATGCACTGGCTTACATCAGACAGGTAACAGATGTGAAGCTAAAGTCTACTAAGTGCTGCCAAGCACCTACTACCCACCAGGCACGTGCCACCGTATCCACGTGTGGTGCCCACACGTAACCGTCAACACAGGTCGGTTCAGAGAGAGCCTTCCTCTTCTGGGAGACATGGAAATGAAACCTCAGGGAAATTCAGTGACCAGACTGCTACCTTCTTCGTACTCAAGGCTGCACAGTCAAATCTAGGCCATCTGGTTCCAAGCAGAAGGCTGTTTCTAACCCAGATATGGCTACCCTCAAGGTCTTAACCACAGCACAGTGGCTGCTATTCTGAGAGCCATAACAGTGACTTGAAAATGTTTAAATGCATGGTGGTTAAGAAAAAGGAACACTGGAATTGTATCCTTAAAGACGTTTTTCTTACCAATGTGAAGCATGTCAGCATCAATAAACTCAAGGTTAACTTTGAGATATCAGTTTATATTAATAACATATAGTCAAAAGAGATGTCCTTTTATTCTAGCCTAATCATTTAAGTATCTCTAACTATCTCTACCAGTATCCAGCTGGCTTATATTTGTTTCCCAGAATGTGGATGCAAGGCAGGGGAAAATAGGTGGGATGCCAAGTTCTTACTAAACCACTTTTCACTGTACGTATGGTTGCTTTACTTACATCTCTAGTCCATATAGGTAAATGCCTGTAAAATATTTTTACAGTTCATAAACCCAAATCGACCAGCAGAATACAAATTTCAAATGTGTAACTCAAACCGTAAGACTGCTCTGGCTTAAAGATGGTCTCCAGAGCAAAGAGCTATGGGTTCCAAGTCTCCATTTCCATTCATACCACAGTAAGGCAAGGATTAAGGCCAACGAGGCTATGCTGCTTACATCGTCATCTAGAGTCTCATCATCCAACTCCTCCAGCTGGGCCTGGTTGTATCTGAACTGGATGCGATTCAACACCTCCGTCAGCAAGAGGACTAGGGCGTCTTCGTACCTGCGTGGCAGGGAGAAATGCAGCATCAGGTGAGAGCAGGCTCTTAGCCTAGGATTTCAAAAAGGCCCCCTGCATTCTGAAGGGAATGGTGTCTACACTGGATTACCACATACAGGAAGCATCTAAACTAAACTTAGTTTATGGTTTGGCAAATGCTACGTGACAGTGGGACAGGAGCAGGGGTGTGACTTACTCAACGATGTTCCAGAACCTTCTTGTATAATATCCTTTGTCTCTGGTAGCAATTTTTGTCTTAAAAGTCTATTCTGTCTAACTTAGTATAGTCAGTGGGTGAACAATCTACCTACAATGCAGGAGACATAGAACATGGGTTCAATCCCTGGGCTGGGAAGATCCCCTGGAGGAAGCAATAGCAACCCACTCCAGTATTCTCGCCTGAAAAATCCCATGGACAGAGGAGCCTGGTGGGCTACACCCCAAAGGGTCACAAAGAGCTGGACACGAATAAGTGACAAATACCCCCCTACACAGTGTAGTTACCCTAGCTTTATTTTGGTTACTGTTGGCATGGAATATCTTTTCCTATTTCTTTTACTTTAAACCTATTTGTGCCTTTAAAATTCCAGTCAGTCTCTTGTAAACAACATGAAGTCAGTCCATTCTGCCAATCTTTGCTTTTTAACTAGGGAAGTTAAGCCTTTATATTAATGTAATTACCAATAAGGAAAGACTGACTTCTGCCATTTTGCTATTTGTTTTCTCTGTGTTTCATCTTTTATTCCTTCTGCTAGGACTGCTTCCTTTTGTGTTAAATAGATAGTTTTGAGTGTACTATTTTAATTCCCTTGCCATTTCTTTTACCATATATTTTAAAGTTTTTTTTTTCTCAGTGGTTGCCCTGAGGATTATACATGCTATATATAAATATCAATTAACTCAATGGTTTAATTTGGGGGGGGGGGGAGGTGGGGGGCTGCACCACATGGCTTGTGGGATCTCAGTTCCCTGAGCAGGAATTAAACTCAGGCCATGGCAGTGAAAGTCCAGAACCCTAGGACCAGACCACTAGGGAACCCAACGATTCAATGCTGTCAACAACTGTGAGAGGTAGGTGGTATTACTGATACTTTTCTGATGAGGAAATTATAGTTAAGAGAAGTTAAATCAACTGCCCAAGGTCACAAAGCTAGCTGGTTTGAACCCAGGGCTCCCTAACTCAACGCCTCATGTTCTCTCTACACATAAACCACCAACAGGCTTTGAGCCTGCTCCACCCATTCCCCAAAAACCTCAATTTTAGTCAACTTTTAACAACACTTAAAGTCGAAAAGAAGACATGGGAAAAGTCTAGGGACACCCTGACCCCTTGATCTGTCTAAAAATAATTTCTCAAAGAAACATTTGGAGCCGGAGGCTTGGATATTTCCCACATGTGATAAGAATCTAACTCAGCACCAAAGTTATACGTAATAGTTGCTACCACAAGGGCCAACAAGCCACTAACTTTCAAGAACAAATCATGTGGCCTAAACGTCTGTCTTAAACATTTCCTGAAATGTTTCTACGAGAAGTTCAGGGCTGGGCCCACTCAGAGCAAAGCACCCACCCCGGTGGTTCAGCTCCTAGCACCAGTCCGCTCTCCATATTCTGTGATGCTGGGACTGAGACTGCACACAACATGCTTCATCTCTGCTTGCTGGACTCGATCAAACACTGGAGGAAAACTGAACGGCAAAGGGACCCCACTCTTCCTGTGGGCTTGCTGTCCTGGCAGTGTCACCCCAACAATGGTCCCCAGGCAGTAACAGCAGCAATAACTGGTTCCAGCTTCCACACTCCCCAAGCCAGCCGAATCACACCCTCTCTCTGAGGTGCCAATAGGACCCAGGTCACCACCTCTCCTCAAAGGATTAAGTCCCAGCTCCCTGGGGGCCCTCTTCTGAGCTGTGCAACTGGGGGATTCCCTCCCCTCAGAGATCTGACCTCTAGCTGCTTGGAGGCCGTCTCCCGGGCCACTGATAGTCACTGTCCCCGGCACCTCTGCGTGGTGCCCCAGCCCTAGGGACGAAACTGCTTCCTGTAGCTACCGTCTGTGTTGTCTCAGTGTTCCCTTTTTGCTTTCCACTCCTCTAAAACTTGTTTAAGCAATTTCCTACACTGAAGTCTTAAAATAAGTAAGTGTAATTTCTGTTTTCCTGACAAGACTCTAACTTATCAATCACCTCATCTTATACCGGGAGTACCAGGACAACAAGACAATCAAAGCCAAAAGGTATCCAATACCAAGACCAAGTACAGTTCATTCAGTCTAAGAGTTACAACTCCTGTACTGAGACTGTAGATATGGTCTGCTACTGCTAAGTCGCTTCAGTCGTGTCCGACTCTGTGCGACCCCAGAGATGGTAGCCCATCAGGCTCCCCCGTCCCTGGGATTCTCCAGGAAAGAACACTGGAGTGGGTTTCCATTTCCTTCTCCAATGCATGAAAATGAAAAGTGACAGTGAAGTCGCTCAGTCGTGTCCGACTCTTAGCGACCCCATGGACTGCAGCCTACCAGGCTCCTCCGTCCATGGGATTCTCCAGGCAAGAGTACTGGAGTGTGGTGCCATTGCCTTCTCCGAGATACGGTCTAAAGACTACTTAAAAATCCTCCTGAAATGTCACATTTCAGAGCTCTGTGGGCATAGGAGCTCATTTCTTCATCAGAGACAGAGACACTGTCCCCCCTCAATCCCTCAAAGAGTCCCTCATTATTTGCCAATAACTTAACAAGCTAGACAAGATAAGTAATTAAGCATGATGGCCCAGAGGAGAATGTTAGCAGAGAAAAATCACTAATAAAATAGGCAACATCTGTGGGAAAAATTGCAAACAGAATCAAAATCCCACTTCAGTAGACTTTAGAAAAAGGCTAAGTTCAAACACTTGAGCCTAGAGCTTATATTTGTCATTTGCCTACCCAACACCCTTCTTCCCCAGGAAGAGAACACGAGGCCCTGATGCCAAATGAAAGACTATATTTCCCAGTCTTCCTCTGCAGACAGGAGTGGTCAAGGAAATCTTAAAAGAAGTTATTTGGTGGGGCCGCTGTGAAAGCTGCTTTTGTCCAACCTCTCCCCTCTACTCCTGCTGCCTGAATAACGGGTGCGATGCCTTAGATTCAGCACCCACCTTTGACCATACAGTGACTGTGGAGATGGAAGTCATGCCTACAGCTGGTAGAACAAACATGTACAGGGCTCTAAACTAGTTGACATACAAAAAATGAGAAGACACTGAACACCTGTCAAGGGAAAGACAATCAGCAAACTGTCACAGATGACACAGATGCTGGAATTATCGAAGATTTTTAAAGCAAGCTATTATAAGCATCCTTCTTGAGGGTCTTCAGCTGAAGGGTGTTTTGGGCTGAACTGCGTCCACTCAAACTTCGTATGCTGAAGCCCCCAACTCTCAGTATGACTGTATTTGGAGATAAGGCCTATGAAAGGCAATAAAAGTTGAGTGAGATCATAAGGGCGGGGAGGGCCTTAATTACATGAAGAGAAAGAGACATGAGGGAGTGGAGTGTGCTCACGCTCCCTCCTCCCCGTGCAAGCACAGAAGAGGGGCCACATGAGGACATGAAGGGAAGGCAGCGTCTGCAAGCCAGGAAGAGAGCCCTCACCAGAAACCAAATCCGCCAGCCCCCTCATCTATGACCTCCATTCTCTAGATGTAAGAGAAAATTAATTTCTATTGTTTAAGCCATCCCAGTCAGTGGTATTTCGTTATGGCAACCCGAGCTGGCTGATCGAGAAGGTAAACGATAATCAGAAAGAAACCTGGGAGCTTCCCTGGTAGTCCAGTGCCTAAGAACCTGCCTTTCCCAGGACACTGCAACTGCTGAGCCCACATGCCACAACTAAGGAAACCCGAATGCTCTGGAGCCCGTGCTCTGGAACAAGAGAAGCCGCACAAGGAGAAGCTCATGCACCACAACTATAGGGCAGCCCCTGCTTGCCACAACGAGAGAAAAGCCCTCACGCCAACAGAGACCCAACAAAGCCAAAACTAAGTAAATACATTTTTTTAGGTTTTTTTTTTTTTTAATCTGCTTGCAAATGCTGAGGACACGGGTTCAATCCCTGGTCCGAGAAGATCCCACATGCCGTGGAGCAACTAAGCCTATGCGCCACAACTACTGAGCCCACGAGCCATCACCACTGAACTCTGTGTGCTCCAGTGCCTTTGCTCTGCAACAAGAGAAGCCACTTCAATGAGAAGGCTGCGCACTGCAACGAAGAGCAGCGCCCAATCACCACAACTAGAGAAAGCAACGAAGACCCAGTGCAGCCCCCCAAAATTAATCAGCTAGTTAATTAATTTTAAAACAGAAACATGGAACTTCAGAATGAAGGGAAAGCAAGAGAACTGGCAGATCTCTGGGTAAATACAACTGCTTCTCTGTTGATTCTCTTAAGAACTTTAAAATATGAATGCTGGATGAAAGCAAAAACAGAACACTGTCTGATGGGATTTTCACTGCTCACAGATGGAAAATATATGGCAACCTCAATGCAAGAAGAGAGAGCAAAAAAGTAGTGAGGCTTCTATATTACACTTGATGTGGTAATACGTCAACTAGAAAAGTTAAATATATATGCATTTTAATATACAGAGCAATGACTTTAAAAACTCATAAATATAGTCAAACACTCAGTAGATACACTCAAAGGGAAAACTAAATTTGTGTGAAATTAACAGTTGTCGTTTAGCTGCTCAGTCATGTCCGACTTTTTGCAACCCCATGAACTGTAATCCATCAAGCTCCTCTGTTCATGGGATTTCCCAGGCAAAAATACTGGAGTGGGTTGCCATTTCCTTCTCTAGAAACTAACAAAGAGAGTCTCAAAACAAACAAAGCAAAAACTGATAGAACTGAAAGGAGATGTTGACAAATCCACAACTTTACTTGGGAGAATTCACCCCTCTCTCAGTAACTGGCAGAACAAACCGGATAAAAAGATAACCTGTAGAACGCTCTCAATCAACCTGATCTGGCATACCGATAACACTGCACCCAGCAACAGCAGAGCACACACTCTCAAGCACAGTGAGTGAGCCCCAAGAAGAGCAGGCCATAAAGCAAATCCTGACAAACTGAAAAGAACTGGAACCACACAGAATATGTTTGCAGATCATAATAAACTAGAAAACAACAGCAAGAAGATACAGGGAAAATCCTCAGATATTTAGAAATTAAACATCAAAGAGGAATTCTCAAGAGGAATTACAAAATAAATTGAATGAAAAGGAAACCAATACCTATTAGAATTTGATAGATAAAGCTAAAGCAGTGCTCAGAGGGAAACTTAAGAGCATTAAATGCTTAAATATACAATGGAAATAAACCTACAGATCAGTGTGCGCAAACCACAAATGTGATTTCAGAAGCACCCCAACTTCTTCTGAGAGTTAAATGAAATGTTATGTTAAGGCAACTACATAGCAGCTGCTTAGTAAATGTGTGATGAATGAAAGAGAACAAATGAATCAACATGCAGGCAATAAATAAACAAACCTACAAGTCAGATAACTACAAGGCACCAAAGCATAATCCTGGGTAGCTTTTTCAACTCAGTGACATATTCTGAGTGAATATTTCCTATTCACTTGAATATATCCTATTCACTTGCTCTCTGGGGCAGTCAACAGCATGAATTTCGTGTATCAAGAGCCAGAAAGCTACTGGAGCCCTGACATAAACCTAGTTAATACCTTTTACTAACGGTATCAAAATGCTGTGTGTCACAATGGCACTTCCTCTTTACTAAGCAGAAAAACCCACTCACAAGAAAAGGGCAGCAAGTTTTCTCACGCCTGCCCACATTTGTTTACAGTCCAATCTAATGTCACCCAGAATCCCTGGCAGGTCTGTGGCCAGCACCTGCCAGTACTCTCATGACAAAGGGGTTCACAGGACATGAGTCAGTAACTTTAGGTTGCTTAACACACTGCAAGTTTCCTCATCCTCCTATAAAAATAAGTTTCTACCCAGGTGTCTCCCTACACACTGACAAGCACAGAGAGAAGGAAGTTAGAGAAAGAGAGACAAAGGATGAGAACTAATACTTATTTTCTGAACATCTACTATCAGCCAAGGTACTTTATACACACTGGTTCATTTAATTTGCTCAAGAACTTGTAAAGTAGGCACAACCATTCCCAAACTAAAAAGAGGAAATGGAGACCGAAATTCAGGTCTTCCAACACCACTGATTCAAAATGGCAAACCTGGACAGTGAACCCCACTAGCAATTAGTTCAGTTGGGTGCATTACAGAATATTTATCTGTTAACAATGGGACTCAAGTTCTCCAAGTCCCCACCAGCTCTGAACAAGAAATTCTTGAGCATCTTCATTGAGCAAGGAACATGTGGAGCTCCAATTTCCAAACTCCTAGGACCAAAAATAATTCTATGTACATTTGTACTTCTAAATTTGTAGCCTACAAAGCCTACCACTTTGTTGTGAGGAATGATGCAAAACCTATAAACCACAAGAGACAGGAACTGAATGCTGTCTCTGCGACTTAACCACACCTATGTCTCCCATTTAAGACACCAAGAAAACATCTGACTACTTCCTGCAAGACCAGTTGCTTCTGAAATTCTGGTTCAAGTCACAAAAGCCCCCTGACTTCTTTCAGATATATTTTATCAGTTGAAAAACATTTGACTGCATTGACAAGCTCTTCACTAAAAATCAATGCAGTAATTATCTGTAGCCAGTGCTCTTTATCAGCTGCTTCAATATATTGGGATCTCTAAGATAACCCAGAGCTGTGGTTGCCAAACTTTCAAAACTTTCATTTAAGGTTTTTTGAGTATGTACTTCTATAAATATGCTCCGTGAGAGTTGACAGGAAACAGAGTTCAACTATTTTCTTTGAGCAGGCAGTAGACTGCATTGTACATCTTTCTTTGTCGTCTACTACCTTTGACCACTAGAGGGTGTCAGACTGACAAGCTGTTCCCCAGATGATGGTTACCATTAACGGCATAAACCACAGACAAGCTTTGGACGTTTGGATTGTTAAAGTGTGAAAGTGTTATGTGTGTATTTTTTTAAGTCATGAAAAATCAGAAAGCCTTATTCAGGATAATAATCAAAGGATCAATGAGAAAAATCCCTAGTGTTTAAAGTGGTCAGCCAGGACCGCTGACAACTGTGACGACAGATGCCTGGGCAGGCAGGCAGGCCACCATCTGCAAGTGGGCTGAGGAGTCTCTGCTCTCCAGGGGTCCTGTCATTTAACTCCACAGTCACCACCTCAGTCAAACAACAGCAACATCTTCTATGACTTATTATTACTGTGTGGTCATTACTGTGACCATCCATTGAGTGCCTAACATGTGATCGATACTATGCCAGGTATTTTATATACACGATTTCCTTGAATCCTAGCCATTCTACAAGAGAGGTATTAGTATGCTCATTTTGCAAGAGGAAATGAGACTACCATATGACCTGACCAACAGTAACACTGCTACCATGAAGCAGAAAAGGGATTTAAACTGCACCACTGCTCCTTCTATCGGTGCAGAAATCAGCACAAGTACTTCTCAGTGGAACAATACCGTATTCTCCCCACCTAAAGCACATTTGTACTGTGCTTTTAAAAGCATTTCCGTGCTGTTCATGTCCTCATCTTATTCTTCCAAAAAGTCTGAGCGATGTGAAAGACCATCTAACCACTTAAATATAGCAAAATCAGGCACAGTCCTAGAAGCAAAGGATGCGACTGCTCAACATACAAGAAAGAGAATCTGGCGGAAGCGCCTTTTCTTTGAAGAATCTCATTCAACAACACAATTACTCACAGTTGGCAAGTTCACCAAAAACAGGATCTACTGTTGTGTAAGAAGGTTTCTGATACACAAATATACTACCCAGAACCACATGTGACCTGACATCATAACAAGCTGGAAGCTATTTTGCAATCATAAAAATAGTTTGGGAAATGAAAGTGCAAATGCTTAAACTTGGAATGCAAATACCGTTTAGAATTTTAAAAACTCTTCAAACCTCAGAGACGGAAAGGGTTTTAAGAGGTTCAGTCCAACTCTCCCCAGATGGGAGTTCTCCTCACCACCTCCATTTGGCACTCTCTAGGAGAGACGTATTCACTATCTCCACCATCCACCACTGATACTATTTACCGAGCATTTGTAATGTGCTGAACACTCTAGATATATTAGCTTCAAATAGTTAGATATATAAGGACCACAGTGTATAGGAAACATACTTTCTGCCTACAAACAAGAAAAATGGTCTTGAGAAACGTGGGGAAAAAACATTTCCCCATTTTCTGTTTATAAACTATAACAAGAAGTACAAAACTAATCACCTCTGGATAGTGGGATTATAGAAAACTTATCTTCTTTATATTTTTCTATCTTTGCTAGTTTTTAAAATAAATACTTTTTTCCCTGACAAGTATTCATTATTTAGGAAATTTTCAAGCACATACAAAAGAAGTGAGGATACAATGAACTCCAAGTTCCTATCAACTGAGTTCAACATCAATTGTCAACACATGGTCAACCCACTTCCCCCACTAGCCCCAGGGAATTATTTTAAAGCAAATCTCAGATGTTGTATCATTTCATCCAATAAATACTTCAACTTATATCTCTAAAGTAAGGATCATGGGGGAGAAGGGGCCACAAAAGCATTATCATACCTAAAAATTTAATACATGTTACTTTTTTAATCAGAAAAATGATTTTTAAAAATGAGGTATCTAAGGGGAAGAGAAGACGACAATGTTCAATGGCATTACTACCTGAACAGCTTATGCGACTCCGTTTCACTGAAGCAGTCTGACTGCATGGCGGACTCTTTAGGCCACAAGAGAAACTGACCAAAATGTCTATTTCTAGTTATTAATGTTTCTGTGGTTTACCTGTTGAGAACTGCTTCCTTGTCTCCCAGACGGCTTTTAATTTTACTTGTCAGATAGTCCAAAAAGAGTGTCCAGATATCCAAACAAGAGAAGTAACCTTCATGAGTAGGCTATGGTGCAAAAGAAATCCAGACAATGAAATTACTTAATGGAACTACTCCTTAGAAACACACCCACCAGTGTTTACTTCCACCAGAACGCTACAACCATAAGCCTAGATTCCCTCGACTTCTTAGTAATAACCACAATTGGTGTCTTTTATTTGGTCTTCACGATTGGGCCCTGCTGAACTAACAAGACAAGGTTACCATGGAACATATTATTAAGGAGATATTATGCAGAACAAACCAATTTACAAAATAAGCCGAGAGAACACCTATGTTGAACTCTGAGACTGCGATGTGGAGAGTTCTCACTGATCCTCCGATTCAAATCTGCTTCAGAGAAAAAGAAATTGAGATCCAGAGATATGTTCAATGTCAGGGACAGGAGCAGGTCTCTTTACTCCCCCAGCCAATGCTCTTTCCACTATGTACTATTATAAAACCAAAACTAAGTTTCAGCGGCTTCTAAGTGACAAGTTTATACATTTGAACATTAGGAAAGAAACACCTGCAGTCTTCCTACATGACAAAGTGAGCGCATTAAGTCTGACCCGCAGGCTCCGGCTCATCTGCAAGTAGATGTGTCAAACAGGCTAACAGCAACCTCTTGCCTGAATTTTAACAAGGACAAAGTGAGAAGAGAGCAAGTCTTTGTAGGATCGTAGCAACTGGACCACTGCACTTTCTCAGGAGTTCTGTAAAATCCAGGCACTCTTTTCTCCAGTATCCAGTCCTCCGCATACACATTCAGTTTCATCTGTGGCACCCCCGCCCCACAAGCCCTTATGTATCCCCTCAAATTCTTGCTACCTACAAGAACTCCTTGGTTTTACTTGTGATTGCTCCATTTAACTACATCATTGGTAGCAGGACTAGATATGGCAAGAAATACTAACACTATCTTCTTAGATCAGCTTCCTTCCATTTCTGATCCAAGAAAATCCAGAAGTTTACATGGGCAGGTATGGAATTTGTCTAAGAGGTAACTTACAACGATGGTGGCGGTGTACAGTGAGAGTTCTATACCCAGGCTGAGTCTAAGACAGAAAAGCTATAAACTTAAAAAATGTGGCAGTGACTTCCCTAGTGGTCAGTGGTTAAGAACCCGCCTTCTAATGCAGGGGATTTGGATTTGATCCCTGCTCAGGAAACTGCGATCCCAGATACTATGAGGCAACTAAGCCCGGGGGCTCTGGAGCCCACGCTACGCAACTAGGGATGCCTATGTGCCACAGCGGAGCGCCCGCACGCCACACCCAAGACGCAACACAGCCAGATATGTCAACTTTTATTTTTCAAAGTGGCAGACTCCACTCATAATCCACAGGGCAGCCCTGGAACTAGACTGCTAACAGCTCAATCAGGACCACCGGCAGGGCCATCCTCAGAGCACAAAATGAATTAGAAAAATAAGCAGGAAAAAAAAAAACACAATAAGCCATGTGGAAATAATATGGGTAGCCTGGGGACAGGCACTCTACTGGCAGCCAGGAGATGTAGCCTTGTCCTGGCTGTAGTGTGCTGTGCTTCCTTGTCAGGAGCTTACCTAGTCGCCTTTCCTTGATTTGAAAAGCAATACCTACCAGCTCCCTCACCAAAAAACATAACTGATCAGATGCATGTGGCTTTTGAGAAAAGCCAAGAGCTAATGGCTATGTCAAAGTGCTTCATGATTACACATGTCTTTCTCATGCCTTTGAATTGAGGATTTACTAGGTGTCTTGAGGCTGGAAGAAAGTTGGGCAGATACACCCTCTTCAGGACCTGAAACACCACGGTTGACATCCACATCTACAGGCCCCACTGTGAGGCCTCCTGTGCTGCCCACAATCTGGCCTTTGATGACTGCTCTGGGCACAGAAGGCTAAGGTCATAAAGCTAGATGGGTTGACTGCACTTTTGGTGTCAACTCTGCAGAGCCCTCACAGACTCCTTTCTAAAATGTATCTATACTCAGATTTACTCATCAGATTCCAGAGCCAGTTAGTCAATAAAGACTAACTGGCAAGTGCCTTTAGAAACTAATGATACCACTACTTCTTTCTCCAGGGGATTTGTTTCCTTTTGCATTTGGTCTATCTGACCTTCACAATAGTCCTGGAAAACGGAGAGAAATTTTTCTTCTTTCCATTTTACAGACTAAAGAAACCAAGGCTCAGAAGTAAAGTCACCTGCTAAGGTGACAAGATAAGGAACAAAAAGAGAACTAGAGGACTTTCCTGGTGGTTCGATGTTTGAGAATCCGCCAGCCAATTCAGGGGGCACAGGTTCCATCCCTGGTCCTGGAAGACTCCACATGCCGTGGGGCAACTGAGCCCATGAGCCACAATTACTAAGCCCACATGCTCTAGAGCCCGTGCTGTGCAAAGAGAAGCCCCTGCACCGCCACTAGAGAGTAGCCCTCACTCACTACAAGTGGAGAAAGCCCTCGTGTGGCAAGGAAGACCCTGCTCAGTCAAAAATTTAAAAAAAAAAAAAAAAAAAGATGCCCCCTGCAGTCTAAATCCCTAGAAATTTAAAAGACTTGTCCAAGGACAGAGGCCTATTAGAAATAACCAGAGCTCCAACACCCAAAGAAGTAGTCATTAGACATGCATACTTAAAACATTTTTTTAAGCTTTCTTCTATAACATGCATCTTTAAAAGATCCCATTTTACATAGAGAGCGAAGTTATATGACATTTCATTCTGTTTTCCCAAATAAACCCCTTCTTTCTGCCCCCAGCACGGGTTCCTTCTCTCTCACATCTACTGCACTTATTCTAAAGTATCAATCAAAGCCTTCCTTTTTTCCTAATTCTCTTTCCAGTTTCTCCAGATCGATGTCAAAGCTCTCCCATTTCTGATATCTCTCTCCTGCATCCTCACCCTCCTATATCGCATCACCTCTCTGTCCCATGTTAGCCCTGGTGAGCTTAGCTGGCTTTCTCCTCGCTCTGACAGAGCGAGGGGCCTCACTGGCCCCTCTATCAGACATCTCATCAATTCTTCAACCTCCTCTTCCTCCATCCAGGCCCTTCCAAATCCCCTATTACACTCACACACCCCTCCCAGCCTCCACCCTTGCCTCTCCTCTAGCCCCATGAAGTTACATGTTTCAAACTACCAAAATGACTATCTATAAAATCAGCTGCCCTCCCTGACCTAGCAGTTCCATTCCTAGCACACACCAACAGAAGGAGTTATGCATGTCACCAAAGGCAGGCACGAGAACGTCTGCTGCATGGTTCACGGCCACCAGAAACTGGAAGTAGCCCAAATCAGCAGTGGCGCAGCTTTCTAATGACTTCCTATAAATCAGTGAGAACAAACTCCTGCCACACACAGCACAGATGAAGTTCGTAAACATAATGTTGAATGAGAAAAGTCAAACAAATCTACATTGTGTGCTTCCATTTAGAGGAGTTCTAAAACAGGCACAACTAATCTGAGCTGCTGACGTCAGAACTGGGGAGGATTTGGGAAGGACATGAGGGGATTTCTGGGGATTCTGGTAACGTTCTATTTCTTGACTTGGGTGGTGGTTACCTGGGAAATCTTTGTTCATTTTGGGAAGCCTCATGAAGCTGTACACGCATGATTTACACACTTCTTTAAGTGTGTAACCCAAAAACAAAAAGCTGTGGAGGGGAGCAGGGCAGTCTGCACCTTGAGGTTTGCGGAACCTCAATTCCCCTGACCAGAGATTGAACCCAGGCCATGGCAGTGAAAGCCCAGAATCCTAACCACCAAGGAACTCCCCAAAAAGCTTATTTTAAAGAGGACACGCGACAAGGACCTACTGTGTAGCACAGAGAACTCTGCTCAACGTTACATGACAGCCTGGATAGGAGGGCAGTTTGGGGGAGAATGGATACGTGTGTATGTATCACTGAGTCTCTATCGTGTCCACCTGAAACTATTACAACATTGTTAATCATCTATACCCCAAAACAAAATAAAGTTTAAAAAAATAAAGACAATTATATAAAAGGGGGAAAAAAAGACATGCAAATGAGCACAAGTGAAAGGGCATGACTGAAAGATCCACAACGGCACTGTGATGATGGCTGCCCAAGTCTATATGTCTACCGAACACTACTGAATTGTACAACTACAATGGTGAATTTCTTAGCAAGTAAATTCTATCTCAATAAAGTTGCTAAAATATATACAGAAACAAAAATACTGGGTCACCAGAATGTAAATTCTAATAAAAAGGACGGACTTGGCTTAAGAGGAAATACAATAAGAGCTCAAAAAACAACTGCTGAATGGGGGGAACAACTGGACCCCAAAACTGAACTCTTGAGAGCTGTACTATCTACCGTCTCCTTGTGGGAAGGCTTAGTGACAGCTACAGACTACAGCTAAAGGTCCTATGGATTCAAATTCTGGCTACACTGCTTACCAACTCTTACGACCCTCAGCAAGTTACTCTTTGTGCCTCAGTTTCTTTATCTGTAAAATGGGGATGATAATAATACCTACCTCATAGCGTTGTTATGAAGGATAAAGGTGTTCATCTTCATATAGTAAGCGCTATGTAAATGTTCACAAAATAAAATAAAGTTCTTTCTCCCCAAAATAACAAAGTGGGCTTCTTGAGTGGGAAAGGGATGGATATGGGTCATTCCAGTGCTTTACCTGATGAAATGTGTATTTGAACAAAAGTGTCAAAAACTCCACCACAGGGAACTGGGAGTAGGACTCGATTCTCCTTAGGTGAACGCTCACAAAGAGCCGCAGAAAGTCAGTAAACTTCTCGATGTAGCTAGAGAAGACAAGAAGACAAAAGGCAACAGTGAGAAACTCAGTTACCTCCTTAGAGGAGAATTCAATTCAATCCAAATTTCTTTCAGTACAGAACTATACAGATTTATAACATATTTTCAGTTAAAAATATAAAGGCCTGCAACAATTACCTACAGCTCAGGCAACCCTTCATTCCATTACCACCTGAAACACAGCAGAAAAGCAACTTTAATCCTCAGATACCATCTACTAAGGCACCTTATAAGCTAGCATCCTCACATTTGCTAACTCAGTGACCCAATTAAAGGGAAAGGAAATGGTACTAAAAAGGTCGATAGGCAGATCGGCTGTCATTTCAATGGGGCACGTCTGGACGGCTGGTTTTCTTTGCTAAGAGGCCAAAATATTACAACGAATGTGCTAAAAACCCCAAAATAAAACAAGGCTATACAAAAGGCATGGCATCCAGGTAAGATCTATTCAAGCTTGCAACCCAGTGTTCGTGTTTTTCCCCACCCTCTAGCTCTGGTGCTAATTAAACACAGCACATCCCAATCCATTCTAAAAAATTTCAGAAGTAAGGGAGGAGGGCTGTTCGAGCTGGACAAGACTCAGGGACAATTTAGCGATGCTTCATTTTACAGATGAGGCCCAGAGAGACAAAGTGACTGGCCCAAGGTCACTCAGCCAGCTCATGGAAGAATGGGACCACCATCCACTCCCAATCCAGTGCTCTTTCTTTTCACATCACAGGGAGTTCCCAATTCATTTGTATTCAAAAATCATTTCACAGAGGAGTGTGGGTCACAGCTGTAAGGATAAGAGATGTCTGTTATTAAATACACAGCACATCATCACTCTCACATTTCAGAAACTGTCATTATAAGCCCCTCAATACCAAAAGGTGATTAGAAAATGAGATGGGTGTACCTCCATAAATCACATTTCAGAGACTGATTAAAAAAAGGTAAACCTGGTCTTAGCCAAAAATTATATGTTGGCTAAAAGCAGTTCTGACAGTCCTAACTGCAAAAAGCTGGCCTTTTTGTTTAAAGCAAAGATATATGAGATAATAAAGGGGAAGAAGACTAGTCCTGAGAAGAGCAAAACTGGCCCATCAATAAACGTCCCAAATTGCTCCTGGGACCTAGCACCTGAGGGTGACCAATTGGTCTGTGTGGCTGCCACACACAGGTAAGTTTATCTGAAGCTTTAAAAAAAAATTACTTTGTTTGATAAGGATCATGGGGCCAAACACTTAAAAAACAGTAAGGCACCAATCAACTGTACTTAGAGATGGGAAAGTACAAAAGAACTCCTCTCTGAAGCCTTCAATCACTAAGACTCAAGAGCAGGAACTCTTCATTCCTTGCTCTGCTTATTACATTTTGACGTGGTTATTCAAAGCTGTCAACCATTTTGCTGTTCTTTAGGAAGCCGTACTCAATTCCCTACCACCCATAAAAGAATAAGGAAAAGTCGTAGATCATGTAACACACAATCTCAATTTTATTTTCATCTCCAACTCAATTTTTAAAAAGAATACAGGCAAGACTGTTTGGCAGCTAACACTCAGATTTTATTTCACCTCATTTTCTTTCCCTTGCCCACCTTCTGGTACAGGTGCTAATGAGCAGTAGAAAGTTAGAAAAAAAAGCAGGAGAAGAGAGGCAAGAAACCTGGGGTTAAGTAGCTCCTAAACAACTGAGAAAGGACTTAGCTGTTTAGAATTAGGGGGAAGGGACCCAAGAGCCAGGAAGCAAGCACACAGTATTGTTCATGTCACCTTTCTGCTTCCAGGCACCTCTCAGCTTTCACAGGGCAAGAGGAAGCATAGGATTAAAATATAAAACCAAGAGCACAAAAGTTACATGTGACAAAATCAGTATACATCATCCATGACGACATTTTTATACCACCCAAATGTAAGCCGTAACAGACATTAGACTACAAGTAAAAGTCAAAACAACTGATATCTATTTGATGCTTGGTGTAAGCTGCTAGGTTAACTGTTGGGTTTTTTTAACTATATGAAGATACAGCCTTACTTAACCAAAGCTACAAAGGATATAAACATATACAGTTGTGTGTTTGAAAGCTGATACCTTTGAATTCAGATAGAAAGCCATTATCAAATAATGCAAAATAAACCCACATATTACCATATCAGATTATGAGTTCCTTTGTGAATATACAAAGAAAATTTCACAGAAAGCTTGTTCACAATGAACCAAACCAAAATAATCTTACATACCAATTTTTTTCAACTTTAGAAAAACTTGTCAAACTCGCTAAATTTAAAAAAGACTAGAACCGTCTTGACTTTAGGCACTTGACTTTATATCCCACTGCTTACTCTAAGGAAAAGGAAACGGCTTAATTCTGTATAGAACAACAAAAACAAACCAAGGAAAATTGATTGAAATACTAATGACTTTTGCTCCCAGGCAATCTAGAAATATTTACTAATTCAATACAATTTATCTGCTTGAAACTTTCTGAACGGTCAACATAATGTTCTTGATATATAAGCTTCCAATCTTCCCCTGTTTTTACACAGCAGTAGCATCACATTAATGAACACTGTAAGATTCATAAATGACATCATCTCTAAGGGAAATAAACAATGAGACTGTGCCTCAGCTCACTGTGGAGTCATCTGAGTCCTTAACAAAGACAGGCAAAGTGACTTTAGGCTGCTTTCAAGAGGACAGTAACCAAGAAACACAGATGTCTGCCCACATGAACATCTCCCCTCTCTTCTGAGGAAACCTTGCCAGCGGCATAAAACTTACAATAATGACAACATTCCTATACACTGCACGACGTTCATTTGGGAAAAGTCAAACAGTGAGAACCAACAAGCAACACCAAGCGAGGAAAGGCGAGTGTAACTCCTGTACCTCCACGGGCCTCCTCTCCTGTGCTTGGCTCTGCCTGAGCAGCGGTCCCCGCTCCTGCACCACCTCAGACCTGCAGGCAAAGAGTGAGGAAGAGGGCGGACGAGGGAGGAAGGGAGGACAGGAGATGGACGGGCAAAGAAGACAACCAACCTGTACAACGTACAATCGCTTTTCCTCCTCAACTTATTTCCCTTAACCACCCGAGCCCTCCTGGCTAAGCTCAGACTTACTGGCACATACCTACCTCTCCGTTCCTCACCAGGAGCCCCAGGTTCTGAAACCAAAGAGGATTACGGACACTAGGCAGCACAACGTGATCAACAGTCAAGGCCCGTTCTGGGGCACAGCCGAAGCCACACCTGTTTTCATTACCTCTCATCGAGTTCTTCTAGCCTGCTCTTCACTGTGTGGGCATTGTTATCCTTGGTGATTTTCTGCAGGAGGTAGAAAGTCTGCTGGAACATACGCAGTAAGTACTCCTCGAATTCCATAGGCACACAGTTCTTGGACATGAGTTCATTGATGCAGGACATGGCCAGGACCCCCAACCGGCCTCGCTCTTGACCCAACACACAGTTCTGGCTGCTGCCGTTAACTGATGCCATCTTTCTGGCCCGGATGTCACAGCCAAAGCGCGCAAAGTGGAAGATGGTGGTAAGGAGGGACGGGGTGATGCTGGCAGACAGAGGAATCCAACTGAAGAGATGGGCCAGGCACTCCAACGCCAGGGAACAGATATACTCACTCTCCGCATCAAGAATGGGGATTGGCTGATTCAACAGTTTGGCTGAACTAGGACTCTGCAACAGGTTACTCAGTAAGTCACCTGAAATACAAAAGACTTTAAGATACACGCCATCAAATCTCTTACAAACCAACTTAAGAAAGAATTCTCCTTAAAAAAACAAAAAAAAAGGAGCATTAGTGCAAAGCAGAAGCTCTCAAAGTTTGGTCCGGGGACCCCTAACAGTCCCCAGGAACTCCATTTGGAGGTTCACAAATTCACAATATTTTTTTAAAAATGCTATTTTCCCCTCTCATTTTTATTATCTCTCAAGTGTAAAACAGAGCTCTCCAGAGGCTACGTTCCACAAGCAAGAAAAAGCAAAAGCTATCTATCATTAAGCTACGTGTTAGAGATTTACAAACTATAAAATAACTCCACTCTAAGTAAAAATTTCTGATTGCTTTGGAAAGTTATTTTTTCATTAAGATATATTATTTGTTTATATGTACTGAATCCAGTACAGTTACTTTTAAAAGAATTAATATGTAAATCAACTATATTCCAATAAAAAAAGAATGCAGGGGACATGGGTTCAAGCCCTGGTGAGGAAACTAAAATACCCCATGCCTCGGGGCAACTAAGGCTACATAACCACAAACAAAGAACCCGAGGGCCACAGCTGCTGAGCCCGTGAACTCTAGAGCTCATGCTCCACAACCAGAGAAGCCCTCGTGCCACAACAAAAAACGCTCATGCACGGCAACCAGAGAAAGCCTGTGGCCACAATGGAGAGCCGTCATAAAATGGTATACTGTTCTGAAATGTGCACAAATATAATAGTAGTACTACTACAACAATACACTATAAAACCAAGATGAATTACATGAGGAGAAATAAAATGACACCTCCCAAAAAAGGATATTTCTAAATTTTCTCAGTTTTGATATCAACAGATAAAACTCATAAAGCTCTTTGAGGACCTCAATAATCCTTAAGAGTACCAAAGCTGAGGGTGGGTCAAACAGGCTGAGAGCATTAAAAAGGTACAAACTTCCAGCTATAAGATAAATAAGCCCTGGGGAGGGGATGTGATGTACAATATAGTTTACAATACAGCATCTGAATGCTGCTGAGAGTATAAAACAAGTTTTCACCCCAAGAAAAGTATTTGTAACTATGTGTGGTAATGGGTGTTAATAAATTTACTGTTGATAGATCAGAATGTGGTGATCATTCTGCAAAATATACATAAACTATTATGTTATGCACCAGAAACTAACACTAACAGTGTTACATGTCAGTTATATTAAATATCTCAATTTAAAAAGAGAGAGAACAAACAGGCCCGAGGACCAAAATGTGAAACTACTGGGCTAGTCAAGGTGAGGTCTGTGGACCTGCATCAACATAACCTGGGAGCTGGTCAGAGATACCAATGTTCAGGTGCCACTCACTCCCACTGAACCAGAAGCTAGGAGGGTCAGGAAGCTGCGCCTGTATGAGCTCTCCAGGTGATTCTTATGCTTTCTCATTAGTTTTGAAGAGCCCTGAACTAAACACCAAAGGAAATCATACAAAATGAAACTGGGGGTGGGGAGATGGCTATAAAACGATTTTAGAAAAGACAAAAAAAAAAGACATTCAGTAACTATAACAAGAAGTCTTTCTGAAATAAACATGAGACTATAAAAGAAAAGGGCTTATTCTGCCCCAAGAAAAAAAATAAGGAGTAATCAATACAAAAACTTTAGGAATAAAGAAGGAATGAAGGCAGCAAAAGCACCTACACAAAGAAGAAAACCCTGAAGTCAGACTTCACCGTAACATTCAAAGCCGAAAACCAGCGGTGCACTGTCGCAAGTTCTGGGGCAAAGAATGACTCAAGCCCAAAGGTCTCTGAGTATAAAGAGAGGGGACCTTTTTTCAAACACGCAAAAATTCAAATAATATATTGCCCACAAATTCTTAGGGAGAATAATGAACAAGAAACCATGTACATAAAGAGATAAATAAAAATGAAGAATTACGGAATGGAGAAGCTGTGGCAAAGGGACTAATGCAAGTACTGAGTTAAACATAGAATCAAGACCAAACAAACGGAAGAATAATAGAAGGCCGTGCTAACTAACTTTCTCATCTTCCACAAGCAGTAAGTCTCAAAATATATGGACTAAAATTAAACATGTAGTCAGAAATTTGTTTTCATAATCTTTCTTTTCTTATCTTTGGAGATATCTGTTACAAACTAATATTCCTGGTGGAAAAAGTATCTCACGGTCAGCAATTACTTCCATTTAGTACTTTCTGTTAAATTCAAGTAAAACTAAAATTTAATAGTCTTTATAAAAAAATAAAAATAGGACTTCCCTGGTGGTCCAGTGGTTGAGTATCCACCTGCCAATGCAAGGAACAAGGGTTCGCTCCCTGGTCCAGGAAGATCCCACATGCTGCAGAGTAACTAAGCCCGTGAGCCACAACTAATGAAGTTTGTGCGCCCTGGAGCCTATGCTCCGCAACAAGGAAGCCACGAGAATGAGAAGCCCGAGCACCACAACGAGATGAAGTTGGAGCTTAACAATGAAGACCCAGAAGCCAAAAAATAAAAAATAAACAGCTTTTCTTTAAAAAATAAATATACGTGTTATGATGCTATTTTGTCCTTTTATTCAGCTTACTCAGAAAGGTCTGAAATAATGCTATTTCTGGAAGGTGGAATACTAGATAAATTTCTACATTTTAAATATTTTTTTACCTTAGCAGTTTTCATATCTTGGGGTCTTAGAAGTCTTTACACTCTTAAAAATCATTGAAGACACCAAAAACATGTTTATATTGGTTATTTCTATTGATATTTGTCATTAGAAATTAAAACTGGAAATTGTTCAAATATTTAATTCATTTAATAATAATTAAGCCTATTTACCTGTTATCATAAATAACATTTATAAATGAAAAATATATTTTGCCCTACAAAACGTTAACGTGAAGAATAGCACTGCTTTTACATTTTTGGAACTCTCTTTACTGTGTGGCTTAAAAGAAAATGAGGCACTTCCCTGGTGACTCAGATAAGTAAAGAGTCTGTCTGCAATAAAGGAGATAAGAGTTTGAGCCTGGGTCAGGAAGATCCCCTGGAGAAGGGAATAGCTACCCATTCCGGTATTCTTGACTGGAGAATTCCATGGACAGACAAACCTGGCAGGCTACAGTCCACTGGGTCGCAAAGAGTCAGATACAACTGAGTGACTAACACACTTTTGAAAGAAGACAAATCTTCTCATCTGCTTCTGTAGTCCATCTGTTGTTTTACTGACATATATGAAGAGAACCCAGCTTTACAGATAATAAAACTGAAAGAGAGTAAGTATTTTAGTGGCCTTTTCAGATAATGGCAGCTATTCTAATAACAAAATTTGCAAAGTACCAATTTCTTAAAGGTTAACTGCAATGTAGGATCTGAATGCACTTGTTTTTCAGTACACTCCTGAGAATGAGAATAAAAATGACAAACCATGTCTTAGCAATTTTTATGAACACATGGTTGACCTCTGGGACCTGAAAGGGTGTGGGGGTGACCTCCGGGGGTCCCCAGACCTACTGAGACCTGCCACCTTATATTAATGTTGAATTAATATGAACAAAGTAGTTAACCTTTCTCAGCCTCAATCTCCTCAGCCATTAAAATGAGGCTTTTGTGATTTATTAATAAGGACTTTAATTTCCATTGTTAAAACCAGATTAAACAGTTGTCCCCTGGCATCTATCCTGAAAGGTGTTTGCTGGTTTCTGTTCTGAAAGAGCTACATCTGATACCAGATGAGACTCATCATGATCTCAGCTACCCAAGCTGATAATCAGAAAACCTGGCTTCAGAGAATAATGAAGAAGGATATTCAAGAAGACTCTGCAAACATTTCAGTTTGTTACTGGATTAATTATTTTGATTGCTGTGGCAGCTATCCACCTAAGTCACACAACCTATTCTCTATCAATGACTATTTCTGGTATTGCTTCTTTCATCATGGAACATGGAACATGGATCATGGATCATGGAACAGCCCTTTATAAAAGATGCCAAAGTCAGAGGAAATCACCATTACCCAACTCTTAAAATTATCAGAGCATTTATCAACCAGGATCAAACTGAGGCTTTCGCAATGGAGGAACCAATCAACACCACCTCAGTATGATCTTAATTACACCCAGACATCTTTGTGACCCTGGGCCTTTTTTAAAGCCTCTTGAACCTTATGGAAAAGAAAGAAATCCTGGCTTTCAAAACAAAAAAGGCAGCCCTTTTCTTCAGTTCAGAATTTTTCCACAGTGGGATTTCCAGGGGGATTTAGAATAACTAAAACACAGATAAACTAGGCATTTCCCCCATGTTCCTCAGCTAGTCAGAGGCAGAGTTGAAACTAAAACCAGGGTCTAGCTAAAACTAAGGCTTTGGGTCTTAGTATACACAAAGCCTATACTCCTTACCAGAAGCCAGGTCAGGAAAGATTATGCAGCCAGGAAAAATGAACAGTCAGAAAACTAATGTCCAAATATAGAAAAGTACCAAAGATCTAAAGTCATATGTAAAATAGTGTGTGTCCACCATAACCGAAACTATAGAAAAGAAACCGGCACAAGGACAAAGACTGAACAGGATTATGCAAAGGTAAATAAAATACAACCTACTGATAATGATACAGGGTGATCTCTGATTCTTCTCCCCTCTCAAAACAAGTACCTTTTAATGTTTCTCGATAAAAATATATTACTCAACTCTCAATCTTCAGGGGAATTTTAGTAAATCAAAGAAGAGTTTTTAACAAAACTGTTACTTGAATCCCAGTGTAGGAGTCCCCACAGAACAGATACCCTGCTTCATGCCGCAGTATTTCCAAAGCAAAACTAAGAGCTTTAACAAGCTGCTGCTGCTGCTGCTGCTGCTACTAAGTCACTTCAGTCGTGTCCGACTCTGTGCGACCCCATAGACGGCAGCCCACCAGGCTCCCCCGTCCCTGGGATTCTCCAGGCAAGAACACTGGAGTGGGCTGCCATTTCCTTCTCCAATGCATGAAAGTGAAAAGTGAAAGTGAAGTCGCTCAGTCGTGTCCGACTCTTTGCGACCCCATGGACTGCAGCCTACCAGGCTCCTCCGTCCATAGGATTTTCCAGGCAAGAGTACTGGAGTGGAATGATGATCCTGTATGCAAGACAGCAAAAAAGACACAGATGTGTATAACGGACTTTTGGACTCAGAGGGAGAGGGAGAGGGTGGGATGATTTGGGAGAATGGCATTGTAACATGTATACTATCATGTAAGAATCGAATCGCCAGTCTATGTCCGACGCAGGATACAGCATGCTTGGGGCTGGTGCACGGTGATGACCCAGAGAGATGTTATGGGGAGGGAGGTGGGAGGGGGGTTCATGTTTGGGAACGCATGTACACCCGTGGTGGATTCATGTCAATGTATGGCAAAACCAATACAGTATTGTAAAGTAAAATAAAGTAAAAATTAAAATTAAAATTTTAAAAAAAAAAAAAAGAGTACTGGAGTGGGGTGCCATTGCCTTCTCCTTTAACAAGCTACCTCCTTGATTATATAAAAACATGTCAGTGACCTCATCATTCCTGAAATGGGCCAGGCACCAGCAGCAACAGGCACTCAGGCCCAAAGTAGTATGTGAGCTACTCTGGGGCATTTACTAATTTGGGAGTACCTCAGACATGGTTGGAACACTCGTAAATGGGCTTTTATGAAAAGATCTCCTCAGCTTCTTCATTTTCTTCCCTACTGAAATTCCACATTTTATATTCCGTTCTACCTTTACTAGGTGTTTCTCAGCCTCAGCACTACTCACATCTGAGGTTGACTAATTCTTTGTTGTTCTATGTACTGTAGGATATTTACCAGCATCCCTGGCCTCCACTCACCAGATCCCAGTAATGCTCTTTTTCTTAAAACAAAAAAAAAAAAAAAAATTTCTCCACAATGCCAAATATGCCCTGCAGGGCAAAACCACCCCAACTGAGAACCTCTGACCTAACTGTAGCCTCAGTCCAGTAAAATGGGGAGGAACTCTTTTCAAGAAACCCTTGGGAGGAGGGAACAAGATCTTAAGAGTTGTGATAACAAGTCCCATTTTTTCTACAGGTGAGAAGATATGTAAGTGCATGAACCTGTGCAACTTGTAAAGAGTTTGGGGAAAAAAAAAACAGGAAGGTATAAACTGCTCGCAATCAGTTCAGGCTCTCTAACACATTTACCTAAAACCTTTCCATCAACAGTCTATGTCCAAGTCTATATTTAAAACTGGGCTTCCCAGGTGGCTCCAGCGGTAAAGAACACGTCTGCCAATGCGGAAGACAAAAGAGACCTGGCTTCAATCCCTGGGTCAGGAAGATCCCCTGGAGGAGGGCACGGCAACCCACTCCAGTATTCTTGCCTGGAGAATCCCCACAGGCAGAGGAGCCTGGCGGGCTACAGTCCATAGGGTCGCACAGAGTCGGACATGACTGAAGCAACTTAGTCACGACTGAACACACGTATTTAAAACTAAACACCACCCCATCCGCCATGTTTTCAGGCCCGGTCAGCCTTGGTCTGTCCCCGTAAGGAAATGGCCGGGGAGTTTCAGGAAACCCAGGTGCCGTTGCCTCAGCGGAGCCCGGGCTGACGAGGCAGGGCAGCGGGTTAAACCGGAGCAGTTCCACGCGGGGTGGGAAGGCCATGGCGTCCAGCAGTAACTGGCTGTCTGGCGTGAATGTCGTGCTGGTGATGGCCTACGGGAGCCTGGTGTTTGTACTGCTATTTATTTTTGTGAAGAGGCAAATCATGCGCTTTGCAATGAAATCCCGAAGGGGACCTCATGTCCCTGTGGGACACAATGCCCCCAAGGACTTAAAAGAGGAGATTGATATCCGACTGTCCAAGGTTCAGGATATCAAGTATGAACCTCAGCTTCTCGCAGATGATGATGCAAGGCTGCTACAGCTGGAAACCCAGGGAAATCAAAATTGCTACAACTACCTATACAGGATGAAAGCTCTGGATGCTATCCGTGCCTCTGAGATCCCATTTCATGCTGAAGGCCGGCATCCCCATTCCTTAATGGGCAAGAATTTCCGCTCCTACCTGCTAGATCTTCGAAACACTAGTACTCCTTTCAAGGGTGTGCGCAAGGCCCTCATTGATACCCTGCTGGATGGCTATGAGACAGCCCGCTATGGGACAGGGGTCTTTGGCCTGAGTGAGTACCTGCGCTATCAGGAGGCCCTGAGTGAGCTGGCCACAGCGGTCAAAGCACGAAGTGGGAGCTCTCAGCGACAACACCAGTCAGCAGCCAAAGACCTAACCCAGTCTCCTGAAGTCTCCCCAACAACCATCCAGGTGACATACCTCCCCTCCAGTCAGAAGAGTAAACGTGCCAAGCACTTCCTCGAATTGAAGAGCTTTAAGGACAACTATAACACACTGGAGAGTACTCTGTGATGGAGCTGAAGGCCTCTCACTGTTGAAGGAGCCACACAGACTGCAGTGTGCTTGCCGGGTGGCCTCACTCAGGTCATCTGGGTCAGCCCAGCTCTGGATCAGCTGAAGCCCTGGTTGTGTTCAGAGCTCTTAAGATTTCATGCCTAGAGGATCATTCTCCCACCCGTTCTTATGGCCAGTTTCAGAACATCAGTTAAGACTTTATTTTCCCTTGGTATCACTTTTCTCTGGAGTTGAATTAGATGTTTTTCTCAATATTTCTGTCAAAGCTTCCTTAAAAATCCTCACTTGGTTTTTTGATCATGGTTCATCTGTCATTTTCCAGACTATAAATTATCCCAAGGGTGACCAGGCTTGGTGTCTTGTCTTCTGTACACAGCTGAATGGGAGCCTTTTGGTCTGAAACATCTAAGAATTGATTGGTGGAAATGGTATACAGAATGCTGGGGAAATTGGTGGAGGCCGTGAGTGCTACCTAGAACAACTTACCCTGGTTGCTCCACTTAAACCAGGATGTTAACGGGAACATTAACACAACTTCTCTAACATGCGAGGATCTGCCTTCCACTTTCATTGTATACTGTCATGAGTAAATTGAAAAAGGAATGTTTTAACATCTGATATAATCCCATCACTCCTTATTTGTGGGATACTGTGAAGGAATAGACCAATATCTTGATCTGACTTTATAAACCATTTAGTGAACAATTAAAAAATAAAGCATATGATTCATTCCTCAAAAAAAAAAACAAAAAAAAACTAAACACCATGTGGGCAAGGACAATATGGCCTCTTAATTTTTACTACAGAACAATCAAAGCTAGTTCAAAACTACAGTATTTATGTAATTCCATTTCGGCCACTTCCTCCCTACCCCCAAGCGAGGACAAGAGGAGAGTTCCTAAGGGAGAGGGCTGAGGCTGCACGAGTGCAGAAGGAAGCTGACCCGCAGCACACAGATGGGGCACACCCACCTCCCCTCCCTCACTCCCCAGAGCACAGGCGCTCTTCTACGAGGACATCCGAGGGCAGAGAAGGTAAACTGAGTAAGCGCCAGAGCCAGGGCTCCACCGGGGAATGAGGCGGCGGGCAGAAGTGCTGAGAGTGACTGAGACAGCAAACTCAGGAGACGGCACACCTCAACTTGGAATGATGGTTCACGTCACTGCAACCCTCCACTGGTGATGTGGCCTCTGGCAAGTTACCCCCCAACCACCATGAACCCCAGCTTCCTTTTTAGTAAATGAGATATAAAACCACCATTGACTTCACAGGATTATGGCCTGGTGAAGTGAGTTTAGGAGATGAGTCAACAATTTGGGGAAACTAGTCTGAGAAATTAACTACATATACTCGTCAAAACTTTTTCTACCTCCAGACTGTTAAGAGTAGTTGTTGCAGGGACTAGTCCCTGGGTTTTACTCTTTCAAAATGATCAGACAGAAAATGATATTACAACAAAGTATATGAAAAAAGAGACCAAAAGCTCACAGGGCCAAGTCTGATAGGCAGCTGGGCAGGGCAGTGAGAATCTGGCAGGGACTGCACACAGTGTGTGTTTAGGAATTATCTGGTCTACTCACTGGGCCTCACAGTTTCTCAGAAGGAATTTCCTCCATAAAACTGAACTGATAGCCAAGAGAGCTAAAGAATTTTCCAAGTTTTACTACTTAACTGGGTCTTAAGGGCACAAAGGCAGTTGAGCAAAACAGAAGTTGATTAAATCATCAGTATTGCCCAAACAGTGAAGCAAGACCTGATGACTTCACCTGCAACTGTCATAAAGAGAAAAAGAGTTAACAAGTGAACATGTAATTCTTTTTTTTTTCCCTTGAAGAGGAAGTGTGCCAGCTTAAAAGTTTACTTAACTCCTTGGTCCATCCTCCCACTAGTCTCAATTACTTTGCTTCATCTCAAATACTAAAATTCAAAACTTCAAAAATTGTAGTAGTGCCTAAGAGGCAACTCTCAAAAAGTATGCATCATATTTTAAGCTTTTATTTATATGGAAATGTTAACTGAGTTCTTATTTTATTTCACCTAACCTCATAAACAAAACCTAGGTGAAGGTGAAGTCACTCAGTCGTGTCAGACTCTTTGCGACCCCCATGGACGGTAACCTACTAGGCTTCTCCATCCATGGGATTCTCCAGGCAAGAATACTGGAGTGGATTGCCATTTCCTTCTCCAGGGGATCTTCCCAACCCAGGGATCAAACCCAGGTCTCCCGCATTGGAGGTAGACGCTTTAACCTCTGAGCCACCAGGGAAGCCTGAACAAAACCTAGGCAAGCATTTATTATTTGTATTATCTAATATCACCCAACCTGACCTCCAGGAAATAAGTCTATCAAAGTATAAACTGAGTTAGCTCAGAATATGTACCTGAAAGAAGTCAACTAAAACTCACAGCTTTTGGTACTGGAAAACAAGTTTTACTAAACTGCTGCTGTTCTCTTAATCATGACACTAAGCTAGTATTCAACCATCTAAAGAACTGACTTTAGCAAATTACTATTGAAATGAGATTTTATTTTTTGCCACACCTCGAGACTTATCGGATCTTAATTCCCCAAGCAGGGGTTGAACCTGGGTCCTCCGCAGTGAGAGCAGAATCCTAACCACTGGACTGCCAGGGAATTCCCAGAAGGTCAAATTTTAAGATCAGCCAAACTGCAAGAGATTTCAAGGTATCTATTCATAAAATCAAATCTCTCCAACTTTGCAATTTCTTTAATCATTTAATATTTCAAAATATAAATCTGCTAAGTCACCTCAGATATCCACTTTGAAAATGAAGGTTTGCCACCAAATAAAAATAAAATTCAATTTCTTGTAGGCTTCTAATATCCTCTAGAACTCTGCAACAGTTTTTATCTAAGAAGTATGACAAAAGACTCTAACAGTTTTTAATCCAGGTATGATAAACAGAATTGGAATAAATTAGTAAACTGTGAGCAGTCCTCAGAACTTCAACTGCATTTTCAATTCAACCTCAATATATTTTCAATTCTACAGTAACTGCAAGAATTTCAACTTCCACCTATTAACAACAGGCTACATGAAACCGCTGGAGCTCAGAGCTGTCCAATTTCAACAGCCTATTTCCCGAGGTAAAAGAGAAAGATGAGGAAACATTTCTCATTAGCCACATCAACCTTTACAGTAGAGGAAGAAGTGTGCGCCACTTCACAGGATGTACTCTACTTGAAAAGCATTTGTGATCACTCGGTGTAAACAGAAGCCGTTTAGAAACTAAAAGTTCCTGCTCAGACACAATTTCCTCTTTCCATCCATCCTTGAAAAGAGCCATTTTTAGGTGAACTGCACTCTGACTTTTGAAACAGATATCAATACTGCGGACAATGCTGCTGCTGCTGCTAAGTCGCCTCAATCGTGTCTGACTCTGTGCAACCCCAAAGACGGCAGCCCGCCAGGCTCCCCCGTCCCTGGGATTCTCCAGGCAAGAACACTGGAGTGGGCTGCCATTTCCTTCTCAAATGCATGAAAGTGAAAAGTAAAAGTGAAGTTGCTCAGTCGTGTCCAACTCCTAGCGACCCCATGGACTGCAGCCCACCAGGCTCCTCCATCCATGGGATTTTCCAGGCAAGAGTACTGGAGTGGGGTGCCATTGCCTTCTCCAGGGACAATACTAAGCCACCATTAACTAGTTAATGGGCAGTGCAAATACGTCCACACTTCATCAAATGGATCTGAACTGAAGTAAGGTGTGCTGATCTCTGCACACTGGTCCCCAGTCCACCCAGACCAACATGACTTTTCCCTGAGCCCATGGAGAAGAAAACACTTCACAGGCTCACTTCAGCTCCTTCAGGCTGCCACCCACTTCCTACGGCCTGACCCCTGCAGGCCTGCAAAGCAGACCTGTCACGCCCACAGGTTCACGCCAACCTCAGCAGGAACAAGACAGCCAAGGAATTTAAGAAAAAGGAAAAAGAAAAAGCCAGGAGGGACAGCAGTCATAAGCTGAAAGTCCATCTCCCTGATGGGCAAGAAAAAACAAACTATGTTGTTTAGAATATTATATTAGAAAGTACTTATAAGGAACTAAGAAGTAAGAAAGACAGCTACTAAGAAGACAAAGGCAGAGAGGCCAAAAATAGATTAAGGAAGAATCTACATCTGTATATGGCACAGATAAACGTTTGTTACCCTGCTGAGACCCCGAGTGCAGTTAAGAGAGGAGCACGTGTGTGCTGCAGGTCATACCGCTTTCTCCTGAGGTCGGGGATGGTGGTGGGGTGGCAGCAGTCACGCTGTGTTTGTCCCAGACAGTCTCCAAGATACCTACCAAGAAAGGAGAAACTGAGTTGAACAGAGAAATAAAACCCAACATATAAAAGTCAGATTTAGAAAAACGATGTATTGATATCTTTGATCCAACATCAGTATTTAAAAATCTGTCTCTCTCTCCAACTGCTTTTTCTGAACACCACCACTTGGATATTCCAAACTCAGTGTATTCTCTCCCACAAAGCTGCCACCAATCTTCTCACGTTCCTTACCAGACATAAGTACCATCCCACGCAATCTCGGCATGGGCCTTTGCTCTCCAAATCTGGCTTCACCTGCACCCCATGCACAGGCTTCATCACACTGCACTGTTAGCTGCTCCTTCCTCATGTGACCTCCTTCTCAATCTCTGACCTGCTCTCCTCCTTCCAATCCAAGCTGACCTTTCACCAGACTAGCTGCTACCTATCTGTCAGAATTTTACTCAGTTGTCACCTCCTCCAAGAAGTCTTCCCTGCTCAGTTTTGCCTGCACATGAAACATGACTACCCTAACTCTTAGCACATTATCCTTCTCCCCTAGTAGAGTACACAGTACAAGAGGGCAGGGACTATGTTTCAGCACTCTTTGTATCTCCTTACAGAACCTGGTACATAACAAGATCATAAAAGCTTTCAAAAATATTTTGTTCTCAAAATATTTAATATTATGACATGGAAAACTCTGAATATATCATGCTAAGCAAAAGAAGCCAGACATTAAAAATCATGTATTCTATGGTTCCATTTTTATGAAAAGTCTAAATAGGAAAATCCACTGAGAGGTGACAGGGTTGGGGGTGACGAAAATGTTCTAGACAGTGTGCTAGTCGTTCAGCCTTGAGACTCTATTCAAAATCACTGAGCTGCTTGCTACACTTTAAAATGGTAGACTTCATGATACATGAATGACATCTTGATTCAAAAAATGTCAATGTCCACACAAGTAGGACACAGATATCAGACATGGTCCCTAACTTTAGAAATTTAACATCTAATTGAGGGTGTGAATAAATATGATTTGAATAAATAAATGCTCTGAGGTCTGGGTTTCCTCCTAGAGATTTGGGGAAGGATGAGGGGGCGGGCGGGTAGGGGAGGAGTGACAAGTTTACTTTTTAATCAAGCACTCTGACAACCAATTTTAAGTGCCCACCACATGCTAAGCACTTCTGTTAACACATGCCAAAAAAAAAAAAAAAAAAAAAAAGTTCCTAGACATCCAAAGAGCAGCCTCGGTCATAGAGCTGGAGATGAAACCCTTCCCTTCCCTACACTATTTTCTCCAGCAGCATGGCCTGGCCTCACTGCCTGGCACAGCCCAGAGCCTTGGGTGTCTCAGAACCTGCAGCTCCACCAGTAGCTCAGCAGGCACGGCCTCCGCCCTGCTGCCCTCAAGACACAGGGGCTCCATTCTCTTCCTTGCCATCCTCTCTCATTCTGCAGTTTGCTTTTGAGTTGTTGCTACTCTTCGCTCATCATCACGAGGCTCTAGTACAACAGACCAGATGACAAAACAAACGCTATACACAGCTCCAACCTGGCGCACTGAGCTCAACTCCACACCTGGGCTCACCTCCCCGCTCCGTATCTGAAACGTTCACGTCTTCCTCCTCCAACTTCTAGTGATTTAAATGCAAATCGTCTTAAATAAAGTGCCTGCCACCTGCCTTACTTTTAATGTAGTCATCAGTATTTCAATCACCTTCCCATGACCCGGTCTATATCTCATTAATCATAGCTATCGTCAGGTTCAAATAAGGGGAGACTTTAAAAGGAAAATAAATTACAAACATTTTTTTTAGTTCCTCCCATGTGCCAGACACTGGGCTGGGTGCTGGGACTATGGCATCACATTCTTTCTGTCTTCACGCACCGTCTCGGTAATAGCTAAAGCTCAAGAACTCTGAGCTCCAGGGCCACACTCGGGTGTCTGCAGACAGAACTCTGCCTCCCAGTGCCACCCAACTGCTCACCTGTCAGCAGCCCAAGCACCGTCTGCACCTGGTCCAGCAGTAGCTTCCGCAGCTCCTCCTTCCGAGCCACGCTGAGGTCCTCACGGGGACAAGCCAACTCTTCTGAAGTTGTCTTCAACATGATCAGCCCAAGGGGAGTTGTCACGGGGGACTGGATCAACTGCCAGGAAAAAGTCAGCTCTGAGCACAGTGTCTGGCTAATTAAGGCACAAAGAAGGCTAACTAATGGTTAACCAGCGAAGTATAGTTGTTCCTCGGTATCCTCAGGGGACTGGTTTCAGGACCCCTGTGGATACTAAGCCAAAAAAAAACAACCTTTCAGATGATTTAATCAGAAGATCATATAATGGGGAAGTTGATTCCAGAACCAGTTTGATCTTGTTTACTCATACCTGAAGAAATTTATCATCATTATGAGAAATGTCAGCAATGGAACACCAATGGTTCTTGACGTGGCTTTCATATCACTGACTGGTTGTCATTCAAGGATAAGCAGAGAATAAGACAACTGGAAAGAATTTTAAAGAACACTTAGTCCAATTCTCACATCTTACAAGGAAAGAAATGGAAGCTCACAGAAGTGGCAGGAGTTGCTAAAAGTCAAGGTGATTTGGAACCACCTCCTGGTTCAGTGTCCCTTCCACAAAGGGGTGTTTCGAAGCCCTGAGGACTGCAAGAAGTGAAAGGAGTCATTTATGAAGGCTGGGAAGAGGGAGGTAGTGGGGAAGACAGAAAGACAGCTACCCTTTTGGAATCTCCATGAGCACCTGACCTAAAAGTTCTCTTCCAAATTCTCATTTACAATCATTAATTAAATCTCATGGGCAGATAAGTAATGTCTGTTCTTCATCAAAGGAAATGATCCCGCAGGCACTGCCTTGCGCCAGGGGCCATCCTCATTGCTGCCGACAGGACTCAGCGCTCTGTCTGCCTCACCTTCCATTGCTGCTTCACACAAGACACACCACTGACCAACCCACAAAGAGAACCACTCAGACCCCCACCTTCCGGATCCTTTCCATCTCCGTGGACTTCCCGGCTCCCTCTTAGAGAACATGGAGAGTAACCACAAGTTCTTTCCAACTTGGAGAGAAGGCAAGTGTGTCAGAGAGCCAGCAAGCCTCTCGCCTCTTAACCCCCAACTCCAGGCTCCTGCCTCCTGCCCTCCTCAGGTCCTTTGCACGGTTATTCCCTCTGCCTACAACACTGTTCCTGTTCCCTGGATGTCTACATGGCTCCCTCCATCACCTCCACTCAGGTTTCTGCTCAGATATCTGCTTCATAGAAAAGGCTTTCAGGATCATCCCCGCTAAATAATACTCCTGATATTTCCTCCTCCTCACCTTATATTTAGTTTTTGCACAATACTTTTATTAACTACCTGAAAGAAGTTATTTGCTTATTGCTTACTGATACCTCCCCCTTGGGATTATAAACTCCATAAAGGTGGGTATTTGTTCACTACTATATCCCCCCATGACGTGCTTAGTTATTAGTATTGATATGTGGCTGTATTCAACAAATAGTTTACTAAATGCACGCATCTGGATGTTCCTAGTGGTCCAGTGGTTAATAATCTGCCTGCCAACGCAGGGGACACAGGTACGATTCCTGTTTCGGGAAGATTCCCACATGCTGTGGGGCAACTAAGCCCATGTGCCACAACTACTGAAGCCCAAACACCCTACAGCCTGTGCTCGGTAATAAGAGAAGCCACTGCAATGAGGAGCCCACACATCGTCACCTAGAGAGTAGGCCCCACTCACTGCAACCAGAGAAAGCCTACATGCAGCAACAAAGACCAAGTGCAGCCAAAAATAAAACAAATGCTAATCTCAGAAAAAAAATTTTAATAGATGCATGAATTTTCTTTACAATATCAATGCAATAAATCTCTAGATACATGAATCACCATATAAAACAAAATAGTACTGAATGAAGAACTGCTGTGCCACTTTGAGAGGCAATCTGAGAAAAGCAAGATGGATGCTGCTGTTGTTTTAATTGCTGTATCATTCAAATGGTTTGTAGGGAGAAGCAGCCAAACATTAGAAAATGGTACTGTTTAGGAAAATTCTGAACCTACAGTCACTGAGACTATAATCAATTTTCAAAGATTGTTATTGCTATAATCTGTACATGATACCCATTTCTTGCACACCCAAGACTGCCTCAATAATATAAAAACACTTCCAACTTTATCACAGGAGTCAAAGAATGAAAGCATCTCCCCCTTGGTTTTTAGGTCCCACCTAGTCCCTGATGATTTCCAAATCCTGAACCCAGATCCACATTTCCTAATGTCTCACTTGATGGACGCAGAAGCAACACACAAATCTTAAATGTATTCTCTGTGAAACTGAACACACCTTCTTTTATCCAAACCCATTTCTTCTTCCTCCATCCCTGGACTGGAAAATCTACCATCTGAGCCAGAAACCTGGAAGGCAGTCTAGCTTCCTCCTCCCCCCATCCCCACAACCCAGTCCCTGCCCAAAGCCTCGCGATTCCGCCTCCTCTGTTCCCCACCAAGGTTCACCAGGCAGGCCCCAGCTCAGCTCAGGCCCCTCAGCTCACTCAATGTCTCCAGCAGCAGCCTTCCTAGCCTCCATTCCTACCTCGCCCTTCTGCCACCCAGAGTTCACACTGTTGCTAGAACTGTCATTCCAGTATAAAACTGTGACCACACTGTCTCCCTTTTCCAAACTTTTCCTCAGTCCTCAAGAAAGGACTGTGAATCAAACACCGATGCCCTCTGCGAGAGCAAGGCCCTTCCTTCCCTGGCCCTGCCCATCAGCCCAGCCTCTCATTCCACCACTTCACCACCTCGCATTACCAGCAACACTGGAAACGCAACACTCACCTCCGTGAGTCTAAATGCCGTGTCACCACCACAATCTGCATACTCCACTGCAGTCGTTACATACTGTGGGGTAATTAGTACTTGCACAGCAATCTTCCCACTTAACTATAACTTCATCCTGGCACCCAACACCTAGAGCGGCACCCAACAGGGCTTCCAATATTTGCTGGACAAAATTTCACAAGAGGTTACCACAGCAATTGGGGTTCCCCATCCCCCACCTTCTCCACTGCACCAACGTACAACCCATCTGGAGAACAAAGCTTAAGTGAATGAGCTCATCAACCCCACAGAGCCCTCACCACTGCAGGTCTAAAGAAGTCTTAAAATGCCTCTTCCAAACAGAAAAGAATCACTCCTACAAACAAATTATTTGCAAGATCAAGTTTCCCTAAGTATCTCCTTACCTGTAAAATGTTAGTAAAAAAGTCATGGTAGAACATGGGCCAATCTTGACGGCCAATGTCAACAATCACTTTGCAGAGCTTGTTCCGGATGAAGTAAGGTAAGGTTTTGTGGTGAGCCAAGAGGAGTTTGGGCAGGCAGCTACGGATTTCCATCTTATCCTGAGATGGGACCCCAAGCCACATTTTATTGATCAGGTTCTGAAAAACAAGCACACGTCTTTTAAGTTAACAATCTACTGGTGGCTAAGTGGTAAAGAATCCACCTGTCAATACAGGAGATGCGAGTTCAATCCCTGGGTCGGGAAGATCCCCTGGAGACAGAAATGGCAACCTACTCAAGTATTCTTGCCTGGGAAATCCCACGGAAAGAGGAGCCTGACAGGCTACACTCCACGGGGTCGCAAGAGTCGGACACAACTTCGTGACTAAACAACAATGATCTAACACTAAACAAACTGGCTTTCATGCACCAGCAGCTACCTCCCAAACAAGAAACCCTACTTTCAAACAAAGGTTTGGAGCAATCTGGCAATGAGAATAATGAAATATTCAAATTCTATGATACAACAACTTCATTTCTGGGAAAACTGGCAACATAATCTAACGGAAACAAAAAAGGGCAGGTACAAAAATTTTCTATTGCACTATTGTCTCTATTAAAAAATAATGACAGAAACAACTTTAATGTAGGGGCAGGAGAACAGTTTGGTGAGTAAAGGTACAACCACTTACAGGAATATTACATAAAGGTAAGCGTAGGGAGGGAGGGACCGAATGCACGTGGCATGGGCAATGTGAGCTTATAACTCCATTTTTTAAAAGTATGCACTGGAAGACAATGACTGGAGGAGAGCTGACATAAATGAAGGTTTCTGTGGTTGGGATGGTATAATGGTAACAACACCCCTCCTCCCAAACTGCTTTTCTTTCATTATCTCTTTTAAATAATAACAGGGAAGACAAAATTATATGTTACCACAGAAGCCCTCCCAACCTTACCCCATCTTACCTTCTGGTGTCAAGGAGAGAGAATCCTGACAAAGGCAGCACATGGGAAGAAGCCCCTGTGCTTATTTCCCAACCACGTACACATCGAGAGTGAAGTCCAGCGCCAAGGACAAGGCAATGTGACTACAAAGTACTCTCCAGAATAGTATAAAAGTATCCGACAACTTACCTCAAAAACCGTTAAACTGTACATCATTACATAGTCATTCCTAGTGCTGGAGAGAAAATACAGGCAGAATCTCCAGGCTCCTATTTGCTGAGCAAAGTTATTAAGAAGTTCCTCTGGAAAAGTTAAACAGCAACAAAAAAGCTATGAAAATACATGAAATTAATACAAAGCTGGGTTGTCTTATTATTTTTTTAAATCCCTCTCTCCACACAACGCAATGACACCAAAAAAAAAAAAACAAAAAACCCTACAATATCCAGCTGACTCTTCAAGACAGAAAGGACAAAGCATACAGTATTTTTCTGACCTAAGGTGACCATGAACACTGAGTCTAAATACCAATATATAACCTAGCTATGGACACTTTCTTAGGCAGAGAAACTGTCACTATTGAAGTGCTTAACCTAATGAGTGGATAGATAGCTGTAAGAATGTCATTTTTGCCTTATGATGGCTGATTGGTAACTTACTTCCTCTGGGGTACAGCTATACACACATATATCTAGACAGACAGACAGACAGACAAGGTAGATATATCCACGCCACTCACTCAACACTATTCTTACATACAATTACACACACACAATGACGGCTAGAAAAGTAGGAAAAAAAAAAATTAAGACTAATCTTATAAATACAGAGTTGGAAAAAAATGCAAGAGAATTCAAGATGGTTAACTCCTTTCATGTGAGTTGGTTTTATTTTAAAACGCCACCCAGAGTCGGAAGTCGGTAAAGAGTAGCAACTGTGGGAATTTCCAGGAACCGTCTACCTCAATCACTTGGAAATGGTTTTCTTCCTCCTGAGGCTGCTGGACAGACAGCAGCATTAAGAGTCTATCACCGTGCTTCCAGACATGCTGCCCATAAGTCATATTTTATACTGCATGGGTCATAAAATGTAACACAAAGTGGGTAAAAATACAAAGGCCATGACCCTGAGAGATTCTCGAGAGCCCCCGGAAAAGCAGCGAGCACAGCAGCCCATCCTGATCCTACAGTCACTGCTCTGCCAGAGCCCCACCACTCACGCTAAACGCACCAGGGCAGTCTCATTACAAATCCCAGAGAAGCAAGCGCACGGCGCCTTCTTACAATAATCGGGCAAACCTTCCATGTACCCCAGAGGCGAAGCCCAACCAGAGACAATGACCTCTGACTGGAAATGAGGAGCTCTGGGCTCTGTTCTAGACTTCATCACTAACTCACTGAGTCTGAGCCCAAGCGAATCCCTGCTCCTCTTTGATGCTCCATCCTTCTCCACTTTTAAAAATGACCAATCCGTCTCCAGAGGCTCCCTGCTATCAGCTCTGTCTCTAGAGCACTAACACATTTCTGGTGGAGGATGGGTGGGGCCCCTATAATAAAAGGTCTCCCTCCTCTCCCCCACCTAGCGTGGAAAGACTGTAATTTATTCTAAGATGTCAAAAAAGAAGCAAGAAGTGGTTCCAGCCCACACACTCAAATAAAGCTACGGAGACTAGGTACAAAGACAACTGAACTAAGGCACGCCTGGTACTGAGCCCCCGGATTCCCTTTAGCTAGCATTCATATTAGACATTTGTAGCATCTGGTTATTTAAAACTACTTTAAAATCAGATTAGAATACAAACATGCTAAAATGATACCACTTTTAATGCATGAACACTGAAGATGAATAACATTTGCACTGCAAACTGAAATTTAAGAGAAAAACAAAAGCATGTCCATTATAAGCTAAAAACAGGACTACAGAGAAATTTGTGTTGGAATATTTAACAGACTGATTTAAGGGGAAGATCCTTCACCTCCTTTGGTAAAAATCACCAACAATGTTTTTACTGTAAGGTACTTTGGTAGCATAAAACTAATAAGGGGCTCACTCTGGGAGCAGGAGTTGCATCAACACAACTGAGTAATAAGGTAACCTAGGGGAGCAAGCAAAGGGGGTCTTCTGAGCCAGATGCCTGATCATCCAAGTGGGCCCAGCTTCTGTCAGTATCCCCCACTGATAAATGCTCTGGTTCCCTATAGCACATTCCCTTGGAAAAGAAAGGCATGAACAGGGGAGGTCCAAAAGAGACCATCACGTTTAAAATGAAAAGCGCTAAGAAGGTACATCCCCCAGGATCTGACGTGATGCTCAAAGGATGCTGCAGCCAAAGCTTTACTGACTGGCCACCTGAAAATCCAAACCCTAATCAAGCTTTGGACCAAAGGGAGAGATCAGCCATACCACTTAGCTGGCTAACATAACTTAGAGAAGCCACATGGGCCAGAGAAATGACTCTACAGAGTCCTGCAGACACAGAAAAAGGCCTCCAAGGAAGTGAAAGCAATGAAGGTCAGTGCAGAGCAGCCAGACATGCAGGGGCAGGCCTGCCAGCTTGGATCAGGAAAAACAGTTTTCATCTTCAAGTTCAGGGGTTAAGTGAAGACTTGGAGACACAGAGAGAAAGACTACTCTAGGACCAAAGTACAGCATGTCTCTGAAGCAGAGATCTCACACTTGAATACCCTTCTAATGTAAAGCATGCTTTAATGAATATCGTGCATGTAGATGAACATAAAATTCAGAAAGAGGTTCTAGAAGGTGCTGAGAGTCCCAGAATACCTGAAGTTATCATACCTACATCTCTCTGTTGTTTGAAGCTTCTGTTCAACAAAAGTTTCAGAAGGAGAGGAATAATAATGGCGATAAGGAAAAAGCAAGAACTGGAGGTAACACCGGTTAAAGGATCTCTGGGCACTAGATAAGATTTCAGCTAGACTTCTACACACCAAAAGTATGATTGTTTTAATGCTTTTTATGAGATTTTTTTTTTATTAAGTCACAGACTTCTTGTAAAAGTTCAACACTGTTGAAATTAAGAGCAAAGCAGGAGGAGGGGTTTCCAGATACGGCCAAAGGAAAGAAAATCCATCACTCTGGATTAAAGTGGGCTCTGCTGACGACATCCATTGCAGCTAGGTCTGTAGACCCCACCAGTCACTGACCAGCAGCACTGGAGCAAAAAAAAGCCAGAACTCAAGGGGAAACATTTAGGCTTGACCAGTCCAGAGTACCAACTCCTTCCTCCCCTCTGGGGTCTGTTCGTTATAAATGACTTTTAGAATTCAACACTTTACTTACCTATCTCACGTTTCCTTTCATTGGTTGTACAGTCATGGAAAAACTCTGTCATCAGACTTTCCAATGCCCTGAGAGAGGCTTCTTCAGATGCCTAACAAAGGAATTTGAAAAAAAATCAGCAACTGTATTTTCAGTTCTATGCTCCTCAGTTCCGTCCAGGTCACATTCAACAGTCATAGTAATTTACTTCCTCAAAACATCTTGTCAACATTCTTCAGATGCATGATATAAGCCAGAAAAATTGCAGGGAATTTCCCACTTGGCTCAGTGCCCAAAGCTTTAGAATACTGTATATATTCATGTTACTGTGCAATTAATTTTCAATTATTTATGCTAAGGAAAAAGGGAGCGATAATTTAAAATTTAATTCTGGAAACATATTAAAAGCAAATTAACAGTCCCTGATTTATTTTAGACTGAACAGGTAGAGTGAAGAGATTCAGAGAGGTTAGGGTGCTTTATAGACTATCCGTCAACAATATATTTGCCCCTTGTCTGAATAGCGTGTGTTAATAATAGTCGCTCAGTTGTGTCCAACTCTTTGAGACTCCATGGACTGTAGCCTGCCAGGTTTCTCTGTCCATGAAATTCTCCAGGCAAGAATACTGGAGTAGGTAGCCATTCCCTTCTCCAGAGGCTGTTCCTGACCCAGGGCTCAAACCCAGGTCTCCTGCATTGCAGGTGGATTCTTTACCGTAATATGAGCCAGCAGACTACTGGCCATATTCTGACTCAGAACAACTGCAGTCAAACTGCCGCATGGATTTCTGGGGGGTTTCAAAGGGACTCCAGGAGCCAAACATGATCCCTCAACTCTCAATCTCACATGAGCAGCCAACAGAGATTAAGGTGTAGCTAAGAGCCAAGCAGAGCAAGGACTCAAAATAAGAGCACCTCCCAAGCACAGACCCGCAGAGAGCCCTACTCTCAGCTGAACCACGCCAGCGGAGAATGAGAAGAGAGGGGCCCCAGGGCTCCTCCTCTCCCTTTTCCATGCGGAGCCCCAAACCCACTTCCTCTTCTCTTACTGAAGGCAGGAACATCAAGCACAGCAATGAACTTGAGTCAACACTCCTCACATAGCCAACCAGTCTATGACAAGGTGAGCGCTAGCAGGCCCTTTGTGAATCTTCACTGGCATTAATCTACCATGAGATGATCAGGAGACGACAGCAGTTCTGATTTCTTAGTCGTCTATTAATTTCCTCCTTTCCACCCACCTTCCCCATATCCTCTCCACTACCCCCAGAGTGAGAGCTGACCATTAAAACTGCATTTTAAGGGAACTTCCCTGGTGGCCCAGTGGTCAAGAATATACTTTGCAATGCAGGGGACACAGGTTTGATCCCTAGTCAGGGAACTAAGATTCTGCTGCCAGCCCTTGGGTCGCCGACTACTGAGCCCATGGGCTCTGGAGCCCTTGTATCACAACTAGAGAGTCTGTGCGCCACGATGGAAGATCCCGCCTGCCGCAAATAAGACCCATCACAGCCGAATAAACAAATAGACATTTGTCTAAAAAACTGCATTTAAAATAAGTCCACATTCAAATGTGTCACGTATCAAACTGTAGTATTAGCAGGGGCCTCTACTTGGTAACTGGCTTTTCAGGAGACTGAGGAACTTGGGCCACTTCTGTGGGTGAACCAGCACTTTTTAGGACTGGTACTAATTATACAGGCTGAATCAGGCTTGCACCAGCCCATCTACACCAACCAGCACATGTAAACACGCCTCCGCACACGGGGGTCACACTCAAGCAGTGCCAGGCACTCCCATGCTGCGGTCACGGTGACAGCCCTGCAATGACAGCTGAACTCTGACATGTGGGGTGATGAATTACTGCTCAACAGTTCTAGCACTTGTGAATCCGAAGGACTTTCTTGTCTGGATTTCACGATAAGCATTAGCCCTCTATTCCTCTTTCAAACCAATACATCAGTTCAACCAAGAAAAATTGTTGGATTGCAAGCTGCTTAATTCTAAACTACACAATTTTTTAATGCAGAAATAACCAGAATGTGGGACAAAAATAAGACTGCAATCCTTTTGTGTGTGTGTTTGTGTTGATCAAAACGGTCTCACTGTTCTTACTGACAGATTTTCTAAGTGTTATAAATTCAAACTTCAAAATGAATTTATATAAATAAAAGAATGCTTTGGTCTGCCTCATAGATCAACTTGGTGTACCATTTCATCTGAAAAAATGATTTTTGGTTTTTAAAAGTTTGTGAGAAGATTTGAAAGAACCAAAGGAAAATCTGCTATGTTAAAGTAACTTTTTGGCAAAAAAAATAATAATAAAAATAACCATAAATCAAGACATATTTCTTGAACTAAAGCCAGCTATTTAGCTAAAATAAATCAATAGTTTTCGGGAGCCAAAATAAGTTCCTGAACACTAAAGACACATCTTCAAGTCACACCTGCTCCACAAGTGATTCTTTACTTTTTGGCCGAAGCATGCAGCTTATGGGGTCTTTACCAGGGATAAAACCTGGGCCCCCTGCAGTGGAAGCATGGAGTCTTAACCACTGGACCACCAGGGAGTCCCTCCACAACTTATTCTTAGTGAACGACACCAGCGTAGACTAGAAAAAACTTGAACTCATCACATTCAGGCTGTCAAGGTTTATTTCAGATGGGTTCTTGAGGCAGAAGTTCATGAACTTGCCAATCACTGGTCATAGCTGCTGCAGCAAGTTTCTGCATCCACAGAAAATCCATCTCTATCTCCACTCCAGTCCCATCACACCCAACCTCACAGGTCCAACCCAAGAAGCTAACATTCCCACAGAAAGGGGAAAGATGAACACCCACCAAAACCATAGGATGTGCTTCTTACCAAATGATGGTCACTATATGAAAAAGGAAACCTCCAAAACCTAATAACCCAGTGCCATCACCAGGAATTTCTCAACAAGAACAAATAACGTGCTGTTTGCATTTTCAATCACTTCTCTAACTGCAAAAGGAATACCTACCCCACAGGGTGTTAAGAGGATCAAATGAAACGCTCCACATTAAGCTGCTGGGTAAACTCCTAGGAGCTATCTAATTCACAGTATGGCTGCTATCATTTTTATTTAGTCCCAGATACCAAATGAAAGCAGACCAAAGCAAAACAATAGAAGTACTCAGACCTCCTTTGAAACTGGAGATTCACACCCTAAGGGCTTTGTCCCAAACATATTTAATTTAGTGGGGCTTTTCTAACTGGATTTCAAAATGCAAATATTTTGAGGGGAAAGAAAGGAGGCTGAGACTTTACTAAGGTCACACAGTCAGAACAGAGATATAAAGGATAACATTCAAGACCTGCAAATGGTTGAAGGGATACTGGAGAACTATCCCTAATTGGCAAGATGGCCAGTGGACCCCTTGCCAGTTGTTTTAAGCAGGTGGTGAAGCCAGAATTCAGACAGCAATGGGTTAAGAAATTAGTGATAAGTAAGCACATGAGACTACACTTTCAAGTAATAAAAGGACAAAGAAATAAAACAAAACCAAGTGCCCTGATGTGGTAGGAAGAGAGGTTTCAATTCCCAAAGGCTATTCAAGCACTGCACTGATTAACTGATGAAGAACATTCAGAATTCAGACACACCTGACTGCTTCCCATCCTGGACACGATTTAAGACCCAGATCTTAAAGAACAAAACAACGAGGTCAGCTAAAAACCAAGCAAGGCACATTCCACACACAATAAAATTTCAGTTACATGGCGGATATAAAATATAAAAGGTAAAACAATAAAGCTTCTAGAAAATATAGATCATCCTCATGACCCCGGGGTAGGGAAAAAATTGTTGAAAACACTAAACATAAAGAAAAAGACTGATAAATGGAAACGGTCATCAAATGGCACCATGAAGAGAGTGTAAAAGAAAGCCGCAAAATGGAAAAAGATATCATCAATATGGGTAACAGAGAACTCAGAGTAAAATAACCTCTACAAATCAATAAGGAAAAGATAAATGACTCAATTTTTTTCAACAGGCTAACAGTTATAAAAGAGGATACTCCAAAAGCTGATACATAGAACAAGTACTTAACCTCATTAATCATCATAGAAATGTAAATTAAAAACAATATAATGCCACAAATCTATCAGAACAGCTAAAGTTTAAAAGACAGTAACAGGAATTGCTGAAGATACTGCTGGTGGGACTATAAACCGGTATAATCACTTTGGAAAATGAACACATGCATACTTTATGACCCTGTAATTCTACTCCTTGACAATATAGCCAACAGAAATTTGTACCCCACGAAATGTACACAAATGTTCACAATACCACTATTCATAATATCCAAAGAGTCCAAAGAACCCAATGTCCACCACCAGTGGGATGGATAAGTTGTGGTTCATTCATCAGGAAGATGTTATAACAGTAGAAACGAATGAATATTGCTTTATACAACAACATGGGTGTGTTTCACAAACAAAGCTGAATGAAAGAAGCCAAGACACATCCAACCTTATTTGTTTTATGCTAACTTTTAAAAATGAGCAAAACAAATCCATGATGTTACAGAATGCATGCGTGCTCAGCTGCGTCCGACTCTTTCCAACCCCATCAACTGTATCAACTGTAGCCTGCCAGGCTTCTCTGTCCACGGAATTTTCCAGGCAAGAATACTGGAGTGGGTTGCCATCTCCTACTCCAGGGGATCTTCCCGACCCAGGGATCAAACCCATGTCTCTTGGGTCTCCTGCATTAGCAGGCAGGTTCTTTACCACTGAGCCACCAGGGAAGCCCTATAATCAGAAGTGATTATTATTAGCCTTTGGGGAGGAGGGATTCTGGGATGCTGGTAATATTCTATTTTCTTGATCTGAAAGTTACACAAGGATGACTGCTTTATGCCCTTTGTAAGTACATACACACAAGTTTTGAAACTTAAAAAGAATACTTATTTTCAACATTCAGGTTGGTGTCTGCAGACTCTGATTTTAGAAACTGTGTTTTTTCCTCTAATAGCACAATTATTAAGAGCAGTCTGGGGACCCAGAGGTGAAGTCTGAGCATGAGACTCCTAAATTCCTAGGAATCATCACCTATTTCTCCTCAAAGCTGCAAGGATGACAACAGAAAGTTGCAATCCCGAAGTCTGTATTTCCCTTAGACTTCCCTCAACAGCAAATTTAGACAGGATGGTGAATTAAATGTGGCTCATAATACGCTCGTGGAGACCTATGTACATATCTAAAAAATCTTTTCTGTTCCAGAAAGAGTTAAAATCTGCCAAGTGGAGCTTTCAACTGTTCCTGCCTTAACTTTATCTGCTTTTTTATGGCACTGCTCATGGTCTAGCAGCTCAGACACTATACTATATGACTGATTTATTTATTAAGTCAACCAAGACTCACAATTACCTAAAAACTTACCAAAAAAAAAAAAAAAAACTGAGAGAAGGGGAAGGTCCACGTAATTTAAACTTCTGACTCTTCCCCACTACCACTTCTACCAGGCCCTAACCCCCTCCTGCCTAGATTATTGGAACTTTTCACCTAGTCATCCTGATGTCAGCTTTCCCAATTCCAATTCCATCTCTACTTCACTACCAGATAAATGCTTCTAAATAGCCATTTTCTGCCCCAGTTAACCTAAATCTAGCTTTCAAGAGACTTTATATCTGGACCAACTGAGATGTTCAGTTAACTCTTCAAGAAACAATCTCAATATTCACTAAGTAATGAATATTGCATTAGGTCCTTGAGATACAAAAGACTGTCCTTGACTTCCAGGAACTGGAGATGGCCTGGGGAGCCCAGGTTGGGGGGGCGGGGGTAGAGACTATGGTGGGGGGGCGGAAAAGTAGAATATGACGGTTTATATCCTACAGTAGTGACATACGGATAAATAGCTTTAGGAGCCCAAACAGAACTCTGAGAGACACAGGGAAAGCTTCACAGAGATGACAAAATACTTTGGGATTTGAAGAATGCAGACAACGTTTACTAGCAGGAAAGCATGCCTATGCCTGGTTCACTGTTACTCAAGACAGGAAGCCATCACTCCGGTCTGAATACTCATGGTCTCCAGAACAAATAGCTATTCCCACCCTGCATTTGCTCCTTGGTCTGCCAGTGCAGGAGATGTAAAAGACTCGAGTAGGATCTCTGGGTCAGGAAGATCCCCTGAAGAGGGGCATGGCAACCCTCTCTAGTATTCTTGCCTGGAGAATCCCATGGACAGACGAGCGTGACAGGCTACAGTCCATAGGGTCACACAGGGTCAGACAAAACTGAAGCAACTTAGCACGTACGCATGGCAATTCACAGTTCCACCTTCATGAAATTTCTTATGAAGTTTCCAGTACAGATCCCTCCCTTGTTTTCATCTTCTGTATTTCCTCGTAAGCGGTATCACAGAATTTTGCCCATGGCAATGTTCTCTGCTCACTTCAGAATGGCACCATTAAAGAGCACAAGCTCTGGTGTCGGGTTCCTTGGGTTCAAATCAGAACACATCTCAACCTCGGCCTAGTTATTTAACCTGTCACTCTCCTCTTACGCACAACTGGGAATAAGAAGAAAACCTAACTCATGAGACTGTTCTAAGGATTAAAGAAAACAATCTGTGTAAAGCATCTAGTAAACATAATGCCAGGAATACAGTAAGGATGTGACGTCACATCTGTACCTGTTAATAATTCATAGATACCAGGCCTCTTTCTCTAATGGGAACATGAAACTGTGTGGAAAGAGATTCTGCCTAATGCGTTCCTATTTCCTGTAACAGCCAGTATGGTGGTAGGAGGAGTGTCAGTCGCCGAGTCGTGTCCGACTCTTGGCAACCCCACGGACTGTAGCCCACCAGGCTCCTCTGTCCGTGGGATTCACCAGGCAAGAGTACTGGAGTGGCTTGCCATTCCCTTCTCCAGGGGATCTTCTCAACCCAGGGACAGAATCTGGGTTTCCCGCATTGCAGGCAGATTCTTCACCATCTGAGCCACAGGGAAGCCAGTGTTGACTGGCACTCAATTATTTTACAGACCAAATTCAGGAGAGTAAAAGGAATAAGTAGACTGCTGATATCGTTTCTCAGGAGTAATGGTAATTCCTCCAAATGCAAGATACATATGACTGTGCTTTAATTTCCCCCTTTGAAGAGCTCTAATCATAATGACTTTTGCTCACAAACACTCAATGATTAGGTTCTGAAAACCAGGAGACTGCTAACAATTTATCGTAAAAACACTGAGACTGACAATGGATATTATTGTGCTTTGTCTCCTAAGACAGGACACCTAGACGACAGTTTTCTCAAATCCTGATTAATCTGCAATGTTTTACCTAATTGCCTCTAGAACACCCCTCTGTAATGCAAAACCTTTTTATAAAATTGGTACTAGGAAAAAAAAAGACTTTCTTTAAAAGAAGGTTGCTAATCAAGCTTTTCATCACCTTTACCAAGAGCTACATTTTGTCTATTTTTCAATGAGATGAATCACATGAGCCTTCTGTACTCAGGTTGATGCTTCCTTGATAGTAAACCTAAATACGAGGGCAAGCATATAGCAGAATCTGAGCTCAAAGACTCCTACAGCAGATCCAGAACATTTTACTACTCCAGTTGCTTCTATCTAAAGAAGGTTCCGGAGAAAAATGATTCTATACTAACTGCTGACCAAGGTTAAAAATAAAAAGTATGCAAAAGACACCTGCTGTGTTAATAAGAGATTTCATTAGCAAAGAAATTCAACCTCATGTAAACTCTGGAGGCTAAGAGGATTACCACGGATGTCTAAACTCTCAAAAGAAAATTCACATTCTTCCCTGCACCCTTCACCGCTGCAAAGAAAACTGATGAAGGAAAATCTCCTTGGCCTTTAGGCCTGCATATAAATATGAGATGAAATACTAAGCTTAAAATAACACACAATGGAAATCAATGTGACATCCATCCGTCCATCCCTTCCTACAGGCAGTTCAAAACGCCAGGAAGCACATCAGGAAGACCCAGGCAGGAGAAGGGTGCGCAGAACAAGACTTCTCACCCTTCCCATCACTGCTCTTTGTTTTTCAAAGGACAGTGTCTGCAGATTGAGACACAAACTAAACAAACCATGATGAACTAGAAAACTCATTTTATTTCTCTAAAAGCAAACTGGTGAAACCAGTTGAATCTTCAAAGTCCAACACTTGGGTTGTTGAATGCTGAGACAACAGATACATAGGAGTAATTAAGTTATACACAAAAGTTGCAGGGCAGGAGTGGCCGAGGACGGGGGGCACGGGGCACGGAACACGTTTTCTACTGATAGAAATACAGGGCGCGCCACACCTTGTTCTGGGAAAACAAAGCCCAGGCAGATATACTTATCACAACTCTATGAACATGTGTCTGCAACTAACTACTGAAGTTACACATGTGCCTACAAAGGCTCCTGGCTGTCTCGCCTACAGCTTAAATCTGAATGATATTTGCCCTTTGAGAGTAACTACAGACATAACTTTGTATGATATCATCATGCAGATACTTAATATTTGATTAAAACATATACTGCGGCTACATCTAAACATATTTCTAACCATAAAAAGGCACCTTTCTGCTTTAGTCTAAATCTACCGTAAAGTTGATCAACGGCAAGACATCCCCCCCTCCCGCTCCCAGTATTTCTTGGGTCTGCAGACAGTGCCCAGTCAGATTCTGTTTCTTCCATGAACAAAAGGCTCTGTTGACAGCTGAGGACTGGGAGTGAGGAGCAGTATGACAGCCCAGCGTCTGAGCCAGGAAGCCCAACTGGTCCCACTGCGGTCACGAGAAAGTCAAAGCAGTGTATTCTGTCCCCACAGGGACCAATTAGAGGAAACATCTCGTACCCAGAAGACACTGTGTTTTATGCTGGGAAAACCTTATCCCTGTACTACTGGACAAGCTATAAAAACAAGAAGCACCAATTAGCTATGAATGGACAGGTGCACTGGTTTCAAAAATTTCCAGCAAATCTAAAGAAAACTACAGAGTCATCACAAGTAACTCATACCTGATTCTAGACTAGATACTACACTGGAGGGGGAAAAAAATGCTATAAAGAACTTAATTTGGCAAACTGACAAAATTGGAATACAGATGGTAGATCAGCTAAAACTACTGAATCGATGTTAAATTAATTAAAGTTGACAGCTGCACCATGGTTATGTAAGAGAATATTTCTATCAGGAAATACACTATACAGGGGCAATGGACCATGACATAGGCAACTTACTCTCAAATTATTCAGAAAATATCATGTGCATGGACATATATGCATATATATACATATATAATAGATACAGAGAGGAAGTGCAAATAATAAAGCAAACACGGCAAAATGTTAACAAAAGGTGAGTTTGTAGAAAGAGTGTTAAGAGTGTTCCTGGTACTACTCTTTCTTCGCCAGATTTGCCAATTTGAAATTTTCCCAAGTGAAGTTTTTTAAAATCTCATCTGTTGGATTGGTACATTCCATCTTGCTCCACACTGCTCCAAGTTAGCTGGTCAAAGAGGAAAGAAAAAGTGAGAAGAGAATACAATAAAGGAAGAAATTATTTTACTTTCTCAGATGCCAGATTTATTATCTCACACTGTTTCTGAAAAAGGATAATACCTAGGTCAGACATTAAAAATTTTCCATCTGCTGACTGGACTATAACCACATCCCACTAGGAGCTAAAATACATACAATTTATATCCTTATTTATTCATATTCTAGTCAGAAGGCTTTAATTAGACAGCCAAAAAAGTAAATGATAAAAATAGTTATTCTGCAAGAAACTGTCTAAAATAAATGAGTAACACAGCCAAGACTGGGCTCTCTCTTCACAATCCCATCTGCTGCTCTTTCCCAGGTACATATCCCAGGAGGACCAATGTTTACATCTGCATGCAGAGTCAATTAAACTCAAAAGATATGCACTGAGCACATTTTAACACAAGGCATGCTACCAAAAATTCCTAAATCAGGACCATGGAATCTTAAGAGAGAAATAAAACAAACCCGCCACATGTTGAATAATAGTTAGAATTAAATTGGTCATTAAAAGAAAAAAATAAAAATAAATAAAACAAACCCCAAAGAACAGCAATTCAACCCCCTTTTATAGATCAGGAAAATAAAGCTCAGAGAGAGCATCTTGCCCAAAGTTGGCAAGCTACTGGTCAAGTCACTGGGCAGGGCCACCAGAGTTCCTTCCCAGCCGTAGCTCCTCTACCCCTTGCCAGAAGGTAGAAGTGTTCTGCTCCAAAAGCTAGGGATGGTGAATGACCTGCTGTTACCCTGCCTCTGATGAAATCAGGAAGTGGATGGGTGCAGGGTTGATGAACCACCGTAAAAACAGGCAGCAAACGTGAATCACAATTACCACTGCAGTTCAAACATAACTGATTTCATCTCACTGCTGTTGCCACTGGAACTGTTTAGCAGCAAGTCTCCTGTAAATCCCATACCACATGCCTCCTAAATTACTCTGGAACAGAACTGCCTTTCTAAATAACAGTTAAAATAATGTTTGAAATTTTGGCAAACATCTCCAGGCTGTATTACAGAGTGCTGGAATCTGGGAGAGCATAATCACTTCCTTTCCCTCACCCTAGTTCTATCCATCGATATATAATCATTTCCTTTCCCTCACCCTAGTTCTATCCACTGATACATAATCTCAAGAGATGAAGTACAGATCAAAGTCTAATGTCCTCCTCAGGATGGGCAAAGCTGCAGCCGCCTTCCTGTTCTGAACTGCCCCAGCCTGCCCAGGTCCAGCCACGACAGGAAGGCAGGACACAGAGCAACATGAGCTTCTCCTGCGGGGAGACAGGTGAAAGGCTTGAAAGCTGGGTAGCTTTGATGCAATGACTTTCTACCTGGTAGATGCGGGCCATGTTACTAGGCTCCCCGCCACCACGCACTCATCATAAGCATATCAGTGATCAATCTCTCCTGTGGGAAGGAAATAAAGTGAGGTGGGAGACACAGCCCAGAAGAATCTGCTCCAGTACAACTCCCACCTCGGGTACAGACGACAATCCCCCAAGTGGGCACCAGAGCAGGAATGAAGGGACACAGAAAAGGAGCTCTTTACATGAGAAATGACTGAACAGGCTTCATGCAAGCCAGTGTTAACACTAAGAGGTCCTTGGCCACAGAGAAAATGCCAGGTGAGAGGCAGGCCCCGCTCCAAAGTACAGCCTACATGACTTTGGGCAAATCCTGCAAGCTGCTGGACAGGCATCCTTGGACTAAATGCAATCAGGTGTGTGTCATGCAGTTGATGATAAAAGGAAAATGCAAACCGTTCAATTGCTCAGTCGTGTTCGACTCTTTGCGACCCTCCATGGACTGCTGCCCGCCAGGCTCCTCCGTCCACGGAATTCTCCAGGCAAGAATCCTGGAGTGGGTTTGCCATTCCCTTCGCCAGAGGATCTTCCCAACCCACGGACTGAACCCAGATCTTCTGCACTGCAAGCAGATTCTTTACTCTCTGAGCCACCAGATAAGTTGATGATAAAGCACTATGTAAATGTTAGCTAATAAGTTATCCCTCTTTCACTGTACGTTACTCTCAGCCCACCCTCCATGTTTGGATTTGCTTTTATAAAGACAATGTCCTCTAAAGTTGCCGTCAGCTTGTCCCTCTCAATACACCCTGCACCACCTTAATACTGTAATTCTTTATTTACAATCAGTCACGTTACTTTAAGGCTCTCAAAGGACCACTGCCAAGTGCCCAAGGGTGCTGATGTATCCCACACAACATAAACCACGATGTCCATGAGAGCAGCTGCCGGAGGACCTCTGAGGGCGCTGCAGGCTGCAGGAAATGTGGTGCTGCTGCACAAGCAGAGATGTGCGCTCAGTAGGAAGCAACGCTTCCTGGCTGGGGGCTCTAGATGCTCCTCCCGTCACCACAGATGACCACGAGCCACCAGGAAAGAAGACACCGTGTGCTTTTGTAAGAGCTGGGTTCCGCACGGCTCTACTAGTCAATGCAGCTGTCTTCTAAGTTTTACTTTCAAGAATAAGCTTGGTACTCACACTGTGATTTTGTTTAAAAGCTGTAACTTTTACAATATGGAAAAGCTATTGTAATATTGAAACTATACTGATCCTGTGCCTCTAGCCCTTTGAAGATTCACTGTGTTACAAAGGCAGAACAGTGGCAGTTCCAGGGGTGTTTTTTTGGGGGGGTGAGGGGAGTGGGGGAAGTGGAGGTGGGAGGTACACAGGAGAAAGGAAATGGATACTTAGCTCCTGTCCAATTGTCTGACCTGCCAGGAACCCTGGCCTTGCTCATATCCCCGGGTAAGGCAGGGATGACTCAACAGCTTTCCACCAGCCTCCAATCCCCACATAACAGGAACAACTAGCTGGAAAGAGGAGTACATTATGGCCCTTTTCACAGTTCTCAACTGGAGTAAGGAGAGGAAGAGAGGGAAAGAGAAAGTGCTGCTTTTGATTCCTACCTCTCGGCTTTGTTCCTCACTATGATTCCAAATAGGAAAAGGAGTACGTCAAGGCCGTATACTGTCACCCTGCTTATTGAACTTATATGCAGAGTACGTCATGAGAAACGCTGGACTGGAAGAAACACAAGCTGGAATCAAGATTGCTGGGAGAAATATCAATAACCTCAGATATGCAGATGACACCACCCTTATGGCAGAAAGCGAAGAGGAACTAAAAAGCCTCTTGATGAAAGTGAAAGAGGAGAGTGAAAAAGTTGGCTTAAAGCTCAACATTCAGAAAACGAAGATCATGGCATCCGGTCCCATCACTTCATGGGAAATAGATGGGGAAACAGTGGAAACAGTGGCAGACTTTTATTTTTTGGGGCTCCAAAATCACTGCAGATGGTGATTGCAGCCATGAAATTAAGACACTTACTCCTTGGAAGGAAAGTTATGACCGACCTAGATAGTATATTCAAAAGCAGAGACATTACTTTGCCGACTAAGGTCTATCTAGTCAAGGCTATGGTTTTTCCTGCAGTCATGTATGGATGTGAAAGTTGGACTGTGAAGAAGGCTGAGCACTGAAGAATTGATGCTTTTGAAGTGTGGTATTGGAGAAGACTCTTGAGAGTCCCTTGGACTGCAAGAAGATCCAACCAGTCCATTGAGAAGGAGATCAGCCCTGGGGTTTCTTTGGAAGGAATGATGCTAAGGCTGAAACTCCAATACTTTGGCCACCTCATGTGAAGAGTTGACTCATTGGAAAAGACTTTGATGCTGGGAGGGATTGGGGGCAGGAGGAGAAGGGGACGACAGAGGATGTGATGGCTGGATGGCATCACTGACTCGATGGACGTGAGTCTGAGTGAACTCCGGGAGTTGGTGATGGACAGGGAGGCCTGGCGTGCTGCGATTCAAGGGGTCGCAAAGAGTCGGACACGATTGAGCGACTGAACTGAACTGAACTGATGGGCAACAGTCCAAAGCCAAGGGACAGAAATTCCACACCACTGCACCTGTGTGCGCCCTTCCACCATTACTGGGAAGGCTGGACACTACCGTTCCTGGGAACGCCTTAAAAGTGAATTGTCACAGCATAACCACGAGGGGTATGGGCTCTCCAGATCTGTGTCTGACCTCTAACCTGTGTCTGACCTCTAACTTCACCACTTACTTGGTGCATGACCTTGAACAAACGACTTCATCTCTCTGAGCCTCAGGTATTTCACTTGCAAAATGGATTTACAACAATCTCCCCCCTCTCTAGGTAGTTATGAGAAGTCAATGACATAACATACAAATCCACTGGCACCCTTAACCATAAAGGAGCAGAACTATTTCACTATTTTTTTCATTGATGAGTCAGTAACCTTTAAAAAAAGGAAGACACCAAAGAAACAAAAATTCCAAATAAGAGTCAACTAAATGCTCAAAAAAATTCCAAGAATGCCACCATCTTCACCAGGGCCACAAACAAAGACTACAGGAATGGTGCCGTCCTCTTCCAGGCTTCTGTTTGTGTTTGGGACAACATGGGTTGGAACCAAATCCACGACTGCAGCAGCAAAAGCTGTTTGGTTTGCTTTTGTTTTTTTAAGGAAATAATATTACACAGAATCCCAATATAATACAGACTCAATCAGAGACTGCTGAATTAACAGGGATGAACAGGAGAACTGAAACACCTATCCAGCATTCAGGACCTCTCCAAGAAACCACCACACTAAAATTCCTAGCATTTTTAAAGCCCTTCCAGCTTTGATTCAGGTTCCACCAAGTATGGCAAGTTTTCTTCAGGTAATAAATGGTTGCTAAAGACTGGTTTACAAATTCTCTAAATATCCTTCAACTGGAAGCCTCTCACCACCACCCAGGGTCTTTGCCATCTGACCATCACAGCTGATCCAGTCACCCCGTCACCTGGCCTTGACCTGCCCCTTGGACCTCACCGGGCCCACACTCCCTCTTCCAGTTTCCTCACCCATCCTGGGCGCCAGCTAGACCCATCTTCTCCACACAACACCTCCACGTCTTCTCAGATGCCGTTCCCACCTTCCCTACCTAGGGAACTCCTATCTACGCATTTTTCAAGACTCCTTGAAAAGCGGCACCACCTCCATGAAACCTACTGAAATTCCCCCAGCTGGGCCAGTCATTGTTTGTGGGCTTCCTAACATTATACAGAAGACAGTGGACTGAAATGACCTCTTTGACTTGCATATAATGCTGGTGATACTGAAAACCAGTACCACCACAACAGAAGACAATTTAGCAACATCTATAAAAATTTAAATGCACAGATAGCTTCATCCAGCAAGTATACTTTCAGCAGTTTCTTCCCCCACCCCACACCCCCTCCACCCCCGCCCAAAGTTTATGTGTGAAAGATCTTCAGGTCAATACTTTATAAAACAAAAGATTGGGAACAACCTAAAATTCCATCAAAGCAAGATTAGTTAAATAAGGTACATCCACATCATGGAATACTACGCAACTGTGAAACAATATACCAGTAGGTATAGTATGCTAGCCATTAGTAGAGGTAGAATGGCTAAGAGAAAAATACACACACACACACACACACACACACACACACACACACACACACACTCTCTCTCTCTCTCTCTCTCTCATTTACACTGGCAATGGTGGATGCTTCTGAAGAAGAGAATGGAGTACTGGGGGCAGGGGAACAGAAAGAGGCCGACTTTTCTCTGTACACTCTATTGCATCATTTAAATTTTGCACCTTGTTCACTTGTTTAAAAAGAGAAAGAGAGAACGGGAGAAACAAGAAATTTCCTGCTAGGTCCCTCCAGTGGCCTGGAGTGCAGAGGCAGAGACTACTTCCAATTCATCTCTATTCCCAGGGTCTACCTAAGCACACAGCAGGCACTTAATAAACACTTGTCACAGGAGTTACTTTAATTCTTTCTCTTACGTTAAGTGAAGCTGTAAACTAGTTACCCAATGGTGATAACCTAAAAAGCTAACATTTACTTAGCACTTGGTACATACCAGGCAGTGTCCTACAGGTGTCAGTTGCTCAGTCGTGTCCCACTCTTTGCCATCCCACGGACTACAGCCCACCAGGCTCCACCGTCCATGGGATTCTCCAGGCAGGAAGGCTGGAGTGGGTTGCCATGCCCTTCTCCAGGAGATCTTCCCAACCCAGGGATTGAACCTGGGTCTCCTACATGCAGGCAGTTTCTTTACCAACTGAGCCACCAGGGAAGCCCTGTCCTAACTGGGTGCTTGGTGTACTTACGGAACCATATACAGCTTCTGTGGTCAGTTCTTCTGTGGGCAAGTCAGTATCTTGTTTTCATTAGTAAACAAGTTAATCACTTCCCCAGAGTGTCCTAATGAACTGGCATCAACTCCTTTAATCCTCGTTCACAATCCCACTGCACAGACAGGAAACACAAGCCCAAAAGGATTAAGTAACTTGTCCCAGGTCATATACTTGGTTAAGTGGAAGAGCCAGGATTCAAACTCAGGCCCCAAACCCATGCTGTTAAACAAGAGGTTATACTAGTCTTCAGATACCTAGGAATGTATTAAAATCACTAAACACTGAATGTACTCCTTTCTGAATACCTGCTGCAAAAATCGGTCCTTAACTGCTTAATCATAAGCAACGCTGAAATAAAATGAGGTCACTGCCTACTTGGGGGACCGAGGTATCTCTAACCCAAGTGCTGATCACTGGCTTTGCTGATTCACACTGACCCCACCCACTCTGGGAAAGTGATTAACGTGTTGACTAATGAAAACAAGACACTGACTTGCCCACAGAAGAATTTACCACAGAAGCTATATATGGTTCCATAAATACAATCCTCCATCTACACCAAGCATTCCATCTCAGTGAGCATCTAATCAAACTCTGAAGGCCCTTGGAAAAACTTCCATGTAAAAAATGAAAAACCAGACACACAAAACTTCCCCCACTTCCCAGGACTTTCAATGAAGAGATCAAACATGAAAACCAAATGCCCTGGCCCTTCTCTGTCTGTCCTTGCTGTTCCCAATACCAATCTTACTTCTAAGCAAAAATTCACCCATTTCCTGAGTTCTTGTGCATTAGATACTGTCAAAAACTTATTCATTTTTAGGCTATTTTGTTGCCTTTTTTTTTTTTTTGGATGACACAGAGGGAGGCACCTTACCTAAAGTTCTTCAAATCATGCTGCTGTAGAGGTTAACTTTGAGAAGGGCTTCCTGTATATTCCCAGCCATGGAATGTGCTTTCACTCTCCAAGCACCATACTCTTTCTATCTCTGTCCTTACTTTAGGTTCCCTCCTCCCCAGAAGGCCTGTGGCCCTCTGTCACCACCAACAATCACAAACTAGGGATGGGAAATCTTGACCAGTAAATATGCTGAATTAAGACTGTTTAATAGATGGACTGTCAATTAGCAAACTCTAATATTAACACATAGATTCAATATGAATTTTACTTAATCTAATTCATCTTTTTTTCTGCTTTAAAAGATACTGTGAGGCCATATATATTGTGAGAATTGGAATACTTCCTGCCATATCAATAAGCAAGGATGTCACAGTCATCAGCGATTCCAGCCCTGCAGGGCCCTCAGGAAGGAGAGGAGTACCTGTGATCTAACAGTCATTAGACTGCAGCCACTCCCTCTGGTGAGCTCAACCGCGGTCAGCATGTGAAAACACAGGATACTGGCCGCAGGATAGTTGAGATGCATTTGAAAGGAATGATTTCCGTGAGCCCAGACTCCTGCATCTTACCATACATAGGAAAAAAAAAAAATTGCTAAATTTCTTAACTTGGGGTATCAGATTTTCTTTGCTATTCAGTCGCTAAGTCATGTCTGATTCTTTGAAGTTCCATGGACTGCAGCAAACCAGGTTTCCTTGTCCTTCCCTGTCCTTCACTATCTGCTAGAGTTTGCTCGAATTCAGGTCCACTGGTTTTCTTTAATTAACAGTAATCCTTTGATGTTCAGACTACCTGCCCTTTGTTGTTAAGACTTCTATATAACCTGACTCCTTCCCTCACCTCTTTGGAACAGTTCTCTCAGAACTACTTAAGATTCTGTCTCCCAGGCTTAGGTCCTTAAAGTTTTCACCAAATAAAACATAACTCTCAACTTTTAGGTTGTGACTCTCTTTTAAGTTGAATATGATTCCATATATATGAGACATCAGAATAAGCACAGCTATGGAGACAGAAAGCAGCTTTGTGGTTGTCAGGGGCTAGGAAGAGGGAGAAACGGGGAGTGACTATTCCTGGGTACAGGGTTTCCAAAGGAGAGTCAGAAAGCGCTACAACTAGAGAGTGGTGGTGGCTGCATAACATGGTGAATGTAGTTTTAATGTCACTAAACTGTACACTTCAAAATGGTCAACCTTCTGTTATATGTATCATGCCGTGCTAAGTCACTTCAGTCATGTCCAACTCACTGCGACCCTACGGACTGTAGCCCACCAGGCTCCTCTGTCCATGGGGATTCTCCAGGCAAGAATACTGGAGTGGGTTGCCATGCCCTCCTCCAGGGGATCTTCTCGACCCAGTGATCAAATCCATGTCTCCTGCGGCTCCCACATTATAAGCAGATTCTTCACTGCTGAGACACTGGGGAAGCCCTCCTGTTATGTTTTCAGTTCAGTCGCTCAGTCATGTCCGACTCTTTATAACCCCATGAATTGCAGCACGCCAGGCCTCCCTGTCCATCACCAACTCCCGGAGTTCACTCAGACTCATGTCCATCAAGTCGGTGATGCCATCCAGCCATCTCATCCTCTGTCATCCCCTTCTCCTCCTGCCCCCAATCCCTCCCAGCATCAAAGTCTTTTCCAATGAGTCAACTCTTCACATGAGGTGGCCAAAGTATTGGAGTTTCAGCTTTAGCATCAGTCCTTCCAATGAACACCCAGGACTGATCTCTTTAGAATGGACTGGTTGGATCTCCTTGCAGTCCAAGGGACTCTCAAGAGTCTTCTCCAACACCACAGTTCAAAAGCATCAATTCTTTGGTGCTCAGCTTTCTTCACAGTCCAACTTTCACATCCATACATGACCACTGGAAAAGCCATAGCCTTGACTAGACGGACCTTTGTTGACAAAATAATATCTCTGTTTTTTAATATGCTATCTAGGTTGGTCATAACTTTCCTTCCAAGGAGTAAGCGTCTTTTAATTTCATGGCTGCAATCACCATCTGCAGTGATTTTAGAGCCCAAAAAAATAAAGTCTGCCACTGTTTCTACTGTTTCCCCATCTATTTCCCATGAAGCGATGGGACCAGATGCCATGATCTTAGTTTTCTGAATGTTGAGCTTTAAGCCAACTTTTTCACTCTCCTCTTTCACTTTCATCAAGAGGCTTTTTGTTCCTCTGTTATGTGTACTTTAACACAATTAAAAATAATAATAAAAATCTACTTAAGACGACGGGGAAGAAATGCTTAAGGCACCACTTCCAACAGATGACAGTAAAGGATAAATAGTAAGTAAAGTAAGCATAAGGGATGTCTTCTATAAACAAACAAAAATAAAATCTAACTTGGTAAAAACTTTTCCTACCAAAGAAGAAAAAGAAACTGAGGAACAATTAAAAGCCATTTTTAAAACCTACTAATTCTACAACAATTTTTCTGAAGGCTACGCAATGCTGGTGAGTATTTTTCTACAGCTTCTTGGAGAATAAATTGGTATAAGCTTTCTGGAGAAAGGCTAATGACATACCTTTAAAAGATTTATTTAAAAAAAAGAAAAAAAAACTTCATACCCTTTGGGTCCTTCTGGGAATCTATTCTAAGGCAATTTTCTGAAACACAGAAAAAGCTTTTAGCAAAAACATTAATCACATATTATTTACAATGGTGAAAAATGGAACAATCTAACTATCTAAGAATCCATGCAATGTGATATTATAGAGCCACTGTAAATACTTATGAAGTATTTAATGATTGAAAAAACTACTTATATTAAGTGGAAAAGGCAGAAGAAAAAAGTACATTTACGGTGTGATCTCAACCATTTTTTAAAAGTAAATAGAAAAACACACTGGAAGAAAAGAAAAATGTTATTAGAGGCTGAATCAGATGGTGGTAATTTCTTGCCTATTTTATACTTGTCAAATAGTCTACAGAGTTCAAAATACCTTTTATAATCAGGAAAAAATAAGCAAAAACAAACAAAAAATGGTGGAGAAGACTTTGTGATCACATTAGTACCAACTTTAACTGCCAAACAGTACTAGAAGCAAGTAGGTGCAGAAACTGAGCTAAACTACTGGCCACAAATCTTGGAAGACTGGGCTACTGTGACTCTGTTTTTGACTTTAATAAATTCCTATGAAAAAAGAGTATAAAGAGACTCCTTGTACTATTTTTGCAACTCCTCTGAAAGTCTAAAATATCTCAAAACCAGATGCTTAAATTGAATACATAAATCTGGGATAGATCGCTTAATTTGTTTTTTCTCTAAATGCAAATCAAAACAACAATGCAGTATCACCTCACTCTGGTCAGAAGGGCCATCATCAAAAAGTCTAAATTTAATAAATGCCGGAGAGAATGTAGCGAAAGGAAACCTCCCACACTCTTGGTGGGAAATGTAAACTGGTGCAGTAGTATGGAGGTTCCTTAAAAATAATAAAAATAGAACTATCATGTGACCCAGCAACCCTAGTCTGGGGCATATATCCAAGAAAAGAAAAACCCTCTAATTAGAAAAGATATATGCACCCCAATGTTCAAAGCAGCACTACTTAAAATAACCAAGACATGGAAGCAGCACAAATGTCCAGTGACACACCATACTCATCAATTCAGCCATTAAAAAAGAATGAAATAATGCCATTTATAGCATCATGGATGGACCCAGAAATTATGCTACATAAAATAAGCCAGACAGAGAAAGACAAATACTGTGATATCATTTATGAAGAAGCTTAAAAAATGATACAAATAAATTTATTTATAAAACAGACTCACAGACATAGAACACAAACTTATGATTATCAAAGAGGAAAAGAGGGTGAAGGATAAATTTGGGATTAACAGATACACACTACTATATATAAAATAAACAACAAGGGCCTACTGTATAGCACAGGAAACTATATTCAGTATCTTGTAATAACCTACAATGGAAAAGAATCTGAAAATATATATATAACTTAACACTGCTGCTAAGTCACTTCAGTCGTGTCCAACTCTGTGCGACCCCATAGACGGCAGCCTACCAGGCTCTCCCGTCCCTGGGATTCTCCAGGCAAGAACATAGGAGTGGGTTGCCATTTCCTTCTCCAATACACGAAAGTGAAAAGTGAAAGTGGAGTCGCTCAGTTGTGTCCGCCTCTTCACGACCCCATGGACCCTCAGGCTCCTCTGCCCATGGGATTTTCCAGGCAAGATATATATTATACATATATATACAGCTGAATTACTTTGCTGTACACCTGAAGCTAACACAACATTATAAATTAACTACACTTCAATAAAAAAGAAAAATTAGGGACCTCCTAGTAGTCCAATGGTTAAGACTTCATGCTTCCACTGCAAGGGACACAGGTTCAGTATCTGGCTGGGAAACTAAGATGCCCCATGCCACATGACATAGCCAAAAAAAAATTACTACTAATAATAATAATTAAATTTCTTTATCTAAAAACAGAATTCAGAGTATAGAGGAATAATTTCCTAGACAGTAATAAAGCTCCTTTCCTCAGTAATTAAATAAAGCCTTTCCAAGAGTAGCTGCCTTTGGAGACACCACCATCGCTGCCTATTTCTGTACTTTTCCCCCAGCACTGTAATCACTTGCTGCCATGCACATCTCATCTTCCAAAAGTTAAAAACTTCTATGACTTCCAGTCAGGGCTTCCCAGGTGGCTCAGTGGTAAAGAATCCACCTGCCAATAATGCAGGAGATGCAAGAGACCCAGGTTCAATCCCTGGGTCTGGAAGATCCCCTGGAGAAGGAAATGGCAAACCACTCCAACATTCTTGCCTGGAAAATTCCATGAACAGAGGAGCCTGGCGGGCTACAGTCTAAGGAGTCGCAAAGAGCGACTGAGCGTGCACATGTGCACGCGCACACACACACACCTTCTAGTCACTCTTTCCCATCTTTACACACACACCTACACACCTACACACACACCCCCCCATACTTTCTAGTTGCCCTTCCCATGTTTACATTCAATAGCTGCAGGCCAGCTGATCTGCAATTATTTTGGAACTCTGTTGCAAGTGAGGCCCCAAATTCACCAACAGTGCTTCCTCCCACTCCTGACTTTGCATTTCAGTAAAGAATTAAAATTACAGACATCCTGGTGAACAAAGTAACATCACAAGTTAACTGTCTTTTCAACTTTCTCCAATCAGCAATGTTTGCCATGGCCCAGCATTCACCTAGTATTACGAATTGCTTTCCTTTCTTTCCACAACTAGAGTGTGGAAGACACGAGATTTTAACCCTGTACTCTAATTTGTCCATAACTCTTCTATGCTAACTAAGAACTTTAACTTCCTCAGATCGTTTCATTCAGTTCTACAAGTTGAATTTCTTTGGGGGATTACTTTTCATAAAGTAATGAAGATTTTCATAACTCTCAAGCCATAACCCTGAAGAGTAAAGAACCCCCCAGGCTGTACTGAGCTAGGCAATCAGACAGGCCCACTTATATGCCAGCCAAGAGACTTGTTGCAGACACCTGAAGGCACTGCAAGTCACACTTCTCTAAAACAACAAATGATTTATCAAAGGCTTTGAAAGTTACTGACAAATAACCAAAAACACAAGTATTACATATCAAGAGTCTACTGAGTATGCCAACAGTTCTCTTTCAATCTGTTCACTCTTACGGTGTAAAGAGGGATCGTTTATATTTCTGAGGTCTTTTCAAGTCTTCAAGTTTTTTCCCTTCATAAGAAGTCTCCTTCACAGATACACCATGATATGATTTTTCAGCACTCCTCAGATAACTATGTCTATCCAAAGAATTCTGGAGACATGGATCAGTCAACCCCAACAGAAAACCGTGATGGTGGACACAGAGTGCTCCTCAAAGAGAATGTATGTGTCTGGGACTTTCCTGGCAGTCCAGTGGTTAAGACTCCTAGCTTCCAATACTGGAGGCACAGGTTGGATCCCTGATTGGGGAGCTAAGAAGCCACATGCCTTGTGGCCAAAAAAACAAAACATAAAACAGAAGCAATATTGCAACAAGTTCAATAAAGACTTAAAATATATATATATATATACACACATATATATATACATATATATATACACACATATATATATATATATATGCCTGGATCTTTGTAAAGATCAGGGAGAGAGGAAAGGGAAGAAAAAAGGAGAGGGAGACAGGAAGAAAGAAAAATATATATTGACTTCTAAACAATAAAGATTTAACATACAGTTCAAGATTTGCAAGAAATTTCAGGTTTGAAGAGAGCTGTTTTGACCTAAAGCCCCAGGACAGGGCCTTCTCTTAAGCAAGTATAGGCTCTCTGCCATTTGAGGAATTTCAGCAGAAAATCAGAGAAATCCTAAGCGTGACTGATAAACTCTCCTATGAAGTTACTTCATGTATGCTTTAACATTCTAAATTAATACACCAAACTAACAGGATCAGCAACAAATGATTACCAGAAAAACCATTCACCAGGGTGAGTTCTGCAACTTTCTGGCAATGGAACCACTTTCCTGCAATTAAACCTGTTCTTACATTATGTTGTAACAAATAAACCTGAAACCAAGTGGGGAGGAATACACAACTAAACTACACAGATCATCAGACAAAAGGTAAATGTATGACGGTTCATAAAATTACCAAAACTACCAGATTATACAGTCCTATCCCAAGACAATCATTTTATTCAAGTCTACAGTATCAGTGTACAAGAAATTATAGTGTTCTTAATCTGAGTAAAATTAGTGGCATGAGATTAATCAACCAAATGTACAGGCTATTCCAAACCTAATTTTATCAACATTCTGAAACTAGTCAGCCAAATTACATTTTTCAAAACATTGTTGGCTGACTCAACAGAAAAATGAACAGAGGTCAGGAATGGTCAGCTGACAGAGGAAAAAAACACATGGAAATAAAACATCCAAAGATGCTGCACTTCACTCAAAACCAAACATAACATGTAAATTCCTAAAGTGTCATTTTCATCTTTCACATTAAAAAGTTTTACTGGTGTCAGCCAGAATCCCACTAGTGATAATATAAACTGATATAATCATTTTGTAGAAGAAGCACTAAATACCAGAATTTTTAAATGTACTGTTTGCCCCACAATTCCACTTCTAGAAACTTATCCAACAATCTCACAAAAATGGATAAAGATACATTTAATGTGTTGACTGTAGTTCTGATGCAAAACACACTAGAAATCTAAAGTATCCAACATTAGGAAACTAGGTATAAACATGAAGGTAGGCATACCATGTTCCCAGGAAAAGTCATAAAAGAGTGATCCACACTAGAGACAACCTAACTGAGTTACTGAACTTTAGTAATACGGAGTTCTCCCAGCAACCACGCAAAAAAGGCACGTTCTCTCTCACCGAAGTAAAGGGAGAGGGACATCACATGAATCAGGGTGACAAGGCTTTCCCACACAGCAACCTTCAAGACAAACGCCAAAGCCTTTGACTGTGTGCATCACAATAAACTGGAAAACTCTGAGAGAGATGGGAATACCAGACCATCTGACCTGCCTCTTGAGAAATCCGTATGCAGGTCAGGAAGCAACAGTTAGAACTGGACATGGAACAACAGACTGTTTCCAAATAGGAAAAGGAGTACATCAAGGCTGTATACTGTCACCCTGCTTATTTAACTTATATGCAGAATACATCATGAGAAACACTGGGCTGGATGAAGCACAAGCTAGAATCAAGATTGCCAGGAGAAATATCAATAACCTCAGATATGCAGATGACACCACCCTTATGGCAGAAAGCAAAGAACTAAAGAGCCTCTTGATAAAAGTGAAAGAGGAGAGTGAAAAAGCTGGCTTTGAAGTTCAACATTCAGAAAACTAAGATCATGGGATCTGGCCCCATCACTTCATGGCAAGTAGATGGGGAAACAGTGGCTGACTTTACTTTTGGGGGCTCTAAAATCACTGCAGATGGTGACTGCAGCCATGAAATTAAAAGACGCTTCCTCCTTGGAAGGAAAGTTATGACCAACCTAGACAGCACATTAAAAAGCAGAGACATTACTTTGCCAACAAAGGTCCGTCTAGTCAAGGCTATGGTTTTTCCAGTAGTCATGTATGCATGTGAGAGTTGGTATAAAGAAAGCTGAGTGCCGAAGAATTGATGCTTTTGAAGTGTGGTGTTGGAGAAGACTCTTGAGAGTCCCTAGGACTGCAAGGAGATCCAACCAGTCCATCCTAAGGGAGATCAGTCCTGAGTGTTCATTGGAAGGATTGATGTTGAAGCTGAAACTCCAATACTCTGGCCACCTGGTGTGAAGAGCTGACTCAGGTGGTGTGAAGAGCTGACTCATTTGAGAAGACCCTGATGCTGGGAAAGATTGAAGGCGGGAAGAGAAGGGGACTACAGAGGATGAGATGGTTGGATGGCATCACCGACTCAATGGCCATGAGTTTGAGTAAACTCCAGGAGCTGATGATGGACAGGGAGGCCTGGCCTGCTGCAGTCCATGGGGTCACAGAGTCAGACACAACTGAGCAAACGAACTGGACTGAACTGAACTGAACCTTCAATGGAAGGAAACAATGGAGAAATATACAAAGAATTCTAAAAAAAAAAGGTATGACCCATGAATATTACACCCAGCCAAGCTGTCATTTATGGGTAAGGACAACAGAAACTTTCAAAATGAGTAATTCAGGAAACAAAGCAACCATAAACTCTTTTGGAAAAAAAATTATATATGTATACACACACATTATATATCAGCTCATCAATGCTAAATAAATTAAAAGGTTCAAGAAAACACCCAATCCCAGATGGTGGAACAATGTCTACAAGATCTAAGGGAAAGAGTACATTCCAGAAATTTTATACCCAGCCAAGATGTCATTCATATATAAAGGCAGAGACATTCTTAAATCACCAAATAAGGCACTGTTCCTTAAGAGTGACAATAAAATCTAGCTTACAGGGAAATGAATCAAAAATTTCAGACATGGAAAGACCATAGTTAAAAGAACTAGTGGGGGGACATTTGGATTCTTTAAAATATAAAACTAAGACTAAACACTGAGGGTGTTGTGGTTATAGAACAGACTATAAAGGCTCTAAAGACAATGACAAAGTAAAATAACAAGAGTAAAGAGGGAAAAGTGGAAAGATTACACATCTTCTTTTTCCTATTATGAAGTTCACTGATGCTGCATAGAACTGAAACATGGAATATATTAAAAATCTTTGTAATGGTTTCCATTACATAGAAATGTTTTCCACTTCCATAACCTTTTTTCCTTAACCTAACAAAATTTATCAAGAGCTAATAATTATTGAAGCAAAGATATGTTTGAAATTAACAAATCATCTTTCAGTTTCATTTGTTCCTTTTTCTGCTATTAAACTGAAATGAAATAGAGAAACCTCAAGAGCACTGTGCTCAGTGGAAAAAAAAAAAAAAATCAATACCAAAAGGTTAGAGCCTGCAGATTACATTCACACGACTCTCAAAATGACAAAACTACAGAGATGGAGAACAGATAGTATACTGGTTGCCAGGAGACAAGGAGGAATGTTACAAAGGGTATTAGGGGAAAAAAATATTAGGAATGAGTCAGACCTTCAGTGGTGATGGAACAGCTCTGTACCTTGACTGTGGTGGTAGTTACATGAATCAATACATGGAATAAATTGCACAGAACCACACACATACACGTAAATGCAGGTTACAAATGGTAAAAAGGGAATTAAGTCTATAGTCTAGTCAATAACTGACATGTACTAATGTCAATTTCCTGGTTTTGATACTGCACACAGCTATGTAAAATGTCACCACTGGGGGAATCTGGGTGAAGGGTACAATGGAAAGCCTTGTACTCATTTTGCAACTTCGTCTGAGTGATATACACATTGCAAAAAAAATACTTTTTTAAATGCAAATGATAATAAAATGATTTTTATTTTAAACAAGCATGACCCCAAAAAATTAGCATGATCACTTTTTTAATAAAAGTACTTATTTTAGGCATCTATTCTCATCTTATTAATCATAGTTCAGGGTACGAGGAGTTAGAGGATTTCTTTTTTTTGCCATGTTCTTTATACCTTTTGATACTGCTAGATTTTGAATGAGCATACATAATTTTTATTAAAATTACCCAGTTGTTACTCTAAAAATAAAAAAACTTATCCCAAGTCTGATTATTAGCCAATTTAAAAACCAATGAGGGCTTCCCAGGTGGTGGGGCTACTGGTAAAGAAGCCACCTGCCAATGCAAGAGACATAAGAAACACAGGTTTGATCCCTGAATCGGGAAGATCCCCTGGAGGAGGGCATGGCAACCCACACCAGTATTCTTGCCTGCATATCCTCACAAGGCAGAGAGAAAGAAAAACCAATGATTCCCCTCTATCTTAACTGCATTTAACTCATAGAATACCTTTAGCTTTCCAGGGAGTCTGAGACCAAAGACCTTTTTCATTATAACCTTCATATAAAAGAGCACCAGACTGCTCTGATAAATGAACTACTGCATATGCTAAGCCTAATTGGCTTAACTGAACTGAAACACATAAAGTCAAAGAACCTTCCTTTATGTTGTTCTGTAACGTGCTCCAGCTACCACGTTACCCTCAGGAGTCACATTTTCTCTATTCTCTCACATCAGAGAATAAGCAGAAATCTCTTTTCTCTCATTTGTTATCAGCAAACTTTTACCATATTGCCCTTTCTATTATAAGAGGTAAATTATGCAAGTTTTAAGGTTATTGTCACTATATGTACTGTTTTTCCTGGGACAACATACCCACTTGGGCTACATTTCAAGTAAATATGCCTATGTAAATGTGCACAGGCTTAAGAAGAAACCTAGTGCTACAGAAAGAACATGGGCTGTGAGTTTAGAATTTGGCGTCTACACCCCATCTCTATCAACTTGCTATGTAACTTTGGACAAGCTGCGTACATACATTACCCTCCCTGAGCCTCAGGGTCCTCATCTTCCTCAACTGTAAAATGGGAACAAACAATCATACTTACCTTGCAGAACACCTGTAAGAGACAAAATGAGGTACTGAGTACACGAGGGCCCTAAACGAAGCTAGCACGGAGTGTAATTGTGAAACACACTCAGACCTTTTTCTCCCTCTAACCCCCAGCTTCTTTCCCTTCCCATCAGCCTCTCTCACCATCTCTCTGCCTTGTGGGTTTCCTCAGTCACTATCCACAGCCCTCACCTCACCTCACCCCACCCCTACTCGTCCCCCAGCAGTTCTCCCAGGAGCAATCAGTTTTGGAGGCCTCCCAGGAAGTGTACCATCTACACAGCATTTGTTCTGACAACTCCTCTTGCTCACCTGTTCCTCATCTCTACCTGCCCAAAAAATTACCTGAGCTTGCTGGCTACATGGCTTTTGGAAAAATTATACTCATACTCTATTTCAATCTTACTACACTCTTTGAATGCTGCTACTGTCAACTACTAACCTCAAGGGCCTACAATGACCTTCTGGGATTTGCTGTTTTTACACCTCTTTTTTTTCTTTTGTTTTGCGGGGGGAGTGGCTCCACCACACAGCTTGTGGGATCTCAGCTAGCTCCCCAGCCAGGGGTTGAACCCGAGCCTGCAGCAGCAAAAGCAGAGTCCTAATCACTGGACCGCCAGGGAAGGCCCATCACACCTGACTTCTTCAATTACCTAAATATCTGCTGAACGCTTACTGGGCACTGGAAATGTCAAGAGTGAGACTCATTCTGCTATGGGATCATAAAGAGAAGGAATCAATCCTCCCCACCCCCTTCCCCTTGGAGGGGAAGGAAGGGAGAGAAAGCTAGGGAAAGGATGGAGGAAGTTCCCATTTTGCTCTTCAAACTTATGAATTATTTGACACTTACTACAAGAATATAATCTTGTAATTCTTATATAATAAAAACAAATCAAAATAATAGAAGTAAAAAAAAACTAACTATAATCAAAGATGATAAATGTTAAACTAGTGGCTGGAAAGCCTCAAGGGGGTCATGGTCATGGTAGGTAAGGTCTCAAAAAGAAGAAAAAGATGTTCAAGCAGAGGGAATAGCACTGAACAAAGGCAGAGACGTATCAAAGTGTACTCAGTGTTCTGGGAATGACAACTGGCTCGCAGAGGCTATAGAACAAGACATAATTTGAGAAGTCTTTAAAAGATATTCTGAACAAACCACTATAAGCATTTAATAAATCATTTTCATCCTTACTGAGAGGACTAAAAGTAAGAGAAATTGTGAAAATCTAGGGCCAATGTGCTTTCCACTACTCTGTTGTGATAAAACTTGGTCTTTGACAACACTGGGGACCCTCCGCTCAGAACACTTTGGGGTCAAGTGACATGACCACGTCTGAGGTCCATGAGGTAGCTCTGGCAGGAACGTGGAAAGAAGATGGATTGGTGGAGGAAGAATCTGGAAGCTGTCAAGACACCAACTACGAAAGCAAGAGATGACAGTAGCCTCACCAAGGCAGAGGGAATAGAGGGTAAGGCTGAGGTCAGACATAAGTTAGCTACAGCATCAACAAGTCCATAAATGGGGGACTGAAGGCAAAGAGAAATTTAAAGATGACTCAGCTTTATCACTGGAGTATCCGGTGAACAAGATCACTAAGAGAATTAGGGTATAGGGGAGGAGGCGCTAACCTAAATGGAAGACGATGGGTTTGGTTAAGACACATTTAATTTGATGTCTACAGGACACTCCAGTGGACATCCAAGGCAAGAGAGGGTGACTGAGTACTCACTGGTTCACAGGTCATAGCTGAAGTCATAAGAAAGAAGATCAAGGGAGACTGAAACAAGAGTTATATCATGGGAACCAAGAAAAAGTGTTTTGGGGCAGGGAGTGGGGAAGGGCGGGTGGGAGGCCGGAAGGGACCAGTGGTTGCCAATAGCCAAAAGAGGGCATAAGGACTGAAAAGAGGCTATTTATGTATTCACTGTACTACACCAACTGAGAATCTGTGGATTTAGGTATACTCAGGGCTCCAGGAACCAACCCCCATGGATACCAAGGGATGACTGTACACTGGATTCAGCACACAGTGGTCACTGGTGCTCTTAGAAAGTAGTGACGACAAATCAGTCTGCAATGGGCTGCAGAACAAACCACTGGTGGAGAGAAAAAGGGAGGAGGAAAAAGAAGCAATAATAACAGCTACACATTCAAGAATTCTGTCCCTCTTCACCCCAGCCTGTGCAGTTACATCTCCCTTGTAACTGCACAGGACACTTACGGTGACAACCCAACCACCTACAATCATCACAATCCTTGTCCTGTCCAAAGACAATCACCTTCATCTCGACAGAGCAGTGACTCTGTATCTACAGACAGAGCCAAATTCCTTATTTTATCAGTCCATGGCCTATTTCCTGTCATCTTCCTATCCGTTTACCTGCCATCTCTTTCATCTCTACCAAATCCAATCACCAATTAATTACAATTTCCCACCATTCCCAATTGCCAGTTTAGAGGCTTCCAAAATCAGCTTGAGTTCCTCCCTTTTCTTCGTCCCTTGCATCTAGAGTCCATCCGTTATAAGTGCTGACTCTCTTGGTCAAGTTTTCCTCTCCACTCCTAACTCCAAATCCAAAGACAAGCCTTTGTCATGTCCACACAGGTGTTCTATCTGGTTCCCTACACCAATCTAACCTACACACAGCAGATGAACCAATGTTCCTTCAAGGAAAAAAATAACCAAAAAATGAAGCCAAACTCCCTAGGGTAGGGCTGGAGGCCCTCCATTATCCAGCTTTTTACTGCTTTTATAAGCTTTCTAACTGCTGCTTCACAAAAATCTCCACCACTGCCAAACTAGTCTATTATAGACGCTATCTTAACACTACACGTTCAGTTATACCCTTCTCTTCTGAAGTGCCCCGTCTCTCCAAGTTCTATTCACTCTCCTTCTCTAAAAACCTTGCACACACAAGACTGCCACATCATTCCTAACTACAACATAACTGTCTAGGATGTCCCTCATAGCTCAGTCGGCAAAGAATCTGCCTGCAATGCAGGAGACCCAGATTTGATTCCCAGGTCAGGAAGAGCCCCTGGAGAAGGAAACGGCAACCTACTTCAGTATTCTTGCCTGGAGAATCCCATGGACAGAAGAGCCTGGCAGGCTACAGTCCATAGGGTCGCAGAGGCAGACACGACTTAGCGCATAAACCACCACCACCACTACAGCAGGAATTGTTCTATGCTCCTGGGATACATCAGTGAACAGAGCAAAGCCATAGGAAGTTAATATTTTGGCAGAAAGAAGTAACAAAAAATAGACCTCATAAATAACATTAAGTTTGTAAAATGTTTAAAAGTGTATATGCTACAAAAAGAAGTGGAATGGGAGTTCTGAGATGGGATCACAGTTTTCAATAAGGACTGGCTTCACTGGGAAGATTACTCTTCAGAAGGCTTGAAGAAGTTCACTCTGCTCCTATAGCTATCTAGGGGAAAGTACAGCCCAAGGAGAGACAACAGATGGGGGCAGGTACACATTTGGAGCTTCTCAAGGACAGCAAGAAGGCCAGGGTAGTTGAACAGTGAGCCAAGCAGGGAAGAGCAGGAGATGGGTTCAGAGAGTAATCACAGCCAGAATATGGAGGGCAGAGCAGGCCACGGAGGCGCACCATGGCCTGCACTCTAAGTGAGCTGAGGAGCCAAGGAAACAGAACAAAGATATTAGGTGCCTTCGATTTTTCAAAGGACCACTGAGGCTACTGTGTTAAAACAGTCTATAAAGGCACAAGGTCAGAAGCTAAGAGAACAGTTAGGAGACAACTGCAATAATGCAGGCAAGAGATGCTCAAGGCCTAAACTAGAGAGACAGCAGTAGAGGGAACAAGAAGTGAAAATCCTGGCTACATTTCAAAGGTAGAAAACAATCAGCCTTCCTGATACAGACCAGATGTGGGACAGAAGAGAAAGAAAGGTCAAGGATGACTCCAAGTTTTTGGCACAAGCAATTAAACGGATGGAGCTGCCCCCAACTGAGACAGAGACACCCTGTGGGTGGAAAGGAATTAAGGCAAAGATCGGGAGCAGAGTTTTAGACAGGTTACATTTGCCATGCCTGACAAACAAGCCTGCATGTCAAGTATGCAGCTGTGTATGTGAGAAAGGCAACTGGGGAGACAGGTCCGGCCTGGGAGCTCACTGGACCCAAGGCTTAGAGCACTCCACCTGTTAAAAGATCGTGGGATGAAGAAGAAATATCCAGTAAGATGGGGGGAACCAAAAGCACATTTTAGCATCCTGGAGGCCAGGTGAAGAAAAACTTAACAGAGAAGGGAGTATTCAACGTGTCCAGTGCTACCGACAGACCGAGTAAGATGAGAACTAACCTCTATGTTCAACAACTGTGGGGCGGAACCTGGACAAGCAAGCTTAAGAGAGAATGGAAGGAAGGTGAGGAATTAAAGACCACTCTTTCCTGGAGTTCTGCTGAAGAGGAACAAGGAAATAGAGCAGCAGCTGGCCAGGAAGGTAGCAGTAAAGGTATTCACAATGAGAAAAAACAGCATGTTTGTGTACTGTGTCCATACGGGCACACAGAGCCCCTACTAAGCCCGTGCACCACAGCTACTGGGCCCTACAAAGTCCAGCACTCAACAGATGTTAATTCCTTCCTTCACTTCCACCCTTATTTTCTATTATTTTTATTGATCCATATCTAATCTTTGTAACTATCTGCAAATTTTCAATTAGAAGGCCCTTTCTTTCCTTGTCTAACTCTTCTGAATCCTTCACAACTCAAATATTTCTCCTGGCAACTCTTCCCTGGCCACTCTGCTCCACTAACCTCCCTCAGGTGTGCTACCTCTGTACCAGTGAATTATTCTGCTATGCGTTAGTCAATCAGTCGCGCCCAGCTCTTTGCAACCCCATGAACTATAGGCAAGAATATTGGAGTGGGTTGCCATTCCCTTCTCCAGGGCATCTTACCTACCCAGGGATCCAACCCAGGTCTCCTGCATTACAGACAGATTCTCCACCATCTGAGCCACCAAGGAAGCCCTATTCTTCTACTATGCTAAACCTTATCACACAGCTTCTCGTAATTACCAGAATATATGTCCCATTTCCTCACTCAACTGACTCTCAGAGGTCAGGGGCAATATAACCCTTCCTGGGGTAAAAGTGTAGCAGTTGAGAGCACTGATTCTTGAACCAGACTGCCAGGCTCTGAATGCCAGTTCTATCACTTGGTTGCACTGTGACCTTGAGAAGCTGCCTAACCATTCTGGGCCTTGAATGGTCTCATCTATAAAATGGGAAATAAAAATAGTCTCTGCCTCCTGGCATTGTTTGAAAAGCTCAGATAGTAAAGTATCTGCCTGCATTGCAGGAGACCTGGGTTTGATCCCTGGGTCAGGAAGGTCACTGGGGAAGGGAATGGCTACTCTGGCTTCCCTAGTGACTCAGACGGAAAGAATCCACCTGCAATGCAGGAGACCTGGGTTCAATCCCTGGGTTGGAAAGATCCTCTGGAGAAGGGAACTGCTACCCACTCTAATATTCTGGCCTGGAGAATTTCATGCACCTCCAGAGAAGCCTGGCAGGCTGCAGTCCATGGGGTCACAAAGAGTTGGACAGGACTGAGTGACTTTCACTTTCTTTCATAGAGACTCTTTCATGATGATAATGTATCCACAGATCCTAGGATTTTAAGCTTGATGCAGGAAGTCAATAAACAGAGGAATAAACTGAGGCACTACAAAGCTCTGGCCTGTTGTACAGAATAACTTCTCGACACCACGTTAATAGTGTTTTGGGGATCTGTTTAGCAGGTTATTTTATCATTTGAACCATACCATCTCCTAATTTTTTCAAAAGATGTTCAAGTCATTTCTGGATAGTTAACCTATCTCCCAGAAAACCTCTGTGCCATGACTGCCAAAGAGAACCTGAGTACCGCTGAACCTTGCCCTGTGGTCTCCCTCCACCACCACAGCTTCTTCACGCCTCCAGTCCTGCAGTGCACAATGCAATACAGTTGCTAAACTAATGCAAGGCACACCAAGTGAGGAGCCAATTTTAAGGTCTGATTTTCCCTCCATTACAGGGACTGTTCACAGAAGAGGACATTCAAAAATGAGAAGGCTTAGTAATCAAAGCAATCTTCCAGGCAACTAAAAAAAAAAAAAATAACCCACTAACTTAAGCAAGGGTTCAGTTTTGCACAAAATTTCCATAATAAGCAAATTTGACATTAAGTAAGAACTTTTCAGAGAAGTGGTGGGAACCTCTGAGATGTTACATCACTTGAGAACTCATGAGAATTCAACCCAAAATGATTTCATCAAAGGTAGTTACAGTCTCACTGTTCTAGGTATTCCATGCTGAACCTACAAATCTTTCATTAATTCTAAATTTGCAGGTCAAAACTCTTCCTAGAGGGAGACTTTAAAGGAAATTCCCATGGTCCCTTGCCCACATCACTATCTCAGAACCAAATAAACTATAGCTGGATGACATTCCCAACCATCTTCCGTGTGAGGCAGCATCTGGCCTTAAGCAGCAGAGGCTTTGGAGAAGGGCAGCCTGGGTCCAAATGCCAGCTCCACCTCTTGTTAAACAGGTATCCTACACCAGCTGTGTTCACCTCCTCCTCTAGTAGTGATGGCAATACGGTAACCAACCTAGCAGGACTGGTGTGCGTAACTGATACTGAATGACTGAAAGGAAACAAATAAATGAAACACAGCTAGCTTAGTGTAGATACTTAATCAATGGTAGTTCTATATTACACCATTTTCATCTTATAAGGGAACTGAAATTTTAAAAAATATTACAAAGGCCCCAACTTATTTGCCAACTCTTTCAAGGCTCTTTAAAGCAAAAATGTTAAGTCAGTACATTGGAAATGGAAAAAGAGTTTCTGGAACAAAGAACTGTGATCCCTCCCCTCAAATGAGACACAAACCAGGCAACAGCTTCCTTGCAGTTGGGGGCAAGGCCTGCCCCAGCCACACCCCTGAACCTGGGACATCTAAGGAGACAAACCCCTGGGATCAGTGCTGCAAAGAGGACATGATTTGACAGTCCTATTGGCCTTACATCTTCTGTGGTCACCCACTGTGTGCTAAAATAAGTGAGGGGAAGGTTACAAAACTTGACTCACCAGTTATCCTAGAAAAAAATTGTAAATGGTGATGATGAAGTCAACGACTTCACAATTAATTGCTCAAAGGTGGTTATTTTCATAACGGTCTCCTGACTCTTAATTAAAATGAAACCTGAATACAAGGGTGCTTGGCCAGCTAAGTCGATAAACAGTAAAATTCTGCCCAAAAGCAATTCTGTTCTAATGCAATGTTGTCAGCTACCTGAGAGAAGGTACCTGTCTGTCTTGTTTATCTGACATTTGCTAGAGCCTCGCATACAGTGGCTACTTAAATTCATTAAAAGATGTGTACACCCGTGTTCATATCAGCATTTTTCACAATAGCCAAAAGGTGGAAGACACCCAAGTGTCCATCAACAGATGAACGGATAAACAAAACGTGGGCTTCACACACAATGAAATATTATTCAGTCTTAAAAAGGAAGGAAATCCTGACAGATGCTACAACACAGATGAACCTTGCAGACATTATTATGCTCAGTGAAATAAGCCTGTCACAAAAACACAAAACCGTATGACTCCATTTATATGAAGGCTTACACAGTAGTTAAATTCAGAGACAAGTAGAAGAGTGGTCACTAGGGGACAGAGAAGAAAGGAATGGGAGTTTTTGTTTAATGGGTATAGTTTCAGTCTTACAAGATGAAACTAATTCTGGGGATGGACACACTATGAATGTACTTAATGTGACTGAACTGTACCCTTAAGGATGGTTAAAATGGGGCTTCCCTGGTGGCTCAGTGGTAAAGGATCCACCTGCCCATGCAGGAGACACTGGTTCCATCCCTGGTCTGGGCAGACCCCACATGCTACAGAGCAACTAAACCCGTGCATATAAGATTAAAAAAAAAAAAAAAAGGTTAAAATGGTAAATTTCATGTTACCTATATTTTACTACCATTTTTTTTTAATTCATTGAAAGAATCAGTGAAGGACGACTGAATACGCCTTTCATCATTCACTCAGTGGTACACCTCATACCTTTGTTCATTAGAGAATTCCTGTCTCCACATTCTACAGCTGAGGACCCTGGGACTCAAAAAGCTTAACTGATCTGCCACTATCCATCCTACCTACACCTGGTACAGGCAACACTATACAGTGCTGCCTGGCATTAACGGTGCATTTTATCTGACTGGTTATAAGCACTATGAAGACACAGGCTACAGCCTAGGTCTCCTCTCTCTGCCCCAGACCTAACACATCACCCACAGGACACTCCAACGTTCAGAAAACCACACTGGCCTGAAGAGCTATTATCACAGACGATGTCATGGCCTCCTTTTCTCTACTAAACCCCTAACGTGACAGAGATAAAATGGGCACCCTATAACTGGAGGTGCTCAAACACAGACTTGACGATCAACCACCTTCCATGGGCTTACTATGTACCAAGAGCCAGAGAAGATAAAAATTCTGACAATTTCACCTTTGAGGAAACTGAGTTCACCGCAATGGACGACTACGGCTCAGAAATAATCACTCCAACAAGACAAATGCTTAAAAACAGATGTGCACAAATCTCAGGAAGTACTGAGAGTGCCTTTGGGCCTGGAAAATGTGGAATGTTATCCTCAGAAGAGGTGGCTTCTGAACCAGATCTGGAAAGATGAAGCGATCTCCAGGCACTCCAGGGCAAAGGTCAGGGCATGTAGTAGAAAGACAGGCAGGGTGAGTGTCAACAGAGTACTGTTCCTGACTTTGCTATCATCTAGGTAAGTGACCTTTGCAAACCACAAACCCTCTCAGCTGCCGTGTATATAAGCTTCTACCAAGATGGCAACCCACTCCAGTATTGTTGCCTGGAGAATCTCATGGATAGAGGAACCTGACCGGCTGCAGTCCATGGAGTCGCAAAAAGTCGGACACGACTGAACCGGCTAAAACAAGATTCACTCCAGCTCTGTCAAGTGTGTTCTATTAGGAGCTCTGAAATCAAACTAGGTTCAAACCTCGCCACTGTCACTTAAGAGTGACCCTGAGCTGGATATTTAGTTGCTCTGTGCCTCAGTCTCCCTACTTCAGAATACAGGGCTGGTGTACTAATAACACACGTCAATCACTTAGCACAGAATTGTTAGCTACTGTCGTGATGAGCTACAATGTACGAGAGGCAAACAACAGATGCAAGGGTTGTGTCTGCTCCGCGTCCAGGTCCCTCCCAGTCCTGAACCATCCCTGGGGCGGGAGGCGGGGGGGAGGGGGGGTTTCGGGGGGGATGGGAGCTCAGAGCCCGGCTGCAAACCCTGCACGCATGTGTCACTGCCGGACTCGGCACGCGCCTCTCCCCGCCCCAGGGAGAAGCGATGGCTCAGCAGTCCCGGGCCCGCTCCCACCGCTCAGACTTGGCACCCGGGAAGGAAGGGGCTTCGACCCCACTTACCATGCTGGCCGGGGGAGGGGGCGGCTCAGGTGAGCTGGCTCTCGGGCTTCGGACACGTCCGGCTTGCACAGTTCAGGTCATGGTCCCGCAGGCTCGGGAAGTCCCCCGCCCATGCAAAGACAACCGCTTCCCCACCCCCGAGCCTCGCGGGGACCCTCTAAAAAGAGTGCGGCCCCCCGGCCCGCCTCATCGGGGACCCCCGGAACAATTCATCCAGACCCACCCGCCCCTCCCCAAAGAAACTGAAAAAAGCAGGAAATGGGGCTCGGAGGGCTGACGAGGAGGGCAGCGGCTCGGGGCCCCCCGCCCGGGCCCGACCCCCGAGGGGAGGCTCCGGGCCCAGGCAGGGGCTCCCCGGCCCCCGCGTTCAGAAACGGCGGCGGGCCCGGCCCGGAGGCTGAAGGGGCGGAGGCTGAAGGGGCCTGGGCGGCGCAGTCCGAGCGGCCGACTCAGGGGAAAGGCCCGGGAGCCCACGCTATCCTTGCCGCCTCAGCCCACACAGCCGCTGCCGCCGCCCCCCGGAGCATCCCTGCGCGCGCCCGCCCCGGAGCTGCCCGCTCGCGCCGCGCGGCCGCCCCCGACCAACAGCCCCAACGCGCCGGAAGTGGCGAGCGCTCGGCGCGGCCCCACGGCGCGGCCGCCGGGCTGCGGCGCTGGAACCGGACCAATCCGGAATCGAGCGGGCGGGGGCTGGGGGCGCGGGGCGGGGCCGCACCTGACGGCTCCCTCTGGCCCCGCCCCCGCCCGGCCCCGCCCCACGCCCGCCGCTCTCCGCCGGTCCACTAGGGCAAGCGGCCATGTTGGTAAAGGGAACTGGCTCTGCCATCTTGGTAAAGGGGCGGTTTCTCTTTCATTTCCTGAGCTCATTCATTCCACCCATCTTGAAGGAGCACCTTCTATTTGCCCAGCACCCGGCTAGAAGTCGGTGGCACGCAGCCTCTTCCCTTGTGGAATTTACATCCATTCAGCCTATAGACATTTTAGCTGCTGTGGACCAGGCTCAGCTGTGGATGCCAGGACTAGTACAGTAAAGAAGATCAGTGTAGTCCCTGCACTCAAGGAGGCAGATAAGCAGCAAGTAGCAACCAAGTGAATAAATTAATTGTAAGAAACGAGGAGTGTTGTGTTATGAACGAACGAACACACAAGGGCCCCAGATAAAACATGGAAGGGAGGAATGGAAATGTAAACAAGCCTGAGGATAAAGTCAATAGCCGCCAGCGTGATCAAAGCTAAGGAACAGCAACTGCAGAGATTCTAACAAGGCAAAGACGTGGTGGGTTCTGGTTCCTGTTTCTATCCTCCAACCTACTTTACTTGTGAAAGAAGTGACTTTAAGAAATAGAAGCAAGAAACAATGCCCAGCAGCAGAGGTGCTGCTAGTCATGGGCTGAACCAAATCTGTGTTCAGTTCAGTTCAGTCGCTCAGTCGTATCCGACTCTTTGCGCCCCTGAATCTCAGCACGCCAGGCCTCCTTGTTCATCACCAACTCCCGGAGTTCACTCAGACTCACGTCCATCGAGTCAGTGATGCCATCCAGCCATCACATCCTCTGGCGTCGTCCCCTTCCCCTCCTGCCCTCAATCACTCCCAGCATCAGAGTCGTTTCCAATGAGTCAGCTCTCCACATGAGATGGCCAAAGTACTGGAGTTTCAGCTTTAGCATCATTCCTTCCAAAGAAATCCCAGGGCTGATCTCCTTCAGAATGGACTGGTTGGGTCTCCTTGCAGTCCTAGGGACTCTCAAGAGTCTTCTCCAACACCACACTTCAAAAGCATCAATTCTTCCGCACTCAGCCCTCTTCACAGTCCAACTCTCACATCCATACATGACTGCAGGAAAAACCATAGCCTTGACTAGACAGACCTTAGTCGGCAAAGTAATGTCTCTGCTTTTGAATATGCTATCTAGGTCGGTCATAACTTTTCTTCCAAGGAGTAAGCGTCTTTTAATTTCATGGCTGCAGTCACCATCTGCAGTGATTTTGGAGCTCCAAAGAGTAAAGTCTGACACTGTTTCCATTGTTTCCCCATCTATTTTCCATGAAGTGATGGGACCAGATGCCATGATCTTCGTTTTCTGAATGTTGAGCTTTAAGCCAACCTTTTCACTCGCCACTTTCACTTTCATCAAGAGGCTTTTTAGTTCTTCTTCACTTTCTGCCATAAGGGTGGTGTCATCTGCATATCTGAGGTTATTGATATTTCTCCCGGCAATCTTGATTCCAGCTTGTGTTTCTTCCAGTCCAGTGTTTCTCATGATGTACTCTGCATAGAAGTTAAAGAAGCAGGGTGACAATATATAGCCTTGACATACTCCTTTTCCTATTTGAAACCAGTCTATTGTTCCATGTCCAGTTCTAACTGTTGCTTCCTGACCTGCATACAGATTTCTCAAGAGGCAAGTCAGGTGCTCTGGTATTCCCATCTCTTTCAGAATTTTCCACAGTTTATTGTGGAAATCTGTGTAGTGGCCTTCAAATTCCAGCATGAATCAGAATCACCTGGAGGGCCTGTTAAAACACTGATTGTCCTTCCCCATTCCCAGAGCTTCTAATCAGTAGAAGCTCATAAATTTTTCTAAAAAGTTCCTGGGTGATACTAATGCTCCAGGTCCGGGGATCACCCTTGGGGGACTGCTGACATAACTCATGGCCACAGAAAGCAATGGCTCTCATTTATTCTTTCATTAAATATTTACTGTTGCCCACTAAGTGACAACCACTGTTCTGAGGATTCAGTCCTGATAAAACAGACACACTTGGGCCTTTATGGAATAGAGAGATGAATTATTTTAAAAGTATTACCAAATGAGTCATCACTTATAATTGCAATAAAAGCATTGAAGAAAAATACAAACCATTTGAGGGTTAATAGCCAAGGGATCTAAGCTAATCTTGGGGGTTTGGATGGGGAGGCAGTCAGGAAGTGACATTTATTTACCCGTGGCTTGAATGACATGTTGTAGTTAGCTAGGCAAAGTGAGGGGAAAGAATCTCCAACTGTATGTACAAGAGAAGCCATCTCAGAAGATAAACAGATGAATCAGGATGGATGCCAAGTGGCCTGCCCTCTCTTGGCTCAGTGTAGTGAAATGAGCCAAGACTTTGGAATGAGAGATTTGGAGTGGGAAACCCAGCTCTTATCACTGAAAGTGAAAGTGAAGTCGCTCAGTTATGTCCAACTCTTTTCGACCCCACGGACTGCCAGGCTCCTCCCTTCATGGGATTTTCCAGGCAAGAATACTGGAGTGGGTTGCCATTTCCTTCTCCAGGGTATCTTCCCAACCCAGGGATTCAACCCGGATCTACCCGCATTGTAGGCAGACGGTTTACCATCTGAGCCAGTCGCTTCAGTCGTGTCCGACTCTGTGTGACGCCATAGACGGCAGCCCACCAGGCTCCCCCGTCCCTGGGATTCTCCAGGCAAGAACACTGGAGTGGGTTGCCATTTCCTTCTCCAATGCATGAAAGTGAAAAGTGAAAGTGCAGTCACTCAGTCGTGTCTGACTCTTAGCGACCCCGTGGACCGCAGCCTACCAGGCTCCTCCATCCATGAGATTTTCCAGGCAAGAGTACTGGAGTTGGGTTGCCATTGCCTTCTCCGCTCTTAATCACTAGCTGAGGTATATTGAGCAAGAGACTATCAAAGTCTCAATTATCTCACTGTGTAATTAGATGAAACAACAGGAAGTCAACTCACTCTCAACAAGAAGTACTCCAGGGCTTCCCTGGTGGTCCAGTGGTCGTGACTCGGTGCTTCCAATGCAGGGGCTGTGGGTTCAATCCCTGGTCAGGGAATCAAGATCCCGTATGCCACATGGCAAAAGAACAGACGTATGCCTTTGGCTCACATGATTCGCAAACCTGGACAACCAGAAATAAGTCAGCTTCAGGCTGGGAGTAATGGGTGTCCCAGATCCATTAATCTAGGATTTTCTTGGCTTTGCCATCCTAGGTGTATCAGCCTTGTCCTCAAGATGGCAGCCAGTGCCATCCAGGGCCACGCAATTCCCTGTTCACATCCAGCAAGAGAGAGCACTTCCCTAGTGGTCCAGGGGCTGACTCTGTGCACCCAGTACAGGGGAGCAGGATTCAATCCCTAGTCAGGGAACTATGCCCCACATGCCACAACTAAAGATCCCACGTCCAACAACTTAGACCCAGCACAGCCAAATAAATGCATATTTTAAAAAGAGAGAGAGCATATTTTCCCATGTCTTATCTCATGGCAGTAAGTTTTACACTTCTGGTCCTAATCGACCCAGGCCTGCCCATCCCTGAACTAGCCATGTAGAGGAAGATGGAATTGCTAGGACTGACTTAAAGAAGCCTCCCCTGGGGCTGATTTCAATTCCCCAGAATAAAGTGGATTTGTTGGCGTCACCGCCATGTCCATCATACCTCCATTGCCAGGCTAGAGTGAAGATTAAATTTAATGTACACAAAACATCTAGCACATAAGGCAGACAATACATCACAGCTATTATTAATTTTACTCCAGGGATTTTGTCCAAGTCAAGTAAATAACATTTTGTTATTAATATTAATCTCAAGCGTGTCCATTCCAAAGGAAGATTTAAGGCTGCTGTTACCTTTTGTTGGCACTGCAGGGATGGCCCCTATCCATCTCCTTCTGCCCATTCCTATTGCCACTGCCTTGGTCTCATTCATTCTGCTATTTGTTCAATATTCGGTTAGTATCAACTTTCTGCCAGACCTTTTGCAAAACCTAAGATTTCCAAAATGAATAAGATTCAGACAAACTGTTCACTGCCTCGTGGTAGAAACAGCCACCAAACAATTACCACAGTGTGAGAGATGCTATCATAGAGATAGAGACAAACCTTCTGGGCTTCCCAGGTGGCACAGTGGTAAAGAATCCACCTGCCAATGCAGGAGATGCAACTTTGATCCCTGGGTCGGGAAGATCCCTGGGGTAGGAAATGGTCACCCACTCCCATGGACAATCCCATGAACAGAGGAGTCTGGCAGGCTACAGTCCATGGGGTTGCAAAGAGTCGAACACAACTAAGCAACTGAGTAACTGAGCACACACACTTTCATAAGTCTTCTAGCAATAGTAGGGGAAGTAGTTGTGAGGCTAAACAAAAATGGTAACATTTCAGTTGGATCTTCTGGGATGAATAGAAGTTCACCTGAATGCAGCAGTGTCCCCAACTCCTATTCCAACTCGAAGCTGTCTTCTACTGTGACAAGACTCTTTCCACTACAAGTGACAACATTGGGACCCTAGAGTTGGAACTCAACTATCATATGACAAAAAAGGGACTGTATTGTTTCTAGGAGAGATCCAACGGGTTGCATGGATTTCAGACACAACTGAATTCTGGGTCTGAAATGATGTTACAGAACTCAGTTTTTCCCCACTTCTTGGTTCTGCTTGAAGACCCATGTGGTGGGCCCTGCATACCCAGGCTTTATCTTCTCCCAGATGGAAGCCTGGTAGAAAAGAGAGTATGCCTCTCCTACAAATGTTCCAGGAAAATAATCCCATTGGCTTTCGTTGGCTCACTATGACCCAATCATTCCAACCAGGGGTGAATATGATGCTGTGATGGGCTGGACTTTGGTCACATGCTCCACCCCAAGCTCCACAATGTCTCTTTCAAGGGAATAGCCAAGTTCTCTCTGAGCCCAACCACAATTCTGCCAGGCTGTTAGAACCTGGAGAATTCTCCCATTTTGCAGATGAGGAAACATGTTAGTTTCTCAAAAGGTGTGTTAACAGTAACACTCAGTATGGACTTGGTGAAAGAATGGGGTGAAAAAAAGGGTAAGTGTGTGCACCCTCTATAGGTGATAGGAAAACTGTCTTTAGCCTGTCATTCAAGGCCTTTGACAGTCTGAAACTGTATAACCAGACTCTCTGGGTTGAGTCTCTACTCTGCCCTTTACTAGCTGTGTGGCCTTGAGCAAGTCACTTAAACTCTCTGAACTTCAGTTTCTTCATCCATGAAATGGGAATAACATCAGTACAGGTACCTGTGTGAGTCAGATTCTATCAGGAAACCCTAGTTTAGATTTGAAGGATTGGCAAGGGTGTAATTCAAAGGTGGGTAAGGAAACCCTACAAAGGGTAATACAGTACCCCAAGTCTAGCAATAGTAGGACAACTTGCACCTCTAGACCTAGCAGGGCAAGAGGAGGGATGGTTGCCAGACTCTGACAAGGGAGAATCACGTGAAAGCAGCTGAAGTAAGCATCCAGCCAAGGTGATCCTGCAGGGAAGAAGCCAGTGGAATAAATACGCTGACCTCACTGTCTTCCCTCCCCCCTCTCCTGCTGGGACTCCCCATTGCATAAATCCAACTAGAAGCCAGGGACCAAGGGATGCTGCTGATACTGTTCATAGAGACCAACCTCTTAGACCCAGGGCTAGGCAGAGAAGGGGAATAGAAGAGAACGAGCAGAGTACCATGAAGTGTTTAGAACAAAACCTGGCATTTAAAAATTTAAAGTTTTTTGTTGTTGGGTTTGGTTTTGTTTTTTGGCAGAACATGGGCTCTAGGGTGTACACTTAGTTGTGGCTCACAGACTTGGCTGCCCCATGACATGCAGGACCTTCCTGGAACAGGGATCAAACCCACGTCCCCTGCGTTGACAAGCAGATTCTTAACCTCTGCACCACTAGGAAAGTCCCTAAAGATTTTCAATCATTTTAGCTAGCAATTACTATTTCCATCCTAGTTCCAGCCCTCCTTTCAAACTCCTCTTCCTCAAATCCTCATGGCTCCTGGAAGACAGTAGGCTCTTTCATGTCTCTGCGCTTATGCTCATGTTGTTCCATCTTAGGATGACCTTTTCCTGACCCCTTTCAATCTCCTATTCATCCCAAAGACCAAAAGCAGATGTCCCCCACAGAGCGTCCGCTTCCTGTGGAGTAAAAGGAAATGAAAGTGAAAGTGCTAGTTGCTCAGTCCTGTCCGACTCTTTGTGACTCCATGGACTGTAGACCAGCAGGCTCCTCTGTCCATGGAATTCTCCAGGCAAGAACGCTAGAGTGTGTTGTCGTTCCCTTCTCCAGGGGATCTTTCCAACTCAGGAATCGAACCCCGGTCTCTTGGATTGCAGGCGGATTCTTTACCATCTGAGCCACCTGAATAAAAGGAGTTAATAAACCATCATTAATATGACGTTGGAGAAATATTGCCTGCAGCTTTACCTGGTTGTAACAGCCCCTGGAAATATCCAACAGGAATCATCCATGGGTACAGTATTATGCAAGAGAGACCTCTAATGTCCAGCCATGTCAAGGACAGATTGTACGTCCCCATTCCTTGCAGTTGACTGAGTGGAAGTGACCCGTGTCACTGCTGGGCCAGAGCATTTCTTTGCGTGGGTGATTCTCTTCCATTCTGCTCTCCCCGACCATAGTGAACCCTGAGGCACCATGTTGAAACTGTGGCACCATGAAATGAAGTGATTGCACAGGACAGAACCACTTCCTGACCCACACGAGACCAGCAGAATGAGCTGATTTTGTTTTCAGACAAAGTGATAGGTAATAAATGGATTTATTTAGAGAGAAATACATTTCACAAAGAATTAGAGGAAAACAATAGAATGGGAAAGACCAGAAATCTCTTCAAGAAAACTAGAGATACCAAGGGAACATTTCATGCAAAGATGGGCACAATAAAGGACAGAAATGGTATCCTAACAGAAGCAGAAGATATTAAGGAGAGGTGGCAAGAATACACAGAAGAACTATACAAAAAAGATCTTCATGACCCAAACAATCACAATGGTATGATCACTCACCTAGAGCCAGACATCCTGGAATGTGAAGTCAAGTGGGCCTTAGGAAGCATCACTGTGAACAAAGCAAGTGGAGGTGATGGAATTCCAGTTGAGGTATTGCAAATCCTAACAGGTGATGTTGTGAAAGTGCTGCACTCACTATGCCAGCAAATTTGGAAAACTCAGCAGCGGCCACAGGACTGGAAAAGGTCAGATTTCATTCCAATCCCAAAGAAGGGCAATGCCAAAGAATGTTCAACCACCACACAATTGCACTCATCTCACACACTAGCAGAGTAATGCTCAAAATTCTCCAAGCCAGGCTTTAATAGTATGTGAACTGAGAACTTCCAAATGTTCACGCTGGATTTAGAAAAGGCAGAGGAACCAGAGATCAAATTGCCTACGTGCGCTGGATCATAGAAAAAGCAAGAGAATTCTAGAAAAACATCTACTTCTGCTTCATTGACTATACCAAAGCCCTTGACTGTGTGGATCACAACAAATTTTGGAAAATTCTTCAAGAGATGGGAATACCAGGCCACCTAACCTGCCTCCTAAGAAATCTGCATGCAGGTCAAGAAGCAACAGGTACAACCAGACATGGAAAAACAGACTGGTTCCAAATCGGGAAAGCAGTACATGAAGGCTATATATTGTCACCCTGCTTATTTGACTTATATGCAGTGTACGTCATGTAAAATGTCAGGCTGGATGAAGCAAAAGCTGGACTCAAGATTGCCAGGAGAAATATCAATATCCTCAGATATGCAGATGACAACACCCTTATGGCAGAAAATGAAGAGGAACTAAACAACGTCTTGAAAGAGAAAGAGGAGAGTGAAAAAGCTGGTTTAAAACTCAACATTCAAAAGGCAAAGATCATGGCATCCAGTCCCATCACTTCATGGCAAATAGATGAGGAAACAGTGGAAACAGTGAGAGACTTTATTTTCTTGGGCTCCAGAATCAGATGGTGACTACAGCCACAAAATTAAGACTCTTGCTCCTTGGAAGAAAAGCTTTGATAAACCTAGACAACATATTAAAAAGCAGAGACATTACTTTCCCAACAAAGGTCCGTCTAGTCAGAGTTACAGTTTTTCCATGTATGGATGCGAGTGTTGGACCATAAAGAAAGCTGAGCACTGAAGAATTGATGCTTTTGAACTGTGGTGTTTGAGAAGACTCTTGAGAGGCCCTTGGACTGCAAGGAGATCCAACCAGTCAATCCTAAAGGAAAACAGTCCTGAATATTCATTGGAAGGACTGATGCTGAAGCTGAAGCTCCAATATTTTGGCCACCTGATGCAAAGAACTGACTCATTAGAAAAGACTTTGATGCTGGGAAAAATTGAAGGCAGGAGAAGGGCCCAACAGAGGATGAGATGGTTGGATGGCATCACTGACCAATGGACATAAGTTTGAGCAAACTCTGGGAGATGGTGAAGGGCAGGAAAGCCTGGTGTGCTGCAGTTCATGGGGTTGCAAAAAGTCGGACTGAGTGACTGGACAACAAAGCAAGGAGAATGAGTAGCTCATGTTCAAAAGACCCAAACTCTTCAGTGGTTTCAGTGGCAAGGGTTTTTAAAGATGGTGGTGAGGGGAGGGTCATAGTATGTGGACAGCTTGTGGACATTGTTCTGACTGGTTGGTGGTGAGGTAACATTGTGATGTTTCAGGAATCTCAACCTTCTGGTTCCAGTCAGCAGGGGATCTGTTGTAAAGAGGCATGAACTCACCATCCTCCACCTGGGTGGGGGGGGTCTTAGTTTCTGCAGAACAACCCAAAGATATGCATCAAATTGTTATCTATTTCCTTTTAGGAGGAACTACGAGTCCTGCGGTTCTTGTCCTAATCACTGATTGCTTGAGCCTGCTCTTTGAAATTCAGAGAAGGCCTTGGAGACTGAAGCCCTTTTTCTCCTACAAACAAGAAATGGAGGGACTTCCCTGGTGGCACAATGGTTAAAAATCCACGTTACAATGCAGGGGACCTGGGTTCAACCCTTGATCAAGAACTAGGTCGCACAAGCTGCAACTAAGAGAGCTCATGCCGCAGGGAAGACCAAAGATCCCAACTGCTGCAACTAAATCCCTCAAAGACCCACAACTGAGAGCTGCAAATTACTTACTTGCAGCCAAGTAAATTATTACATTAAAAAGGTTAGGAGAGGAGGCTTCCCTGGTGATTCAGTGGTAAAGAATCTACCTGCCACACGCAGGGGACACAGTTTCGATCCCTGATCCAGGAAGATCCCCTATGCTGTGGAGCTACTAAGCCCGTGCACCACAGCTGTTGAACCTCTGCTCTAGGGCCTGGGAGCTGCAACTACGGAGTCCACGCACTGCAGCCACTGAAGCTGGAGAGCCCTAGAGCCCGTGCTCTGCAACAGGAGAGGTCACTAAAATCAGAGGCCTGCGCGCACGGCAACCGGAGAGTGGGCTCCGCGCCCCACAGCCCGAGAAAAGCCCGTGCAGCAACAAAGACCCAGAACAGCCAAGAGCAAATGAAGAAAAGTATTTAAAAGAGAAAAAGAAAGAAATGGAGGTCACAGAGGGACTTCTGCGCTGGAGAAGGCCCTCAGGGTCCTGCTTGGCTTCAATCCCCTCCCCCTTTTCTTCGATATTCCTCAATTCTGAAGGGAACAGGGTTGGGACAAAAAAGGGAATAAAGTTTTGGATAGAGAGATTAATCAGAAACTCAGCAGAACTGAGTTTGAGGGAGATTCAGTTTCATATTCAGTAAGAGGAAGAAAATGTCAAAAGGAAACTGAGGGGGAGATGAATGTTCAGTAAATTGAAAACAAGTGCTCCCCAAATGAGCACTCTCTTCCCTTGAAGAATCCCAGCCTACAGGAGGCTAATCACATCCTCCCACAGGGCAGTACAATGGACTGGGGTGAGCTCCGTGATGAAGAAGTACAAGCCACCTAGACTTGGGCTATGTAGTCAGAGAGAGTTTCCCAGAGGAGGCAACACTTCATCTCAGGCTTAAAGAGTGATGGTGTTGCAAGAAAAAATGGGGTGCGAGCGGATGGTCACTTCCCAGGTCTCAGGGGAGTCCCTGGGGCCAGCTGCCAAGTGACAGTCCATAGCTTCACACAGGAAAGAATTCAAGAATGAGACAAAGTGAAAGCCCAAGTGTATTTAGAGAGATTTTGGGGTCGCCATCCACTTTTTGGCCTTTTATGGTTAGCCTCAGAACTGTCATGGGACCTGTGGTTGTGTCATTCAGTGAAACTGAAAGCGAAAGTTGCTCAGTCGTGTCCGACTCCTTGTGACCCTACAGACTCTACACTCCATGGAGTTCTCCAGGCCAGAATACTGGAGTGGGTAGCCTTTCCCCTCTCCAGCGGATCTTCCTGACCCAGAAATCAAACCAGGGTCTCCTGCATTGCAGGCAGATTCTTTACCAGCTAAGCTACCAGGGAAGCTGATATCATTTAGATGCTAATGCATTAAAATAAATGTATAGTGAAGCTCAAGGTCTACTAGAAGTCAGATCTTCTGCCATCTTGGAGCTAGTTGGTTCTAACCAGTTTTTGTGGTATCCTCAACAACTATGTTATTCTTTTAATAGTTGGGCCCTACCCCCTTCCCTCCTGTCTCAATGGGAATCAGAATCTCCTATGTAAAAGAGTTGTTGTTTAGTTGCTCAGTCGTGTCCAACTCTTTGCAACCCCATGGACTATAGCCCACCAGGCTTCTCTGTCCATGGGGTTCTCCAGGCAAGAATACTGGAATGGGTTGCCATGCCCTCCTCCAGGGGATTTTCCCAGCCCAGGGATCGAACCTGCATCTGTTATATCTCCTGGATTGGCAGGTGGGTTCTTTACCACTAGCACCATCTGGGAAGCCCAGGAATACTGGACTGGGTTGCCATTTCCTTCTCCAATGTAAAAGGAGAGGTGATGGCAAAGGAAAAAATGTATGTAAAGGCCATGAGGTACTACAGAAGATGTGAATTTCTCTTGTCTTCCTCACTATCAAACTTGCAGGATTTGAAACCAGGAGGAACGCCCTCTTTGATTTTCAGTCATCTCTAGAAAAGAAAAAGGGAGGTAAAACGAACATGGTTTATAGATGATACAGTCGTATATCTGGAAAATCCAGGTGAATCTGCTGAACAAACAAATAATAAAAATCTTCTGTTACTTGGCTGGGTCCAAAATTAAACTAAGGACATCAATAACTTCCCTATTTATATTAACCACAACTGCTTAGAAGATATAATGGAAGTGGTGACCCCCATTTGCAACAGCAACACAAAAGGTAGACCCTAAGAATAGACTTACTAAGAAATGAATAAAATCTCTATGAAGGAAACTTTAAAACATTGCTGAATGATGCTAAAGAAGACTGAAGTCAGGTCTTGACAAACTTGACAAACTTTTCCTTGAAGGAAAAGTCAACAGCATAAAGATGCCACTTCTTCCTAAGATGATCTATATAGTAAATATTGTTGTAATTAAAAAAAAAAAAAAACTCCCATCTGTTCTGCTGCTGCTGCTGCTGCTGCTGCTGCTAAGTCGCTTCAGTCGTGTCCGACTCTGTGCGACCCCGTAGATGGTAGCCCACCAAGCTCTCCCGTCCCTGGGATTTTCCAGGCAAGAACACTGGAGTGGGTTGCCATTTCCTTCTCCAATGCATGAAAGTGAAAAGTGAAAGTGAAGTCGCTCAGTCGTGTCCGACTCCTAGCGACCCCATGGACTGCAGCCTACCAGGCTCCTCCGTCCATGGGATTTGCCAGGCAAGAGTACTGGAGTGGGTTGCCATTTTCTCCTCCAGGGGATCTTCCTGACCCAGGACTTGAACTTGCATCTCCTGCATTGGCAAGCAGATTCTTTATCACTCTTTAAGTCTCAGCTCAAATGCCTTCACTTCCTACAAGAAGCACCCCTGGTCAGAATGTACTGCTCAGTGTTCCTTTTTTTCCCCCCAATATTTATTTATTTATCTGGCTTTGCCATGTTTTAAGTACAACATGCAGAATCTTCAGTTGCAGTGTGTGGAATCTAGTTCCCTGACCAGAACTGAACCCAGTCTCCTGCCTTGGGAGCTCAGAGTCTTGGCCATTGGACCACCAGCAGAGACCCGATCAGTGTTCCTTGACCTTTATCCTGCTTTCAATCTTTATTAGAATTAGTGGCAGACAGCTGTGACTCTCCTTTGATTTTTTTGCTGCACCTGGAGGCATTTGGCATCTTAGTTCCCTAACCAGGGATCAAACCTGGGTCCCCTGCAGTGAAAGTTTGTAGTCTTATCTGCTGGGCCACCAGGGAATTCCCTGTGGATGCCCCTAAGGGGGACTTTACTGAGGGCAAGGACTCTCTCCCACCTCCCTTCATGTATCAGGTTAGTAGGGTTCAAGCTGATGTTGACCATGAGGCTGGGGAGGCCTGGAGTCACAGGCTTTCCCGGAGATCATGCTACATGCAGGCTTTGTCTGGAGTTCCAGAGGCAGCTACCCAGGCCTTCTCCTGGCCTCCTTGTTCCTCTGCTGCCTGGAACCTTGGACGTGCCATCTGATCCCACTTCTTGCCATCTTCCTACTGGGACCTGTTGTTGGCTCTTGCTGTCCTAGAGTCTAACCTTGGTCAGTTCTGGGCACTTTTTTCATTCTGTATATCAGGTCCTGGCAACTGGCTTGGTCTCTTTTTGGGAACGAAGTCACCTTAGTTTGTGCCTGGTTTGGGTTTTATTTCTCCTCTCTCAAGCCAGATCTGGATTCATACCTCACCTTCACACTGTACACCAAAATAAATTCTAAGTAGACGCGACTGGGCAACTTCACTCACTCACTCACTCGGACCGAAGTTTTACCTGTTGTTGTTGGTTTGTTTTTTCAAAGCTATAAAAGTACTTGAAGAAAGCCTGAGCAAATTCCTTTCAACATTGACATTACCTAAAATGATTCAAAATCTAGAAACCATGAAAGATTGATTAATTCAACTGTAAAAAATAAATTTAAAACTTCCTGGCAAAGTAAAGGCATAAGCAAAGTCAAGAGACAAATGACAATCTGGGGAAAATATCTGCAAGTCAATGTCACAAAGAGGTAATCATCTCCTAATTACAACAAGAACTCTTAGAAATGTAGACAAGAGTTCACCAATTCAGTAGAAAGAGAGGGGTAAAGTACGTAAATTGATAGTTCACCAAAAAATTGCGATGTCACCTCCCAGTTTAGCTCCAAATTCAAAAGTTTGACAACATATCCTTTGGCCAATCTGTGTGGAAATAGATACTCTGTGTAGTTTGTAGGGGGCTTCCCAGGTGGCGCTAGTAGTAAAGGGCCCACCTGACAACACAGAAGACTTAAGAGATGTGGGGTTGGGAAAATCCCTGGAGGAGAGCATGGCAACTCACTCCAGTATTCTTGCCTGGAGAATCCCATGGACAGAGGAGCCTGGAGGACTATGGCCCATAGGGTCGCAAGGAGTTGGACACAGCTGAAGCGACTTAGCACGCACATATCCTGGTAGGAGTCCACAACTCCGGAGAGTGAGTTGGCACAGTCCACCAAAAACACCTTTTGACCCAGCAGTTCTACTTTGGTGAATTTAGTCTATAGACCCTCTAGTCCACTTACATGCATAGATGCACAAGATTATTTTTTACAGCATTGGTTTTGTTATTAAAAGAATGGAAAATATATTATCTAGGGTCACATGCTTACCCCTCAGGTCACATGACACCAAGGAGTGGGATCAGTCCAGCCATACTTCACTGAGAGGAGAGGAAAGTTACCTTCTGAGCAATATTGGGGTTATCAGAACAAGGGACAGGAAGAAAATGACAGTCCTGCACCCTCCATGTTCTTCCTGTGTAACAAGGTGCAAGCAGCTGCCTTTGTCAGAATGCTCCAGAGCAAACACAGCTGACATGGCACTTGTGGTACGATTTCAAGGTGTTTTCAGGTAACCAGTGATAGTGGCTCAACCCCCTTCTAGGGAATTCCCTATTGGTCCAGTGGTTAGGACTGGGTGCTTTCACTGCCGGGGCCCAGTTTAATCCCTGATTGGGAAACTTAGATCCTGCCAGCTGGGTGATATGGCCAAAAAAACCACACACCCCCCCAAAAAAAACACCCTCTAAGAATAACGGGTTCTCGATGTGAGGGTCCTTTGCTTTGCTGAGCAAATGATGAGCATGGATATGTAAACATGGGGTAGCATCCAGGGCAGTGATATGTCTAATCTCTGTGTAATACTAAGAAGAGAAACTTGGGATTTGGAATGAAATTCTGGAGGGAGAGAAATAAACTAGACTGCCAGGCACTATGAGAGATGATGAGCTAAAGAAAAAATCATCCAGTAGCAGTTTTGCTGATGCAAGAATTGTAGGGAAAAAAAGCAGAAAGTGTGAATGAAGGTCTTAGGTTATTTTGCATTGGGTTGGGTGATGTAGTCCCCTCTTCTGAATTCTTATGAAAATTTTAGTAAAGATGGGTCCTCGTGGCTCTGGTGCACAGTTGCTCTTTTGAAGATGGTACTGTCCCTGTGCGTGCTAAGTCACTTCAGTCATGTTTTTGCAACGCTATAGACTGTAGCCTGCCAGGTTCCTCTGTCCATGGATTCTCCAGGCAAGAATATTGGACTAGGTTATCATGACTTCCTCCAGGGGCTCTTCCCGACCCACGGATCGAAACCACGTCTCTTATGTCTCCTGCATTGGCAAGAGAGTTCTTTATCACTAGTGCCACCAAAACTTGGGAGCTGGTTTTTTTACTGGTTACGGTGACTGCCAGGAGTGAGGGCATGATCCTTACTGTCTCCGTGGCCAGGATCATGCCATCTAGTGAGATATTTCTCATACATTGACCTGTTTGCACCCCCAGCTGGAAACACTGCTTTGGTGTGAGTGAATTGTCTGGGAAAATTTGAAGATGTTTTGGGTTTTGCATCCAGGTTGATGTAAGGAAAAAAGGAGAGCACACAGGAGTCAGAGGACAAAGACACAGCAGGCACTTGGGTTACACTTGTATTTAAGACTTTGATTATATTGTAGCTACATCACTTAATTTCTCTTGTTATATCTTCCTTCATTACAGCCCTAGATTTATCTCCTCTTTGTCATCTGCTTCATAATAAGTTTTTTTCTTTTTTAATTAAAAAAAAAACTCTGACTATAGCACCATGTAGCTGATGGACCCTTAGTTCCCTAACCAGGGATCAAACCTACACTCTTGGCAGTGACAGCATAGAGTCCCAACCACTGGACTGCCAGGGAATTACCGTAACTTGTCCTTTTAGTTTTCTGCATTGTACATTTTTCCCCCCATTAGGTCTAATCTGCATATAAAATAGAGGTGTTTTGCACCCAATTTGTCCTTACCCGTCTACAGACCAGGGCTCATCCTCTCTTTTGTCAGCACCATATTTTTGGAAATCATCGATCTTTTACCACCCTCCCCATGTTCATTTGCCATTTAAAAAAGCAAGTTATTTATGGGTTTCTTAAATTTAGATGTTGAGGAAATAATTTAGATAAGAATATCTCTTACAAAAAAAATATATCTCTTCCATACACTGCTCAGGATCGAGGTATTGCAACCTCACAATTTTTTTTTAATTAATAATACATATGCCCTGCTTTATTCTTTCAAAGTCTGCCATTCTTTCAAAGAGAAATCCATGTCAGCAAGTAGCTGATGGTGAAGGTGAGGGGTTGGGTTTGAGCTGGAGGGCTCTGATCTGAAGGTTGCCTGGGGCTCAGTGAAGCTGTGGGAGACCTGGGAGTGTCTCCAGGTTGGATGGTCTTGATCTTCCAAGATATGAGCCTCAGGCACTCTCTGTCTTTTAAGGATACAGTCAACAGAAAATGGGCCAGGTCTCCTGTCAAGGGGTTGCCTGGTGGTTGATTGGGGTTATGGTCAACTGGTTTTCATAGTCTGAAAAGCAAGGAGCTGTGATGGCTCCTTAAGGTCTCCCTTAAAGGGCAGACCTTGTTATAGCGTCCTGGTTCCGGATTGTTACAGGTACTGGGTATATACTGTTGTCTTCCAATATGTAAATGATTTAAGACAGCTTGTTATTATCTGTCACAATTCTGTGGATTGACCAGCCCTAGCTGGATATCATTTGGGGTCTTTCTTTCTTTTTTTTTTTAGTTTAATGTATTTTAATAGCAAACTTACAGGAACAGCACAGAAGACAGACAACATTAAAAACATGTGCTTGCATGTCGGACAACTTAGTTAGAAAAGTATAGTGAATGGATGGAATCTACTGCATGATATAATGCTACAAACACCATTTAGTTGCAGTCAATAAGAAATTTACTTGTTTTAAAAAAAATCCAAATTCTGGCATTGTCCAGAAAAATTTAACAGGTTTATTTGTAATTGTTATAAAGTTGAACTGCTGAAACTTGTTCACTGAAACATTTTGACTTTCATTAATGCTTTATGTCTCTGCATTTATATTAAAAATTCACACACAAATGAAAATGGAAAAACTGCCAATACCTGATTTCTGTCCCCTATTTTCCACTTGCAATCATATACTTAGGTACCTTTTGACCCCATGGAATAAAAATATCTAACGTTCAGAACTACCAATAACAGGAAGAAGAGAATTTTTTTTTTTTTAAAGAATGAAATGTTTCCCATCATAGTGGATTCTTAAGCACGTTCTCCACGTATGCAGCGTGCTAGCTGGATGTCTTTTGGCATAACTGTTGCACGTTTGGCATGGATAGCACACAGGTTGGTGTCTTCAAAAAGGCCAACCAGGTAGGCCTCACTTGCCTCCTGCAAAGCACCAATAGCTGCACTCTGGAAGCACAGATCTGTTTTGAAGTCCTGAGCAATTTCCCGCACCAGACGCTGGAAGGGAAGTTTGCGAATCAGAAGTTCAGTGGACTTCTGATAACGTCTAATTTCACGGAGTGCCACAGTACCAGGCCTGTAACGATGAGGTTTCTTCACCCCTCCAGTAGAGGGCGCACTCTTGCGAGTGGCTTTTGTAGAGAGTTGCTTCCTCGGTGCTTTGCCACCGGTTGATTTGCGGGCAGTCTGCTTTGTACGAGCCATGGTATAGAGACCTCTTTACTTACCCCGCTTCTCCTTCGGCTGGAGCTCGGTGAGCTTGAGATGGTGCTGGCGTTGGAGAGCGACGGCCCATTTGGGGTCTTTCATGCAGCGGCAGTCAGAGAGATGCTGGGCCTGAAGTCTTCCCAAGTTCTGACTGGGCTCCACCATTCATGATGGCCTCATCCCTTAGCTGGGCCAGCTGTGATGGCTGGAAGCTGGTCAGCCAACTGTCTCCTTCCCACTGCCTTTCCATGTGGCTTGCCAGAACTTCCTCACAGCATGGCCGTCTTTGGTAATCAGACTTCTTACACAGTGGCTGATTTGCTCTGAAGGGAAATATTCCTGGGCAAAAGCTGTAGGCTTTCTAAGATCTAACTTTGGAAGTCATGCTCCCTTCTACTTCATTTCATTGGTCAGAAGTGAATTCACAGGGCCAGTCCAGGTTCAAGGGCAGGGGACTACATAAGGCTGAGAATACTGATAGATATGATTCAATGGGGGTTCATCTTTGCACACATAGTCATATGTATCAGTCAGGAAAGGCCAGGTTATGCTGCAGTAACAAACCAACCCCAAAATCTCACTGTCTCAAAACATGAAAGTTTAGGCCTCTCTTGTCTTTTGAGATGGCCCATACTCTGTGGAATGTGTTTCTCCTAATGCCTCTTTGCCTTACAAGATGTCCCATACTCTGTCTGTGGAATGTCAGTTCAGCTCAGTTGCTCAGCTGTGTGCAACTCATTGTGACCCCATGAACTGCAGCATGCCAGATTTCCCTGTCCATCACCAACTCCCAGAGCTTGCTCAAACTCAGATCCTTTGAGTTGCTGATGCTATCCAACCATCTCATCCTCTGTCACCCCCTTCTCCTCCTGCCTTCAATCTTTCCCAGCATCAGAGTCTTTTCCAATGAGTTAGCTCTTCACATCAGGTGGCCAAAGTATTGGAGCTTCAGCTTCAGCATCAGTCCTTCCAATGAATATTCAAGGTTGATTTCCTTTAGGATTGACTGGTTTGATCTTCTTGCAGTCCAAGGGACTCGCAAGAGTCTTCAATACCACAGCTCAAAAGCATCAATTCTTTGGCACTCAGCTTTCCTTATGGTCCAACTCTCACATCCATACATGACTGCTGGAAAAACCATAGTTTTAACTAGACGGACCTTTGTTGGCAAAGTAACATCTCTGCTTTCTAATACGCTGTCTAGGTTTATTTCAGCTTTTCTTCCAAGGAGCAAGCATCTTTTAATTTCATGGTTGCTGTCATCATCTGCAGTGATTTTGGAGCCCAAGGAAATAGAGTCTGTCACTGTTTTCATTGTTTCCCCATCTATTTGCCATGAAGTGATGGGACCGGATGCCATGACCTTTGTTTTTTGAATGTTGAGTTTTAAATCAGCTTTTTCACTCTCCTCTTTCACCTTCATCAAGAGGCTCTTTAGTTCCTCTTCATTTTCTGCCCTAAGGATGGTGTCATCTGCATATCTGAGGTTATTGACATTTCTCCTGGCAATCTTGAGTCCAGCTTGTTCTTCCTCCAGCCTGGCATTTCTCATGATGTACTCTGCATATAAGTTAAATAAGCAGGGTGACAATATGCAGCCTTGACATACTTCTTTCCCAATTTGGAACCAGTCTGTTTTTCCATGCATGGTTCTAACTGTTGCTTCTTGACCTGCATACAGGTTTTTCAGAAGGCAGGTAAGGTGGCCTGGTATTCCTATCTCTTGAAGAATTTTCCGGTTTGTTGTGATCCACACAGTCAAAGGCTTTGGTGTAGCCAATAAAGCAGAAGTAGATGTTTTTCTGGAATTCTCTTGCTTTTCCAACAGATGTTGGCAATTTGATCTCTGGTTCCTCTGCCTTTTCTAAATCCAGCGTGAACATCTGGAAGTCCTCGGTTCTCATATTTCTGAAGCCTGGCTTAGAGAATTTTGAGCATTTCTTTGCTAGGGTGTGAAATGAGTGCAGTTGTGCCTAGTTTGAGCACTCTTTGGCATTGCCTTTCTTTGGGATTGGAATGAAAACTGACCTTTTCCAGTCCTGTGGCCACTGCTGAGCTTTCCAAATTTTGCTGGCATATTGAGTGCCTCCCTTTCACAGCATCATCTTTTAGGATTTGAAATAGCTCAGCTGGAATTCCATCACCTCCGTTAGCTTTGTTCGTAGTGATGCTTCCTAAGGCCCACTTGACTTCGCACTCCAAGATGTCTGGCTCTAGGTGATTGATCACATCATCGTGGTTATCTGGGTCATTAAGATCTTTTTTGTATACTTCTTCTGTGTTTTCTTGCCACGTCTTCTTCTTGCTTGGCACCCTGCAAACAAACCCTTACTTTGTTGCAAAACATTCACTGTCAGAGTTTGGCTTTCTGTGCCATGGATACATGAGCCCTTGCTTGGCAACAAATACAATTAATAGGGATTGAAATCAAAGGTTTTCTGGACTTCCCTGGTGGTCTAGTGGGTCCAGGAGTTAAGAATACCCCTGCCAATGCAGGGTTCATGGGTTCAATCCCTGGTCGAGGAAGATTCCATATGCTGCCCATGCATCATAACTACTGAGCCCAAGAGGAGCCACTATTGAAACCCAAGGGCCCAAGAGCCCATGCTATACCACAAAAAAAGTTTCTGCAGTGAGAAGCCTATACACCACAACGAGAGTAGCTACTGCTCACCTCAACTAAAGAAGGCCAGTATGTAGCAGTGAAGACGCAGCATAGCCAAAAATAAATTTTAAAGAAAAGGTTTCTCTTCTCTAGCAAAGGGAAGGGGCATATGGTTAAAAGTAGGCCAGGTGGACTTCCCAGGTGGCTCAGTGGTAAAGAATCCACCTGCCAGTGCAGATGCCACAGGAGCCACAAATTCAATCCCTGGGTTGGAAAGATCCCCTGGAGGAGAAAATGGCAACTCACTCCAGTATTCTTGCCTGGGAAATTCCATGGAGAGAGGAGCCTGGTGCGCTACAGTCCATAGGATCACAACTTAGCAACTGAGCACACACACACACACACAGGCCAGAAGGAGCCCTCTTCCTGGGAATTTGAATATTGGGACAAAGAGAGTGAAATGATTGGACTGTGACATCAGATATGGTGCCCACTTCATGTAACAAGTTCCCCTTCCTGGCCTCTGGAATGGCCCATCTCCAAGCTTCCTGTTGACTCCATGAGCAGCCCATTTCCTTCCAAGAAATTCACTTTTCCTTAAGTTGGCCACAGGTGATGTGAGGGTAGGCTATGCTGCTGTAATAAATAATCTAAAATCTCAGTAGCAGGACTTCCCTGGTGTGTCTGATGGTTAAGACTCTGCGCTTCCGCTGTAGGGGGTGCAGATTCAATCCCGGTTCGAGGAACTAAGATCCTGCATGCCACACAGTGCAGTCAAAAAATAAATCAAATCTCCGTAGCTTATCACATATTCATGTCATGATCAGTGATTTGACAGGAGGGCTCCATTTCACATAGTCATTCAGGGTCCCAGACCTTTTGCATCTTGGGGTTCAACCCACCTTTAGGAACTTGGAGTCTTTCAGATCCTCTGCATCTGCTGGCAAAAAGAAATAGAAAGTAGAGGAATCCACTGGAGGTACTTTAGAAGAAAGCCCTGGAAGTGTCATATATCACTTCTGGAAATTTCCAGGGAACTGGTCTTTAAATCTTGGCAAACTTGGCCAGAACTTAGCTATATGGCCCCACCCAGTTGCAAGAGAAACTAAGAAATGTAGTCTAGCTGTGTGCCAGGATGAACAAAGAAACTGTGCTAGCCACCATCACTTACTACCAAACAAAGTATATCTTGACTGGGACCTCCCTGGTGGTCCAGTGGTTAAGAATCCACCTGCCAATGCAGGGGACGTGGGATTCAATCCCTGATCCAGGAAGATTCCACATGTCACAAGGCAACTAAGCCCATAGGCCACAACTACTGAAGACTGTGTGCTCTGGAGCCCATGTTCTGCAGCGAGAGAAGCCACTGCAATGAGAAGCCTGTGCACTGCAACTAGAGAGTAGCCCCCGCTTGCCACAACTAGAGAAAGCCCACACGCAGCAACAAATAAATATTTTTTTAAGATTTTTCAAAATATATCTCGACTGGTACACTCACTCGCTGTAAATTTAGCCCCTGGCCCCATGCCTGATACGGAGTGTGCACTCAAATAAGTATTTATTGAATGGGGAAAAAAATGAATGATATTTTATATTATTTAGTCTTCACAGTAACCCTGATAAGACTCAGAATAGTTAAGTAACTGGCTGAAGGTCACCCAGCTAGTATGTGGCAAAGCCAGGATTCAAAGCCAGTGTATCTTCCATTGTTCCATGCTGTCATGCAAAAGTTCCCTCTGTGTGCAGAGCCCTAAGCTGTCTAAACCAGTACCTGGCCTGGAGGAATTCACATATAAAGAGAAAAGCTAAGAGCAGCCCAAGTTTGCCAAGATTTAAAGACCAGTTCCCTGGAAATTTCCTTGATAGCTCAGTTGGTAAAGAATCTGCCTGCAATGCAGGAGACCCTGGTTTGATTCCTTGGTTAGGAAGAGTCACTGGAGAAGGCATAGGCTACCCACTCCAGTATTCTTGGGCTTCCCTTTTGGCTCAGCTGGTTAAGAATCCAGCTGCAATGCATGAGACCTGGGTTTGATTCCTGGGTTGGGAAGATCCTCTGGAGAAGAGAAAGGCTACCCACTCCAGTATTCTGGCCTGGAGAATCATGGGGTCCAAAGAGTCGGACACAGCTGAGTGACTTTCACTTTCAAAGACTCATTCAGGATAGCAACAAATGCAGTGGTACACACTTTAGTGCCAAATGCATTGCACAGATAAGTGTGGAGGGCTGAGGGATGCACTTTGGGCTAGAACCAATGGCCTGGGGAATCCTCAGGGACAAAGCAGAGCTCAAACATCAGGAGAAGCTTTGTGCTCACAAATTCTCCCAGGGACACTTTAGAATCAAGCTCTGGTCAATCACTGCATTGCAATGGATCTGACAGGAGACAGTGTGGGCCTTAAGTCTCAGCCTAGCTGCCTACATGCCACACTGTTCATCATGAGCTGAAATTCTCAAGATGGTTTTAGTTTGTATGAGAGAAAACAATTCAAACTGGCTTTAAGAAAACAGTGATGTATTCTGATTCACATATATTCTTAAAAGTTTAGGTGCAGGTGGCCAGGCATAGCCTGATCCAGGGGCTCCTCCCACATCCTTGGTTTCTCTTGTCGTTGTTCAGTTGCCCAACCATGCCCAACTCTTTGTGACCCCATGGACTGCAGCACATCAGGCTTCCCTGTCCTTCGCTATCTCCCAGAGTATGCTCAAACTTATGTCCATTGAGTTGATGATACCATCCAATCACCTTGCCCCCTTTTCCTCTTGCCCTCAATCTTTCCAAGCATAAGGGTCTCTTCCAATGACTCAGCTCTTTGCATCAGATGGCCAAATACTGGAGCTTCACCTTCAGCATTAGCCTTTCCAATGAATATTCAAGGTTGATTTCTTTTAGGATTGACTGGTTTGATCTCCATGCTGTCCAAGGGACTATCAAAAAGTCTTCTCCAGCACTACAATTCAAAAGCATCAACTATCTTTCTATTACTTCACTTTTGCTTTGCACTTGGCCAGAGTCTCCTCTAGTTGTGGACCCTGATTGCTCCAGACTATTATCCTCTCAGGAATAATTCTAAAGGAGAGAAAGATTTTCCTCCTGAATTGTTCTGGGAAGAGTCTGAGAGCTCATTCTAGATTGGCTAGGCTTGGGCCATCACTCTTGAGCTGTATGAAGTCCGATTTAAGTTCTAGATAGTACACAGGCTTCACACGCTGACCATATCTGTACTCTGTCACCCCTCTATTTTCAGGCCTTAATGACTTCAGTTGAGGGAAGGTGCAGAAGGAAGGGGCTTGAAAAAGGACTTGCCCTCTCATAAAGAGAGACAGAGCTCAGGCTGGGACCTCTCTCCAGAGCAGTCAGGAACCTGCCTGACATATCATGACACCCCCTAGAGAAGACCCTATTAGAAATGCTTGGATTTTCCTCAGATACTCATTGAATGGGCCCTCTGTTTCCCAGAAAGAAGGCCAAGGAGGTGTGGTGGGTCCCAAGGTTGACAGTAGTAGGTGGACTATCTCCACCCTTGAAGAACCAAGATTGTCCACTCATTACTGCTGGGCAGCATTTACTTACCCATGTGACTCCCTTTGAAACATAGAGCCCAGTGTCGGAAACACCAGAGTACAGAACTGCTGACTGGGTCTGGGCTGAACGTGATGGAAGGTGGCTAGGAATTCTCATGTATCCACATGGCCCAGAATTTAAGACACTGTCACTGCCTAGGGACCAGCTGCAACAACAAAGAGAAGCTCATTTGTGCTAACTTGAAGGAAGCGATAGTATATACATTAGAAGTGCTTTCAGCAGCAAGATACAAAGACATTTTTCTTGCTTAACAGTAAATAAGTGATGTGATGTAGACTCAGCTGCTCAATGGCTCCACAGCATCTCTGATTCTCCTAGATTTGCTTTCATGGTGGTAAGGAGGCTGCTGCAGCTCCAGGTATTGTCTTCACATTCTAAGCAAGAAGCAGAGGGAAAGAGATGGTGGTGGCAGCCACATCTGCCCCTGCCTCTTTTTTTTTTTTAATAAAGTTAAAGCCTTCCTGTAAACCTTGAACAGCCTTCTGCTCTCATCTTATTGATGAGAACTGAGAAATACAACTTCCTTAAGCTATAAGAGAGGCTGGGAGAGAAAACATTTCGCCTTTCTAGACTGTGTAGTGACAAGAGAGAAGGAGGTGAAGAATGCCAAATAGTGTCAAGCACAGGAAAGTTTACTGAACATGTGGCAGGATAATATTTGGAGATATTAACCTGTTTTTTTTTTTTTCTGTCCTTTGATATTTTCCTTTTTCTTTCCTGCTGTCAAGTCAAAACCTGTGCTTGTCACCTCAAGAGAGGAATGTGAGCAGGTAGAAAGCAGTAAAAAGCCATGAATCTGGCTTTTGTGTCCCAGTCGCTTAAGTCCTAATTGGAGAAACATAGAGGTTTGCCAATCTCAGATCAGAAATATTCCCCTGAGGTATGGGACAAAAGAGAGAGAGGCAGAAGAGAGGTAATGAAAAAGAGAGAGTTTGGGAAGTCTCTGGGGATGAGGCCCTGAACTGTACTTCCTGAAAGTGAAAGTGAAGTCACTCAGTCGTGTCCGACTGTTTGCGACTTGTGGACTGTAGCCCACCAAGCTTCTCCATCCATGGAATTCTCTAGGCAAGAATACTGGAGTGGGTTGCCATTTCCTTCTCCAGGGGATCTTCTCGACCCAGGGATCGAACCCAGGTCTCCCACATTGCAGGCAGACGCTTTAACCTCTGCTCCACCAGGGAAGCCCTTAAATACAAGAATACAGTCTCTCAGAAAACCTCCTATAGAGACACAGAACTTCAGATCCAAGTACTAACATCAAAGATTTCAAGGGAGGAAAGAAAGCCAGGTTGAAAGAAGAAGGGGGAGGAGACGGGAGAGGGGAGACGGGAGAGGGGGGCAAAAGGGGTGGCCTTACAGACATCTCCTGCCACCTACAGATACCCAGGCGTTATGGGAGTTTTCCCTGGGCCTCCAGAGAAGGGAAGACTGGAACTCGGCCCTACCAGAAATCAGACCAGACCAGAACCAGAACCAGAATTTGAGTTCTCTGCCAAGAGGAGATGATCAGTCTCCAATCCTCAGCTCAGGCTGAGGGCCCTTCAACCAGATTCCTGCGTCCAGTACCGGGGGACTAGAAAAACAGGGAAGGATAGGAAGGGTTAAGGAGAAGAAAGAGAGAGGGAAGGGGAGAGAGAGCAATAAAGTCTTTTGCTCCTTACCGGTCGGGGCACTCTGGCCAATTGTCCGCATCAGGAGGAGACCAGGGACAAAAGGGTCCCAGTTGCGGCTGCTGGGTCTGGTCCATTGGCAGGCAAGCTGGCCCCTGAGTACCCCCAGTGGTCAGGATGTCAGTCTTGGCGAAGAAGAGTCCCACCAGAGTCATCATTTGTTGCAGGAAGAGGGACCCCTTCCAGGGCCCAAAACTGGGCTCTTGTCTAACACTCGGAAATGAATTGTCCAAGGAGACACATGTGCTGACAAAGCAAGAGATTTTATTGGGAAAGGGTACCCAGGTGGAGGGCAGTAGGGTAAGGAAACCCAGGAGAACTACTTCCTGAAGTACCCCAGAAAGAGATTTTGAGAGCAGGTGGAAAGAATGCAGGCATGCGAGCAACAGAATGATCCTTGAGCCTGGAGGACGGTCCAGAAGAACTCACAGACAGAAACAAGAGAACCTGAACAAGTCAGTGGCAGATACCTAAGAGCTGATGTCTGGACACACTGACATGGACAGAGGGCTTCCCTGGTGGCTCAGTGGTAAAGAACCCACCTGGCAGTGCAGACCCCTGAGTCAGAAAGGTCCCCTGGAGAAGGAAATGGCAACCCTCTCCAGTATTCTCACCTTGAAAATCCCTTGGACAGAGGAGTCTAGAGAGCTATAGTCCATGGGGTCGCAAAAGATTCAGACACGACTCAGTGACTTAACAAAAACAACATAGATAGAGGACTTCAGGACAGATATCATCCAGCGTTGCTGGGCATTTCAAAAACCACCCAGGAAATTAGACATTCACACAGTGACATTAAGTGCCATTCTGGCTTGCAATAGAAATTATGCCAAGATACAGAAAATGCAAAGAAAGTTCTTCATGTACCTGTGAGTAAGTACACAGACTGAGGTCACGGTCTGTGGTCGCTTCCGCCAGTATCCATTCTCCCCTTGCTCCTTAGCAATAAACCCTGGCTTTTAGCACACTTCCCAAACTCCCTTGCAGCAAGGTATAATCATGTGACTAAGAAACAGCCAATAAGATGTAATCAAAACTGCTCCATGGAACTTGAAGGAAGTTGCCTTAAAAGGGAGGGACCCATCCTTTATCCCTTCCTCCTTTATTCTGCCTAGAATAAAGCAGCTGCAGCAGCCATCTTGGTCCAAGAGGTAACCTTGAAAATAGACAGTGGAAGTAAAAGTGGAGAACAGTGAAGTAGAAGTGGCCATACCATCTTGGACTGCCCTACGCCAGGCTTATTTGACATGAATGGAAAATGAACTATATTAGTCTGCTTGAGCACCATAACAAAGTTCTATAGGCTGGGTGGCTTAAACAACAAAATGTATCTTCTCACAGTTCTGGAGGCTAGAAATTTAGGATTGTCTCTCCTTGGCTTATAAACAGCTGTCTTCTCCCTGTTTTTACTTGGTCTTCCCTCTGTGTGTTGTCCTAATCTCCTCTTTTTATAAGGACACCAGTCATTGGATTAGCCCACTTTAATGACCTCATTTTACCTTAATTACCTCTTTAAAGACACCATCTCCAAATACAGTTGTAACAGGGAAGAACAAATCTGACTCCATATTAGACCTGTTTCTTTTGCTTAAACCTTTGTGTTCTATAGCCTTTACTTCCAGTTAAGCATGTTGCTTATTGCCTGAAATATAGAGAACAGCCCATTCTCAACACTCTGACCTTTAAGAGTTTAACACTTTTCCACTCATACAGACATAAAAAGTTGTAGACAGAAAATAATATTTGTCTCCTGAGGTTTACAGGAACACCTTGAATTGACTTAAGTGGCCAACTGCAAGAACAAAGGATTCCAACACCAAGAAGTTTGCAACAACCAACCACATCCCTCCCTCACCTTGCCTTTAAAAATGCTTTGTTGGGACTTCCCTGGCAGTCTAGTGGCTAAGACTCTGTGCTTCCCTATAAACACTAAATGCTGGAGAGAATGTAGAGAAAAGGGGAGCCTCTTGCACTATTGATGGGAATGTATATTGATACAGACACTATGGAGAAGAGTGTGGAGATTTCTTTAAAAACCAGCAATCCCACTACTAGGCATATATCCTGAGAAAACCATAATTGAAAAAGACACATGTATCCAATGTTCATTGCATTACTATGTACAAGAGCCAGGACATGGAAGCAACCTAGATGTCCATCAGCAGATGAATGGATAAAGAATCTATGGTACATTTATACAATGGAATATTACTCAACCATAAGAAGGGGCCAATTTGAATCAGGTCTAGTGAGGTGGATGAAACTAGAGCCTATTACACAGAATGAAGTGAGTCAGAAAGAGAAAAACAAATATCATATATTAACACCTATATATGGAATCTAGAAAAATGATGCTGATGAACCTATTCGCGGGGCAGGAATAAGGACTCAGAGCACAGACTTACAGACACAGCAGGGGAAAAAGAGGGTGGGATGGATTGAGAGAGTAGCATTGAAATATATACACTACCACGTATAAAATAGATAGCTAATGGGAAATTGCTGTAGAGCACAGGGAGCTAAGCCTGGTGCGCTGTGACAGCCTAGAGGGATGGGAGGCAGGAGGGAGGTTCAAGAGCAAGGGGCCGTGGGTATACTTACGGCTGCTTCATGTTGATGAATGGCAGAAACAAATACAACATCGTAAAGCAATTATCCTCCAATTAAGAATAAGTAATTTTTTAAAAGGGGGAAAAAAGAGACACCATGCTTCCATTGCAGGGAGCATGGGTTTGATCCCTGGTCAGGGAACTAAGATCCCACTTGCCGAGTAGCCAGGCCAAAATAAATAAATAATAAAATGATAATAAAAATAAAAATGCTTTCCTGAAAACCTTCAGGAAATTGGGGGCTTGAGGAGCATGAGCCATCTCCTTTGTTGCATGGCCCTGCAATAAATATTTTTCTGTTCCAAACTCTGATACTTTGTCTGGCCTCACTGTGCATCAGACATAGTGACATTCTAAGGTTCTGGGGTTCAGTTCAGTTCAGTCGCTCAGTCATGTCCGACTCTGCAACCTCATGAACTGCAGCATGCCAGGCCTCCCTGTCCATCACCAACTCCTGGAGTCCATCCAAACCCATGTCCATTGAGTCAGTGATGCCATCCAACCATCTCATCCTCTGTCGTCCCCTTCTCTCCCTGCCCTTAATCTTTCCCAGCATCAGGGTCTTTTCAAATGAGTCAGCTCTTCACATCAGGTGGCCAAAGTATTGGAGTTTCAGCTTCAACATCAGTCCTTCCAAAGAACACTCAGGACTGATCTCCCTTAGGATGGACTGGTTGGATCTCCTGAAGTCCTAGGGACTCTCAAGAGTCTTCTCCAACACCACATATGAAGTGGGATAGAGGGACAGCACTCCAGAACACGCACTTGCCAGCAGGGGCCAGACCCACCCTGCTGTGCAGCTCTGGGTAATTGGGCCTTCTGCCCGTTCTGAGCCTCAGTTTCTTCTTTTGTGAACCATAGGTTTCTCCTTTCTTAAGGGGCTTAACCTGCTGATGTCTGCCGTTGTGCGTTTTGCTTCTCAAGCTCCCCCTGGGGCTGCTTTTTAGCTAAATTTAGGGCCAATCTGTCCCCACCGTGGGCTTGTGGAGCTGGAGAAGGGTGTGGGTGGACTTGTGAAGTGATGGCTGCAGGCCTGCAGCCTCCCCGCCCCTCATCCTCACTCACGGTCTCCCTCCCTCTCCCACGGTGAGGCTTGGGACCGGCTCAGGCCCCGCACTGACCGCTGACTGTCCTCCCAGGATGCACTTGGAGGAGGTATGGACAAGGTCTCTTCCCGCACCTGGCATCTGCAGCTGGCCTACTCAGGGCCTCAGAGAAGAAGCAAGAGTTCCATTCAATAAACTCAGTGCTAAGTGCTCTTCCTGGTTAGCTCATGGTACAGATGGAGAAACTGAGGCAAACCCCTACGTTTACACCTGGGCCTTGAATCCCAACCCTCCTACCTTCTTTTTTTTAAGACATTTTCTAAAATTTGTTTTAATTAATTTATTTATTTGGCTGCTCCAGATCGTGGGATCTTCCATCTTTCTTCCAGCATGTGGGAACTTTAGTTGCAGAATGCAGGGTCTAGTTCTCTGACCAAGGATCAAGTCCAGGGCCCCCTGCATAGGGGGCACAGTGTCTTAGCCCCTGGACCACTAGAGAAGTCCCCCAACCCTCCTACTTTTTTGAGAACCCATCTCTTCTATATTTCCAACACTTTCTCTCAAGTGAAATCCATCCCATTAATTTTTTTGAGTAAATAATTTACTGTTTAAAAAAATGCTAAACACAAAATAAATTTCTATTTGTCATTTCTATTTTCCACCCTCCCTGTGTCCCAACCTTTTGTGGTAATCACTTTTTACTATTTCCCTTCAGTGTTTTGTTTAATGTAAATAAAATATATTTTCTTATTTCCCATTTCCCTCGTGTCTTACACAAAAGATGGCACTCTAAATATACTCTTTCTTCTCTTGCTTTTTTTTTTTCACATAACAGTGTATCCCAGCGATCTTTCCACTACAGTACATAGAAACTTTCATTTTTTTATAGCAGTGATTCAGTCTTTTCGAAAAGTCTATGGCAAGTATTCATAAAATGTTTCTTATTTGAATGAATGACTAATAATTTCAATCCAACAACCTCCAAGTTGCTTAAAACTATGATAATATTTATCATTTCAAATTTCATACTATCTTATTCTTCCTCTGCTATAATTTCTAAAAGCTTGATAAGTGTTTCTATTTCTTATCAAAAATTCTTACGCAGTGAATAAGTCCCCTATTGATGGCTTCTTGGGCTATTTCCAGTCTTGTAAGACAAATGGTCAACAGAAACAGTAACCAACACACACACACACACACACACACACACACACACACATATTTTTATCCATGCCAAGTTGCTCAATAGCATAAATTTTCAGAGGTGAGACTTCTTTATCAAAGGATAAAAGCACATGTAATTTTTAGAATTTTATTGAACTATAGTTGATTTACAATGTTGTGTTAATTTCTGCTATATATCGAAATGATTTGGTTATATGTGTGTATATTCTCTTTATAATATTTTCCATTATGCTTTAGCACAGGAGAATGAACATAGTTGCCTCTGCTATACAGTGTGAGTGTGAGTGTGTGTGTGTGTGTGTGTGTGTTTGTGTTAGTCACTCAGTCATGTCCAACTCTGTGGCCTCATGGACTGTAGCCCGCCAGACTCCTCTGTCCATGGAACTGTCCAAGCAAGAATACTGAAGTGGATTGCCATTTCCTTCTCCAGGGGATCTTCTCAACCTAGGGATTGAACCCTGGTCTCCTGCACTGCAGGCAGCTTCTTTACCACCTGGGTCACTAGGGAAGCCATCCTATGTATAATAGCTTGCATTTGCTAATCCCAAACTCCCAATCCTTCTGTCCCCCAGCCAAGGCATCTTTAATTCTGATAGACAATGACAAATTACCGATCACAAGAATCGTACCAATTTGCACAGCCTATTGGAAATATACACAGGGGCCTATGTCTCTTTTGTCTCACGAGAGTTTAAAGAAAAGACATACTAAGGGAAACTATTGCAATTCATATCACAAATGCAGGGACTTTCTGCCTAATCTGTAGAATTCCTAAAGTCAATAAGAAAAAAGGCCAATGAACCAATAGGAAAAATGGGTAAAAATGTAAAAAACAAAGAGAATCTCTAAAGAGAAATTTCCCCTCCACCTATGAAAAGATGCCACATTCACTCATAATAAGAGAAATGTACATCAAAATCACACTGAAAGGCTATTTCTCACCTATGAGAGAGTGGCAAAGGGACTTTCCTGGTGGTCCAGTGGCTAAGACTCCAAGATACCAGTGTAGGGGGCCCGGGTTCGATCCCTGGGCAGGGAACTAGACCTCACAGGCCACAACTAAAGAGCCGATGTGCTGCAGTGAAGATCAAAGATCCAGCACACTGCAAGTAAGACCCAGCGCAGCCCCCCCACCGCCAAAAAAAGGAGTGGCAAAGGACAGTCAAAAACTTGCCACCCCATCAGCCAGGGCTGCCGCTACACACCCTGCAAGGCACAGGACAGCCCCACAACACGGAATCGTCCAGGCCAGACATCCACAGGGCCGAGGCTGAGAATCCCAGGCCTGAGGTTGCCTCTGCCAGCGACATTAAATCCAGGGGAACTTTTCTCAGTCTTCATCACTCTTGGCCTCTCAGCAGCATTCACACTCACCCTCCCTCCCTGCATCTTGAAAAGCTGACTTCTGTGACCAGGTTTCCCATTCTTCATTCCCGTTCCTGTCTCATCCCCCTCTATGTGGCAATTAAACATGGGCGTTCCCCAAGGTGGGGTCCTAGCCCCTCTTTTCCTCTCACTCCACACTAACCCTCCTTGATGTCACTCACTCCCTGAGTTTAATCACCATCTGGCCAAACCCACCCTTGAGGTTTGGTTCTGTACATCTAACTTCCTGTTCGTCAGTTCCACCCGGATGTTTCCCACACCCGCAGGGCCCATGAGGCTAAGCTTGCCCACCTGATGCTCCTACTAATTCTCTTTCCACGTTCCCTGTTTCAGTGACTGGCGAAACTGCCAGTCTAGATACATGAGCCAGGAGCCCAGAAGTGCCCCTTGTCCTCCAACCTCACCATACCCCGAGATTTACCCTCAACATAGCTTTCACATTCATCCACATCTTCCAGTCCGCTCCAGGCCACTGTCACCTGGACCACCACAGCATCTCCCACGTGAGTTCCCCACCCCCATCCTGCCCTCAGTAGCCAGAGGGAATTTTTCAAGTCACAAATCTGTCCCCGTCACTAGCCTCTCTTTACTCTTAGGATCAAATCGAAACCCATCACCCGCTCGCACAGCCTGGTCCCTGTTGGCCTTAATTCACAAAGATGATCTTCCAGGGGCCTCCCCAGCTTAAATACTGTTACTTGAGGGCCCCTGTGGCAAAGCGATGTTGCTACCTAGAGTGTTCCAGGTAAATGAACAGGAAATGCAGAGCCCCTTCGGAGATGAGAGAAGTTGAATATCTTCCCCCATGTACTTATTGGCTGTTTCTTTTTTTCTTTGTTTTGAAACTGCCAGTTCACAGACTGTGTTCCTGCTCTTACTGGGTTCATGGTCCTTTGTTTCTGATTTGTAAGAGTGAATTTTCTATTAAGGACACTAGCTTTTATTTGTCATTTGTACTATACTTTAAAAATAGTTGGCCATTTGTGTTTGTTTGTTCTGTGGTAGTTTTTGCTGGGTAGAAATTTTAACTTCTTTTTTTTGGTAGTCAAATTTATAATTTCTGAACTTGGTTTCTCACCCTGAAAACACTTTCCCATTGAGATTATTTTTTAAATTCATTCGTATTTTTTTTCTAATTCGTTTATAGCTTTATTTTTAACTTTGAGATCTCTGATCCATCTGTTGTTTCCTATGCTTTAAGGAGCGAGCTATCCAATGAGTGAGGGCCCAGATTTCTATTTTTCAAAGACTATCAAAATGCCCATCTTTTTTTTTTTTAATAAGCCATCTTTTTTTCACTAATTTGAAATGTCCCAGGGACCGGGCATTGAGCTCAAATCTACCCCTGCTATACTGGACTTTGCAATGCGTAGGATGCGTGTGTGCTAAGTCCCTTCAGTCGTACCCAACTCTTTGCGGCCCCACGGACTGTAGCCTGCCAGGCTCCTCTGTCCATGAAATGCTCCAGGCAAGAATACTGGAGTGGGTTGCCATGCACTCCACCAGGGGATCTTCCTGACCCAGGGATCGAATCTGTGTTTCTTACATCCCCTGCATTGGCGGCTGCTGCTGCTAAGTCGCTTCAGTTGTGTCCGACTCTGTGCAACCCCATAGACAGCAGCCCACCAGGCTCCCCCGTCCCTGGGATTCTCCAGTCAAGAACACTGGAGTGGGTTGCCATTTCCTTCTCCAATGCATGAAAGTGAAAGTGAAGTCGCTCAGTCGTGTCCGACTCCTAGCGACCCCCATGGACTGCAGCCTACAAGGCTCCTCTGTCCGTGGGATTTTCCAGGCAAGGGTACTGGAGTGGGTTGCCATTGCCTTCTCCGCATTGATAGGCGGGTTCTTTACCACTGAGCCACCTGGGAAGTTATTTGCAGAGGCTGAGGCTCATTGGAAGGACTGATGCTGCAGCTGAAACTCCAATACTTTGGCCACCTGGCGTGAAAAACTGACTCATTTGAAAAGACCCTGATGCTGGGAAAGATTGAAGGCAGGAGGAGGAGGGGACGACAGAGGATGAGATGGTTGGATGGCATCACTGACTCAATGGACATGGGTTTGAGTAAACTCCGGGTGTTGGTGATGGACAGGGAAGCGTGGCGTGCTGCAGTCCTGCCGGGGTGAGCGCGCTGTGGTAAACTCTGCCCATAGGGGGCGCTAGAGGCACACTTTGGGACTGGAGGACAGAGGACCCACATTGATCCTGGGGCAATGGTGATGATTATGGGTGACTAAGGGGCTTAAACTCTCCCACCACTTCATCAATCACCCCCTACAAAGTCATCGCAAATAAACATAAAATTCAGCGGCAGCCTGGTTCTCCATCGCTGCCTCTAAACAAGCTCCTCTTTCTCTTGTAATCAGCTTGCCTTCCCAAAGATGTCTATGGAGAAATGATGAAACTGACCTTACTTGGGTTCAGAAGGAGAGATCATCAAGATCTAAGGGGGCTGCTCTCCCAGGTCCAAGACCCTTCTTGCTGAGTGCTCAGTCACTCAGTGTGTCCGATTCTTTGCAACTGTAGCGGTCCAGGATCCTCTGTCCGTGGGATTGCCCAGGCAAGGCTACTGGAGCTGGTTGCCTTTCCTACTCCAGGGGATCTTTCCAACCCAGGGATTGAACCTACGTCTTTTGCATCAGCTGCGTTGGCAGGCGGATTCTTTACCACTAGCGCTACCTGGGAAGCCGCCACCTTGCTGAGACCTGCCGGCAGTTCACCCAGCCCAGGAAACTTCTCCACAAAGCTGAGCCCACCCAGTATATTGACCCAAAGACAATATTCCCTGCCTCCCACTCTCTGGTTCCTCCTCCCCACCACATACCACTCTGGAAGGAGAACCTAGACCTGAAGGCAGAGTCCACTGGTTCCAGGGACTGACCATGCTGGGCTGGGAATCCAGTCACATCTCTAAGGCCACCAGACTTCTTCAGCTATGGCTGATACTACGGTAGTTCTTTGGACAGCTCATGACAATACAGGAGCATGAGGCAGCCGCTCTCTAGCTGGCATCTGCTGGAAGGGCTGCTATATGGAGGGGAAGGATTTTATTTCTTTAGCTTGAGTCCCCAGGGGTAGACAGGACTAGTGGGTAGAAGGCACAGGGGCCCTTCCCATTTCCAGAATCCATCTTGGGAGGCAGTGAGTTCCCCATCAGTGATCCTTTCTCTGGAATGGTTTTCTCCCAAGTATTAACATAACTCACCACTCACTTCCTTCAGGTCTGTCCCTCAAGTGTCACTTTACCAGGGAGGCCATTCCTGACCACCTTATCTAAAATTGCAAACCTCCCTCTGCATCCCTCTTCCTTGCTCCACTTCCCTAGAACATTTTATCATATATTTTATTAATTGATCTTGCTTATTATCTTTCTTATATGCTTACTACCACTAGAATACAAGCCTATTATTTCTTATATGCTTGTTTTATTATTTGCTGATTTGCTTTTTATTTTATTATTTGCTTATATGCTTATTTTATTAATTGATCTTGCTTTTTACTTTATCTTATCTGTTTATCATTGATCATGACTGAGTCCTTTGTGTCTAGGATGGTGCCTGCCACAAAGTAAGTGCTCAAAAAATATCTGTTGACCAAATTCCTCCCAACCACTTTCAGAAGCATTATTTTTAAATTTTAAAAATATTTTTTATGTAGACCATTTTAAAAGTTTTTATTGAACTTGTAACTATATTGCTTCTGTCTTATGGTTGTTTTTTTGGCCACGAGGCATGCAGGATCTTAGCTCCCAGACCAGCAATCAAACCTGCACCCGCTGCACTGGAAGGTGAAGTTCTAACCACCGGACAGCCAGGGAAATCCCAATATATTTTTTTTTCCAGTATTATTTTTATCTCCATTTCACAGCTACAGAAATTAAAGGTTAAATAACTGGCTTTAGTAGCAGCAGCCTGTCTCCAGTCCCAGGGATTCTACATCCAGGGCCTGTGCCCTTATTGCAGTTACAAAATGCTTATATTGCAACACTGTCTGTAACCGAAGAAGGCTGGAAACAACCTAATTTCCCATCAGTAGGGGAGCGGTTAAATAAATTACAGTATTAGGCATCCTGTAATAGTCTATAAAAGCAACCTATAAAAGAATTAAGCAGATCTATATGTGCTTATTTGAAATGACCTCCAAGGTATTGTTGAGTAAAAATAGCAAGACTCAGAACAGTGCATTGCATGGGCTCATATCTGTACGAAATAAGCAGGATGACCAGACGCACGCAGGCTGGATGTGCAGAGAAATGTCCTGAATGAATATTCTAGAAACTGTTGACAAGGCAAAAGGGAGCCTGGGGTCTCATGTGGGAGAAAACTTTTGTATACCATTTGATATTTAGGGGATTTTAAATTACACACATGGTTTACCTTTTTCAGCAATGCAAATCTTCCACACAGTTTGAGCTACAGGGATTATATGAAAAATTAGCAGTCACCTACCCTCCCCCTTCTTGTATTCCACGTCTTTTCCTAAAGGCGATGAATTCAAATCTTTCAGCTGTCCCTTCCGGTTGCCACTCTTTCTTTCTTTTTTTAATTTTTTATTTATCTTTTCCATTCTCTAAGTCAGGGTTTCTCACTTCAAGGAGCACATGAATCACCTGGGATCTTGTTAAAATACAGGTTCTTATTCAGCAGGTCTGAGGCGAGCTCCAAGATTCTGCATTTCTAACAAGCTCTCCCAGATGATGTTGATGCTACCTGTCCATGGATCATTCTTTGGGAGTTTTTCTAACTAACATGCTAATATAGCTATTTCTTGATATTTTGTTTTTGATCTTACTTCCTAATATAGAAAGTGAAAGTTTTGTTCTCTTCTCCCCCTGTTCCCACACATGTGGATCCTATCCCCATCCTCCCAATACAGTCAGGTACCTTTTTGTTTAAAACAGTTTTGTTATTTACATTACTGTTTATTTATAGATGGGCTTCCCTGCTGGCACAGATGGTAAAGAGTCTGCAACCTGGGAGACCCAAGTTCAATCCCTGGATCAGGGAGATCCCCTGAAGAAAGAAATGGCTACCACGCTAGTATTCTTGCCTGGAGGATTCCTTGGACAGAGGAGCCTGGCAGGCTAAAGTCCACAGGGTCGCAAAGTCAGACAAGACTAAGTGACTAACACTTTTACTTTCATAGATAATATTCACAGCTCAGTCACATAATATACCTTGATTACATTTCCTTTCATGTGCAACTTTCTGTTTTCCCTGGAGTTAATAATTTCTTCATTTTTTTTCCATTTCACCTTCCTTAATGCATACTCAAACCCTTTTGACAAAACGATAAGTCTCTTCTTAATAGATCCAAACATACATCATATAATCTACATCTTGACACCTTTGTCCTCTTGGACCAATATAGACTGATTACCCCTTCTATTTTTTCATTTAAAAAGATCAAAAGGTGGACTGGTAAACAGAGTTTATGGCAGAAAGCAGAAAGGAAAGTTCAGAGCCTCAGCTATGAATTAGTCCTTCTTGACTTCAAACTGGATTCCCTTCTCCCTTTTCGTAATTACCAACCCCTGCCCTGGTTTTTAAAAATGCGTATGACTGTGCAGTTCAGGGCTAAATTTCCCAGTCATTCTTGCAGCTAAAGGACCTATTGCTTGCTGACAGAATACAAGTGAAGGTGAGGAAAGCCCCTTCTGCATCACTCCATCTTTCCTCTTTCTTTTTTTTTTTTTTAATCTTTCCTCTTTCTTGAGGACTAAAAATTCAGCATGATGCCCATGAGCCAGCTTCAACCCAGAGGACCACCTATCTCTAGACTATTACCTAAAGAGAAACAAAATTCATTTGTAATAAACAAAACCTGGAACAAACTTGGGTTTGAGATATAACTTTCTCCATGTGATATAATTCTCAAGATCCTTCTGAGAAAACATTGGCATTTGTGGCAAAATGCTTAAGCAATATTCTGATAAACCTTAATTCGAGTAAGACTTCTTCTAGGAAGTGAGCTTCCTATCTACTCAGCTGTCAGTCACTCAGGGAGCTAATGTTCTAATATCAGACACTCTTCTTCCTTGCTTCTACAAATCAAACAACAAATATCTCAGCAGTCTCTTTCCTCTGAAAGGGAAAGTTCTCCTTGAATCAGCTTGGCCATAAGCCTCTTTCTCCATGGCAAACCTGAAGTAAAACTCTGGCATGTGCTCATAATTAATTTGTCAGAAGATTTTTTGAGCCACTGTAGTTGGAGGCCTCTTTTTGACTGGCTCATACATTTCTTCCCACAATCCCACAAGGTGGGTGTTTGGAAAGAAACCCAGCAGCTTTTGCCTGCTCACCATCCTTGGGGGTGAAAAACAATGAGAACTGAATCAAAACAAGGGAGAAGGGGGTCTGTATAGACTGAGAATAACAATGTGCGTGAACTGAAAAAGGAAAGGGAAAATTAAAGTGATAGTCTCTCAGTAGTGTCCGACTCTCGGCAACCCCATGGACTGTAGCCCACCAGGATCCTCTGTCCATGGAATTCTGCAGGCAAGAATACTGCAGTGGGTTGATATTCTCTTCTCCAGGGGATCTTCCCCACCCAGGGATCAGACACAGGTCTCCTGAAGTGCAGGCAGACTTTACCATCTGAACCTCCAAGGAAGTCCCCACCATGAACTGAAGGGAAGAACGAAACTCTGCCTTCTGAATACCTGGGTCCAAACGGAAAATAAGAGGCATGGGGCCTGGGTAGGCAGGACAGGTTGTAGGCCTGGCAGTCACTATTCACACTGGTTCCTGGTTTTCAAAGGCCAGGGTACTAGGCTGGGAACCCAGCAAATGGTCTGAGTGCTTCCAGACAGCAAGACGTGGGTCCAGAGTCCATCAGAAAAGGCCCAGGTTCTCAGAGAAGAAGGCAGGGCCTCTCCAAGGTGAACACATCGCAAGCCTCTTTCCTTTCACTTCTTTTTTTAGATGTTTATTTATTTGGCTGTGTCAGGTTTTAGTTGCAGCACATGGGATCTTTCATTGCAGCGTACAGACTGTAGTTGCGGAGCACTGACTTCAGTAGTTGCGGCTTACCGGCTTAGTTGCCCCGAAGCACATGAGATCTTCCCTGACTAGAGGCTGAACTGGGTCCCCTGCATCGGCAGGCAGATTCTTAACCACTTGAGCACCAGGGAAGTGCCAGGACTTCTCCTTTTTGGGAGGCTCACTGTGTCCTGGAAACATTCAGAAATGCCAAAAACAGCATAATGAAGATCGTGGTATATCGTAAATGTTTATGTGTGTGTGTGTTCACTCAATTGTGTCCGACTCTTTGCGACCCCCATGGACTGTAGCCTGCCTGGCTCCTCTGTCCATGGGATTTTCCAGGCATGAATACTGGAGTGGGTTGCCATTTCCTCCTCCAGGGGATCTTCCTGACCCAGGGATCCGACTGTCATCTCTTATGAATCCTGCATTAGCAGGCGGATTCTTTACCACTAGCGCCATCTGAGAAACCCATCATAAATGTTTACACTTGCCTAATTAACACACGCGCAAATAGAGTGCAAGACAGATATTCCACTCACAAGACAACGACAGGATTCATAAAGGACACTGACTCAGGGATAACCCATGAGGTCAGGGGAGAGTGTAATCTGAGATGGGACAAGCTCTTAATGTTCCATAAATGTTCTTGGTTATCAACCCCATCAGAAAATTGTCATGCCTGAATATATAACTGCATCTAGAAACCATAGCAGAAGCTTACATTTAAGTCTCTTCAGAAGCCTGGGCCAGACTCCTCTGACGCCTGAGACAGTTCTGTGAGCGGAGCCTGAGCCCAGGAGGATGGCTGGGGCTGACCCTAAGTACCAAGGGTTGCAGGCCTGACTCCAGTCCCCCAGAGCTGGTGGGACTGCCCCTGCTGATGCATTTTTGGCCCATAAGTCTGGTGCCGGGGCAGTCTCTCTTGGAGGGGGTTAAATGGCTGAGATGTAGTGCTCAGACTCTTCCCAGGATGCCCAGGGCAGTTTGGAGATGCCTGATGACTAATCTTCTCTCTCCAGGCTGAAGTCAGAGGGTGGGACCCAGAGTCTCAGGCTCCTGAGAACTGGGTCTGAGCCTCCACCCCCCCCACCCTCAGCCCAAGAGCCAGACCCAGCCACCCAAACAGGAGACAGACAGAGCTTCACAGCCACTGAGAATTAAAACCTATTGATTTTCCCCATTAGCTAGAGAAGGCCATCAGAGTGCATTAAAACCAGGCAAAGCACCAGCATCATGAATAATTAACATCCACAAATGACAACCCCAGGGGGCCCAGGGGAGGGAGAAGGGGTGCCCAGAGGCCTGGGGCACCTGACCCCTTATGACTCCCACCCCCCGGGAGTCCTGGCCTGGCCTGACCTCCCCTCCTCTCCTCCTCCATGAATCTCTACTAGTCCTCCTGTCCCCTCTCATTTCCTGTCTCAAAGAAACAAGTCTCCAAGGCAAGCGACCTAGGAAGACAGGAGTGCCGAGAGGAGAGTCAGGTCTGCCCAGCTCTGCTGTGTGTCACTGTGTGACCTCGGGGGAGTCTGCCCCTTTCTGGGCTCATTCCTCTGGCTAAGTCCATAGATCTGTGGTTCCATAGCGAGGGACAGTGATTGGCCCAAAGCACACAGCAGGTCTGCAAACAGAGCCCATACTAGGACCTGGGGCCTCCAGTCATCCTCACTCCCAGTCCAGCCTATAGGGTACCTTTATGCAAACCCAAAAAAAAGAGGTCACTCCCCTTGGATTGACCAGTTGGAAAATGGCACCTGTCTGGGGGAACCAATTAGATGAAAGTGTGCCCTCTGAACAGGCTAGTTCAAAAGAGATCCCTCTAAGTGGACTGATTTTTTTAACCTTTATTTTTTTAATATTTATTTATTTGGCTCCACTGGTGTCTTAGTTGCAGAACCTGGGAATCTTTGTTCTTCTTTGCGGAATGCAGGATCTTTAGCTGTGGCATGCGAACGCTTAGTTGCAGCACGTGGGATCTAGTTTCCTGACTAGAGATCGAACCCCGGCCCCCTGCATTGGGAGCTCAGAGTCCTAGCCATTGAACTACAGGGAGATCCTTGGACTAACTTTTAAAAAGACCCTCTTCAGGCTGACCAATAAGAAACAGGAACTCTTTTGAGTGGACCAATGAGAAAAAGGTGCCCTCCCCCAATGAGGTCACAGTTTTAAAGGTGGAAGGCTTGGCAGAGCAAGAGGTAGGGCTGGATATCAGCCCCCACTCACCGTCTGCCAAGGTGCCCTGTGCAGAGTGTGGAGCTTAACAACTGTATGTGGGGGCTCCACCTTTTTGGGCCAGGGAGACCCAGATCTGTCCTCCCAGCCAGCATAATTCAATTCACTGAACTGATGTTTCCTTCTAAGCTGCTCCATCTCCCACGCACCTCCTCAGCCCCTCGGCTGGCCCAGGTCCCTGCTTCCATCCTCCTCCCACCCAGCCTTCCTCCTCAGAGCCCCAGGAGAAGCAATTCGGGAATGAATACCTCCTACCTCTCTGACCGTGCCTGCATCTTCTTCCTGCCTTGCAAGGCACCATGCATCCCCCCTTCTTTTTTGTTTCTTAAAGATTTATTTATTTATTTTTGGCTAGGCGGGGTCTTTGTTGCTGCACATGGACTTTCTCTAGTTGCAATGATGGGGGTTACTCTCTAGTTGCGGCGAGCAGACTTCTCATTGTGGTGGCTTCTCTTGTTGCGGAGTGTGGGCTTCAGCACTTACGGCACACAGGCTCAGGAGTCGTGGCGCATGAGCTTAGTCGCTCCATCGCAGGCAGGATCGTCCCAGACCAGGGATCGAATCCATGTCCCTGGCACTGGCAGGTGGATTCTCAACCACTGGACCACCAGGAAAGCCCTATGCATCCTTTCATGAGTCTTTGCAGGAACTCTGCCCTCTCTGCTGATGATACCCCACCTCTTGAGCCCCTGGGGAAACTCTCAAACTCAGCTTAAAGACCTTCGCTGCTCCTCACTCTCTTCCTTAAACATACCAGCTAGTTCTTGCCTCTGAGCCTTTGCAGCTGCTGACCCTTCTTCCATCCAGATATTCCACTGGCTCCTCTTCCTGCCGGTCACAGCTCCAGTGTCACCCCGTGGGAGGTCTGCCCTGAACACCCTATCCAACCACCTCCCGGTTAGTCTCCCTCATCTCTCCCTGATTTCTTTTTTCATAAGCCTTTTCACAAGCTGAATTTTTCCTTTGTTTGTTGGTGATTCCAGGGCCACAGTGAATGGCTATGCATGTTGTAAGTTGCAGAGGAGGTGAGTGAGGCTAAAGGCCACCTTGCGACTCACATTACAAGCTGGGTGCTGGGGAGAGGGGTTGGGGGCTGTGGAAGAGGCTGCAGGAGCGCCTTCCCTAATTCACACACTGCCAGGCCACCAGGTATACAAATTTCAGCCCCAGTGGCTTCCAGCTGTGACAGGCAAGCCCACCAGGACAGGTGTCTGCTGTCTCCGTTGCTGTATGTCCAGTGCCCAGCACAGTGCCCGGCACATAGCCGGTGCTCAAGCATTTTCTTTCATTTTAAAAAATATTTATTTATTTGGCTGCAACGGGTTGCAGCCTGTGAACTCCTAGTTGTGACATGTGGTTTCAGTTCCCTGACCTGGAACTGAACCTGGGCCTCAGCATTGGGAACGTGGAGTCTTAGCCACTGGACCCCAGGGAGGTCCTGCAATAAACATTTTTCAAGCAAACAAACCTTACTCAGATTCCTCCACTCCCATCCACTCCTTACACTCTTCAGTAGAATGCACCACGCATGTGGTCCATCTCTGGGGCTGTGTATGGTTCATCTAGCGGGAGATCCCACAGGAAGCCAGGGACAAAACTGGCCCCAGACTTGGTGACGGTAATTGTTTGTTAAGAGAATGCCAAGGGGCCCCAGGAGGGGGATGTGTAAATGAAGGAGTCCTGGCAATGCTCCCCAGAACTCAGTGCCCTGACCTTGCCAGGGACTCTGCCCTGAGCCCCCAGTCTAATCCAGCTTCCTGGAGGCGCATTTGGTGGGGTCAGGCGGCCAGGGCATTCTGTTCGAAATCCAGATGCCGAGTGCTGCATAGTCACTCACGGGCAGGAGGTGGCATCGGAGGGTCCCGCAGGGGGGATGAGGGGGCCAGGCTAGGCTTTTGCGCGGGCAGATCTCAGGCGCCGCCTTCCCTCTGCTCCCTGTGGCCATCCGCCCACTGGCCTCCCAGCTCCGGCAGAGAAGGAGTTAACCTCCCGGCTTCTCAGCGTGAATGTGGAGCTATTAATACCCACAGCCAAGCCGGTGTGCCAGAGCAGCCGCCGCTGGAGGAGCCGGAGGAGCCCTGAGCCCAGGGAGCTCCAGTCCGAGCTGGCACTGGAGCCAGGAGTCCAGGGACCAGAACTTTTCTCGTGGACAGCGTGGGCACCGTGCCAACCTCATCTGGTCCTCGCCCACCTTTCAGCTTCAGGTCCCGACCCTCCCTCTTGGAGGCCACCCATGCCACCCACCCCCCCGGGGAGAACAAACTTTCTTGGAGAAATCACCTCTATCGCCTGTGCTGGCCAACCGGGAAGGAGCAGACAGCCGGACAGCCAGATGAACAGATGGACAGGGCATCTGTGAGCCTGTCCTCCGGGTCACGCCTCTGACCAGCTGCAGTGGAGCAGGCAGCCGAGGAGCCTCAGGCACCACCAGGGGTGGCGAGGGGCCCTGCTGGACCTTTGTCCACCGGCCAGCTGCCTCTGAGTCCAGGCGACCGGGAGCTGCTTCCGAGGGCCCAGCCGCGGGGCTGGAAGGTCCGTGAGTCAGGACAGCCGATCCCATCAGACAGAGCCACGGGCTCTCCCGCTCACCGAGGCGACGGGTAACCTGAGCGAAAAGGCACAGGTGGCAGGTGGGCAAGCGCAGGCGCAGGGTCCCGAGGCCAACAGGCTGCTGACCCTGGAGCACGCTGGCTCGGGGAGCCCTGCCCAGCCGAGGGATGATGCTGTCGAGGCCGCCACCGGCCGCCCCTGCCCCGTCCTGGAGCTGCCTCCGGCCTGGCCCCTGCGCTGTGGGAAGGAGGATGTGCCAGCCTTCTGCTTCGTCTGTTTCCACAGGGAGGAGGAGGAGGAGCTGCTGGAAGAGGTCCCACTGCAGAGGTCAGTGCCCGAGGTGGGCAGTGGGTGGGCAAGGTGAGGGCACAGGGCTTGGGAAGGGGCCCCTTGGGGGCCGGGGGTCCTGCTTCTGAGTTCCTCTGTCCACTGCTTACCAGCCCATCCCTCCTCCCTGTGTCAGACTCCCAGATCTCTCACCAGGGTACCCCACAGCCTCCTCCCTGTCTCTCCCATCCTGCCCCCACAGTGACCCTCCTGTCTGTTCCCCCTGTGGTCATGCCCCTTCTGCTCAGAGTCTTCCGTGACTCCCGGCTCCCACACAGTGAAGTCAACACTCAGCTGGACATTCAAGGCCTGTGAGATCAGATCAGCCCCACCCACCTCATCTTTGCTCTTCTCCCCTGTATTCACCCTCCATGAAACCCTGCCCAGACTTGCCTTCCCCTAGCTCCCCTCCTTCCAAGCCCAGCTGCCATACCTCCTCCTCCAAGAAGCCCTCCAGGAAGCCCCTGCCCCATCCCAAGCTGAGAGTCACCTTTCCTACCTGCACTGCACTGACACTTTTTAGTGTTAGGTTTTTGTTGAATTAATAAGTGGAAATGTATTCATGTGCGTACGCACGCATGTGTGTGTGTGTCTGTATAAAAGAAAGGGAGGGGAGGGGATGGAAGGCTTGTGTGTCTAGGTGATTGGGTATTTGGGGGTGAGTGTGTATGTGTGTGTGTGTATGTTTGTGGCACTAGGTGTGAGTTCTATGTACTCATGGTAGGGGGCAGGGTGTGCACTGGGCCTGGAGGGGTGAGGGATTCATGCCCTACAGATCAGTGTCTCTTTGGCCACCTCTTCCCACCCCCAAGTTCAGGGAAACCCAGGCTCCAGCCAAGTGCATTTCCCAAGCTGTGACCACAGGCTCCGGGAATAGATGCAACATCTGTAGGGGAGACAGGGGTCACCTCTGCTCCAGCCCAGCCCGCCCACACCTCCGTCACCACCTGAGTCAGCACTGCCCTGGGTGGGGAGAAGGGCAGGCTCAGTGCCAGCCCAGGTGTGCCCTCCTGGCCCCTAGCAGGAGGGCGGGGGCTCCTGCAGCCTGGGACAGGCTCCTCCCTAAATCTCACTGGTGGACCTGGGTGGGTCATTTGTCTTCCATGGGCCTCTGTCTTCTCATTTGTGGAACAGTGGGCTACTCTGTGCATGGTGCATGACGGTCAGTTCATCCTTCAGCAGTGACTGGGTACTCAGAGTGCCAGGACCCCAGCGCTCTTGGGGTCCAGCCTGCTAGGAGAGACCTCGATCACACGGATCAGTTTGGCGGTGATGGGCACTGGTTGGGCATGAGTGCACTGTGCTCAGGGAGTGAGCGGGAGAGACTGACCACCCCTGCCCACGGGAACCCTGGAAGCCCCTGCAGGTCTGTCTTAAAGGACAGGTCCTCTTCCAGGTACAGAGTGAAGTTTTTTTAAAACGTTTGATTTTGTATTGGAGTATAGCCAGTTAACAAAATTGTAATAGTTTCTGATGGACAGCAAAGGGACTCAGACATATATACACATGCATGCATTCTCCCCCAACACCCTTCCCATCCAGGCTGCCACATAATACTGAGCAGAGTTCCCTGTGCTACCCAGTAGGTCCTTGTTGGTCATCCCTTTTAAATATAGCAGTGTGTACGTGACCTCCCCGAACTCCCTAACTATCCCTTCCCCCCATCCTTCCCCCAACCCTGGCAACCATAAGATGGTTCTCCACATCTGTGAGTCTAGGAGTGAAGTTAAGGAAAGGCCATTCCAGACAGCGGAGATGGAGAGAGAGCAAAGACCCAGTGGCGTGAGAAAGAAACTGTGTGGGCGTGGCGGGCATGGGTCTGGCAGGGTCTGCAGGGGTCAGGTCACCAGGGGTCTTGACTGCTGAGCCCAGGACTTGATCTATAGGTGATAGAGCAAGCTGCGGGGAGGGTGTTGAAGCAAAATGGAACTTAGGTGATTCAGTGAGACCACAGGTGTGGAAATGTTTCCCAAACGAAACAATGGACTCCTGAGAGCATCACTGTTTTCATAATAGGAACTCAAAATGCTCGTTGAATGATTGAATGGATGGATGGATGGATGAGATGTCGGGAGATGGAACATCAGAACCACTGAGCTGATTGTTAAAAAAATACACACTCCCAGGCCCTGCCCTGGAGACTTCGTGGCCTCACGTCTCAGAGGGGATGAATATATATTTCTAATCAGCCCCCCACCAGGTGGGGCTTCCCTGGTGGCTCAGTGGTGAAGAATCCACCTGATTGAGACCCAGTTTCAATCCCTGGGTCAGAAAGATCCCCTGGAGAAAGAAAAGGCAACCCACTCCAATTTTCTTGTTTAGGAAATCCCTTGGACAAGGAGCCTGGTGGGGCTATAGTCCATGGGGTCGCAGAGAGTCAGACAGGATGGAGTGACTAAACAATAACCAACCCCCACCAGGTGGGCAGCTTGAATAAACCAGCATTTGGGAAACCCCAGAATGAGACAGGGATGGGCTCTAGAGTCAGGCAGTCATGAGATCCTGCCCTCTTCCCTCATCCCCCCATCTTCCTCCTCCAACTCTGGGGACTCCTCCTGTAGGGCATGCCCCTCAGCCTCTTGTCCTGGCAGTATGGTGACCTGCGTTGGCAGAATCTGGTCTCCTTTCCAGCTGGTGGGTACTGGCCCTTTAAGATCTGGAGAGGGGACACCACCAGGCTGGGCAAAGACAGTGACCACAGGTGCCAGGTGGTGAAGCTAAAAATACTGAGTGATGTGGACGCCCAGGCTGCAGGAGCCAGGCAGTGCTAGTGGGTAGTGTTGGCGGGGGGAAGTTCTGGAGTGTTTTTTTCCCTAGTGGAGGAGGGGTAGTGAGCAGTGAGGTTTGGTGGGGTCACCTTGGGGGTTTAGAGGAGCCTGCTCCCCACCCCCACCACTCTCAGCCTTTCTCCAGCCCCTGGAAGGCGCCAGGTTTCACTCCCAATTTGCTGCCGTGTTTAGCTGCCCCAGGGCGTGCTAATTCTGCAGCATCCTGCTTCTCTGGGATGCCGGGGAAGTCCTTTCTTCTCTTTGAGCCTCTGTAAAATTAAAGAGCTGCTGGGGCGCTTTTAGGGATAGAGATGCAAGAAGGAATGTAGGGAGACCAGTTCCCTCATTTGTGGATTCAACAAAGATTCCCCAAGGCTTCCCAGGACTAGAGGCTGAGGCCAAAGAGATGAACACGAATCAGGCATTTCCCTGGAAGAGCCAGGGAACACGCGCTGAAACAATGGCTTGCAGTGCAACGTGCTGCCATTGAGGTGTGAACTCCGTTTCTGTTTAGGGCTGAAGTGAGAAACCACCCCCACCAAGAACTCATCTGCATTTAATGAGAACTTGTCAACAAAAGAATCACCCACCAGCCATCTCTATTTGATGTCTGATGCGTGATTAGGTGAGGCTCCACGGAAACCACATGTGCTTCAAAGGGCAGACCCTCCCTGGCTGCTCATGCCAGGTCCAGAAAGGGCTGGGCGGGGCCAGGGGAGACTCTGCTCCACTCAGTCTTTTGGGGACCCAGGCTCCGCCCACCTGTGATGCCGTCATCACCCAGGGCTTTAGAATCCACTGGATTCTCTGCTTTCACAGGCAGTCAAAGAAGGGTGGAGATCACATGGAAGGGTTTTCCAAACCAAAGCTGCAAGTGGCCTACTTCACTCCTGCCCACGCTGTGTGGCCAGGGCAGTTAATTTCAAGAGAAACCTCAGGAACATAGTCCTGTTGTGAAGATGATATGTTTGGTATCCATGAAAGCACTTGGCACAGAAGAGGTGCCCAGCATGTTTGTGCGGAAATTCTGCAGACTTCACTGAGCACCCTCAGTGGACTAGTCCTAGAAACTGGACAGAGAAAACACATCTCACTGCTCTCATTGGAATTTTTTTTTTTTTTTTTTTTTTGGCCCTGCAGTGCAGCATGCAGGATCTTAGTTCCCTGATCAGGGATCGACCTCATGCCCCTTGCATTGGGAGCATGGCGTCTTAACGACTGGACCACCAGGGAATTCCCTCTCATTGAGCTTTTATCAAAGTGGGAGTCAAACAAAACACAAGTAAACAAACAAATGCAATCACCCACGTTCAAAACCCACTGTTAGGACTTCCCTAGTAGTTCAGTGATGAAGAATCTCCCTTGCAATGCAGGGTACATGGATTCAGTCCCTGTTCAGGGAATTAAGATCCCACACGCCGCCTAGCAAGAAAGCTTGGGTTCCACAACTACTGAGTCCACGCACCGCAACAAAACACCCCATGTGACACGACGAACAGCCCGCGTTCTTTAACGAAGACCCAATGCAGTCAAATAAGTAAACAAATATTATGTATTTTAGAAAAAGATACTGTTAAGGAAATTGCCAGAGGCATCGTAGGGAGACACCACTTGGCATAAGGGGGAGGGGAGGCAGGGACAATTCATCTGAGACCTCAAGAAAGCGAAGGAGCCGGGCAGAGTTGAGGGAGAAGTATTCCCGGCATAGAGAATAGGGAGGGCAAAGGCCCAGAGGCAGCTCAGAGTTTGGGGAATGTGAGAAAATATCAGGTCAGTATGGCCAGGGCAGGTAAGTGATGGGGAGAGAGACATGGGCAATGAAGGGAGACGGGGATGGGCTGGATCATACAGGCCTTATGGGCCTTCATGAGGAGGATGGATTTTATCCTGGTATAAAATGTGACTGGAAAAGGGGGAAGTGGCATAAGTTGATTGACATCTTAAGCGATCACTTGGGCTCCTCTGGGGAGAATCCGTGGCAGCCAGGACAGAGCAGACACCAGAAATCAGTGTGGAAGTCATGGTGGTGACGGAGGGGGGCCGTGGTGTCGGCCTGGACCAAGGTGTCCCTAGGACGTGGGAGAAATAGACACTTTCTAGATATATTTAGGAGACAGAACTTGCTGATGGGTTAAACGAAGGGAATCAAGGATGAATCTGAGGTTTCTAGGTTGGATAAATGTGTGGATGAGGGGAAGGCTCAAGGGCGGGAAGAGAGAGAGTGGGAAATTCAGGAATTCAGCCATGGAGGTTTTCAACCTAGAAGCACATGAGACGCCCAAGTGAAGATGTCAAAGGAGGAGTTGGTACTAAGAGACTGGAGCTCAAAGCGGGAGTCTGTGGGCCACCTAGGAGATATCAGAGATTTTGGCATGAAGGTGGCTTTGAAAGCCATGAGGTCACACTGGAGGGACAGAGGAGAGGCCCCAGGATGGAGCCCGGAGGAACACTACCAATGTGAGGTCATGTGGAGGAGATGCTAACAGGGCGGGAGAGAAATAAAGTAGGAGGAAAACCAGGAGCGTGGGTAGCCATGGAAACCAAGAGACGAGTGTCTCAAGGCAGAGAGAGAGGTGGACAACTGGCTTCAAAGATGCTGAACAGCCAAGGAAAAGGAGAATCGATCTAGCAGCACAGAAGCCGAAAGTGACCTGGATAATTACAATTCCTGGCGGGGTGGAGACGGGAGCAGGGGTGAGTGGAGACTTCCGGTTAAAAATGGTGGATTGAATACACACATTTAGGTTCTCTGCGACCTGAAACCCCATGAAACAGAAACGAGTGGGTTTTACTTTTTTCTTTTCCCTTATGGTTTATTACAAGATATTGAATATAGTTCCCTGTGCTATACATCAGGACCTTGTTGCTTATCTATTTAATATATAGTAGTGTGTATCAATTAATCCCAAACTGCTAATTTATCCCTCCCCCTTCCTTTCCTCTTTGGTAACCACAAATTTGTTTTCTATGTGAGTCTGCTTCTGTTTTGCAAATAAATTCGTCTGTACCATGTTTCAGATTCACATATGTGACATCATCTGATACTTGTCTTTGTCTGACTTACTTCGTTTAGGACGATCATCTCGAGATTAGCCATTTTCCTGCAAATGGCATATTTCATTTTTACGGCTGAGTAATATCCCACTGCGCATAACATACCACCTCTTAGTTACCCATTTGTCTGTCAGTGGACATCGAGATTGTTTCCACATCTCGGCTATTGTAAATAGTGCTTCTACGAACACTGGGGGTACGTGCATCTTTTCAAACTAGGGTTTTCCCTGGATACATGGCCCAGCAGTGGGAATGTAGGGTTGTGGGGCAACTCTATTTTAGCTTTTTAAGGAAATTCCATACTGTGTCTACAGTGGCTGCATCGATTACATTCCCACCAACAGTGTAAGCCCTTTTCTCCACGTGTGAGTGGGTTTTAAGGTACGAACTACTGCAACTTTAGTTGTTTAAAACCAAATTGATTATCTTACTGACTATATGTCAGAAGTCCAACATGGGTCTCCCTGGGCTAAAGTCAAGATGTTGACAGGGCTGCTCTTGGGAACTCTTTCTGGAAGAACTTTCTGGAAGTTCCAGGGAAAATCCACCCCCTTATCTTTTCCAAGGTACCGCCTTCCAGAGGGCCCCCCTCCTTCCAGCAAGGCAGCGTCTCTCTGGCCCTGCTTCTCTCAACATCTCTCTTGGACCCCAGCTGGGAAAGGTTCTCAGCTTTTAATGCTGCACGCTATTATCTTGGGCTCACCTGAACAAGCCAGGATTATCTTCCCATCCCAAGGTCCTTAACCTTAATCACACCTGCAAAGCCTCTTTCTGTCACCTAAGGTAACATACTCCCAGGTTCTGGGGATGACGACATAGACATTAATGGAATTAGGTGGGGCATTATTCTGCCTCCCACAGCGTGAATCAGCAAGAACTTATACAGTGAAAAAGGAGACAAGAGCAACACGATGCTGGAATCTAGAAAACAGATGAACATGGTGAGGGATATAGCGGTCCGGTGACGCGGCGCCTCAAGGGAACCCTAAATTGGGCATGAGAGAAAAAAAAGGGGGGCACCACAATTTCCACCACAAAACCTCAAAAGGCCCTAGTGTTAACGGACTGAGTACCTCTGGAAGGGGGAGTAAAGCTAGGGCCAAAACCAGGAGGATTGGTCTAAGAAGGGCTTTAATTCTCAGATTTCTTTCTCTGCTCAGCTCCGCGGGGCAGCTGCCCCTCCCCCACCCTGACAAAGACTGAAGGCTTATTCCCCAGAGAGGATAAAACACAGGGTCTGTGAACTGGAGGACAGGGCACCATGAGGATAAGGAGGAGTTCTATGCTCTACTGGAGGGATTATTTGAATATTTGCATCTTGCATGTGGGGTGTCCTGCCCCTGCCCCCATCACCTGGAGCGTCCTTCCCCCGTCGGCTCCCAGCACGTGAAATCCGGTCCAGACTCTCCAGGCAGGACACGGCAGAGTTCACTCCCTTCAGCCTTGGAATATGTTGACAATGGGTATTTTGTTCTTGCTGGTCTCTTATTTCCGGTTTTAGTTCTCTTCTCTCCCTGCACGCACGCAAAGTTGCTTCAGTCTTGTCCAACTCTGTGAGACCCCGTGGACCGTAGCCCGCCAGGCTCCTCTGTCCGTGGAATTCTCCAGTCGTGAATACTGGAGTGGGTTGCCATGAGCTCCTCCAAGGGATCCTCCCAACCCAAGGATCATACCTGTGTCTCTTACGTCTCCTGCATTGGCAGGCCGGTTCTTTACCACTAATGCCACCTGGAGAGCGCCCCCCAAAAAACTACTACAATACTCAGAGATTTAGGAATATATATTGTAACTGTGAAATGAAAAGTAGATGCTAGTTTGAAAGAAAACAAACCCCCAAAGATGAACAAAACAAAAGAGTTCTTAAAATTTAAGAATATTATAGCAATGGGAGTTTGGGGTTAGCAGATGCCAACCAGTATGCATAGAATGGATGGACTACAGGTCCTGCTCCACAGAACAGGGAACTATCTGCAATATCCTGTGGTGAGTCGGAATGAAAAGGAATATGAAAGAGAATATATATTATACATGTATATATGTACATATATATGTATGTATAACTGAATAAGTTTGCTGTACAGCAGAAATTAACACAACATTGTAAATCAACTGTACTTCGATTTTCAAAAAAAAGTATCCTAGCAGATTTCAGTTCAGATCAGTTCAGTCACTCAGTCGTGTCCAGCTCTTTGCGACCCCATGGACTGCAGCACGCCAGGCTTCTCTGTCCATCACCAACTCCCAGGGCCTACTCAAACTCACGTCCATCACATCAGTAATGCCATCCAATCATCTCATCCTCTGTCATCCCCATCTCCTCCCACCTTCAGTCTTTCCCAGCATCAGGGTCTTTTCCAACGAGTCGGTTCTTTGCATCAGGTAGCCAAAGTATTGGAGTTTCAGTTTCAGCATCAGTCCTTCCAATGAATATTCAGGACTGATTTCCTCTAGGATTGATGTTCCTTTAAGACTGACTGATTTCCGTCAATCCTAAAGGAAATCAGAGCAGAAATGGAAAACATTTAAAACAGTTAGGACAGGGATTCCCTGGTGGCTCAGTGGTGAATCCGTCTGCCAATGCAGGAGACACGGGTTCGATCCCTGGTCCAGGAAGATCCCACATGCCGAGGAGAAACTAAGCCCATGCGCCACAACTACTGAGCCTGCGCTCTAGAGCCCGGGAACTGCAACTGCTGAGCGCACACGCAGCAACCACCGAAGGCCAAGCAGCTTAGAGCCTCTGCTCTGCAACGAGAGAAGCCACCTCAATGAGAAGCTCACGTGCCGAAATGAAGACCCAGTGCAGCTGAAAGAAAGAAAGAAGGAGAAAAGGAAGAAAGGGAAGGAACAGCCCCATTAAAGAAGGGGGCAAAAGATCTGAACGGTCACTAGGTCAAAGATGATATACAGACAGCAAATAAGCTTATAAAGATGCTCAACATCAGATGTCATCAGGAAATGGCAAATTCAAACCACAGTGAGATACATTTACACACTGACCCAAAATATTGACAGCTACGAATGCTGGGGAGGATGTGGAGCAACAGGAACTCTCGTTCATTGCTGTGAGAACTCAAAAATGATACAGTCACTTTGGAAGACGGTCTGGCAGTTTCTTACAAAGCTAAACATAGTCTTACCATATGATCCAACAATAGCGTTCCTTGGTACTCACCCAAATGAGTTGAAAACGTATGTCTGAACAAAACCCTGCACATGGATGTTTATAAAAGCTCTTTTTCATAATTGCTTGAAAACTTGGGAGCATCTAAAATGTCCTTCAACAGGCGAACAGATGAACAAACTATGATATATCCACACAATGAAATATTATTTGCTGATAAAAATGAGCCATGAAGCCCCAAAAAGACATACAAGAATCTTAAATGCATATGGCCTTGGTGGCTCAGTGGTAAAGAACCTGCCTGCTGATGCAGGAGACGGGGGTTCAATTCCCGGGTCAGGAAGGTCCCCTGGAGAAGGAAGCCTACTCAAGATTCTTGCCTGGGAAATCCCATGGACAGAGAAGCTATAGTCCATGGGGTTGCAAAGAGTCAGACATGACTCAGCGGCTAAACAACAACCACCCCACAAGGTGAAAGAAGCCAGTCTGAAAAGGCTATGAGCTGTATGCCTCCAACTCTATGACATTCTGAAAAAGTCAACACTAGAGACAGGAAAAAGATCAGTGGTTGCCAGGGGCTGGTGGGGAGCGGGGAGTGAGTAGGTGGAGCTCGGAGGATTTTTAGGGCCATGGAACTATTCTGTACAATACTGGAAAGATGGGTCCGTGACCCCATCCATCTGTCAAAACCCATAGACTGTACGACAGAGGGAGCCCTCATGTAAACTATGGATTTTAGTTAATATTAGTTTATCAGCACTGGTTCATCAATTGTAACAAGCTCACCACACTAATGCAAAATGCTGATAATCAGGGAAAATGCAGAGGGGGCAGGTATACATGAAAAGTCTCTGTACTTCGTGTTCAGTTGTTCTATAAATCTAAAACTAAAACAGAAAATCTATCATAAAAGGGAAAAGGGGGGAAAGAAATCATGGTATCCCACAGAAAGTTGTGTTTCCATACTATGTAAATACTACCAATCTTTTTTTTTCCCCCCTTTTGGCTGTGCGGCAAAGTTCCCCAACCAGGGATCGAACCCACGCCCCCTGTAGTGGAAGCACGGAGCCCTAACCACTGGGCAACTAGGAAAGTCCCCAACACTATCAATCGTTTTTTTTTTTTTTTTTAATTTTTGGCTGTACCGGGTCTTCATTGCCGCACGAGGGCTTTCTCTAGTCATGGCAAGTGTGGGCTACTCTCTAGATGCCATAGTGAGATGTAGCCTTCTCACTATGGTGGCTTCTCTGATTGCGGTGCACAGGCTTTAGGGCACGGTCTAAAGGAGGTCTAAACTAGAGGAGGGTGCAGTCGTTGTGGCACATGGCCTTTATAGCCCCGCGGTATGCGGGATCTTTCCGGACCAAGAATCGAACCCATGTCCTCTGCACTTGCAGGTGGATTCTTAACCACTGGACTACCAAGGAAGTCCCGCCAACACTACCAATCTTATCAATACTGTGATGTAACTGTTCCCGGAGGGCGGGAGACAGGAAGTGGAGGGAATGGACATCAGAGAACTCCATCTTCATCTTCCAGCATGAGAAGTGGAGATGAAAAGCATAACCTAAAACATGCTACGCAGGAAACATAGGAATGAAAATTACTAATACTCAGCTAAAAGGATGGAAATGATTGTCCCAAAGCAGTGGGAAATGGGAGTGGGAGCTGCTCGTGTTTCTTGATAGAAATGGATGGAGACGTGTGGTAGAGGGGAGTCCTGAAGAGTCCAGGGCCCAAAGGAGGGGTTGGCCTCGGGAGAAGGGCCTCCCCACCCCCACTAAAGCTGCTGGAAGAAGTGAGAGTGAGGGGCTGGGTGGGTTTGTGCTTTGATAAAAGGAGCCAATGAAACTGCATCCGGTCCACCTGTATTCTCAGCGAAATGGGAACCGTGGTTTGAGAAGTGAGGAGAAGGTTGGAGGACATTGCCGCTCAGAGGAGGGTGCAGAGGCCAACAGCATCAGCACCCCTGGGGGGCTGGTTAGACATGCAGCTCAGGCCTCACCAAGATTCCTAGGAGAGGTGCAAGCAAATTAAAATTTGAGAAGGCCTGGTCAGAGAGAGTGGGGAAGGGCTACTGGCAGGCATACTGGGGTTGTGGGGTGGCAGCGAGTGCCTCATGAAGACCATGAAGGGAAACTCTCTACTTAGTGGGGAACCCTCGGACCAGTGCTGGCTTGTATGGTGCAGGCAGAAAGCAGGTGATGGTTGGCGTTTTGCCAGGCAGGTTCTCCAACAGGAGAGCTGGACACAGCGGGGTGGAGATGAAGGTGCCAGGGAGCAGCCATGGTGATGGTGGTGTGCAGAACCCAAGCAGGGCACGGTGGATCATCATGGCAGAAGGGGGCTGATGGGCAGTGAGAAAGGGATGGGGGCCCTGGACTGGTGGCCTCGATGGGGTGAAAAAACTGTTGCTTGTGGGTACCAGATGAAGAGGATGGAGAGGGAAACACAGAGGGAGGTGATCAAAACAGAATCTCAGAGCGGGTGGGGTGTGGGGTAATTATATGGTCTGGGATGTGAGCCTCAGAGGTGGACGGGAGCAGAGAGGGTTAAAGGTGTCAGGAAAGGCCAGAGAACCAAAAGGCTGAGATCTCCACCCTCCACCTGAGGTTTGAACTCCGAAGGTCCAGTGATGGTGAGAGAAGAGGCTGATTCCTTTGCTCTGGGCGTGGCCGTGCATCAGGACTTCTGAAAGCTCCCGGGCAGACTAGAATGTGCAGCAGAGTTTGAGAACCACGGGTATAGACAAGAATACCCAGGTTCTGACAGAGAGAAAGAGACGCCGGGGAGTAACCGGAAGGCTCCCTGGGGCTGGCATCGCTGATGGAGCCTGACCAGGTGAAAGGGGAAGCCGGGTAGGGGCCGCCTGTGGCAGGTGAGAAGGTGGAGATGTTGCGGTCTTCCCGCTGGAAAACTGAATGTGTGTGCGCGCTCGTGCGTGCGTGCAGGCGTGTGAGACAGACAAGAGACTCAGAGACAGCGAGTCGGGCGGCCGGCGAGCCCCTCGTCTGTCCTGCACTGCGGCGAGTTGGCCACTAGAGGGAGCGCTGCGCCCGCACATGCAGGGACAGCACCGCTCGTTCCGTCCGTCTGTCCGTGCTGCTTCGGTCTTTTTCTGACAGAGTTTATGTCCAAGCTCAGATTCTGCAGGTAGATACCCCTGGGTTTAACTCCAGGTCCCGCTACTTTTAGGCTGCGTGACCTTAGCCAGTTACCCGACCGTTCTGTGACCCAGTTTCGTCCTGCGTCCAGCTGTAACTCTGACCTGAGACGGTTCAGAGGATGAATGAGGTCAGGCGTGTGAAGCGCTGCGCCACACTGGGAGATGGCTAACCCGATCTGACAGTGCCGGAGGTTCTGCCACCGCCTCTGTCTCTCTCTGCTTCTCCTGCAGCCCCTCAGCCCAGCCCTGCCCAGCCTAGATCCAGGGGAAGAAACAGAGGTCGGTTTCTGGAATGTTCCAGAGCAGAGGCAGAGTTAAGGGTGGCCTGTAAGGCAGGAACAAGCCTGGGTGCCTCCCTTTCCTGTTAGTCTTGCTGGTTCTCTTTGTTTGGGAGCAGACTTCACCCTGTGGCTCATTCCTGGCCATGGTCTTCTCCTTCTGATCCCAGGCCTTCTCCTGCTCCTCCAGGCAGCCAGGGGACCAGCAGTTGCCCTTGCCTGGCAGCCATATCATCCTTGAGAAATGTCACCGTCTGGTGCCTCCACCAAGGGCTCAGAAGGGGTGCTCCATCCTAACTGCCCCAGTCCTTCCAGGATCCTGCCCAGACCAGCCAAGAGCTGGCCTACGAGGCCACACCTCGGGAAGAAGTGTCTTCGTTTTATCTGTATTCCCAGGCTGGCCGAGGCCGCTGGTATGGAGGTCGCGATGTGTAGAAGACCCACAGAAGCAGCCCCCCTGTGTTATCCTTGGTCCCTCAGAGGGGGTCTAGCCTTCCTGACTATTTTTAATCAATGATTTGCTAACATTTTACAAATAAGATCCAGGTTTCTAACTTCTGGAAAATTAGAAGCTCTGAAAACCTGAGTTCACATTCCCATGTGACAGCAATGGGCCACAGGGGAGGGGAGGCCACCACTCAGATGGGCTAGGGCTCTCCCGCTCACCACTGTCCCCCACCCAGGTCATGCACCCCATTCACAGTCCCTCCCTGGGGACTCAGTGTCTCAGTCTGACTCCATGAAAGGAGAACTGTGCCCAAGAGGCTTCATGTACCTTGTCCATGTTGCAGCCACTGGCCCCAGGCAGGCAGAAACGCAGAGGGAGAGGGGTAGGGTCCCAGCATTGAGAGCAGACCTTCAGGGGCAAGGAATCCAGGGTCCAGAGAGCTGCTTGGTGTCCTCAGCTGTTGGTGGAATTTCACGGTCCAGAGGCTGAAGGCAAATAACACACACACACACACACACCCCACCCCATTGTCCAATCTGTCAGCAGATCCTGTCACTTCTCATCACTTCTGTTCCTACTACCTGGTCCCTAGCTATCTTGTTTCACTTCGCTGGGTACTGGAGCCTCCTCACTTCCCTTCTTGCGCCACCAGAGGGAGCCTGTTAAAACCTATAATCCACCTTCTCCCTCCTCTGCTCAAAACCCTCCAAGGACTGCCACTGCTCTCAGAGTCAAAGGCAAAGGTTTACTGTGGCCCTGGATGAACTGTCCCCATCACCTCTCAACTCCTCCCAGGCTCCATCAGCCTCGTTGTTCCTGGGCATCCCCAAGCATACACTCTGGCCTCAGGGCCTTTGCACTGGCTCTTCCCTCTGCCTGCCTGCCCTCATTTCAGCATGGCTCCCTTCCTCCCTCACCTCTTTCAAGTTTCTGCTCAAAAGGAACCTTCTCTGTGAAGCCCTCCCTGCTTTATGTCTTCCCTCCATGAATCCCATGAAGTATGGTCCTTTCTTCACATACCCTGTTTGTTGTCTTCTCCCCTCACTACAATGGATGCGGGCAGTGATTTTTCTGTTTTGTTCACTGCAAATGTTGCCTGGTACATAGGAGGCACTTGATAATATTTAGTAACTGAATGGATGAATGAACAAATATGTGAAACGAGGGCAGTAACAGTCCCAGTAAGCAGAGTGGCTGTGAGAACTCAGTTAATATGTATCACGCAGGGCCCCAAACTTGGGCTCTAATGCTCTGTGGTTGGTATCTTAGAATTTTTTCTTTTCTTTTTCTGTCTGTGCCATGCAGCTTGTGGGATCTTAGCTCCCCAACCAGGGATTGAACCCATGCCCTCAGGTTAGTACAGAGTCCTAACGGCTGGACTGCCAGGGTATTCCCAGCAGCTTGCCTTTCTTCATCATATCATCATTGAAGTGTAAGTGAAGTCTGAGTAACGGTGGCACAAGCGAAACTTCCCTGGCGGTCCAGTGGTTAAGACTCTGTGCTTCCACTGCAGGGGGCACAGGCTCAGTCCCTGGTCGGAGAACTACGGTCCTGCATGCCACAGTCAAGGTTGATGTGCTTGGTCTAGCAGCGGCCTGGATACCAGGAAGGTTCCACGTCGGGTGTGCATCAAGGGGCCCCAGGCATCCGTGATGCCCAAGGCAGCATCATGTTCAATGGCAAATATAGAACACTGTGGCAGGCAGAGAGAGAGGTTTGGATAGGAAGGGAAAGCCTCTCTCCTGCTTTCTAGATAAGAAGCCTCACATTCTGTAGCTGGCCCTTGTGTCAAGGACACACACCTCACAAACAGTATGTACTCCAGCCATGGGCACTGTTGCTGTTGTTACTCAACGGCCCACGATCAGAGGGAAATAGTGCCCAGCAAGAGAAAGCCCCCAGGCTCCTGGGCCAGTCGCTGCTGTAAGCAATGGGTGGAAGACAAGCCACGCCCCTTCCTCTCGGCCTCAGCTGCCGCATCTGTGAGCTGGGAGAGCACCAGGCAGGTTTCCCTCTGAAACCTGGGGGACGTGTGGGTGGCAGTCATGGTTGCCGGTCAGGGATTGTAGTGGCTGCTCTGCTAGGAGCCTGGTCAGGGCTCATTTTCAGCCTCCATCTCCGAAATGTTCAAAGGGGGGATAGAGCTTTAACCCCTTAGGGATGGGTAACAGGGCACCAGGTTGTCGATGGGGACTTCAACCCAAGCATCAGTAGCATGCATGGCCCGTAACTTCAGGAGGTGGCCGCAGACCCTGATGGTCAGTGCGGGCCCTGGTAGTGGCCTTAGCCCAGTGGAGGCTGCAGATCTGGTGAAAAGGGGAGGTGCCCAGCACTTTGCCTCCGACCCTGTGTCCTGCCTAAGCCCCCATCTCTCCGGAGCCGCTAGGATCGGAGCCATTCTGCCAGATCCACTTAATTAGCCAAGCTCATTAATTCCCACAGGCTTCTCCTCCCCACCTAATTAACTGACTTAATTAGGGCTTGCAGGCCTGGCTCCACCCAGCCTCCCCTCCCTGCTGCAACCCTGCCCACCTCCTCCAGGGCCCTGGCACAGCCCATCCTCTCATCCACTCAGGACCGGGAACCGGTGGGGGCGGGGCTGGGCCCCCCAGCTCTCAGGCCTCCACCCAGTGTCCCTCCTTCTGGTAGGACCAGCCCAGTGCCTCTCCCCGGGCTGCAGCCCAGGACCAAAGGATTGGAAATCGAGAGTGAGAGGTGGGTGGGAAGAGGGATGCAGGTGAGATCAGTGGAATCAGGTGAGCGGAGGCCAGGATGGTGGGGGCTGGAGGGGCTGGGCAGCCAGGTGGTTAGGGGCCTGGACTCCAGAGCCGGCCTGGATTCGAGCCCCAGCTAATGGGTCAGCCTCGGCAACCTCTTCCCTCCCTGCATCTCGGATACAAAATGATCACTCACCCACACAGTAAGTATATTATGAGGTTTAAATGAGTTCATGCTTCAAATCTGGCCAAATGTGTGTTTGTTAAATAAGTAGGAGGGGCTGGAGGAGGGTAGGAGACAGACAGAAGGGGCCATCCTCAGGGGTCAGGGAGACCTCCCACCCCCAGGCAGGCTCTGGGGTGCAGGCAGTGGACTGGGCCTGGGAATTGCAAGCAGGGGCTGCCAACTGGGAGGGACCCTTGGCCTGTTGTTGCTGTTGTTGTTGAGTCGCCAAGTCGTGTCTGACTCTGTGACCCCATGGACCGCAGCGCTCCAGGCCTCTCTGTCCCTCACCATCTCCCGGAGTTTTCCCAAGTTCATGTCCATTGAATCGGTGATGCCATCCAACCGTCTCATCCTCTGTTGCCCCTTTCTCCTCCTGCCCTCAATCTAGTGAAACCCTTGGCCTGGGAGAGGTTAAGAGGACAAGTAGCAAGAAGGGCACAGGACAGGGTGTCCCGTTCCTACTCCAGGGGACGGGAGAGGCTGGCCTTGTTAGCACAGGACTGCCACGGTCATGCCCCAGTTTCTCCATCTGGGGAAGGTCTAGCCTTCTGCAAGCACCTGGCACACCCTCGATACTTGATAAATGTCTAGAGACTCATCCCTGAGCAGTGAGGTGACACAAAAAGATGCTCAATGGCCTTCACCTCCCTGGGGACCAAAGCAAAGAAAGCAGGCTGAGCAGGCAGCAGGCAGGATGCAGATTAGACTTGAGGTGGGACTTCCGGGGTTGAGGAGTACAAGATCCAGAAGGTGTGAAGGAGAAAAAGTGTGTCTGAGCTGCTGAGAGGGCTCAGGGGAGAGATGGACAGGCATCAAGGATCAGAAGGGAGTAAGATGAGGCCCTGAACACTGGCGTGGCCCTTTACCTACTTAGCTCAGAATCTGACATTTATTGGTGTAATTAGTATAGAGATTCCCACCCCCACCCCCCACTAGACTGGAAGCTCCGGAAAGCAAGGATTGTCTGTTTAGCCCACCTTTTTATCCTGGTACACTTTTACAGTTGTTATTTAGTCACTCGGTCCGACTCTTTTGCGACCCCATAGACTGTAGTCCGCCAAGTTCCTCTGTCCATGGTATTTCCCAGGCAAGAATACTGGAGTGGGTTGCTATTCCCTTCTCCAGGAGACCTTCCAAACCCAGGAACTGAAGCCGGGTCTCCTACATTGCAGGTGGATTCTTTACCCCTGAACCATCGGGGAAGTCCCCTTCATGCAGTAGGTGCCCACGAATAAGTGTGAATGTATGAATGCATGCGTGCATGCAGGAACCCAGAGGTTCCTGATGCTTAGAGGGAAGTGGACCACATGGCAGCCCAGGTTCCCACCCTGCATGCTCCTCACATGACCCCAAGAACCATACCCTAAGGAGACAGGAGCTGGAACTCCCAGGCTTCCAAACCCTTGTTCCTGGACACCCTGAGCTCCCTCTGAGAATCTCCTCAGACATCCTGGGGTGCTGAGCAAATAGCGATTATGGCAGACAGAGAGGAGAACCTTTCACTTACACCTGCATCCTTAAACACTTTAGAAACCCCCATTTACACATAGTTTACACTTGGGGGTGTTAGTGACAGAGACCCAATTCCAACTGACTTCAGCAAGAAAGGGACTTTATCAGGTTACAAGACTGCAAAGTCCAGGGACTTCAGGCATGGCTGGATCCAGGGGCTCAAATGATGGCATGTGGCTTCTGATACTCTCCATCTCTTGACTGCTCTCTGCTATGTCGGCTTCTTCCTCTGGGAGGTTCTCCCTGGTGGAAGCCACTCCAGGCTGACATCCCACCCTCTTTCAGTGCAATAGGAAGTTCTGGCACATCAGCCTGGTGTGGATCACAGACCCATCTCAGAAACAATCACTGTGGCCAGGGGGCTGGCATATGCTAACTGATGGGAGCTGGGGTCACAAGCCTAGCCCTAGAGCGGAAGAGGTAAGCCCCACCTTCCGAACCCCTAGTGAGTAGGGAAAGGTATGTCAAGGAATGTGAGTCCCCAAAGGAAAATTGGGGTTCTGTTGGTAAAAATGAGGGACAGGTGATACTGGGTACCAGAATTCCACTCCAGTTGGAATAGGTGAGCATCAAGCCAGCCCCAGGGCCCTGTTCTAAGTGCTCGTTATTTGTGGCAGACATTGTCCTTTCTCTGCCTGTGTCTCCTTGGAATTCATGCATGCTCATGCTTAGTCGTGGCTGACTCTTTGTGACCCCATGGACTGTAGCCCGCCGGACTCCTCTGTCCATGGGATTCTCCAGGCAAGAATACTGGCATGGGTTGCCATTTCCTTCTCCAGGGGATCATCCCAACTCAGGGATCGAACCCAGGTCTCCTGCTTGGCAGGCAGATTCTTTATCACTGTGCCACCTGGGGAGCCTCAGATCTCCTTGGGCCCCTTCCCCACTTCTACTCACGCGCATCCTTGCCTCTCTTCCTGAGTACCTCCTCTGTTCCAGTCTGCACCCCCCAACCGGCAGCTCTCACCAATGACTGACATGAGATGGGATATCATACGTGTTCAGTGTGTATCCGTGTGTGTTCTACACTATCTCTGAGAGCTCTCCAGTGGGTTCACCTCTAGTTGCCCGCAGTGGTAACTTGAGGTGCCTCCCTGCCTCCCTGTCTCTTTTCTCTACCCCTCTACCTGGGATCACCTAACATCAACAACAAAAAAAACTGATCTCAAATTCCTGGTTCAGGGTCTGTTTCTAGGAAACCCAAACTAGGACATCATCAAAGCCAGCCCCCCAGGGATGCATACCAGACCGCACTGGCTTCCTTCAGAATGTCCACGTTCCTGAGGCAGGAGCAGAGACTGAATGGGCTCTGAGTAGCCTCTGCTCCAACGATGCTCCCTGGTCCCCCTGCAGTAAGTGTGACAGGGGAGGGGCAAAGACCTCTCAGATCCTCAGGTCACAACCTCCAGGGAAGCAGCCATATCCAGCCCTAAGGGGCCTGAGTTTCCTGATCTCCCATGAGCAGTAGGGACTGGTACTGGGGGCCCGGAGCCAAATGTATTGGGTTGCCCAAGATGTTCATTCGAGAGGTTCTGTAACCCGAAGGAACTTTTTGGCCAACTCGATACTACCCATCCCTACAATCCTCAGAGGTCGAGTTGTTGTTATTCAGTCTCCAGGCTGTTTCTGACTCTTTGCTACCCCCAGGGACTGCAGCACACCAGGCTTCCCTTTCCCTCACCATCTCCTAGAGTGTGCCTGAGTTCACGTCTATTGAGCTGGTGATGCCATCCAACCGTCTCATCCTCTGTCACTCTCTTCTGCCTTCAGACAACAAGAGATGAGATCATTTCAGATAGCTCTTAGACCTGGCTTTAGAAAACAGAATCCCCCAGTGAAAAAGTTCTTTTTTTTCCTCTCTCTTTCTCTCTCTCTCTTTTTTAAACATTTATTTGGCTGCGCCAGGTCTTAGCTGCAGAATGTGGGATCTTTAGTTGCAGTATGGGGGATCTAGTTTCCTGACCAGGGATTGAACCCAGGCCCCCAGCACTGGGAGCTCAGAGTCCCAGCCACTGGACCCCCAGGGAAGTCTCTTTCCTCTCTTTTTTCCAGATCCCATTTAAAAGCATTCCCAGTTAGTAATTTTTATTTTGAAAAAAAAAAAAGAAAACAGAGAAAAGGGTAACCCTGTGCCTATCCATAACTAAAATCAATGGTAACATTTTATTATATTTGTGTCCGATGTTTTGAACAAAAAAAGACCAAAATATAACAGATAAAAGTGAACTCCCATGATCTGCCCCAGCCCCAGTCCCATTTCCTGGATTCCATCCCTAAGGGGCAACCACAGATGTCTTCTCAAATCAGCTGGCATGCTTTCAGCTGCAAGGGACAGAATTCCCTTCAAAGCAGCTCCAAGTACAACTCAATAGCTCTGCGATGTCATAAAAAGCGGGTTCTTTCCTCTCTGTACTTCCCGTCATCCTTGGCATCCTGCTGGCCGCCATCACAGAGTTGTATTTCCACAGGAGAGGTGTGGAGCCCATCAGGACTGTTGCTGAACACAGTGTTTCTCACTTCAGAATATATTCTCCAAAAAGGTGATGAGAGATTCAAAGATCCATGGCCTCCAGCTGCCATATGTCCTGGGCTGCCCCGCCGCCTTCTCTCTGATCCATCGTGGGTTCTGGTGGATTCATGGTTTTCTTTATCAGCTACAAATTGACTTGTGTCTCCCAGTGGCCCTGAATGTTCCCACTCCTGGCTGTGAGCAGCTTTGGTGCGCGCATGCTCAGTTGCTAAGTCGTGCCTGACTCTGTGAGACCCCATGGACTGTAGCCCGCCAGGGTCCTCTCACCATGGGACTTCCCAGGCAGGAATACTGGAACACCGGTTGCCACTTACTTCTCCAGGGGATCCTCCCGACCCAGGGACTGAATCTGTGTCTCCTGCACTGGCAGCCGATGCTTTACCACTGAGTCACCAGGGAAGCCCCAGAAGCTTTTGGACCTTTGCCTAAAATGCCGTTGTCTTCAGCATCCTAAGCCTGATCAGCTCTGAGCTACTCAGCCTCCAATGCCACCAGGGTCCCTGATCATGCGGCACGAGCCAGTTGCCACCAGCAAGGTCCTGGACTCGATGGTGGCCATCCAGGAAAGGAGATTGTCTCTGCACAAGCCAATCACAATGCAGATCAACAAGCCAGGAATGTCCTCTCCCTATCATGACGGGGGCCAGACGTGATAAGGAGCACCGCAGGACACAGACCACAAGGGCCATCGTTGTTCCACTGATGGAGACGGTCGATATGGCCAAGACACTGTCCCAACAGAGCCCTTTCAGTACGGCTGGTAGAGTGACCCAAACTCATACAGTTTGAAACACGATATCGTGTCCCACACTGCAGGCAGACTGTTTATGATCTGAGCCACAAAGACCCTCCTCCTACTACAGGACAAGGATTCTATTTCGATTTCTCTGCTTCCCGCAGTGGTAACAGGAACTTCTGACACATCAATGAATATAAAATGCAGCCAACTGGGGGGAAGGTGCATAAATCATCAGAAATCCTGAAGTTCCTGGTCTCACTTGCTTCCCTGCAAGGAGATCAGCAAGTGACCACCCGGGAGAATGAGGACATGTCAGCACTGGAGAGGGATATGGGCAAGGAAATCTAAATGGAGATCTCTGTTTTCCAGCATTTCTTCTGTGTCGCTATGGAGGTCACAGTCAAAGTTTACTTTGTGTTCAAATCACCCCCATCAGACTTCCTGGTGGTCCAGTGGTGAAGAATCCATCCCGCAATGCAGGGGACACCAGTTTGATCCCTGGTCCCTGAAGATCTCACATGCTGCAGAGCCACTAAACCTGCGCGCCCTAGAACCTGTGCTCCATAAGAGAAGCTATTACAATGAGATGCCCCCACTCACCTCAACTAAAGAAAGCCTGAGCGCAACAACGAAGACCCAGAGCAGCCAAAAATAAAATTAAATAAATAAATGAAAACCACAGCCATCAGGACCTTCTCTTGCAAAGGCAGCATTTGCTGTGGATACAAAACTGTGAGTGGGCCAAGGTGGATTGTCTCTGAATTCAAACAGATGCTCTAGTTCTTCTCTTCAGATACACTGTATTGGTTCAGCCTTCCAAGAAGCAAGCCATGATGGGGTCAGATGTGCAAGGGATTTACAGTACAGGGCAGGGAATGCTTGAGAAGGAACATGCAGAAGGAGCCAGAGGAAGCTGGGAGAACCATCGGACTGCAAGACAGCCGATATTTGGCAAAGGGAGAGAAGGAAGGAATAGGGGATAGGAAGAGTCTTTAACTGCAGTGCAAGGTTAAGAAAGCTCCCACAAAGCCAATGCAGAGTCCTTGATCTCAAGGGGCCCATCAGAGAAGCCCTGTGTCTCCCAGAACTAGACGTTTGAGAGTCCCTGCCGCACTCAGTCATTAGCTGGGATGGGCTGGAGGGGATCAAAGGCACCTCCTGTGTGAGCTCTGCAGACTCCGCGACTGCTGCCCCCAGGGTCAGCAGCCCTGCCGTCAGAGCTCCGGGCGGTGCGTTTTCAGGACTGCCCCATCCCGCCCCTTGTGCCGCATAGCTCTTCCATGGGGGCCGTGAGCCTCTCTTTCCAAGCAGAAACTTTCAAGAGGGAGCATAGTGGAACGAACTACAGCTCCCCTGCCCTCTGCTGCCCTTGACCTGAGGACGTAAGTGGTACTCATCTCCCCCACCCCCCCACCACCCATTCTCAATTATCCGAACGCTCAACTGTCACCTGGGAAGATCTTGGTGGGTTACCTGGTGGTGTGACCTTTAGTCCTGAAGGGTCTCAACTCTGGGTTGCATGTAAAATCGCTTCAGTCATGTCCGATTCTATGGACTGTAGCCCGCCAGGCTTCCTCTGTCCGTGGGATTCTCCAGGCAAGAATGTTGGAGTGGGTCACCATGCCCTCCTCTAGGGGATCTTCCTGACCTAGGGATTGAACATGGGTCTCTTACATCTCCTGCACTGGCAGATGGATTCTTCACCACCAGCACCACCTGGGAAGCCCAGGCAGGTTAGGGGCTTCTCTGTGGTCCAGTGGTTAAGAATCCACACTGCAATGCAGCGGACACAGGTTTGATCCCTGGTCCGGGAAGATCCCACATGCTGCAGGGCAACTAAGCCCGTGTACCACAACTAGAGAAAGCCCACGTGCAGCAACCCAGCACAACCAAAAACAAAAGTTACAAAAAGTTTAAAAAGCCAAACTCTTGGTTAGCATAACCAATAGATCACTCTGATGGCTTACTGGGTTCCACGTGTATATCTTCCTGCTCCCACTTTGTAAAAGCAGCCCTGCTTTTACCTAATTGGTACTAGAATTACCAATTTTAATAATTGGCCAGGGTACTTCTAGTAACTTCTATTAAACAATCAGGGTCGGTGTCTACCACCAGAACAGTGACTTCTCTTCTTACCTGCTGGTCCCACAACACAGAGTTTCCAGAGTGTCCTGGCAGCAACCATAGCTGCTTAAATTTTAGTGAGACCCATGCTATGTCCCCTAGTAAGAGTTTGCCCCCTTTAGGGACCAGAACTTCCAACCCTGCAGAGCTGGGGGGTAGGGAGGCCTATTACCCACAGTGCACTTTGGCAAACTTACTAATCACACGCACTCAGTTGTGTCCAATTCTTTGCAACCCCAAGGACTGTAGCCTGCCAGACTCCTCTGCCCATAGAATTTTCCAGGCAAGAATACTGGAGCAGGTTGCCATTTCCTACTCCACGGGGTCTTTCTGATCCAGGGATTGAACCCATGTCTCTTATGTGTCCTGCATTGGCAGATGGGTTCTTTACCACTAGCACCACCTGGAAAACCCACTAATCACAGTGGTAGGAATCAAATCCCCAGTTGAAGAATCAGGGATGGCTTTTGCTGAAAGTGGCCTTGAACAGCACTACCCTTGATAACCATGGCTGGGAACATTTCAATTCTACCTCTGCCCTTCTCTAGGCCTCAGTTTCCTCATCTGCAAAAAGAGGAAGTACTCTCTAAAAGCTAATGTTCTAGGACTCAGGTGTTAGACTCAGGAAGTTATTCCCTTCCCCCTTCCTCCCTCTCTAGTCTCCCTCTACGAGCTGCCCAGTAAATCAAACCCCTCCATTCATTTGATTTCGGCAATAAGGCCGCAGGTGGAAAGGATTAGAACACAGTTAAGATGAAATCTGAAACACTGGCAGGACAGGGAGGAGAGAGGAAAAGCAGACAGACATAGAGGAGACATCTTCAATCCCCACGCCCCACAACCACACAGCGTGTGGGGTCATCTTAGTTCCCTGCCTGGGGATCGAATCAGTGCCCCTGCAGTGGGAGCGTGAAGTCCTAACCACTGGACCACCAGGGAAATCCCCACAGAGGAGGTAGCTTGGAAGAAAGCTGTTTGGAGTACAAGGAAGAGAACATGTTCTAGACAGAGGAGACAGAAAAACAGAGAGGGGTTCTAGGACGTTCTAGGAACACCAGCTGAGGTCAAGGCCGAATGGAGAAGAGGCAAAAGTAGGAGACTCAAAAGGCTGAGGGCTTTGAATGCCAGGATAAGGTTAGATTTTTTCGGAGGTGGTGGTTGTACAATTGCTAAGTCGTGTCTGACTCTTTGCAACCCCAAAGACTACAGCACACCAGGCTTCCCTATCCTTCACTATCTCCCAGGGTTTGCTCAAACTCATGTCCATTGAGTCTGTGACGCTCTCTAATCATCTCGTCCTTTGCTGCCCCCTTCTCCTTTTGCCCTTAATCTTTTCCAGCATTAGGGTCTTTTCCAATGAATTGTCTCTTTGCCTAGGTATTGGAGCTTCAGCTTCAGCATCAGTTCTTCCAAAGATTATTCGAGGTTGATTTCCTTTAGGGTTGACTGGTTTGACCTCCTCAAAGTCCAAAGGACTCTCAAGCGTCTTCTCCAGCATCACAAATTCGAAAGTATTTTCAGAGGTAACAGGAAGTTACTGGTAATTTTATGTAGGGGACTAACCCAATCTACTATATACTTTACGGAGCTGATGGTCACATAGACTTGGATTCTTTTTTAAAAGTTTTGATAGAGGCTGGAGGGAGACAAGATAGGAAGTAAAGCAATATTCTTTCCAGCAGAGGTTTGATGGCCCTGGGCCAGATTTGGTCCCAAAGAATATTTGGTGGCTCAGTGGTAAAGAACCCACCTGCCAATTCAGGAGCCCAGAGTTCGATCCCTGGGTCAGGAAGATTCCTTGGAGATGGAAATGGCAATCCACTCCAGTATTCTTGCCTGGGAAATCCCATGGACAGAGTAGCCCTGTGGGCTATAGTCCACAGGGTCACAAAGAGTCAGACACGACTTAGCAACTAAAATACCAGTGTTTCATTTGACCCATTCAGTATTTCTGAATTTGGGGAATTCGTCTCAAACATTTAAAAGTTGGACAATTGGGGAATTCCCTGGTGGTCCAGTGGTTAGGACTCCACACTCCCACTGCTGAGGGCCTGGGTTCAATCCCTGGGTGGGAAAATAAAATCCCACAAGTTGTGTGGCATGGCCAAAATTGTATTTTAGAATATGGATTCCCTGCTTGAAAAATCATCTGTCCACACAGGGCCCATGATACTTCAGTTTGCTTCATCGCCACCATTCCCTATGTTGTCACACCTGAACCTAGTCAGTTTGCAATCAATGGCTCTCAAACTTCTAGAAATGGGGAGTTCCCTGGCAGACTAGTAATTAGGAGGGTTCAATCCCTGGTCAGAGAATTAACATCCCACAAGCTGTGTGGCACAGCCAGAAACAAACTCAAGCTTCTAGAAGAACGGAGAGGTGTGGTTGGAAAGAGTATGCTGGGTGAACAGGAAAGGTTGCAGGGGTTTTCTCCTTAGGGAAACAGTGTGGATGAGGCTGTATGGAAGAGGCTGAGAAAGAAAGGAAAATAGAGCCTGGGAGGGTGAGCTGTTCCCATCTCATCTCCATCCTCATTCACCCCGCTTCCTTCCAGGTCATCAATTTCCAGTTACCAGACAGTGGTCCTTCATACCTGGGTAGTGCCTTTGCACATGCTGCTGCCTGGAATCCCCTTCCCTCTCTTCTATCTGGTGAACTCTGTGAATCCCAGCTGCATCTCATGACTGGCTACTGCCTGTTTACAATAGGGGTCGAAAACGCAACCTGGGCTGACTTGACCCTGAAAGCCCCAGTTTACAACCTCTTTCCTAAGTAGGATTTCCTGAGTTAGTTCTCTGAGGTCCTCCTCGGATGGATGGATGGATGGATGGATGGATGGACGGATTGATGAATTTATATCGGATTGCAGAGCTTAGATGTTTCCCTCCTTGAATAAGACACAGGCTCCGCCCCACAACAGACTGGGACAGTCTGAGACAGTCTGGTCCCGCAGGGGCCTGGAGGGTGGACCAGGTGACCCTCTCAGACTCCCCCGAGTCCCCTCTAACCTCATTCTCGCCCCCTTGTGGGCTCTGACCTAGAAAAGACGGGGATGAAGGAGAGAAGCAGCCCACGGGCGCTAGGACCCAGCGCGGCCGGAAGGCGGGGTGGGGGCGCCGCGCGCCACTCCCTCCGCGCGGGGAAAATCTGCGCCCCGCGGCGCGCGGCAGGAGGGCGCGGCGGGAGGGCGAGCGCGCGCCGGGGATAGTGCGCGTGCGCGAGGGCGCGCGCCAAGTGGGGCGGACAAAGGGGCGGGCGGTGGCGCGAGAGCCGGAGGGCGGAGCCGCGGGCTAGGCGGGCAGGTGCGCGCAGGCCGGAGGGCGGAGCCGCGATGCCGCGATGGAGCGCTGCCCGGGCGGGCGCCGGGGCCGGGGCCCGAGCACCGGGCGGAGCGCGAGCCGGAGCCACAGCCGGAGCCCGGACCAGGCCGGGGTCCGGGACCGCAGGGCCGGGCTGCTCGTAGCGGCGGCGACGGAGCCCCCCAGCGGCTGAGGGGCTTCCTCCCAGCTCCTGCCGGTGGCCGGGACTCAGCAAGCCCCCGCAGCCGGGGAGCGCGGGGATCCCCCACCACCACATCCAGGACCCAGAGACCTTTAGGAAAGCGAGTGGCCCCCCCAGATCCAACAGAGATCGACTCCCCACCCGGGGAAAGCGGAGACTACCTCCGTATTCAGAAGACAGCGACCTCCCTGCGGTTCCGCGGACTCCCCCTCTTCAGTCTGGGCCCCCACAAGACCTAGAACGCAGTGACCCCCTGTCCGGGATTGTGGGGACCCCTTCTCAAGATCCTGGCCATTACAACTCCACACCTCAAGACACGAAGATCCAGCTCAGAACGCCCCTAGATCAGGGGTCTTAGATCCCCCGATTCCGGCGCACAGAACCCCCAAATCTAGGGACCCGAGGACAGCAAGAGCTATCCCTCACCAGCAAGAGGCTTCGGGGACCCCCACTGAAAGCTCCAGGACCAGGGCGACTGAGCCCCTCGCGGCCCCTTTCTCATCCCGGCCCATGATCGTGGCGCCCTGAGCCCCCCGGGCCGGGCTGACGACGGAAACCGAGACGGCGCCCAGGCCCCCTGCCGCGGCGTCCCCGCGGCCCCAGCTCAGGTAAGCCGGGCCCAGGTGAGGGGCAGCAGGTGAGTGGCCTCCGAGGTCCCTAGCCCTGCAGGTGGGGAAGGAAGTATGGGGTGCGCACGGCCCCCTCCCCAGCGTCGCCATGGAGCCGAGGCTGAAGGACGTCTCTTTGTGTCTCGCTTGGAGGAGCCGCCCCCTCCTCCTCTCCCTTCCCCCACCCCCCACCCTATCCCTGGGGTTCGGGCACAGCTCCCCAGACCGCGGGGGAGTGGTGGCAGAGACCCTTCGGCCGCGAAGAAGGGAGAAGAGGGTGGGGAGTCCACCCCCAAAATCGCGAGCCTGGAGCTGTTGGGACCCTTGGTCCTTGGAGGATATACACCCCTCCTCCCAAGGCCAGGTTGAGTTCTCAAGTGAAGTCCTCTCCTGGGAAGAGAAGATTTGGGGTGTCCACAGGTGAGGGGGCCTGCAGTGGGTGGCCCTAGGGTGATGGCTGGGGCTTTGGGTGTGTGTCTTTGTCTGTGAAAGTCAAGGAAGGGGTGTGTTTGAGAGAATGAGTGGGATCTCCTTCTTTTCTCTATGATCCCATTGCACCCCCCCTCACCCAAACTACAGGGGGCGTGGGGGGATCTTCACCCAGGCCATACTTTGTGCTCCCTGCAGGACAAGGAGGAGGGGACAAGCCCTTTCTAAAGTGAGGCTCTGGTTTCTGGGGAGGGGAATAAGTCTGGATCAAGGAGCCATTTCAGGTCAGGGCACCTTTCTGTCCCCATTTGCCCCAGGGGCAGCAAAGCCAAGGCTCTCCCTTGTCCTCCTGACCTCCGGGACACCCAGGGCCAAACCGCAGGTGGGGTCAGTGTGTCCTGGACAACCAAGGAACCATTCTAGGTTCCGGCTTCAGCTTTACAGGTGGTGTACAAAGCAGTATCCCCGCCCGGCCATCAATGAGGTCCTGAACCCCAGCCCCTGCAGCTCATGGGAGGATGAGAGGCCCAGGGGATGTTTTATCCTTGAATTCTGGATCAGAGGTCCTGAGAAGGGATGGGACCGTGCAAGGGAACACACGGAGCCACTGGGGTGTCCACCAGCCTCCTCTCTCAGCCCTCTGCATGCGAACAGTGATGCTGAAGAAGGTACGACTCTGGGTACAGGTAGCCCCACCAGGAGTTCCTTTGTTCACTGGTTCATTCAACAAACCTTTTAGCTAGTGTCTGTGAGGTACCAAGTACTGGAGTCAAGGTCCTTTTTCCCACTTCATCCCCTTTCCTGATCTTTCCTGTTCATCACGTCTCTGGGCTGTTCTCAATTTGCCCGTACTTGGTTGGACCAGTTGAGGTGGGTCTGGTCAGTTCTGATCCCACACCTGAAGCGTCTGAGCCTGGGTAGCAGATTCCTCTTCTCCCCACTTCCCAGGACCAAGTGCCCCCACCCCTACGTGCTACTGGTGTTGACTTAAAGGGTGGGATGTGGTCAGCAGGAGAAGAGGCTTGGGGGCTCCAGGTCAGACCCCTGGCGGCCCCGCCTTCAAATTCAAGGACATTTGAGACAGCCCCCAGCCTCAGCTCAGGCTGTGGGGGAGCCAATTGCCCTGAAGACTGGGTGACCTTGGGCAAGCAAGTGGCATCTCCCAGAGAGAACGACAGCAAGCCATTCACTCTGCAGCTGGCAGGGTGGATGTGGATCGCACCTGGGCCTGCAGAAGTATCCAGGTGTGCCCTCTCCATCTCTAAAGGAGCTCCTCTTCCCCCACTGGCTTCCCAAGAGCCCAGGGCCTTGTCAGACAACTCACCGGCAAAGGAGTGGAGTCGGTGGCTAAATGAGTGGAGATTTGAGTCACTGTGACTAGGGAAAACCACCAAGAGACCAGAGGGAGACAGAGAGTAAGCTCTTCCCTCCAGGCTCACCTGCGATGGCTCCCCATTGAGTCTGGAATGAGCCCTTTGCAGTGTGACCTGAAACCACCTCCCAAGCATCACCTCCTGTTCATTCCTCACTCTCCATCCTCTACTTCGGGCTCATCTCTGTCCCCCAGCTCCTTCCTTCCACCACGTGTTGTTTCCCTGACCTGAAAAGCCCCACTGCAGGATGGCTCACGGGCAGCGCTCTGTCTCCACCCTCCCCTTTTGCTCTGACCTGGGCTGGCACAGAATGGAGAGCAGAGCTGGGCTGGGTGATGGTTGGTGGCTGTGAGAGTGTATCTCCATCTCCAGACTCCGAACTCCAGGAGACAGGACCAGGTCTGTCCCCCACTCCCCGCAGCATCGGCTTTGCCTAACCCAGAGCCCAGCATATTGTATAGCACATGTTGTCAAACACAACTTCTCGACACATTTTGTTGATCCAAACAGTGTTTTTCTCCTGTTTGTTGCCATGCTAAACAAACATGCAGTGTCACATACAAATATTGATCTGGGGGTCCTCTTGAAAAATCAAATGCTGTGACAAGCCCAGACCAGAGCTGAAGAATGATGACCTCCTTTAGGCAAGCTGTCATCATCTAGCTGGCCCCAGGCCCCACCTGGCCTGTTCACTCATTTACATGACCTGCTGGTCCCTCTTGTAGCATCTAGCTTTGCAGGCCTAAGGTAGAGGCCGGAAAATGTTTGCTCAGCAGGCGACCTTTGTCTCTGTATATCTGTGCATTCAGGTCTTCCCTGCCTCCCGCGTGGCCAGGTTAGAACAACCACAGAGCAGCAGCTCTCCGAGGTCTTTTAGGCCAAGAGATGAAGTGAGCCTGAATTCCTCCATTAGCCAGAAGCATCTCTACCCTGGTCTCACTTTACACTCTGGGCCCCATCTTATGCCCCTTCCCCTCTTCTAGAAGGATTCAGCCAGCAAAATCCTGTTTTAACTGTCCCACATGACGCGGAAGCAAAAGTCCCAGGTGCTAGACCAAGGTCTTGCTGAGGCCTCGTGGGGGAGGACTGCCCTCCAGGCCTCAGTTTCCCCATGTGTCAGGGAGGAATTGGACTAGAGGTTCTGTCAGCTATAATCTTCCTCCTTGTTCTAACACTCTAGGACTGAATCTAAAGTGTTCTAAGTTTTGGTCAGGCAGAAGAGGTGGGGGGGGGTCTCAAAGTCATGCAAAAATATTAACCTACCCTAAACATTGAGGAAACCAAGGGGTGATACTAAGTAGCTGCACAGGGGTCAGGAATCAGTAGTGGGCCCCAGGCACAGGGCATGTCCCTAGAAGAGGGTGTGCTGTCTTCCTGGATAAAGGTCAACAGCATCCTGAGGCCAAAGGAATCAGCAGAGCTCTGTAGTTGAGCTCTGGACTTCTGGGGTTTGAATTGCCACTGTGTGACCTCGGGCAAGTCACTTAACCTCTCTGAGCTTCATTTTATTTATGTGGAAAACAAGGATAATACCTACCTCAGGGTCAGCAGGGGGATTAAGTGAACTAAAGCATGAAAAGGGCTTTGGACAGGATCTGCCAGGTGGCATTACCACCAAGGGTTACTCATCCACTTGCCAATGCCCTTTCCAATAGGAGCCAGTTGTGCTCAGAAACTATTCTTGATTTTCCTACTGGGGAAGCCAGAGGGCTTTTCCCCTCAGGAAAGGGGAGGTGGGTGTTTGAGCAGTTCTGTGTGGTGCTTAATGACATGCCCCTGCTATGGGTAGGGGTAGGGTGAAAGTCAAGCCTGAGGGGTGGGATCTATGTTAGCTGTAGCTGAGGTCCTCTTCCTGACCAGAGCTGCTTTCCAGGTGAGGTACTTGCCAGGCTTGTGTCCCCAGACTTCCTGTCCAGGCAGATGGGCCTCTGGCCAGACCCAGACCAGCATCTCCAACAGATGTGTTCTGCTCCAGGCTTCCCCCTCCCTCCCCGACTTCCTTAGTCCCTCTTCGGTCCCAGAAAGCTGTGGCATAAAGTCTGGTGGGGCCCTAAGAGCACCTCTCCTCTCCTGTCCTTCTTCTCCCCCTCCTCCTCTCCCCCCACCATATAGCTTGGCCACAGCCTGAGAGGGGACAGGTCTAGGCTCCCAGCTCGGCCCCGATTCGGGGAGCCATGTAATATCAGGGTTCAGGGAAGCATTTTTTAGTGTCAAGTGTCCCACGTCGGTCTCTGGACATCCCCTCTCCCATAGCACGAAGAACAGCACCTCATTAACCCAGTGTGGGGATTTGAGCCCAGCCCTGTGAACTCCCAAAGGTTCATGTGAAACTAACATCAGAACTGCCTCTACCCCTCTCCAGCTGTGTGACCTTGAATGAGGCAGTCTCCTCCATCCTCAATTTCTTCTGATGAAGAATGGGAATAGTATGAGCTCCTTCCTAGTGTGGGGAGGTTTACATGATCGAGCACTTATAATGGCACCTGCTATTTAAGTATTTGCTTATGACTTCTGCCACTGGCTGCAGCGTCCGCGATGAGTGGATCCAGCCACTGTGACTCCCTTCCTTGTGGCCTTAGCCAGTCCTGGGAGAGGCAGAGAATGTTCCAGCTGCCTCTGCATGTTGGGATGACCCTGAGGGGCAGGGATGGGGACTGGTTAGTGGACAGGATAGAGCCTCCTCCTGGTCAGGCCCTGTAGAGGCTGTACCGTTCTCCACCCCAGGATAGCTCCTCATCTGATGGGCCCGCAACATAGCAAGAAGGTGTCTTGCTCTCTCGAACTGGGGGCCCACAGTCCTAAGGCAGATCAGATCATCCCACTCTGAGAGCTCAGGTACCTGCCAGCCCTGATCCTACATGTCTCCAGGAAGTGCAGCGGGACCCGCAGTTAACAGGGTTAGTGGCCAAAAGCACAACTTCTCGACCCACTGTGTGACCTTGGGCAAGGTGCTTAGCTTCTCTGTGCCTCAGATCCCTCAGCTACAAAAAAAAGGGGATGAGACTAGTCCCTGACTTGTAGCGTCATAGTGAAGACTCAGTGATGAAGCTGTGTAAAGTGCTGTGAATGGCACCAAGTACCCTCTATGCTTTGCTGTTAATATCAGCCCCCTGAAGCCCTGAGCAGAAGGGGAATGTTAGCCCCATTTTACAGGTGGGGAAAAAAAAAAAGGATTGGGCTAAAGGTCTTTACTCAAGCGTCCATATCTAGGATTCAGAGAGGATTCTATCCATCCTTCCATCATTCACACACAGCCCACAGGGCATGGCCAGACAGAAGGAACCGGCAGAAACTAACTTGAGCTCCAGCCGTTCCTGGACATACTGCCCTCACACCTCACCTGGGGCCACAGCAGCTGAGAGCTGCAGCACCGAGGAATCTTCGAAGGAAGCCTGAAAGGCTCCCCACTCCTTCTCTCGGCCCCTCCAAGGACAGTGGTGGGATGCTGCTGGCCTGAAGGGGTCTCTGAGTGCAGCAGGGTCAGGTTCCTGCTGTCTCTTGGCCTCTTGGGGCCTGGCGCATGGGCTGGCTTCAGGAAAGGTTTGCTCAGGTTCAGAGACTGGCACGCATCTTACTTGGAGTGAAAGGCAGGTCCTCACTGCGGCCTCCGAGGCCCTGTCCACTGCCCCCGACCCCTTACCTCTGCCCTCCCCTCTGGCCCTTGTCCCTTACCCACTACTTCAAGCCACACCGGCCTCCTCACAGTTCCCTGAGCACACCAAGCACAGCACATGCCTCTGCCAGGAGGACTCTTCCCCTACAAGATCCACAGTCTCCATAGGACTTGCCTGGGTGTCCAGTGGCTAAGATTCCAAGCTTCCAGTGTAGGGGGCCCGGGTTCGATCCCTGGTCAGGGAACTAGATCCCACAGGCTGCAACTAAAGACCCCATGTGCTACAACTAAGACCCAGTGGAGCCAAATAAATATTAAAAAAGACTCACAGGCCTACAGTTCTCCATGTGCTTACACCCTTCTCAGTAGGGCCTTTCCTGACCCCCTCGTCCCCTGTCCTCCTACCGTTCCATTCCCCACCCCCAGCATTTCCTTGCCTCTCCCTGCTTTGTTTTTTTGTTTAGAACATCCTCTTTAAAAAAAAAAAAAAAAGAACATCCTCTTACTTATCTTTATCATTGTCTGTCTCCAAATAAGAATGTAACGTCCTTGAGGACAGGGCTGTTCGTCTGGTTCATGAATGTATTCCACCTCCAAGCACATAGTAGGTGCTCAGCAAACATCTACTGAATGTTCTGGAGCCAGGCAGAGCTCTGTAAGCCATGCCCTAACTGCGTGCCACTGGACACGTCACTTAGCTGCCCCATCTCTGAGTCTCAAGTCTCCTGCGCAGTGAGGAATATAATGGGAACAGCAAGAGCAGCTTCTCCTAAAATGGTTGTGAAGTATGAATGAGTCAATATGTCTAAAGTACTTTAGGTGGTTCATAAATGTCAGCTATTATTAATAACACTTTAACCCAGACCACTATTAACCCTATTTCCTGACAAGGAAATGGAAGCACAGAGAAAGCAAGTGACTTACCCAAGTGACTTCTTCATGGCAGGATGTGGTGGTGACCTGGTTCCACCCAGGGGGGACTGAAACTGGGCTCCAGGCTCCCAAGCTAGGCTGCATCTCCCCTTCCATCCCTTGCTAGGGGTCAGGGCAGGGGGCCGCAGAGAGGGCTGGGGAAGGGCTCCGCTCTGCAGGGACCCTCTTGCTCACCCACCCAGTGACTGCCCCCTTCCACTGGTGGCCGATCAGCCAAGGACCCTGAGGGCCAGGCTGCCCGCATCACCCAGCAACAAGGCTCATGCCTCCTCCCGCACCCATAGGGGCTGCCACAGGCAGGTTGGGAACAAGGAGGCCCAGGGCTCCCACCTCCCCTCAGGGCCTGGCTAGAACGCCTATCCCAGCTCTGGGCACCAGCTGCAGGCAGGCGTAGCACAGACTATTAATAACCACCAAGGCTGTGCCCTGGGGAAGGGGCAGACTGCGCCAGCTGGGCAGGAGGCTGAGGCAAAGGCTGGAGCCAGAAGCACCCTGGCAGCACAGGGAACCCCAGGCCGCCCCTGGTGGGGAGGGCAGCGGGAAGCAGGTCGTTGCCAGCCTCTGCTGCTTGATCTTGGGTCAGTCTCAGCTCTCCCTCTCAGTCTCCTCACCTGGGAGATGTGTGGCGGGGGAGGGGGTGGTGGTGGTGGGGGGTGGTGCTACGTGATCTCCAAGGTCCCTCCTGGCTCAGGCAGGTCTGGGGGGTGAGATTTAGCAGAGCTAGTATGGCCCCCATGTCCAGCCTAGAAAACCAAGACACTCAAGATGGTACAGCGTCTTCAGGGTCCAGGATGGAACCAAGGTCTCAGTCCCCTCCGTGCAGCAAATTCTTACCAAGCATCTGCTCTGTGCCAAGCACTGTAGGAAGTGCCCCTTTAACTCTCACAGAAGCCCATCACGTTAAATGGGCATTCTCATCCCATTTTACTGATGGACAAACTGAGGCTTAGTCAGGCTTAGGCAGGGGATAGAGCCAGAATATGCACCACGAGGGGAAGATGAAAAGATCTGAGAATATTCTCCTCTTCCTCTTGAGCCAGAACGGAATGTTTGGTGGAGTCTGTTATTTGTGTCAAAGAACCAAGGAGAGGGAGAGGACTTGCCTGGCCTCTCTTACAGGCTTCTCGGGGCCCTGACGTCATATGCAGAAGTGTGTAGGTGGTGGCTGGGGACAGTTTTCAGGGTAAAGAGAACCGAGACTTTGGTGACCCATGAAGGAACATGAAATAGCTCGTTTCCTAGATTGGAAACTTGTGCAGATAAGGGTCTGGGGGCAGGGCTGCACAAGGTTCCCTGGGCATGAGCAGCAAAGGCCAGAGCTTTCCCAGGCAATTCACACTTCTCTTTTTGGGGTGAGAGGACCCAGCTCTGGACCACCTCCCCCACCCCCGCCTCACTTGCAGTGGATGGGAGAGCCCACGTGTGAACTGATTTCTACCCTGGGGTAAAAACCAGGAGGGTCAGGGACACCCTTCTGAGAAGGTGTTAAGTGGCAGAGAACCAGACTAGGGCACTGGCTGTGGGGGAGGAGGGGGCGGGCTCCCCTCGGGGGTGAGTGTCAGGGGGGTTCCCAGCTCCCCCACCTTCCTGAGCCTGGGCCAGCTCCATGTGGTGATTCAGGGCAACCAAGCTGGGCCACTCCTCCCCACCAGGCCCCTCTCTGGGGATGCCCACCCCAGGGTGCTGAGCCTGGGTGAGTGGGCACCATCTCCCCTCACACTCTCCCTTGGGATTGTCTGGCCCCCTAACCATGCCTGGTTCCTTATATCCCCCTAGATCCAACAGGACTGTACCCAGTGAAAATTTAATTCTCACCCTGCTCCTAGTCATTCAGTTCCCACTTCTTTCCCCAGACGTTCATTCATTCATTCACCAAAATTTAGTAAGTTTTCTACTATGTGCCACGCACTGTGCTAGCTGGGATTACAGCAGTGAACGAGACCAGCCTGACAGAGTCCCTGCCCTCCTGATGTTTACAGTCTCATGGGGAAGAGAGACATCCACAATAGACGTTATGTTAGACAGGGCTACGCTCTGCTGGGGGAGAAAGTAAAACAGGAAAAGGGGAGTGCGGTAAGATAGCGCTAGTTGAGAAGGTGCTGTTGGAACAGAACTTGGAGGAAATGAGCCACATGGATGTCTGGGGGCAGAGGGAACAGCTCCCGGGTGGGGAGCTGGCATGTTCAGGGAACAGCAGGGAGACCAGTGTGTCTGGAGCAGCAGGAGGGACGAGACAGGTCAGAGGGGTAAATCAAGGGCTGTTGTAAGGACTTGGACTGAGATTGGGAGCCCCTGGAGGGTGATGCGCCGGGGAGTGATGTGGTCTGATTGGTGTTTGATGGGCTCTCTGGCTGCTGTGTCAGGAGAGGTTGAGGGGGGTAGGGAACAGTAGCTGAGCCCTGATGATGGCTCAGAACAGTGGGAGTGAGTGCTGAGGATGGTCAAGCACCTTCATTAGTGTCTGGTTGCATCCAGAGTTACTTTATGCAAATGCAAGCAAATAAGAAACCTATTCCTGTTTCCCCCCTCACTTCAAAATAACGTATTAACAAAGTGATATGGAGGCCCAGAGAGAGCCAGGAAGTGGGTGGCAGCTGCTGTGTCCCACAGCCCTCTCCTGATGACTGGGGTGGGCCAGTGGCACAGCCCCCTGGGGGACATCAGGCTCTGTATAGAAATCCCAGGTGCATTCATCCTTTAACCTGGCAACCCACTTCTAGAATCGATCCTACAGACACACCTGCCAACTGCCGCAGGACTTACGCACAAGGCTGCTCATTGTTTGTGGCAGCAAAAGGGCGAATGTACACAGTCAACACCTATCAGTTGGCTAAATAAATGGCAGTGTCTATATCCATGGGCTTCCCAGGTGAATCAGTGGTTAAAAAATCCACCTGCAATGCAGGAGATGTGGGTTTGATTCCTGGGTCAGGGAGATCCCGTGGAGAAGGAAATGGCTACCCACTCCAATATTCTTGACTAGGAAATCTCGTGGACAGAGGAGCCTGGCGGGCTGCAGTCAATGGGGTCGCATTAGAGTTGGACATGACTTAGCAACTAAACAACAGCAACAACCTATATTCAGACAAACCTTTTCATGCCCTGGGGGCCTTGTTCTGTCAGCAGTTCCTCTGTCCTGCAGTCCAGCCTCCTTGGACCTCCCCTAGCCTTGCATTTAATGCCAGCCCGGGTGCTGTCCACACCTGTGGTGCTGAAGATAATGGCGCTGGAGGGAGGTCTGGGCTGCAAACCAGAGACCAAAGACAGGGAAAGGGAGACAGAGCAGGAAGCATTCAAGGTTCAATTCCCAGCTCTTCCTCTTACCAGCTAGGTGACCTTGGGCAAACTGCTTAACCCCTATGAACCTCAGGATCCTTATTTGTAAAATGGGGTTGCTGTGAAGATTGAATGGCAGCAGCAATGTAAAGCATTGGCAATTGAGAAAATAAATAGTCATTTTGACTATTAATCATTTTAGAGGCTGTAATGCATAGTGGAGAAGCGTTTGGACACTGCAGTGATAATGCCTAGATTGGAATCCTGGCCCCACCACTTACTGGATGGATGGTCTTGATCAAGTGACATGACTTGCTCTATGCTTCAGTGTCCTTGTCTGTAAACTGGAGTGAATAATAGAGTAGATGAGTTCATTTACATGAGGGACTTGGCACAGGACAGGGGTTCCTTAAGTGTTAGCTGTTGCTGTCAACTTCCTCTCCCTTGTATTCAGCATTCTGATCGTGGCACCCCAGCCTCTCTGTTCACAGTGACCAGTGTCGCTCACCGCCACTCCCATCTCTGCTGTGTTTGGGGCTGGGGGCTGTTATAGGGAGATAGCACCTTGTCCTGCAGACGCCCTGGCTTCTAGTCCAGCCCTGCCACTGACTCTGTGTGATTTTTGAGCAAATCGTTGTCCTCTTCTGGCCATCAGTCTCTGCACCTGTAAAATGGGGCTAATGATATCTCATGCAGACCCTTGAGAAAATAGCTATGTGCCTGCAGGGTCACATTCAGGAAAGCCAAGATATAAAAAGTTACAGCTTCCCAAACACGTAAAGAATTATTCACCCAGCATTTGTCACACCCTGGCTAAGAGCTAGGAATAGCAAGATGATTAAGGCATGGGGCTTGCTTTCAAGGAGCTCTTGGGTTTCTTGCTAGATTGTCAGTCCGCTTCAAGGCCCATTCGGGTGTCACCTCCTCCAGGAAGGCACCCTGATCCCCACTGCCAGTGTCCTTCTTGGAAATGGCAGAGCACTGATCATGGCCTTCCTGGCCTTATGATTATCTGAGTCCTTCTTTGCTTTGCCTCCTTGATTTGTAGGCTCATACCCTCTATCTAACCTACTCACCCAGTGCCAGTACCCAGCACAGTGCCTGGGCTTGAACAGATGTACTTGTCTGGAGGCTTTAGGCTGTAAGCTACATAAATTCAACTCAAATTGGCTTAAGCTGAAAGGAAATGTATTGATCCAGGAAACAAACTTTCAGGAGTATGACTGACTTTAGGCATATCTGGAGCCAGATGCTCAGAGTCATCAGAAATCTCTCCATCTTTCAGCGCTGCTTATCTCTTTGTTGCTTCTTTCTCAGGCTACCCTCATGCTGGCCAAGCCAGCCCCCAGCAGCTCCAGGCCTGTGTTCTCCAGCTTTGTAGGCCAGGGGTCAGAGGTATCTCTTTTCTCAAAACTTAAGCAAGAGTCCTAAAGTGAGATCTCAGTGGGTCACCTTGGAGCACATGTTCATCTTAGAACCTGCCAGAGTGACCTTGCAGATGGGAGGCACCCCGTGGTTGACTGGCCCTGGACCAGCTCTGCGCTGAGAGTCAGGGTGGGGACAGCCCTACTGAACCAGTGGACTGAAGGAGGGAACCACTCCCCAGAGAAAGGGGAAGTGATGCTGAACAGGAGACCACACTAGAGGCCAACACAAGAAACCACCAAAAATGCGAACGAGGCAAGGATCAGGTCAACTCTGGCCTTGAGACAATTTATCTGACCCCACAGGTCGGGAGGACTGGAGGGGAGAAACCTGGAGACAGGCTAGGGGAGAATGTGGGGCGCAGCCAGCTGGCTCAGCCACACAGGCTGAAGGAATGAAGTGACAGCCCCTTGCTGGTGTTATTGTTGTTTGGTCTCTAAGCCTGGGCTGTAGCCCGCCGGACTCCTCTTTCTATGGGGTCTTCCAGGCAAGAGTACTGGAGTGGGTTGCCATTTCCTTGTCCAGGGAACCTTCCTGACCCAGGGATCGAACCCAGGTCACCTGCATTGGCAGGCAGGTTCTTTACCATTGAGCCACCAGGGAAGCCCAGCCTCTCATTTGACACAGAAGCAAAGTGAAGCAGGTGAGAGAGGCCAACTTCCATCCCGATTCATCACCTGAAATTCCACATCGTGGCTGCTTTCTCATGGGAACTTTTAGTGAGAGTGCAGATGCAGAGAGGGGACCCCTCCCCCAAGGCACAATCACTGCTTGATGGCATCCTTCCAGGCCAGGGCTTTGTAAGGACACCCTTGGGGTTTGCCTGTGCAAAGGGCAGAGCATGGGTCCAGTGACCTGAGTGAAGGGGCCCCGGCATGGGGACTGAGAATCTCAGAATCCCAGAGTGACAGTTAGAGAGGGCTGGCTCAGTCCAATCTCACCCCCCACCGATTCCCCCCAACAGATGGGCTTCCAGTATCTGCTTCTCTGCTCCCAGCGATGAAGAACGCACTTCCTCCCTGCTGTGAGACTGTGAGACTGTGAGAACTGTCTCATTTTTGAGTTGCTGTCTGCCTACAGGAGCCTCGCAGGACACAGCGCATGAGAGCATGGGATCTAAAACCTCATAGCCTGAGTTCAAATCCCACTCTGCTGTTTATTAGCTCTGGGGCAAGTTACTCAACCCATCTGTGCCTCAGTATCCCTTTCTGTAAAATGGGGATAAGAGTAGCACCCACCTCGCAGATTTGTTGGGATGAAATGATTTAATCCACTGTTTGCATACCACCTGGCATACAGTCAACACTCAGTAAATATTTGCCAGGATGATTATTCTCCCGCAAGACAGGAGAAGAGCAGATTCCCTTACCTTCACAGACTGGTCACCCTCCACCTAATCCAGTAACTGAATTCTTGTCGCTTGGTTGCCAGTGTTACCACCATCTGGGTTCCCTTCTCTGGCCACATCCCAGGAGTCCAAACACTGAGGTGTGAATCTCAGCTCTTTTGCTTACCTGCAGCATAACCCTTGAGTCAGGGTGATGTCAGCTGCTCTAACAACTAAATCTCATATACGTCAGCAGCCTAACAGGACAGCATTTTACTTCCAGCTCACAAAATACCAGAGCAGGTAATACTGGTCAGCAGCGGGCCTCCAACACCTGGGGACCCAGGTTCCTCCCATCTTTAGTTCCACCACCATCTTTTAGAGTCTTGGGGTCCTCTGCATCAAGGCACAGAAGAAGAGAGACACTTTAGCCACTCTTAAAAGCCCCAGCCTAGAAGTGACACCTCGTTTCTGTTCACATGCCACTGGGGAAAACCTGCCGCAGGTGACCATAGCTGGATGCAAGGGAGGGGAGGGACGTAGCTCCCTGCTGACCGCCACCCTCCAGAACAGCTCTGTATCACAGGAGGGAACACAAAGCTCTGACAGGCAGTTGGCCATCTTTGTGATAACCACAATACGTCATCAACCTCTTGGGCCTCTGCTCTTCATCCGTGAGGGAGATCACCTGATGGAGGCAGCGGTTGCACAGCTCTGTACATTTACTGAAATCATTGGATTGTACACTTGCTATGGGGGAGTTTTGTGATTGCCAATTGTTGTTCAGTCACTAAGTCGTGTCTGACTCTCTGCGACCCCGCGGACTATAGCCTACCACGCTTCTCTGTCCGTGGGATTCCCCAGGCAAGGATACTGGTTTGGGTTGCCATTTCCTTCTCCAGGGGATCTTCCCGACCCAGGGATCAAACCCGTGACTCCTGCATTGGCAGGTGGATTATTTACCACTGAGCCACCAGGGAAGCCTAGATATACCAGTTACACCTCAGTTGAGCAGATTTTTAAAAATAGGAGGCATCTTGCCCCCTTCTGAAGGCACTTATGAGGACTCAGTGAGTGAAATTTTGCCAGTCTGGCACTGTGTGTGTGCGCGTGTGTGTGTGCTCACGCACGCATGCATGGTAGGGAAGGGGGTCCCAGTGTAGACCTGACTTGGGTTACACACTGGGTGTTATTTTCACAAAGGTGGAACCCAGCTCGAGCCACCTGCCAACAGGAAGTGGTAGGTGGTTCGGTCTTGCTTAGGAAACTCTCCCCCACCACCGTGGCCCGCCCAGCCTGTGGCGGAAGACCCAGCCCACAGGGCTGGAGCCTTTGTGGTCAGGGCCACCACCGCTGCCATGAAGACTGGGCGAGGCCCTCTTGCCTTCACCACAGATGGGGAATTGAGGGCCTCCCTTGGGATCAGCAAGGACACACACTGGAGGTGCAGGTCACATGGGGTCCCCAAGGGCAGCACAGCCCTCAAGTGTGCAGTACCAGCTACACAGGGTGAACGGAGGCCAGCCAGGGCCTCCACGCCTGGTGCTGGGAAGTTCACGGCCACCAAGTTCTCAGCTGCTCCTCCAAGGGGAGGAAGTGATGATGCTGAAGGTGAAATAGCTCAAGGTCAAGTTCCCCATGATACCAGACATCTATGCCCTCAACCACCCAGCGAGGCTGAAGGGCTCAAGTCTCCACCTGAAAAAAGGAGCTGGTATACCTTGGCTTCCCAGGTGGCTCAGAGGTAAAGAACCCGCCTGCCAATGCAGGAGATGCATGGTTCAACCCCCTGAGTCGGGAAGATCCCCTGGAGAAGGGAACGGTAACCTACTCCAGTATTCTTGCCTGGGAAATCCCATGGACAAAGGAGCCTGGAGAGCTATAGTCCAAGGGGTCCCAAGGAGTTGGACACGACTTAGTGACTGAGCAAGCACACACACCTGCCGCAGGGACTGTTGTGAGAACTAAGTGAGTTAATACCTGGACCAGTGCCTGGCCCCCAGTCAACTCGCCACAGGAGCTCCAGGAGGGCATGTGCGTCCCTGGCTGAGGCTGTGCCCCCTTCTGGGCCTCCATTTCCCTGCTCGGATACTGAGGGAGCTGGAGGTGATGTCCCCACATTCTGTCTTGGGGCAAAAAATAGAGGTGGTTAAAAGCACCAACTTTGGAGCCAGTGCCAGCACTAGCGAGATGACATTGGGCGAGTTATACAGTCTCTGTGCCTCGTGCTCATCACCCCTAAAATGGGGATACTAATAATTCCTACCTTGAAGACTTCCCTGGTGGTCCAGAGACTAAAACTTCATGCTTCCACTGCAGGAGGCATGGGTTCAATCCCTGGTCAGGGAACTAAGATCCCACAAGCTGTGCAGTGCAGCCAAAAATAATAATAGTAGTAGTAACAATAATAATGATAATACCAGCTACCTCATGGAATTGTGGGCTTCCTGGGTGATGCTAGTGGTAAAGAACCCGCCTGCCAATGCAGGAGACATAAGAGACACAGGTTCAGTCCCTGTGTCAAGAAGATCTCCTGGAAGAGGAAATAGCAACCCACTCCAGTATTCTTGCCTGGAAAATCCCATGGACAAAGGAGCCTGGCAGGCTACAGTCTACAGGGTCACAAAGAGTCAGACACAACTGGAGGGACTCAGCATGCATGCACGCCTGGAATTGTGAAAATGAGAGATGAGGTCAGCCTCCAACCAAACAGGGCTTGACATGCAGTGAGTACATTTAAGTGTCAGCCGTCACCCCCGTTACTACTGTTATTTTCTTCATCTTACGGATGAGGAAGCTGAGGCCCAGAGAGGGGATGTGACTTACTCAAGGTCACCCAGCTAAAAAGTGGCACACCTTAGGATCAAGGCCAAACCTGCTGAGCCCCAAGGCCCGTGCTGTTTCCATCGCTTCCCCACTGCGCCTCTGAAGTCACATGCGTAGTAACTGGGTCAGAGGCAGCGTACCTGGGGGATGACGCGGCAGCATCAATCAGGGACGGGTGCAGGTCAGTCTCTTGTCTCCTGCTGACACCTTGCAGAGAACAGGCCTGGAGAAAGAGAGGGGTTGAAGAAGTGAGTGGGGGGAAGAAATGGAGGTCCCACAACCTGGACCCTCAGAACCAAGGGAAGGGACCATGGAGAGTTGGGTTTGATGTAGCACTAGCCCCCAGGGTAGTCTTGGCCTGACAGGATACAGCTGCGACCACCCAAGATATTCAACAGGGGCCGGAAGAGAGAGGCATACAGACCCTGCCTGAACCCTGGGGCCCCTCAGAGACAGGAATTGACACCTGGGGCAGCAGGGAAGGCTTCCTGGAGGAGTGGGACCTGAGGATAATGAGATAAGGGGAAGGGGCAGGGGCCGGGGAGGGCAGGCCAGGCCAGCAGGAATGGCAGAGGGCGCTGGAGAGGCACACTCAAGCTGATGAGCAGCATTGCTGGGCAGTGGGCAGAGCCTGGGCTGAGCCTGAGGATGAGGAAGCTGGTGTGGCCCCCACCCAGCCCGCGGAACCTGCCCAGGGCAACTCTTGAGGCCAAAGTGGCAGAGAGAAGCAGGCACCCCACAGTCCCTGGGGGAGGGAAGAAGGGCTTCTAGCAACTTGCAGTTGCCAAGCTCCCAGGGGATGCAGAAAACAGCCCCAAAGGGACCTGACAGGACCAAAGCCCGAAGCGGGAGCATCGCCACACGTGTGCACACAGGTGCCTGCACACACGAGGCAGCCCTTGGGGAGTCCACACACATCAGAAGTAGGTCAGCAGAGCAGCCCAGGGTCTCTTGATGGGCAGGGGGGAAGAGCTCCAGGTGAAGAGGATGCATACTCATCAGCACCCAGGGGGCAGGGGGAGCCCCACTCACTCCACAGGAACAGCCTGACCCCCCTACTCCCCAAGCTGCACCAGAGCCCGTGACCTGGCTGTTCCCTCTTGGAGTCCTCTCCACCTAGGCAGTGGGCAGACATGTGACTGGGATCAGGAGAGCTGACCCTTTTAGCCCGGAGACTGTCATGGGGAGATGTCACCCTACTTTAGCCCTGCAGCAGGGAGATGCCCAGTGCTGTCCTGCCCTGAGCAGGCACTGCATAGATTCGGTGGCCATGCCAGGCAGGGCTGGGTTCGACACACTGTTGCTGGTGGAGGGAGCAGGGTTAGGGGTCCTAGGTTCTCGCTGGAGACTCGGTGGGGAGAGCACCGTATGGGACATCATGAATGGAGGGGAGGGGCCTGTGTGGGGGAGCAGGATACCGAGGAAGAAGCAGGGGGTGGGAGCCAGAGCAGAGGAGGGGAGGATGGCTCCCTGCACCGCCCTCCCTGTCACCCTCCCTGTCCCCGCCACCGTCCCCCGCCCCCCCCCCCCCCCCCGCACCCCGCAGCCAGCCAGGAGGACGTGCAGATGGAGCTCCGTTTGGGGCTGGGTGGGAGGCAGGAAGTTCCCTCCTGATGTTCTTCTTCTCCGCGTGAAGTGGGAGGCTGGGTCGTGCCGAGGGGGAAGGGGAAAGCAGAGGAGGAAAAGAGGGTTTGGGCCTGGAAGGGGAGCGGCCGGGCCAGGGTAGAGACACCAGGCTCCCGGGCTGGGCTCACCCCAGCTGAGCAGGCGAGCATCATCGGAATGAGAAGGCAACCACACCTGCCTCTTGAGGGGCGCTTACTGTGCACCAGGCACCAACCACTTAATGTCCTATAATCCTCAGGGAAAAGATACTATTGTATTCTTTTTATAAGGTGGGGAAACCGAGGCACAAAGACAGGAAGTAACTTGCTCAAGGACATCCAGCTAGCAAGTCATCGAGCCCGGCTTCCAACTAGGCAGTCTGGCTCCAAGTCTGTGCCTTCACTCTGAACCACGAGGGCAGGGCTGGGGGCTGAGGGGCAGGCTGTGGGTACCGAGAGCGCTGGTGGTCCACCTACAGGAGGGAGAAGGGAGAGAGGGCGGAGAAGCTGCACCCGGGGATGGCTGCTGAGGCTCAGCCCAGAGGGGGTTCATCGGCGACCTCCTTCATTGGTGCATAGGCAGACATGGGCACACAGACACTTGCTCCCGGTTGCTTGGCTCCCTGGTCTAAGCCTCCCCCCGTTAGACGGACGAGAAATGCAAACCCCAGATAAGCATTCGCTGTCACCCACCCCTGAACGCTTCCCACTGCAGCTCTCTGCGCCCCCAGCACCATCAGGAGGCAAACTCAGTATCCCCGAAGGGGTCGGTGTGTCCAGGAAGCCCCCTCCCCCAGCCCGTGTGAACACGGAAGGGGACCAGCGGTGAAAGTGGAGGGTGGGTCATGGTGGAACAGGCATTCTGTCCTTGTATCCGAGGAGCCTGGGCGGGGACCCAGGAGCTACAGCTGCAGCTGTGTACTTGAGCTGGGCTGTGTGTGGTCGTCTGAGGTCGGGGGACAGATTATAAGGCCTTGGTGGGGATGTGGCCAGCCTGCGCCGCCCTGCCAGGGTTTTATCTGAGACTTCTGCCCCGTTACGGCTTCCCTGGAGGTTCAGTCGGTGAAGAATCCGCCTGCAATGCAGGACACCTGGGTTCCATCCCTGGGTCGGGAAGATCCCCTGGAAAAGGAAATGGCTACCCAGTCCAGTATTCTTGCCTGAGAAACCCCACAGACAGCAGAACCTGGCGTGCTGCAGTCCATGGGGTCGCAAAGAGCCGAAACGACTGTGTGACTGAACAACCTCCCCTCACACCCCCCCTGCCCCTCCCCAGCCTTATTTTCTCTATAGCCAATGTCACCTTTTATCACAATATATAATTTGTGGGCTTACTGTGTATTGTCCATTTCCCCACCTTGAACTGTGTGTCTGTGTGTTCAGGGCTGTGTCCCCAGGGCTCCAAACTGCACCTGGCAAACAGCAAGTGCTGATCAATACTTGTGAATGGGAGCACCCGTGTGAACTCAGTATGTGGCATGTCTTTGTGTGACATAAACACGTGTGCCTTGCCTGACACTGTGTCTGGATCATAGCATGAGACGCCCAAGTAGGGAGTGGTGGGACAATGGCCGTGTCTCTGGGGATTGCTGGCTCAGGCCTGACCCTGAAGCTTCAGGGAAAGGATGGGGACTTCCCAGGTGATTCTTCTTTACCACTGAACCAGGTGACTCAGTGGTAAAGAACCTGCTTTACCTGTCCTGAGACGTAAGAGATGCAGGTTTGAACCCTGGGGCAGGAAGATCCCTGGCGGAGGCCATGGCAACACCCTCCAGTATTCTTGCCTGGAGAATCCCATGGACAGAAGAGCCTGGTGAGCTACGAGTCTGTGGGGTCTCAAAGAGTTTGGACACGCCTTAGCAACTAAACAACCAACCATTTGCAGCAAAGATGCTTGTCGCCGCCTGGTGGTCATCTTAGGCCTGGCATCAGGCCCAGCCCCAGACATCCTGGGCCCTGGACGGGGAGGAGGTGGGGAGTGGAGGGGTCTGATGTCACACTCCATCCCTCTCCCCACCCCCACACCAGGGAGAAGATGAGCGTGGGCTGCCCAGAGCCGGAGCCGCCCCACTCCCTGCCCTGCTGCGGGCCAGGGACCGCCCCCGGGCTGGGTGCCGGCGTGCCCCTCCTCACCGAAGACATGCAGGCGCTGACCCTCCGCACAGTGGCCGCGAGCGACGTCACCAAGCACTACGAACTTGTCCGGGAGCTGGGCAAGGGCACCTATGGGAAGGTCGACCTCGTGGCCTACAAGGGCACGGGTGAGTATCTGCAGGGCGGCCCGCTGTAAGACAGGAGTGGGGACCTGGTGGGGGCTCTCTGTGGGGGCCAGGAGGCCAGCAGGGAAGGAGAGTCTGTGCTACCAGTGGAGAGAGTGTGGTGTGAAGCAGCCTGGGAAAGCGGGGACAAGGGAGGAATCTCTGGGGAAAGTGGGCTGCTCTGGGGCCATCCACAGTGCCCTGAGGACAGGACAGCCAAAGAGGACGAGATGGTGGGATGGCATCACTGAATCAATGGACATGAGTGTGAGCAAACTCCGGGAGATAGTGAAGGACAGGGAAGCCTGGCATGCTGCAGTCCATCGGGTCACCAAGAGTCAGACACAACTGAGCAACTGAACAAAAGTGCCCTCAGGACAGTCAAGGAGGTGTGCCTGGGGACATGTGGAATCAGGGGAAAGGTCAGGGCTGGCAGTGGTGTTTGGGGGATGACCAGCATATATGTGATAGCTGTCCCCGGGAGGGTGGACCAAACTGAACTGGGGTCCTCGCGAACAGAGCACCATGCTTAACAGCAGGTGGGAGAGGGCCCTGTGAGGTCCATGTGGCTGCTCCATTCCTCAGATCCCGAGGACACTGAGACCCAGAAAGATGCAGTCACTCAGCCCAGGTCATGCAGCTACAGAAGGTGTGAGCTAGGATGAGCCCCCAGTCATCAGCTCCAGGGCCTTCTCGCTTAACTGCTAAACGTGATGCCTTCCCCACAGTGTAAGCTCACTGCAGTGCCCATCAGCCAGCCAGGGATGGGGGCTGCATAGGTGCCCACAGCTGCATTCAGAGGGGACAGGGCCAGAAGGAGGAACCTTGGACATGGGGTCACCTGAGCTTGGCTGCTTGCTTGCTGTGTGACCTGGGGCAAGTGACTTAACCTCTCTGTGCCTAGGTTTCCTCCTTTGTGAAACAGAGGAGTATTAATGCCCAGCTGATAGGGTCTTTATAAAAAGTGAGTTGTGAACATGAAGTGCAGAAGGCAAGACCCGCAATGTGTAAGCTCTCTGTGAACACACACGTGTCACACAGCTCTGTACCCAGGTGGGTACAGATGGCTGCTCAAGCTCACAGTCGGGGACACGTGCCTTGCAGGCCCTCACCTCTGTGTGTCTAGTGCCTTCTTACTTATTCATCTACTTAACAAAAGTTTTCGGAGCACCTGCAGTGCACCAGGCTCTTCTGTGAGCGCTGGAGATACAAGAGCAAACAAGACACAGGTTCCTGGGACTCCCTGGTGGTCCAGTGGTTGGGACTTCAGCTCCCAGTGCAGGGGAGTGCCCGTTCCATCCCTGGTCAGGGCACTGGGACGGCACATGCCTCACAGCCAAGGAACAGAAGCAATAATGCAACAAATTCATGAAAGACTTGAAAAAATGGTCCACAACAAAAAAATCTTAAAAAAAAAGATAGTTTCCTGTGCTCAAGGGCCTTCTGACCAGGGGCAGGCAGACAAGATACTAAGTACACAATGTGTCAGGAGGAAAAGGAGAGGGTGGAGGAAGCAGCAGGCCCCCCTCATGGAGGGCTGCGGGCGGGGCAGAGAGGACCCAGGCTAACGCCTGACTTGCTGCAGGGCCTTCCCCTCTCTGGGCCTCAGTTTCCTACCTGTGAAACAACAGCCTGCCCACTGGGGCTCCCGTCGAGTCATGTGCTGCAGCCCAGACAGGCTGCACAGACAGGCCCGGCTGTGTGAGGCGCAGGGGCGCAGGGAGAGGAGTCCTCACCACTCTCACTGTCGCCCCGCTAGGCACGAAGATGGCGCTGAAGTTTGTGAACAAGAGCAAAACCAAGCTGAAGAACTTCCTGCGGGAGGTGAGCATTACCAACAGCCTCTCCTCCAGCCCCTTCATCATCAAGGTTTTTGACGTCGTGTTTGAGACGGAAGACTGCTATGTCTTCGCCCAGGAGTACGCGCCCGCCGGGGACCTGTTCGACATTATTCCTCCTCAGGTACTGGAGCAGTGGCTGAGGGAGGGGAGAGGCTCTTCTGGGTCCCCAAGTGTGAGAGCTGAAGAGGAGTCAGGCCACTCGCTTAAATCATTTATTAGGCGCCTACTGTATATCAGTCATTGTTTGGAGGGCTGCGGATACACAGTGAACAAAAGCTCCTGCTATGGGCCTAGTGGGGGAAACAGATACTCTACAGTTGGCCACATGAGGCACTAAGATGATGGAGAAGGGAATGGCAACCCACTCCGGTATTCTTGCCTGGAGAATCCCAGGGACAGAGGAGCCTGGCCTGCTACAGTTCACAGGGTCACAAAGAGACACGACTGAATTGACTTAGGCACCGAACTGTGATAAGGACCAGCCGGTGGGTGGGATGAAGTCCAGCAGCCCCCTCCTCCGCTGCTGTATAGGAGGTGGGGACCCAAGAGGGAAGGTGGCAGGGCCACCAGCCTTCCCAGAGGAGGTGCCCGGGATGGGGAGACTGCCCCCGGGATTCCCGGCACCTGGCCAGGATGAAACACTGCCCTGCCGCTCACCGGATAAGTGACAAGGCCTCTCAGAGCTGCCGTTTACGTGAGATGGGCATACAGCAGACCATGCCGGATAGGGTCCTTATTAACCCAGTACTTGGCCCAAAGCAGGCGCTCCGTACAGGTACTGGGGGAAAAGGTGGGGAAGGTTCGAGGGGTGTGTGAAAACCCGGGGGTCAAGGAGGGAGCCGGGGATGCCCAAGTAGGATAAGGAAGGGCGGCTGGCCCCGGATTTGCCCAGGAAAGGGACCCCGCAAGGAGTTCGGGTTGAGGGACGGGGCGGGGGCGGGGATGGGAGGGAGGGGGCGGGGATGGGAGGGAGGGGGCGGGGATGGGAGGGAGGGGGCGGGGATGGGAGGGAGGGGGCGGGGATGGGAGGGAGGGGCGGTTGGGGGGCGGGGATTGGGAGGAGGGGGCGGGGATTGGGAGGAGGGGGCGGGGATTGGGAGGAGGGGGGCGGGGATTGGGAGGAGAGGGCCGGGCGGAGAGGGCCGGGCGGAGAGGGCCGGGCGGAGAGGGCCGGGCGGGGTGGGGGAGGAAGGAGACGGCCGGGTGGAACCTGTCCGCGCCCCTGAGCCGCCCTCCGGCCCTCTCCTCCGGCCGCAGGTGGGGCTCCCCGAGGACACCGTGAAGCGCTGCGTGCAGCAGCTGGGCCTGGCGCTGGACTTCATGCACGGTCGGCAGCTGGTGCACCGCGACATCAAGCCGGAAAACGTGCTGCTGTTTGACCGCGAGTGCCGGCGCGTGAAGCTGGCCGACTTCGGCATGACGCGCCGCGTGGGCTGCCGCGTGAAGCGGGTGAGCGGCACCATCCCGTACACAGCGCCCGAGGTGTGCCAGGCGGGCCGCGCCGACGGCTTCGCGGTGGACACTGGCGTGGATGTGTGGGCCTTCGGCGTGCTCATCTTCTGCGTGCTCACCGGCAACTTCCCGTGGGAGGCGGCGTCGGGCGCCGACGCCTTCTTCGAGGAGTTCGTGCGCTGGCAGCGGGGCCGCCTGCCGGGGCTGCCGTCGCAGTGGCGCCGCTTCACCGAGCCAGCGCTGCGCATGTTCCAGCGGCTCCTGGCGCTGGAGCCCGAGCGCCGCGGGCCGGCTAAGGAGGTCTTCCGCTTCCTCAAGCACGAGCTCACGTCCGAGCTGCGGCGCCGGCCCTCGCACCGCGCGCGCAAGCCCGCCGGGGACCGCCCGCCGGCCGCCGGGCCGCTGCGCCTCGAGGCGCCCGGGCCGCTCAAGCGGACGGTGCTGACCGAGAGCGGCAGCGGCTCTCGGCCCGCGCCTCCCACCGTCGGGCCCGGACCTGTGCCGGTCCCCGTCCCCGTGCCCGTGCCGGTCCCCGTGCCCGAGCCCGGCCTGGCCCCCCCGGGGCCTCCCGGCAGGACCGACGGCCGCCCGGACAAAAGCAAAGGGCAGGTGGTGCTGGCCACGGCCATCGAGATCTGCGTCTGAGCCGCCCCCGCCGCCCTCGGGGCCCGGGCGCCGAGCAGCAGCCAGGCCGGGGCGCAGGGAGCCGCCCTGGCCGAAGCGGCCAGCCCCCTGCGGCGGCAGGAGGGAGTAGTGGTAGGCGAGGCAGGCGCCCGGCCCGGCGGCGGGCCGGTGAGATGCCACCAAAGGAGCCCAGCCCCACAGACCCGAGGATTCAGAGGCCCCACCCTCACCCCCACCCCCGACACCAGGAGCAAGGGAGCTTGCCGGCAGACTCCCCCACACCTCCCTGAACCTGGGACCCTGAACTAGTGGCTCCGGGCCCTTTGCACCCCCCTGGCAGATCGTCCAGCAGCCCTACCCCTTTTCCTGCCCCCCTCCCAACCTTCCCGCCCCCACCCCCACCCTGGGAACGAAAAGGAACTCAAGTGCTGGGGTCGAGAAAGGGCTTAGGGCGTCTAGGCACTCACTGGCTGGGAGGAGGGCGGTGAGCCGAGGGCAGGGGTGTTGTTCATCTGAGACCGGCCCCTTTCCAGGGAGGGTTAGAGGGGAGGGACCACGCCCCCTGCAAAAATGTAGCAAACGTCTGGATGTCACAGCAGTGTGTGTGTAAACACAGGCCCCAAGAATCCAGTGACTCTCCCACCACCCAGTCCTTCCCCCCAACCCATGAGGACACAGAGCCCAAAAGGAGGGCGGCTGGCCAAGATCACACACAGCCAGAGAGGCTGCAGCCCTCCCCCTCCCCTTACAGGGATTTCAGGATAACTGGTCTCCGTTGCCAGGGGCCACATGCCCCTGCATCACCAGGCCCGGGGAATGAGTTCAGAGCCCGGGTGCACCCCAGCTTGGCCTGCCCACCGGCACCTTCCCCAGGCCAGGGAAACCTTGCTCAGATCCTCTCAATCCTCGCTGCCCCAGCCCAGTCAGTGGCCTGGACTTTGAGCAGGCAGCGAGGTTACTTGTGCCAGGAATTTCTCCCGGATTTCTGCTGGAGTCCAACATCTGAGCCTGGGGCTGACTCCATCCCCATGTCTCCCAAGTTTCTCGTACTGGGTGTGAGAACAGAGGCCCTGGAAATGGGAGGGAGTGAGCGTGTGAACAGGTACCTGTGCAGTGTGAGCACATGCAGAAGGCACCTGTGTGCGTGTAGCCTCATGTGTTCAGTGACTGCATCCAGACACTCCAGTCACGACACCCCAGTCACTCCACCCCAGGATTCTCAGCGGGCAGCTGCCAGAGGGCGCTCAGACCCCCGGCTCAGCACACCCCTCAGGGAGCCTGGCAAGGAGGCACCCACAGTCCAGAGGAGCCCAGACTCACAAAGCCCGCCCTCACAACTCCTGCCCTGTCCGTGGAGGCCTGGGACCCCGCAATAACCTCATCCTGGGAGAGGCTGCTCCCTCTGCCTGGCAGCACCCTACCCGCTGTCCCAGGCCACACCTTCCAGGGTCCCTTCCAGGGTTCTCGGCCATTTGAGGGGGCTCCCTAGTGGGCCACGCTGACCAGAGGGGACCCTCTGGCCAGGAGCCCCTACTTCTCCATTCACCCTCATTCCCACCACGCAAAAGGGCTATAGGTCCCCCCGCCCTGCCCGGGTCCAGTTTACAGTGTGTGGTTGCCCCAGGGCCTGGTCCCCCTCCCTCCTCAGTGTGCCCGCCCATCTAGAGACCCACCTCCCCGGCGGGCATGGGGGCCCAACACATGCCAGGTAAGTAGCAAACCCCCCCCCTCCTCCCACCAAGGGCCAAGCCTTGGAGCAGGGCCTGCCTCCCCATCACTGCCCCCGCCCCAGCCCACCTGGAGCCCATCTGGGCACCTCTCCCAGCCGCGACTTCTCCTTTTGCCTTAGGCCTCTCGACATCCCGTCTCTCCTGCAATAACACGGAAGCGAGATTCCAAGTAGACACCCCTCGCGTGCGCCCTCTTTCTCTCTCTCTCTCTCTGTTAAGATCCTGTTTGAGAGTCTCTCCCTCGTCGTAGTATCTAGGATGTTAGAGTTGGGAAGGGACCGTAGTTCTGTAGCCCAGCCCCTGTTGTCAGAGGCACAGAAGGGGGCAGCGGCAGCCTAGAGCGAAGCAGGACTGGAACCGGTTCTGTGCCCGCCCTCCGCGTCGGGGTCTTGCTGCTGCCGCCACCACCACCTCTGCTGTGGGGGCTGGGACCCTTTGCCCCTTAGGAGAGGTGTTGGTCACAGATGTTTACCTCAGTTTATGTCACTGTCAAAGAGCAAGTAAATAGCAAAAAAGTGAATCACGCCGTAGACCTGAAGACTTAGGAAAAAAAACCCTCTCGATTCTTCTGTGCAGGTGTTTGTGTGTGTGCACACGCGCACGTGTCTCTGTCCCACCCGGGGCCGGCCAGGTCATCCCCGACCTCTGTCCCAGCCCCGCGCCCCCTACACTGCCCCCTGTCCTTCGGTGCTTCCCAGAGGCCCCTCGGAGCTGGCCTGTGGGGTGTGGTGAGCCCCTGGGCAGGAGGCAGGGCCACAGGTTAGCTAAGCGGTCTGCCACCAGGCCAGCTGAGCAGGGCCCTAAGGCTGCCAATGCTCCCTGGGCCCACGCTGTGGCTGGTGGGACCATCCTGGTGGCTGGTGTCAGCATTCCAGCCTGACTCGGGGCCTGGGTGGGATCCCAGCCCCACAGCCCCAGACCCTCATGTTGCCACCGTCCTCCACCATGTGTTTGTAAATATTCTGGCATCCTTTGGCCCTGAGAAGGTTTTTAAATGTGTTATTTACTTCTCTAATCATGACAATTGCTATAAAATAAAGAAAAGTTTAGAAAAATTAGCACTGGGTGTCTTGTGTTGTCTCAGATAGGGCCTAGAGAGGGAGATACGCAGAATTAACTCTGGAAACAAGACAACACATGGTTTAAGGTGGGGTCTGCAGAGTCCAAAGGCAGCCACCCCAGGCCTCCTGTGACCTCTTGTGTGAGCTAGAGGAGGCCCCAGCCAGGGATGATGGAGCATGAAAGGAACAAGGACCTGGGTTCTGTGGGGGAGAAGTAGGGAGCTTTCCCTGAACTGGACTCCAGGTTCAGCATGGAGCCCTACAGACTGGGCAGGAAATAGCGGCCAAAAAGCCCAGAGGACCAGAATAGGCGACTCATCCAGCCGCCCAGCAGCAAATGTTTACCGGGCGCGTTCTGTGCACCTGGCTTCCTAGTGGGGCCTGGGGATGTGCCAGTAAACAGGACAGATGGGGCCCCATCCTCGGGCAGCCAGTGGTCTACCGATGTAGCAGACATCACCCACGTGGAAGGCTGGGGGCTGCGAAATTACGTAACCGGGAAGCCGGTCAAGTTCGGAGGCGGCAGGAACTCCCCAAAGACGGAGACCAGAGGCTTGTTGTCTGGGTGGCAGGCACAGCGGGTGCAAAAAAGCTGATTGGCTGAGGCTGCAGACTCGAGGCAGCAGGCAAATGGACGTTCTAACGCAGGGGAGTCAGGCAGGCGATGAGGAGTTTCATGATTCGACATTCATTCAGCAAATATTTATTAATTACGTACTCGTGACAACGGAGCAGTTCTGTCAGCTCTGCCTTCAGCCACAGCTCTACCCAGAATCTGAGTGCGTGCACTGCCAGCAAGGAAGTTGGCACCCCTCGTGTGCCTGGTGCTCCTCACTCACTCCCAGCTTCCTCTCCTGAGCCTCTTCAGGGTCTTATCAGGACAGCAGCCAGAATGAGTCTGCACATAGGTGACACCTGTCATCCTGTTGGAAAGCCTACAAAAGCTCCCTGCATGCATGCATGCTAAGTCACTTCAGTTGTGTCCAACTCTTTGCAACTCTATGAATGGCAGCCCACCAGACTCCTCTGTCCATGGGATTCTCCAGGCAAGAATATTGGAGTGGGTTGCCATGCCCTCTTCCAGGGGATCTTCCTGACCCAGGAATCGAACCTGTGTCTCCTGCATCTCCTGCATTAGCTGGGGATTCTTCACCATCAGCACCACCTGGGAAGCCCCAGAAAATCTCCCTACTTCACTCCAAATCAGAGCTGAAGTCCTTACAGTGGCCTTCAAAGGTCCCACTCCCTACTCCAAGCCTGTGCTGCCTTCAGGCCCTGTTGGCCTCTAGGTCAGCCAAGTACACTCTACCCTCAGGGCTTGAATCCTTGCCTTGGGCTCTCCCAAATCTCCCTGCAGCTCCCTTTCCCCTCCTTCAGGTCCCTGCTCCAATGCCAATGATCAGAGTCCACTTCCTGGAGCAGATGCTCCTCACCCTGCTTCACGCCCCACCATTCCCGATACTAAGTATTGGTTTGTTCTCCATCTCTCCCCACTAGAACATAAGTTCCATAAGAGCAGAGTCAGTATTTGGCAAATTGCTACTCCCCTCCCCACCCCCACCCAATGCCTAGTACAGGGCCTGGCACACGACACTCCACAAGAATTTGTCAACTGAGTGAATGAATGCCTAATACTATTTTAGGGGCCGAGGATATAGCAATAAAGATATACAATCCATATCTCCTGAAGCTTACTTCCTAAAAACAGGCATTAAATAGGTTACAAAACTATCTATGAAATTGAGAAGCATGAAGGTAAAAGAGAAAGGGGGGAAATAAGTGGAAAAAAAGACTTCTTTAGTGGTCCAGTGGCTAGGACTCCGCACTCCCAATGCAGGGCATCTGGGTTCGGACCCTGGTTGGGGAACTAGATCCCAAATGCCACAACTAAAGGGTTTGCATGCTACAACCAAAGATTCCACAAGAGGCAACAAAGATGGAAGATCCCACCGCTAAGACCTGACACAGCCAAATAAATAAATAAAAACAAATTTTAAAAAAATAGAGACAGCGAGGGGGAAAAAAAATCCACCCAGACTAGATCAGATGGGGAAGGAATCCTACCCAAGAATTTTTTGAAAATGTCTGCTATTTGTTTGCAATTATAAAGGTGGATGCCTGGGGGCAATAGTCCCCTACAAAACAGAACACTTTGGTGAATCAGTGGTAAAGAATCTGCCTGCTAATACAGGAGACATGGGTTCGATCCCTGGGTCAAGAAGATCCCCTGAAGCAAATGGCAACCCACTCCAGTATTCTTACCTGGAGAATCCAATGGACAGAGGAGCCTGGCAGGCTACAGTCCATGGGATTGCAAAAGAGTTGAACACGACTTAGCAACTAAACAACAACAACATGGAGATAGAAGGGAAATCTACTAATGTACAAATATCCCCTCTTTGTAACCCCCAATGTGTCAAGCCTGGTGTGCTGCAGTTCATGGGGCCCCAAGGAGTAGGACACAGCTTAGCTACTGAACAATGTGTCAGAGAATGCCAGGGCTTGCCACTAGGGGGCCTTAGTTTTCTGCGCTGTTGCTTCTGTCTGCCATTCAGTGTCACTGCTGAACTCAGGCATCCTCCAGGTGATAGAAGTCGTCGTCCTGCCAGCTCAAAGGGGCTTGACAAGAAGGGTTTCCGTAAAAACATCACACTGTTTCAGAACCCAACCGACCTCCGGAAATCCCTTGGATCCTTCTGTTTAGCCCAGGCCACAGAATATTAAAAAGCAGAGACATTACTTTGTCAACAAATGTCCGTCTAGTCAAGGCTATGGTTTTTCCAGTGGTCATGTATGGATGTGAGAGCTGGACTATAAAGAAAGCTGAGTGCAGAAGAATTGACGCTTTTGAAGTCCTGGGTGTTCATTGGAAGGACTGATGTTGCGGCTGAAACTCCAATACTTTGGCCACCTGATGCAAAGAGCTAGCTCATTTGAAAAGACCCTGATGCTGGGAAAGGTTGAGAGCAGGAGGAGAAGGGGATGACAGAGAATGAGATGGCTGGATGGCATCACCAACTCAATGGACATGGGTTTGGGTGGACTCCGGGAGTTGGTGATGGACAGGGAGGCCTGGCACACTCGGTTCATGGGGTCACAAAGAATCGGACACGACTGAGCAACTGAACTGAACTGAGCTGAACCTCCCCTTGATCATGGAAAGTTTCTTCTACAGAGCATTTAGTGTCCTTTCCTGCCCATGGTCTTCAGTCTAGATTAATTTAGTCCCTCAAAAGATTTCCTATGACACTGAACTTCAGAAGAGAAGAGATTTTCTTCTTTGGTTCCTTTTTCCCCAAGGTGCTCCTTGAACCCCAGGCAAAATTTCCCCAGTCCTCGCCAGTGACAGTTAAGGCTGTCAAGACAAGGAGCACTGGCGGGGGCAACCTCAAAGCTCCCAGTATACCCTTCATGCCAGACAGTGGATGCCTGCTCAACTTACATCACTCAGGAAGACAGTCCCCACACAGCATCTCTGTCTCAAAAATGTCAAGCCCTACCCAGCCATCTAGTGCCTGGATTGGGGTGGAAATGTGGGTGGAAGAAAGGTAAATTTGAGGTATTTACTAGAAGTTGAGGGGAGGAGAATATTCATCACCCAGCCTTGGGTTAACAGAGCTTTGGGGCAGTGGAGGAATTCAGGGGTTTCCATGTGGAAACAAAAGGGCAGAAAGAGGATGGTGGCTTCAGAGGCCAAGAGCATATGGGGACAGCCACAGAGTAGGCTGTATAATTAACATACTGTATTGTATACATGATATTTGCCACAAAGGTATACCTTGTGTTCTCACCACATAAAATTTGAACTATGGGAGTTGAAGGATATATTAATTAGCTAATGATGGTGGTAATCATTTCATAATATACTCTTATATCAAAACATCAAGTTGTACAGCGTACATGGCGTGTGTGCATGCTCAGTGGTGTCCGACTCTTTGCGACCCCATGGACTGCAGCCCTCCAGGCTCCTCTGTGCATGGGATTTCCCAGGCCAGAATACTGGAGTGGGTTTGCCATTTCCTCCCAACTCAGGGATCGAACCCATGTCTCCTGCATCTCCTGCATTGGCAAGCAGATTCTTTACCACTAGCGCCACCTGGGAAGCCCCATTGTACACCCTAAATATAAGAATTTTATTTTGTCAATTAAACCTCAATAAAGCTAAGGAAAAAAAAGTAATAAACTAGGATGGCCTAACTCAAGAGACAGTGAGCCCTGGTACTTTCCTGGTGGTTCTGTGGCTAGGACTTTGGGCTTCCACTGCAGGGCATGTGGGTTCAATCCTTGGTCAGGCAACTAAAATCCCATGTGCCAGGTGGTTCAACCAAAAAAAAGAGACAGTGAGCCCCAACTTGGGAATCCTCAGAAAGATCATGGAGGGGCCTGGATATCCTTAGCATGTGGTGAGAGGTTCATGACATTTTATTCTGATATTTAAGGAAAATGGGGGCAACTGCAGAAAGTAGAGGACTGGGGCTTATAATTGATTACAGCTGTGATAAGGACCATGGGATGCTAAGAATAACAGAAGACTTAGTGGACATCTGCTATTTCCTGTTCAGCACTCATTTGCCCCTCTCTGGGTGACAGCAACCCAAGTTTCCCTTGCATGTTCTTGATCTACGTGGTTCTGGTGGGGCTTACTCCATCCCTTGGCTCCATGGGGTGATCACATGACCCAGGTCTTGTCAAACAGCGTCTTCCTACTCATGAGCTACAGCGATTGGCTCAGGTTTACAGAACTGGCTTATACAGCCCAGGTTGTATAACTATGTTTAGGCAGCTCCTGGCTCTTCTCCGCACCTATTAGGGGAAAAAGTATGCTCTTTTCATTAGAGCTGTAACCTGTGAGATGTAAGCCTGGTGGCCATCATTGCCACCACTTGGGGAGATTCTCGCTAAGCATGAAACCGACACAGTGAGTGAAGCGGAGTTGAGACAAGGAGTGATGGACTCTGATGACATTATTTGAATACAAGGATCCATGAATGATCCATGGGCTTCCCAGGTGGCGCTAGTGGTAAAGAACCTGCCTGCCAGTGCAGGAGACATAGGAGACACAGGTTCTATACCTGGTTCGGAAGATCCCCTGGAGGAGGAAATGCCAACCCACTCCAGTATTCTTGCCTGGAGAATCTCATAGACAGAGAAGCCTGGCGGGTGGTAGTCCATAGGCTCACAAAGAGTCGGTCGGAGGAGCCTGCCAGGCTGTGATCCATAGGGTTGCAAAGAGTCCAATACAACTGAAGCAACTTAGCATGCTTCCATGACTGAAATTAGATCAAAATGGGTTTTGCAGTTACATGAGCCAACATATCCTCACAAATCTATTTGAGTTCATTGTCTGCCCCTTGCAAACAAAGAGCTCTAACTGGACTTCCCTGCGGGCCCAATGGTAAAAAACCCACCTTGGAATGCATGGGGCTCAGGTTCTGTCTTTGGTCCGGGAAGATTCCATATGCCACAGGGAAACTCAGTTGGTGTGCTGCAACTAAGATCCAATGCAGCCAAATAAGTTTAAAAAGAGAGAGAGAGAGAGAGAGAGCTCTGACTGGTAGGCAGAGAAACCTAATCTGTAAGACCCCTGAAAGCACCAGTATCTATGGGGTCCTGTCCCACAGCAGCCACGGATCAACATAGGTAACATTGATTTCTAGAAGCCACTGAGCCCTTCTGGGTCTAGATTCTCACTTCTCAGGCTGAGATTACCTGAGTGTTCCTCAGGATCTATTTGATCCGGAATAACAGATAAATGGGGCTTCCCTGGTGGCTTAGTGGTAAAGAATCTGCCTGCAATGCAGGAGACCCAGGTTCGATCCCTGGGCTGGGAAGATCCCCTGGAGAAGGAATGGCAACCCACTCCAGTATTCTTGCCTGGAGAATCCCATGGACAGAGGAGCCTGGCGCAACCTACAGTCCATAGCGTCCCACAAAGCTGGACATGACTGAAGCGACTAAGCAGCAGCAGCAGCAGGAATAGATAAACCAACACAGACTGGCTGATTTGAAACTGATTTTTGAAAGTGAAGCACAAACCAGGGTCAGCTTATGCAGAGGCTTCAATTTCAACACCGCGATGGATTTCCCTCTCCACCAGCTCGGCCCCCTCTGTGTCAGCTTATTCCGGGACTTCCTCTCTGCGGGTGGTGTAGGATGGCTGCCAGTGCCCCCAGCCAGCATCATCTCAGAGTGATTCCCAGCTGGAAAGAGTGTGAGTCCCCTTCCTCTCAGTCTTGTCCTGGCTGGTGTTTGCATTGCGTTTGGTTGGTCCCGAATGGATCCTGTATCATGGATGAGCCAATCACCAGTAGCCAGGGCAATGAAGTTCTCTGATTGGCTGACGCCTTGTCAGCTACTCCACCCCTGAGCAGGAGGTGGAACCTCACTCAAGGAACTGACTGAGAGGGTGTATTCTCCCAGGGAAAATTCAGATGGGGTGTGGGGGGTGTATCCTTTGCCTCCAATTCTTCACCCTTCTCTCCACCCACGTCCTTTGCCAGTTTATTTTGCAGTGCCCTCCAACCACGGGCAGGATGACCTGTCCATTCTCTTGAATCTGGGGTCAAAGCGTATGACTTGCAGTCAGTGAGGTATTAGCCCAATGTGAGCCCAGGTGTGATCCTGAGGCTTGAAAGGGGGTTTGCTCCTGGGTGCTCAATGTCTCTTACTTTCTCCCATTGCAACGAAACCATGTTTGTTTCTTCTTCGTGGATCTGGGATAACTGCCTTTGTATTTTTCCCCGGTTTTCTTTTTTTTAAGTACTACCTCACAGTCCGTGTGTTCGCAAAGAGTTGGACACAACTCAGTGACTAAGCACAGCACAACACATGGAAGCCTGCAAACTAGCATCAGAATGTCATCTTTTATTTTCATTATCTTTCGGCTGTGCCACATGGCTTGCAGGATCCTAATTCCCCTATCACGGATCAAACCCGTGAAAGCACAGAGTCCTAACTGCCGGACCACCAGGGAGTTTCACCCCCTGTTTTCCTTTACTCCTTATCTGCATACGCATATGTTTGTAAGGACTAGAAAGTATTGAAATAGTTATCTTCTTTAAGAATGGGCCTGTCCCTCCACTGGCAATGGAGGGGTCCGCTGCCATGTTTGTGCCATAGCTGGTAACTTATGGGTAGTCTCAAGCTGTCCCAAGTTGGGCCAGTTTGAGTCTTTCTCCCAGAGGTGTAGAATTGAAACTGAGAAGTTGATCGATACCTGCTTCAATATCTCAATAAAATATGAGTGCGTAGAAGTCACGGGGCAGCTGTGTTTAATCTGAGCCTAGAGAAGCAGGAACAGTCAATGTGTTGGTTAAACTGATGCTGTAACACATGAAACTCTAAATCTCTGTGGCTTAACATCATAACTGATGTGGCAAACATTATATCTGCCTCACCGAACAGCCTGAGGCTGGTCTTCTGCATGGTGATTTAAGGACCTCTGTCTGTGGTTCTGTTCCCCCTGGGGCCTCAGTTGGGAGATGGCAAACAATATAGAGAGAGGATAAATTCTCTCTCTTTGTCCCAGAAATGGAACACACCTTCCACTCACATCCCATTGGCTGGAACTGGTCATATGACCACACCTAAAGATCCCCTGGAGAAATGGCAACTTACTCCAGTATTCTTGCCTGGAAAATTCCATGGACAGAGGAGCCTGATGGGCTATAGACCATAGGGTCACAAAGAGTCAGACATGACTGAACAACTAAACAATAACTAACCATACGGGAGGCTGGGAAATAGATGCCCAAGAGGAAAGGAGCCACCTTTCTCTGCTACAGGACTGGAGAGAGAGAGCAAGAGGGAGGACACTGATAGAGTAAAGCGGAGCAGAATGGCCAGAAATGATCATGAAGACAACTGGCTGGGTACTTACCAATTTTCTGGTTCTAAATTCCTACACTCTGATACTTTGGCCACCTGATGTGAAGAGCCAACTCAATGGAAAAGACCCTGATGCTGGGAAAGATTGAAGGCAGGAGGAGAAGGGGACAACAGAGGACAAGATGGTTGGATGGCATCACCGACTTGATGGACACGAGTTTGAGCAATCTCCGGGAGATGGTGAAGGACAAGGAAGCAGGGGGAAGAAAAGTTGGGCTGGTCTATCAGTGATTCGCAAACTTGTGCATGAATAAGAATCACCTGAAAAAAAAAAAAAAAAAAAAAAGAATCACCTGGCTGGTTGAAACACAGATTCCCAGGCTCCACCCCCAGAGTTTGGAGATAGGAGGTCAGGAGCAGGGCCAAAGAAGCTGCATCTCTAACAGGTTCCAGGTGCTCTAATCTGCGGTCCCAAACCTCACCATGCATAGCTGTTCTAGACTACCAGAGACTGGAAAAAATGCAACATGTTAATCTTACTGGGTCCTGATTTAAGAAATAAACATCTGTAAACTCATTTGGAAAATAACTGGGTTCATTTGAATGTGGACTCAGTATTGTTGTAGCCACGCGTTCCGGGAAACAAATTCACTCAGAAGGACAATGCAGATAGTGGAGTGCAGTTTTTCACACCAGCAGGCCCAAGACAGAGTCTCCTCTTAGCCAAGGACCCTGACCAGTTTTTGTGAAAACTTATATACCCTAAGTGTATAAGGTTCCCTGAAACTAGTCTGAACAAAGGAAAAAGAAAGATACAAAGTTAACCCACGATCATATGCCTTAAGCCTAGGTAGTTAACAGTGGACAATTATCAATAGGCCTGTGGTCATACCCCAGTAAGCATAATAGAATGTATGATTCTATTCAGTTACACAGATAATTAGGGTATTCTTTTAGGTTATGGAGAGCCCTGGGGCTCTTCCTTCTGGAGGCCTGGTTTTCCAGTCGGTATGTCGTTTCCATAGATACTGGACATATATCTCTAAGTCCACAGTCTGGCCCAAGATGGAGTCATGCTTTCAAGATAGAGCCTGTTCTGTTTCCTCCTTCAGTATTAAAAGATATTTGAGGATTACTGTTAATTTTCTTGGATATGATGAGGGCATGGGACTGTGAAAGAAGATGTCCCTGTTTTTAGCAGATTCATGCTGAGGTCTTTAAGGGTAAAGTGTCATGAGCTCTGGGCTTCCCAGGTGACATTAGTGGTGAAGAACCTGCCTGCCAGTGAAAGGGATGTAAGAGACTCAGGTTCGATCCCTGGGTTGGAAAGATCCCCTGGAAGAGGGCATGGCAACCCACTCCAGTATTTTTGCCTGAAGAATCCCATGGACGGAGAAGACTGGCAAGCTACAATCCATAGGGTCGCAAAGAGACCGACATGACTGAATCGACTTAGCATGCACGCACGTCATGTTGCCTGCAACTAACTAAAATGTTTTAGCAAAATACACACACATGGCCCAAGCAATAAAGCAATTATTGGTAATTATTGAATCAGACGATGAGTGATTGTTATACCATTCCTTCAGTTCCTCCGTGTTTGAATATTTGAAAAATAAAAAGCTGGGGAGAAGGTGTGGCTGCAGCCTAATTGAGTAGAGGCTGCTATTGTCAGCCCTTCTGGGTCATTTAAGGACCTTGGATTCTATCCTGAGTGCGTGAGGAAGCCCTGGAAGGTTTCAAGCAGGGTGTGACATGATCTGATTTTATTTTTTTTTATTTATAGTTTTAAAAACAGATGTTTTCCTTTTGAGGCTTGGCAAAATGGATGACCTAGAAAATGGTTCATGGCCAAGCCCCAGAGAGCTGCCAGTTTGCACCAGGAAAGCATAATTATCAAGTTATAAACCAGAAGACACCGCATGTGTTCATCATTCTGAATAAAACTAAATTGGGTTTAGGGTTTGGATTCCCCAAAGTTGCATGAAAACAAAATCTCATAATCACTTACATATAACTTATTATTAATAACACAGGGACTTCCCTGGGGGTCCAGAGGTTAAGACTGGTGCCTCCACCTCTGAGAGTGCCAGTTCAGTTTGTGGTTAGGGAACTAACAAGCCATGCAACACAGCCAAAAAATAATAACGGGACTTCCCTGGTGGTTTCAGTGGTAACGAATCTGCCTGCCAAGGCAGGAGACACAGGTTCAGTCCCTGGTGTGGGAAGATCCCACGGGCCGTGGAGCAAGCAAGCCCCTGCCCCACAACTGCTGAAATCCCGCGCTCTCTAGAGCCGGTGCTCCGCAACAACAAGAGAAGCCGCTGCAATGAGAAGCCCGAACATTGCAACTAGAGAAAACCCGTGAGCAGCAGCGAAGACCCTGTGCAGTCGAAAATCAATAAATAAACTATGGGAAAACAGAAAAACATATTGGGGCAGGGAGGGAAAATGTGGCTGAAAACTTCCTAAACTTGATGAAAGAGATATTAATCTGTCCATCCAAGAATCTCAGCCAATGTCGCTAAGACATGTAAACACTACTCAGTGCTGAGCCAAGTAGTAAATTATAATTACCTTCCCTTTCTGCACTTTTGGTTTTCCTGGTGTTAGTAATTTTCTTTCTTTTTTCCCCATCTGCTTAGAAAAAGCCATGCATGTGTTAATTCAACCTCAGACTCTCCACCAGTTGTTTAAATTGTTTCTCAAGATGTTCGGTTGGATTAACTGGTTTACAAATCTAATCTTCTTGAAGAAAATCTCTGCTGGAGCCCCTCGCCCTGCTCCAAGGTGGACTGACCACTCTCTGAACCTGTTGCCATGTCATCCTGGGGTCTGTCTCTCAATATTTCCCAGAGGAGTCCCTTCCCTCTTTTCTATGTTGGAGCTCCTATTTCTATATGAAATTATGTTTAGCCTCCTTGATTTCCTCTCTTGTTGTCGTGGAGCACATTCTTTTGCAGTTGCTCAATAAAGTGTGCATAAAATCTTGCAAAAATTGTTATGGGATGTTGCTAAAACGCTTTCTAAAAGAGCTGTTAACAGTGCATTTCCATCAGCAATATATGAACCCCAGACCCCTCCAGTTCTTTCATTTTTGCCTACCTGCTGGGTATAAATTGTCAGCTCATTGGAGCTTTAATTTGCCTTTCCCTGTTGCCTATGAGATTGAACATTTTTAGTTTATGGATTTGCCATTTGGATTTGCTGTCTACCTATAAGGACTGTCTGAGCGGAACAAGCCTGGACCATCTTTGCAAATACAAATCATCCCTTTAAAAAAAAAATAATTTTATTTCTTAATTTTTGGCTGTGCTGGGTCTTCCTTGCTGCTCAGGCTTTTCCCTAGTTGTGATGAGTGGGGGGCTACTCTCAGTTGCGGTGTGCAGGCTTATTGCGGTGGCTTCTCTTGTTGCAGAGGACAGGCTCTAGGGCACTCGGGGCTCACTAGTTAGGGCGCACAGGCTTAGGTGCTCTGAGGCATGTGGAATCTTCCTGCATCAGAGATTAAACCCCTGTCTCCTGCGTTGGCAGGCAGATTCTTTACCCTGGAGCCATCAGAGAAGTCCCTAATTATTCTTTTAACTCTGCTGATGGTATCTTCCCATTCCTTCCCCTCTAATTTTAACATAGAATCACCTAAAGATTTTTGGCGGCCTCTGGGCTTTTTGACTTGGTTTGAAAAATATTTCCCCGAAGCCCTAGATTGTAAATCTAATTTCCTGAATTTTCCACTAAGACTTTTTTCGGGCTCCACTGGGTCTTCGTCGCTGCCCACAGGCATTCTCTAGCTGTGGTAAGCAGAGGCCACTCTGGTTACAGTCCTTGGGTTTCTCATTGCAGAGGCTTCTCTTGTTGCAGAGCACTGGCTCTGGGGCACGCAGGCCCCAGTAGTTGTGGCTCCTGCCCCACAGCATATGGAATCTTCCAGGACTAGGGGTCAAACTCATGTCCCCTGCATTGGCAGGATTCTCAACCACCGGACTACCAAGGAAGTCCCTCTTCTAAGACTATTATTAAGATTTGAATTCATCTTTAATTTACTTTTGCCTATGATATAAGGGGATATTGATTCAATTTTATTTCTTTATTTCTTCCAAACAGCCAGTTGTGCTGGAACATATTACTATATAAACTGCCCTCTTCTGGTACTTCCTTGTTGTCCAGGGGTTAGGGCTCCGAGGTGCTGCTGCAGGGAGCACAGGTTCGATTTCTGATCCCTGGTCAGGGAATTTAGGCTCCCACAGGCCACCAGTGTGGGCCAAAAAAAAAGTTAAAAATGAACAAACTGCCCTCTCTGACTGATGTGAAGTTCCACTTTTGTAACGATTATTATAGATAATGGGATCCATTTCTGGGTTGTCTCTTTAGTTGTCCTGATTGCAGATTTTGACATGTTCCATGTGAACTTCTATATTAAAGTTTATATCATGTTACCTAATTTCGAAAAGACCCCATTTATATTTTAATGGGAGCTGCATGTGGGAGCATTCATATTTTCTGATGTTTTAAATAACCCTATTTTCTTAAAATAAAAAAACATCCTGTTTTCTGATATTGCCTCTTTATTTTTCCTTCAAGACATTTTTTTCCTTCATAGAGATCCTACATCCTCTGATATTATAACTGTGAATGAAATATTTTTCTTTTCCCGTTTCTACCAATAATTTTTTTACAATATCAAATTACTTTGTCCAGAGTGAGCATTTCACGTTTTAAAATCCTGGTGTGGGGTGTAAGGGTGACCGGTCATCTAGATACCCCAGTCTCCTTTCTCAATTCCTGGGCTAAAGGAAACATTTGAACATGTGGAATCCCAATGCCAGGCAGCCAGGACCATATCCACACCCCCCTAACACTGGGCATCCTGGAGGTTGCAATCCTAGCCATGCACCACCTGCCAACCCTCCCTTTCCTCCAGGCCCCTTTCCCACTCCCCCAGGAGCACCCCAGGGGAATCCAGCCTTTCCCCCTGGTGGGCCCTGTCATCCTGTGCCACAGCCAGGATATCCAGGATGCCAGCCCTCAGGTCCCTACCCTCCTCCACACCTGGCCCTGGCATGCGTCCTGTGAATCCATTGGTTCCGGGTATAGTAGGACCAGGAATAGTGATTGACCAGAAGGTGCACAAGAAAATGAAGAAAGCTCATAAAAAGAAGCAGAAACACCACAAACATGACAAGCATTCCTCCTCCTCCTCTTCCAGCAGTAACTCTGACTGAATACAGGGCCTGGACCCTTCCCTCAATTCTCTCCAGTTCAGCTCTCCCATTCAAGCTTCAGATGCCATCTTGTGCTGGGGGAAATTAACTCTTGCTACCCCTTCACCCCCACCCCTGCAATCTAATCCTCATTCTGCTGTTCAGCATTAACTAGCTAGGACAAATCAGAAAAGAATTGCCACGGGCTAAGAAAGGCCATCTTCTCACTGCTTGGATAGAACTTTTAGCTGATGAGTTTGACAGAACTGTTTTTTGGAGATGGTAAGATCTGAGCTAAATACTAAAGACAAGTCTGCTGCTGCTGCTGCCGCTGCCGTGTCCGACTCTGTGCGACCCCAGAGACAGCAGCCCACTAGGCTCCCCCATCCCTGGGATTCTCCAGGCAAGAGCACTGGAGTGGGTTGCCATTTCCTTCTCCAGTGCATGAAAGTGAAAAGTGAAAGTGAAGTCGTTCAGTCGTATCCAACTCTTAGCGACACCATGGACTGCAGCCTACCAGGCTCCTCCGTCCATAGGATTCTCCAGGCAAGAGTACTGGAGTGGGGTGCCATTGCCTTCTCCAAAGACAAGTCTAAGATCTGTAAAATGTGATTTTTTTTTTTTACTTTCTTTTGTAATATTTATGATTGAGGAGATGATATGGATATTGTTATGGAAAGGAAAAATGACCTGTACCTTTCTTATAATTGTAGCATGCTTGGGCAATTTAGTGGCAAATAAACATTTCCCAGCAGGTAAAAATAATAATAATAATAAAATCCTGGTGTATTTGATAGAGTCTCCAAAATACTATTTTATTTTGATTTCAAGGGAATGGCTTTAGTATTTAGAATAATGTTTGCTGTCAATGTTTGGTAGAGAAAACTTATCATCTTTAAGTAGTTTTATTTCTTTTAATTTCTTTTTTTTTTTAGTAATTTTTTGAAGAAGCTATTGAATTTCTTCAACTGACTTTTCTACATCAATTGATATGATCACATTGTTACTTTCCTTTAATGTAATGTAAAGAATTACATTGATCAGTTGGCTTGAGTGAAAGTTGCTCAGTTGTGTTCGAATTCTCCACACCAGAATGCTGGAGTGGGTAGCCTTTCCCTGCTTCATGGGATCTTCCCAACCCAGGGATTGAACCCAGGTCTTCCACATTGCAGGCAGATTCTTTGCCAGCAGAGCCACAAGGGAAACCCAAGAATACTGAAGTGGCTAGCCTTTCCCTTCTCCATCGGATCTTCCTGACCCAGGAATCAAACTGGGGTCTCCTGCATTGAAGGCAGATTCTTCACCAACTGAGTTACTGAGATTAAACCTGCCATACATTGCTGAAATAAAGTTCCATCTGCTCAAATTATGTTATTCTTTTGATATATAATTTTATTTTGCATGTTAGCTTTTTATTTATGAGGTTTGCATCCAAATTGTAGAGAGATTGGTCTACAATTTATTGGCTTGGGTTTTGTCTTTCTGTTTTTATTATTGTAATCTGTTTACTGGTTTACTATGTTTATCAGATTTTCATATTAATGTCATGTTCCTTTCATAAAATAAAATGGAGAGTGTCCATCTTTTTCTCTGACCTAGAATAGTTTAAGTAACCCTGAAATTACCTTTAATTTCATCAATTTAAACTGTCTGATGACTCATCTTTGAAATCGCCAGGGCCTAGTGCCTTTACAAACAATTTTACACATTCAAAAAAGGGAATGTAACATAAATGTTAAGTTTGGAGACAGAACGAAGACCCAAGAGCCAAGTTAAGGTACATTTATAAATTACTCTTCGGTGTTCCCAAGGTTCAGCGTGCGCACATTTGACAGTGGGTTTCTGAGTTGTAAATAGATGTGTGTGAAGTTTAACCAAGACAAGGCTGTGAGTGTCTGCAGACCTTCCAAAATGTGCCTCCTCCTTTTCCCCCTTGTCCCAAGCTCCCCTTGATGGAAGGCTGCACTTGGGCCCCGTCTGTACTTTGCTGTGTGGGGACCAGGGAGCCTTTGCAGGGCTCTGAGGTGGGAAGTCCCCAATAAAAGCACAGCAGAAAAGGCTTAATGCTGGGAAGTGGATTTAATTAGCGTGATGTTACAGGTGAGGAAACTGAGGCACAGAGAGGGGAAATCCCTTGCTCAAGTTCACCCGGCCACAAAGCAACAGCCCAAATCCAAACCTAGGTCTTTCCAGCTCCAGGCCTCTCAGTCACAGGATCTATCCAGCCTCCAAACCCCAGAATCTGGGAGAAACCCCAGCCCTCCATAGCCCACTGGCCCCCAGCTTCTTGGAAGGCACATGCATCATCACCCCTTGCGCCCTGGTACCTCCTGTACCTGCCCCCGCATGAGTCACTTGCCCCAAGCCAGAGTGAAAGAAGCCTCCCCTCCCCCCACCCCCCCACAGAAGAGTGCATTTCGGGTTCTGTCTTAGTCACCAGGTCTCTGGTTCCCACCCTTCCCCCGACAGCCGGGAGCCTCTGCTTCCCCAGCCAGGGCCACCAGGGCCACCAGGGCCACCCCCAGTGGGTTCTGGTGCCAAGTGTGGTGGGGGCTCGGTGGTGGGGCTGGTGAGGCCGCGATCTGAGAGGTGGGCAGGGTGGCTGGTGAGGGTCGGGGTGCACCAGGCTCTCTAACCACTCCTCATTTCCTTCCCCCTAAGTGAAAGCAGTGAACCCTCCAGGCAAATGCAGCCTCAGTGTTCATAACAGCTGACACCTCTGGAGTGCTGACTTCAGCCAGGCTCTGCTCCAAGCCCTTTGCATCCATGAAGACATTTAGTCCTCATAAAAGGCCATGAGGTACTATGGTCCCTGTATGATAGATGAGGCAACTGAGGCCCAGAGAGGGGAAGCGACTTGCCCAAGGTCACAGAGCCAGACAAGGACACAGGAGGGAATCCAACTCAGGCGGCCCATGACCCGAGTCCAGGCACAGACTCACTATACGATCCTGCCTTTTTGGCCTGGTGACTTTTTCTGGCCCTCCCTTCCATGATCAGCATCAGCACCAACACCAACACTGCCCAAGGGCCCAGCAAGGCTGGGTCTTTGCCCTGGGGCCTCATCCGGTTCTTTCAGAACCAGCCAGAGCTCCTGAGAATGGCCTGCAGCTTCCCTCAATGCCAGGCTGCTCAGCCTCCAGGCCTTTGCAGAGAGTTTCCTTTATTTGAATCACCTGCCTCCTTCTCTCCACTGGACCAGTTCCCTCTCTGGTACATCGCAAGAGCAGGACACCTCCTCTGGGAAGCCCTCTGGGATATGCCCTTATAGAACTCCAAACTTCCCCTAGTGAGTCCCAAATTTGTCACGTTATTGCTATGACCTTAGGCAAATTACTGAATCTCTCTAAGTCTCAGTTTACTCATCTACAAAATGGGGCCAACAACATCTCAAGGGGTTGTTCAAAGATGAAAAGATAAGCTGGGTAACCGGCTTAACAACAGAGCCTGCCCCATGGTGAATGTTCGTTACAGCAGGCTCATTTTTATGGCACTGATTTGTGGACACTGTGTTTGTCTGTTTCTCCCACTGGGCCGAGTGCACCCCAAGAGCAGAAATTCCAGAGCCCAGCACAAGGCCCTCGGTGGAGGCCATCTCAAAACTTATCTGATTTATTGGATGAATGACTGAGGTCCAGCTCCCTGGTGGTGAATGGCAGTTAGAGGCTGGGGCCCAGAGCTGCCTGAACAGGCAGGCTGGGCTCATGTTGCAACGAGAGGGGGACTATCTCTTTCTGGGCCTCAGGCAAGTCACTTAAGTTAACCTTTCAGTTACTCAGTGTCTCCACTGGCCATGTAGGGATAACAGTCGTCCTACCTCCAAGGGCTCCAACCAGGATTAACAAATGGCTATTTATAAAGCACTTAAGGCAGGGCTGGCCACAGCAATGCTGCGTGAGGGTTGTCGGAATAAAAATAAGCCACTACATCCCCTTCAAGGGTCCACATTTGGCCAGCTCTCATTCCCTGCCCCCGCCACCTCAAGGTCTAGGTCACAGGGCCCTTACTTCCCGGGCCGCTTACTCCTTCATACTACACCCTGGTTGATCCATCACCCTCAAAGCCCTGCTTCCAGCTGACCCTCCACCCCAGATCCGGGGCTGGGTGCTCTGCTCCACACCAGGCGCTCCCTGTAGAAGCGAAAATCACAGAATCCTGGAGCAGACGAAGAAAGTATAACTTTGTTTTCTGGACCTAATTTTCTTGACTTGGACCCTTCCCACCCTCCCATGCCCCACCCTCCGCATCACCTCTGACACCACAATGGAGACGGGATCAGGGAAATCCAGTGTAGACTGGTGACTTTCAATCATGGTGAAGACTGAGTCTCAGCCATTTTATGACAGTGGTCATGAGATTCTTCCCCCATCATCTGCCTCTAGGACTGGTCGGGCTGAGCTGGGGCCTGGCTGGTGCTTCTGCCCCACCCCCTCCCACCTGCCCTGGGGAGAGGATGAGCAGGAACGCTGTGGTTTCCCCTACAGCTTCAAGGCTTTCTTCTTTGGGTTCACTGTTGCTGAGGCTTCTCAACCCTCTGCTCGATACCTGGTTGGTACCAGCCCTCAGCTACACGGTCACATCACCTCCAAGAAGCAAGAGCCTCCCTGCTGGCAAGCACCCAAGCTGTTCATTCCAGCTTCCTCTGTGTCTCCCTGGGAGTCTGCAGAAAGTTCTGGAAGGCCTTTTCTCTAGGCATAGGCCGTGGGATACGCCCTCCCCCCAGAAATGCCCTCCTGTTCCTTTCAAGCCCATGGTAGACTTGTTAAATAATTCAAAGTTCAGAAAATCAATAACGTTTTTGTGTCAGTGTGGCCCAAATATTATATTTTTATCTGCCACCCCTGGCAGCACAACTCAGAGGGAAGGGACTGGATTTGTCTGGAAGGACCCGGCCCAGAAAATCCAGTTGAGAAGGTTGCTGGTTTTCTTCTTCCTCAAAGACCCCAAACTCCTTGGGGGGCTGCCCTCTTCCCACCCCATCCTCGCCCCTAGATGGGTTCCCCAGGAGAGGGAGGGAAGAACCCCGCCAAGGCTCCCCATCACCTCAAACTCTCCCTGTCCATCCCCTTTCTGGATCGGATACATTTCCTCACTTGCCAGCAAGGAGAAAACCTTTTCTCCCACTTGGCCTCCCCTCCCCGATCCCTTCTGGGCCACACCTGGCACAGTCCTTTGAACTGGCAGTTTGGGCTCAGTCTCCATTCCCAGCTGCCTTTGTTGGAGGGGGTGGGGGTAGAAATCAACACATTGTTTGATGCCTCACATGAGCAGGCCGCCACAAATCAACCCCTGCAACCCCTGCACACCATCCTGCTCTGCACACATCCTCCCCTCTGAGTCTCCCCACAACCTGTCCCCATTTGACAGACGAGGACACTGAGGCTCAGAGAAGTCAGGGCCTCGCCCCAGGTCACACAGCTGGTGAGTGGTGAGCCGAGGTCTCTTTCAAGGACTTCAGGGTTGCCCAGAGCATGCTCTCGCCTCCTCGGAGAGCTGGGCTCCCCGCAGAGGTGACCAAGCCCTGCGGGGAGGGGCTGAGCGGCTGAGGCTCCCAGCCCCTCAGCCCACGAGGTCTGTTCACACAGGAGCTGGTGCTGCAGCCATCTGGTGAAGCCTCATCCCACCCCCTGCAGCTGGGGCCTCGAGTGACATTTCCTCTCTGAGGATCAGCCTCCGCCTTGGGGCTGGGGGAGAGGGAGGAAGAGGGGCCCCTTGCACCCATGGGAACTTGGAGAAATCTGTGTGTGGGGCTCAGGAGCAGACAAGCCCCCTTTCAGAAGCAGCGCCGCCACTCAGCAAGGTCCTGGGAAAGTCATTTCATGACTCCAAGTCTCAGTTTTCTCATCCCCAATAGGATCAACAATACTTGCTACATCACAGAGCTGAAGGAAGGGTTAAAAATGGCCTTAAAAAATATAAATAGAGACTTTCCTGGAGGCCCAGTGGTTAAGACCCCACACTTCTAAAGCAGGGGATGCAGATTCGTCCCCTTCTCCTCCTGCCTTCAATCTTTCCCAGCATCAGGATCTGGGAAGAAACTGAGGCAGAGGGAATTCCTGGTGGTCCAGTGGTTAAGACTCAGCACTTCACTGCTGTCGGCTTGAGTTCAATCCGTGGTTGAGGAACTAAGATTCTGTACGCTGTGCAGCATGGTCGGAAAAAAGGAAAGAAACAAACTGAGGCAGATAGATGAAGTCACTCACTCAAGGTCACTGAGGTCAAAGTAATTCTCAGGGCTCAGGGCTCAGGGCTCTTATGTGTAAAGCGCATAGCACAGAAGTGCTCAAAAAACCTCCACATCAGGAATCACCACCTGAAATGGCCCAGGAAAAGAAAGATGTTAACAAGTGGACCAAAAATCCAGAAACAGGCCCAGGGAATTTAGTATAAGATATGGCACAATTTCAGATTATATGTATAATCCATAGACAGAAAAAATAAATTATTTCATAAATGGCATGGGGATAAGATTTAGCCACCTGGAAAAAAAATCATGAGACTGCTCCATACTTCATACCTTACACTAGCATGAATTACATCCAAGATTTAAGTGGAAACAATAAAACATCAACAATACTAAAATAAATCGTCAGAAAAAATGTTTTTATCTCAGTGTAGGAAAGATCTTGCTATGACACAGAACCTAGAGGTCATAAAATAGGAGATGGATAAACTCACCTGTGTAACAATAAGAAACTTCTCATGGCAAAGCCTAGAATAAATGACAATGAATGTCATAAACAACTGGGGACACAGGTGGCCCATTTTGTGAAGGTTCATCAAGCTGCACACTTCTGATTTAACACCAAGTATTTTATACATTGAGAAGGGCGGTGTGGCAACCCACTCCAGTAGTCTTGCCTGGAGAATCCCCATGGACCGAGGCGCCTAGTGGGCTACAGCCCATGGCGTCCCAAAGAGTCGGACACGACTGAGTGACTAAGCCCAGTACAGCACAATATGTTGTACGTTTTTATTTTTTAAAGAGGGAAATGACAAATCGGGACAACATGTTTGCTCCTCATATCATAGATGAAGTGTCTTTCCCCAATATGTAAAAAGTTCTGAGAAACAAATAAGAAAGACTACTCAAAAATTTGGCAATGGACAAGTCACAGAAAAGAGTATACAAATGACTCTTAAACATATGAAAAGATGCTCAACTTTTTCTTATAATAAGAGAAATGCAAACTATAACTACAGTTAGATGCCAATTTTTAACTGACAGTTTGGCAGAAGATGAAAGGGTTCTATCGCACTGAGCTGGCAAGGATGTGGGGAGATAGGAGCTGTGGATACCGCTCGTGGGAGTGTCAACTGCCCTCCTCCCCCAAAGGGGAATTTGGCAATATCTATCAAAATCACACTTGCTCGTTCATTTTGATCAAATGACTCCACTTCTAGGGATTTGTTATGCAGAGATACTCCCAGGAATAAGATTGTTATTGCCTCTCAATGTGTGTAAAGTAAATTACTGGAAACAATCTAAGTGGCTATCACTAAACAACTGAAGTACATCCATATAGTGACAAACTATGGATCTGTTAAAAGAAAAAAAACCAACAAAGAATGAGCAAAATTTGGGGATATGCACAGAACAATCTCTAATACACTGTTGCATGAAAAAAGCAACATACAAAGAACATATAGAATTATACCCTTTATTTTAAAAAGGAGGGGTGGATAATATGCACATACATGTATTTGCTTATATATGTGTGAAAGATCTCCGGGTAACATAACACCTACGATGCCTTGTGTCAAGAACTTAGTGGCAGGGTATGGGGCAAAAGAGGAAGACTTTCCACCGTATACCCTTTAGTACCTTTGGGATTTTGAAGCACAGAAATCTAATACCTATTTTTTTTAACTTTTTATTTTGTATTAGGGCATACCTGATTAACCGGAGAAGGCAATGGCACCCCACTCCAGTACTCTTGCCTGGCAAATCCCATGAACGGAGGAGCCTGGTAGGCTGCAGTCCATGGCGTCGCTAGGAGTCGGGCACGACTGAGCAACTTCACTTTCACTTTTCACTTTCATGCATTGGAAAAGGAAATGGCAACCCACTCCAGTGTTCTTGCCTGGAGAATCCCAGGGACAGGGGAGCCTGGTGGGCTGCCGTCTCTGGGGTCACACAGAGTCGGACACGACTGAAGCGACTTAGCAGCAGCAGCAGCATATCTGATTAACAATATTGTGATAGTTTCAGGTGAACAGAGAAGGGACTCAGCCCTACATGTATATGTATCTAATACCTAGTTTTTAAAACATATTAAATTTTTATTTTAAAACTTTGAAAATAAAATAAACAGGGGAGGCTCTACCCAACTCTGGCCTGTGATTGCCACACAGTAAAGCAAAGCCAGTCTTGCTAGACCTGTCATGCTTCTAGAAGAAGTTGGAACTGAATTTCGTATGGAAATTACCTGTGTTCTTCATGGTGGCAACAGTGCAGAGCCCACTATGACACTCTCATTACTTGCTTCTTCATTAGTTACAGACCTCTGATTTGAAGTCACGATGTGATCACATTAAACAGAAAAAGTATTTCCTGGCCTCCTCTGCCATTAGGATTAGCTAGTGAAATAGAATCTGTGGTCTCCCTGAGTGGAGATACACAAAATCTGGAATAGGGGCTTTGAGCTGGTGGGAGAGGTGCCCATTTTGCCTCACCCTGCTCTTCTTCTTCCTGCTGAAGCACAGATGTGAGCACTGGCAGCCATCTTGTGACTCTGAGGATGGAGCCAAGAGCTGAGGACGGTAACACAGAAATACAGAAGGAAGCTAGGTTCTTGATAATACTGTGGAGCTGGCACACACACTTGGACTGGGCCTACTTGCCTTGTAGGGCACATTCACATAGCAGACATGGCACGTTCACATGTGCATGTCACCATTTTCTAGACTACAATAGTGGAAAGTCTTGTTTGAACAAAATCAGCATAATCACAACAATGTCTTTCAACAAGTGGAAAACAGTCTTGGAGAATGGGGTATCTTTCTCTAATTTGGACAAAGAATTAGATTCTTATTTGCCTAAGCTAGTATAGTCAGGTCTCAATCAATTGTAAATCCAACTAACCCAGCAACTAATTTTTAAAAATTAAATAGAAAAAAATCCACCCTAAAATTCATATGAAATCTCAAGAAACCCTGAATAGCCAAAACAATCTTGATAAAGAACGAATTTAGAAAACTCATACTTTCTGATTTCAAATTTTATTACAAAGCTACAGTAATCAAAACAGTGTGGTACTGCCATAAAGACAGACATATATATCCATGAAATAAAATAAGTCCTCAGATATACGGGCAAATGATTTTCAACAAAGTTGTTAAGACCATTCAATGGGAAATGGATAGTCTTTTTGACAAATGATATTAAGAAAGGTGGATATCCACATGCAAAAGAATAAAATTGGGGACTTCCCTGGTGGTCCAGCCAATCCAGGAGACAGAGTTCTGATCCCTGGTCCCTGGTCCACAAGCCAAGGGGCAACTAAACCCACGTGCCTAGAGTGCATGCTCTGCAACAAGAGAAGCCACCACAATGAGAAGCCACCACAGTGAAAATCCAGCACAGTCAAAAATAAATAAGCACCAATCTTTTAAGAAGTAGAATAAAGTTGGGCCTTTACATAACACCATATACAAAAATTAATTCAAACTGGGTAAAACACCTAACACTGTAAAAACTCCTAGAAAAAAAAACATAGGGGAAAAGCTTCATGAATCGGATTTGGCAATGAATTCTTGAATGTGACACTAAAAGCACAGCAACAAAAGCAAAAAAAAAAAGATAAAAGGGGCTACATCAAACTTAAGAGGTTCAGCGTCTCAAAAGGTATAATCTAAAAAAAAAAAAAAAAAAAAAAGGTATAATCTACAGAGTGAAAAGGCAACCTACAGAATGGGAGACAATATATAAAGAATCCCGCAACTCAACAACAAAAAAACAATAGCCAGATTTTTAAAATGGGCCAAAGTCTTGAATAGACATTTCTCCAAAGATGATACACAAATGGCCAATACGCATCATTAATCATTAGGGGAATGCAGAAAAATCACAATGAGATATCAGCTCACAGTTATTAAGATGGCTGCTATAAAGAAGATTTTTTTTAAAAATCAGAAAATAGAGAATTCTCTGGCAGTCCAAGTGGTTAGGACTTGGTGCTTTCACTTCCCATGGGCCCCAGTTCAATTCCTGGTAGGAAACTAAGTTCCTGCAAGCCACATAGCACAGCCAGAAAGCAAACAAATAAACAAAAAATAATAAGTGTTGGGGAGGAGGTACGGAAATTGGAACCCTTGTGCACTGTTGGTAGGAATGCAAAATGGTGCAGCCATTATAGAAAACAATATGGCAGTTCTTTAAAAAATTAAAAATAGAATTAGCATGCTGCTGCTGCTGCTAAGTCACTTCAGTCGTGTCCGACTCTGTGCGACCCCATAGGCAGCAGCCCACCAGGCTCCCTGGTCCCTGGGATTCTCCAGGCAAGAGTACTGGAGTGGGTTGCCATTGCCTTCTCCAAGAATTAGCACATGATCCGTCAATTCACAATAGCCAAGAGGGGGAAGCAACCATCCATCAACAGATGAACGGATGAGCAAAATGCAGTGTATGCATACAATGAAATATAATTCAGGCTTTAAAAGGAAGGAAATCAAGGGCTTCTGGGGTAAAGAATCCGCCTGCCAATACAGGAGACATGGATTCGATCCCTGGTCTGGGAAGATCCCACATGCCTCAAGTAACTAAGCCTGTAGGCCCAATTATTGAACCCGTGCTCTAGAGCCCAGCAGCTGCAACTATTGAGCCCCCGTGCTGCAGCTACTGAAGTCCACGCACCCTAGAGCCTGTGCTGTGCAACGAGAGGAGCCACCGCAATGAGAAGCCCGAACACCACACGGAGGAGCAGACCCTACTCACCACAACTACAGAAAAGAGCTCTCAGCAACCAAGACCCAGCACAGCCAAAAATAAATAAATACAATTATTGAAAAAAAAAAAAAAAAAAAGGAAGGAAATCATGTCTCATGCTATAGCGTGGATGAACCTCGAGGACATTACGCTAAGTAAAATAAGACCATCCCAGAGGGACAAATACTGTATGACTCCACTGATATGAGATCGCTCAAGTCAAATGCATAGAAACAGAAAGTAAACTGGTGGTTGCCAGGGGCTGGGGGAATGGGAATGGGGAGTCGTTTGATGGGCCTAGTTTCGGTTTTGCAAGGTGAAAATGTTCAGGGGACCTGTTGTACAACAACGTGAATTTATTTAACACTACTCAACTGTGCACTTAGAAATGGTTAGGATGGTGAACCTTCTGTTACATGGGTTTTTTTTTAACTACAAGTTTTTTAAAAAAATAAACACTGTAAAGGGTCAGCAGGTTGCCATCCTTCTCTTAGATAGTGCTTCCCTGAGGCTGAATGTATTAGGGCTGCAAGAGCCGTGGGGAACTTGTCTCTTAGGGGCGCATATGCTTGTCTGAGGCTCTCTCTGTCTGTCTTTACTGAATTTGTTATAATATTGTTTCTGTTTTATATTTGGGGTTTTTGGTCACAGACCTGCAGGATCTTAGCTCCCTGACCAGGGACTGAAGCCACACCTGCTGTGTGGGAAGACGAAGTCTTAACTGCTGGACCACCAGGGAAGGCCCTTAAGCTCCCTTTTAATTCATTCATTCAACAGTACTAATTGAGCACTTATTCTGTGCCAATATCTATGCCAGGCCCCGGAGTGACAGAGATGAAGTAGCTCACAGTCTACAGAGGGGACAAATGATAAACGCCAACTGCATAAAAAGATCAGTGTTACTGACTTTTCAGCCAATTCAGGGGGATGACGGGAACCAGGGTGACTTTGAGGGGGGACATGATTACTTGAAGATCTGAATGATGGAAGGAGGGGGCCATGTGAGGACATGGGAGAAGGGCTCCTGGCAGAAGGAAGGGCAAGTGCCAAGACCCAGGGGCAGAAATGAGCCTGGCCTGTTTGGGGAGGATGAGGCAGGAAGGCTGCGTGACTGACTCAGAGAGCAAGGGGGAGGTGAATGGTTAAAGTACTGGCAGCAAGCCCACGTATACGAAACAGAGAAAAAGCAGCGTTTTATCAGCATAAACTCTTTTTAAAAATCAGCATAAACTTGATTTGGGAGTTCAGATATATCATTAAATTTTATGGTAAAAATATATATTGTAAAACCATTATCCTTCAATTAAAAATAAATTTAAAACAACAACAAAAATACCAGGCAAAAATAAATTATAACAAAAATTTTGTCTTAGAGAAAGACTGGGTCAACAGACACCCCTCAAAGTCTGCTGTTTACCTCAATACATCCACTGTCTGCTGAATCTCTGAACTAGTTCCTTGGGAAAATTTAAAAACCACTGATCTGCATGGGTCCCATTGCCCCCAGTCAACCGCTGGGTGTACTGAGGCCCGGAGCAGAGAAGGAACTCCAAGTAAGGCCAGGGGAGAGCAGGAGTTAGGCCTGAAGGTAAGGCACACCTCTCCCCAGTGTGGGCTCGGTGGGCACGGGAGAGGACGCAGGCCACAGCCTATGACCCTTACTTTCACGGTAGGAGCCATGAGTGGTGGGACACTGGAGGGCCCTGAACCCACTTCCAGTATGGGGAGAAACCTCTCCCTCACCTACCCCCGCAGCCTGGGCACGAGTGTGGGGCCTGGGAGGGACAGCTGAGCGTCAAGCTAGTGGCCTGCTGACAGGGCTGGGAGTGTCTGAGCACAGCCACTTGTGCCTAGACCTTCCTCTCACTTCCTGCCAGTTTTCCAAGCCCGCCTCGGCCCTCTCCCATGATCCTCTGGGCCTGGCACCCCGTCTAGTGCATTTCTTTGAAGCCAAGAGTCTCCCTTGGGTTCTGTTGCTTGTTGTCTGGAACTCCGCATGATCTAGAGGGTCTCCCAAGCTGCGGGGCTTCCATCATCAGTCCTGTAGCCCCTTCAACGGCTGCTTGGGTCTCAGCTCTGTTACTGACTGGCTATGTGGTCTGGGAGAGGCAACCTCGGGCTCTGCCAGGCTGAGAGGGACATTGGCAGAGCAAGTAAAGGGCTCTCAGTCACTGACTGGCTCTGGGTTTCCTAAAATTCAGTTCTGAACCCACATTAAGGATCTTTACCGTATCCAGAACTGCCTGGATTCAGTCTTCCCATTTTTCTTTAAAATGACTTCCTTTTAAAACTTAATTTCAGGGACTTCCCTGGTGGTCCAGCAGTTAGGACTCCCTACAAGGGGTACTGGACTGCAAGGGGGTACAGGTTCATTCCCTGATTGGGGAACTAAGATCCCACAAGTTGCACAGCACAGCCCAAACAAAACAAAAAACTCAAATTCGTTTAAAAGTCAACTATGTGCTATATTCCTAAATGGAAAACCTGTATTAATTTCCTCAAACAAAAGGAAACCCTAAAAGACAAATCCATCAAAATCAAATGATTAAATTCTATCCAGCTGTCTTCACAGGGCATGGAGCTTGAGGCTTCCTCTCACTGCAAAAGGGAGATTAGCAAGTGTCTAGGTTGGATGGCATCATCGACTCAGTGGACATGGGTTTGAGCAAATTCTGGGAGATAGTAAAGAGCAGGGAAGCCAGCGTGATATGGTCCATGGGGTCACAAAGACTCTGACGTGACCAAACACATCAAGTGTCTAAGGATAATTAACCTTTCTCCATAGCCATAATCAGAATTGAGAAGAAAATTACTCTCTTTCCCCAGGATTTAAGGTGAGTTAATGACGCTACTGAAGGAGGGCATGGCAGCCCACTCCAGTCTTCTTGCCTGGGAAATCCCATGGACAGAGGAGCCTGGCAGGCGACAGTCCATGGGGTTGCAAGAGAGTCTGACATGACTTAGGGACTAAACAAGGACAATGCTGCCACTGTTTAAAAAGATGCGTACGCAGTGCACCTAGCTATTGGCAACGACCAGTCTAATCCAACCAGAGTCCTGTCACGTCAACAGTTCCTTCAGAGTGACCTTGGGCAGGTCACTCAACTTCTCTGTGCCTGTTTCCCCCTCACTAGAATAGGATAAATAACAGAATCCACTTCCTCAGGGTGCTGTGAAGATTAAAGCCGTGAATAGGAAAACCTGCGCTAGAGAAATGGCTGAGAAATCCCTGTGAAATAGATAAGCCCACCGCGTTATAGGCAGGACTCCTGAGGAGCAGGTAGGGGAATGGAGGAGCTCAGAGCATCTGGAAGCCCCCTTCCCTCAGCCCCTCACCAGACCCAGCCAGCCTCACCCCACCCCGAGCCCTCTCTCTCCCCTTCACTGGCCCCATTTCCCGCCCCCCAACCCCAAGCCCCTGCTCCAGCCAGGAGACTTGGTTGAATTCTCACAGGAACCCCAAAAGGGGAGCGGGTTATCAGGCCCAGTCCCCAGAGGGTAGGGCTGAGCCCTGAAGTGGTGATATAATTCCTGTCAGTCTCTGCAGCAGGGCCGGGAGGAAGACGCGGTGGATTCTGGGCTCCCCCATCCCCCATCCCCCATCCAGCCCGCGCCCCCCACACGCACTTTATCTCTAGGCGGCAGCAGCTGAGCCTCCTGGTATCTCTCTGATCCCCCAAATTTCCGGTTCCCCAAAGACAACTCAGGATGTGGGGAGGGAGGGGCAGGGAGAGGAGGAGGGAGACAGAGAACCAGAGAGAGAGAGAGACAGGGCAGAGAGACAGACGAGAGAGAACAGCTTCAAGACAGAAAAACAGATTGAGGCCTGCAGAGACACGGGACAGGGACCCAGAAGCACCCGAGACGAGACGGGAGGGCAGAAGAGGAGAGTGGCAAGTGGCACAGGCAGACAGGGGGCCAGAGTCAGAGCCTGGGGTGCAGGGTGTTGGGGGGACCCGGAAACAGAACGACAAGGCAGGCCTGAGAGCCAGTGGGAGAGGGTGAGAAGCGCTCAGAGGCCCCGCCAGGGCGCACGAGGACCCTGGAGGCAGGAGGGGCTCCGAGCCCCCCTCTCGCGCAGAGCTCAGAGGACTCCCAGCCTCCACAGGGCCACAGATGCTCCAAGCATCCACTCCTCAGGCTCACGTAGTCTGCGTGTCCTCGAGAAGAGGACTCAGCTCAGGCCCAGCTGCTCACAGCCCCAGAGCTAGCAGCCCATTTGAAGTCCTGCCAGGATGTGAGTTCTGAGTGGCCTCGTCTACCCGCTGAGAGACAGAGGTGGACAGAGAGGCCGAGGGGGCATTTGGTGGGTACAGATGGAGGCACTCGGGAACAGGAGTTGCTTGGACCACTTGGCCAATCCCCTGCTTGGTCTGGCCACCTGCCTTCTCTGAGCCTCAGTTTCCTCATTTGTAAAATGGTGATAATGAGCAGAACTTACTCAGGGTCACAGAAGCCACCGAACATATGTGAAGTGTGTGGCATCTCGCGTGGCCTATTCAGTGCCTGCAGGTGGGCCTTGTTGAAGGTCGATGATCCACAGCATCCTGTCTAGATGAGTCAGGGCCCTTTCATTTGCAAATGACAGAAACCCAGCTGGAGCCGAGCCAAGTGAGGGGTGGTTATTCACTCCTGTAACTGAGCAGTTCATGGGTGGCGCCAGTTTCAGGAACGAATGGATCCAGGACCTCAACCCACAGTCTCAGAAGCCTTTTTCCCCCTGCCTGGTGCTGCTCACCTCTGTACTGCCTTCTCCCTCACAGGTGCCCTTCACATGGTGGCCCCTGGCAGCTCCAAGCCCACATCCTCCCTGTTGAGGGGTCACAGGAGAGAGAGAAAGAGACAGCCTTAGTTCCAAAAGTTTTGGCCAAAGTCCCTATGCCAATGATTTTTATGATTACTTTTATTTATTTATTTAGGTTGCACTTGTCTTCCTTGCTGTGAGCAGGTTTTCTCTAGTTGCATCGAGCGGGGGCTACTCTTTGTTGCGGTTCACAGGTTTCTCATCACGGCGGCTTCTCTTGTTGTGGAGCACAGGCTCTGGGCACATGGGCTTCAGTACTTGCAGGACTTGGGCTCAGTAGCTGTGGGGCTTAGCTGCTCTGCAGCGTGTGGAATCTTCCTGGACCAGGGATTGAACCCATGTCCCCTGCATCGGCCGGTGCATCCTTAACCACTAGACCACCAGGGAAGTCCTGCCAAGCAGAATTTACTCTCTGTGGAATTTCTCCTTTGGTTTGCCTCTCTCTTTTCACCTTCTGCATCAACTTTTAGGGGCTTCCCTGGTGGCTCAGACATGAACTTCTAATATGGCCTCCCTCCCTCCCTTCCAAAGTAGGCCATGCTTTCATAAGTAACTTTGGGATTGCTGTGTGACCTGAAGCAAATCACTTAACTTCCCTGAGTCTATTTCTCTTCTCTACAAGAGGGGCTTCCTCATACCTCATACCTCACTTCCTCACTGAGTGTTGTGAGACTCAGTGAAATCATGAGTGCGGTTCTCAAAATAATGTGAGAACCCCAAATGTGAGATGTCATCTCAACCACTATCTTCCCTTCTACCAGCAATAGCCCCTAATTTTCTTTGGGCGCCTTCTGCATTTCCAATCCCTCAGAGAGGAGCATAGGACCCAAATCAGTCAGCTTATGGCATTCTCCCGGCCAATGATTGATTCAGGCAGTCTCGTACGTGTGTGCTAAGTTGCTTCAGTCATATCTGATTCTTTGAGATCCCAAGGACTGTAGCCTGCCAGGCTCCTCTGTCCATGGGATTCTCCAAGCAAGAATACTAGAGTGGGTTGCCATTTCCTTCTCTAGGGGAATCTTCCCAACCCAAGGATTGAACCCATGTCTTTCATGTCTCCTGCATTGACAGGCAGGTTCTTTACCACTAAGTGCCACCTGGGAAGACCAGGGAGTCTTGCGACCCAAGCTAAGTTCATTAGAGTAAGTTTACGGCTTTTGTTGGAGATGCTGGGACATCCCTCCCCTCCCCCCACCCTGCCACTGCCCCAAGGCTGGAAACTGGAAAGACATATTCCCTGCAGCTGCTCGAATCATCACATGACCACAAGGAAGATAAAACAAAATCAGTGGAGAAAGGAGAGATGAAGAGGAACTAGAAGTTAGTGGTGATACTTAGGCCTCTGACTCCAGCCATACCTGAGTTCCAACCTTCTCGCATTGTAGGTAGACGCTTTACCATCTGAGCCACCAGGGAAGCCCTTCTCAGCAACAAGGGATTCCATTCTTTACTTTCAGGGACACCTTGTGGCGCTAGGGACCCCAGAATAAGAAGGTTTTAAAACTTAAGTTTGGGACTTCCCTGGTGGTCCTGTGGCTAAGACTCCTCACTCCCATCGCAGGGGGCCTGGATTCGATTCCTGGTCAGGTAATAGATCTCACCTGCTGCAACTAAAGATTCTGCATGACACAGCTAAAAAGATTCCTGCATGTCACAACTAAGACCTGGCGCAGCCAAATGAATAAATAAGTTCTTTTTTAAAAAAAAATCATGCTTTAAGTAATTAGCCTCCAATTAAAATAAATAAATTTATATTTTAAAAAACCCAAAACTTAAGTTCAACATCCTCAAAGAATCCCAAAGCCCAGAAATCTCGTAGCAGAGTTAGGATTCAAACTTCAGTCTCCTCACTTGTGTTCCAGTGCTCTTGCCACCAAACTTGGTTCTTTTTCTGGAATTCTTGCTTATCAGCTCTAAGACTAATAATACCAAGTAAGTAAAGAAAAAGTTAAGAAAAATACAGAAGTATTTCCCTACAGGGTTGAGGAGGGAGATAGGCACAGGACAAATGGGTTACCAGCCATAAAGTGTGCACCCAGGTGTCTCTGAGGGATAGTTAGAAGGTGATGAAAAAGGTGAGTTTCACACATTGATCACCAGCCCAGGCTAGCCTGATTATGGTTGGGATTTGGTGGAAATGAGAGGAGCCATGGCTATCCACTAAGAATCGTTTTGTGGCAGAAGAAAGCCTGGCTCAAACTGGCTTAACTGAAAAAAAAAAAAAAGACTCATCAAGGAGTAATGCCTTCACGCACAATGGATCATTGGATGTGGGACTTTATACAGCTGTTAGGACTCAATTTTTCTATTTTTATTTCTGTTGACTCTGCTTTCCTCTCCAGAGTCTTCATTCTCAGGCAGGCTCCTTCCAAGTGGAAGCCTGCAAAAACTCTAGGTCTATGTCTTATGGGCTTAACATCCCCGGTGGACAACCTGCTAGAAACTCTTCCCCATTAGTTCTACCCAAAATCTCAGGAATGTGTCTCATTGGCCTAAATTTGGGCATGCGCCCTTCTATCAACCAATGGGTGTGGTCAGGGGGTGGGATATAATGAATGATTGGCCAGTTCTGGGTCATAGGCACATCTAAGACTTCAGTTCCACCTGAGCCACATAGACGTTTCAAATCCAGGTGGCATCATTGAAAGAAGAAGGCATGGATACAGACAAGGAAAACAAAAGAGGTCTTCTATAGATGTTAAAAAGGTGGCCAGCAAAATGCTAATAATAATTTTTTTTTAAGGTTCTGAAGGTAAACATATTTGGGGAGTACTAAGTTAGACAAAGAGTCATAGGCGCCCTCAGAGCCAGGAACTCATCCGACCCGGCCAGAAGGATTCAGAGAAGGCGGTTTTCCCAAACTCTTCTGAATGCAGAATACTTTCTCGAGGAGCTTCTCCCAGGATTCATGGGCCACACAGTGCATTTTGAGAAAAACGGGATTGCCCCAAGCTCTTTATTTATGGCTACACTGGGTCTTTGTTGCTGCACGCAGGCTTTCTCTAGTTGCAGTGAGTGGGGCTACCCTCTAGCTGAGGTGAGCAGGCTTCTCACTGCAGTGACTTCTGTTGCAGGGCACGAGACTCTAGAGCACAGGTTCAATAGTTGCGGTGCACGGGCTTAGTTACTCTGCTGCATGTGGGATCTTCCTGGACCAGGGATCGAACCTGTGTCCCCTGCATTGGCAAGTGGATTCTTAACCACTGGACCACCAGGGACGTCTCAGCCCAAGTTCTTGTAGCAGGCACTGACAGTGCCTTGTCGGTCTGCACCTCCTCACCATTTCAGGGTGCAGTGGCCCACGCATCTGCCAGAACCTGCCTTCCTCTGTTCCAGGCTTGCTGGGGCCATGGAGCCCACTGTGTCCACATAGGTGGGAGGCCAGAAGTTCTAGAGAATAAACAGCCCCGGCCTGTCCTGGAACTTCCCTCAGTGGTAACTAGTGGGAGATGTTGTCAAACACCGCAGCTCCCTCCCGGGGCAGCATGGCTCACACCCACCCACTCCACTAGGCTCCCAGCCTGCCCCCGCTCCTCTTCTCACCGGGCTGTGACTGCAGGGGTAACTGGCTCTTTCATGAACCCTTTGTTAGCTGCCATCTCTTTCCTATCTCACTTTCCTGTCATTGCTTTTGGGACCACCTCCCAAATAAACAATTTCACTGGGACCCTTGTCTCAAGGACTTCTTCTGACCCTAAATCAAGAGAGTTGTTACCTCCTGATGGCCTTTTTTCTTTTAATTTATTATTATTTTTTTTAATGTTTAATTTGATGGTGGCGGTTGTTTAGTCACTGAGTCATGTCTGACTCTTGCAACCCCATGGACTGTAGCCTGCCAGGCCCCTCTGTCCATGGGATTCTCCAGGCAAGAATACTGGAGTGGGTTGCCATTCCCTACTCCAGTGGATCTTATATATTTTCCTGACGGCCGGACTTCCCTGAAGACTTTTAATTATATTTGTTTGGCTGTGCCGGACCTTAGTTGCGGCACGCAGGCTCTTTAATCTTCCTTGCGGCATGAAGGATCTCTAGCTGCAATACTCGGAGTCTTCCAGTTCAGGCATGGGGAATCTTAGTTGTGGCATGTGGGATCTAGTTCCCCGACCAGGGGTCAAACCCAGGCTCTATGCATTGGTAACTTGGAGTCTTAGTCATCAGGGAAGTCCCCAAAGGCCTTTAAAACACCCAGTTATCTCCCCAGCAATTCTAGAAAACATTCTCTGACTTATCACTAAATCTACCTTTCCTCCAACAGAGTTAAAAGGAAAAAAAAAATTTTTATTTCTGCTTCCCAGCTTTTAGAACTCTACCTCCTGACCACCCCCACGGTGTGAAGTGGGAACCCTAGCCTCAGCACTGCAGACTTCCTGGCTTTGACTGTCTGTTCTTCCCGGCTCACCTGTTGGTGGAAGCAAAGCCACATTCTCTTGCTGATCCAAGAAACATCAATGGGAAGCTGCTCAGTCCCTCCAGGAACACCTACCCCCCACCCCCCACAATCCACCAAGCCAAGGACCAGAGTCACCTTGGGCTTCCCTGAGCCTCACAGCCCATGACCAACCCATCACCACGTCCCTTGCCTCTGCCTCTCAAACATTTCCTATTCTACCTCCTCTCACCACTGTCCCTGCCCCTTCTTCAGCTGGCCCGCCGTTTCTCATGTAGATGAATCCAGCAGCCGCCTCACTGATCCCACCTCAGGGCCTTGCCTTCGCTGACCGTAAGGCCTGGAGTGCCATATGCAACTCACCTACTTGGCACAGACTGGTGCCTCTCAGCCTCCTATTCTCTGCCTCCTAAAGCTGCCCTATTTTCTGCCCCCATCCATTTCCCCCTTAAGCCTAGGTCTTTCTTCTTACTATAAAATCATTCAGACATGCAAACACTTGAGAGGCTCACATATCGTACACCTATGTATCCAACCTTGTTTCAAAACAAGACATTATACATATCACGAGGGCCTTCTTGAACCCCCTTCCCAGGAACCCTCCCCCTCTGGCCTGTGGTAACAACCACTCTCCTGAGTTTGGTATTCCTCATTCCTTTGTGTATCTTTTATTTTCTGACTGGGCTGAATAGCTTGTGGGATCTTAGTTCCCTGAACAGGGATTGAACCCAGGCCCACAGCAGTGAATGGATGGAGCCTTAACCACTGGACCACCCAAGAATTCCCTCGTTTGCCTATACAGATCTTTCATGTTTCATTTTTAAGTTTATATAAATAAAACAATGTTTTCCTTTGCCCACTCCACATCCTGTTGGTGATATTCATTGGAGTTGACAGATGTTTCTCCAATCCAGTTTTCTCTGCTGGTGGGTTTCCACCGTGTCACTAGACTGCACCTCCACGTCCACTCCCCCAGTGACGGCCTCTGCCGTGTCCACTGTGGGCCATTACAACCTGCCCTGAGCCCCTGGGGCCCACCCCCTTAGCCCATGTGCTGGTTTGTGCAGGTTTATATCCAGGGATTTTGCTCAGCAAGGGGACACACCGTCTTCAGCTTGACAGATGCTGCTAGATGACCCTCAGGGTGACTGCACCAACATAACCTTCTGGTAAACTCTTTCTGTGCCTCAGCCCAGGCAGGAAGGTGCCTCTGCCCTTTAATGGCATTTGGAATTATTTCAGGTTTGGGTTGTTTCATTTATTTATTTATTTGGCTATGCCACATGGCATGTGGGATGTTAGTCCCCAAACAGCTTGTGGTTATCTTAGTCCCTAGACCGAGGGATCGAACCCATGCCCCCTGCAGTGGAAATCCAGAGTCTTAACCAGTGGCCCACCAGGGAAGAACCCTTCTTCCTTTTAACTACCTCCAAACAAAATGACTTAATACCACCTGTTGACATCTAGCTTGTCAAGCCCCTCCCCAGACCTCCTTCCTCCACTTTTATAACGGGCCTCTCACAACCTCCCCGCCTGGGGCAGCCAGCAGCTAGTATAACACCCAGAGCAAAGGTGTTGCCAGCAATGACTCTGAAGACCAACAGGCAAACATCTCACCCTAGATTTGCCATTCTAGCTGTGTGCCTCTGGGCAAACCACTTTTCCTCCCTGAGCCTGCCTTTTCTCACCTGCAAAATGGGGATACGGGATAGGCACCTTCGCTGACAACAGGGGCATGATGATGATAAAATAAGCCTGGAGATGAAACAGGCACTCCATAGAGGAGCTGTGACTATCACCTCTGGAGCCCACAGCTTTGCAAAGGATGCCAACGACTCTGCCTACTCTAGTTGTGTGAGACAGAAACCCCCCATCAAGCCGGTTGAAGGAAGCTGGTCATTTATTGGCCCAAGTAACTGGCAGTTGGAAGGGATGTCTTGCTTCAGCTCTGACTGGGTCCAAGCATTCTGACACCACCAGGAAGCCAGCCCTGCCCATCTCCAGGCTGTCTCTCCCCTTCATGCTGGCTTTGTTCTCGGGAGACTCTCCAGGGTGGGCGGGGGGCTCCAGGGCCACGTTCTCCCTGCTCCACGACTACCATGAACAAGAAAGCTCCTCCTTCCTGATGCTTCTTGCCCACATCCAGCGCTGGGCCTCACTCTGGCCAGGCTGTCACACGCTCACGCAGGGAAGCCAGTCACAGCAACCAGGGTATCCACCAGACCCTGCGACTTGGAACGGGGTCTCAGAACAGCAGTCGTAGAACCACCACTTGGGAGCTCCTTAGGAATGCAGAGTCCATCCAGGCTCCATCCCAGATTGACTGAATCTGAATCTGCATTTTAGCAAAACCCCCCGTTTGTACATCCAAGCCTGAAGAAGACTGTGCTGCCCGTTAACATTTTCAGGCACTTAGACAATTTTTTAAAGTTCTGTTTTATTAAGAACCACAAAAATTAAGAATTAAGAAGGTCCTCTGAGGTCAGTGAGTTAACTCCTTTATTTTAAAGATGGAGAAACTGGGAGCCAGTGGGGAAAGCCTTGCTCTAGACGCCCACCCAGTGCTTCCTCACACCCCCTTCTCCCATCATCACAGTCGTCGCCAGCCCCTTCCAAGGACTATTGTGGGGAGACATGTCCGAGCCCCAAGAGTGCCAGCCGGGGTCAGAAACAGCCTCACTCAGAAGGCGACGAGCCCCAGGCTTCATGCAGTCACTCACATATACCTGGTCGGGACCTTTGGGAGCACGAAGGGCCTGTGAGAATGGAGATCCAGAAACACACATGCATTCACACAACCACACAAGCCTTCAGACACAGCCCACCCAAACCCTGACTCGGACCCACTGGCCAGCCAAAGCCAAGAGCACTCAGACTACACCAGCCTTTATTCTCTGGCAGAGGAGGGCTGGGGCCGGGGTGGTTCACTCTCAGGCTGCGTCAGAAGGTGCAGAGCTCGGGGGCCACAGAGACTGGACCCCAAAGTGACAATAAGTTAGGGGGGAAATTCTCAGGCTTTTGTCAGGCCGCAGCCGGGGCAGGGTGCCAAGTAGGGCCCCGCAGAGCCACCGCCAGCCTCCCAGCTCAGCACTCCCAGGCGAGGCTGATTCCAGAACAGGCACGGCCGCACGCTGAAACACAAGAGGACGGGGATATGGGGAGGGGCTGTGAGTCAGGGGGAGGTCGTCGGTGGGGTCAGAGGGGGTCCCCAGAGTCAGACAGAGAGGGCTGAGAGGGTGGGAAGGGTCAAGGGCCTGCAGGCCCAGGGCAGGGCAGGGATGGGCAGGACGGGACCTCTCACCAGGCCCTCAGTTCAGCTACAGATTCTCGTAATCCGGAGCTTCCTCGTCCTCCACCTCCTGGGAATTCTGGGTGTCTGTGAGGAAGGGGAGGCTCCTCTTCAGCTCCTAAAGCGAACCCACCCCTATCTCCAAGGCGGCTCCCTCAGGGTCTGCCCCACCTCCCCCACCCCCTCCACACACACACACACACAGACACACACCAGGCTTGGTTTTCGCCCCGGGCTGCAGCTCCTGGGACACGTTCACGTATTCCCGACTCCCATCTGTGGGGACAGGTCAGAAGGAGGGACAGCCACACCCAAAGAGGGACAGGTCACACAGAGGATGCGAGAGCAAGAGGACACCCAGGCAGAGGGCGAGGGAGCCACAAGGGGGGCAGGGGACTGGAGACACCCACCCCAGGATGGCATGGGAGTAAGGATGGGGTAGGGGGCGAGAGGGAGGGAGCAAGGGATGGCAGACCCCAGGAGGGCATCAGGAGGGCCGCCCACACTCACTCAGAGATGCCTCGGCACTCTCCTCACTCTCAGGAACATTCACGTAATCTTCCCCTGACTCCACTAGAGGAAAAGCATGGGCGCCCCGGGCACTGTTACCCAGACTCCCCAAATGCAGACACCCAAGACTTCCCACGTAACCAGCCCGAGACTCCCTGCACACAGACTCCCCCCGACCAGAGATCACGCCCACCGTCAGCCCGGAGTGGTAAAGGGAGGCCGGCCCTGTGACGCCCATGGCCGTGGAAAGAACCTGGGCAACTTAACCAGAACTGATCAGAGGAAAGAGAACTGTGGGAGGAGAGGCAACAGATCCCAGCGCGTCCCCCAGGCTGGTGAGCAGGGACACAGGGAGCAGCTCGGGGCGGCGGGGCAGGGCGGCACGTGTGGAGAAGGAGACAGCACGCAAGGCTGGGTGGTGTCAGGGGCGTCATCAGCCCCACTGGCTCCTCCTCCTCAGCCAGGCCTGCCCTGACCCCCTCCCCTGTCCTCGTCCCTTCCTGGTGCCTCGCGCCATTGACGCCATCTTATTCTTTCAGGGGTTGACTTATTTTCTCCATGAGGCTGTGGACAGGCAGGTTTCGGAGCCAGACTGCCCAGGTTCAAGTCCAGCCTCAGCATTAACTAACCTCAGATGATCTACCTAACCACTCCAGTCCTCAGTTTCGTAAAATAGGGTGAGAAACAGTACCCACCTCAGAGGGGTGTTGTGAAAATGGTGAGTTAAATAAAACAAGGTCTGTCATACAGTAAGTGCTGCCAAGCTTCTGTTAAATACACAAATCATTGTATAGATGGGATAAGTGAGAGGCAGGAGGGGAAGGGAGAAGCTCAAAAGCCCCTGGGAATTGTGAGGTTTAATATTAATAAGTTGGTTGGGAAGATCCCCCGGAGAAGGAAATGGCAACACGCTCTAGGATTCTTGCCTGGGAAATCCCATGGACAGAGGAGCCTGCTGGGCTATAGTCCACGGGGTTGCAAAAGAGTCAGACATGACTTAGTGACTAGATAACAACAACAAATACACATAAAACTCTTTAGTTGCGCATGTACGAGGTCCTCAGTAATGCGAGCTGCTTTAATCATGACTGTATCTCATTCAGTTCAGTTCAGTTCAGTTGCTCAGTCGTGTCCGACTCTTTGCAACCCCATGAATCGCAGCACGCCAGGCCTCCCTGTTCATCACCATCTCCCGGAGTTCACTCAGACTCATTAGCAGTGATTATTTCAGGGGCAACCAGTGAGTATGATGGCTGAATTGTGTGAGTAGATGGACGAACATGAATGAGTGAATGAATGAATGAAAATAAGCACTTGGACAGATGGTTTGGGGCCCAAGAGAGAGGCCATGAGTTAGGGATGATGCGGATGGCAAATAAAGCCAGGGTGTGGACACGATGGCACAGAGCAAGCATAGAAGGAAAAGAGTAACGGACACTGAAGATCACAAGACACTGATAAAAGCCTCCAAGAGGCAGGATGAAACCAAAACGAAGAGCGAAAAGTAGCCCAAAGGAAACTGAAACAACACTGGAAGCAGAAGAAAACTTTCCAAAGAAACCCAAAAAAGACAGCTGATCATCACTATCCTTCGAGATCTGCAAGATGATATCACCTTCATAAGACAAGAGAGGAGGCTCTGAGAAAGGAATATTCAGAGATGAAGAAAGAGCTTTTGGACAAGAAAGACAAAAGCTCGGAGCCAAAAGAATAGAGTCAAGGAAATCTTGCAGACAAAAAGGCAAATGATCAAGAGGGAAGAGGAGAGAAAAGAAAAGAAGATCGGAGCCGGAAGTCCCCTAGCTGAAGGACAGGAGGGCTAGAAAGAGAGAAGCGAGAAGATGGAGGGGCACAAGGATCCAGGAGGAGAGGGAAGACCGAGGGGCCGCAGCACGGAGGGGCAGGGAGTGGTCAGACGGCCGACTCACTGGAGAAGGCGCTGTCTCGGAGGCCAGGTTTGCTGGACGCAGGAGCCGGTGAGACGGCGTTGCCAGTGCTGGTGGCCGGGTCCCTGTCAGGAAGCACCACCCTGCGGGAGTCAAGGGTCAGGTGAGCGAGGAGCCCTGGCCTCGGCCCCCTCCTCCCACCTGGCCACTCACAAGTAGCCCTCGTTGTTATAGTCTTCGTCATAGTCATCTTCGTCCGCATCCTCACAGGCTGCCTCTGGGGGTAACGACACAGGGTCAGCGGAGCCCAGGACGGGTCTTAGCCGCCTCCCAGCCGGGGCCACAGGGGTCCCAGTCACACCCTCGTTCTCGTAGCTGGCCACGCTGTTGGCTGCAGAGAGAACGCAAGAGGGAGACTGAGTCAGCTCGGAGGGGGCCTTTGCCCAGTGGTCCCAGCCCTGTGGGTCCTGCTCCAGGCTTACCACTATCTGAGTCCTGCCGGGACGACGCCATACGGTGGGAGCCTCCGAGGGGCTGCGGGGACCTTCTGGGCGTCAAAGGTCAGAGGTCATACTAGGGTGGGGCTCTAGGGGGAGAAGGCTTGCAACAGGGCAAGAGGCCCCCAATCCAAGGAGGTGAGGGGGTAAAAGGGGGGATTTGGTACTTACGGGATGGGGAGCAGGTCTGGCTGGCTCGGGAGCGGGTAGGGAGTGGTGGATGGCCGTGGGACAAGTGTGGCTGAGGACACAGGACCAAGCTGAAGGAATGACTCCACACCTCACGCCCCTACCCTGGACAAGGCCTCGAAAGGCAGACTGACCCCTGCCACCCCCAGGGCCCTGGAGAGGCCTGGGCGGGGGGACACGATCTACCTCCCCACCCCCAGCTCAGGCCATGTGGGCAGCCACAGCGGGGAAATGAACAAAAGCACACACTCTCCCAGGCCAGGGGACCCTCTCCCCGCACCCAAGGGAGGGGACACTCATGTACTCACGAGGCAGTTTGATCATGATGCTACTTGGGGTCAAACTGGCAGGAGAGACAGAGCTCAGGTCAGCAGCTGGGAGAGGCCCTGGACCCCACCCCAGGCCCCCAGGGGCCCAGCCCCACACGGGGCATTGAGGGAGTCGAACGGGGTCGACAAGGCAGACTCACCTATCGGAGACAGCAGTGTCGTATGAGCCTGGGGAAGAGAGGGCCCGTGAGGCAGGAAAAGAGGGTGACGAGGGCAGAGGGTGATGGAGTATGGGGCTCTCAGCGTCTCCGCGTGCAAGAAAGAGTTACAGACAGTTAAAGGGAAGGAAGAGGTCAGAGAATGGAGTGAGGATCCCTAGCAGTGTGTCTGGGCATCTGGTCAACCCACCGGCACCTACTCACCTGGCAGCTCCCGGCAACGGACACACAGAGCCATCAGCAACACGGCCAAGAGAGGCAGCAGCAGGGGCCCCAGCACGTAGACAGGCAGGCTGACCGCCTCCATCTGCTTGGACCAGGCCCAGCTGCTCGCTGCACACTCCTCCACAAAGAGAAGCAGCGGGCAAGGGCCAGGCCGGGAAGGGTACCGGCGGCCGGCTGAGAGCCTGAAGGCAGGGGTTCCTCTGGATCCCCTCCCCTCACTGGGCTGAGCGGGCGTCAGCGCTGGCTCTGGAAGACCCTGGACCCCAGGGTGGTCAGGCCAGGGCCTGGGCTGGAGTCTGGGGCACCAGCCACCCCTACACAGACCCTGTGCCCCAGCCCTACCTGCCCCTCGCTCCGCGCCCGCCTCTCCTCAGAGCCTGCCTGCCTGTGGCAGGAAGCTGTGGTGAGCGCCGGGTGAGGGCAGGAAATCATCGGGGCTCAGCCAGCTGCACCCGCCCCCTTCCCACCCCCACTCAGCCAGTGAGGAGGGGGAGGAGGCCACCTCAGGAGCCACCCTGGGCCCTCCAGAAGGGTCAGCTGGTTTCCCTGGCAAGGGGCAACTCATAGCGGGGGTGAGGAGGGAAAGATGCTTCCAGGCCAGCCAGTGGCCACGGCCTCCACAGCTGTGGCTCACGGAGGCAGCAAGGAGAGGCTCCGACACCGGGAATTCTGAGGGGCCCCTGGGTGTGCCCACCCCCACCTCGCCCTGGCTGGCCTGCGGAGGGCGGGCTCTAGGGGAGACACGGGCATGACTCACGGTCACACAAAGCCAGCTCACTCCACCCCAATGCTCACCGGCCCAGAAGGACAGGGCTTTGCCCCAGGGCCCACAGGGGTCACCCGACAGCCGCTGGGACCCTGGGGGTAGAGGGGGGGCATCCCCCACCATCCAGAGATCAGAGGTCCCTAACCCAGAGAGACTCCAGCAGGCACTTGGGGTTCTGGCTACAAATTTTATTCAGTTACAAATAGCACCGAGCCCCCAGGGCTGCTCCAGGGGCAGGGGCTACCCCGTCCCGAGCCCCCAGTGTCCCCACTTGGCCACCCATGTAGTGTGTGGGAGCTGGAACACGGCCCAAGGCCCCTCCCGGAAAACGGGCTAGCCGAGGAGTTGGGGCCTGGGCACCTCCTGGGGTGGGCCCAGGGCCAGCTGTGATAGGTCTGCAGATAGCAAGCGGTGATCCCTCAGATAAGCACACTGGACACAGGGACCCGGGTGGAGCGTCCTCGCTGGGGCACCACAATCCGGTCATCGGTGGGCCCGGTTTCAGGCAACAGACCTGCCACGGAAGAGAATCAGAGCCAGGGCTGGATGGACAGACAGACACAGGCCCAGAACGGGACAAACAAGCAGTGGCAAATGGACAGGGCAGCAGAGATGGGCACACAGCAGGGCATGAGCTCATGGGTCAGGCAGCCCCGAAGCCGAGGAAGGGGAGGGCTGAGGACTGAGAGAGGCCAGGTACACAGGGCTGGGCGGGCAGACAGACAGACAAGCAGGCAGCATCATGAAGCTAGACAGGGAACTGTGGACGGACAGAGGGGAGGCCCGACCGACCCTGCACGTGCAGCTGAGCCTGCCGGCGGTCGCTCTCGATGAAGATGGCGGTGCCCAGGAAGGCCGCGCCCCCGAGTGCCCCCACGAAGGCGCAGAGCATGAGTGAGAACTGCAGGGCCCGGAACTCGGACAAGAAGGAGGGGGGCCAGTCCCGGCGCAGGCGGTCAGAGATCTGCAGGGAGACAGGGAAAGAAAAGTCAAGAGAGGGACTTCCCTGGCGGTCCAGTAGCTAAGACTTGGCCTTCCAGCGCAAGGGGCGCGGGTTTGACCCCTGGTCGGGGAGCTAAGATCCCGCATGCCTCACAGCCAACAAACCGAAACATAAAACAGAAGCAATACTGTAACAAATTCAACAAACACTTTGCAGAATTTTTCATCAAAAAAATCTTAAAAAAAAAAAAAGAAGGAAAAGAAAAGTCAGAAGAAGGCATGGAAAGGAAACCCCCAAACTCCAGAAGAAAGAAGAAGATTTAAGCCAGGACCTCACCGGTGGAAATCTACCAAGACAAAATCCTGCCGGCCGAGCTGAGGCTTCGAGGTGAGGGGTGCGTGGCACAGGGACTCGGATGCCTCACTTGGACTGGACCCTCTAATTCGGCCGCTGGTGACTGGCTGGTGCCAGGAACGTAGGGTCCCCCTGAAGCCCAGCCCAGGCCTGGCCAAGAGGTCCTGCTCACCGAACCAATGAGATACGGGCTCCCAGCATCACCTAGCAGGTGGGACAGTACAATCTGGAAGGCTTCAGCAGTGGAGCGTCGTGTGGGGATCACCACGTACTGGTGGGAGAGAGGAGCAGGAGGCAGAGGGTAAGGAGAGGAGCAAGGCACACCCTAGGCTGACATCAGGGGAACCACAGCTCAGAGGTGTGGCTGGGATGAAGGGCAGGGCAGGCCCAAACTACAGGCCCACTTGGGGCTGGAAGTCAGTCTCAGGGCTAGGTTCTGAAAAAGGGATGACCACTACAATTCAAGACAAGTGAGGTTCCCTATGGGGCTTCCCAGGTGGCGCTAGTGGTAAAGAACCCGCCTTCCAGTGCAGGAGACATAAGAGAAGTGAGTTCAATCCCTGAGTCAGGAAGATCCCCTGAAGGAGGGCCTGGCAACCCACTCCAGTATTCTTGCCTGGAGAATCCCATGGACAGAGGAGCCTGGAGGGGTACAGTGTTGATAGGGTCGCAAAGAATCGGACACGACTGAAGTGACTTAGCACACATGAAGTTTCCTACCCACCGCCCGCTCCCATCAGCCACTGGGGTAACCTTGGGCCAGACACCTACTTACCAGCAGAATATCAGCCACGATGGCCCAGTTCATGGACAACAGTGTCTCTCCAATAAAAATGAAAATCTGGAGGATGGGAGGTAGGTGGTGAAGGAGGGGGGATGGGGTGGGTCTCACCACAACATGAGCAGACATGTGGAGGGCTCACCAGGTACCAGGCCCCTCTATTAATTCCTTTGACCCTCACAACACCCCTTGGAGACAGGTGCTACTAGCATTCCCATTTTACAGCAGCTGACACTGAGCACAGAAAGGTTAAGTCACTTGCCCAATGTCACACAGCTAAGAATGGCCAGAGCTGAGATGCAAATCCAGGCATTCCTGCTCCAGAGTCGGCTCTGACCCCAATTCTGCCCCTCAGTGCACCATCCCTCCACCCTGGACCTAGACCACCCCCCTAGACACCTGCTGGATACTCACATAGGTGGCCACAATGCTGCCACGGGCGCAGGCGAGGGCCAGGAAGAGGAAGGGTGCAGAGCCCAGGAGGCCAGCAGCACAAACCAGCGGGTCAGCCCGGGGGTTGGTGCGGCGAAGGCGGCGGCTGATCTCCACGCCGAGGCCCACACCCAGGACCCCAGTGAGGCAGGTGATGAGTCCGAAGATGAGACTAGGGGACAGGGAGGAAAAGGGGGGCTAGTCCTTCTGCTTGCCAAGCCCCCTCACCCCCAAGGCCCAGGGATGGTCCATCGCAGCCACGCTCACAACCCAGGTCTATCTAGGCACAGAACCCCATGGTGCACAAAGCTCCAAGAGGAAGACACCTACTCCCAGACCAGGAAACTGAGACTCTGCGAGAGGAAGTGGCTGTGTCTGAATCACAGACCCTCTCCACTTCATCCCCTGCCACCTGCAGGGCCCGCCAGCCCAGTCCCCATCCAGGTACCTGTCAGAGGAAGAGCAGGAGTCTCCAGGAAGGCAGGGTGGGGTCTCCCCCAAGACCACACGGGAACGCAGCAAGAAAGCAGGGGCCCAAAGAGCCAGGGAGCCCGTGACAAAGGCCACGGCAGTGAAACCAAGGGAAGACAGGATGAAGCTGGGACTGCGGACAATCGGGAGGGAGGAAGTTAGACTCCACTGAGGCATCAGGGTCAGAGACCTCTGTTCTCCCTCTCTGGCTTATTTGAATTGCCTGGGCACTGGGTATAATGGTGGTTCCAGCTCCAGGATCTGGGCCTGTAATTCAGGCAGCTGCCACAAAGGGGTCAAGCATTCCTTGCCTTGGGGTAGGGTCATCGGATAGAACACAACAAAGACCACACCCATGTAAATCTCAAAACAGACCCCAGGGCCTCCCTGGGGCCCTCAGATGTTAGGTTCCAACTAAACTCAGATTAAACCAGTCAGTTTCCAGTAAAGGAAATCAGTCCTGAATATTCATTGGAAGGACTGATGCTGAAGCTGAAACTCCAATACTTTGGCCACCTGATTTGAAGAAATAACTCACTGGAAAAGACCCTGATGCTGGGAAAGACTGAAGGCGGGAGGAGAAGGGGATGACAGAGGATGAGATGGTTGGATGGCATCACCGACTCGATGGACATGAGTTTCAGCAAGCTCCGGGAGTTGGTGATGGACAGAGAAGCCTGGCATGCCGCAATCCCTGAGGTCGCAAAGAGTCGGACACGACTGAGCGACTGAACTGAAACTCACTTTCTTGCCAGAGCCCTCAGATCTGCCCACCACGAGGTGGGGTTCAGGGGCGGCGAGTCTGAGTGGCGCTCCACAGCTCCCCTTGGTGGCTCCCGTACTACCAGGAACAGCAGCACGACAGCCAGCACTCCTAGACCTGGCGTCACCTGGGGAAAGAGTGGGCTTCAGGAAGGGAACAGGCTGGGAGGTGCTCAACCCTGGGGAATGAGAGACCATACGCGTGTGTAAAGGCAACTCAGGGCCTGAGACCTCAAACAACCAGTGAGTGCTGGCTCAAGGAAGCTAAACCTGTGACTGAGGGGAGGGATGACTGTCACTGTCAATGGACCCGGTTTCTTCAAGCCTAACTGCTCCCTCCTTGGTAACAACGGACTTTCCCTAACTTTCTTTTGGGAAACCACTCCCTATTTGGTTCAAACAGGGTGGGGCCTGAAATCCAGACTTAGCCAACAAGAGTCACGTTAACCTCCCAGGCCTTGGTGGTTGATTCAGTGGAAGGCATGTGACCTGCATTCAACTAATCAGACACCATCCAGGACTACTGCTCAAGGACCCAGGCTGCTAAAGTTTCTAAATGGGAAGATAAACACGTGGAGCTTTCACTTGCTTGAGAATGAAGATAACACAGGGGAAAGTAGAGCTGAGAGAAAAGATGAGCAAGTTCCTGGGACAGTGTGGTGTCCTGGATCCAGCTTTATCTGAAGCTCACCCTGGGACTTTCCAATACAGTCCCATTAAGGGGCTTACAGTTTACAGTGGCTTCTGTCACCTGTAACCAAGAGTTTTATCTAGTATGTGGCTTCATGGTGAGGGCATGTTTCCCGCAGGCTTAGCAGAGTGAGCAATGCCTTAAAAGGGGGGGGGGGGTGCCTGAAGGTAAAAAAGGGTGCATCAGTGAGCATATTGCTGACCTTCTCCCAGGCTGTGACCCAACTCACCCGCAGAGCCCAGTGCCAATCTCCGGCCACATCCTTCACTTTGGAGCCTGCAATGTAACCCAGACCACTGGGGAAAGAGGGTGGGGGAGGAGACAGCTGGTCAGTCACATCCCAGGTGAGGCCCTCCTGCCTCTCTATCAGGCTCGAGGTCCACTCACCTGCCCACTGGGATGGCAAAGTAGAAGACGCTGAGCATCCGGCTCCGCTGGTCTGCCACGAAGAGGTCAGCGATGAGGGTGGGCGCGATGGTGGAGTAACTGGCCTCCCCAACCCCCACCAGGCCCCGGGTCAGGAGGAGCAGCCAGAATCGCTGGGGAATGAGATATGGGGGAGGTGGCACCCTGCTCTGCGGCCAGCCTCCCCGCCAATCTCACCAGCCCGCTCTGGGGAGGTGGCGGGGATAGCAGGAGAGGCCTGGGTTTCAGAAGCAAACAGACCTGAGCTTGAATCCTGGCTCCACTACTTACTAGCTGTGACTGTGAGAAAGCAACTTAACCTCTCTGAGCCTCAGTTTCCTTATCTGCAAAAGGGGATAATAACAACAACTTGTTCACATAACTACTGTGAGAACTGGACCACAAAAGGTCTATTCATTATTTTGCACCTACTGGTACAAAATAAATCTTTATTTCTATCTCATCCACCCATCCAAGACACCGCAGCAATGAATAATGATCTTAGGTGGGGGGTTATTTGTCTGCCAAAGACACCAGAAGCTAAGGACAAGGCACGATCACCCAAGGAGAGTACATAGTGTCTGGGGCTGAGGAGACAGAGTCCCAGGGCAGAGAGTGACAACAGACAGAGGAGAGTTCTGTAAAGAAGCAACAGCCAGGGAGGCGGGGTGAAAACCAGAAGAGGGGAGTCCGAGAAGTCAGAAGAGTTTCTGGAAGGAAGAAGTGGGTCAACAGAGCCAGAGGCTCGCAGGAGATTAAGGGAGAACAGGCCTAGGAAGTTGGGAGCTACAGTTAGCAACTGAGAGGGCCCTGTTGACTTTGGCAATGGAGTGGAGGGGGCAGGTAAGCCAGCGGTGCTCAAGGCGGGAGTGTGAGGAGAGGAAGTACAGGCAAAGCACAGCCTTTGACCGGTTGCCCCTTCACCCAGACTGGAGCTGGGGTAAGGGGTCCTTTGGGGAAGTCTGGCCAGGAATAGGAAGACAAACAGAGGGCAGTTGGGTAAGGTTTTTCCCATGGCAGAGGAACGGGAGCGTTTGGTACGCAGTGGAAGGAGTCAATCGCCAGTCAAAGGGCGAGAGGGGATGATGGACAGAAGAAGGTTCTGGAAGAACAGGGGAGAGGATGGGGTGGGCAGATGATTTAGGCAGGCAAGGGATAAAAGATGGTAAGGACCAAGGGAAGCACACAAGCTCCCCAGGCCCACTCTGCAGTGACTCCAAAGAGCAGCAACAAAGACTGATGGGAGGGCTGGGGCAGGGGGTGGGGGCAGGGGGTGGAAGCAGGAACCAGCATGGGACCTCACCTCTCTGGGGATGAAGGACGACCCCAGTGTCACCAGAGACCAGAAGGCAATGCCCCCGCACATGAGATACTTCCGATTGTACCTGTCACCCAGGTAGCCAAATACAGGTGCCAACACCATGTAACTGGAGATGAACACTGGGGGGAAGCAGAGAGTCACAGCCCAGCCTCAGTACCCCTACCCGACCCTCCACCCCAGCTTGGGAGGATGAAGAGGGATAGAATAACTCCCGATCCTGAAACCATCACAGCTTCCTTTTGGGGTGTGGATGGGTTGGGATAGGGGAGTAGTCGTCCAACCCCATCTGTAATGTCTTTCAAATCTTCCACTGTAGAATGGATGGCCCAGCTGACTTATCCTATCCTCCATACCCTGGCCCGAAATCTTATCTGATCCAGCCCCTCCCTACCTCTCCAAACTCACGCTTATCCACGTTTCCACTCTGCACCCCAATGGTCCAACTGCCAAGTTCAGTACCAACTTAAGGCTTTGGTATTGAAGGCTATGGAGATGCTGTCCTCTCCATCTCGAACAATCTCTCCTCTCGCCTGAGCTTCACAGACTTCAGCTCCTTTACCTTCGGCTCAGAAACCTTCCCAACCACCACATATCCAATCTCTCTCTATCTCATCTACTCTGTCTTCTTTGACATAACAGTTATTCCTATAGAACACTATCTCATTGTAGTTTAGGGACTGTTGCCCCCTCATGCGCAGCAAAACGTTAGCTCCAGGAAGAAAAAGACCTTGCCTGTAATGGGCATGACTGTGTTTCCATCCCTTAACACAATGCCTGGCACAAAACAGGTGCCCAGCAAACATGAGTTGAATGAAAACGTGAACAAGGTTGCCAAGAAAGACCTGTTTCTTCTCTAACTCAATAACTCTTTAGAGCTGGGCAGAACTGGACCTGTGATCCCGTTCTCATTCCACCCAACTTTGGCTTAGATATCTCCATTTCCTTAGTGGCCCGGAGTGGAGCAAAAAACACTGCAAGACCTTGTTTCAAACTCCTCTTCTGCTTCAAACTTGTTGTATGACCCTAGGAAAGTCTTAACTTTTCTCCAAGCCTCAGTTTCTTTATAAAAGTATAGCTTTAAAAATATTTTTTCTTTATAAAAATACTACCTACTTCCTTTATAAAATAAGAATAACAACCCAGATTTTTTGGCTGATAAAAAGGATTAGAAGACAATGAGAGTACGAGGTCTTGCCATGCTCTTTGGATGTCATCAGCACTTCCTCCAGAGCCTGGCACAGGTAGGTGCTCAGAAATGAATGAAGGAGGGAAGGAAGGTAAAGAGGAGTAGGTCTTGGCTTTGCCTCTCCCATGAATCCCGAAGTTCTGAACAAGTAACACTCACCTCTTCCCCTCCTGCCACTATTTACTGGGTGCCTACCATTTGCCAACATTGCACAAGCCACTTCACAGGCATTACCTCATTTAATCCTCACATCAGCCCTAGGAGGTGAGTCTGGTTATTATGAGTTCCATCTCACCCACAAGGAAAGTGAGGCTTAGAGAAACTGAGGGCCTTACCTACCCTCACATTCAGTGAAAAGCTGATGTTTAAACCCATGTCTGCCTAAATACCATCACACTAAACTGACTCCCTCTTGAAATCTCTTTAAATGTGGTGTCCTATTCAAACAAGACAGCTTCAGGGTAGAGTCGAGGCCATCTCCCCTAGCTCTGGTCACAGTACCTCCCAAAAATGAGGCCCCAGGCAGGCCAGCATGTGGCCTCAAGGAGGGCAGGACAGAAAGAAGAGCCGCTGCCTGTGCCTAGCCTCCACTTACCGGTCTGGATGAGGCCGGAGCTACCGTCTCCGATGTCAAAGAACTGCTCAATGTCCGGAAGGACTCCTGGGAAGGAGAAGACTCAGGATGGGCCGTCCGAGGCAGCCCCACTCAGGACCCCGCTCCCTTCCCCTCTTCTAACTTTCTCCCAACAGTCAGTACCAGCCACGGTGAAGCGGTCCATGTAGTTGAGGAGATTGATGTAACACAGCACGGCCACTATGAGAGCCGAACGGCCCGAAGACAAGCCCGTGATGCGCTGCAGTCCTTCCTGGTCCAGGACCTCGGGATCCTCGGACTTCGGGTTCCCCATGGACCCCGGCAACCCTGGGGTGCCGGGCGCCGGCCCGTCGTCCGTGTCATCCGCCTGGCTGAGGAAGGGCGCGGTGTCGGACCCGGACATGGCCCCGGTGGGCCGCGCCCGCCCGCGCTACGGTCCCACCGACGATCCCACCTGCGAGGGGAGGAGGCTGGAGAAAGGAGGGAACCCAGGCGAAGGAGATGTGCCTGGACACACGAGAGGAGCTTGCCCCGAAGCACAGAGCCGGGGGATGGCAGCCGGGCTCTATCATGCGTCCCCGCGCCGGCGGACACACCGCGCGGAGGGGACCAGTGGAACTCGGGTGAGATCGGAGACAGGAACGGGTTGAGGAGAGTTTGTGGTCCTCTGCTCCCCGGTTGAGGCCACCCCTCGCCCCGGGTAGGAGCCCACTTGCAGTCGCGGTCACTCAGACAGGGTGCTGCAATACGGCCACCGCCATGTTGCCTAAGAGCCGGTCATGTGACCCTGGAGTAGGGGCTGGGGCGGTAGACGCTCTGGCGCCCCGACGCGGCTACGGAGGCCGAGCGCGCCCCTGCGGCCTCGCAGCCTCTCCCACATCAGGTGACTCTTGCCGGTCGCTGGAGTCCTCCGCCGGCTGCGTCCCCGCCGTGACCAGCGAGCTAAAGTTGTCTGGGTGAACTGGTGCAGCGCCTCCCCGCTCTGAATCTCTGGCTTCCTTATCTGCAGCGCTAGTGGGCAGACCTCTTATCGAAGGAGATCTAATGAGATAATGGAGCCTTAAAAGCTTCTGGAAATAGTAAACATCTCACATTTCAGTTCAGTCACTCAGTCGTGTCCGACTCTTTGCGACCCCATGGCCTCTAGACGTGCCAACAAACAGCTCTGACTCTCTCCCCCACGGTGTCCAGGTTGGGGCTTTCATACCTGTTGGATGAATGAATGAGTGGTGAACAGCGCGACCCCGTCCTTACTTTTCCAGTTCCCCAACCCAGCTACCGGTAAACCCCTGAACTTTCTTTCCCAGCGGATGTTGAAAGCGTCCCCACACTCCAGCCGCGGCTTCTGGAGCCAGTGTTTCCTCGCCTCCCAGCGGGACCAAGGTCGTTGCGCCCTCAGATGGTCTCACTTGAAATAGGTAGGGGATAAGGACTGTGGCTCAGATCATGAACTCATTGCCAAATTAAGACTTAAATGAAGAAAGTAGGGAAAACCACTAGACCATTCAGGTATGACCTAAATCAAATCCCTTATGATTATACAGTGGAAGTGAGAAATAGATTTAAGGGACTAGACCTGATAGAGGGCCTGATGAACTATGGACAGAGGTTCCTTACACTGTATAGGAGACAGGGATCAAGACATCCCCGTGGAAAAGAAATGCAAAAAAGCAAAATGGCTGTCTGGGGAGGCCTTACAAATAGCTGTGAAAAGAAGAGAAGCAAAAAGCAAAGGAGAAAAGGAAAAATATAAGCATCTGAATGCAGAGTTCCAAAGAATAGCAAGGAGAGAGAAGAAAGCCTTCCTCGGGGATCAATGCAAAGAAATAGAGGAAAACAACAGAATGGGAAAGACTAGAGATCTCTTCAAGAAAATCAGAGATACCAAGGGAACATTTCATGCAAAGATGGGCACAATAAAGGACAGAAATGGTATGGACCTAACAGAAGCAAAAGATATTAAGAAGAGGTGGCAAGAATACACAGAAGAACTGTACAAAAAAGATCTTCACAACCAAGACAATCACGATGGTGTGATCACTCACCCAGAGCCAGATATCCTGGAATGTGAAGTCAAGTGGGCCTTAGAAAGCATCACTATGAACAAAGCTACTAGAGGTGAGGGAATTCCAGTTGAGCTATTTCAAATGCTGGAAGATGATGCTGTGAAAGTGCTGCACTCAATATGCCAGCAAATTTTGAAAACTCAAAAGTGGCCACAGGACTGGAAAAGGTCAGTTTTCATTCCAATCCCAAAGAAAGGCAATGCCAAAGAATGCTCAAACTACCACACAATTGCACTCATCTCACACCCTAGTAAAGTAATGCTCAAAATTCTCCAAGCCAGGCTTCAGCAATACGTGAACCGTGAACTTCCAGATGTTCAAGCTGGTTTTAGAAAAGGCAGAGGAGCCAGAGATCAAATTGCCAGCATCTGCTGGATCATGGAAAAAGCAAGAGAGCAAGAGAGTTCCAGAAAAACATCTATTTCTGCTTTATTGACTATACCAAAGCCTTTGACTGTGTGGATCACAATAAACTGTGGAAAATTCTGAAAGAGATGGGAATACCAGACCACCTGACCTGCCTCTTGAGAAACCTATATGCAGGTCAGGAAGCAACAGTTAGAACTGGACATGGAACAACAGACTGGTTCCAAACAGGAAAAGGAGTACGTCAAGGCTATATTTGTCACCCTGCTTATTTAACTTATATGCAGAGTACATCATGAGAAATGCTGGGCTGGAAGAAGCACAAGCTGGAATCAAGATTGCCAGGAGAAACATCAATAACCTCAGATCTGCAGATGACACCACCCTTACGGCAGAAAGTGAAGAGGAGCTAAAAATCCTCTTGATGAAGTGAAAGAAGAGTGAAAAAGTTGGCTTAAAGCTCAACATTCAGAAAACGAAGATCATGGCATCTGGTCCCATCACTTCATGGGAAATAGATGGGGAAACAGTAGAAACAGTGGCAGACTTTATTTTTTTGGGCTCCAAAATCACTGCAGATGGTGATTGCAGCCATGAAATTAAAAGATGCTTACTCTTTGGAAGAAAAGTTATGACCAAGCTAGATAGCATATTCAAAAGCAGAGACATTACTTTGCCAACAAAGGTCCGTCTAGTCAAGGCTATGGTTAAACTGTGGTCATGTGAGAGTTGGTCATGGATGTGAGAGTTGGACTGTGAAGAAAGCTGAGCGCTGAAGAATTGATGCTTTTGAACTGTGGTGTTGGAGAAGACTCTTGAGAGTCTCTTGGACTGCAAGGAGATACAACCAGTCCATTCTAAAGGAGATCAGTCCTGGGTGTTCATTGGAAGGACTGATGCTAAAGCTGAAACTCCAATACTTTGGCCACCTCATATGAAGAGTTGACTCACTGGAAAAGACTCTGATGCTCAGCGGGATTGGGGGCAGAAGGAGAAGGGGACAACAGAGGATGAGATGGCTGGATGGCATCACCGATTCAATGGACATGAGTTTGAGTGAACTCCAGGAGTTGGTGATGGACAGGGAGGCCTGGTGTGCTGCAATTTATGCGGTCGAAAAGTGCAGACACGGCTCAGTGAATAAACAACAACAAGGAGACTCCTAGCCCGAAGGGGACTTGAACACAACAGAGCCCTGGCACCAAAACAGCCGGGTTGTTAAGCATCTGCTCACCCCAGTCGCCAAGCTACAGTTAATAAACATACACTCTTAAGTAAAACTAGTCTTGTTGTTTAGTTGCTAAGTTGTTTCCGACTCTTTAGTGACCCCATGAACCATAGCCAGCCAGGCTCCTTTGTCCATGGAATTTCCCAGGCAAGAATACTGGGGCTTCTCCAGGGGATCTTCCTGACCCAGGGATTGAACCGGAGTCTCCTGCATTGCAGGTGGATTCTCTACCATTTAGCTACCCAGGAAGTTAACACTCTTTGAACTGTAGATTTAAACATGTAAATTAAATCCCATTAAGCACCTCTGGACATGAATGAAAATAAAACTTTCTGGTTATAAAGGCAAATATTTTGATGCTAATTGGTTTTAGCAAATGGGAAAAATATTTGATTCTTCACCAAGTACAGGTACCTTTTATTTTTGGCCGTATTAGTTCCCCAACCAGAGGTTGAACCCATGCCCTGCAGTAGAAGCGAGGAGTCCTAATCACTGGATGCCAGTGAGTTCCCCCAGCTGTCCTTTAATTTTATGGATGTCACGATTAAAATTCCTTTAAGGTCAGATAAGTAAGATTAAAATTCCTTTAAGGTCAGATAAATAAATACATCCATACAGGTCTATTGGTTTCAACTGGACCCCAACTTTTTGCTCTGGAAATTGTGGTTTGTGAAATGTAAGTACATGTGGAATTTTTTGGGGAAAAAAGTTCATCTATGACAAGTGTCACAAAAAAGTCTGGCATATGGTGTTATAAGGACCTGATAACAGGGGCATTTGACCTGGTCAGGGAAGTTTGATAGCCTCTCTGAGGAAGTGGTCCTTGAGCTCTGCAAACAAAATAAGAGCACTTAGCCCTCAAGCCTGGGCTTCCGTGGTGGCTCAGACAGTAAAAAAAATCTGGCTGCAATGTGGGAGAGCTGGGTTCGATCCCTGAGTCGGGAAGATCTCCTGGAGAAAGAAATGGCAACCCTTTCCAGTATTCTTGCCTGAAAAATCCCCTGGACAGAGGAGCCTGATGGGCTGCAATCCATGGGGTTACAAAGAATCAGATAGTAGAAGGACTAACACTTTGATTTCACTTTTCGAGCCTAGAGCTCATGCTCCACAACTTGAAAAGTCCTCGTGTGCCTCAACTAGAGAAAAGTCTGTGGGCCACTCTGAAGACCTGCAGCGGGGAAAAAGTGAAAAAAAAAAAAAAAGGCATTTTGCTCAACATCTTACAAAGACTAAGCTGCTGCAGCTGCTGACCAACAGCACACTCGGTGCTTCAGATGAAGAGATTAAGTTGATAGGCAGGTGAAGCACTTTGTACTCCAGACAGAGGAAATTGAGGATAATAGGATGCGCTGTGATTTGAATAAACAGGTTGTTAGGTATGCTTCTTCTCATTTCAAGAAGAATTTTAATGAACCCTGATTGTTGCATCTTCCCTTACATAGAAAAGTACTATAATCATTAATTTGAGAAAACTGTTCTTTGTTTTTTGTTCTTGTTTTCTGTTTGTTTGGGACCACACCTTGGGGCATGCGGGATCTTAGTTCCCTGACCAGGGAGCAAACCCGTGCCCCCTGCAGTGGAAGCGTGGAGTCCCAACTGCTGGACCGCCAGGGAAGTCCCTGAGAAATCTGTTCTTTGTGACTGGCAGTAATCTTTTACCAAAAAGCATATTGACAGCTTGTATTTCCTGACCAAAATATATACATGTAAATTGACCTTGCCTGCTCACTCTTTGGAGCAGTTTTTCAGTAAGCTCCTGAATAAAACCTCAGTTGTTGGGGAGGAGTCAGGCAGCAGAAGAGCATGTGCAAAGGCCCTGTCACAAAAGGAAGCACAATGAACACAAGGATCTGAAAGGGCAGTGTGGAGGGCAGTGAGAGCGGGAGGCTGGCTAGGGAGCAGGTGGGGAGCAGGCTGGGCAGCGCCTGGGCCGTGTTTAAGGATTTCCTTCATTTGAAGTCAGATTTGCATTTGAGAAAATCACTCTGGCTGGATGGGAAGGGTTCAGCGGTGCAGCAACCCGTGGCACTAGGCTGCAGGCTGTGATGGCCTGTACCAGGATGGGACAGAGGCAGGGAAGTGAACTGCTTTGGGGCAGTTGATTTGGTGATGGAGAAGCTATGGGAATGAAAGAGGTGTGTGTGTGTGTTAGTCGCTCAGTCGTATCCAACTCTTTGAGACCCCATGGACTGTATATAGCTCACCAGGCTCTTCTGTCCATGGTGTTCTCCAGGCAAGAATACTGGAGTGGGTAGCCATTCCCTTTTCCAGGGGATCTTCCTGACCCTGGGATCAAACCCAGTCTCCTGCATTGCAGGCAGATTTTTTACTGTCTGAGTGTGGCTCCATGAAAGAGGTATCAAGAATGAAACTTAGAGGGACTTCCCTGGCAGTCCAGTGGTTAAGACTTTACAATGCAGGGAGTTGGGGTTCAATCCCTGGTCGGGGAGCTAAGACCCCACATGCCTTGTAGCCAAAAAACCAAAACATAAAACAGAAACAATATTGTAACAAATTCAGTATAAAGACTTTTTAAATGGTCCATATTTTTTTTAATCTTAAAAAAAAGAACAAAACTTAGGGACTTCCCTGGCAGTCCAGTGATTAAAATTCCTAGGACTCCATGCTTCCACTGCAGTGGGGGCTGGGTTAAATCCCTAGTCAAGGGAACTAAAACCCCACATACTGCGTGAAGTGAAGCGAGGTCACTCAGTTGTGTCCGACTCTTTGCAACCCCATGGACTGTAGCCTACCAGGCTCCTCTGTCCATGGAATTTTCCAGGCAAGAGTACTGGAGTGGGTCGCCATTTCCTTCTCCAGGGGATCTTCCCAACCCAGGGATCAAACCTGGGTCTCCCGCACTACAGGCAGACGCCTTACCGTCTTAGGCACCAGGGAAGCGTGTAGTACAGCCCCAAAAAAGAGTGAGACTTAGGTTTGGGGCTCATGAATGGTAATGGGATTCTTTGAGACAAAGGATTTATATTTATTCAACAGACATTTGTTAGGTAACTTCTATGTGTCAGACACAGAGCTAGGGAATCTTTGGGAAAAACAAGTAGAGTATTTTTTTCAAGAACTTACAGTCTAGTAGGGATGAAAGACATAGACCAAGAAAGACAGCTCAGGAGTTTTGAGCTAGATCCTTGGTCCAGCCTAAGGTGGGACACAGGAGAGAACATGACCAGTCCTGTGGGGGTTTTTATGGAGGAAATGGGAAAGATGGATCATGGGAAGCTTTAAAGTTGTGAAAGTGAAAGTGTTAGTCACTCAGTCATGTCTGACTCTTTGCAACCCCATGGACTGTAGCCTGCCAGACTCCTTTGTTCATGGGATTTTGAACACTGGAGTGGGTTGCTATTCCCTTCTCCAGGGGCTCCTCCCAATTCAGGGATCAAACCCAAGTCTCTTGCATTGCAGAAAGATTCTTAACTGTCTGAGCCACCAGGTCACCTTAAAAATGTGAAGCTATAACAAAAAAGGAAAATGGCATCTTGCCACTCAGCAGTGTGGCAGCATCTGGGAGCATTGTTAGACATGTAGCATCAGACCTCTCCGGTGGTCCAGTGGATAAGTATATGCCTGCCAATGACGGGGACATGGGTTCAACCCCTGGTCTAGGAAGATCCCACATGCCACAGGGCAACTAAGCCCACGTACCTAGAGCCCGTGGCTCCACAAGAGAAGCTACCACAATAGGAAGCCCAAGCACTGCAACAAGAAGTGGCCCCCGCTCACCACTAGAGAAGGTGGCATGCAGCAAGAAGACCCAGAACAGCCAAAAATAAATAATTTTAAACCAGAAATGCAGCATTTCGGGCCCCACCCCCAAACTGTGGGTCCCCCACCTCCATCATGACAAGCTCCCCACCTGATCTGCGTGCACATGGCAGTGTGAAAAGCACATAGCTCCTTAACTGAGTCATCAACAGGCCCACCTGGTTTTCCATCTTGTTCTGCATTCTGTGGCTGTGTGGCCTGGGACAGGTTATTTCATCCAAGCTTCTCTTTCTCTTCTGTAAAGTGGGAAGTATCACACCTACCTCCCAGGATCGCCCTGAGGATGAATGTGATTAGGAAAAGTGCTGAGCTTGGTATGTGGTACCAGATTAGGGCTCCTTCAAGTTGTGAAGGTTTCTCATTGGGAAAGTGTTAGAAAGATGTCCTGACAGGTGATCAATCTGTTTGATTAGAAGGATGAATAATCACTGTCATTAGAGAAGAACTGCAAATGCTTTTACAATGAGGAATCTTTCCTGAATCCTCCCCAGATGAAGTGCTGAGAAAGAAAAGAAGAAACCGGAACCTTCTAGTACCTGCTAATGCGTTGATCATGAAGAGGTCCAGCCACTTGTACTCAAGTGAAAATGCGTAGGTGCACATTTGAGGATCCGTGATTCCATTCCTGGATATAAACCTGAGGAAATCCCACTCAGGGTCACTACAACACTGCTTGCAATAGCACCATCCTGGGGCTAGGATGGGGTTTGGTTACAAATGACAGAAATCCTCCAAAAGCAGGGATTTTTTTTTTTTTTTTTGTCTTGCTACATGGCTTGCAGGATCTTAGTTCCCCAACCAGGGATCAAATCCAGGTTCCAGGAGTGAAAGTGCAGAGTCCTAACCACTGGATTGCCAGAGAATTCCCATCCAATAGCAGTGATTTAAATAAGACAGGAAGTTCCCCTTCCTGCCAAATCCAGAGGTCAGTGGTGCGGGGCTAGTAAGATGCCGTATGGAAGTTGAGACCCAGGTGCCTCCTCTCCTTGTCCTGCCCTGCGTGGCTTCCTTCCCCAGGGTCACCAGGTGTCCACAGGGATGCTCCACCTCCAGTCAGCAGCTTGAAAAAAGCCAAAGAGAAGGGCACACGCTGCCCACTTAGGACTGATCCTGGAAGTCAAACCCCATTCCCCTGTATTGGCATTTGGCCACACTAGGCTACAATGGAGGCTGGCAGGCACTGTCTTCACCCTGAACACTCTGTGCTCTGCTAAAAACCGGGGGTTCTGAAGAACTGATGTGAGGGGACAACTGATGGTCTCAGCCATGGGATTTATGGGGGGCGGTGGGTCACATGGTGGGGGCAGAGACAGAAATCCTCAAATATACACAAGTTTAATATATTCCCGTTTATTCTGTTGATACTGAACATATCATTTTAATGTATTCAGACTTATTAATCGACATATCATATCTGAAAAAATGAGCTATACCATACCATGGATTATTTAAATATTAAAAATTCTTTCTATATTTCCCACATTATAAGTTCAAACAAATGCTACATTCCAACAACAATTAAAAAAACTTTTTAAAGAGACTGATGTGCTTTTGCCAAAATCATACCACATATCAGTGGAAAATTCATGGCTTTATTAGTAGATGGCGCTGAGAAAACTGGCTCATTATACAGTGAAACCAAAACTTGGATCTCATAGACAAAGGTGAATTTTAAATAGTTTAATATTCAACATTTCAGCCTGGCATCAAGCAATGAAAACAAATATTTGACCACGCAGGGCAGATGCTAGCCAGTACACATACCAGCATGTACTGGCTGGACTTCAGCCCAATATTTAGTGGCCTAGATGTGAAAGAAAAGCTAATAAAACTAATAGAAGAAACTGCAAAATATTGTTAACTATTTTAAAATAAGATATAAAAAAGCAACAAATGATATAACAAAATAGCTAATTCACCTACATTAAAATTGTCTGTTCAGTGAAGGACACCCCTACACAAGCGCCATCTTCAGAGTTTTGGCAACTTCCCAGGAATATACGAGGAACTTTTGAGAGTAAACAAAAAAAAAGGTGCGAAGCCCCCATGAGAAAAGGAACAAAGATAAATTAGCAATTCACAGAAAGGGGCACCAGAAAGGCTGACAGGAAAATGAAATTCCTCAAATTACTGGTGACTAGATGAATGTACATTAAAACACGTCACCACTTTCTAACCAAGAGACTGGCAAAAGTTAGAAAGTTGGGCAGTAATAAATGCTGGTGGGGATGAGCAGAAATGGGAAGCTTTAAGCGGGAGAGTCAAAGATCATTCTAAAAAAACAATAGAGAAATTAAGCTGTCTGATGCATAATCCCATCCTGGGTACCTCTGCTGGAGAACTGTCCATAAAGTACGGAAGGAGACAGGAAAAGATGTTCACCGTGGCCGTGCATATGGGCCGAGGAGTTGCAGGCAACCCAGGCGTCTACCACTTAGCAAATGTCTAAAAAAAAATGCACTTAACACCCACCATAGAATATCTTAGAGCAGCTCAAAGAAATAAAGCTGATGTAGCCTAAGCAACCCATGTTGAGTGAGAGAAGCAATAGGACAAGATCGACAGCATTATACTACATGTGGGCAAAGTAGACGCACACATTCAGCACAGGATGTTCAAGGAAACATTCATATTCAAAGACATGGAATCAACACATTCGAATGGATGCTTACAGGAGAGGATGACGTGAAGGGAAAAAGCCATAAAACCAAAGAAGCCTTGTGTGGACTGCGATCCTGAGATCAACACCAAAAGGTTCAAGGTGCTCAATTATGCTTTATACAACATGTGTGCATCGGGAAGGTGGCTCAAAAGGGTCCTAGGGTGTGGAAGACACCCAAGCCTGAGAATCTACTGTACTCTTCAAAATAATAACCCACTGTTTGCCTCTGGTGAAGCTAATGCATTTGTGAGGTTGATCATTTAGTTTCCGGCCGGGCAGAGGAACCACACCCTTGTATGTGCCTCAAGTCAACTTCACCTCCATCCCCCGATGACCTTGAGGCCACGGCTGGTCCCAGATGTGGCAGAATTCCGAGGCCTGGAGTCCCCTACCCAACCCTTACTAATTTCAACTCACTCTTTCAGTATGAGAAGTTTCATATACGAGACATTTCAGTGAGTGATGGTGGACAGGTGAAGGTGAGGGATACCTTTCTCCATGTCCCAGAGGGTGGTAAAATTCAGCACACCCTGTGGACGGAGCCACAGTCCACCTAAGGCAGCAAAGACCATCACACAATTAAACCAGCAGCAGCAGCTAAGGGCTTGAAACTGGGGTCAAAGGAGAGGGAGTCAAAGTTCACTTCTGGATTTTGCTTCAGCTTGAAGACGAGTTCTAACTCAGCTGCAGCTAGCAAGCCCTTACGGGCCAAAAGGGGGCAGCCCATTCTCCTCAAGTCCAGGCTGGGCCTCCAAACAGGGAGGGGTTTCAGCCCCAGACCTCGATGAGGTCCCCAGATTCCATTCCCAGGTCAGCCGGCAGCTCCTTGCCTGAAAGCTTCGTCCCATCAAAAAAGAAGGAGAGCTTGTGGCCGGAGAGTCCCATAGCCTCCTCGTAGCGGGACATGAGGGTCTTGAGAGGAGAATCCTGGGCGGAGAAGAAAAAAACACAGACGTGAGAATCTGAAAAGAGAGACTGCGGAGAACTTGTAGGGACAGAGAGCTTGGGACAGGGAGGACAAGGGAACATGTCAAGTTGCAGCCCACAGAGGGGGACGCAAGTGGACGAAGAAGCCAGCAGCTAGCTGGTTCCTTTCTCTAGGGAGCTGGGCCATGGAGCCCAGGGCTGAGATGTTGGCTCTAGATCGGATACATTCTCCAGAGCCGGTCTCCTTATGCAACATGGAGGCGTGAGGCACAAGGAGGAAGCCAGCCAGGCTCTGGAGTGAGCATGACCCAAGCTGGGGGCCAGGTGCCTTAAACTACATGTGTTAAACTACATGTGTAACCTTAGCCAAGTGCTATGGGTTTGAGATTCTCTCGGACAGCAAGAAGGTCAATCCTAAAGGAAATCAACCCTGAATATTCATTAGAAGGACTGATGCTGAAGCTCTAATACTTTGGTCACCTGATGAGAAGAGCCAACTCATTGGAAAAGACCCTGATGCTGGGAAAGATTCAGGGCAGGAGGAGAAGGGGGCAACAGAGGATGAGATGGTTGGATGGCATCACCGACTCAATGGACATGGGTTTGCGCAAACTCCGGGAGATAGGGAAGGTCAGGAAAGCCTGGTGTGCTGCAGTCCATGGGGTCCCAAAGACTGGGACACAACTTAGTGACTGAACGACAGTGGATTGACTGTGTCCCCCGAAAAACATACCGTGTGGTCCTAACCCTTAAGAAATGTGCATGTGACCTCATTTGGAAGATATGATCAAGATAAGATGAGGCTGGGACTTCCCTGTGGTCCAGCTGCTAAGACTCCACGCTCCCACCGCAGGGGGCCCAGGTTCAATCCCTGGTCAGGGAACTGGATGCTACACGTTGCAACTAAAGATCCTGCATGCTGCAACAACTGAGACTCAGTGCAGCTCAATAAATAAATACACATTAAAAAAACTTTTTTTAATCCTCTTAAAAAAAATGAGGTCATGGTTTGGTGTGCACTAAGGCAACAGGACTAGTGTTCTTGTAAGAAGGGAAAACAGACACACACAGAGATACACAGGGAGAACATCCTATGACAAGAGGCGGGATGCAGCTGCAAGCCAAGGACTGCTGGCCACCAGCAGAAGGTAGGAGGAAGCAAGGACCCAGAGTCTCCGAGGGAGCAAGAACCTGCTGACAGCTTGATTTCAAACCTGCGGCCTCCAGAACTGGGAGAGAACGCATTTCTATTGTTTGAAGCCACCTAGTTTGTAGTAGTTTGTTATAGCAGCTCTCAGAAACAAATACAGCAAGTTATTCCACCTCTACAGATGCTGGTTTCCGTATCTGTTAAATGAGGGTGCTTTCTCATACAAGACTGCTGTGAATTTCAATATCCTGAATGTGAAGTAATTAGCCTTAGCACAGGGACTGTCACTTCTGTTGTGCTTTTGATTGGTCTTACTGGTCACTATTCAAGGGTGATTTCCGCTTTAACCAGGAGTTAGGAGACCAGTGCCAGCTTCCCAGAAGAAGGGGGAGGGAACCTGAACACTGAACTTTATAAACTCTCTAGGATCAACTGCAGAGGGCAGGGACTCCAACAGGGCAAGGGGCGTGGCCAGCCGGCTCCCCTACTCACGGGAGGAAGCGAGACTTCCAGCGTCTGGTGCTTCTCTTTGCCCTGGACTCGAAGTTGGAGCAGTGGCGACGTCTCTGCGGCCTCCGGAGAACTTGCTAGAACCACACAGTCTGTGGCAGGCAGGATAGGGAAGCCAGGCCTAAGTGAGGGTTGGAAGCTGGGCCCCCTCTGGGCCTCTCCCACATCCCCTCCCTGTGGCAAAAGCCTCCTCAGGCCTCCTTCCCCTCACCAATGATGTCAGCCACGCCGAGCTTTAGGGTCCTGGGGGTGGCGGTAGGGGACAGCTCTGTCTCTCCCAACAGCAAGAGGATTCTGCTTGGGGACACCCCAAGGTGGGCGGCCATGTGGTCCACCACACTCTTAAGGGGCTCCGACTAGGAGGGGGACAGAAAGTAAAGGAGGCACTCCCGCCTTGATTTGCTTCCCCACCCCCACCCCCAATTTCTGGCCTTAACCACTCGCTGAATTCCTCAGCAGTGAGTTCCATCATATTTACCTGGAAAGGCACAAAATAAAATCATGTCAATAAGAGGTTCAGGCAAGTGACACAGAGACGAAGCAGCCATGAGTTAAGAGGGAAAAAAAGGGAGTGGTGGGGGTTGTGGCCAACCAGAACTGGATATGCCCCATCTAAGCCCGGGCAGCTGTTCCGCAGCTCTGGCTAATTGGTACCAGGTGGGAATATGGGCCAGGTACTGCATCTTCCTATTTAAGAGAAGCCAGAAATCTGGACCTCAGTCCCCAATCACCCATTGCAAAGGTTGGCAATGAACTATTTGGTTTTAAAATCACCATACAGCTCGAAAGAAGATGCATGGGACTTCCCTGGTGGGCCAGTGGTTAAGATTCCCCGCTCCCAATGCAGAGGGCACACGTTCAGTCCCTGGTTGGGGAACTAAGATCTCGCATGGACAGAAAAAAAATAGAAGAAGATGCACTGTTGACAAGGCCAGGGGCTGCTAGTTGGCAAGTTCTGGCTTAGCTGCTTGTCTGATGCACGGTTGCTACTCAAAAAGTAGTCATTTCTGTTCTTTTGGAATGAGGGTCATCCCTATAATAGTAGTCTTCACCAAGAAGCTAGGGGAGCTTGGAGGGACCAAGTGACCCCCAGGTGTCCGAGGCAGTAAGAACAAGCACAGGTGGAAAGTACAGGGTTCAAGGGAAGGAAGGAGGGAGGGATGCCCCCTGGGGAGGGCCTACCAAGCCAAGTTTCTTAGGATGTTTTAGTGGAGCCTTGAAGAATAGGTGGGAAGCTTGCCAGATAGAGAGGGCAGAGGGAGGAAAAGATCTGGACAAAGGGAGCAGCGAGTGCAAAGGCGCAGAGGGCTGAAAGCGCACTGGGCAGCTTCAGACAGCAAGATGCGCAAAGGAAGACACTCGTCTCTCCACAGGCAGCTCCTGGGACCCTGCTCCCAGACCCTTCAGGCATTTACCATTCTGATGGGCAACCTGACCAGGTCAGCTCGGCACCGGATTTTGAGTGGCAGAAGTCGAGGGTGCTCTGGGAAAGTGGGCCCCTCCACTAGGACCACCTCATCCTCTTGGCTCAAGTGGGCTTGGCCCTGGGATTGCTTGGGACTCAGGCAGGAACGGAGATCTTGGAGACGCTTGTTCACCTCCCTGGGGTGCAGAAAGGACTGTGCGTCAGTCAGGGTGGGCCCCCTCCCGACTGCCCCTTCTTCAATCTAGCCCAGAGCAGAGCACAGCCCCCTACCCCTGCCCTTGGTACCTTAGCTTCCGGAGTGCCTGAGTATGCTTCCTGCTTTTGGTCCGTGGCAGAGGTGAGGGCAAAGGCGAGGTGTCCTGAGCCCTGCAGACAGAAGAGAGGGACAGAAATAAGATGAGACCCCAGCCCCACCCACACCTCTCCTTCCAAGGGGCCCCTGGGCACCAGAGGGGGACCAGGGGGATCAACTGGGAGCACTTCTGGTGACATCCATCTTATTGGAAGACTGGGGTGGGGAGGGGGTGAGGGGTAGGGAAGGACAGGGTAAACCTGAGTCATGACTTTTATACTTATATGGCCCAAATATGAGGGAGAATGCCTCACTTTTAAGATAAGTTGGTTTCCAGGTGAATATCTGATAAAATCCAAATGACACCAAACACGGCATACTAAGGGCTAACTCTTCATTTACCCTAAAATTCTAACCCAAGTATCACTATTATCTCCATTTTACAGAAGAGGAAACTAAAGCACAAAGAGGATGGCCAGGGAGTCCCTGGTGGCCCAGTGGTTAAAAATCTGCCTTCTCATACAGGGGACGCAAGTTCAATCCCTGGTTGGGAAACTACGATCCCACATGCAACTAGGCCCTTATGCCACAACTAGAGAAGCGTGTACACTGCAATGAAGACCCCTTGCAGCCAAAACAGAGAGAGGATGGCCCAAAGACAGGGTCTGAAGCACAGGGCAGTCTCGAGCCACACCCTTCAGCTCTGCATCACTACCTTCTTAGACACAAAATGGAGCCCCTCCACTTCCTGGCCAGTCTAGAGAATCTGCTGTCATCCTCCAGTGGGACTCACTGCTTCTCCCAAGAGTTTCATTCCTCATCCAAGCCTCAGGCTGCCTTCTGGGAAACTTCTAACCCTTCCAGGAGCCACCCAAGGGTCCTGCCTGCCTCAGCCCAGCCTTCCGATTCCCGTTCTGCTCCTGCGGCCCCAGTGCTCTTGCCTCACTCACAGTAACATCTGTTTCTTCTCTTCTCCATCCTTACTCCTCAGCTTCTTCTTCCAGGGGGAACTGGGACATGGAAAATCCACTGTATGAGGACTGCTGGCATCTTCCACATCTGCCTCTGGGGACAGGGGAGGAGGAAGTGGAAAGGGTTAGCCAAGAGAAGGCAGTGGGAGACCAAGGAGAGACAGGGCAGGGGCTTCAGAAGGTTCTGAAAAAGGAGATTAGGGGACCCCGGACACACATGACCACTGGGGAAGGGTTTGGGGGCACGAATCAAGAGAGAAGCCTAGAGAGCTTCCCCAGCAACACTGCAGTGGTGCGGTTAAGACTCTGCCTTCCAATGCAGGGGCATGGGTTTGACCCCTGGTCAGGGAACTAAGATCCCACATGCGTGTGGCCAAAAAAAAAGGAAGGGGGAGCCTTAGAGAGAGGCATGAACTGGAGTCTGACAGATGAGATTAGGAAAGTGTCCACACCTCGCACTAGTGCATGACACAGGGGCAAGAGTGGACTCACGGAAAGTGGCTCACCCCAACTAACGCGTGCTCTTCTCATTGTGATCACCTGCACCTCACACATCAAAAACACTGAGCACACAACCCAGAAACATGTATGTACTTAATACACGTTACTATGGGCTTCCCTGGTGGCTCAGACGGTAAAGCGTCTGCCTGCAATGCGGGAGACCCAAGTTGCATTCCTGGGTCGGGAAGATCTCCTGGAGAAGGAAATGGCAATCCACTCCAGCACTCTTGCCTGGAAAATCCCATAGACGGAGGAGCCTGATAGGCTACAGTTTATCGGGTCGCAAAGAGTCGGACACGACTGAGCAACTTCACTTTCACTTACTATACATGTACTAACCATTATATATGTTATGAACCATACATTAAAACAAATGCTATCAAAGGATGATTTTTTTTCTCCCCCAACTATTTCTCTTGTTTTCTGCCCCTACTCAATTTGGTGGGCACAAAGATGTGTCTGGGGTGGGGGCTGGGAGGGTCTTTGGTAAAGAGGTTAAGTACAGGCCCTCTAAGTCCAGGCTTCTCAAATGTCATTCATGTGAGTGTCATTGTTTTATTTTGCCATATCTCCGTATTACATGATATGTTTCTTTAAATCACTCATCTTCACTTATATGTCTTAGAAAAGGAAACCAGATATTATTCTAGACCATAGAAGCTCTTTTCCGTTTGCCTGCCACCAGATCATTAACCATCGTTATTGATTTTTATAAATAAATACGGTGAATACAAAACAATGATAAATCCTAGATCAGTGGTTCTCAACCAGAGGCAGTTTTGCCTCCCGGAGCACATGTGGCCGTGTCTGGAGATAATTTTGGCTGTCGCAGCAAAGGGAGGAAGGAGTTGCGGGGGATGACGACGTCTGCTGGGTGGAGGCCAGGCTGCTGCTCCACACCCTACAGGGCACAGGACAGCCCCACACAAAGAAGGATCCAGTCCAAATGCAGTAGCACCAAGGGTGAGAAACCCTGTCCTAGGAGCTGCCATTGGCCTGAGACTCTGCATTTCTAACAAGTTCCTGGGAGATACCCAACACTCCTGGGCCCACATTTTTTTTTTTTAAAGATTGTTCTTATATGGACCATTTTTAAAGTCTTTACTGAATCTGATACAATATCGCTTCTGTTTTACGCTTTGGTTTTTCCGTGTAGGGCATACAGGATTTTAGCTCCCAGATCAGGGATTCAACCTGCACCCCCAGCATTGGAAGGCGAAATCCCGAGCACTGGACCACCAGGGAAGTTCCTGGACCCTGCATTTTGAGTGGCAAGGACAGAGGTGCCTTGGTACTTCTCTGTTCCAGGTACCATATATGTAAACCATATATGCAGCCCAAGGTGGGAGGGGGAACATTTTATTAATACATGTTTTCTTTAACTGGGCTTCCCTGGTGGTGGCTCAGCTGGTAAAGAATTCACCTACAATGCAGGAGACCTGGGTTCGATCCCTGGGTTGGGAAGATCCCTGGAAAAGGGAACAGCTACCAACTCTAATATTCTGGCCTGGAGAATTCCATGGACTGTATAGTGGCAAAGAGTGGGGTGGCATGGGGTGGCAAAGAATTGGACACAACTGAGCGACTTTCACATACATATATAGTTCCAAGTACCATATACGTAAACCATATATGTAGCCCACGGGAGGAGGGCTTTCTATTAATATATATTCTCTTTAATTAATTTCTACCAGAATCCTTTGACACAGGTCCATTATTTATCCCCATTTGGCTGATGAGGAAATTGAAGTCTTAAAAGATTAACTTGCACAAGGCCACACAGCTACTAAGGGGGAGAGCTGGTTTCTAAATCAGCTCTTCATCACCCTGCCATACTCCCTCATGGCACAAAAGTCTTAGTCCAAGGTCTGCATTTGCTCACTGGATCTCTTCCCTAGTAGACCTGATTTCTATTCACTGCCCTTGAGCAGTTTGCAAAAAATCACGTCACTGCAGGAGGACAAAGGCTGGGCAGCCCTGATAAGATTCAGAGAACACCCTGCTGGCTTAGAGTGTTCCCAGGAAACTTGCTACAGATGTAAAAAGATGTTACAAATTCTCAACACTTCTCCCTTCCACTGCTCCCAAGGTTATACAATCAGAGTCTCTGGGGATAACACCTGGAAACCTGTACATGAGAGACTTCCCTGGTGGTCCAGCGGCTAAGACTCCAGTGCTTTCACTGCTGAGGGTCCAGGTTCAATTCCTCCTCAGGAAATTTAAATCCCACAAGCCACGCAATGTGGCCAAAAAAATTTTAGCACATTGTGATGCTTATCAGGGCTAGGGGAAAGTGTCTGGACAACACTTTCTGAGTCTTCTGGTTAACAAGCCAGCTCCTTTCAGGACTGGAGGTTTTTCTGGCTAGGATGCAGAAGTCGTCTTTCTCATGTCCTCCTCTTGAGCCTCAGGAAACAACTAACTGCAGGAATGTAAACTCTAGAAAGTCTTCTCAGAGAGGCCAGCGGTGGACACCTCTCCCTAGAAGCCCTCCTTACCTTCCTCAGCCTCTGGGGGACATAATTTCAGGAGGGACACGTTATCTGGGATAAGATGGAGGCTGCTTTTCACCTGCAAAGAAAAAGTAGATCAGTACCAAATGCTCCCTCCACTTACAGAGAAAACTGGGGTCAATTCTCTCACGCCCAGCCTCCTCCAGCTCCCAAGTCCACCCCGAGGATGTAGATATTACTACTTTCCCAGAGGAACTCAGGAGCTCAGCTTCGCCAGGATCCAAAATTGGAATACTCTACCATATGATATTACTTGTATGTGGAATCTAAACTATGACATAAATGAACCCATCTAGGAAGCAGAACTTAGAGAACAGACTTGCGGTTGCCAAGCAGGGAAGTGGGGGAAGTTGGGGGTGGGGTGGGAGACGGACTGGGAGTTTGGAGTTAGTAGATGCATATTACATATAGAATGGACGGACAAGGCCCTACTGTATAGCACAGTGTCAATGTCCTAGGGTAAACCATAATGGAAAAGAATATATATATATACACATAACCTCAGATATGCAGATGACACCACTCTGATGGCAGAAAACGAAGAACTAAAGAGCCTCTTGATTAAAGTGAAAGAGGAGAGTCAAAAAGTTGGCTTAAAGCTCAACATTCAGAAAACGAAGATCATGGCATCTGGTCCCATCACTTCATGGCAAATAGATGGGGAAACAGTGGCAGACTTTATTTTGGGGGGCTTCAAAATCACTGTAGATGGTGACTGCAACCATGAAATTAAAAGACGCTTACTCCTTGGAAGGAAAGTTATGACCAACCTAGACAGGATATTAAAAAACAGAGACATTACTTTGCCAACAAAGGTCCATCTAGTCAAGGCTATGATTTTTCCAGTAGTCATGTATGGATGTGAGAGTTGGACTATAAAGAAAGCTGATGCCGAAGAATTGATGCTTTTGAATCATGGGGTTGGAGAAGACTCTTGGGAGTCCCTTGGACTGCAAGGAGATCCAACCAGTCCATCCTAAAGGAAATCAGTCCTGAATATTCATTAGAAGGACTGAAGCTGAAGCTGAAGTTTCAATACTTCGGCCACCTGATGCAAAGAGCTGACTCATTTGAAAAGAGCCTGATGCTGGGAAAGATTGAAGGTGGGAGGAGGAGAAGGGGACGACAGACGATGAGATGGTTGGATGGCATCACCGACTCAATGGACATGAGTTTGAGTAAATTCCAGGAGTTGGTGATGGACAGGGAGGCCTGGTGTGCTGTTCTCCATGGGGTCGCAAAAAGTCAGACACGACTGAGCAACTGAACTAAACTGGACATATATGTGAGTCACTTTGCCACATTCACTTTGTCAATTTCTGTACAGCAGAAATTAATCCAACATTGTACATCAACTACACTTCAATTTAAAAAATACAGGAGTACTCTGATGAGGAGCACCCTTTTCCTAATGCACTCTAAGGATGCAAGTTTCATTCCCCTTTCTTAGGAAGGAGCTAGCCATCCTGCTGTCTTAGGATCCTTGGCAATTTCAGGCCCCTCGCTCACCATACCACGTGGGGACCCCAGTCCTCTCTGAATTTCCATGGACCCCCGTGTCCCCATCTTCCTGAATCTTTAGCATCGAGAAACCCAACATGCCCCAAATTCCAGCCCTAGGTCCTCCAGCTCTTCCCTTAACTATCAGGGATCCCAACCCCTTAGGCTCCCTATACGCCCCCCCGCGACACTCCAGCTCCTGGGAATCCCAAACTCCAAGCACACTCCAAACCCCTTCAACCTCCCCAATTTGCATCTTTCTGCCTCCAAGTCCCCTAGGCCCTGCTTCCATTTCGTCTCCCAAGACCAACCCTAGAACTCTACCTCAGCACTCCTAAACCCAGTCCCTCCGCGCTAACCCTCCCGGGAACCCGGCTGCACCTTCTCGGAGTACACTGGAACCGCCGGTGCCTCTCCAGGATCCAGCAGCAGCCGCCGCCGCCGCCTGACCAAGACCCGGGGGGCTCCACCCGGCTCTGCGTCCGCCCCTTCGCTGTCACTGTCTCTGTCGTCCCGGGACACGGCCGGCACGGGGGATTCAGGGAGTGGGACCTCGGCCGCGGCCGCAGCGTCGTGCGCAGTTGCGACCTCCAAGACATCCTCATCGCTGTCGCTGACCAAGTCCACGAGCACCGAGTCCAAGGTGCGTCGAGCTGGGGATCGCTGGGCGCCAGGACATCGGCTCCGGCCGCCCCGGGATCCCCGAACCCTTCGGCCGCCGCCGCCGCCTCTGGGACGGCCCGGTCTCCTCAGCGGCTCCGCCATGGCACACACCGGGTCTCTACAGTCGCCAGCTTCTGGTCAACTCGCCCGGCCCCCTCCAGCGGATTCCGCCCTTCATTGGGCGAACCGCCTGCTAGTCAACACCTCTCTCCGCCCACGCCCTCTGGCTCCACCTCTCCGCCTTTTCATTGGTCGCTGCATCCACCCATCACGCATTCACCACTGAAACCAAGGCGCCAAATATTCCAATCAACCTCGGCACAATCGTCGTAGGTTTCGATTCGGTCCGGCTCACCCATTGGCCTGACCGGCCTTCTACAAGGCCCGCCCACTGAATGGAGTCTTTTTCCTGGTTGGTGGAGGAGTGAGGCATCCTGGGAATTATAGTCCGCAAACCCTCAGGCTAGTGTAGAGGAAATCGGGCTGACAATAGCTTTTAGACACCGCGGATCTCATGGGTATCCGCTTTCTTCTTTCCCCCAACTGCGGGGTGGGCTCAGTAATTACACTACACCCCGAACCTCGCATACGCCCCTCCTCATGTACAGAATCCACGCAACACACACCCGGAGCCACACTTCAACACCATACAACTCTCCGAATTCCCTCCTACAGCGTTCCTCACACAGGACGTCCCTACAGACACTACACGGACCATATCAACACAACATGCACTCTTGCAACACTCCCTCGATATACGCCTCAGAACACCCGCCTCGCAAAAAACCTGGAAGGGCAAACACAAATGAAAAATAGGTTTAATTCTCCCTGTTGAAAATAAGGATCATGACTTCTTCACTCTTTCAGAATTTCTTTCTTTCTTTTTTTTTTCATTCTCCAGTCCATTTTACTGTGATTTATTATTTTTATTTATTTTTTTTAATTTTAAAATATTTAATTCTTACATGCGTTCCCAAACATGAACCCCCCTCCCACCTCCCTCCCCATAACATCTCTCTGGGTCATCCCCATGCACCAATCCCAAGCATGCTGTATCCTGCGTCAGACATAGACTGGCGATTCAATTCTTACATGTTAGTATACATGTTAGAATGCCATTCTTCCAAATCATCCCACCTTCTCCCTCTCCCTCTGAGTCCAAAAGTCGGTTATACAGTCTGTGTCTTTTTTCCTGTCTTGCATACAGGGTCGTCATTGCCATCTTTCTAAATTCCATATATATGTGTTAGTATACTGTATTGGTGTTTTTCTTTCTGGCTTACTTCACTCTGTATAATCGGCTCCAGGTTCATCCATCTCATCAGAACTGATTCAAATGAATTCTTTTTAATGGCTGGGTAATACTCCATTGTGTATATGTACCACAGCTTTCTTATCCATTCATCTGCTGATGGACATCTAGGTTGTTTCCATGTCCTGGCTATTATAAACAGTGCTGCGATGAACATTGGGGTACATGTGTCTCTTTCAATTCTGGTTTCCTTGGTGTGTATGCCCAGCAGTGGGATTGCTGGGTCATAAGGTAGTTCTATTTGCAGTTTTTTAAGGAATCTCCACACTGTTCTCCATAGTGGCTGTACTAGTTTGCATTCCCACCAACAGTGTAGGAGGGTTCCCTTTTCTCCACACCCTCTCCAGCATTTATTGCTTGCAGATTTTTGGATCGCAGCCATTCTGACTGGTGTGAAGTGGTATCTCATTGTGGTTTTGATTTGCATTTCTCTAATAATGAGTGATGTTGAGCATCTTTTCATGTGTTTATTAGCCATCCGTATGTCTTCTTTGGAGAAATGTCTATTTAGTTCTTTGGCCCATTTTTTGATTGGGTCGTTTATTTTTCTGGAATTGAGCTGCATAAGTTGCTTGTATATTTTTGAGATTAGTTGTTTGTCAGTTGCTTCATTTGCTATTATTTTCTCCCATTCAGAAGGCTGTCTTTTCACCTTGCTTATATTTTCCTTTGTTGTGCAGAAGCTTTTAATTTTAATTAGATCCCATTTGTTTATTTTTGCTTTTATTTCCAGAATTCTGGGAGGTGGATCATAGAGGATCCTGCTGTGATTTATGTCTGAGAGTGTTTTGCCTATGTTCTCCTCTAGGAATCTTATAGTTTCTGGTCTTACATTTAGATCTTTAATCCATTTTGAGTTTATTTTTGTGTGCAGTGTTAGAAAGTGATCTAGTTTCATTCTTTTACAAGTGGTTGACCAGTTTTCCCAGCACTACTTGTTAAAGAGATTGTCTTTACTCCATTGTATATTCTTGCCTCCTTTGTCAAAGATAAGGTGTCCATATGTGTGTGGATTTATCTCTGGGCTTTCTATTTTGTTCCGTTGATCTATGTCTGTCTTTGTGCCAGTACCATACTGTTTTGATGACTGTGGCTTTGTAGTAGAGCCTGAAGTCCGGCAAGTTGATTCCTCCAGTTCCATTCTTATTTCTCAAGATTGCTTTGGCAATTCGAGGTTTTTTGTATTTCCATACAAATCTTGAAATTATTTGTTCTGGTTCTGTGAAAAATACGGCTGGTAGCTTGATAGGGATTGCATTGAATTTGTAAATTGCTTTGGGTAGTATACTCATTTTCACTATATTGATTCTTCTGATCCATGAACATGGTATATTTCTCCATCTATTAGTGTCCTCTTTGATTTCTTTCATCAGTGTTTTATAGTTTTCTATATATAGGTCTTTAGTTTCTTTAGGTAGATATATTCCTAAGTATTTTATTCTTTTCATTGCAATGGTGAATGGAATTGTTTCCTTAATTTCTTTTTCTACTTTCTCATTATTAGTGTATAGGAATGCAAGGGATTTCTGTGTGTTGATTTTATATCCTGCAACTTTACTATATTCATTGATGAGCTCTAGTAATTTTCTGGTAGAGTCTTTAGGGTTTTCCATGTAGAGGATCATGTCATCTGCAAACAGTGAGAGTTTTACTTCTTCTTTTCCAATTTGGATTCCTTTTATTTCTTTTTCTGCTCTGATTGCTGTGGCCAAAACTTCCAGAACTATGTTGAACTATGTTGAACAGAATTTCTTTCTTGCAACTTTTAAAAATTTGTAAATCTGTGTGTGTGTGTGTGTGTGTTTTAATTGAAGTAGAGTTGATTTAAAACATTGTGTTAGTTTTTGGTGTACAACACGGTGATTCAGTTTTGTGTTTTTTTTTTTTTTAAGGTTAGCTTTTTTACATCAACATTTTATTTTATTTATTTATTTTTGGTTGGACTGGGTCTTCCTTGCTTTGTGCGGGCTTTCTTTAGTTGCAGTGCGGGGAGGGGGGGAGCTGGCGGCTACTCTTCATTTGTGGTGCCAAGACTTCTCACTGGGATGACTTCTCTTGTAGAGCACAGACTCTAGGCATGGGTTTCATGGGATCAGTATTTGTGGTGCACAGGCTTAATTGTTCCGTGGCATGTGGAATCTTCCCAGACCAGGAATCAAACTCATGTCCCCTGCTAACGCAGGCAGACTCATCCACTGTGCCACCAGGGAAGTCCTTGATTCAGTTTTATATATATTTTCTTTTTCAAATTCTTTTCCATTATACTTTATTACAAGATAGTGATTGTAGTCGTCTGTGCTATACAATAGGACTTTGTTGCTTATTTATTTTATATATAGTAATTGTTTCTGCTAATCCCAAACTCCTAATCGATCCCAACCCACCCCACACCCTTTCCCCTTTGGTAACCATGAACTTGTTTTTTTCTTCTGTGAGTCTGTTTCTGTTCTGTAAATAAGTTCTGGAGCCATCTTTTTGAAAGCGAAGTGTCAGGGGAAATAGCTCCAGCTCCAATGGGAGACTAACAGCCTAACTTGTAGAAGCTCTTCTGCAATATACAAAACGACCTACCATCTGAAAGATGCTAGAAGCTTGTTTCACCCTTGGATAAAAGCCAATCGCCATGAGAAAGGGTGATCTACTATGTATGTCTTAAAGGTGAAGTCAAGTCCCCTTCTTGAGGTCTAGTCATTGGAAACAGGATATGGTTTTGAATATTTATCTTGAAAAGAGGATAATGGGTTATACCTGCTTGGCTTATACGAAAGTGTGAGATTTCTTTCAGCTTTTGCAATCAGTCTCTTAGGGGACTGCCTGTGACATGCATCACATTCTGTTTAATGCTTATTTAATAATAAAATGGTTTTCTGTCTCTACCACCTCTGTAGAGAGGTTTTCTGGGTTGGAAGGTTTTGTTTTTTCATTATATTTCCCCAACCAACCCAGCAATGACACTGAGTCCCTCAGAGGTTACCTACCCTCCACACACTACAGTATTCACAACTCCTGTACCAGATGCACCCCAACACACACAGCACAGACACACCCCCTCCCACATGTCACACCTCCTACATTGCCTCCAATCATGACACTTGTTGACCTAAATAAAAGTCAGTTATTGTAGAGAATTCCCTGGCAGTCCAGTGGTTAGGACTCCTCACTTTCACTGCCAAGGGCCGGGGTTCAATCCCTGGTTAGAGATCCCTCAAGGGGAGTGGCACAGCCAAAAAGACAAACAAAACCAAAGTCAGTTATTTTTACCAGCAAGAATAGATTTATTCAGGAATAGCAGAGAACAAGGAAGTTACACCAAAAGCCATAGGCAAAGCCAACAAACAGAGAAGGTTACTGTATAGGGAAAAAAGGGAAGATATTGGGAGGGGTTGTTTTGAAGGAATGTCCACTGGAGAAAAGTAAGAGTTCAGGGTAATGATGGTTTCTCACTGTTCGAGTTGCTAGGGTAATGGTTTTTCTAGGAGATGAAATGTCCATCTTTTCCTCTTGGGACCTGTAACTGATGATTCTTCCCGGTCCGTGGTTCTTCCATTAGGGTCTGTAACTAACAGTTCTTCCTGTAATTGATGATGAGCGTCTTCAACTGACAACGGTCCCTGTAATTGATGAAAGCATCCCCTTCAACTGCATTTTGGAGAAAGTGAAGTCACTTAGTCATGTCCAACTCTTTGCGACCCCGTGGACTGTAGCCCACCAGGCTCCTCTGTCCATGGGATTCTCCAGGCAAGAATACTGGAGTGGGTTGCCATTTCCTTCTCCAGGGGATCTTTCCGACCCAGGGATCAAACCTGGGTCTCCTGCATTGCAGGCAGACGCTTTACCCTTTGAGCCACGAGGGAAGCATTTTAGTGAGGGTTTCCTTTATTAATTTTCACACCCCTGACACCTCACACTATACATGCCACACCATATTTCACACAGAACGCCCACCCAGCATACAGCCAATACCACCTGTCTCTCACACACATAGGGTTCACGTGGCTTGTGCTTCACACACCCATCCAATACAGCATCTTGACATCCACCCACATCCTATCCCATCCCCCTCTTCTACCACACTGATATCCACTACACATACACCTCAAGTTAGCCCAACATCTGAAGTCCTCCAAATAGACTCAGCCAAAGGCAAGACTGAAGTCACACAGGCCCAGCAGGTGGGGCTATTTCCCAAGGGACAAAGACTCTGGCTCTGGCAGTGTGGACTCCAAGGACTTCCCACTCCCAGGAAATCATCTTTTTGCAGCAAAGCTGGAAGAATAGAGACTGCACCAAAAGTCTTTCTGCCACCTTGGTCCCTACCTGAGCATGCTCAGCCTCTGTCGTGTCCAACTCTTTGCGACCCCATGGACAGTAGCCCGTCAGGCTCCTCCGTCCATGGGATTTTCCAGGCAAGAATACTGGAGCAAGTTGCCATTTTCTCCTCCAGAGGATCTTCCCAACCCAGGGACTGAACCCACGTCTCTTGTGTCTCCTGCATTGGCAGGCGGATTCTTTATTACTGTGTCACCTGGGAAGCCCCTCCCTACCTGAGAGGCTCCTGCAAACTAGGGGTGACTCTGAGGGCCTGAAATTTCCCTCAAGCCTGTCTCCCTAAATCCTGTTCACAAGATATAAGTGGTCCAGCACCTGCCAAAGAAAGAGATGATGGGGTGGGAAGTTGGGAAACTCTGGAGCGTGGCTGTCTTCTGAGCAGGTCCCTACGCTGGAGGAAGTCCTGACCCAAATGTTCTGGGTGGCCTCTGGCTCTTGGGACACAGAGGCCCTTAATAAATGCCAAATAATTATAATAGCTAGGACTTCCCTGGTGATCCAGTCGTTAAGACCCCATGCTCCCTATGCAGGGGGCCGGGTTTCAATCCCTGGTGAGAGAACTAGACCCCCAAGTGCCCCAACTACGATTCCTCATGGTGCAACAAAGATCAAAGATCCCGTGTGCCACAGCTAAGGCTCAGCACAGCCAAATTAGTAAATACATATTTTAAAAATAATAGTAAAAACAGCCAATGTTCGAGTGACTACTATGCCACCGTCACATGCTTCATATTTCACTTAAGGCTCATTAATGTAGCTATCATTACGATGGGTATTTTACAGACCAGGAAGCTGCAGCACAGACAGCTTGAGTCACACAGTCAGAATAGAGTGGGTCTGGGATCAAACCCAGGTAGTCTGATTCCAGAGCACTGGGCTGGAGTTGGCACACCTTGGCTCCTCTCTTCCCCCAAGCATTCCCCAGGTAACCGAGCTCACAAGACTCCTATTTTTGTCCCCCAAATCTCAGGACTTGCCAGAGTCCTTCACTCACTCCTCCTTTCCCACTCATTTCTTCATCTTTGCCATCCTCTGATTGGGTATCAGAGGTACAGAGAAGACCCAGACCTGAATTCACCCTCAAGGAGGAAGGATGTTTTCACCAGGAGTCACAAATTTACATGCTTCAGGCATAGACAGGAAACCTACATGAATGAAGCACGCTGGGTGAGAGGCAATAGAGAATGCTGGGGACTATGGCAATATGGAAAGTTTATATTAGTTGAAGGATAAGGTAGGCAGAGGGTGAATCTTGAGCTAGATGTGGGAATTTTATTTTATTTTTTGCCACATGGACTGCGTCCAAGATGGAAGCCCAAGGAAATGCTGAAGGTTCGTTTCCCAACCCCCACACTCCAAATATACACTATGCAAATATAACAGGAAGTATCACTTTCTTTCTTTTCTTTCTCTTAGTACATACCTGAGCTCAAATGCAGGACAGAATTTTCCCAGTGCTAGAAATCAAGAAGGAAATCAAAGTCACAGCAGTGAAACAGAAGCTCATTGAAATGCTAGGGTCCCTAAGATTGGAGTTTTAATGACCACCTGGGGACAGAGGTCAAGTTTGCAGTTTCAGGAAGAGCAGCGAGCTGAAACTAAGCCCCCTGCACAAAGCTGGGAGCTGAGAAAAGACTGTATGTCCTGGGCACAGAAGACAGAGGGGGAAAAAAATCCATCCACAAACCTTGGGATACAGCTTGGAAAAAGTCATCAGAATTCCCGGAGCCACTGGAGTATGGGTTTGGATTCAGACCAAACCTCTAGGGTAAAAGCTTGCTCTGAATAAAATGATAAGAAACCTGTGTAGCCTGTAAAACTGTGGCAGAAGCCAAATCAAGCTGGCCCCAGGAGATGTGAGTGGGGCCCAGGGAACTCAGAGGACTCCTGCAGGAGAAACAAAGAATGCTTCCATGGTGACATCGCCATGTACAGATGACAGTAATCACCTCCTCCCTAATCCTACTTTATAACTGGGCACACTGAGGGTCAGTGATTTTGAGTAAGTTACTTAAAGTCAGTTAGCAATTAAAGTATTTAATTTCTCGGTGTCTCAGTCTTCTCGGCTTTAAGGCAATAATAACTTTAGTTTAGCTTCCTCATAGGATTGTCATAAAAATAAAACGAGATGCTACTTGTAAAGCATTTATTAATATTAGAACTATTATGCCTGATACATCATCCTATGAGGAAGGTATATTAAAATAGCTAAAATCAAAGTGTTAGTTGCTTAGTAGTGCCCGACACCACGACCCCATGGACTATAGCCTGCCAGGCTCCTCTGTCCATGGAATTCTCTAGGCAAGAATACTGGAGTGGGTTGCTATTTCCTACTCCAGGGGATTTTCCCAACTCAGGGATCAAACTCGGGTCTCCTGCATTGCAGGCAGATTCTTAATGTCTGAGCCACCAGGGAAAAAGTAAGTTTTAAAGTTTCACAGACAAGAAAGAACAGTCTCAACAATAAACATAGGACATTATGAAGAACTGGAGTATTAATAAAAGGAATTCTAGGACTTCCCTTGTGGTTAAGGTGGTTGAGAATCCCCCTGAAAATGCAGGGGACATGGATTCGATCCCTGATCCAGAAAGATTCCACATGCCACAGAGCAACTAAGCCCATGCACCCTAGAGCTCCGTGCTCTGCAACAAGAGAAGCCACTGCAATGAGAAGCCTACACACCCGCATGAAGAGTAGCCCCACTCACCGCTACTAGAGAAAGCCTGCTTGCAGCAACGAAGACCCAGTGCAACAAAAAATTTAAAAAAAAAAAAAAAAAGATGTATGGCTGAGTCCCTTTGCTGTCTACCTGAAACGATTACAACATTGTTAATCAGCTATACTCCAATACAAAACAAAAAGTTTAATTGAAAAAGAAAAGGAACTCTAGAAATAAAAATGTGGGTATTGAAAAAGTCTAGGCAGCCTTACAGAGAGCAGGAGAGGGGCTAGGATTCAGATACCAATTTTCAGAAGAGCACCAGAGCTGGGGCAGCCAGGCAGAAGATACCAAAACTGTCAATGACCGAGTCCATCTTTGCCTGAGACAGGAATCTGGGTGTGGTGGAGCTTGCTACATCGTAGTTTCAGAGCCTGGAGACTTTTAGTTCTGAAGTCTTCGTGTCTGTGGTTTACATCACAGGCAGTTTACCAGGTAACAGAACAGGAGCCAGGTTTCTGGATTCAGCTCTGTGACATGCTAGTCATGTGACCTGGCCTCTCTGATTCTCAGTTTGCCATCTACAAAACTGCACTTAGGAAGGGAGGGTGTCAAGAATGATATAGGTTCTGGAATTAGACTGCCAGAGTTCAAATCCTGACCCCAATCTTTATTAACTAGGCAAGCCTTGAGCACGTAATTTAGTGTCTCTGCCTCAGTTTCCTCATCTATGAAATAAGGTTGTTCGTGAAGGCAAAATGAGTTAATATACAGAAACATACATACACATGTAATAAATATAAAATACTTTTATACAGTCTTGGCACATAAGAGCTCAATAATCTTGTGAGGTGATTGGAAAGATTATATGCATTCATTGATGTCAGACTATAGCAGACACTCAGTAACTAATAGTGATGGGACTTCCCTATGGCTAAGACTCTGTGCTCCCAAAGCAGGGGACCAGAGTTCGAGCCCTGGTCAGTGAACTAAGATCCTACATGCCATGGACAACTAAGCCCACATGCCACAACTAAAGAGAGCCATGTGCTGCAAAGACTGAACCCTTTAGAGCCCATGCTCTGCAACAGGAGAAGCCCATGCTCCGCAGTGAAGAGCCTACATAGCAGAGGGGGAAAATGCCGAAGCTAAGAGCCCACATGCCGCATCCAACGCTGCAGATCCGGAGTGCTACAACTAAGACCTACCACAGCCAAATACATAAAATAATAAATGGTAGTGATGACTGCCAATTCCTGGATTGCTTCCTCTTCAGTTGGCGCCCCTCGTACAACTGTTGAATGAACCATGATTGAATGCCTGAATGGCGGGAATGGCAGGCAAGTAAAGGAGATGAGTGCAGGTTAAGTCATGGGGGGAAAGGCCCTGTGGTCCCCAAGACACAGTTCTCGCTGGATTCCAGAGGGGCTGGGAGCACAAGCGTTCGCATCTTCCCTTCCCCTCCCCAACAAGGGCACTATGTCCCAGGACTGGAAGAGCTCACTGAGTTTGGGCTTCCCAGGTGGCTCAGTGATAAAGAATCTGCCTGCCAATGCAGGAGACACAGGAGACATGGGTTTGATCCCTGGGTCGGGAAGATCCCCTGGAGGAGAAAAATGGCCACCCACTTCAATATTCTTGCCTGGGATATCCCATGAAAAGAGGAGCCTGGTGGGCTACAGTCCATGGGGTTGAAAAGAGTCAGGCATGACTGAGCGACTGAGCACACAAACACACACAGTTTATTTGGGGAGTGCAAAGGGGGCTGAAGTTTCACTTGTACACACACACACACACACAGTTATGTGCATCCAAAGGTTGACATAACTTCGCTCCAGAGCTGACACTGTCTTCTTGGGGTCCCAGATTTCAAAGTAGGGTGAGGACCTCAGGGCCCTGAAGAGGCCCAGGCTATGCAGAAGAAAGGGTGATGGAAAATGGGTCCAGCAGAGAGCACCCCACTTCCATCCCTTTTCATCTCCCTCCTTTCGCATCCTTGGAGGGCAGTTCCCAGCTCACCTGAAGGGAGTCACCTTGTGCTCCACCCTATTCGAGCCCCTCCTCCCCATGCCGGTTCTGGTCCATCGGGATTATCCATGTTCTCATAAGAGTCTGCATCTGGTCAGAACCAGGAAGGAGTAAGATGGAAGTAGAGCCTGAAGTCAGCCAAGAGGGAGGAAGTCTCGGAGGACCACAGGAGGTGGCAGAAGATGCACCTACCTTCCTCATGATTGGCACCAGGCTGGGCTCGAACGAAGCGGAGCTGGGGAGCTGCATATAAGATCCCTCTCATATCCTCATAGGATTGGGACCCTGTGTGGGCAGGGCACAGAGAGTTGGAGGCCTAGGAGCCATCCTGGGGACTTGGGGAAGGAAAGTGCAGCCTAAGATATGGAGGGGGCTCTTAGAGACTTGAGCAATATTGTGCTAGGAAGGGTTAGCACCAGGTTCTGGGCCCTTGTTCATTGTAAGTTTTGGTCACATGTGGGTTAGATTACATTCATGGTCAGAGAAAAAGTCAAGAACAGAACTGGAAGGAGTCAGAGTCAGAGTTGTCAGGAGGTTGTACAGAGAGTTTGGGTCAAAGCTGAGGTCTGCACTGGGGCTGGGGTGAGCTGGAGGTCAAAATCCAGGCTGGAAGTGCATTGAGACTGGGGCTGCTGTTGATAGGGATGGAGGTGGATATTGGGGGTCAGGATAGGCCGTGGGGTCAATGCTGAAGTTAGGGTTAGGAGTCCAGTCTAAGGTCAGGATTGGGCCTGGGTTGGGGGTCAGTGCCAAGGTCAAGGTGGGGCCTGATTTCAGAGCCAGGGCCACATCAACCCAATCTGGGCAAGACAGGCAGGTCCCAAGCACTTCTCACCGAGGGAGGTTGCCTCCCTGCTGGGGTCCCAGGCTGATCCATGGGGGCTCAGCAAGTCTGGAGAAGGAAGAGGGAAGTCATTTCTGGCTTTTGGGTTACACACACACCCACCCACCCCACAGGAACGTGACCATCCTCACACACACCTGTTGTCCTGGTGACGGTCGGGGCCAGTTCTTCATCTTCATTCTCATAAGACTCAGCTCCTGCAGGAAAAAGAGAACTCCAGGGACCACTCCTTCCTGCAGGGGATTCCCAGCCCCGTGGGTTCTCCCGAGTCTCCGAGGCCCCACGACGTCTCCAGATTACCGTTAGAGAAGGAGTCTTCATCCTGAGGATCCAAACTCCCGTCCTCAGGGTTCTCATAGCCGCTGCCATCTGGTGGGAAAGGAGAGGCATCCAACGACGGCCCACAGCCCACGGCCCCGAGGAGGTGAGGATGGGGGAGGGCAGTCTTACCTTGGGAGAGTTGGTCCTGCCCAAGGTTGGAGTCGTTCTCGTAAAACTCGGAGCCCTCTTCACTGTCCGGCTCCTCGTAGGCCTCCCCTTCCTCTTCTTCTGGGCCTGGGGTTCGGGGATGGAGGTGGGAACCGGGTCACGGGCCCCCCTCCTCTAGGCCCCAGTCTACTGTTGCTACCCCAGACCGTTCCGACACCTCTCATGTGAGTAATCACCACCCCCATCAATCACCAGTTCCTGGCGGGCTCCGGGACCCCGCGGCTCTGGCCTCCTGGACGTCGCTGCGCGGGTTTCCATAGGACGGCGCGGCGGCTCCGAGGCCCGCAGCCCACCGCAGGGCGCGTCCTGGCGGGTGAGAAGAGATGGAGGCGGTCAGGGCTACGGGCGGAGGATGCTTTCGGGCCCTGCTGAAGGACTCCGCGTCTTGGTACCCAGCCTTGAGCGAGGGCAGAGGCGGGACCTAAATATAGACGCGAGGTTCTGCTCTCGCAACCAGACTTAGGCTCTCGAGTCCTGGGGGCGGGGATATGAGTTCTGAGGGCGGGCCTTAGTCCTGGGGGCGGGTCTCAGATGTGGGTGGTCTCAGCGTCGCGGGGGCGGGCTCTTCACTGAGGGCGACGCTCCGGGTGCGGGAAGACTTGGAGCTCAGGAGATTGGAGGAAAATGGGTGGGATGCCCGCTCTGGGTCAGGTACCTACCCGTGCCAGAGTGGGGCATGGAGAGGGAAAGCATGTTTCCGTACTGGCTGTTGGCCCCGTTTCCCGGGGGAGGCGTCACTTTGAAGAACCTGGGGGAGGAAAGGGGAGTTGCACTTGAGGCCAGGCCTCAAGATTCAGGCTAGGCTTCCCTGGTGGCTCAGTGGTAAAGAATAAGCCTGCCAATGCAGGAGACACGGGTTTGATCCCTGATCCTGGAAGATCCCACATGCCGCAACTGAGCCTGTGCGCCACAACTATGGAGTCTGTGCTCTAGAGCCCCCAAACCGCAACTACTGAGTCTTTGCGCTGCAACTGCTGAAGCTTGGTCACCCTAGAGCCAGTGCTCCACAACGAGAAGCCACCGCAATGAGAAGCTCGGGCACCACAGCTAGAGAGTAGCGCCCACTCTCAGCAGCTAGAGAAAAGCCCGCAGAGCAATGAAGACCCAGCACAGCCAAAAATAAATAAATATAACTATTTTTTAAAAAGATTCAGGCTAAACCCTTAGAGGTTAAAACGTGGTCACTTGTTGAAACTTCCCTGGTGGTCTGGTGGCTAAGACTTGCTCCCAGCGCAGGGGGGCAGGTTCCATCCCTGATTGGGGAACTAGATCCCACATGTTGTAACCAAGAGTATGCATGCCACAACTAAAGATTCCGCATGCAGCAGGGAAGATCAAGGATCCTGCATGCCTGAACTAAGACCCAGTGAAGCAAAAAAAAAAATAATAAAGTGTGATCACTTGTTATTAGTTAGCACCTCTCTTCTGACATAGTGAAGCCACTTAGCAGCAGCAGCTTCTGACATAGCCTACAGAGGGATCTGTGATCATCCAAGGAGGACTTCACAGAGGAGGTAGATTTGGTGCTGGTCTTTGAAGGCTGGGCAGCATTTCAACCATAGAGATGGAGGAAAGACACCGCGAGCAGAGGAAACTGAGAGCATAGCGTAAAGTGAAAGTGTAGGAGTGAGAGCCTGGAGGGCACTGGAATAATTACCTTCTAGTGGGATCTGTCATTCGCTTTCTTTTCCTCCTCAGGATCAGGGCTGATGGGAGTTAAGGGCAATGATCAGAGGAGAAACTCAAGAGTGAAGATTTGGGAGATGCTGGGGAGATAACTTGGAGGAGAAAGGAGTTTAAATTTCAAAGGGCTCGGGTAGTTTGGGGAGGATAGGAAAGGAGGGAGGGCAGGACTCTGAGGTCTGTTGGGGAGGTGTGGGAGGGAAAATGGTTGTCAGACTGGCCAGAGTGGGCTCTCCTGAGGAAGGAGGGGTAAGGCTTGGGAAGACAAACATGACTCACCTCTTCGAAGATAAAGAAAACCCACCAGGGAAGTCAGGCAGAAGATCAGATAAATTAAAGTCACGACAGGGACTTTCCAGGCACCAGTCTCCAGCAGCCAATGCCATACTGGTAGGGGGAAGGAGCTATGAGATGAAGACCCCAGGCTGGCATCTTGCTTTTCAGCCTCAGTTCCTCAAAGCGCCATAGGTCTGAGAAATCCTGGCCAGATATAGATCCTCAACACCCCAAGCTACACGGAGGGCTCTCCTCCCTCCCTCTGAGGACCTGGAACCTCGCACAGGGCCTGGAGCGGCATCTGTTAAGCAAACCATTGACAAACTATGACTATCGTCAGATGCCATGTTAGGATTTAGAGGAGCAAGATGATCAGCTTCCTGCTGCAGCTAAGAACAGCTATGGTCAGTGTGAAGGGCAGAGTGGGGTTCACAAGGTTAGAGGTGGGATGTGCCATGTGCTGAGGTTAAGTTAGCAGGGAAAATTCAGGTTGAGTGTGAGAGTTGTGGTTGCAGTAGCACAGTAGGATTGAATGAAGGCAGACAGAATGTGCAGAACATTATGACCAATTTGATGGACGGGTAAGAAAAAAGGAAGGATGCCCAGGTTCCTGGCTTGGGCCTGTGGGCAGGTGTCTTTCACTTACACAGGGTCACCCAGAAGACTATCGAGTTTGATTTTGTAAAAGTTGAGCTTGCACTGTCCATGGGATATCAAATGGCAATTCCAGGTGTTGGCTGGGTGTGGGGTGTGATGGAGCCTGAAACTGAGTCACAAGGCATGGTGGCCTAAAGAGGCATGGGAGTAAAGGAAGTCAGATAGGATGCGGGAGTGTAGACAGACATAAGAAGGGGGCTCAGGGCTTCAACAGTGAGGCTTGAGGGAGGGAGGAAAACTCCCCCAAAGTTTATGGGAAGAAATAACCAGTGGTAGGAGAAGACAGGGAAAAGTGGGTGTCTCGGAAGCAAGGGAGGAAAAGAGTTGGGGTCGGTGTTCAGTGTAGAGGTTGGAGTTTGGGATGATGAGGCTGGTACTAGGTCTCAGGTCAAGGGGCCAAGGTTGCCTAGCATCCATTTCTTCCCTCTCCTCAGCCAGCCCTCCCTGCCCCAGCCACTCAGATGAGTCACAGTTGGAAGAAACTCTACCTGACTGGGCAGTGACCTTCAGCTGCATCTGGGTGGTCTTGTTGCCGTGGTTACAACGATAGATGTCAGCATCTTGAGCTGTAGCTTCGGGCAGTAACAGAACCACCTTTCCCCCAAGGGTGCCCATGACCCACATCTCTCTGAGCTGGGCATGTTCGCTCACATATAGGCTCAGCAATTTGACCTCAGGCTTCATGGGATGCTTGTGGATCCAGGAGACGGAGCCTCTGACCAGGGAGGTACGGGAGGCCCCACAGGATAGCAAGAGCGTGGAGCCCGGGGCCACAGTGAGGTCTGGGGCAGGGAGAGCCACGGCTAGGAAGGTGTAATCCTTGGGGTGGGGGGTCCTCCTCCCCTGCAGATCATCCAGTTCCCAGTCACCTTCCCCCCTCTTCCTGGCACCCCCCATCACCTTACCACGGTTGTCACTCTGGTTCAATGTGCTGTTAGGTGGAGCACAGGCCCGGTCTGTGTGTGAGATCTCCTTAAAGTGGTCCCTGCCCCACACATGCAGCTGGGACTTTGTGGGGTGACCAGAAGTGGGCCTGGGGCCCTTCCCCAGGTCACAGCTCGGGTCATTGAGGTCTGAAGCATTCCACCGGAACAGTTTCCCTGGGAAGATACCCAGAACCAGAATACAGAGACATCCAGGAGAGGAGGAGAGATACGGAGACCCAGAAAGGTAGATGCAAAGACCCAGAGAGAGACAGAGAAAGAGCGACTCAGAGAAAAGAGTGAAAAACACAGAGCCACACGGCGCTGACGTCATAAAGCCACAGGGGGTTTTAGAAGCCACCTAAAACTAGCTCCCAGCTTGTCTCTCGGCCCCTCCGGCCCCTCCCTCCGGATTCATTTCAGCTGCTGGACCTCCTCCATCTCTGGTGGGCCTCCCTCTTCTCACTCAGCCCTCCCTGCCCCAGCCCGGACCTCACCGCTGCCCTGCACGCTGACCGTCCAGCCGGGCTGCCAGCCCTGCTCAGAAGGCTGGCCTGGCTGGCACAGGTAGAAGCCCCCCATATGTTTGGAGACATTGAAGAGGAACAGCATGGTTCCCTGGGGCTCCTTCAGGGTGCCCAGAGGCCCCACATGGATGCCCAGGCCTGGTAACCCTAGGGTCAACATTAAGAAGGGTGTTGTTGATTGGGAGCCCCGAAACCAGGCCAGTTTTTCAGGGGGACCAGCCGAGGAAGCTTCGAGGCATGGCAGCACAGCATTGCCTCCCTCTGTGGAGAGAGAGAGAGAGAGACAGGGTGGGGTGGCAGGGTGGAAGCGGGGAGAAAGGAACCCCCAGCCCCCTTCACTCCTCACTCTGGGTGAGGAGCCCCTAATCCCCACAGCAGGGAGTGGGTGAGTCCTCAGAGTCTTTCCAATCCTCCCCTGGATTTTACAGATAACAAAATGGAGGCCCAGAGAGGGTAGGTGACTCGGCCAAGGGCACCCAGCCGGAACCCAGATTTCCAACACTTCCATCCACCTCTGCCCTCCGGACATACCTTTAGCCTCCACTAGGCGTGGATCCTCGGGTCTGACTCCCACAGGGGCAAGGAAGAGGAGGAGGAAGAGGAGAGGAGGTGGCATGGTGGCCAGACTCCCCGGGGCGCCCGGCTTCGCCGCGCGGGGGATGCTGGGGCAGGCGGGGACCCGGTGGGCACTGAACCATGGGCGTGTGTGGGGGCGGGCGGGCAGTCCCCCCAGAGAGGAAGGGGTGGTCACGCCTCAGGCCCAGTCTCCATGCACCCCTCCAGAACCACAAAACTCGCCTCCTCCCTGCTACCCCGTTTTATTTTCATCTCAGCACTTACCACCATGTGAATGACCTTGTCTGTGTGTTTCCTTATTTGATCGCTTTCTGTCCCCCACCCGCCTCGAATGTAAGCCTCTTGTGACAAAGATTGTCCGGTTCAGACTGTACACATGGTGCCCCAGAACAGGGCTTGGCATGCTGTAGTTGCCCAAGGAATATTTGTTGAATGAGTGGGTTCAGACTCCTTTCTTCTCCCCCTCCTCCCTCATTCAACCTCAGGCTCTGAATTCATTTCCTTTCACACACACATACCAACCCCCTTCATTCATTCAACCAACATCTCTTGGGTCTTCTTCCACCTCCATACAATCAGCCTATCACAAATAAGGTGGGATCCGGCAGACCTGAGTGAATCCTCTGCCTCTGCCGCTTGGCTAAATGTCCTCATCTTTCCAAGCCTGAGCTTCATTCTCTTTATCAACTGGGGATAATAATAGTACTATCCAAATATTATTTGTGGAGATTAAACCGGATGATATACATACAGCAGTAGCCCAGCACAGCACATAGCAAGCCCTCTTTGTCCATGAGAGATGGGGTCCATTAAGAGCTAAGGGTTCAAGTCATTTTGCCACTGGGGCTCCTTTGCCGCAGTCCTGAGAAATGACTGATAGTTAATGCCCCTTTGTCTCCAGATCTCCCCCCGTGAAGCCTTTTGCTTCAGCTATGGAAGGAACCCATTCAGAAATGGGAAGACTGAGGCCCCCCCAAAGGGCAGGGTGTGTCTAAGAGCACAAATTCCGCTGGTGGTATAATTAGACATCAGAAGGCAGGAGTCTTGACTCTTAAATCTTTTCTCTGTCTCACACAAACCCCCGTCTCTTCCCACCCTGCTTTTCTTCTCTCTCTCACCTCGCCCCACCCCTGCATGTGAAGCTCTGTGTCTATCACTGCTGCAGTCACGCAGGGAAAAGGGCCAGGGACCCAGGAGACCGGCCCTCTCAGTTGCTGGTTCCCAGGCCCGTCTCACTGGGCTGTGGCTTCCTGTTTGCCTGAGTTGAACCTCAGGGGACCCTCCAGCTGCCAGGCCCCCCACTTCCCTTTGGTAGGGTTGGGGTAGCTGCAGGGGAAAGACTGGGGCATTGGGAGAATGGAGGGGGTGAGGGAGCAGGAGTCCGTGTGCCTTTCATTCAACAGAATCTCTCTAATCCCTTCACTGGCTACTCAGCTGCCTCACACGCCCGAGCCTTCTTGCTAAAGCTTGTCAGCCCCCTGCTTAGAACATTCCAACGACGGTCATCTGCCTAAAGTCAACATTCCAAACCACGGCCTCCAAAGGTCTGAGTGAGGCTACCCATGACTACATTTGCTGTCTCAGCCCTCTGACAGTCTGCCCCCACTCAGGGCCTCTGCACTTGCTGCTCTTCTTCCTGGAACGACACTCGGCTCTGCGCTCCACTGGCTCCTTTCCATCACTCAAGTCTCTGTTCAAACCTTACTTCCTCCCAGAGACCTTCCCTGACACCCCAGGTACTTTTTTAAAAAATTATTTATTTGGCTGAGCTGGGTCTTAGATGCTGCTTGTGGGATCTTTTGTTTAGGCATGCCAACTCTTAGTTGCAGCATGTGGGATCTATTAATAGTTCCCTGTCCAGGGATCAAACCCAAGGCCCCTGCATTGGGAGCATGGAATCTTAGCCATTGGACCACCAGGGAAGTCCCACCCCCGGGACTTTTAATTTCACACCTCTTTTATTTCCTTCCCAGCATTTATTTGCCCCAGTCCCAAAGTCTGCTTGTTTATTTTTCAAGTCTTCTCATTGGCCTCCTGCCCTAGATTATTCGCTCTGCTACAACAAGGGTCTTTATTTCACTGACATCCAGAAGGTGCTCATTAAGTGTTGGTTATATAAAGGAAGGAAGTTAGTTATGGTCACCAAAGGGGAAAGGGAGGGGGGTTATACACTAGGAGTATGGGATTAACAGATACAGACTGCTATACAAAAAATAGATAAGAAATAAGGATTTACTGTATAACTCAGGAAACTCTATTCAAAATCTTGTAATAACCTATATTGGAAAATAATCTGAAAAAATATGTGTATATAATTGAATCACTTTGCCATACACCTGAAACTAACCCAATATTGTAAATCAATTATAAAAAATTTAAAAATGAAAAGGAAAGGAAGTTGGGAAGAGTGACAGAAAACTTTTCTCTTTCCCCCATGTACAAAGTCACCAAAGTTAGTCTATTTCTGATCCTTAATAACTCTAGTGTCAGTTTCCCCCTATTTTGGACACTTCTCAACCAGAATAATTTCAACAGCTTCGTTTATTTATTTGGCTGCATCAGGTCTTAATTGGAGCACACGGGATTTAGTCCCCAGACCAGGACTTGAATCCCAGCTCCCCACATTGGGAGCTTAGAGTCTTAGCCACTGGACCACCAGGAAAGTCCCTCAACAGCTTCTCCTTTGGGCTCTCTGTCCTCTACCTTTTAATTCCCATCCATATTGCTCACAGAGCGATATTCCTTGGGATCAGCCGTGTGCTTCCCCTGCTCAACAGCCTTCAATGACTCCCAGGGTTTCAGGTTAAAATCCAAACCTGACAGTTGACTTACTTACAGGCATCATTTCATGTCCTCATTTCATGCCTTTCCCAAGAAACCCTGCTGCATATACAGGGAATCTGGACTTTATTCTGAGGGCAAGAGGCTCTTGGGGATTTGTACGCTAGGAGTTGACCTGGTCAGATTTATATTTTCTAAAACTCTCCTTGCCGCAGTGGCAGAGGAGGGGGTTGGAGGGAGTCCAGAGAGATCAGAAAGGGAAGTGTTCATTCATTCATTCACCAAATATTTACTACTTTAACAGTCAGTGTTACGGTTTATTTATTATTACTATTTTGGCTGTGCTGACTTTCTCTAGTTGTGGATATCGGACTTCTCATTGCGGTCGCTTCTCTTGTTGTGGAGTATGGACCCTAGGGCGAGCAGGCTTCAGTAGTTGCACCACCTGGGCTTCAGCAATCGTGGCACACGGGCTTAGCTGTGCCACAGCATGTGGAATCTTCCCAGACTAGGGATGGAATCCATGTCCCCTGAAAGGCAAGGCGGCTTCTTAACCACTAGACAGCCAGGGAAGTCCTGTTTACTACTGTTTATTTACCAGACACTGTGCTGCTGCTGCTGCTGCTGCTAAGTCGCTTCAGTCGTGTCCGACTCTGTGTGACCCCAGAGACGGCAGCCCACCAGGCTCCCCCAGCCCTGGGATTCTCCAGGCAAGAACACTGGAGTGGGGTGCCATTTCCTTTTCCAATGCATGAAAGTGAAAAGTGAAAGTGAAGTCACTCAGTCGTGTCCAACTCTTAGCGACCCCATGGACTGTAGCCTACCACTACCAGGCTCCTCCGTCCATGTGATTTCCCAGGCAAGAGTACTGGAGTGGGCTGCCATTGCCTTCTCCAAGACACTGTGCTAGGTGCTGGGAAATAACAGGGGACAAGAAAGACAAGATTCTTAATTTCATGGAGCTCTGATTCAAGTCCTGGGGCCACAGAAGGCTAAAGGGGGCCAGGTAATAAAGTGAATCAATAAACAACTGGTTTGTTTATTATTAACCAATAAACAAATGGTGAGATGTCTCTAACGTGATTTAATGGACAGATTATTGAGCTGGTGACTTAAGACAGCGTGATCAGGGACGGCTTCACTGAAGAGGTGACTTTTAAAAACATTATTTATTCTTCCTTTTGATTGTATCAAGTCTTCGTTGCCATGTGGAGGCTTTCTCTAGTTGCAGTGTGTGGGCTTCTCATTAAGGTTGTGGAGCACAGGCTCTAGGCAGTTGGGCTTCAGCAGCTGCAGCATCTGGGCTCAGTAGTTGTGGCTCATGGGCATAGTTGCTCTGCTCTGTGGTATCCTCCAGGACCAGGAAGCAAACCTGTGTCCCCTGCATTGGCAGGCGGACTCTTATCCACTGCACCACCGGGAGGTCCGAGGAGGTAACTTCTGAGCCAGGACCTGGGGTGGAGAAAGCTTGGTGTGTTCAAGCAAGGTCATGTTTAGTCTCTAAAAAAACTGTCATACCCTTCCAGAAAGTGGCTATATCATTTTACATTCCCATCAGGAGTACTTGAGAAGCTGTTTCTCCATCTATTTACCAGCATTTGATATTACTACTCTTTTTAAATTTTAGCCATCCTGGTAGGTGTGCAAATAGGAAATTTGAACTTCTCTAACGATGGACGCGAGTCTGAGTGAACTCTGAGAGTTGGTGATGGACAGGAAGGCCTGGCGTGCTGCAATTCATGGGGTCGCAAAGAGTCAGAAACGACTGAGCCACTGAACTGAACTGAACTGAATGGCTAATGAGGTTGGGTATCCTTTTTCATGCTCAATTTGCCACCTACATTAGTGAAACTCGTGTCCTTTGCCCATTTTCAAATTGGATTGAACTAGATTTTAAGCGGGGATGAGACATGATCTGTTTTCCAAAGATCACTCTAACTGCTTTGAGAATTAACTAAGGGGCCCAAACGGTGACACAGGCGGAACAGGAGGCAGTGTGGAAGTTCAGGAGACAGATGATGGGGACTGGGGCTGGGTGTCAGCGCTGAAGACGCAGAAATAGGGACCCATTCTGGAATATTCAGTCGTTTGGAGGTAGAGCTTGCAAGACTTGCAGGCTCCTGGAATATTACTTTACAGAAGGAGAAGCGGGTTTGGGAGAAGGGGAATCACGACTCTAGACTTAAGTCTGAGTTGCCTGTCACTTACTAGGGGAGATCTCAGGTCGGCTGTTGGAGGGAGAGGTCACAGATAATGAGGGCTTGACCTAGGGCAGTGGCCCACAGAGGAAAGGAGGGATTTGAGCGGCACTGGGAGGGGAAGATTAGCAGGAAGCGGTGACTGGCTGAATAGCAAACTGGGGTTGGGACATGGAAGTTTCTGACTTTCACGACTGACGACGCGGGGGCCCAGGCGCCCAGAAAAGTGAAGTCGACCCAGCAGCCCTGCTCCGAGGGACGCTCCACGAAAGCGGAGGTGCAGGGAGGCTCGACCACAATTCGCTGTAACCTGAGCCAAGCTCCGGCGGAAGGGCGGCCAGGGACCGATCAAAAGGGTCAGCTCCGGGGACTGGGCGAGACCGCGAGAACTTTGTCCTCCTTAGGCTGAAGCCGGCGGGAGTCCCGGAGGACGTGTAATTTGAGCAGAGCTTCCAAGGTCACGCGGAGACGCGCGAGGCCTTTGATGAAAGAGCTACTTCAGGGTTTGAAGGGTAGGCGTCCAACAGCGGAACTCAAGAAAGAACGCGGGGAGCGGCGGGACCCGGGGCCGCGGCGGGACCCGGGGCCGCGGCAGGGCGTGCACTCGGCAATCTTCGGCTGAGGTTCGGCCACCCCCGCCCCCCTAACTTCGGCCTCAGCCTCGAGCTCAGGGCCGATCCGGAAACAGCCGAGCGGATCCGGAAACAGCCGAGAAGACCCGGAAGCGGTGAGCGCCGTCACCGGGAGTGCGGGAACCCGCCGTTTGCGCGGAGGCAATGGCGGCAGCTGCGCCGGCGGCCGCGGGCGAGGATGGCCGGCGGCGGCTGCCAGGGGCCGGTACGTGAGGGCTCGTCCGTGCACGCGAGGGGCGGGGAGGCCGGAGGCGGGGCCGAGTTCGGCGTCGCTGGATGGGGGGGGCAGTGGGGGGAGCCTGGAGAAAGGGGCGGGACCACGCCGCCAGGAAAAAAAGGTGGAGGGGGCGTGGTCTAGCAATGCAAGGTGGAGGGCCAGTGGCAGGTTAGAGGTGGGGCCCAGTGTGGGAGGGGCGGGGCGGGGCCAGGTGGACAAGGGGCGGGGCCACTGGAAGGGAGGGGGCGTGTCAGAAAAGAGGGGATTGGGTGAACCGAGGGAGAAAGAGGCGGGGCTCTAGACAATACGAGGCAGAGCTAGGTGAGGAGGAGGCGGGGAAGGGGCGGGGCCAGGTGAGCAGGGCGGGGTTAGGTAAAGGTGCAGGGACCTTGGCTGTAGTTCTAAATTGCAGCATTTGAGGATTTGATACCTTGGGAATATTGGGAATCAGAGTGATGAGAAAAGAGGCTGATCCCTGTCCTCCACAGCGCTGGACATCCAGCCCCAGGAGGGGGCAAAAGTTGAGGCTGAGTCCGGGGAGCTCGAGCGGCTTCGGGCTGAGCTAGCAGGCGCCCTGGCAGAAATGGAAACCATGAAGGCTGTGGCCGAGGTGAGCGAGAGCACGAAGGCCGAGGCTGTGGCGGCGGTGCAGCGGCAATGCCAAGAGGAGGTGGCCTCGCTGCAAGCCATCCTGAAAGGTGAGGCAGGTGGTCCTCCCAGACCTCCTCGGCCCCATAAGGGGGAGTGCATGACAAGAAAGGGGTCATGACCTACACCCATGGGGTAGTTTAGCAGGACTGCCTAGCACAGGCAGGCTCCGGACTCAAGAGGAAGAAACAGAAGAAGCGTGCTTTTTTAATTTGCATAGAACCCCAGGCTGGGCTCCAGCAGCAGCTCTGTTAGTTCCAGCTAAGTTTAGCTCAGAAGGCTACCTCTTCCCTGGCCTCATGTCGTTTCTTGTCCCTCACTAATGACTGATCAACCCTGAAAGTGAGCAGTTTCTCAGTTCCCTGAGAACTCGTTTGAGTCTTTGGCCTTCAAACTCAGCCCTGGGCCTCATCTCTGTAAATCTCATTATCTGATTTCCTTGCTTCCCCAAGCACCCCTACATCCTCGCACAACCTCCGCCTCCCCCAACACGCACCAACTTCCGTCTTCCCTCCTGGCCTCTATACATCAACTCCCCTCGTCCCAAATCACCCAGCATCTTTTCCTCTTTTCCTGCTCTCCCCTAGTCAGAGGCCAGATTCTCCGAAATAGCTTCCAGTCACGTCCCACCCCTGCTTCCATGGCTACTGCTGTAGCGGAGCTCTCTGTCTGCTCCTGCATAATATTGCCTCAGCCTTCTTAAAAGTCTCCCTCCATAGTCTGGCCTTGACCTTGGCTTCCAGATTAAACTTCTTACAGTTCCCATCCCACCATGTCATTCCCCTTTCTAACGACCACTCCTGGCTCCAGACTTCTCTGGGCCCATATTTCGTACATTTTAGGCATCTGTGTCCCATCTGTGCAATGTGGTTGTCTCCTTATATGACTTACCTTGTAATCTGCTTGATGTTTGTTCTTCAAATAGATCCACTTTTTAAAAACTTACACACATCTATTTTAAAGGGAACTTCCTATCCATGTAAGAAACTGTGTCCTAAATAATAACGATAACCAACATTTATTGAGTGCCAGTCTTCACTGGTGGCTCAGATGGTCGAGAGTCTGCCTGCAATGCAGGAGACCTGGGTTTGATTCCTGGGTTGGAAAGATCCCCTGGAGAATGGGATAGCAGTCCACTCCAGTATTCTTGGCTAGAGAATTCCATGGACAGAGAAGCCTGGTGGGGTAGAGTCTGTGGGTTCGCATAGTCGGCCACAACAGAGCGACTGACACTTTCACGGAACTAAATACTTGATGAGTATTTAATCTTCATCAGAATTTCTATGAGGTAGGAACTGTTATCCGTCTCCATTTTACAGAGGAAGCTCTGAGGCTCAGAGAGGTTAGATAACTTGCCAAAGGTTATATAGCTGGAAAGGAGAAGATTTGAACCCTGGCAGTCTGACAACAGAACCTTTACTTCTGATGTTAGTACGTGTTAAAATAAGTAACTATGCAAATGAAAAATGACCATGTTCCACTCAACGTCTCCTTTAACTCTCACTGACCTGTTTAGATGAATTCTAAATCCTGGCATGGCATTCTGCATCTTCACTGCTTCTCTTCCAGTGTATCCACTATGCCCCAGCCACACCATCCACTTTCCCACCCGTGAGCCTTTGCGCCCGTTACTTAATGTGTCCTTTCTATCCTTCACCGCTTGCTGGTGTCTCTCCTGGCCAGGCAGGCAGGGTCTGCCTTCTGGACCCGCTTCAGAGCGAGGGTCTCCTTCTTCTGGGACCCCCAAGGCCAGGAGTGGTCCTCTCACAAGGTCTTCTCAGACTGCTGTGTAACTTTCCACGGCTGTCTTTCTCATTGGACTGTGGGCTCCTGGTGTCAGGGTTTGTGTTTGATTAATTTCTCTATTTCCAGAGCCCAGTTCAGAGTCTGGTCCAGAATGAATATTTATGACTATTATTAGATATTGCTTGTAATTCTTATGTATTAATAGCAACAGATAGCCTATCTTTAGCATTTATTATGCACCAGGAAGAGGGTTAAAGCCCTTCCCGATATCATGTCATTGGATCCTATAACAAGCCAGCAGGGTTTCCATTAGCTGAGGACATTATGCAGAGAGGCAAATTGCCCAGGAGCTTGCTGTGCTGTGTTCAGTTGCTCAGTCATATCCAACTCTTTGTGACCCCATGGACTGTAGTCCGCCAGGCTCCTCTGTCCATGGGGATTTTTCAGGCATGAATACTGGAGTAGGTTGCCATCTCCTCAGTCCAACCACAAAGCCTACTGTCATCACCGCTATGGTAAATTGCCTTGCAGAGAGCAGCAGTGATGGAGAGCTCCCTGTTCGCCCCCCAGGTAGGGCTGACGCACTGACCCTCCCTCTCCTCTGCCCTTCCTGCCCTGCCAGACTCCATCAGCAGCTATGAAGCCCAGATCACGTCTCTGAAGCAGGAGCGGCAGCAGCAGCAGCAGGACTGTGAGGAGAAGGAGCGGGAGCTGGGGCGCCTGAAGCAGCTGCTGTCTCGGGCTCACCCCCTGGACTCCTTGGAGAAGCAGATGGAAAAGGTTGGGGTTGGGATAGTCTGTCTGCCCCCTCCCCAGGGACTTGAGAAGATGTTGAGGCAGCCAAAGGTGACCTTGGGGCACAGGGTTTGTTGATGTCCCACTGCCACGTCACTGGGAGCAGGGCACTCAGAGATAATTCTAGGCACTAACCCTGTACTCAGCATGGGAAAATTGGGATTTCTCTGGTGGTCCACTGGTTAAGACTCCTTGCTTTCACCTCAGGGGCCACAGATTCATTCCCTGCTTGGGGAACTAAGATCCAGCATGCTGTGTGGCATGACTCAGAAAAATTAAGAAAAGTCATGTGTGGGGGCCCCTAACATTTAAGGATACCGCTTACGTACTAGTACTGTGGACAGACTCAATCTCTGCAGTCTTTCCCGTAAAAGACAGGTCCATTAGATCCATTTAACAGATGAGTAACGAGGCTCAAAGAAGTTTAGTCATTCTCGCCAGGTTATGCACATAAAAAGGAGCAGATCTGGGACTTTCCTGGTGGTCCAGAGGTTAAGAATCCTCCTCCTGCCAATGCGGGGGACACAGGTTTGATCCCTGGTCCTGGAAGATTCCATATGCTGAGGAGCAGCTAAGCCCATGTGCTACAGTTACTGAAACCCAAGAGCCCTAGAGCCCATGCTCCACAACGAGAGAACCCACCACAATGAGAAGCTCTTGCTTCTCACAACTAGAGAGTAGCCCCTGCTCGCTGCAACTGGAGAAAGCCCATGCTCAGCAAGGAAGACCCAGCACAGTCAAAAAAAAAAGGAGCAGATCTGGGATTTTAAAATCTAGGCAGCCTAGTTCTAAAGCTTTGTTCTTAATCTCTGTGGTGCACCATCACTTTTATTCCTGCTGTCATAAACAATCATAGGAAACACATGTTACCAAACTCTTCACCTTTCAGGGCTAGTTCACATCTTCCCTCATTTGAGCCTCACAGCTGCCCTGTGAGGTAGGTACTTACTCACATTATACATGAGGAATGTGAGGCTCACCTTATATGTGAAGCTCAGGGAGATGGAGTAAATCTGGTGAGAAGGACAAAGATCTATACAGGAGCACAAGAAAGGAAGGCCTCCCACCCACAATTTGCCTGCAGGGACTGCCACTATACTTGCATTCTAAGTGTTCCTCAGGGAGTGGTTATGCAGGGTGGTGAAGGAGAAAGGCTCTGCTAAATTAAATCTGCCAGGTACGGTGGAAAGAAGCAAGGCCCAGAGTCAGGAAGTTCCGGTCCTGGCCCTGCATCCAGCCGTCATTCATCCACTGTGTGGGCATCTGCAGAGCATGTACTTCAGGGCTTCAGATGGGATCAGAGGTGTTTTGTTTGGGCCATACAGGCTTACCCTACCTGTTGGCAGTGTTCACATAAGAGATTTGGAGGTTTACACTGAACTTGTCTGAGATGGGTTTTGAATTACTCAAGAGGCAGAACTTGTATGAATTGGAAGAGGATGGATAATTGGCCAATTTCTGCCTTGGACAGCTGAGTGGATAGCAGGGTCATTGTTGTTGACCTGGTGCTAACGAGAGGAGGAATGGCAGTGTGAGTTGGTTTAGACTGGCTGTACAAGGACAGAAGAGCCTGTCCAACCCACAAGTTGAGGTGTCCAGAGGCTGTTGACTGTACAAGTTCAACAGAATCCCGATGGGATTCTGGCGATGGGAGTGTGGGAAGACATAACAGGTAGGACAAAGTTTGAAAACCCAGATCAACAGGGGCTTAAATAAGGTAGAAATGTATTTTTCTTGGGTTTTCTTGATAGCTCAGTTGGTAAAGAATCCACCTGCAATTCAGAGACCCTGGTTCGATTCCTATGCCTGGAAGATCTGCTGGAGAAGGGATAGGCTACCCACTCCCAGTATTCTCGCCTAGAGAATTCCATGAACTATATAGTCTGTGGGGTTGCAAAGAGTCAGACACAACTTTCACTTTTATTTTTATTAGAGTTCAGAAGTAGACATTCTAGGACTCATGTGGCAGCTCAACAAGTCGTTAGGAACTCAGGCTCCTCCTATGTTGCTGGTATGCCATAGGTAGCGTACTGCCTCATGGTCCAGGATGACTGCTTGAGCACCAGCCATCACGTCTGCATTCTAGCCAGCCAGAAGAAGGAGGAGAAGTAGGAGTAAATACAGCCTTTCCCCCTGAGGCGTTGACCTGGAAGTTACACCCAGCACGTCTGCCTACATCTCATTAGCTGAAACTTAGTCATATGACCATGCTTAGTTACAGGGAAGCTGAGAAATGTAGATGGTATTCTAGGATTCAGGTCACAAGCCCAGCTGAAAATGTGAGACGCTATGATTTAAAAAAGGGACACATGATATTGGGGGAGAAAAGTATGTCACTCTACAAGTGGGCAACAGGAAGGCGGTTGTGACTTTAGCCACCTACCATGTGACCTGGGGTAAGCCTTGTAAGCGCTCCGAGCCTCTGTGTTTCCCTCTCTAAAATGGGGGTGATAGCGTGTGCCTGGGAGGATTGGAACAACTGATGTGCTTGAAGGTAAAACTCTGACAGGCCCGAGGCTCCTGCAGTCGGGAGGACTGCCTGTCACTGCCCAATGCCCCTTCCCCTTCTCCAGGCCCATGAGGACTCGGAGAAGCTGCGGGAGATCGTGCTGCCCATGGAGCAGGAGATCGAGGAGCTGAAGGCGAAACTGCTGAGGGCGGAGGAGCTGATCCAAGAGATCCAGGTGAGGGGGTGGCCAGGGGGCGCTGAGGGAGGCAGGGGCGCTGCAGGACCCCAGCCCCTCAGCCTGTTCCCTGCCCCATCTCCCTAGAGACGGCCCCGGCATCCCCCTTCCCTGCACGGCTCCACGGAGTTGCTCCTGTCCCGGGACCCATCTCCCCCTCTGGAGCCTCTTGAGGAGCTGAGTGAGGACGGGGGCCCAGCGGCTGAGGCCTTCGCCCACAACTGTGATGACAGCGCCTCCATCTCCTCCTTCTCCCTTGGCGGGGGGCCCAGCGGCAGCGCCTCCCTGCCCCGCAGCCGCCAGGGCTTGAGCCCCGAGCAGGAGGAGACAGCCTCTCTGGTGTCCACGGGCACCCTGGTCCCTGAAGGCATCTACCTACCCCCTCCTGGTTACCAGCTGGTCCCAGACAACCAGTGGGAGCAGCTGCAGTTGGAGGTGAGTGGAGAGGGCAGGGCGGGCTGCCAACACGCACGCATCCATCCATCCATCTCTCCCTTCAAGTCCTTACTGAGCTAGAGCCGGGCATCCTGGAGTGAAGAAGAAAACTCCTACCCTCTTGGAGCTTCCTCTAGTGAGGAAGCCAGGCCCAGACATGCACATGGGCCCATGAGGAAGACAGCATCACAGGGGGAGACTCCCACCACAAAACTCAACAGGGTTGTGGAGGGACCTCCATGGCTGTCCAGTGGTTAAGATATCACCTTCCAGTGCAGGGGCCACAGGTTCGATCCCTGGTCAGGGAGCTAAGATTCCGTATGCCTTGCGGCTAAAAACCCAGAACACGGAAACCACAGAAGTAACACTACAAATTCAATAAAGACTTTAAAAATGATCAACATACCAAAAAAAATCTTTTTAAAAATTAGGATTATGAGGTAGAGACTGGCAAAGCAGGAGATCTTCCTAGCTGGCAAGAGAGGTGCTTTCTGAAGATCAGAGACCAAAGGATCTGCAGGTTCCAAGGCCCAGAGGATAGACATACTGTGGTGTGTCTGAGGAGCTGGAAGGCTGCCAAGGAGGGGAAGAGAGATGAGGTCAGAAAGGCAGGCAGGGGCCACAGGAGGTCGGCCTCAGACCAGGAGCTGTGGGAAGCCTCTGTGGAGTTTAAGGCAGGGAGAGGCCTGCTCTGCTTTGAGCTCATCGTGGGTCACTGGTCTCTCTAGGTGAGGATGGATTATAATCTGGGGAAGTGGTAACAGGAGAAGCAAGGTGGCTGGTTGGAAGGGTGACGCTTGATGTAGTTTAGAGGAAAGTGGTGACTGGGACCAGGAGGTGGCGGCCGAGATGGAGACAAGTGAGTGGATTTGGAATTCATTCTGGAGGCTGCCGGGCAGGGCCTGCTGGTGGTCCGGACCCAGGTAGTGGAGGACAAAGAAGAGTCAACGTCCGTTCCCGAGCTTTCAGCTGGAAGGACTGGGCGGATGCTGGCGCTGCCCAAGGAGATGCAGGAGGCAAGGCGTGAGAGGCCTGGAGAGGAGGGAGGCCTCCCCTTGGCCATTGAGGCTGAGGCCGGGATCTATGGCAGGGGCGGCAGCTTCAGAAGGACCTGGAGAGCGTCAGCCGGGAGCGCGATGAGCTGCAGGAGGGCCTGAGACGGAGCAATGAGGACTGCGCCAAGCAGGTGGGTTCAGCCTCAGCTCCAGCCCCACAGGGCCTCTACTCCCGGCTTCCTTCTGGCCCCGCCTCACCCTCGCCCCACCTCCACCCACAGATGCAAGTCCTCCTGGCTCAGGTCCAGAACTCAGAGCAGCTGCTGCGGACCCTGCAGGGAACCGTGAGCCAGGCACAGGAGCGCGTTCAGCTGCAGATGGTGAGGGCGGGGGGGCCAGGGGGGCCAGGAGAGGAGTGGGAGGGGAATTGGTTGAGCCCCACGTGGAAAGTCGAGACACCTGTCCTACGGCCTTCCCCCACCCCGCTCTTCTCTGGCTTCACCCTGGCGTTGGTAAGGCTTCCTGATAAGAGGGCTTCCAGGGCACCCAGTACTGCATTTAGACAGAGCCCACCACACACTCAACTCAGTGATCTTTAAGCTAATCCCACAAGCCCAGAGCCGCAGCCTTGATGCGGTGAAATTGCAATAATGGGCCCTAGCTTGCAGAGTCATGAGGATGAAAAGCAGAGATTGCAAAGTCGGATGCTTCTCGAGACAAGAGAGGCAAATGATTGAACAAGGTCTGGTGTACGGCCAGAAGGAGCAGCAGGCAAACAGAGACCCTGTAAAGGGGGCTTCATGCCCCTCGACTCTGCTGACCGCGGCATGTGGGAATTCAGGCTTCATGCGGCCTGGTTTTCTCATTTGTCAAGAGAAGCCAGATCCAGATATTTGTGTGTAGTCTCCCAGGTTTTAAAGTTGTTGTTTAGTCGTTCAGTCATGTCTGACTCTTTGCGATCCCATGGACTGCAGCATGCCAGGCTTCCCTGTCCTTCTTTGTCTCCTGGAGTTTGCTCAAACTCACATCCATCGAGTCGGTGATGCCATACAACCATTTCATCCTCTGTCATCCCCTTCTCCTCCTGCTGTCAATCTTTCCTAGCATCAAGGTCTTTTCTAATGAGTTAGCTCTTTGCATCAGGTGGCCAAAGTATTGAAGCTTCAGCTTCATCATCAGTCCTTGAATGAATATCCAGGGACCACATAAAACAACCAATGTGGCCTGTGGCTGCCACTGTGTGACCTCAAAATCATCGAGGAGGCTGTAGAAAGAGCTTGACATGCTTGGGCAACTAAGATCCCTCAAGCAAACAAGGGAAAAAAAATAAATAATGAGCTTGGGAGCCAAAGATGCTTACTGAAGGGTGTTTCTTCCTTTCTCAGCTGAGAAGGAGGGCGTGGGCTTCCTGGTTCTCCTTCCAGTGTCTGGGAGGAGGGCTCAGGGTCTGGCCTCACAGGAGACGCCAATCCCCTCATCGCCTCGTCCTAAACTCTCCACCCCCAGGCAGAGCTGGCCAACTCCCACAAGTGCCTGAGCCACGAGGTAAAGCGCCTGACGGAGGAGAACCAAGGGCTCCGCGCTGAGCAGCCACCATCCTCAGCCCCCCGGGTCCTGGAGCAGGATGAGGGCTGGGAGGAGTCGCTGCCCAGCTCGCTGCCGGTAAGGGGGGTGTGTGCCCTTCCTCTCCACATGCAGCGAAGCACTGGCCTGGGGCCACAGGACTCAGGGACAGGCCCAGGCTGCTGATTCAGCTGCATCACCGTGGTCAACTCATGCGGCTTTGCTAAGACTCAGTTTCCTCCTCTGCAAAATGGGGCCACAACCCTTCCCAGCATTGGCACGGAGAGAAAATGAGTTAACAGAGCGCTTGACATGAAGAGGGGCTTCCGTGGTGGCTCAGAAGGTTAAGAATCTGCCCGTAATGCAGGCAGGCTACAGTCCATCGCGTCACAAAGGGTAGGACACGACTGAGTGACTAACACTTTCACTTTGACACAAAGGAAGCAGTCATTTGGCTTGTTATTTTTACTTTATCAATTCTTTTGGCCGCATAGAGCAAGCCTGTGTGCTGTCACTTCAGTCACGTCCAGCTCTTTAGGACCCTATGGGCTGTAACCCAGTAGGCCCCTCTGTCCACGGGATTCTGCAGGCAAGAATACTGGAATGGGTTGCCATGCTCTCCTCCAAGGGATCTTCACGTCTCGGGGATCAAACTGATGTCTCTTAGGTCTCCTGCACTGGCAGGAGAGTTCTTTACCACTAGTGCCACCTGGGAAGCCCAGCGCACAGCATGCGGGATCTTAATTCCCCACCCAGAGATTGAACCTGCACCTCCTGAGGTGGAAGCACCACTTCTGAAGCCCTGGACCACCAGGGAAGTCCCTGACTTATTTTTAAGTGACAGGAGATCCACCAAATTGAATTCATCAGAATCTTTGGTTTGTTGAAAGCTATCATCATTGATCTGTGCATGGCCTCCGTCCGTCATTTGACTTTATTAAGAATATGAACATCACCTGGAACCCTTCCCACCCTGAGAACTATGACTGACATCTTACGTGCGGCCCTGCCCCACATTCCTTGGCTCTGCTTCTGCCGTCCCCAGCTTTATCATTCCTTTGCCCTTCTTTGGTGTCATTTTTATTATTGGGTTGGCCTAAAGAGTCGTTCCGGTTTTTCCATAACAGCACCCAGAAAAACCCGAATGAATGTTTTGGCCAACCCAACACATACACACGTCTGCCTAAACTGTGGAGTGCTCATAACTTTAGTTGTTTTTGAGCATTACAAGAGCTCCAAATCTTGCTCTGAGTAATCTGGGACTTGCACTCAACTTGCACTTGGGAGTGGTCCTGAGGGTCCTCCTCCCCGGGCTTGTGCTGCAGGAAGCAGCCATCCAAGGGTGTGTGTGTCCACCCTCCTCACCATCCCCCTTGAGTCCCTGGCCCCCAGGGCCTCTGCCCCTCCTCCCCTCCGCCACACACACCACCCTGAAACCAGCCGGTGACTTGCTTCCTCCCAGGAGCTGCAGCAGCTGGTGCGCCGCACGCAGCAGGAGGCGCGGGCCCGCCAGCAGGCCCAGGAGCACGAGGCTGAGAGGCTGCGGATTGAGATCGTGACTCTACGGGAGGCGCTGGACGAGGAGACGGCGGCGAGGGCCAGCCTGGAGGGGCAGCTGAGGGTGCAGCGGGAGGAGACAGGTGAGAGAGAGGGTGCCAGCCACCCCCACTCCCTCCCCAGAAGGCCAGCTCCCATGAGGACCCCCCCCCCCCCCCAGCCCTGGGCTCTAGGAGGGGTGAGAGGGTGCAGGGCAAGAAGGATGAGCCTTGACCTGTCTTTCTTTCCTTCCCGCACAGAGGTGTTAGAGGGTGAGTATGGGCGGGAGCCTGTCCCCGCTGCCAGGCTGGGAGGGGAAGGAGCAAGGGTCTGGGCCTGACGTCTTGGCCCTGCCTGACTCCCCAGCCTCCCTGTGCAGCTTGAGGATGGAAATGGAGCGCGTCCAGGAGGAACAGAGCAAGGTGAGGCAGGACCCGGGCCAGGCCGGGGTGACGGGGGAGGCTGGCAGCGTGGACAAGACCCTCACCAGTCCCTGCTGCCCTTTCTGTCTCCCTCAGGCCAAGCGGCAGGAGGTCCTCAGGCCGTCACAGGGCTCGGGCCGCACAGAAGAGGTCAGGATCGGGGTGGTACTGAAGGGGTAACCCTGTCCAGACATCCCATGCAGGACCCCAGCTCTATGTCCTGTGCCCCCAGGCCCAGCTCACAGACCTGCTCTCGGAGCAGCGGGCAAAGATGCTGCGGCTGCAGGCGGAGCTGGAGACCAGTGAGCAGGTGCAGCGGGATTTCGTACGACTGTCCCAGGCCCTGCAGGTACGGCGTGTCCCTTCCCCACCCGGCTGGCATGACTCCCGGCGACTTGTCCTAGGTCTTGCAAGGACAGGCCCCCAGCAAGAGGAGTCTTCTTCGTCCCCCTGGGGCTGGCATGGTCTTTTCCTCTGAGCTGTTGCTCAAAACACACTGACGATCTCGTGTGTCCGTGTTTCTCAGTCACGCGAAGCTCGTCGCCCAGGGCCTGGCTTGTGGGCATGCCGCATGCTCATCGCGTCAGTCCCGCCTGCCCCTGCCCGCCCCTCCTTGGCCTGCTGTCTGAGGACCTACTTCTTCCCTTGAAGCCAGTTTCACTGTGGGTTGGGGGAGGAGGAGTCCTGAGCCCTTGCTTCTTGTGGCTGGGGAACGGCTGGCCGGCAGGGTGGAGGCTGCATTTTCCCAAGGGCCCTCTGCCTCCCTTGCCGGCCCTCACAGGTGCGCCTGGAACGGATCCGCCAGGCAGGGAGCCTGGAGCAGGTGCGCAGCATCATAGATGAAGCGCCCCTTCGGGATGTCAGGGACATCAAGGACACCTGAGGGGGCTGGCGCCCACCCACCCTGGAGGAGACCTCCCTTCAGTCCTAACTGTGAGGCCAAGGCTTGAGGCGGGTGGTCTCAGGATGGAGTCGTCACCCTCTCCAAGGCCGGGGTTGAGGTGATGGGGCCACCGCTGCCCTGTCCCCTGCAGCACTCCTCCTAAGGGCAGCTGGGCCTTCTGCTTCCAAAGATGACACCCGTGCGAGGGTCCCAAGCCCCTCCGTGAGCCAGCTCGGCCCTGTGGCTTTCTGGCTGCCATGATGCCTCCTGGGTTCCAACCCTCCTGCGCTCGCTGCCACCCAGACTAACAGCCACACCTGTCACCTCGCGTCCCCTTCCCCCAGGGACAGCTGCGAGTGGTGGCTGGGAGCCTTGGGGTGCGTCCCCAGGCCCCTCCACACCCGCGCCCTGGGCAGGTGGCTGCTTCCCAGACTGCGTTGACACTAAGATGCTTGTCCCCAGGGGCCCGAGCCAGGCCCCAAGATGTGTGCATGGAGACAAGGCCAGATTTTTCTGTCATTTATTTTCAATAAATAAGCAGCTCAGCTCAATCAGTCGCCTTGTCCCTGCGAGCCCCACAGGGTTGGGGAGGGGAAGTTTCACAAGGCAAAAGGGGGACAGGTTGCTGAGGGGGAAGGAGAAGTGAAGGGGACATTGTGTTTATAAACAAGAATGTCGGGGCGGGAGGAATAGGGAACATTGTGGGGGGTGGGGGGCCTGTGCCACAGCTCTGGCCGAAGATGCGTCACTATGGGGTGGGGAGGGAGGGCAAAAGGCCTGGTTGCTTCCTTCTTTCATCTTCTGGATCTGGAAGGGGAAAGGGAAGGATGAGACTTTCTCATCTTAGTGGGGGTGGGGGTGGAGTGGGACCCGAGAAGAACAGTCCCTCCCAGCTCCCTGCACACTCACCTGGAGGGCCCCCCCCCCGCAACCCCCCACTCACCTGTGTCCCCAGCCCCCCTCCTCCCAACCACTGCAGCCCCAGCGGCAGACAGCTCAGCGCCCAGCCAGCGCAACGCAGCGCAGCCCAGCAGACAGTGGTGCCCGACACCCGGCCCCACTAGGAAGCGCGGCGGTGGCGGCGGTGGTGGCGGCGGTGGTGGCAGTGGCGGCTCCAGGTGGAGCTGCGAGGATAAGTGACCTCGGCGCCACCTGAAGGGAAAGGGGCGGGCAAGGGGCACAGCAGCTGGGGCAAGGGCAGGAAGAGGGGTGATACCTGTGACACGGTTCAAAGAGATGGAGGAGGGGGAAACGGGTTATCCTATGGCCAGAGAGGACAGAGAGACACCGTTATCCAGGGAGGGAGGCAGGCACAGGGGCCAAGAGGGCTGGGGAGGTTGTGAGGGTGCCTAGGAGACCATGTCTGCATAGGGCTCAGAGGGGCGAGCCGCGGGAAAGGAGGGAAGGGGCCGGGTGGGCCGCTTGACGAAGGGCACGGGCTGGCGGACCCCGGGAACTCACCCACCTGAAAAGGAAGGAGAGGGGGGCAGGCGCCCTCGCAGCGCGGAGGGAGGGGGCTGTGCCGGGGCTTGGGGGGGCGGATGGGAGTCTGAGGCAGGGAGCCTCTTACCCTCCAGGTAGTTCCGAGCAACGAACTTGAGGATTTCGTCGAGCCCAATGACTGGTAACGAGATCTTGAGGACCATGAGCCAATGGTACAGGTCCAGGGCTTGGAGCTTGAAGATCATCTTGGGGGGAGGCGGGAAGGGCAGTGAGAAGGAGCCCGCAGAGCTGCCACTGCCCCAGCCTGACTATCCCTCCCTCTGCATCCCTGAAGAGGCCCCCGTGGGTGAGGGGGCAGGTGGCCCCTGGCCAGAAGAAGGCTCACCGGCAGAGGGTCCACGTAGAGGATGAGGAAGTGGAGGGACATGGAGAGGCAGATGGAGCCCACCAGCCAGATGTTCACCCAGGGTGGCATCCGCACGAGGGACTGATTCTCAGACAGGCTGCAAGCGGGCGGCGGGCAGAGCCAGGGTAGGGGGCGCACAGGGGAGAGAAGTGATGAGCGGGAGGGCCGGGGGACAAAGGCGGTGGCCTCCAGATAGGCAGGGGGAGGGGGTGGGGGCCCACCTGTTGAGAGCGTTGCACATCTCAATGGTGACCAGCACAGACAAGGCCATTGTCATGGGCTCGGGGGCCTCGAAGACCTCACAGTCCACACCCTCGAAGTCAGGGTTATGCTCCGAGCACTTCATGAAGTGAGTCTGCCGAGGGCGAGGGGAGAAGCTGGGATCCCCCAGAAGCCTCCACACCACCCTCCTTCACTGCCCCTCCTCCCGCCTCGGTCCTGCCCTACCAGCTGGCTGTAGGTGACGTGAGGCCCATCCTCAGCATACAGGAACCACCAGGCTGCTGCTCCCACAGTGGCTGCACCCACATAGCCTGTGGTGGAGAGATGGGAGTTGGGGGGGGGGGGGCGTCAGGGCTGGGAAGATAGGAGGGCTTGAGACGGCCTGGTGGCCATGAACAGTGGTGCAGGCAGAGGGCCCACCAGCCAGGGTGGCTGCCGTGGGGAAGCTGAGGGTGGGGAAGAAGCTCGACTTTCCGTCTTGCTCACCCCCAATTGCCATGTAGCGGAAGAAGAGCCAGCCACTGATGAGGGGCTCCTTGGGGGTCCGGGGGGGTCGGTCCATGATGTCCAGGTCTGGGGGGTTGAAGCCCAGGGCTGTGGCTGGGAGCCCGTCAGTCACCAGGTTCACCCACAGCAGCTGCACAGGGATCAGGGCCTCAGGCAGCCCCAGGGCGGCTGTCAGGAAGATGCTGCCAGAAGCAGGCAGTCACAGGTCTGTCCTGCCTCCCAGGCCTGTGGTCGCCCCGTCTCCCACACCAGCCACAGGTTCCCCGCTGATAGCCCTTCCCGCTGCTCACCAGACCACCTCGCCCACGTTGGAGGAGATGAGGTAGCGGATAAACTGCTTCATGTTGTTGTAGATGGCGCGGCCCTCCTCCACGGCAGCCACAATGGTGGAGAAGTTGTCGTCGGCCAGCACCATCTCAGAGGCCGTCTTGGCCACAGCAGTGCCGGATCCCATGGCAATGCCGATCTCCGCCTTCTTCAGCGCAGGGGCGTCATTGACACCATCACCTGTCTGCAGGGAGAGAGAGAAGGTGGGAGCCGGCCCCTTCCTTGTACTCTCCTGACACTTCCATCTGGGTCCGAATTCCTCCCCTCTGCACATCTCAGCAGGGGGCCCACTCAGCCATGTCCTCCCTGGGCCCCCAGCTTCCCAAGACCGACATCTCAACAGACACTGAGCAGACCCCACGTGCCCTGGTCCCCGCACCATCGCCGTGATCTCATCGTAGGACTGCAGATACTCCACGATCTTCGACTTGTGGGAGGGCTCCACACGAGCGAAGCAGCAGGCGCGTCGGCAGGCCTCCCGCTGCTCGGCCAGGGGCAGGTCATCGAACTCCCGGCCAGTGTAGGCCCGGTCGGCCACATCCTCGTTCTCCCCGAAGATGCCAATCCGTCGGCAGATGGCAATGGCCGTGCCCTTGTTGTCCCCAGTGATCATGATTACTCGGATTCCGGCGTCTCGGCATAGCTGGATGGAGCCCATGACCTCCTTGCGGGGCGGGTCCAGCATGCCCACTACGCCAACGAATGTCAAGTCCGTCTAGTGGGACAGAGCAGAGTGACGGGCTCAGGGGACGAGGCTTGGCGGGGGTGGGAGGGAGAGCTGTGTCTACGCCTGGTGCTCAAACTTCAGCCAGGCCTCTAAGCTCAGGGGCAGGAAACATTCCTTGTTCCCATGAGGGGCTGTGGGCCTGGCATCGCCAGGCCCATCGTAGGTGGCAGATCCTGTCTTTCAGAGAAAGAACTCGACCTGGAAGTGAGGGAACTGCTTTCTGCTTTCAGCTGGGCCACTTGCTTGGTCTCCAGCTTTGAGTGTTACCTGCCAGGCCACACTGTTCTCTCTGTAAAATGGAGTGGACTTCTGTGCTACTCAGAGAAGGTCCACTACGAGATAAAGAGCCGGTGCCAGGATACAGGTCGATGCACCTCTTAAGGAAACCTCACTGCGGGACTTCCCTGGCACTCCAGTGGCTAAGACTTTGCCTTCCAATGCAGGGGGTGCAGGTTTGATCCCTGGTCAGGGAGCTAAATCCCACATGCCTCGGGGCCCAAAAAATCCCAAAACATAAAACAGAAGTAATATCATAACACATTCAATAAAGACCCAAAAAAACCCCACAAAACCTCACTGTGGAAACACATCAGCTGAACCCAAGTGTGCTCAGTGACCCAGCTGGCTTCTGTTCTGGAACAAGTGCCTCACCCTCATATCAGATGAGTCCATGGACCACAGGCCAAGCGGCCTGGACTGGAAGACTCCTAAGATTCTTTCAAACTCTGACGTCCTGTGACTCCAGGCCCCGTGATGAGGTAGGACATGACGGGTGGCAGAGGGTGAGGCAGGTGACTCACCTCGTACTCCATGAACTTGGTAGAGTCATCCAGGACCATTTCCTCTCGCTTGGGGGGGGTGTCCCGGGTGGCCAGCGCCAGGCAGCGCAGGGTGTCCCGGCCAGTACCCCACTCCTTGATCACCGACAAAATCTTCTCCTTCACCGGCCCTGTCATGGGCACCCGGGTGGTGCCAACTCGCACGTAGTTACAGCGATCGATGACTCCCTCGGGGGCACCCTAGTGGAGCAGAACAACACTCAGAGACGGCTGTTCTTTCCAGCACATGGTGAGCGGCACGGGCGAAGAGAAGGGCTCAGGATTAGGAAGAAAGGGGGCCAAGGCACACTCGGAAATTCCTGACCTTGACAAACATCTTATTGCCCACAGCAGCCCGGGATTTCGCTGGAGAGCAATAGACAGACATGGACTTTCGGTCCCGGGAGAACTCCAGGGTGAATTCCTTCTTCATTAGCTGGCGGATTACCTGGGAGAGAGGAGACAGGGAGGGAGAGGCCAGACTTGAGACGGATGGGGAAAGAGCGATGATGCTGTGCTAGAAGGGTCCCAGACCCCTAAAAGCATAGCCAGAAAAGATCTGGAGGTCAGAGCAGACCGCAAGCTGAGTCTGAGATAAAGCTGAGTCTGCTACCTACAGCAGAAATGGAGAGAATTCCAAGGCTAGTGGTGCTACAGTCTTATTGTCCAACTGAAAGCACAATAGAAACAAGATGACGTAGTGCAGCACTGTCCGTAGAGCCTTCCAGAATGATGGGTATGTTCAATAGTCGAGGTGGTTGAATGCAGTGCAACTGAACAGTGGCTACTGAGTCCAGGATATGTGGTTAGTGCAACTGAAGAACTGAGTTTTTACTTGATTTAATATTTTAAATGTAAGCAACCACATGTGTGGGTCTGTGTGTTGTTAGACAGTGGTGAGCTGGGGCCTGGCATGCAGTACTAAGCACCTCATAAAATGAATGTGCCAAATGCAGTCTGAAAGTTTCTCCACAAAACAATAATAGCAACAGTAAATAAGATTAAAAATATGTTGATGTTCATATTATCAGTTATAAATTTTTTTTAATGATTGAAGCCACTTAGGTGGCTTTCAATATTTTTGTTATATTAAAACACCAATAAGCATCTTGCCTTTACCAAAAACAAAAAAAAAAGAATGGGCAGTGTGGGAAATATAAGACAACCCTGAGGAAATCAATATAGACATTCAGTAAATATTAACAGTGGGAACTTAGAGTAATAATCTCAGATTTTGACTTGTGTATCAGGGAAGCAGAACATATGAGGTGGTCACATTTCTCAAATCCTAAATCAGGTCTTAAACGTGTTAGTCACTCAGTCGTGTCTGACTCTTTGCGGCCCCATGGACTGTAGCCCGCCCCCATGACTGTAGCCCACCAGGCTCCTCTGTTCATGGAATTCTCCAGGGCAGAATACTGGAGTGGGTAGCCATTCCCTTCTCCAGGGGATCTTTACGACCCAGGAATTGAACCCGGGGTCTCCCACACTGCAGGCAGATTCTTTACCATCTGAGCCACAAGGAAGCCGCAAATCAAGTCTTGAGATCTGATTTAAAAAATGAGTGTGTTCCTAGAGGCAGTGGGTAGCAGTTGACATTGGGCTGTCCCAGGATGGGTCACTCATGGTTTCTGGGACCAGCTCAGTCCCTTTCCACTAGGAACATGGTGGAGAAGGTGACCGTCAGTGCATCCAGGGATGCTCCAACTGGGCACCAGAAGAGCGGTGTAAGTGAGGGTCAGGAGGCCCCACCCCAAGTCAGCCTCGTCAAGGAAAGCTGCGGTCAGGCCGGCTGCTTATTCGGGCTGGCTCCCAGCACAAGGCCCTGCGGGGCCCCATCTCCTGAGGTTCCTTAGGTCCTGGCCTGTACAGGGTGGAGACAACTGGGAGGGAGCGCCCAGACTCACCGAGTTGCAGGCGTTGGCCCTCTCTACCTTCGAGAGGTTTCTCACTTCAGTGTTGAATACATTCATCTTCTCCACCAGGGTGGTGAGGGCTGTCTCGGTGGCCTCTCCCACCTTCTCATAAATACCTTTGGTCTGAGAGGGCAGAGAAGGAAGCGGAAGTAGGTGCCCTGGGCTCCTGGCCCCTTGCTCCCACCTTCCACCTAGAACGGGAAGGGAGCAAACTACTCTCTTCCCCTTACACCCAGGGGAGGCTTGGTATGAGGGACCCCCTCCCCCAGACCCCTTCTTTGCGGCCTGTCGGGGAGGCCTGGACACAGCCAGCTCTAGGGGGAAGGAGGGGCCACTTCAGGAGAGGAGAGGTTACCTCATTGAAGTCCAAGGAGGAGTCATTGCAGAGGGCACAGATGGTGGCCAGCTCCACCAGCCCGTCATACTGCCCTGAGCGGACTGGCTTATCATTCTTCAGGCTGGCAGCGGGGCAGGGAGGAAGGAAGGGAAAGAGACAGGCAGAGAAGACGGGGAATGAGATGCAGAGAGAGCATGGGGAAAGCAGCGAGGGACGGGGGAGGTGGCACCAACGTGGTGATGCGCGGCGGTGGGAGAGAGAACGAGGCCAGGGAAGAACAGGAGAGAAACAGGAAGACAAAACTAGAGGGAGGGCCCCGGGGGAGAGAGGAGGTGTGTGTGTGTCTGTGTGTTTGTGTGTGTGGTAGGGAAGGGGCACAGGGAAACGGAAGACGACCTTTGGGGGGACTTACACCTCTCCTTCAGGAGCGTAAGTGGAGCCAGTGATAGAGAACTCGTTCAGCAGGCAGAGGTCCCCATCTACCCTGTCGATGATGAACATCTGCAGAGAAGGGGGTGCGCACACATGGCTAACTCTCCTTGTGTCCAAAGGCAGTCTGCACTTAGGTGAGGGCCGGGCCACGAGCATCCCTGTCCGGCCAGCTGCACACACTTACCCAACTTCCCCTCACCATCCCCCCACTCATTCTTCCTTTTTCCTTCCTGCATCCTCCCCTTTCCCACCACTCCCTTGCAAATCATTTTTCTTATTCTGTGTCCATGGCCTTATAAGTTACGGGACTTCCCTGGTGGTCCAGTGGTTAGGACTCCACACTCGCAATGCAGGGGCCTGGACTGGCTCCCTGGTCAGGGAACTAGATCCCACGTGCTGCCACTGACAGCCCACATGCTGCAGTGAAGATCAAAGGTCCCAGGTGCCATGACTAAGACCCCACGCAGACAAATAAATAAAATGAATATATATATATATTTTAAATTATTGCACCGCTTTCCTGGTGGCTCAGTGGTAAAGAAGCCGCCTGCTAATGCAGGAGACACAGGTTCGATCCCTGATCCAGGAAGATCCCACATGCTACGGAGCAACCAAGCCCGTGTGCCACTACTGTCGAGCTGTGTTCTAGAGCCTGGGAGCCACAGCTGCTGAGCCCACATGCCATGGAGCCCAAGCTCGGCAACAAGAGAAGCCACCACAAGGAGAAGCCTGCACACTGCAATGAGTGAGTAGACCCTGCTCGCCACAACAAGGGAAAAGTTCGCACAACTAGAGACCCAGCACAGCCAATAAATAAATAAAATTATTATTTTTTTAAGGTTATTGCCGGTCACACTGAAGGTCCCTCCAGATCAACTGGTAAAATGAGAGGTGCATCACAAGATGTTCTGGGGACTGCGGCCATCGGTCCACGTGTCAGCATGTGACCCATCTACAGCTCCAGCCTCTTGCAGCGAGATCTTCCAGTTTTGCAGGAAGAACTAGAAACTCAGGTTATTTTTCTATGAAATCTCTTAACTTTTCAAATGGGTGCAATGAGTTCATTTTTATGAAACAAGACAGGAGCCCAGTGGCCTGGCTTTGATGCAAGTGCTTTGGAGGGAATGTAGGTCACGTAGCACAGAGGCGAGAAGCCCACCCTGAACCAGAGCAAGTGTGGAAGGGATGGGGCTTAAGACACGTTCCAAGATAAAATGGTTCTGCGGCCAGCAAAGTCTGGGAAAATCTGGGTTAAATAGAGGGAAATCCACCCTCTCTACGGTCAGCCTTCTCCGAGGCTTTCAAATGCCAGCAGGCCTATGGTACAGCCTTTCTGTGCCTGGTCTGAGAGGCCTTGATTCTTAGGACAGTAATTTCTATTTCACAGACATGCTAGTCTAGAGAATTGTGTTTAGGTCAGGGGTTCTTTGCCTTGGGTCCATGGATGACCCCACAGACCAAGGGATCTGTGAACTTTGATGGCAAAACAAAACTAACATCTTTTTCAGATATACCTATGGCTGATTCGTGTTAATGTTTGGCAGAAACCAACACAATACTGTAAACCAATTATCCTTCAATTAAAAATGAATAAAAAATTTAAAATTACGTTCCATTTTTTCTCTGATATTTAGCATTTCCGCCCAGTTATGAATGTGGGCAATGCACCACGTTAGCATTAGCAAAACCTGTGACTTGGCCACCAATAAAATCATAAACACTCTCCTATCACGTTGCATTGTTTCAGGGCTCTCAAAATAGCATTTATACTCATCCCTGCCTCAGCGTTACGGCGCTTATGAGAACTACTGCTGGACTTGCTACTTAATACATTATTAAAGGAGCATATGTGTTATCAAATCACGATTTAAAATATTTTGATTGCTGTATTTCAATCAGTGGTTTCCTCTGTAATCCAGTGCATTTTATTTCTGTTTTTGCCTGCGCTGCCCAGCTTGACAGGATCTTAGTTGCCCGACCAGGGATGGAAGCTGGGCCATGGCAGTGAAAGCATCAAGTCCTAACCATCGGACCGGCAGGAATTCCCAATCCAGTGCATTTTAAAAACAGGATCTTGTGTGTTTTATTTTATACACTGAAAATATTAAATGTAGAGGTCCAGATGGCCAAAGGGTCCAAGGCCCAAGATCAAGGGCCCTGGTTTAGGAAATGCCATTTGGGATTCATGTGGCCAGGTTAGTCCTGCCCCGTCACCCAGGACCACTCTGGAGGGTAGTCTGGTGCACAGGCAGGTACTCCAGGGCCAGATAGACGTGGGTCTGAAACTCAGTTCTGCTCCTTATTAACTATGCATGGAATTTCCCAGAGCCTCAGTTTCCTCCTCTGGAAAACTAGGTAACAAAACCTTCCCCTGCTGGGGCAGCTGTGGGGGATTAGAGATAACACACGGCAGTGTCTGGCACATGGATGCGGGCCAAGAGAGCTGTCTGCCCAGGACACATGGGCTTCTCTGCTCCCTCTCATAGCTGGCAGGATGGCGCCCTGTGCCCTCTGAGCATTTCTTTCTCAGGCCCGTGATGAAGGAATCACCCCACCATTTCACCTCCCATCTGAGTGGAAGTTGCCACCCTGCCCTGACCTTGCAGACAGACATCTGGTTGGTGGTGAGGGTGCCCGTCTTGTCGGAACAGATGACAGAGGTGCAGCCCAGAGTCTCCACGGAGGGCAGGCTCCTCACGATCGCGTTCTTCTTTGCCATCCGGCGGGTGCCCAAGGCCAGGCAGGTGGTGATGACTGCAGGAAGGCCTGTGGGGAAAAAGAGGGGGTGAGGGAACTAAACTGGGGGACAGAGGGAGACCCGTGTGTGTGTGTGTGTGCGTGTGTGCATGTGTGCGCACGCGTGTGTGCATGCACGCGTGCTCAGTCGTATACAACTCTTTGGGACCCTGTGGACCATGAAGCCCACCAGGCCTCTCTGTCCATGCAATTTCCCAGGCAAGAATATTGGAGCAGGTTGCCATTTCTTTCTCCAGGGGGATCTTCCTGACCCAGAGATTGAACCCACGTCTCATCACGTCTCCTCCACTGGCAGAGAGATTCTTTTAACAGCTGTGCCACCTGGCTGAACAGCAGCCCCCAAAGATATCGGGTCCTAATCCTTGGGACTGGTAAATGTTATCTTATTCGGATAAAAGGTCTTTGCAGATGAGAGGAGCAAACGGGAGGAGACAGAGAGGTCGCCCTACCTTCGGGGATGGCAGCTACAGCCAGGGCCACGGCGATCTTAAAGTAGTAGATGGCACCACGGATCCAGGAGCCCCCATGTACGGGGTCGTTGAAGTGGCCGATGTTGATGAGCCAGACGGCCACGCAGATGAGGGAGATGACCTTGGAGAGCTGCTCCCCAAACTCATCCAGCTTTTGCTGCAGAGGGGTCTTGTCCTGCTCTGTGGCGGCCATTTGGTCACGGATCTTCCCAATCTCGGTGCTGACACCTGTGGTGGCCACAATGCCGATGGCCTTGCCGGCTGCGATGTTGGTGCCCTGGGAAGGGAAAGAAGAGGCAGGGAGTCGGACAACGCCCCTCGTGCTGCAGCACACCCCCCAAGCTGTGGGCCTCATCTCCTCCCTTGCCGTCACATCTCTCCCAGACCAGGGCCCCCTGGCTGGAGCACAGGACAGCTGGCCCTGAAGGGCTCACCGAGAAAAGCATGTTCTTCTTATCCTGGTTGACAGCTCGGGGGTCGGGAACAGGTTCTGTGTGCTTGATGACAGAGACAGACTCGCCTGCGGAGAAGGGCCGGAGGGGTTTTCAGATGATGTCATGTCCTCTCAGACTTCCCGCCCCTAACTCTCTCTCTTCTCAGCCTAGGAAGGACCAAGCAACAATCCTGGAGGAAGTCTGGACTCTGAAAAGAAGCCCCTGGAGGCAGATGGGAAACTCATTGCCCTTAGAGAAAAAAGGCCTTGACCCCAATCTCTGCCTGACTACTCACAAGCTGCATGGCTTTGGATGACTTAACCTCGGTTTGCTCTTCTGTGAAACGGGGACAATGACGTGTACATTTCAGAACACAGCCTTGGTGAAAATCTAATAAGCGGATGTACGTGGAAGTGCGCTCTCAATTGGAGAGCACTTTCGTGGAAGGGAGAGGCCCCCACCGTGGGGACCTTTTCTCCCTCACCGGAAGGGCAGGAGCTCAGGCAATCACCCTGAGCCAGCCCAGCTGGCCTCCTTGAACCACAGAGCAAGCTCACTGGCTCTCTCCCCTCTCTCCCAGGGCAGAAACGGAAGCAGCTGAGGTTTTAAGTGGGTCTGAACCCTGTATCTGATCCTAGAACCTATGCTTCCTCACTTGGGGGCTTTTGAAAAGGCAGAATGGTTTTCTGAGTGACCGTGCCCACATAATCTGTGTGGAAGGGGTGAGTTATCGGCCATCTAGAGATGGGCACAAACATCCCACTGTCTCCTGTGACCCCATGTTCCAGGCTCAGGCTGTGAGCAGAGCTGACCAGGGCAAACATCGCTGCCACGATGGGGCCAGGACAGGGGCCCTATGGCCAGGGGTCCCTTTTCTCTGTCCTCTCAGTTCCTCCCGCATCAAATCCTCCTGTAATGCAAACCACTACCCCCCCCCAGCCCCCTGGCCAGTAGACCTGTCAGGATGGACTGGTCGACCCGGAGGGTGGTGGACTTGATGGTGAGGATGCGGATATCTGCCGGGACCTTGTCCCCCACTGTGAAGAGAGAAGAGGGGCATGAAGTCAGCAGAGAAGGGAGAAAACCCCATCTTTGTCTGAAGACCTCACCTCCTCCTTCAGGTCTCAGGGGGTCGCCTGGGCTATGCTCCTGTCATCCTAGCAAGGCTATCCCTCAAACCCTCGCTCCCACTGTCTCCCTGCCAAATGTTCCTCTCCCTATTAGGCGACCACACGGACTGTAGCCCACCAGGCTCTGCTGTCCATGGGGATTCTCCAGGCAAGAATACTAGAGTGGATTGCCATGCCCTCCTCCAGAGAGTCTTCCCGACTCGGGGATCAAAGCCACGACTCTTGAGTCTCCTGCATTGGCAGGCAGGTCCTTTACCACTGAGTCACCAGGGAAGCTCTAAAAGTGAGGATGGGAGACAGCAGAACAGAGAGGGAAACGAGAGGGAGAAAGGTGAGGAGGGACAGGCATGAGAAGAACTAGAGTAAACAGGATGAGTCAGGGACTTCCCTGGCAGCTCATGGTTAAGACTCCATGCTTCCGATGCAGGGGTTGCGGGCTCAATCCCTGGTTGGGAAACTAAGACCCCACATGCCACAAGAGGCAGCCCCGACCCCCCAAAACTAGGGTAAGTCAGATAGACATGTATCCATGGACGAGAACAAAGTGGAACAGCTGGAGAAGGTAGCAAGAAACAGGAAAAAAAAAACTGGGAATTGAGAAAATCAGTGTCAACCCAGACAAAAGGAGGAGTAAGAAGACAGGAAGGGAAGTGTGAGAAGCGAAGATACAGGAGGACAGGGGGCAGCGGTGGAAGCAGAGGGTGCAGGCCCGCCAGGCCCACATAGAGGGGATGGATGCATATCAGAAGCCTGTTGGGCCATGGTCTGAGCATCAAGGGAAGGCAGGAAGCCAGTGTGAGTGACCCGGGGAGATGGGCTGGGGAGAAGGGGCATCTGTAGGGAACAAGGCAGTGGTGGTGGCTTCAGCAGGGTGGGGGGACAGGGGGGAGCCATAGACAGTAGATAGCTGAGAAAAGTGGGGGGAGGCCAAGGGATGGGCACAGAAAGAGGGGGTCAGCCTAAGAAACCACCTGAGAGACATGGCGGATGCCCCACCAGACTTGGAGACCTCTCCAAGGAAGAGAACCGCCCCCTAGCCTCATCCTGCCTGGTCCCAAGGCTGGTCCCGGGGATGGGGTTTGACTGCTCTCCTTTCCCTGCTCCCAAGGTTCCTCCTCCCGTGCCAGAGGAAGCTGACGGAGAAGGGAGGAGGTCAGCAATGGAGTTGGGCGGGACACCCTGTCACCCAAGCCAAAGGGATATTTATAGACATTCATGGCGCTGACTCCAAAGTGTCACGGTGGCAGATGGGCCCTGGGATGCAGCATTGGGGTCTTCAGCCCGTCCGCCCTCCCTTTCGCCAAGCTTCCCAGGGTAGCGACTTGGGTGTCTGGTGGAGGGAAGCAGGCCCTAGAAAGACACGGCTCCCTATGCCAGGGGCCTGGAGATGTGGGAAGGCTGGTGTGGGGCAAATATAAAAACCGCTGAAGGGGGCAGAATCCCAGTAATCTTAGCCTCCCGGCCCCCACCCCTCCCTGGTCAGGCATTAAGTGTCCCTCGCCGGAGAGGCGGGGCCCTCCTTGAGCTCCCCTCCTCCAGGTCCCGTGCTCTCTGCTGGGGCCTGAGTTTCCCTTACATGGTCGGGGGCTCGAGCCTCTGGCCCCCCCTTCCCTTCTACTGTCGCTCCTTCCCCTTTGAGAGGCCTCAAGGGCACTGAGAGGTCAAGATTTAAAGCTGACCAAGCTTGGGGGTGGGTGGAAGGAGAGGGAAGCCAGGCCTCAGGAGGGGGTGGAGACGGGGCCCTTGGCAGGGACTGGGTTCCACCTGTCGCTCGCAAGGGCTGGCTGAGAGGAGGGGGAACAAGGGGTCTGCCTGCAGCTTCGGGGACAGGACTGGCTGTTCCTGCTCAGACTCTGGTGGAGAGGATGTGCCGTGGCCACAGTGCCCTGGAGTGACCCCCGAGGAGTCTGAGAAGGAGAAGCCAAGACTACCAGACACCATCCTGGCTACCTCTTAGACGCGGGATCGGGGCTGAGCAGCCCCCACCCCCACCCTACCCCCAACATCTTCTTGGCCTCAAAACCCATCCTGGACCACTCGTTCCCATCACTCACCAGCCACCTCCACGATGTCTCCGGGAACAATGTCCCGAGCCTTGATCCTCTGTACTGACTTGCGGTCAGCCCGGTAGACCTTCCCCATCTCGGGTTCATATTCCTTCAGAGCCTCGATGGCATTCTCTGCATTCCTCTCCTGGGGGGAATAGGGTTGAGGAGAGGAGGGTCAGCAGAGAAAAGAGGGTGGTGGAGTGAGAAGGGACTGGTCAAGGAGGATGGGGTGGGGTAGAGATGGAGGAGCAGGGGCCAGAGTCGTGGGGGAAGTTGGGGCATCACAGAGAAGGAGGCAGGTTATGTGGTCCTGGCTCCTGGCCTATGGGAGCGGACAAACTTCACATGATGAGTGAGGATACCATCACTCATAGCTGAGAATAGGTAAGGGGGTTTAGGGGCTTTCCTGGTGGCTCAGACAGTAAAGAATCTGCCTGCAATGTGGATTTGATCCCTGATTGGGAAGATCCCCTGGAGAAGGGAATGGCTACCCTCTCTGGTATTCTTGCCTGGAGAATTCCATGGACAGAGGAGCCTGGCAGGCTACAATCCATAGGGTCGCAAAGAGTTGGACAACTCTTTGCAACTCTAAGCAACTAACACTGCTACTACTACTACAGGGGTTTTGGGAAGAGAAAGAAGGAGAATCAAAGAAAATCAGGAAGCAGGGGATAGGAAAAGCAGAGGGTGGTAGAAAGCAAGAGGAAGAAGGATATTAAATGAGCATTTACTGAAATCCTCCTACATGCCAGACACAGGGCTGGGTACTTTCACACTCATCATCTTGATAAATTTCACCACAACTCAAGGGACAGGATTATGAGTCCCATTTTATGTATGAGGAAACTGAGACTCAGAGAGATGAAGGCACCTGCCCAGGGTTGAACAACCAGCAAGTGAAAGTGGGAATACCAAGTCTCCTGGACTGGGCAAAAGGACCAGATACTAGGCAAGCCCAGGGTAAGTGATGGAGGAGGAGACAGGGAGGGAGGCTGGCCTCAGGTCCAGTGTCAGGATGTGAAAGAATGGGGTGGGGTGGGTTGGGGTCAAAGCTAACCTGCCAAACCCCCACGATGGCATTGGCAATGAGGATCAAGAGGATGACAAAGGGTTCAACAAAGGCGGTGACAGTCTCTTCGCCTTCCTCAAACCAGGCCAGCACCTGGGGAGCAAGGGAAGGAGATCAACAGATAATAAAGCCCCTCAGGTGGTTAAAGGGAGCAGACAGAGATGAGAACACGTGCAGGAGCAAAGTGGGCGGGGCATCACGGAGGCACTGCAGCCCCACATCCCTTTAAGTGCCTACACGGTCCACTCCTTTAACTCACACAAGCGCAGCCACTGCTATTATTCAGCGAGAACAGGCGGGCACAGACATGCACAGCTCGGGGATTAGCTGGGAATGCTTTCAGGTTTCCCTGACCAAGTTGCTGGCTTGTAAACGAAGCTCAGGGGACACCCAGGCCAACTACCCTCAAGCCACATCCATCCCACGGGAGCCAAAACCCGATAGAAAAAACCCTGTGGTCCTCGCAGGCGCCCTGCCCACCCACAGCCCTCCCCCACAGCCTGAGGCAGGGAAGCTCCAATTTCATGAGGGAGCAGGAGGCGGGGATAGTGTTACGGGGCCTCCTGTACACACCCCACCCCAGCTGTTGCCACTGCCAGGCAACAGCCACAGGCAAATGTCAAGGAGCAAATCTGAGAAGGGAGAAGTGGGGTTCTGCCAGCTAGTACTCAGGGGCCTGCGGGGCCTCTACTACAGAGACCAGGGGACAAGGAGACGCTTTTGCCTCCAGAGTCCTGTCTTCCAGGAGGACTACGATGTTAAGAAAGGAAGTCCAAAATGCAGGCGGGACTGCTAGGCTGGTAGGTGCGCAGGGGAGCTCCAGGGCAGGAGCCGAGGCAGGCCCTTGGGAGGCGGGTGGGGGTAGCCCTGAGGTTGACGAGGAAGGGGAGGGTCAGGTCAAGTGGACGAGGAAGGGGGTCCCGGGAGTTCCAGCCCTGATAGGGGGAGCTGGGAGGTGAGGCCCAGGGACAGGTGAGGGGTCTGGGCCTTTGAGCGCCTTTGGAGCTCCCCTCGCACTAGCAGCTCTTTCCCGCCTCTAGGAGGCAGTTTCTGTCTCGACCAATCAGCGTCAGGAGGGAGGGGCAGGAGCTCCGGGACGCTCGGGGATTGGCGGAGCCGTGTGTGAGCCCCGGGGCATGCTGGGAGCCGTGGTGGCCTGGGAACAGCAGTAGCATCTGAGCCCCGGAGCCCGGCGCTGTGGGGGTAACCCGAGCCCTCGGAGCCCTTGAAGCTCCGGGGGCGGCTTAGCTTCAGTGTTTTGGCTGAGAACATCCTTAAAGCTTAAAATAAAACCTGCCTGCGGGGTGTGGGGGAGGACAGAGGAGTATGCAAGTCAGCGTCATCCCTCTCCCTCAGTTCTAGTCTGTAGGACAGGATGCTGAGGGCTTGGACCAAAGGAGCCGCTGATTTGGGGCTGCCCACGAGCAGATTCTCCAGATCCCCCCAATCCACAGCTCAGGCCAGCCCCTAGATACACCCCCTTACCCCCGCCCCCCCTCCCCCGCCGCACCACCGCGCAACACACTTACAAAGGAAATGCAGGCGGCCAGGAGAAGGATCCGCACCAGGAGGTCTTCAAACTGCTCTAACACCAGCTCCCACAGGGACTTCCCTGAGGGAAGAGGCAAGGGGAGGGGAGGGAGGTGGCGGGGGCGGGGGTGGGGGGAGCGATGTTAAGGTCTAACGGATGAATGCAGGGACTCCAGGTGCAGGCTGGAGTCCAGCCTGGAGCAGGAAAGGTCTAGGGTGATGGGCAGGCCATTTGGTACTGAGAAGAGGGCCGAGGGAGCTGGCCCGAAGTCCAGAAACAGGCTCCTCAAAGTGGTGGGCAGTTGTTCAAGGATTGGATGCCTCAAGGAGAACGTGCCTGGAAACTTCTGCCCCCAGCCAGACTCTAACCTTTGGGGAGGAACATTTGCCCCAGGAATTGGAAGGAGAGGACAGGGAGAAGGGAGCGGGGCCCAGAGGGAAGGAGGTGTCATTTGTGAGAGCTCAGGGCTTCCAGTAACTTACCCTCCTCAGCAGGGAGCTCTGCCCGGGGAAAAAGAAGAAAAGGATATTATTCATTTGGCATTCAGTCTAATGCCACCCACAACCAGGACTTTGTGACTAAGGTAAGAGAATCAGGCCACCAAAAAGCTGAGGTTCACCGAGGTTGTCCCAAAAAACTTGCCAAAACTCAGGGACTCAGGGATCCTGCTTTCTCAGTATCCTCCCCTCCCTTGCCCTCAAGTGACCAGGTCTTGCCTCTTCCCTAAGATACCCTGGAGGGAGAGGCTTTAGTGTGTGTGTGTGTCAGTGTGTGTAAGTGAGTCTCTGTGTGTGTGTGTGTCTGTGTGTGTATGTTGTAGGGATGTAGGAGGGTGTTACCAGCCTTTTCCTCCAGGGAACACTTACCATTATGGCCATATTTCTCCAGATGCCGCTTAACTTGGTCCGGGGTGAGGCCTGTAGTTTCGCTCACCCCAAAATAGGCCAAACATTCTTCTGTGGTCTTGGAGTGCGCAGCCTCCATGGTGCTCCCTTCCTGGGGGCCAGGGGGCGGTGTCTTCCTTCTGGGGGGGGTTCTCACACGTCGGGGGCCTTCCTCAGTGTATCCACCTGCCTGTTTGTCTGGGTTTCTTCCTTTTTCTTTCCTTCCCCCCCCCAGGTTATTCTTCCCTTCACGAAGCTCTGACCCCCGTTCCACTTACAGCAGCCGGCCACCCCCCCAGCCCCCAGCTGGTCCTTATGAGGGAGTGGGGGGGCCAGGCTCCCCCCTCCCTCAGACCAGGGATTGGCTGGCCGGAACTCTAGCAGGAGGGGTCAGAAGAGAGAGATATTTCTGCTGACGAGGGGGAACAGTGGGGCTGCAGCCTGAGATGTCACTCATGAGGGAAGCTAAGGTGGCCCCAGCCCCAGGGAAGGGGGCAGGGAGAGACCTCAATTTCTGTCTTCTGCTGCTGAGCCCTTCCCCAATTGCCCCGACTTCTTGAGCTGCACTGAATTTCTTACAGTCACCCCTTCCAGTTCTTCCCTTCAGCCCACTTCTCTCTATTCCCTTTCCTCGAACCCCTTCCCATCTCATCCCCTCTGAACCTGCTTCTACTGCTGCAGTCTCAGCCTTCCTTACTGAGTTTGTTGAAATGGCAGCAGAGATACCCAGCCCTCAGGGGGCTGAAAAGGGGGAGGACATCCTTTGGGGGCAAGAGGAAGTGGCTCTAGAGGGACAAGGGGAATCAGGGAGGGGAGAGGGTCAAGGGGACAAGGCAGAAGATGGTAACCCTACCCTAGGGAGGGGTTGCTGCAGCCATCAACAAGGGATTTAGTGTCCAGGCCCTGGTGAGCAGAGCCAGGACTGCTTGTCTCTCCCCTAAACCACCCCCACCCCATGGCTCTAACTCAACCTCTGGGAACAGAGCCTTCAGGGCCCCCCCATCCTTGAGAGGGAATCCCCCCCCAAGAAAATGGGATACCCAGGCAGCCGGGAAACCCAAGAGCCTACAGAATGTGCTGATGGCAGACAGAGAGGGATCAAAGTTTCAGAATGGGGGCAGGGGTCACCCCAAGTCACGGAATGAGGGTCACCTCGTCCCACGCTGTGCTCTCTTCAATCCACAGGGTTTACATGGCAGACTCTGGATGGCATGTGGTCTGCACTCCACCCTGGCCCCGAAGGAGCTGTGCTCAAGGGGAGTAAAGATGGAACTGCGTGCTCAGGCGCTGGGCATACCCCGTGGGCAGAGGTGCGACGGAAGGGGCATCAAAGGCAGGGGCCGGGGAAGCAGAGGCTCCAGAGGCAGGGAATGGACGCGGGCAGATTGATGGGGACAGGTCTAGGGGAAATAAGGACAGACAGACCTGGGGGACTAAAGACAAGGCTGCCAGGGTCAGAGGGAAGTCTGAGGAGCAGTGGGGAAAACGGACAGCAGGGAGCTGGCAGGCGGCAGCCAGGTGGGTGGGGGCCCAGAGCTGGGTGCAAAGCCACAAGTTGTTGCTGAGCGGCTGGCCTCGGTGTCAGCTTCCTTGGAGAAGCAGCTGCTCCGAACCCCCCACCCCCACCCCTGCTCTGGGATAGGGGCGTCTGTTGGTCACTACTAGGGCAGCAGGAGGAGCAGACAGAGGGTGGCGTGGGGCGTGGGCAGGGGAGGAAATGGGGGCAGAGAGGAGGAAGGTTCCATGAGAGAATGGTGCGAGGTCAGTGAGGTGAAGCAGCAGCCTCGTGGAAGCAGCCCTGGCCTCAAGTCCTTCTGTCTGGGGCTCAGTTTCCTAAGTCCACAGTGAGGCACATGGACCGCTGCAAGGGTTCTCACGGTTGCTTCCCTGTCTGGCACCCACGTTCCCAAGCAGACAGTGGTATAGCAGACGGTGGGGCAAAGGAGAGGGGAACCCCACTTTGGGGGGTGGGTAGGCCAGCAGGGCTGGTTGGCACTGCAGGATCTAGCTGCCCCCACCAGCTCATCCTTTCTTCTGCCTGCACTTGGAGGGGAGGGTGGCTTCTCGGGTGACTTAAGGACACGGTGCTCCTTGCCTCCCCCATTTCATGGGTCCAATAAATCCCTCCCTGAAGCAGAATCCTGCGGTGACCTGGGGGAGTTTGGGGGGCTCAGACAAGGAGGCATGCGTGTTGGGGGTCACACTGCCAGGCACCTCCACCTGGCCGAGCACCTACCTTCTTAGGCCAGTATCAAGCCTTTTGGTGCTGGCTGGCCTGTCCCCGCCACCCCCTGGAGGAGTGACAGGGGCACTGCCTTAAAGGAGCAGGAATGCCCAAACATGGAGAAGGGGGAGAACACTGGACAGACCGTGGCTTCAAGGGACTCAGACCATGAGGCTGAGGGAAGGGCGCAGGCTTTACAGGGCACCGCTGCCAACGAGGCCCTCTAAGGTTATTCATTTCTGCCTCCCTCAACTTCCCAGAGGGGAAATGGCAGCCAGGAAGGGAAAGCCACCAGCCAAGAGCTGCAAAAGGATCACCATCAGGGAGGCTGGGTGTGAACTGGGATGGAGGCACATGCTCTTTTGGAGCACCGCCCCAACACACACACCATTACGCCAGGGTCTCCAGGCCCAGATTTGGAAGGTGTTCATCCCATCCTGAGGGCTGGAGCTGAGAACGGGAGTGGTGGACTTCTAAGGGACCACTGAGGCACGGCCTGGCCATTCCCCATCAGTTCGGAACCTCGGCCGAAACATCAGTAGACAGGCTTAGAGGGAAACAGTATCTTAGGCTCCTCCAGCCAAGATATGCACATCTTGGGGGGGTGGGGGAGGGGGAATGAGGGGGTCCTGGTACCCTTTGCCCACCCACCTTCAGAAGGCGAGGCCCTGAAGGCTGGCAGGGTTTGGAGGGGGGCGGGGAGGGGGAGCCTCACAGCAGCAGTTGCTGCTAGATTAGGAGACGATGAGCTCCTGCTTACCCTGGGGCGCCACAGCTTTCTCTCGCCACCTCACTCTGAGAACACAGCATCCAGATCCCCAATCCATCTCCCTCCCTCTGCAAGGCCAATTCTATCCCCAGGCTCCCTAGGCCCAGGTTTGGGGGAGCCCCGAGGATGAGACGAAACCAGGAGAGCTTCCCCCGGCAAGCCCCCAGGCTGGGTGGCCCATGAGCCCAGCTGTCTCCTGTCCATCTCCCAACAGGACGCAAGGCCCAGAATAGCAAGGTCATGAGCATGGGTAGGGCCTCCTGGAGGTGGGGGCAGAGGCTGAGGGGCGTGAGCGTGGAGCCTCCACACTGCCTGGGAAAGGAAGTGGGAGGCAGAATGGGAAGGGGCCTAGCCAGATGGAAGTGGGGGAGGGAGAGGGCCAACAGAACAGGTGGGATTCTTCAGAACCCAGCTCCTCCTTGTTGGCACCTGCAGAGCTGGGAAGCCCAGGGGTGCCCTCAGTTGGAGGAAGGCACAGCCGCAATTCAGTCCAGAGAGCAGAGCCTGGGTGCTGTGGGGGAGGGGTACAGGGAGGAGAGGGAGACGTCGCAAATTCAAACACTCACAGGCCCAGCTAGGAGCCTCCTTGAGTAAAGTGGGCCAGTGGGCGTGGAGCAGATGTGGAAGGCGGGTACCACGTGAGGCTGGATCTTCTGACTTTTGGGAAGAACCAGTGATCTGAACTTTTATGTGAAATTCCAATGGAAACATCATCCAGGCCAAGAAAATCATGTCAGTGGCTTCAACCTAGATGAACCTTCCCATTTTACCGATGAGGCTACTGAGGCCTGGAGAGGTTACACCTTGCCCAGGACACACCGCAAATGAGAAGCAAAGGCAAGAGTGGAAGCCAGCACTCTTTATCATCCAGCCTTCAGCTTTCCAGCTTGGCTCTGAGAAGAGGGGCGGGTCAGCCTGCCCCTGGGGCTCTCTGCAGCTAGGCTGTGGTGGCCACATTCAATCTCCCAACACAGCCACCGTGCCCCTAGCCCAGCCCCTCACAATCTCTCCTGGCCTGTTTTCTCCCCAGGGTAAGAAGCCTTAACTGAAGAATTCAGAGCAGGAAGGTCTGTACTGATTGGAGATCATCGACCCTGCTGTTCATGGTCCTGTCCCACTAAGCGAACTTAGCTGGAGACCCTGAGAAGCACCATTTGGCTCCGCACTTAACCCTCAAGAAACAGGACAGTCCCCCCGGGAGCAATGGGCCAAAAGCTCAGGTCTGGGAGCAACAGGGACTCAAGATGACCCAGACCTCTGGCCTCTCAGCTCTGAAGTTGGCAACACTGAGTGGGCTACCTTCCTGACCCGCCAGTCCCAGCCCCCCACTGCAAACACTGGCCACAGCCATCACAATGGAACTGAGATAAACCCTTTTATTTATTTATGCTTCTCCATTTTGTTTAAAACAACAAGAACAACCACCTTAATATAACTGACAGCCCTTCCCCCTCACCCTTCCTTGGGCTGAGGGGTGGTTAATGGGGAAATGGCCCCCAGGGATGGGGCTGACCGTAAGAGCCCCTAGGGAGGTAATGGAGCCTGAATCCCCTGCCCAGGGGATGGGGCACCTGTAGTGTATGAACTGGGGAGTTAGGGCTTTTGAACCTTTTTGTACCAACATACATGCCCTTGGCCGTCAAGGGTCAGGAAGCATGTGGCGAGGGGATTCTCACTGCTCCTCTGTGTCTCAGCCCAGCCCCAATCTCACCAACTGAGGGCTGGGGAGCAAGAAGAGAGAGGGTGGGGTAGGGTGTCTCACACAAAGGAGTACTGGTTATTTATGGCTCTGGGATGGCCCCCTTCTTCTCCGTCGCCCCCTAGTGGTAACTGCTGGAGCTGCACCATCAGGGTCACCCCAGGGGCCCCAGCAGATCCAGCGCCTCCCTGGGCCTCCGTGCCTGGGGCTACGGCCTCTTCCAATTCAACCACGGGGACCAGCTCAACCACGGGGACCAGCTCTTCCTGGATCCCTCCACTGCCCGCTTTCTCTTTCTCTTGCCTCTCTTTGGCTGCTGCGGCTGCTGCTGCCGCCACTTCTGGCGCCCCCGACGCCTCTTCTGCCCCAGGATGTGGGGGATCTGTCCATGAAGGGGGTTCAGGGGGCTGGGGTGGGTCATGGGAGGTGCTCGGTTCTGGATAGGAACGGTAAGAAGACAGACTGATGGTGGAGGGAGGCAAGCTCTTGGAGCAGCCTCCCCTTCGCTCATCCCCTCCCCGGAGCCATGTGCTATCTCCCCCAGATCCCGTCTCCTGAGCAATCCCCCCATCCATGGAAGATGGATCATGGGCGGCGGTGAGAGGAGGACCACACTTACACACAGTCACTCGCTCCGAAGGGCATGAGGGTGGAGGAGGCATCGGGGTAGCATCGATCTCCCTCGCACACCCCTGCATGGCTCCCGGCCTGCTCCCGGCCTGGGGGGGGTAGGGGAGGGGCAACGTGGGGACAGATGGGACATTGGGGGTGGGGAAAAGGGAGAGATCAGACAGGGACATCAGACACCAAGGGAGGAGGGAGGGGGATCAGACCGAGCACCCCCAAGAAGGGCAGGCCCAAGGCGAGGCTGTGATGGAGGGCAAAGACAAGGCCAGGGAGGACGCGTCTAGGAGACAGACAGACGATGGAACAGACGGGCCGATGGAATGGGAATGCGCGAAACCCAGCTCTCCACTTCCTCCCGGCTCCAGCATGGAGCCTGCTGCCTTCCTATGTCCCCATGGGCTCCTTTTCCCCGAGAGACCCAACACACAGGCATCTCCTCTGCCCCCGCTCTCCTCCTTGGGCCCCCCACCCCGGCTTGCTGGCACACACACCTCCTCACTTCTTGGGTGCACGGGCACCTCCTCCCCTGCAGACCTGCTCTGCTCACCCTGCTGTCGCTGGGAGGACACGACATAGCTGACAAGGACAACGTCACTGGAGCCTCCAGACTCCAGGGGAATGGGGTGCATCCGGAAATGCTCGAGCATATCAAAGATGGACTGGAACCACAGGTGCTGGACCCGGCACTGACCTTCCTCATTCAGCGACAGACGCAGGTGCTGAGGGCGGGATGAGTGGGATAAAACGGGAGCCTGAGCCCTACCAGTCACAGAACCCTCCTCCCCCGATGGCAGCATTCCCCCACTCGACCCGCAGGCCCGCTGCCTGCAATGGAGCCTCCTCCTCAGGCACTCACCTTGGCCTTGCCCTGGAAGTTGAAAGTGAGGACATATTCACCCCGTCTTGTCTCACTCTGACGTACCAGGAAAACCCCGTGGGAGCCAGTGCCTCCAGCCAGCACTAGCTGGGCGGCCTTGAGTCGAGAGAGCATCCCGTGGAACCAAGGATACCCTGAGAGGGGCTGGTCCCCCTCGCCTCCCTCTGGCTCTCCTTGGAACAGTAAGGACCCTTTAGGAAAGAGAGAGGGAAGGAAACCAGGTGTCAGGGAAGCCACCCTGATCCCAAGGAGAAGAGAAGCCTTGCTCTTCCCTCATGGGTTACTCCTGAGCCCCCCAGGTCGGACCCCTGAGGATCCCAAGACAAGAGTTTTAGGTAGGTGGGCACCAGGCCTGGAAGCAGACACACACTCACACCTCTGGTACCTGTGGCTGTTTCCGGAGTGTCCAGGGGTGGGTAAGGGGCTGCGAGGGGATGAACGGTCCCTGCTGGGGGTCCCTCTTCAATGGGGATCCGTGGGGGCAACTCTGGGGGAAGCAGTTCCATTGAGTCAAAATGGGAGGCGGCGATGGAGGCGGAACTGGGGGAGATGGATGCCGAGGGGCGGTCTGACAGGCCCCCATAGGCCCCTAGAAGAAAAAGGGGAGAGTAAAACAGAACTTGAAGCTTCTTTTTGGGAGGACTGGTCTGCCAGACCCACTTCCCCAGCGGCCAGGCTACCCTGTGGGCACTGGCGTCAGCCCGCCGAAATGCTGGCTCCTTCTTCAGGCACTGAGCCTGTTGGTTCTCATCGGTGGCTCCTAACTTATACTTCACACACTGCTGAAAGGGCTGCAGTGATATCAACAAGGTCTTAGAATCCAAATGTACCGACAACTCTTCTGAACCAACAGTTGAAATTATTGCAACTCTATAGTTGCAGAATTGGGGGGTAGAACCCCTCAAGTATTTTCACATTAAAAATAGGTACTTTCTTTGTCTACAGGACAAAGCCCTCAACTCTCAGTGGCATCAAAGATTCTACTTCTGTGAATTCCGTCAACCTAACCAGCCTGATCTTCAGGTTACCCTGTATTCCCGTGTCCTCTGATTTAGCCCAATTATCCCGCCTAACTTTCTCAGACGTCCAGGGCTCTCCCCACCTCAGGTCTCTGCTCACACCGTCTCCTTTCTCCAAGCCACGTTCTTTTCTCCTCCCCTGTGCGGAACTCCTCATCTAGCCCACCTTCCCTGATTCTCTTCCTCCTGAGTTCCCAAGGCCTCCTGTTCAGGCTCACCAGGTGGGAGCCCTGTATTTTAGGAGTGATGTCAACTCAGCTAGACCGTGAGCCCACAGGGCAGCTCTGAGCTCCTCATCCTGCCCAGAGCCTAGCCTAGGTCGAGGAGGTACTAGGAGCTCCTCAGTGTCTGCTGAGCAGCAGGCAGGAGCCTACAGGTGCGTCCTACATATTAGTGCTGAGGACAGGAATATGCGGGGTGCAGGGCACTGTGGCTCAGGATCAAGTTGGCATAGCCTTTGTCTTTGTCAGTGATTCTTGGATGACCTCAGAAAAGCCATTTCTCCTCTCTGCTCTTAGCTGCCTGAGAAATGAGGAGATCAGAACTGAAGACCTGGTAAGGTCCATTCTGGCCTCTAAATTCTTTAATACATTTGTTTACACAGGCTGTGTGCAAGGTACAGTGAAACTGAAGCTCAGAATGGAGGATCGGAAGAGTGTAGTTGAGTCTAGAAAGGTGAGCTGGGGCCAGGTAGACACATCTTTTTGTGTTTATGTGTGCGGACAGCCTATGTGTGTGTTTAAAAGTTGGGACTCAAAAGAAATCCTAGCACCATCAACACATGCATGGAGATGCAGAGCAACAATACAACAAAGATGTGCACAGCGTTCTGCGAGCTTGGAGAAGAGAACCATTATCTCCGGCCAGAGTGGTGAAGGAGAAGGTGACGGGGCGGGGATAGAACGCTGGAGAAGGGTGGGCTTGGGGCTTGGGTCGGGGCAGTGATGATGACGGTTCTAACTGGTAAACTGTGGCTGGGCCTGTTCAGGGACAAAAGTCAAATGTTGGTGGGTGGCAGCTGAGCGGAGCCTGGAGAGAGGGCCAGGGCCCGGGCTTGCTGGCCGGGGGGCTTACATAACAGGTCCCAGGGTCCTCAGCTCTGAGGCCCCACCCTTACCCTGCGAAAGGCGGTCGCTGCTCTCACTGGGTCCCAGCAGCAGGCCCTGGCTGGGCAGACTCTCCAAGTGGTTCAGGCAGGGCGGCTCCAGGCTGTCTGTATTCTCCCTTGTCAGGAAGGAGGTCCCAGGGGCCAGAGGGAGGGTCATGGGGCGGGGACTGGTAGCAGGGTAGGGTCTGCAGAGACAGGGAAAACGGTGCTGGGAGGACAAGTCACCGCGGAGAGGCAGACAGCTGCTCCCCAAGCCCACCCCTGGGCCCCTCAATGACAGAAGTCGGGCTCCTCACCCTGGGCTCAGGCATTCTTGGATGTCAGACACCCAGGCCTTCACATGTAGCGCATCAGCTGTCTCCAGGATGTACTCCGAGGGGCCTTCCACCTATGGGGACAAGAGGAGGCCCACAGGCCACTTCCAGGTCTCGAGGCCCTAGTGCACCCCTAACAGGAGCAAGAACATCCTCCTGCTCACCCTGCTCCCAGAAAAGCCGCCGCCCTGGGGACACATTCTCAAGGCACCTTCCTTGTACGTGTATCCCTTGCTTCAATGTCCGAAAAGAGCTTTCTCTCTAACGTGAGTGCTCCAAGACGGCAGGGAGCCCAGGCCTCCTACCTTAACCACAAAGGTGTTCTCCCGGTCAGGCATCTCCAGGGCTGTGGTCGTCCGCACATCGGTGATGGTGGAGCAGGGAATGCTCAGCCGAGGCCGAGACGCCTAGGCAGCGAGAGAGAACAAGACCCAGACTGTTGGTGCGGAGAGACAATCGTTCCCCTCCCTCCAGAGATCTGGCCTTCCTTCCACACCTAAAGGGCATTAGACAAGTAACACTGCTTTCTCTGTCGTGCCCACAGCGACTAACCCAGGGTCAGGAGCTAGCTTTAAAAAACCCAGGCCCTCCTGGGTGGCTCACTGGTAAAGAATCTGCCTGCCAGTGCAGGGGAGACAGGTTTGATCACTAGTCCGGGAAGATCCCACATGCTGCGGGACAACCAAGTCTGTGCGCCACACGACTGAGTCTGTGCTCTACAGAGCCCGCGAGCCGACACTACGGAAGCCGGAGCGCTCGAGAGCCACGGGCTCCACAACGAGAAAAGCCACTGCGGTGAGAAGCCTGCAAACCACGAGAGTCGCCCCCCTTTGCCACAACTAGAGAAAGTCCACGCAGCAACGAAGACCCAGCACAGCCAAATAAACAAAGACAAATTTTTTTGAAAAACAAACAACAAATAAGCATAGCTCGGTATGTGGGCCAAGCCACCACCCTGGTTGCTCAACCCCTTGCTCCCAGCCACCCCACCTCCGCTGGGCCTCACCTTGGGGGGTACGAAGAACTCCAGCCGACTTCCTCCTCCTTCTCCTTCACTTCGAAGCAGCAAGCGACACTTCTGCCACTGAGGCTGCCCCCCGCCCCCTGAGGTAGGCCCCGCTGCCCCTCCTCCCCGGCCCACTCCGGCGGGGTCAGGGGCAGCCTCTTCAGCCCCCATGAAACTCAGCAGCTCTTCCCGCTGCACCATGCCTGCACCATCCTTCAAGGACCCCCCACCCCGACTGAGTCTCAGCCTCTCGAAACGGTGAGTCCATCTGTCCCCGGGGGACGTCCCGTCGCTGACCAGCCCCCTGCTGACAGTCCCAGCCCCGCCAGAGGAGTTGGAGTTGCTGTTCCCACCTAACGCCGGGGGCCCCGAAGCTGTCTCCAGGGGCCCTGCTGGAGAGGGCGGGTCAACGGTCCCCCGCCACTGCAGGATGCCGCGGACCGAACCGCGGACCGAGCGACCCACTGAGCGGAGAGAGAAGCGCTTCTTGAGCTTCGGCTTCGAGGAGGTCGTAGAAGAGGAAGAGACCGAGGAAGGGAGGGGGCCGGCCAGGTCCTCAGATGATCGAGAAGGGCCCAGCACAGCCAGGGGCCCACCCGCCCTGCAGCTCTCAAGGGACAGGTCGTGTGGCGGGACCTCCACACCAGGACTCAGAGGAGCCAGGAGGGGTGGTGACAGGGAGCCGGAGGCCCGGGCCACCTCCGCTTCAAAGTGCTGCAGGAAGAGCTCGGCAAAACGGCGGGAGAAGGCGGCCTCGGCCCCTGGCCCTGCGTACTGGGGGTGAGAGGCCAGGTAGAGGCGAAAACGGCGGGCAAAATCCAGGGCGGCCGCCCGGGCGTGGGACTCACAGAACTCCCGCCAACTCGGGGGAGGCGGCGGGGGTAACGGGGGAGGGGAGGGCGAGGCCCCATCCTCTGGGGAAGGGGCACCATTCATGATGGCCCCCAGGAGGCGGAGAGGGGGAGCTTGTGGGGAGGGGCGGCAAAGAGAGAAGCGGCCAGAAGACACGGGGTGAGCGGCAGCAGCTGCAGAAGGAAGAGGCACATATATGGAGTCACTGCTGAGGTGGGACGGGGCCAGACCCCCTCCTCTGAGCGCAACTGGAACACACACCACACTGCCTCCCTGCCCTTCCCCAGGTCCTTGCGCCCCACAGGCCCCAGCCAATCAACCACCCACCCCCACCCGCCCCCGACTCCAATGTCTAGCCTGCACCCCTCCTCCTGCTGCCTCCCTGATCCACATTCCCTGGCTTCAGCTCTAGGTGTGATGGACGGCTGGACAGCGCCTTCCTCTAAACAGGAATCTGTTTCACGTTCCCTCCCTTCTCTAAAATGATCCTTCGATATTTATCACCTGCTTCCCAGTTGCCGTTCTTACCTTTCCCTGCGAGAGGTTTTAACAACCTCTTTAACAGAAGAGGAACCCGGAGCTCAGAGAGTTTCAGAACTCCAAGTCTCCTGTCCTTCCCACGGCACAGCCCTCGTCCCCAGGGACTGACTGTGCCCGTCTCAAGTCACTGCCCCTCACTGCCCCAGCCTGCAGGGGAGCCAGGCCTGTGGAGCTTAAGAGACCCTGCCTCCCATGGTCCATCACTGAGGACGGAGGTTGCTCACTGAGGACAGACCGATGAAAGCCAACCCCAGGGCCCAGTACCCAAGCACTGTACTTGGAAAGCTTGGAAGGCTTGGAAGGGCCAGAGCCCACTTCTTGGGTGGCCCTCCAGTCTGGGGCCCAGAGGCAACAGCAGTGTGGGCTGGGTCTGGGCGAGTCTTTGCTGGCCGCAAGGTAAAACAGAGAGCTGGGGCCTTGGGTTTCTCACCTTCCTCTTCTCTCACAGAGGAGTGTGCCCTAAAGGCTGGTTAGCTTGGTGGTTAAGGCCATAGGTTCTGGAGTTAGACTTAGGATGAAATTCCATCACTGCCACTTATTAGCTGGGTGATCTTGAACAAATTACACATCCTCTCTGAGCTTTGGTTTTCGTATTTATAAAACAGGACTAATGATCCCTAACCCCTAGAACTGTTGGGAGAATTAAACAGGACCTGTCCCGGCTTGACACAAAGTAAGTGCACAGCAAATGACAGTCGTTATTACTATCTTTATGGGGTTCTGATTTTCTCAAAGAGAAATCAGCAAAAGGAAGAGCCTTCCCAAGGTCTTACAACTAGCTAGTGGCAAAGCTGGGCAGCGAATTTACAAGCCCATGGCTCCTCTGTTAGTGTTCCTCCCCCATGTTATACTTGAAGATGACTGGCACCAAGGGGGTGAAGGCAGTTCAGGCAAGTCTCCCCAAACCCCAGACTCCTCTTCAGACCCAGGTCAGCGCCCCCTCCCCTTTCTCTTTGGCTTGGACCCTACACACTCAGATGGCTCCAACCACAGGGGCAATTCCAAACCAACGAGAAGACGCCAGGAGATGAAAGAGTCATGGAGCACGGGGGAACCGAGCCAAGAGGTGTACACACAGCAGAGGAGAGCCCAATCTCCAGGCAGAGGCCACCTCAGCTCACACCGGCCCACCCAACCCTCTGCACCACAGGCAGACACAGCCCCCCTTCAGGCCCGCTGACCCTGCGGGCCCTAAGCTCGTGAGTCAGTTTCTCTTTCGTCAAGCGGGACTCAGATACATTTTTCCCACTGCACCTGCCTCTTGGCTCAGTTCTGATATTTCCCGAAGGGCGGGTGGTGGAGGGTGCAGGCTCCGCTCCTGGCTCGGACCCTCCGGACCCGGTGGTCAATCCACTCCGACCCGACCCTCCTCCCCGGACACCCTCTACCCGCCCATTCCCCGGGGCCGCAGCCCCCAGGGAAGCAGCCCTGTCCGCTGCACTCTCCGGGGCCGGGCGCCCCTCCTGCCTCTAGCCCCCCCACGCCCGCCCCCACCCAAGGGTCCTCGCAAGCGCCGGGGCCGGGTCGCGGAGAGGGAAGAGGGACTTGAAGAGGGGGGTTCCGGTTCCGGTCCCACCTGCATCTCGGTCCCCGCGGTTAGCTCCGGCGGCGGCGGCAGCTCCCGCTCCTGCCCCACCCCCCCTCCGCGACTAGCTCCCAGCCCGGTTCTGCGCAGGCGCCGGGACCCCCTTTTTCCCGTCACCGTAGGAAGCGACCATAGAGAAGAGCGGGGAGAAGGAAGGGCACCTTCATACTCACTTCCGCCATCCTCCCACTGCGTGCAGCCCTTCCAGAGCTGAAAGTATGTGAGTCTCGGAGGGCTCAGTGACTTCTCCAGTTGCACCTACCAGGGTCGGCAGGAACAGCCATAAGAAGGGGTTGGGTCCTACCAGAACATCCTCCTGGAGGAAAGTCGGGACAAAGGAGAGCTGTCAACCATAGAGAAGGGACTTTAGTGGAGTAGAGTCTCGAGGGCCTGACGGAGGCTAGAGGAGCCAGGTACCGGAAACCAGCGAGTTGAGAAGGGTTTTTGAAGGGCCCGCCGCAGCCTAGAGCGCCGTCCTGGGCCGCTGAGGGGTTCGAGGGCACCGCCCCCAAGGAGCTGGGGGAGGGAAGATGCGGGTGACCTTGATGAGGCCCTGAGAGGAGGCGGAGCTTGAACTTACGACCTTGGTGGTTTCTTTGACAAAGTACTGGATGTTCCAGGAGATTCCATCTCTCAGCTTGGGAAATGGAAGTGGGGGCGGTAGGAATAATGAGGTCAGTTTTGGGCGTGTTTGTGGGACGTCAGGAGACAGTTGGATATACAGTCTGGAGCTCAGGAGAGACCTCAAGGCCAGATGTAGAAATTGAGACGGTATTAAGGTGTAGTAGAGGGCAGTTGAAATCATGAGCACGATGAGATCCTAGTCACTCAGATCTCTCATTGACCCAGCTCCACTGGCCTAAGCAATAAGGGACTCTTTGGACTCAAGCCATTGAAAAGAATGGATCAAGTTTCTTCAGGAACAGCTGAATAAAAGGGCCAAAAGATATCAGGAACCTGTGGTTCACCTCTAGACTGAGCTCTCCCCGTGCCTCTCTTAGTGGCAAAATAGGTTTCTATAGCTCCAAACTTAAGTCCTAATAGCCTAGCAACTCTTGTAGGGGTATGTTTTTCCTCTGAGATTTGCAGTAAAATTTCCAGAACTGACTTTAGCTGATTGGCTTGGATCACTTGCTATTCCTGAAACACAAAGACTTGGCCTAGTCAGTCTTAGTCCCCATCGCTCCCCCAGCTCTAACCGTATTAGCATCAGCTCACCAGATGGCCTTTGAAGTTAAGGTCTTCGTCACCATCTTCGTCCATCCGTCTTTCCAGTTCAGAAGATGTCAGTGGAAAGGACTCTAGTTCTGTGATCACCCCCCTCCTCCCTGACAGGTTCACACACCCTTTCTCTGTAGTTGGCCCATTGTTGTCCAGAAGAGAGACAAGGTGGGGAATACAGAAAGGGGCTAGTGATGATGAATTAGGTTTGGAAATATTGTCTAAACTGTCCAGTAAACTGTGCAATGACTGAAATGTTCTCTATCAGGACTGCCTAGTGTGGTAGCCACTAGCCACATGTGGGTTTTGAGCACTTATAATGTGGCTAGTGTGACTAAGGAACTGAAGGGTTTTTTTAGTTAATTAAAATAGTCACATGTGCCTAATGACTTACTGTATTGGTGTAAGAGATGTCTGAGGACAACTAGGTGGAGCTGTCCAGCAGACAGATCTACAGTCTCAGCAGTGTGATCCGTGATCAGACACAAGTAGTGTTTAAAGCCATGGACATGAATTAGATTGTCCTGGTAATACCTGTAGAGAGAAGAGGGCCTAGAAGTTAATTTAGGGAAACCACATTTAACGGGCAGGCAAAAAAAAAAAAAAAAAAAAAAAGTAGAAAGTGCCAGGATGTCTTGGATCAGGTTTTCCAGAAGCACACCCAGAGATGAGAATTTGTGTGCAAATGATGTTTTTTTTTAAAGTGCTACCAGGAGAAACTAGTAAAAAAGTGGGAGGGGCAGGAGAGGAAACTGAGAGAACGTGTGATCTCAGAGAATGTGTGAGAGCAGTTCAGCTTGATTCCTCAGGGAAGTTCTGGATGTAAGTTGTGACTCAGATTTATCCAGAAACAAGGGAGCTGGACCTTTCCTGTACCAACATTCTTCAGCTGTTAACTAGGGCTTCCCCTGGGAGATGTCAATTCTCAGGCACTTCATCAAGGCAAAGCTTCCAGTAGCCTGAGGACAGGACAGTTCTTAAGAAAAAGAAAAAACATCTAGAAGGTCTAATTGTATGAAAAAACACCACACACCAAAGACCAGGGGGTGTGGTAATAAGAGCCTGTGCATGTGAGCATGCGTGTAAATTGGGTGGGGTGGGGTGGTTTGAGCAAACACTTTATACACAAATGACAAGGGATCCATGGGACTGGGCCTTGCTGTTGTCTCCTATAGAAAACATTGACTTAGATTGCTTAGTGACTTTGTTGAGAGTCATTTTTAGGGAAGTGAAGGAAGCAGAAGCCAATGGTAGCAGACTGAGGGATGAATGGAAGGTGAACAAGTGGGGGTAGGAATGTGAAGTTATCCTACACAGTTTGGCCAAAAAGGGAAGGAGATATGGAGGATTGTAGAGGATGGAAAGGTTTGCTTGTTTGTTTATATCCTGAGGGAAGCGGATTTTCTGTCTGAAGTCTTAGGAGAGAGGATCCAGTAGAAGGGATGGTAATTGAAGGAGTGAAGTTTCAATTACCACCCCAGGGGAAGGATGGGTCCAGAGCCCAGGTTAAGCAAGCTGTTAATGTGAAAAGCAAAACACTTCTTCCTCCTTAGGAACAGGGGATGTAACATTCAGGATGCTTTCAGCTACAAGTAATCGGACCACCGCCTCCCCTACGCCATTTAAGGTCCTAAAAGAGGGGGAGTTTGTTGGTTCACAGAATTAAAAAGTAAGAGGTATGGGCTTCCCTGGCAGTCCAGCAGTTAAGACTCCTGCTTCCACTGCAGGGGGCACGGTTCCATCCTTGGTCTAGGAAGACCTCATGTGGCATGGCAAAAAAAAAAAAAAATCAGAGATAGAATGACGTGAGGCATGGCAGGAGCCAGAGACTCAAACAGGGTCCATGTGAACTTGCTCTGTCTCTTAGCTCTGCTTTCCTCTGGGTTATCTTCCTTCTCAAGCAGACTGCCCTCTCCCAGGGAGCAAGATGGCCACCAGAGTCCCAAGTTTACATTCTACTAGCTTCATGGTCCCAGCAGAGACAGGTCATAGCTTTTCCAATTATTCTAGCTCAAGTGCAGTAGGGCTGCACCTCATCAGCTCAGCTTGGGTCACCCAGTGCCCATCTTTTGTATAATAAGGAATTTGTCTGGTCTTTGTTGCAGGTTCCTAACACAGAGCTTTTAAAATTCTTGGAATTTCCTGAGTAACAGAAGTGTCTGTTACTTGTGAGCCCCCTCGATCACACCTGAGTTTTTGCTGATGAAATCACTAATGGCAAGCCTCTACATAGTTTCAAGATGGGGACTGGTCAGCAGAAGCCCCAACTTTATGATTAGAGGGTTGGGATTTTGAGCCAGTTTGATCTCCAGGGAGGGAAGGGCACTTGAAGATTGAGCTCAGTCACACGGCAGTGATTTACTCCATTGTGCCTAAGTAGTGAAACCCCTAATAAACACTTTGGACACTGAAGCTCAGTGGGGCTTCTTGTTGGTGAAGACACTGATGTGTGGGGAGAGTGATATGCCCCAAGTCTACGTGGACCCTCCAGGATTTCTCCCTATGTAGCTCCTCATTTAGCTCTTCCTTACGTATCCTTAATTATAAAATATAATCGTAACTGTACTAAAATGTAAGTATAGTGCTTTCCTGTACCCTGTGAATTGTTCTAGCAAATTATCAAGCCTCAGGGGGCTCATGGACACTCCCGGATCTGTAGGTGCTTGCCAAGGATAGACAGCCAGGGGACCCCACTTGCAGCTGGCATCTGAAGTGGGGGCAGTCTTGTGGAGTGAGCCCTTACCTTGCGGGGTCTCTGCTAACTCTGGGCAGTAAGTGCCAGAACTGAACTTCAGGTCACCAGTGGGGGTTGAAACACAATACTAACCCTGAATGGACAGTTGTGACCGTGAAGGATAGATTAGGTTGATTGGTAAACACTGGATCATGGACCGATCAATCACCTGAGGTTGGGATGGGCTGAGCTCCAATCAAACTCCATGGGCTGAGCACAGCAGAGGGTGGTTCGTCAAAGGAAAACCAGTCTCTCACTGAGGGGGAATTGGTTGCTCGGCTTCTTCTGGAGGTCATCTGGACCCTCCCCCACCCCAAGAGATGGAGATGTCAAGTTCGGCCTTAAGTGTTTTGGCCAGAACTTCCTGTCCTTCCAAGTAAATCATGCTTTGCTCAATCAGAACACTCTGACAGCTAACATACTCCACCTTCACTTAGGTTTGTCTCTGGTATTACGCACGCCATTTCCCCAACTTCTGCCAGTCTTCCTCCTCTGGTTTCAGGCACCAAAGTGTAGCCTCCTCTAAGAAGCTATGCAAGGCCAACGCACTGAGGCAGCCTCTCAAGTGCCTTTTATTTAGCAGCTTTTGTGTGAGCTTCACAGAGTGTTTCCAACTGGAATGTCTCCAGTCACATCTGAGTGACATGAGTGTGATTGGAGTTCTGTGTTTGGAAGGATATTCAGGGCCAGTATGGGAGCGTTGAGACTGGACATAGAGAGGAGATGGGTGTAGTGGTCCAGGAGGGGGGTGATGCTGACCCAGCCAAGGCAGTGCAGTGGGGTTAATTCCAAGGAGAATGTCCAGAGGGATTTCTGAGGAGACACTGCCAGGCTGGCTGGAATATCCTGAGTGACAGAAGTGTCTGTAACTTGTGAGCCCCTGAAAAGAGTGAACGATGCCCCTGAGTTTCCAATAAGTCTGTTGAGTGGTACCAAGGACAAGGCTCTAAGTCCTAGTCCCCAATTTGCCACTAAGTTATAGATCAGCCCAGAACCCATTTCAATTACAGCAGACCCCACCTCCTTTTAGAAGTTACAGCTACAAAAAAAATCCTTACAGATCAAAGTTTTACCTCTTCACTCCCCCCATTTTATAAAGCAGAGGCCTCAGAAGTTATAGTGATTTGCTTGTATTTTTTAAATGAATGTGAATACAAAACTTGCTTTCCACTGAAAACACAGAAACTTAAGCCCAACACAATGCTTCCCTGAATGATCAACTGAAATGATTCAACAAATTCTTCCTTCAACAAATGTTTCTTGACCTAAGTGTTAGACACTATTCCTAAAATAAAAAATAAAAGTTCTTAGTATCATGAGCTGGTGAGAGAGAAAAAAGTAACAAAAAACAAAACCCAACAAACAAGCAAACTACTAAGATACTTTTGGATATTTAGGTGCTATCAAGAAAATAAGAGGACCATTGGTAAGAGGGTGTCAGAAGAGGTGACATGTGAGGTTGGAAGACGAGAAGGAACAAGCTGTGGGGAAAGCTCCAGGGAAGAACATTCCAGGAAGATGGAAGCACATTTGCAAAGACCCTGAGGTAAAAGCAATCGTGGGGTGTTTGTGGAACAGAACGATGCCCAGTGTGGCTGGAGAGAGTGAGAAGAAAGTACCAAATGGGGATCAGAGAGGTGGACAGGGGCTAGATCATGCCCATGCCAGGCCACAGGCCCCAGGGAGAATGTCGGACTTTTTTTTCTTAATGTTTACTGACAAAAATATATATGTTACTGAAATATAATTTACCTGCCATACAATTCACCCATTTAAATAAGTAGGAGTTTGGATTTTACTCCACGTGTACTAAGGAGTCACTGAGGGAGGATTCATTTCTGATTCACATTTTAAAGACTGATCTGGTTGTGTGGAAGATGGATTTGACAGATATTGAAAGTAAGGACAAGCTGGAGGACCCACTGGAGAGATCATGAGGTAACTTAGGCAAGAGATGATCCCAGTTTGAAGCCCAGTGTTGACAGGGGAGAGAGAGAAGCGGTTACACTGAGATTTATTTTGGAGAGAGAACCAGTGGGACTGGGTAATGGACAGATGTAGGTTTGGGGGAAAAGGACAAATGTGGTGCCATTTATTCAGATATGTAAAGAGAGTATGGGAGAAACAAAGTGTCCTGTTTGGGGTATGTTAGTTTCATAGCATCACAGTGGTAGCACCCTTCGATTTGGAAGGCTCGTGAACAGTTCAAGTGCAAGTATGCACAGAGACCTGCTGTGGCCAGGCACACAGTATATGGAGATAAAGAAGCCCAGTCCTCACCCCACTCAAGTCACTTAGTCTCAGACAAGTGACACCAAGAAATACGTCCAAGTGCTGTAAGGCAGACTTATCTGTTAGGGTGTATTTGGCTTTAAGTAACAGACAACTCTAACACCATCTGCCTTAAACAATAAAGACACTTGTCATCTCACACCATGTAGAGTCCAGGCTTCTAAGATCCTCTTTGCCCACTTCTGGATTTTTGGCTTCACCATGGATGGGAGCATGATGGGCATGGTAATTCCAGGCTTCCCATCCTGATCCAACAACTCCCAGAATCAGAAGGTTGTCTGTCTCCTCGGTGTCTCCTCCTTCTTTTTAAAATATTTATTCATTTATGGCTGTGTCGGGTCTGAGTTGTGGCACGTGGGATCCTTGTTATGGCTTACAGATCCAGAGCACTCCACCGGCTCAGTAGTTGTGGCACATAGGCCCAGTTGCCCTGCAGCATGTAGGATTTAGTTCCCCATCTGGACTTGAACTCAAGTCCTCTGCACTGGAAGTCAGATTCTTAACCACTGGACCACCAGGAAGTCCCAAAGGTCACTTTCTTGATGTAGAAGCGGTTTCAGGACCATGAGCAGCAGCTGTTGCAGACAAATCTAAGTCCTGGCATTTAGTGTCTGGTGGCAGTGTCAGTAGAAGCAGTTTTCTTACCAGGTCAGGTCAGACCTATGGCTTAGGATCCATTTCTTCAGCCCGTTCCACAATTCTGTAGGCTGCCTACCACCTTGACACAGTTTTCCAACCGGCCCATGTAAATTCTGTTATCTGCAAATCCAGACTCCTGTGACATAGGATGCAACTGGCAAAAGCTCTACAAAAATTCTCTCCCTCTGGACTCTTTCCTGAGCACTGTTTTGCAAATTTCAGTCATTCACATACACCTCTCCCCAGATTTGCCATATATTCATATCACCCATTTTATCTACCAAGTGTTGTTTTTTTAAATTGATTCAACATTTTTTTAAATACAACATTTATAATGCCAGCCTTTCTTTCAAACTAATACACATTAAAATAAATATAGCACCACTAAAAAAGAAAGCATTAAGTACCAGCCCCCAATATTTCATATCCTGGTTAGTGGCTGATAGTGTCTTAGGATAAATTTCTAGAAGTGGAATGACTGAGGTTCAGGTTGGGGACAAGGAGAACCCTTTCATATTGTACAAGCCCTTTCTCATCAAAGCTGATGGGTTTAGAGGGCCAGGAAGACAGAAGTCTTAGCAAGTTTCTCATTGTAAAATGACAGTTATAGTTCAGTGAAGTGGCTAATTGCACACTTTTTTGGAGTTTAGCTGTGTTGGGTTCCTTAATTACCGTGATGCTGAGTTTTCTCACTAGTAAAATGGGGTCCTATCACACAGGATAACATTGAATGTGATACTGAATGAGAAGCAACATGAAGCACAACGCCTGAACCATGAAAAGCTCTAATTCTGAGTCCCCCAAACTCCTATGAGTTTAAGAGGAGTATTAAAAATAAATGTGGTTTTCTTGTCTGTACCCAGATACTACTGAATCATAATCTCCAAGGGAGGAATTAAGGAATCTATTTGAAACAGACACCATCAGCTGAGTCTTAGGAGCTGATGAGTTTCGGAAACATTAATCAAGGTTAAGCAGCTGCTATTATCATCCCACGGTGATGAGATGATGGATGTGAAAGTTAAAGGTCATTTACTATCCTTGCACTCATTCATTCAGTCAACAGACATTAACTGAGCACTCACTGAGTGCCCCGCCCTGTGGTAGGTGCCAGGGACACAGCGGGAACAAGACAACTCAGGCTGCCCTTAAAGGCACAAGAAGTTGGTTTCTCACCTGGTCATCTGTAAAACCGGGTGGGTTGACCGACGATCCAGAGAATTACTCTCTGGCCTGCTGAGGGGCGACAGGGGTGGACAGGAAACTCTGTCCCCGCAGGCTGTGAGCCAGCGGGGAGGGCATTTGAGCCAGGGGAGGGTCTCGAAGACTGTAGGACCCGGAGGCTTTTGGACCCCTTTTCTGCCTCTTGCCCAGCTCATTTCCTCTCAGAGCTAGATGTCAGGATCTTCCTGTGAAGTAGATACTATTCCCACTTCACAGATAAGAAAACAAAGGCTTAAAAGAGAGGTGGGTCACACTAGAGACCCACCCCCAACAGGTTCTCGGGAGTCTTCCCTCAGCCTGGCCGCAGCGGCTGGTCCTACCTCCAGCTGCGACACAAGGCCGCCAGATCTGTCGTCAGACCCGCGTGGCGGGTCGGACTGGACTCCAAGTGGTTCGGGGCCAAGACGTTCCGGAGTCATCCACGCCGGGGCCGCTGCCTCTGCTTCAAGAAGGCCTGGACCGTCCCTCCGGACCTGGCCTCGCCCTCCCACGATACGTGCCAGTACAACTCACTGCCCTGGGAACTACAACGCCCATGAGCCTCCGGGGCGTAGGCGCGCTATGAGATGCTCCACATCGCCTCCCGGCGCCACCAGAGAGAACTGCGTGGCTCCTGAGACCGCGAGGTTGGAGGGCGCCGTGGAAAGCTTCCCCACCTTACCACCATCAGCACTTTCCCGGACGGGTTCTGTCGCGCGCCCGGAAGTTCACAGGGCCATAGAGATTGGAGGCTAGAGGGGCCCAGACTTGCCCTCTCGGTCTTAACTTCCGCCGGAAGCGACTTCCATCCGCAATTGCCCTTTCCCAGCTGCACGCGCCGGCCCCCGTGCCCGGTACTCTCTACGGCGCCAGTACGACCACAATGGCGGCCGCTACCCTGCTGCGCGCGACGCCCCTTTTCAGCGGTGAGGGGGCGGGGAGGGCCACGGAGCCCCGGGTTCACGTGGGGGTCGTCGGGAGCGGCCGGGCTCAGACCTGCGCGGTGACTCCAGGCATCTGCCCCGGCAGGTCTCGGCGCCGGCCCAGCACCACTATTGCAGGGTCTTTTGCGGCAGCTGAAGGCCCCGGCATTGCCCGTCTTGTGCCGTGGCCTGGCTGTGGAGGCCAAGAAGACCTATGTACGTGACAAGCCCCATGTGAACGTGGGTACCATCGGCCATGTAGACCATGGCAAGACCACCCTGACCGCGGCCATCACGAAAAGTAAGTGGGGTTGGGTTGGGGGGCTTCCAGCAACGCCTGCTCTGCAGGTGGGACTTGGAGCCAAGGGGGCGGGGCCCGCGGAGGAACTGCCTAGGTGTTTGGTGCTGCCCCAAAGGCGCCAGGTGGCTTCCCAGGTGGCGCTAGTGGTAAAAACCCCTCTCGCCAATGCAGGTTAGGCGTAAGAGAGGCCGGTTCGATCCCTGGGGTCGGGGAGATCCCCTGGAGAAAGGAATGGCAATCTAGCTCCAGTATTCTTGCCTGGAGAATCTCATGGACAGAAGAGCCTGTCCATAGACTGTCCTTTTCTAAAGTGGAAAGGGCCTTGCTGAAAAGTGTGTTCCCTTCCTTCCCTTAGTTTTAGCAGGCTACAGTCCATAGGGTCGCACAGAGTCGGACACGACTGAAGTGACTTACCAGGGCACAAGGCGCCAGAAATTGGGCGGACAGTACACTGTAGGATGCAGAAGACAGATTTCCCGTGAACACGAAGTTTTTGATGCATAAGTTGGGGGACCCCCCCAGTGGCCTCCCTCCAGCCCTAGGAAGGTGCCCTGTAAGCAGAACTGTTGGCCTAGAGAAGTCACAGGGCTAGCCCTTGAGGCTCTATAACCTTTCTTTCTGATCTGGAGTTACTAGTCCCAGGAGTTGAAGGAGGGTATCTTGGAAGGTTGCTTTTCCTAGACTGTCCTCTTATAAAGTGGAAAGGGCCTTGCTGAAAAGTGTGTTCCTTTCCTTCCCTTAGTTTTAGCGGAGGGAGGTGGGGCCAAGTTTAAGAAGTACGAAGAGATTGACAACGCCCCAGAGGAGCGAGCCCGAGGTATCACAATCAATGCGGCTCATGTGGAGTATAGCACAGCCGCCCGCCACTATGCCCACACTGACTGCCCCGGTCATGCAGATTACGTTAAGGTGAGAGAGCCGCTGGGGACAGGGCTTGGGAACTGCCCCCCTCAGGAAAAACGTTAGGATTGTGGGGAGGAGGTTAAGATATTTGAGATGTATGGGTTGGAGATCCTGGATCTGTGGGCCTGGCCAGTCACAGCAGGTGGTAAAGAAGTGTCTGTGCTTAGCTAGGTGGCTGGGGAGTGGAGGAGGTCATGGAATTGCACTACTTCCTCTCCTCTTTCTCCCCAGAATATGATCACAGGCACTGCCCCCCTCGACGGCTGCATCCTGGTGGTGGCAGCCAATGATGGCCCCATGCCCCAGACCCGGGAACACTTACTGCTAGCCAGACAGGTACTCAAGAGCCTGGGAAGGGGTGGAAGGAGGGGCGGGCGGGTATTGGGCCATTCAGGACACCGTCTGTGTGTCTTTCTCACCTGCAGATTGGTGTCGAGCATGTGGTGGTGTATGTGAATAAGGCGGACGCTGTGCAGGACTCTGAGATGGTGGAGCTGGTGGAGCTGGAGATCAGGGAACTGCTGACTGAGTTTGGCTACAAAGGGGAGGAGACTCCAATCATTGTCGGTTCTGCCCTCTGTGCCCTTGAGGTGAAGGCGGGGTCAGGCTGGGGAGGGGGCTGGATGGGCACCCAGAGCTCTGCTCTGAGTCCAGGGCCTGGCTCTGGGCAAGTAAGAAGAGCAGAATGGAAGTTTCAGAGTCCTGTCACTTCCCGCTCATAGCAACGTGACCCCGAGCTAGGCCTGAAGTCCGTGCAGAAGCTACTGGATGCTGTGGACACATACATCCCAGTGCCCACCCGGGACCTGGAGAAGCCTTTCCTGCTGCCCGTGGAGTCAGTGTACTCGATCCCCGGTGAGGACCTGGCTCACTGCATTCCCTTCCCCTCTCTGCCGCTTCATCCGGTGTCCCTGATGCCCTGTCCTGTTCCCTCCCAGGCCGGGGCACAGTGGTGACAGGCACGCTCGAACGTGGCATTTTGAAGAAAGGAGACGAGTGTGAATTCCTGGGACACAGCAAGAATATTCGCACTGTGGTGACAGGTACAGGAGGCAGCCTTGGGACCCAGAGCCTCTAGGATGACATATCCCCCCCGCAGACCCCCCCATGCCTTCCCTCTGCCCCCACACCCTTCTCCCACGTGTCTCCCCTCTCTTAGGCATTGAGATGTTCCACAAGAGCCTGGATAGGGCAGAGGCGGGCGACAACCTTGGGGCCCTGGTCCGAGGCTTAAAGCGGGAGGACCTGAGACGTGGCCTGGTCATGGCCAAGCCAGGTTCCATCCAGCCCCACCAGAAGGTGGAGGCACAGGTGAGGGCTCTAGGTGATGAGCAGGCACTGTGGAGAGTCGGTGCTTCCAGCCAGGCCCGGCTTCACCCATGTTCTCGCTCCTTCTCACAGGTGTACATCCTCAGCAAGGAAGAGGGTGGCCGCCACAAGCCTTTTGTATCCCACTTCATGCCTGTCATGTTCTCCCTGACTTGGGACATGGCCTGTCGGATCATCTTACCTCCGGGGAAGGTATGATGTGTATGGCAGTGGGGGTGACTTTTCCTTGGTGAAGAAAGCCTGGCTGATGGTGCAAGAGGAGAGCTGGTGATGGAAGGGTCAGATCAGTGGGTTCAGGCGGAACAAATCCTCTTCCAGGGTTTCTTAGCTGTGTTAGCATTGACCCACACAGATTCCCCAGCAGAGTTCCTGTAGTAGAGAGTTCCACTGTATTTTACGTAAAGGCTCAAGAGAAGTCTTGAGCCCAAGACCTGCATAACCCCAAATTTTATAAACAATTTTTTTTTTTTTTCCCCTCAAGAAAAGCTTTAGAGACGCTAATGGCTAGTCCTTTTTAATTTTTATCTTTATAGCTTGTTTATTGGCCTCCCTGGTCTTCGTTGCACTGCACAGGCTTTGCTGTTGGGAGAGTGGGGGCTCCTCTCCAGTTGCAGTGCACGGGCTTCTCATTTCGGTGGCTTCTCCTGTTGCAGAGCCCAGGCTCTAGGGCATGTGGGCTTTAGTAGTTGTGGCACAGGGGCTTAGTTGCCCCATGGCACGTGGGATCTTGTTTCCCAGATCAGGGATCGAATCCATGTCCCCTACATTGACAGGCAGATTCCTAACCACTGGACCACCAAGGAAGTCCCATGAGTCCTTTTCTGCCTTTGCATATGCCTAACAGCTAGGACAGAAGTTTCCCCAGAATCACCCTGCTGCATTTTCCCATAACCTTTAACCTTGGTAACCAACAGGAAGTGAAGGTGCCCTGAAACATGGTCTGTGTCTGCCTTTCAGGAGCTTGCCATGCCTGGGGAGGACCTGAAGCTCACGCTCATCTTGCGGCAGCCAATGATCTTGGAGAAAGGCCAGCGTTTCACCCTGCGGGATGGCAACCGGACCATCGGCACTGGCCTCGTCACTGACACACCGGCCATGACCGAGGAGGACAAGAACATCAAGTGGAGTTGAGTCTGGACCTCTGCTGCTGGGGCTCTCTTGTGCTCAGGGCTGCACTGGCCAGCGTTCTCTCTTGCCTCTGTGGCCCTCTTTGCAGGGCAGAGGCTGTGGCCCAGCTGAATTGCAGCTAGATACTTCCCCTGGTCCAAGGGCCATGTGGCTGGCCAGGTGAGGTAGGTCAATAAACTGTTCTGTGAATAGAAAGACAGCCTGTGTGTCCTGTGTCATTTGTACTCTGGGAGGGTGGGGGATATAGAAATGGAGCTGAAGCCCAGGATACATGAGCTTGGGAGTGATCCCTGAGCCATTTGAACTGAGAGTACTTCTCTAGCCTCACGAGTTCATCTCTGGTACCTGGTGGAAGAGCTCTCGTCTTAAAGCAGTGCTGTGGCAACATGAGGAAGGTAGAGAAACTAAAGGACTGAAGGCTATCCTAGTGAGCTTTCTATGATTGCTTCAGTTCAGTTCAGTTGCTCAGTGGTATCTGACTGCGACCCCATGGATTGCAGTACACCTGTCCATCACCAACTCCCGGAGTTTGCTCAAACTCATGTCCATCGAGTTGGTGATGCCATCCAACCTTCTCATCCTCTGTCTTCCCATCAGATGGCCAAAATATTGGAGCTTCAGCATCAGTCCTTCCAATAAATATTCAGGACTGATTTCCTTGAGGACTGACTGGTTTGATCTTGCTGTCCAAGGGACTCAAGAATCTTCATCAACCCCACAGTTCAAAAGCATCAATTCTTTGGTGCTCAGCTTGCTTTGTGGTCCAACTCTCACATCCATATATGACTACTGGAAAAACCACAGCTCGGACTATATGGACCTGTAAAGTCAAGTCTGCTTTTCAATATGCTGTCTAGGTTTGTCATAGCTTTTCTTCCAAGGAGCATCTCTTAATTTCGATTGCTTAGCAAAATGCTACATAAAACAGGCTAAATGTTAGCTATTCCTAGAGATATTGGTCAAACGGTTATAGCTTGGGCCCAGTTCAGGTGCCTGGTCTCTTTGAGTAGTCACCAGCCTGTTCATGTCTAGCTACCCTTATTTAAACTTGATACTGGGTACTGGGTGTTCTATCTTGACTCTAGACCCAGCACATAGAATATTATACTTGGGAAATAATTTGTAGGCTTGATGGGTTATCCCCACCATATCACCAAGTCCAAACAGGAGTGAGAAACTGTAGAATGAAAGTTTCATTTTTAATGTTAATTACTGAGATTTAAAATTAACAAGGTCTGTTTATCAAATCATAGAGATTTTGGGATGACCCCCAGTAACACAGGTGGCATTCAGCAGGGATTAATGGCACCTTTTCAAACTTGTATCCTGACAAATGAATATACTCAGGACAGACAACCTACTCACCAACAGCACAATAGAATGGAGGCTCTTAAGCCCAGAACGAGGCAAACAGAAGCAAACTTCACATAAAGCAATCTCATGAAAAGTACTCTCCAACAGTAAAGCATAATTACTTGTTTTACCTTCAGTGTGCAATGAGAGGCTGATAAAAGTTTTCAGGCAGATTCAGTCAGGGTGGAGGCTAAAGTTCCTTCTAGCTCCTAAGATTTCTGTTCTTAGGAATAAATTAAGAGGGCTACCCAGGAACACCTGCAATTATGTACGTCTCCAGCACTATAGAAACCAGGTCTCCATCTGCACTGCAGACATCTGGAGCCCACCTGAAGGCTTTCCTGCTGCTATTTCCATTAAGGCCTCCCAACCCCAGTTGGAGAGCTCTGTCACTTGGGACTGCACATCTGCGTTTTTAAAAAACATTTGGCTGCACCAGGTCTTACTTGCAGCATGTGGACTCTAGTCCCCTGACCAGGGATCAAACCTGGGGCCTCCTGCATTAGAAACAGTCTTAGCCACTGGACCAACAGGGAAGTCCCCAACCTGCCCCTTCTTAACAACCAATTAGAGGCTACAGATCAGTCCCATTCTCTATCCTCTACCTGTAAGAAACAGGCAAGAAACGAATACCAGTTCTTACTAGTAAAGAATTCCAAACTCCTCCTGGAGCCTATTGTTTCTCCATCCCATACCTGGCCCCCATCTTTCTAATCCAGCCCCTGCTTCCCTCAGCCTGGCTCAACCCAGCCCACCTGCCACTTTCACTAGCAGCTTCATCCTATATAGCTTTCACCCACAACCAAGACCTCTCAGCTGTGCACCACTCCGGCCCTTATCTCAGGTGGCCCAAAACACAAGTGTACTTTTTAGGACAAAGAGTTAGACATCATTCACGAAGCACTTTCCTTAGAAATGAAAACCTCAAGTCACACCTCACGATGAGGCCAGTTCTGAGCTGAGAAAACAGCCTTTGAGACAATGGCAGGCCTGCATGGTGGTTACAGAGCCATAAGGGCATCTCTGGGTACTCTGAGTGGGCAACTACAGTGCCCCACCTTGGAAACCTCATAAAACTAACCACTCCCATCTTACTATTCAAAGAGGAAACTACAGGCCGGTTAAGTTAGTTTAAAATTTTATTTTTTTTTAATTTTTTAAAATATTTTTATGTAATAAAAAGTAAAAGTCCTTGTCCAACCATCCTTGCGGGGCATGTCTGTTTCTCTTACGTAGGTGACTCAAGTTAATGGGAAGAAAGAACAGGGGGCCCAAGGTTATAAATAATAGAAAATAAAAGATCTTCCGTCTCCAGCGGGGAGGGGGGGGATAGATGAGAGGACGGGAGGGCAAGATGGGGTGGGGATGGGCAGGGGCAGAGCAGGAACCCCCCCACCCCCGCTGGACCCTGGCCCTGCCCACTTTTGAGGCCCTTCCCATTCAAGGTGCTTGGCAGGAATTCCCCAGCTCCCCCGGGGCGGGGAAAGGGGGTGGGGGGCTGGGACTGGTCCGAGCTGCTGGGGGAAGAGACATAGATCACTCTTCCCTCCACTCATGGAGGTCTCAGGTCGCGGCCAGGACAATCTTCAGTTCCCCGGGGGGTGGAAGGGGAGCTGCTGGGAGGGATGAGATTGAACTGGTTGGAGGGGAAAGAGAAGAGAGCAGGAGCATTAGAACCCAAGCAGCTGTCCCTTCATCCAATGCCGTCCAGTGTGGGGTGTGGGGGGAGTGTTGGTAGGAGCGGCCGCCTCGAGGTGTCTCATGGGGCTGTCAGAAGCACAGATCAATCGCCGTTTCCCCGTGAGCCAGAGCCCTTCCTCACGTGCCCAGCTCAGCCCCCCACACCCCAGCCTGGCCCTGTCTACTGCGCTGACCTTACCTCGGCTAAGTCAGGAGACAGTCGGGGTCACTGAGAGCTGGGGAGGCAGTGGGGAGGGGGGCTGCTGGATCACAACTGAGCGAGGACGGAGGGAAGCAAAGGACAGAGCCAGGAGCAAGCCCCTGGCGGCGGCGACTGTGGCTTCTGCCCACCCTACATACTTCACAGACAGGTGCAGGTCGGCAGGCGCCCTGTGGGACAGCCCTGCCTCCAAGACCCCTCACTCCCCACCCAGAACCCGTGCATCCTGCCCCACCTGCAGCCCATCAGCTCTTCCATGCCAAATACCCCCAGCTAACGAGAACTCACGAATCCTGTCATCGGCTCCTCCTGGAAATCCAGGCGCCTGGCCAGGCTGCTCACCTTGGGGGTGTCCGATGTAGGGGTAGGGTGAGGGTGTGGAAGCTGAGAGTGCAGGCACCCCACTCTGGGGCACCGCGCCTTGGGGGGGGCCCCCATGGCTCTGGGGTGGGTGCAGCAGCATCACCTGGGGCGGGTGGGGAGCCCCAGGGTGAGGGGGCGGGGCTGCTGTGATTCCAGTTTGGACATGGGCCTGTGGAGAACAGAAAAGGAGCTGTGAGCACCACGGGAGCGCCACTGTGTCAGAGAACCCCAGGCAGCGGCAGAGGGAAAGGCGCACCGATGACCCCAGGAGGGGCGCCCCACGGCTCAGGGCAGGTGGCGTGGGCTCTTACCTGGGTAACATGGGCCATATTGGTGAAGCCGTGGGGCAGCTGCTGGTGGGCATGGATGGCATATACAGCGGCTGGTTGGGGGAAGCTGCTCTGAGGGGACTGGGCAGAAGGTCCCGGTGGCAGAGAAGGCGGTGTGCCTGTCAGGGCCCCTGGGTGGTACAGGTTCTGCTGCGGCTGTCCACTGCCCAGGTGTGGGGCCTGCCCCGCCTGGTGCTGTCATCAGGGCAAGGTGAATGGTGAGTGCCACTTCCAGTACCACCTCTGACCCTCAGGTTCTCCCCACTAGGGAATGACCCCGAGTCCTAGTCCTCTCTTTCAGCCACCCATCCCTGCCCCACCCACGTGGATGCCCCACGGCAGGCACCTGGACAGGACTGGGGGCCGCATGCTGGGACGGCGGCTGGCTCCCAGTAGGTGTGGTGGCCGGCTGCGGCTGGTGGGCATGGAGCTGCGTGGCATGGTGTGGATAGGACTGGTGAACAGTGGCTACAGCAGGAAAGGGGAGACAATCAGTGACAGGCACCCCGGAGGGGCTGAGCAGCACAGCCCAGGTCAGGGGACAGGACAGAACTCACCATAAAGGGCCTGGGGGGTGGGCTGCTCTGCAGAAGGGTACTGAGGGGTGGAGGATGACACGATGGCCTGGGGATGGCTCCCCGACGTCAGCATGCGTGGGTTGCTTTGAAGCATGGGGGCAAACACCGGCTGGAGGAGGAGAAAAACAGTTGGCCCGGCAGAGGGCCCAAGAGAGTACCCTGCTGCCAGACAACGAGGTTCAGTACTACTCTGCTCTCATCATGATGACCACCTTACTTTACTTTCACAATACCCTTATCAAGTAGATGCTACACTTTACAGAAGAAAAAAACAAAGGCCCCAGAATCCACTGCCTCCCCAGGATCCTACTATAGCCAAGACTGAAGCCCAAGTTGGACCCCACCACCCAGAACTCTTGCTGGCTTCTCCTGCCAGCTCCTGAGTGTGGGAGGTGGAGGAGGTTTGCCAAGATGCCAGGACTCTGTACCCCACCTTCTTCCATGCCTCAGTCACCTGCGAGGGGTAGTGGGCCATGGGCTGCATCATGGCGGGCTGGCCTGGGAACTGCTGTGGGTTGTAGGGGATGTAGGAAGAGTAAGGGGTAGCGGCCACCAGAGGTGGACCGGCGGCGGCGGCGGCAGCCTGCATCATGGGAGGGGCGGAGGCTGGCTGGTGTTGGTCCGAGCGCTGCGGGGGCAGGGAGCCTGCAGGTGGGGGGAAGACGGTGCAGAGCTCAAGCTCCATCTGCCAGCAGGCAGCGGGTGGCACCTTGCATGGCCCCTCCTGACCCTGCTCACCTTTGGCGCCCCGGTACTTGCCCTGCTGTCCAGGCACTGAGTTGGACACAGGATACGGATACATCTGCGGTGCCTGGGGACCAGAACAGAGGTGAGGCTGAACGACTCGCTCGTGAACGCTCACGACAGGTGGCCTTGGTCCCTCAGGCAGCCCAGTCTCGTCTCTTACCCTGGGCCCGCCCAGTCTCTTCTCACCTGAACAGCTGGTCCCATGTGGATCTGAGGTATGTAGGAGATGTACTGGGGGCTATAGAGCCCACTCTGGCCTGCTGTCAGCACCGGGATGGAGGGAGTTGAGTGAGTTCGGGGCCCAGGAGAAGTTGGAGTACTGGTGGATTTATTCTGCAAGAGACAAAGGAGGACATGCAGAAGATATCTTAATGACGTCTATACCACCCTCCTCTCCCAGTCAAGGGCATCCAGCGTGCTGTGCACCAAACATATCCTACACTTTATCTTGGTTAAACCTCACATCAACCTCCAGATGAGTGATCTTAAATTACAGGCAAGGAAACTGAGACAGAGAGGTTAAGTGGTTCATCCAAGATCACAGAGCTTGCAAGAGGTTCAAGCGCAGTCAGTGGGCCCAAATGAAGCCCATGCTCCTAAATGCCAGACTGTGACTCCCCCTGAACCAAATGCCAAGTCCCAGTGAGGAACCCATAAATATCCGTCAGATACTTCACGATCCCCGGCCAGCCACTGCTAAGACCTGCTTCCATGACTGCTGTGGTCCTGACATACTTGTATAACTGTTCCTCACTCCCCCCAACAGCCAGCTCCCAACTCTCCTCATGGAAACCCCAGCCCACATTCCCCTGTCCCATCTCACCACAGAGAGCAGGGGCTTAGTAGGGTTGAACTCCTTGGCATTGGGGTTCAATGTTGACTTCTTCACTTGTCTATGATAGAAAAATGGAGTAAATTCTCACGGCCTGTCTCTCGTCACCAGACACCTGCCCAGCTCCCCATCCCACTCACTCGGCAACTGGGCCCTCATCCTTGTCATCTCCCTTGATGAGGCCCACTGGGGGGCTGCCAGTTTGGCTTGGGCAAGGTTGGGGAGGCTGCTCCGGCCCCTCGGCAGCCCCTGCTGGTGGCAGGGGTGGTTTGTCCTCCTTGTCTGATACTGATTCAGCCTTTGAGGAAACAGGAGACCCCAGGGGCTCTGACGCCAAAAGACCATCCACCTCCTTCTCCTTCCCTTTGGCTTCCTCTTTCAGGATCCGTGGAGGAAAAGGATCCAAGCTGGTCTCAGGGGAGCTACTGGGCTGAAGCTACAAAGACAGAAACACAGAACATAGAGAGTACTCTCCTATCTCAACCCCAGACTCACCTTCCTTCGTTTATCTTTGCATGCTCTCATCTCTCAATGCCACCCAGTGCCTATTCCATAAACCTCTCCCCAGACCCCTCAACCTTCATCTCTTTCCTGTTAACATCCTAGTCACTCCCACACTTCACTCACCTTAAACTGGGCCCCAAACTTTCTCAGTTCTTCCAGTTGAAAACGCTTCTGTTCGTTCTGAAGGCCAGGGACTATGAGAAAGAGCAAAAAAGGAGAAAATACACATTTCTTTTCTTGAAGATGGCTACACAGCAACCCAAAGAACAAAGAAACCAAGGGAAAAAAGCTGAGCTTATTAGAACCCCTTAAGTTAGGATCAAAGGGCTGACCCAATGTCATCTGTTTCTGAATTGGAACACTTTCCTAAGTGAAATGCTCCCCTAATCAAAGGGGCATGAGACCCTGGCAGGAAAAACAACAATCCTCACCTTTCCCTGCAATCCGGGACAACTCCTGGGACTCCAGGGTCCTTCCAGGTTCCTTGGCCGGGAGTTCTTTTACTGAGCAAGAAAGAAGAGACACATGAAGCCCCTTCTGTCCAGAAGCACACTTCCCACTGTCTGCAGTCCCCCACCAGGTGGCTCTTACCATCTGTGGGGGCCAGTGAGATCTTTGGAGAAGCTGGGGAAATGGAGCCTACTCCAGGTTCCCCAACTGCTGATGTCACTGGGATGGAAGCTGAAGAGGTTGGTACTGCTGAGCCCATGGGAGGCTCAGGACAGGAAGCTGAGATTGGGGCAGGGGCAGCTGACTTGGGAGAGCGCGGCGGGTACATCCGGCCCACTGGAAGAAAAGGGAGAGGGATTTGTGTTGGTCACTGCTGGACACTGAGCAGTGAGTACTAGGGACCCACCAGAAACACCAAGGAAAGTTTATCTACAAGGTCACAAACCTAAATGTTTAGAAGGCCAAGGCAAGTAAGGTAAGCACGTAAAATGGCCTCATGGGTACCATGAAAGACTGGAATGCTCCAAGGGGCAGTCATGACTCAGTTCCAGCCAACCAGAGCTTTACAGAAAGACAGGTTCTGTGTTGGCAGAACTTTCTGTATTTCAAAAGATATTAAGACATTTTCTATGATTTCTCCTCCCTTAAAATTAGTTGCCAACTATTTTAAATAAAAGGCACCTGCCAGCCAGACACAACGCATGGACTGCCATGCTGGAATTTCTCCCTGAGGGAAACTGAAAAATTCTTTCCTAAAAAGCATAAATACTAGCCTTCAAAACACCTTTATCTTGGAACTCTCCCAGCCCAGCATTCTAACAACTGACTATTTACACCCCTATCCATTTGTTCACGTAACGCTGCTAGAATCTTACCTGCAGGAGGAGGTGGAACAGAGGCTTCTCCAGAAGGCCTGCTACTGGGGGAAGACAGAGTCTTGGCACCTCTCAGAGGTCGCTGGGCCTTAGGGGACATGCGGGAAGGGCCTATTTTTTTTTTTTTTTTTTTAAGATGGGGAGAAAAGAGGCAGAGTTCCTGCTATTACATGACCATCAATGCAACTTCCATCCAACCCACCTAAATCATTTTCCTTGCCACCTACCACCATTCCCTTCCCTGCCATCAACAAGTCGGCTTCCTAACTCACCTCCATTGATACCACGTGCCTCAGAACCTGGGCCAGGGCTGCTATTGTCAAGATGGTGAGGGCCACGGGGTGGCAAAGAGCTAAGGCCAGGCCGGCCGCCCCGAGAACTACTGCAGCGAACGCCTCCCCGGGGACCTTCCCGAACTCGCTGGGGTAGAGGGATATACTTTCCCTCCCTGGGGGAGAGAGTTCAAATAACATCAAGTAGCCACAAAACACACAATTTCCAAGAATGAAGCCCTCCTTATAAAGTCCACCTCCTGCCTCAATGCACAAATATGCCTGACTTCAGCTTTCTGTACTATTTCCCTTGAGAAACTATCCTGTGCTTCCAGGATTATGACCCTACATTGCAGCTACCCCTGACCAGACCAAAGCAGCCAGTGCTCCATTAATCCTTAGCCCCTCCTGACCTACAAGACACGTAGTATAACATTGTACATTAAGGTACAATAACACTTCAGTTTCATTTTCATAAAAGGAGAAGTTAAGACATATATAGGAATGAAATGCAAAATAAAAAAAGAATATGAGGAATTCCCTAGGGGTAGGACTCTGAGCTTTCAATGCTGAGAGCCTAGGTTCCTGGTTGGAGAACTAAAATCCTACAAGTTGCAGAGTGCAGCAGAAAGCAAAAAAAGGAAAAGGAAAAAAAAAGGTATCAAAAATCGGTGGGGGAAAGAAAACCTGTCTTAATCCCTAATCTTTAGCCTTGTTACTTCAGACAAATTAATAGTTCTAGGCTTCAGCGTCCTAAACCCCCATATTCTGAGTAACTATGTATTAACCTATATGACTGTGAGGCTTCAACGAGAGTATATAACAAGCTCTCAGCCCTAACCTAAATCAAAAAATTGGGAGTAAATACATATTAACCTATGTGGTTGTGAGGCTTCAACGAAAATATACACCAAACTCCTGGCGCAAACACTGAGCCCCACCCGGACCAGCCTCCCCCAGCAATCACCTGGCTGCCAAGCTGGGGCTCTCACGCCCTGAGCCCTGTCGCTGAACCGCACTGTGCTTCTCCTCCTCCGTGCGCCCATCATCATTCTCCATGGCGATCCGCAGGCGGTACTGGGGGCTCGATTCAATCTCTCGGGCCAACTGGGCAGCACGCAGCTCCCGCTGACGGAATTCTTCTGAATTGTCCTTCTCTAAGGGCACCCTGTGAGGACCGTCGCCACCCCAGGGCCACGGGACAAGAGGGAGGAAAAAGGAAGACATTTCTATCAGTCCTATCACCAGATCAGAAGTGGGTATTTAAACCCTCAACAACTCAGCATACACTGATCTGGCATGTAGCAGGGTCCTAGGCAGAGCAGCAAGGCATCTCTCTGAATCTGAGGGACACTGAGACACATATATAAGTTTGTTAAGATTTTACAGGAAAAGTATGGACCAAAAAAGCAGTTAATTCTACCCACGGAATCAAGGTTATGAGAAAGAGAAAAACCTTTTCACGAGGAGTTCCCAAGGCAGGTCAGGAGTGGGGAGACGGCAACCCAGACACCCAGAAAGACATGTACAAAAGCAATGTTCCACCTAGAGACCTCCCTTCTGTTGATGTCCCCATACCTCAAACCGCACCATGTGCGAACTACCAAAAGACACTCACGTGTAAGAAGAGAGACTGCTGTCATAGGTGGTCTTTACACCATAGTTCTCCTCATTGAACTTGAACATTTCGTTGGGGTCCCATCCATTAGACTAGAGGAAGAGGGAGAATGTTTCAAAGCTCAGCAAGGAAAGCAATAATAACCAATTTTTCTCTTCCCTCAGGTTGAAAGATTAAAAATCTGACCAAACGAAGAGTGGGGAAAAAAAGGAACAGGGCTGATGGGAAGGTCATCTACTGACTGCACCACAAATTGGCAGTTTCCAAGACGTAGAAGTCTTTGGGACCTAACATCCACTTCCAGATTTACATCCCAGAGAAATTCTGACCTAAGTGCATGAAGATACACATTCTAAAAATCCAGTAAGCTACTATTTTTAATACCAAAATAATGGCCCAGAAACACCAATAAAAAAGGAACAGATACAATATATTGTATACACACACAAGTATACACATACAAATAGCACAACACATGTAGTTAAAAGCAATGACTAGGATCTATATACCAAAGTGAAACATCCAAAAATAGGTAGGAAAAGCAAATTTTAAACAAACTAATAAAGTGAGGTAACAATTCACTGACAAATTTTAAATCAAGGTGGTTGTTTGGAGGAAGGGAAACGGGCCTATACAATACGCAATCTCATCTGTATCTTTTTTGTCCCAGGCTGGGAAAAAACTGATTTGAAGCAAATTTTAACAGGTATCAATTACTGATGATAGAAAAATGAGTATTTCTGTTTGAGTATGTCCTATACCTTTCCATTGGACTCTGACTGCCAGGCAATAGTAAAAGATTTCTCTCCGCCCACCCCAGCAATTCTCGGGTCCAAGAGTGATGTCACGGTCAACACCCCACTTGGGCAGCAGAGCCCCCAGCTCTAGGGCTCCCCAGAAGGGACTGTACCATGTCAGACTCCAGGTCGTAGTCATCGCTGTTGCTGTCTCCCCCCTCCCAGCGCTGAAGCACCTTCTCCTTGTGCTCCCCGTTCACCTTTGAGTTCATGGCAATGGCCGAGTCAGTGAACTTATCTGTGAGGGTGGATTGAGATCAGCGGTCAGGTGGTACTTCATAGCCGTCTTTCCAACACCCTTCCCACCACAGAAGCAAAGGGGGTGCAGGGCAGCATAAAAACACTTGTTCCAAGAGTTCAAAAGAAGCAAGGAGGTGAAAACAAAGCAGGAAACGTATGAACCACAACATAGGCTGGAATTCACCCCACTGCATCTTAGACATTAACACATGTTCTCAAGAAAAAGCTTCCAGTCCTCCTCCTCAGAAATAAGGTGACAAAGAACGGAAAGGAGGAGAATCAGATCATCACATTCTCTGCCTTCTACTGGGTCTGACGCAACAGCCTGCACCCATAAATACCTTTAGTAGCATAATTGAAGTCGACATTTCGGAAGTGGACAAGCATGACATCACTTGGCTTAAACACCATGGTGTCCACTATGTCTTCCCGACGAGGGCCACCTGCCGGCTCCGATACCTTCCGGTGCACAGCGTCCACTGCCAGTTCAAACTATACAAGTTCCATTTCCCAGCAACCAAGGGTCAGTATTAAGAAACGTGAAGACAAAAATATGACTACTTTTAATTTTACCCTTTCTAAACTTTCCCCAACACCACATTCTCACGTGCACTGTCTTGACAACATCACCCATGGGATTTAGTCAAAGCCCCAAACTTTAAACTTCTCATCAAAATACCCAGCCCTCACATTTCAAACCCATGTCTTTAATTCCATGCAGCTCTGTTGCGACAAAGGCCTACAAAAACGAGGCTAGCCATCATGTTGTCCAAAACCACTCATCTTTTTATCTTCAAGGAACCTATTTCATTCTCTTCTTTCTCCCATGAAACTCCAAAAAGCAAGCTAATTTGAGTAGACTGACCTTTGAGCTCAGCGTCTTGAAGATACCCTCGTAGGTGGTACCGTTCTTCACCTTTACATCACAAGTGGAACCCTGAAAGAGCAGAGGGAAGAAAACGGAAGAGTGCCTCTAGCAAACCGATGCATTACACCCCTCAAGCTAGCAGCAAGGGGCCCACTTACCACAACAGCGGTTAGGAAATGCAGCATTCTGGAATTGTTGTAGACACCCTCAAACACCTGTCAGTAACACAGGAGAGAGACAAAAATAAAGGAACAGCCAGTCAACACCTTACCCTCCTTCACAATGTCCACACTCCACTCATAACCACCTCGAACATATGGGATACTTGCCCTTCAGAACACATCTATTTCTGCACCTAGTCTGCCCTCTATTCCCATATATGTATCTTTTAAGTATCTGTGTCTTAGACAGGGGAGAAAAGGCACTCACCGGTGACTGTGGAGGTCCCTTTCCTGTGCTTTGTCCCCTATAAGAGAAGGAAACAAGAAGCTAGTTATTTAAGTACAATCAAGCCCTTTTATTCAACTGCTTTCAAAGGACTGGATGCCAAGACCACATACTATGTGAGGATGACGACTTAGGCTACAAATCATTAACCAACAGATTTTCAAATTCTCACTTCACAAAGGAAGAAAAGCACTAAAAGCCATTTCCTCCAAATACCAGTAAAATAGGCTCAATCATCAACGTCTGTCAACTGCTTTAAACGCCAATTCAACACAACGTTTCTGCAAGAGGGCCAGGGCTGCATGCTTCCAAATGACAAACGTTACGATATTCGACAATAACCCCCGCCAGATGGAAGCTCAGAGAACGCAAATTTTGAACTACCTAGGTTCAGGTAAATTACCTCCCAAACAGGAAAGGCCATCATTTCCCGCAGCCTTACGCCCCAAACTAGGAGTGAAGGTACTCCCTCTACAATCTACCCTTCTGGACCTCTTTACTCATTCAGCCTGTTACCCACTCTGGGAGGGGTCACCTATCACCCAGTAACCCTGCTTCTTGCTGGCTGATGTAACCAGCGGTTGAAGAGGGCGATCAGGGGGCCGTTGGCAGGGCTGGGGGACAGCGCAGCCGCAAAAGCTATCCACCCGGAGGCCTCGCCCGATCTGCGCTTGCGCACTAAAGCCTACGGGCCTCTTCAAAATCGCACCCCCCCCCCCCCCCGCCCAGCGATCAGAACCCACTGCGCCTGCGTGTACCTCCACTCTCAATTCCATAAACCCACAAACAGAAGAAACCGAGTCGGGTGTCCACCACTCATCCAAGAACACCAGGGGAACCCGTCCACGAACACTCCCAGCCGCTGCCCTATATGTTACCCGAGGCTGGAGAATGGCCGGGTCATAAGACACAGCATCCGCGCGCACGTACGGGAAGAGCGCGCGCGCTGGAGGTTCCCAGCCCGCAGTCCTCCCAGTCCCTCCTTCCGTCCCCCCGCCCACCCTGCTCCCCTCCTACTGGCCAGACTGGGACGGGGAGGTAGCAACTCGCTCCCAAGTCCCTCCCTCCCCATTGGCCAAACTGTGAGCCGCGCGCCCCCCTCCATTGGCTACGGGCAGGGACCCCTTCCCGCAGCTGACTCCCCATTGGCTGAAGACGGGAACCGCGAGACCCTTCGTGGTAATGGAGCCGGGGACCCCGATCACCTCTTCACCCCCCCAACTCCTCGTTCCGACGCTGCCGGCGGGATGCGCCCTGCCTGCCCTTAAGGCCCAGCTCCCGAGCCCTGACTACGCTAGCAGAACTGCGCACTGCCCCTGAATACCCCGGTGGCCACCAGGGACCCTCTTCCTCCGACCTGTTAGGACCTGAGGGCCCACCCCCGTTTCACGGGGCTTTCCCACTCCCCCTGGCGACCCTCAAAGGTGGCCAGGCTAGAAGTCCACCTGGCGCGGTGTACAGGTCTCGGCCACATCGGCTCTAGCGCCCAGAAACCCACCATCCTCACCTGGCGCTGCCGATGGCCGCTGCCCCTGGCCTCTCCTGATGTTGCTGCTGCGGTGGCGGCGGTTGAGGCGCCAAGATGCCCTCGGCTCCCCGGCGGAGCCCGCTCCCGGCAGCGGCTGCAGGCCCCAGGCAGGGGGAGGCGGCCGCAGGAGGTCCTGGGGGAGCCGAGGTGGAGGCCAGGGGCCCCGGGAGACCGCCGTTGGGCGGGCTGGTGCCCCCGGGAGGGCGACGGGCCACGGCCTGTTGCGTGGGGGGCGGCTGGGGCTGGGAGGTCTGTTGTGGCGGCTGAGGCTTCAACATGATGGCAGCGTCCGGAAGGGGAATTAGGGGGAAGGGAGGGAAAGAGGAGGCCGGGGCTGGGCCCCCGCCGGAGAGCGCGGGAAGCGAAGGGGACTGGGAAGCTGGGGACCCGCCGTTGGCGGGCGGGGGCAAGCCCCGCGGTGTCGGGGGTGGATAGAGAAGACCGCGGCGCGAGGAAGCACCGCGAGGCGGAAGGGGAGGGGGTCTCGCGGGCCGGAGGAAAGCGAGAGGGCGCGAGCCGGCTTGGCGCGCGTGCGCGTCGCCGGGGAAAGGGGAGGGGGAGGAGCGCGCGGGCGGGAGCTCCCGAAGGGGGAGGGGCGGGGAGGAGGGAGCGGCGGCTCGAGATGTCCGCGCGCACCGGGGCGGTTAGCTCCGGGCGGGAGAAGAAAATAAAGGTGAATCTCGCGCCCCTCGCCTTTGGAGTGGGGAAGGAGCAGCGCGGGGCGCTTGCGTGCGCCAAGGACTTAGGGTCTCTAGGTCTCAAGCAGCCTTGAAGACTGCCTGCCGCTGTCGCTTCACAATGAGCGTGTGAAACGCTGGGGGTGGAGCCGAAGAAGCAGAGAGGAAGGAAGAGCCGGCCGCCCCGCCTACGCCGGCGGCGTAGCGTCGGGATACCTCCGCAGTAGTGTGAGAAGTCACGACGTAGCGTGCAGTTCTTCCGCCATTTGAGGGCCCGGGGGCGGAGTCTTGAGTACAAAAAAAGTCCCGGCACGAGAACTGGTACTTATTTAAGGCTTGTGGTAGGTTTCATGGGGACTTTATCTGCTTTCCATAAAAGATTGATAGGCATTAATGTTATCATTTTGAGCATGCTGATCTTTGGAGATAACTCTATACCTAATTCTAAATTATTTTAATGATTTTCAAACTAATGGTTTCTCCATGCCCTAGAATGAACCCTTAAAGTGGAAGTGGCAAGTGAAAGTGTAGTCGCTCAGTTGTGTTCGACTCTTTGCGACCCCATGGACTGACTGTCGCCCACCAGGCTCCTCTGTCCATGGAATTCTCCCGGCAATAATGTTGGAGTGGGTAGCCTATCCCTTCTCCAGGGGGTCTCTCCCACATTGCAGGGAGATTCTTTACCATCTGAGCCACCAGGGAAGCCCAGAATGAATCTTAAACTAGTAACAGGCTGAAAACCAAAGTTCCTAGGGGCTAGTTCAAAATCTTCCACCCAGCTCTACAATGAAAACAGCTTTCAGTCATTCAAATTAGTTGGGCATTTAGGACATGGGACTTGCCTGGTGGCTCAGACAATAAAGAATCTTAACAATTCAGGAGACCCGGGTTTGATCCCTGCGTCAGGAAGATCTGCTGGAGAAGGGAATGGCAACCCACTCCAGTATTCTTGCCTGGAGAATTCCATGGACAGAGGAGCTTGAGAGGCTGCAGTCCACGGGGTCACAAAAAGTCAGACACAGCTGAGCGACTACACCTTCTTTAGGACATTAGACTAGGTGCCTTGGATATAACTGTTAATAATTAAACCACTTCCTACCCTCAAGGAGTTTAAACTAGCAGTGTATTCAGACAGATGCAATCTATTAGGCTGAAGCACGGGCCCCTAAGAGTAGATAAGAGTGACACCTACTTCAATGTTGGGTGATCCATTTCTAGGCAGGGGGAATAGGACATGACAAGGTAAAAAAACTTAAGCATGTCTGTAGTATAAAATAACAGGAAGGAGGTTTTAAAAATAGAAACTGAAAAGATAGGTAACCTGAGACCAGTGGGGAGCCCTTTTCAGAAAATGAAGAGGACAGATTTGCCTTTTTAAAGGATTTACTCACTGCAAGGTGGAGAATGGAGTGCAGGAGTGATAGGTCTTAGTCCAGGTGAAACTTTCAATATCTCAGTCTCTCTTCCCTCCAGGTGTTAGCATTGGAACTCTTCCAGCTCTCAACTCTCCCCTGAACATGCACATACTTAGCTAAAAGTCTGTCTTACTCTTTGAGAAGTGTTCCTTAGCCCAGCCTCACTCCTAGCTTTGAGAGTTTTGGGTTCCCAAAACTGCTGTTTGGCCAGCAGTTTCCCCCCACTTTATTCTGTGAGCTCCTTCCATTCTGTTTTACTGCTGGTGTGTGTGCTTAGTTGCTCAGTCATGTTCGACTCTTTATGACCCCATGGACTGTAGCCAGGGTCCTCTCCCCTGGGGATTCTCCAGGCAAGAATACTGGAGTGGGTTGCCATGCCCTCCTCCAGGGGACCTTCCCAATCCAGGGATCAAACCCAAGTCTCCCGCGTTGCAGGTGGATTCTTTATCATCTGAGCCACCAGGGAAGCTGATATCTGCTCCCTAATGGTTGGGATCTTACTCTTACTCACTGCTCCTTCTGTGATACCTGGCATAATACTGGCAGTCCGTTAAATACCTGTGAAGTGAATGGATTCAAGTTTTATTTTGAGGACCATGTCTCCTGGGTGTCTGAATAACTGTCCAGCTTTTTCCTGGCATTAACTGTACCACATGGTGCCAGGCTACCTCTTCAGCAGCATTATGGGCGCTCCCGTCTCCCCATTCACATACTGCTCCCACACTCTTAGGTTTCAGCCCATTAAACTCTTAATTTCTGCAACCTGTCTTGCCCTTGTCCAACTCTGCCTTTGAAAGTGCTGTTTATTCACCTAATTCTCATTATTCAAGCTCAGGTGTTAGTCCTTTTGGACAACTTGTTATTGACTCCCTCCTCTCAGTTCCCAGAGCACTGTGATGGTTGTTGCTGTTGTTGTTTGTTTGCATGTATGATTTCCCTTTCTATTGGAGCCTGAGATCATTAAGGTCAGGGGTGATATTTTATTCACTTCTCTCTCCTTCCTGTCTAGCTCAGTGGCTGGCACAGTGATTCAATAAGTTGATAAATGAATGAAATATTGTCATCTTACATACAATTTAGAAATGATAGGGACTTCTGTGGTGGTTCAGTGGCTAAGACTCTGGGCTCCCAATGCAGGGGGCCCAGGTTCGATCCTTGGTCAGGGAACTAGATCTCACTATGCCACAACTAAATGTCCCAGGTGCCTCAGCTAAGACCTGGTACAGCCAAAAATAAGTACTTTTTTAAAAAAAAACATGGTATCACTGTGATTTGCTCTGGAGTGATTTCCAGGATTTAAGTGAAGAAAGTGTAAAGAATGCTTCCTTGTGTGCAAGGAAGAAGGGGAAATAAAACAGAAACCTATCCACAAATTCTTGCAAGGAAGAACAAGAAGAGTAAACCAAAAACTAATAAAATCAGGCACCCTTGAGGGGTAAGGAAAAATAAAGGTTCCTTGATTGTTGGGTTACGTCCCTCTTGTTGAGGGGAAACAACAGAACCCTGAATGGGGAGAGGGTGACACTTCTTTGAGCCTTTTCATATAGTTTTGGCTTTTCAAGTAATGTTAATGGTCAACATACTCAATTAAATCAACAAAAACAGAGTACCTAAAATCTGAATACAGATGTAAATAAATGAACCCAACTCTATGGTAAATGAGTAAAAAATAACACCCTGAAGGGCAAAACAGAAAAAAAATGGAACTAATTCAAATCACTTTCAAGCACCTGCTGAAGAAAAAAAAAATCTCTACACCTTGAATTCTTAGGTCAGTTTGTTCTAGTAAGGGCATGGCAATTCTGAAGCTATGTGGAGTGTATTGTAGGATTGAGCACAAGCATAAATGTGCAGGCAGGTTGGGTCCTAGGGTTCTTGCTGAGGAAGTATGGAGCAGCAAATGTGGGATGAGAGAAATGAACACAAATGGGGGACTGGAATGGAAAGCAACAGTATAAAATTTATAGGAGGGATTTGTGGTCCAGGGGCTAAGACACCATGCTCCCCCAATGCAGGGGACCCAGGTTTGAACCCTGGTAAGGGAACTTGATTCCACATGCTTCAACTAAAGATCCCACATGCCACAACTAAGACATAATGGAGCCAAATAAGATATACATAATTTTTAAGTAAAATAAAATTTATGGGAAAAAATTAGATAGATAGATACACTGATATTTACAGCAGTTCCCAGATCTTGTTTTCTAAATATCCCACAGAAACAAACCAGGGCTCCTTGAAGAAAGTAAGTACTAAAAACATTTACTGGGACATCCCCGATGGCTCAGTGGTAAAGAATCCTGCCAATGCAGGAGAATAGTTCAGTCCCTGGTCTGGGAAGATCCCACACACTATGGAGCAACTAAGCTTGTGCACAACTACTGAGCCCACGTGCAGCAGCTACTCACCTCCTAAAGCCCATGCTATTTAGAGCCCCTGCTCAGCAACGATAGGCCACTGCAATGGGAAGCCCTCACATCACAACTAGAGAGTAGACCCTGCTTGCCACAACTAGAGAAAGTCCACGTGTAGTAACAAGACCCAGCACAGCCAAAAATAAAAAAGACAATAAAGTTTAAAAACATTTATAAGGGCATCAAAGAGCCATAGCAGCCATCTTGAAGAGGACAAATCTGGCACAAGTGGAGCATTGAAACAAATAAAAATAGTGATTATAGCTCATTGGTGGCTTTCCAGGTGACGCTAGTGGTAAAAAAAAAAAAAAAAAAAAATGCCTGCCAATGCAGAAGACGTGAGAAGTGGGTTCGATTCTCGGGTCGGGAAGATCCCCTGGGGAAGGGAATGGCAACCCACTCCAGTATTCTTGCCCGGAAAACCCCATGGACAGAGGAGCCTGGTGGGCTACAGTCCATGGGGTTTCAAAAAGAATTCCATGGGGTGTGATTCCGTCCTGTGCGGCTGCTGGTACGAATAGTAGTCGTTTAATTCCGTCCGGCTTCTCTCCCACATAAGTGCGTGCCGCCAACCCATGGAGGATTCAATGGACATGGACATGAGCCCCTTGAGGCCCCAGAACTATCTTTTCGGTTGTGAACTAAAGGCTGACAGAGATTATCACTTCAAGGTGGATAATGATGAAAATGAGCACCAGTTATCTTTAAGAACGGTCAGTTTAGGGGCCGGAGCAAAGGATGAGTTACAAATTGTTGAAGCAGAGGCGATGAATTATGAAGGCAGTCCAATTAAAGTAACACTGGCAACTTTGAAGATGTCTGTACAGCCAACGGTTTCTCTTGGGGGCTTTGAAATTACACCACCTGTGGTCTTACGGTTGAAGTGCGGTTCAGGGCCTGTGCATATCAGTGGACAGCACTTAGTAGCTGTGGAGGAAGATGCAGAGTCAGAAGAAGAGGAGGAGGAGGAGGTGAAACTCCTAAGTATATCTGGAAAGCGTTCTGCCCCTGGAAGTGGTAGCAAGGTTCCCCAGAAAAAAGTAAAGCTTGCTGCTGATGAAGATGAAGATGATGATGATGATGATGACGATTTTGATGAGGAAGTTGAAGAAAAAGCTCCAGTAAAGAAATCTGTACGAGATACTCCAGCCAAAAATGCACAAAAATCAAACCAAAATGGAAAAGACTCAAAACAGTCAACACCAAGATCAAAAGGTCAAGAATCCTTCAAGAAACAGGAAAAAAACACCTAAAACACCAAAAGGACCTAGCTCTGTAGAAGACATTAAAGCAAAAATGCAAGCAAGTATAGAAAAAGGTGGTTCCCTTCCCAAAGTGGAAGCCAAGTTTATCAATTATGTGAAGAATTATTTCCGGATGACTGACCAGGAGGCTATTCAAGATCTCTGGCAGTGGAGGAAGTCTCTTTTAAGAAAATAGTTTAAACAGTTTGTTAAAAATTTTCCATCTTATTTCATTTCTGTAACAGTTGATATCTGGCTGTCCTTTTTATAATGCAGAGTGAGAACTTTCCCTACCGTGTCTGATAAATGTCCACGTTCCATTGCCAAGAATGTGTTGTCCAAAATGCCTGTTTAGTTTTTAAAGATGGAACTCCACCCTTTGCTTGGTTTTAAGTATGTATGGAATGTTATGATAGGAATAGTAGTAGTGGTGGTCAGACAGATGGGAGTGGTGGGGAGACAAATATACATGTGAAATAAACTCAGTATTTTAAAAACAAAACAAAACAAAAAAAAAGAATTCCATGAACCGAGGAGCCTAACAGGCTACATTCCATAGAGTCAAAAAGAGTTGGACACGACTGAGGGACTCAGCATGCAGGCATAGCTCATTGAATAAAAGAATCCATGAATCTGTACTGTTAACATATAAATGTACATGCATACAAAGCTGAAAAAAAAAAAGAAACCCAGAAATGACTGTATTTTTCAAAACTGTCCATGATATGAAACACAAAGGCTGAGGAACTGTTTCAGATTAGAGGCGGCTAAAGTGACTAAACCTAGATAGCATATTCAAAAGCAGAGACATTACTTTGCCAACAAAGGTCTGTCTAGTCAAGGCTATGGTTTTTCCGGTGGTCATGTATGGATGTGGGAGTTGGACTGTGAAGAAGGCTGAGCGCCGAAGAATTGACGCTTTTGAACTGTGGTGTTGGAGAAGACTCTTGAGAGTCCCTTAGACTGCAAGGAGATCCAACCAGTCCATTCTAAAGGAGATCAGTCCTGGGTGTTTCTTGGAAGGAATGATGCTAAGGCTGAAACTCCAACAGTTTGGCCACCTCATGCAAAGAGCTGACTCATTGGAAGACTCTGATGCTGGGAGGGATTGGGGGCAGGAAGAGAAGGGGATAACAGAGGATGAGATGGCTGGATGGCATCACTGACTCGACAGACATGAGTTTGGGTGAACTCCGAGAGTTGGTGATGGACAGGGAGGCCTGGCGTGCTGCAATTCATGGGGTCGCAAAGAGTAGGACACAACTGAATGACTGAATTGAAAGTGACTAAAAACTAGATGAATTACTTGATCCGGGCGTAAATCCTGAACAAAACTGCTATAAAAAAACATTGTGGGGAAATTGATTAATTTGGAATATAAACTATGAAGTGTTACATGCAGATAAATTTCGTAAATGTGCTAACTCTGTAGATGTGTTAAAGTGTATTATAGGCAAAGGAACATGACTTATGCAACCTACTATTAAATAGTTCAAGTTATGGGACTTCCCTGGTGATCCAGTGATTAGCATTCTGTGCTTCCAAGGCAGGGGGTGCAGGTTTGATCCCTGATCGAAAAACTAAGATCCCCTGTGCTGTGTGGTGCAGCCAAAAAATAAATAATTCAAGTTCTAGATATGTATACACATGCAGAGAAAATGATGAGGCAAATTGGCAAAATGTTAGTTTGTGAATCTGGGTAAACATTATGGTTCTTTGAAGTAGCCTTTTAATGTCTCTGTAAGTTTGAAATTATTTTAAAAATAATAAATTTACATCTAATTAAGTAAATTTATTTGATACCCCTAAAGTCAGGGAAAGGAGTGAGAATAAACCATCTAATTATATACTAAATACTCATAAACTCATTGATAAATTAGGTGAGGAGTCTGTAGCTCATGAGAGTCCTTAGGGAGTGCCCCAGTGCTCACTGCATTTTATTCAAGTATATCTGGGAAGTTAAGGTTACAAGGTAAAGAATCTGCCTGCCAAGCAGCAGATGTGGGTTCCATCCCTGGGTCGGCAACATCTGGAGAAGGAAATGGCAACCCAATCCAGTGTTCTTGCCTGGGAAATCCCATGGACAGAGGAGCCTGGTGGGCCACAGTCCATGGGGTTGCAAAGAGTCGGACATGACTGAGTGACTAAACAATGACAACACCTGGGAAGCAATTCCAGTTTGAGATTCAAGGGTTACCCGACTCCATTGATACCAAAGAGGCCATATTCTCACTTAAGACTTGTCAAGAGAGTGGCTGGGGCAGCAAGAGACATTCAGTAAGCCCAAACTCAACTACATCTCCCTGACAAATCCTACGGAGGAAGTTTTCCTTCACAAAGGCCTGAACGTTTCCCAAAAAGAGACAGCATCTGGCAGCAGAAGAAATAAAGGGTCCCCAGAGACAAGAGTTCTGGCTCTGCCTTTGTCTCGTTAGCACTAATAAAGGGCAGGTGATTGGACTTCTGGGACCCCCATCCCAATCTGTAAAAGGAAAGGCTAGATTAGAAGAAGGATCCCAAACTCAAATTCTGCATGAGATGGGTGATACAACAGAGTGAAGCAAAGAAGCACCATGAAACTGGAAAGCACGTTCCCTATCTAAAAGGGATGCCTACTTCTCAGCTTCAACCAACTTTTGCCAGTCAGGGATGTATCCCACTGTTCCCAGAGATCTCACTTAAAATGTGAAAAAAAGGACCTCCCTGGTGGTCCAGTGGTTAGAATTCTGCCAACTTAAGGGACACAGGTGTGATCCCTGGTCAGGGAACTGGATCCCACATGCTCCAACTGAAAGATGGTGTGTGCCACAACCAAGATCCAGTGCAGTCAAATAAATAAATTAATTTTTTTTAAAAAGCATTCCTTCACTTTTCACTTCTAGGATCTGGCTCTCTTTGTCTCCTTTGACCAGTCTCTCCTGTTTATCTCTGTCCTTCTGAACATAGCCTCAAAGATTGAGCTCATTTACTCCCACAAATTAAAGCTCCTTCCATCTCCTTCCAGGAACCTCTCCATTCTTCAAAACCCATCTCTCTCCCATCGCAGTGTCTGGCCCCCAATCCCTTTGCACTTTCCTGGGCTTTGCACTTCAGTATTTACCTATCATGTTTTCATCTCTCCCCATCTTCCACTAATCCAGGGAACTTCGGGGTCCAGCGCTCCCGTCTCCTGGGAGCTCCAGCCAATATGATCACAGGGACTCTGCTTCCAAGTCCACTGCAAGGACAGGAACTCAATTCTCTGTGGCATCTCTTCCTTGCCCCCTCCATCTGCTGCTTTTCAGATCTTGGAGACTGGGATATGTAAGGATGCTAGATGCTAGTTTCTCCTTCAAAAGAAACAATTTCCTGGGATTTCCTTGGTGGCTAGGTGGGTAGGAATCCGCCTGCCAATGCAGGGACACGGGTTCAATCCGGTCCAGGAGGATTCCACATGCCATGGAATGTGCCACAACTACTGAGCCTGTGCTCTAGGACCCGAGAGCTACAACTACTGGGCCCATGTGCTGCAACTACTGAAGCCCGCGCACCTAGAGCCCATGCTCCACAAGAGAAGCCGCTGCTATGAGAAGCCTGAACACTGCACCTAGAGAGTAGCCCCTGCACACTGCAGCTGGAGAAAGCCCAGGTGCTGCAATGAAGACCCAGGGCAGCCAAAAACAAAATAAATCTTAAAAATTGTTAAACAATTGCCTAATTTTCTCCTCTCCCTGTCTAGAATCCCAGGATTTCCACAAGAAAGGCAGCAAGATTCCAGTCCTTTCCAAGCGGCCCTGAACCTCCCAGTCCATGTCACCATGGTGGCAGTGTTTATTTCTTGTCTCATTCTGGGCTCTTCACCTTGCTCCTTCTCTACCCCAGATACCTCTGTGCTTCTTTAGATGTATAAAATCACACATCCAGGGCAGTGATGCTCAGCAAAATAGTCCCGATAATATCCCTCTGGTTCATCATCACCCTGAAAACCCTGTTACCAGTCTCCCGACCATGGAGGATGGAAAAAAGGGAGTCAGTTTCCTGAAACCTCTGGAGCAGACTCTTCTCCCTGGAAACTTACTCACTTGTTCCAAGGAGAAAGCCCTTCCCCTAGCTAAGTATTCAAATCCTTTATAAATGAGCCCTCTCTTGAGTATCCCCCAAATCTCTGACTGTCCAGCTTCTTCTAGATGTTGGCTGAGTGAACCCACATTCAGGAACATTCCTTGTCCAGTCCTGAAGCCCAGACTTTTCTCCATGAACACTCTCTTCCGCCTCTCAGACCTGAGTTCATTCCTGTAGTCCCCTCCTGTCTCTCAAGCCTAAAAGACCACAGCCTGTCTGAGAGTTAGTTTTTCATTCACTTCCCCAGGTGACTTCTCTTTTCTCTGTCTACTTCCTCTTTTCTGGTTCTCTGCCAACTTCTACCTTCTCTCCTCCTTCAACCTTTCCAATTCTCTTTTAGTTGGACTCACTTCATACCCATGTCCCTATCTCCTCACTTCTGTTTTCCAAAACTGTTTCTTCTTTCCAGCGATAACTGTCTAGTCCACCCCATTTCTCATGCATTCATTCACTTATGCATCAGCATTAATAAAGTGTCTATTATATGCCCACAAACAGAGCAAGGAAGGGTAGATTTGAAAGTGAGAGGCAAAAAATTGATAACCATCAAAGTAGCCACCTTTTTGGCTACTCAGCTTTTGTATGCTCTCCTCCTTTAAAGAAAAAAAAAATTAGGGCACCCATAACACTGTTTCACAATATAAAATACAGCTAGCCTTCATACAAGTGAAGTTCTTTCCTGTTGCCTAAAAGGAGGGAAACATCATTGTATAACTTGCTGGTTATATGAATTACTCCTCAAAGTCGGTCACAATCCTCCAGAATATTCTACTACCTAAACACTAATTATAAAGTTAACCCCCAACAACTTGTATAAAAATAAAAATGAAGACAGAAAAAGAAGCTGGCTAGCATATACAAATAAACATATGGATATATTAAAGGAAGAGAAAATATGCCGAGCCTCTACAATTGTCATTTCTGTAGCTGGTCATGAGGCTGTAATTGATAGGGATTCCCAGGTGGCTCAGTAGTAAAGAATCCGCCTGCCAATGCAGACTTGAGTTTGGTCCCTGGGGCGTGAAGATCCCCTGGAGAACGATATGGCAACCCTCTCCAGTATTCTTGCCTGGGAAATCACACGGACAGAGGAGCATGGCGGGCTATAGTTCATGGGGTCGTAAAAGTGTCGGACACGATTGAGCAACTAAAGAACAACAACATTCCAAGTTCAGGATCCACTTCTTCCCCAAACAGTGCCCAGAATCACATGTAAGAAATTTGTGAAACTGAATTTAACTATCATTGTTATTCATCAACTCAAATAATTCATTTTTAAACCAGCGTAACTGAGGTATAATTAAAATACAATAAACTGTACAAAGTGAAAAATTTGGTATGTTTTGACATATGTATACAACCATGAAACCATTACCACAATCATAATAATGAACATAACCATTACCTCAAAAGTTTGTGATCCTCTGTCATCTCTCCCACCTGCCCCTCTCCAAGCTCTCCCATCCCCCAAAAACCACTGATCTGCTTCATGTCACTATAAATTGTTTGCTTCTGTACCCTCCCCCCAACCAGTGCCATTTGGCAACTTATTAATAGTTCCTTGACCAGGGATTAAACCCATTTCCCCTGCAGTGGAAGCACACAGTCTTAACCACTGGGCCATCAGGGAAGTCCTTATTGGCATTTTCTAGAGCAGGAGTTCGGAGAAGGCACTGGCGAACCACTCCAGTCCTCTTGCCTGGAAAATCCCATGGACAGAGGAGCCTAGAAGGCTGCAGTCCATGGGGTCGCTAAGAGTTGGACACGACTGAACGACTTCACTTTCACTTTTCACTTTCATGCATTGGAGAAGGAAAAGGCAATCCACTCCAGTGTTCTTGCCTGGAGAATCCCAGGGACGGGGGAGCCTGGTGGGCTGCCGTCTCTGGGGTCGCACAGAGTCGGACACGACCGAAGCGACTTAGCAGCAGCAGCAGAGCAGGAGTTGACAAACATTTTCTGTAAAGAACTAAATCGTACATATTTTAGGCATTGGTGGGACAACAGGAAAAAATGAGGATGTTATAGGTTACTTGTGTAACAAGAGAGAAAAACTATTTTTTACTTGTCAGATTAAAAATATAGTAACAATAGTTGAGTACACTTTTTATAATATAAGTCTACTAACGGAATTTTTTGTGTAACATTTTTGTTTAATTGGGGTTCAAAATGAGTGTTCTCTATCAAAATCTTTCACAAATATTTATGCTAATTCAGATTTATAAAGACATAAAAATATTTATCCATCTGGACTTGCTGGGTCTTAGCTGTAGCACTCGGGATCTTCGATCTTTGTTGCTGCATGCTAGATCGTTAGCTGCAGCATGTGCGATCTAGTTCCCTGAACAGGGACTGAACCCAGGCCCCTGTGTTGGGAGCGTAGAGTCTTCGCCACTGGACCATCAGGGAAGTCCTTGTAATAGTATTTTTAATCTGTGTATTTCACACAGATAGGTACTGCCAAATACAGATATCAGTATATAAGCATAACATTTTATTTGAGCATATTCATCATTTGGAAGGCATAAATTGTATAGAAGAATTCTGTTAAGAGTTTTCTCTTGATATTTGCTTTTCTTTAAAAATAATTTCTTGTTATTTGCTTTGTAGCATGTCACAACACTACAGATTGATCACTTCCAATGGAAGGTTACGTGAAATTCCCTCAATCACACAATTCAATGGATTTTGAGATATGGAAATTTCCTTTGTACTGCCCATATTAAAGTCCTAAAAAATGCTGCTGAAACTATAGTTTGAGCTTGCAAAATAACTGCTCTTACAAATCGGTGTGAGAATGGAGATCTTGCTGCTGCTTGTTTTAATTTTTGACATCGTCTGCAGAATGCAGTTTGACATGTGATTCCAACAATGCTGTCATTGAAATTACTTTACAATGTTATAATGTATGTATATAAATGCTATTCTGCTTTGTAATTTTAGGTTTAGTTCATTAATAAACATTGTCAATTCTGCAACAAAAGCTAGTTACTAAAGCCATTCAGTGTAGGGTAGCAGTGTTTGAGTGTGATTCTTTCCATTCAGGAAAAATTTCAATCTAAATCGCGAGTTCAAAAAACCACAATGAAGTTTTCCCACTGCTAAGACATCAAATTGCTACGTGGTAGGTTAAGACAGGATATTTAACTTCCATTTCTAGCAAAAATTCATAATGGTTAAGTCCACAGGAGTAAATGAAGTTCATAATAGACAGTACTAGTTTCATACCATGTAACAGATTCAAATAACTTCTGAAAAGTACCTGTTGATGAATAATACAGTTAATAGTTACAGGCTTTAAATACCTCACATTTTCACATGCCTTGTGAATTTATCCAACTAAGGCTTTTTCTACTCCATAAATATTTTTACCAGTATCATTTATAACACATCTTAGCAGATTCCCTGTCAGTTTGTGTTGAATTAATGTTTTCTCAATTTCTTTAAAAATAGTCTGGGATGTGTGGTTTAGTCACTCAGTCGTGTCCAACTCTTTGTGACCCCATGGACTGCAGCCCGCCAGCTTCTCTGCCCATGGAATTCTCCAGGCAAGAATACTGGCGTGAGCAGCCATTCCCTTCTTCAGGGGATCTTCCCAACTCAGGGATTGAACCTGGGTTTCCTGAATTGCAGGCAAATTCTTTACCATCTGAGCCACCAGGGAAGCCCCTCCCCCAAATATTCTTACCTGTAGTTATTTCACACAGACTATTCATAGAGACTAATTTTGAGTTACTGCAAACTCATTGATTCCTCAAATTAACATGAGCTAAACAGTATTGGCAACATCTGTTAAATCATCAAGAGGTAAGAAAAATCACTTGAAATCAATCACCTTGTTTTTATTATTTCTTTCTTTCTTTCTTTGGCCAAGCCACACGGCTTGTGGGATCTTAGTTCCCCAACCAGGGATTGAACCCTGGGCCCTCAGCAGTAAAAGCATGGCATTCTAACTACTGGGCCATCAGGGAATTCCATCTAGTTTCTTAAGGTAGAAATTTAGCTTGTTGATTTAAGATCTTTCTTTTTTTTAATATAGATATTTATAGCTATAAATTTCCCTCTAAGTATTGACTTTGATGATTTCTCTAAGTTTTGGTATACTTTATTTTTGCTTTCATTTAAAATACTTTCAAATTTCCTTTGTAATTACTTCAATTCATCAATCATTTTAGAAGTGTGGTCTTAAATTTCCACGTAGTTGTGAATTTCCCAAATTTCCTTCCGTTTCTGACCTCTAATTCTTTTATGGGTGGATAAGGTATTTTGTGTAATTTCAGTCTTTTTAAATGTACTGAAGTTTGTTTCCTGGCCTAATATATGCTCCAAATAAACTTGAAAAGAATATTTATTCTGCTGTTGTTGGCTAGAGTGTTCTATAGATGCCTGTTAGGCCTAGTTGCCTATGTGTTCAAGTTTTCTATTAATCTTCTGCCTAGTTATTTATAATTACTGAAGTGAGGTTTCCAAGTTGTCAACTATTATTGCTGAACTGTCTATATCTCTCTTCAATGCTGTCAGTTTTTGCTTGATAAGGCTCTAATGTTGTTTGGTCGCTAAGTCATGTCTGATTCTTTTGTGACCCCATGTAGCCTGCCAGGCTCCTCTGTCCATGGGATTTCCTAGGCAAGAATACTGGAGTGGGTTGCCATTTCCTTCTCCAGGGGATCTTCCCGATCCAGGCATCAAACCTGAGTCTCCTGCACTGGCAGATGGGTTCTTTACCACTGAGCCACTGGGAACCCCGACCAAAGAGTGAGGCTCTAATATTAGGTGCTTATATGTTTTTAACTGTTATATCTCCATAATGGTATCCTTCTATGTTATAAAATAACATCTTTGTCTCTAAAACCATTTTTGTTGTTGTTGTTCTTGAAGTTCATCTTGCCTCAGTTTACTATAAGCACTTCAGCTTTCTTTTCCATAGTATCCTCTGTAATATACAAAGTGGGTCTTGGGCTGTGTTTGTTAAGGAATGCCACCCGCTGGGGAAACAAAAGTGGTACAGAAGATGAAGACAGACACTAGGTCAAGAAAGGAAGTCAGTTCAGAGTGAGGATTGAAAGGCAGCAAAATTGACTCTTCTGCACTCGGACTTGAGGAATCTGGGACCTGGTGGCTGGGTCTGAGGGGACCTGGGTCCTGAAGAGGGGACCAAAGGCTTGCTTTGTTTTCTTGGCTATGGTCTTTGTTGTGGTGCACAGGCTCTAGAGCACAAAGGCTCAGTAGCTGCCAGATGTGGGCTTAGAGTTGTGGTGAGCGAGCTCTCTGTTGTCGCCCGGGGGCATGTGGGATCTTAATTCCCTGACAAGGGATCAAACCTGTTTCCCCTGCATTGGGAGGCAGAGTCTTAACCACTGGACTACCAGGGAAGTCCCCTAAGGCTTGCTTGTGACAACTGTCTGGACCATCCTGACCATCTTTCTCATCTCTTCTAACTACAGATCTGTTCTCCAGAGTCCAGGATGGCTCTTCCTTTCCCTGATCTCTGGAGAGTAAGACCTTCTTCATATGTATCCACAGGGCCTGGATCGGGGGCTTGCAGAGAGAAGGTGCACCAAAAATGACTGTTTAAATGAATGACATTTACTGAATCTAGCCCCAGTGCCTTCCACAAAGCCATGAGTGAAAGCCTCAATAAATTGTGGTTGAATGCTTAACTAATTCTTACTAACTGCACAATGCGCGCAGAATTGAACAGAGAGCCATGGGGCTGAACCTAATCAAAATTTCTGCTTCCCCTGAAAAATCACCTTTGGCAACACTAGGCCTGTACTCTGAAGGCCTGCCTCCTGACACAGGGCAAAGCTCTCCAGTTTGTCACCTTTCCACCATTCCCTATTGTCTTTCTCATTATCTTCATTGCATACTTACTCATCACTGGTCCCTGTAGGCACTGTCTTATGATCCCTAGACTAGAATGAAGGGGTGTCTCACTCCTGACCCCTGGTAAGACACTGGGAAGTGAAACATCATTCCCAGAAGTGGTTACCCAGGTCTCAGGGAACAAATTTTCCTGTTAAAAGGACTGTGACTCAGGGACTCCCTTGGTAGCCCAGTGGTTAAGACTCCGAGCTTCTAGACTTCTCTGGTGGTACAGTGGATAAGAATCTACCTGCCAATGCAGGGGACACAGGTTCAATTCCTGGTCTGGGAAGACTCCACATCCCAAGGGTGCCAATGCTGGCACTCTAGAGCCCTCGAGCTCTAGCCTGTACTCCGCCGCAACAAGAGAAGCCAACAAAGAGTAGCCCCCGCTCTCTGCAATTAGAGCCCGTGTGCAACAATGAAGACCCAGTGCAATGAAAAATATATTTTAAAAAAGCCAAGCTTCCAATGCAGAGCGGTGTGAGTTTGATCCCTGGTCAGAAACTAGGTTCCCACGTTTCAAACCAAAAAAAAAAAGCAAACATGATTCAGAGCAGAAATCCTAGAAGCCAGGTCAGAAATTCCCCTGGAAAGATCCAGTCGCTGTTATCCGGAGGCCAAGAAAACACACCCATGCGTGTACCAAGCCCCTCCTGCTGCTCCACCCCACTCACTGGAGAGTTATATAGGATGATCCCAATCAGTAGAAAATTAATGCAGACATGACAGAAAAAAAGGGGCACTAAAATGTTAAAGTGTTTATTTCTTCTAGGTAGTGGGAGGTATTTATTTTTTAAATATAGGTGATTTTATTGTTTTTATACTTTCTCCTGTCTTCCAAGTTTCCGACAATAAACAAGAGTGACTTTTATAGTCAAAGTGTTTCCTTTGAAGTATCACTTGGATTGCATGTTTATTGGTGGGTCTGCCACACCTATAGACTACATGCTTCTTCCTACCACATTCCATACCTCCCACAGTCCCAGAGCCTGGATGGAACCCAAGTGGTGGCTTGACATTAGTTAGCAAGGCCCTTAGCTTTTAATTGGCCATAGTCTTTCCCTCTACCTGACCGAGACACACCTTGGGCTTCAGATCAAATGTTTGGGCTGTGTAGCCACTTTCTACCGTAAACAAGGCTGCTGCTTGTTTTCAGGCTCCAGAATTTGTTTCTTAGGTTGAGAAGTGTCAAGACAAGGGTGGGGAAATCTGCTTGTTTTCTGAGGGATGCCAGCCCAGGAACTGTGGCAGAGATTCCAGGAGAGGCATCCGTAACTTGTGTGTCTCTATGCATGCTCAGTTGTATCTGACTCTGCGACCCCATCCATGGACTGTAGCCCGCCAGGCTCCTCTGTCCAAGGGATTTCCCAGGCAAGAATACTGGAGTGGATTGCCATTTCCTGCCCCAAGGGATCTTCCCGACCCAGGGACTGAATCCAGGTCTCTTACGTCTCCTGCACTGGCAGGCGGATTCTTTACCATTGAGCCACGTGGGAAGCCTCACATCCCTATGTGACGCCCACCAATGCTCACGCCATAATTCTCTCCCCCTTTAGTATGGGAGAAACTCAACCTCAAGTTATTGTCTTCCTGCTACAAGTTATGGGCTTCCCAGGTGGTGCAGTGGTAAAGAATCTGCCTGCCAATGCAGAAGATGAAAGAGACGTGGATCCGATTCCTGGGTCCGGAAGATCCCCTGGGGAAGGAAATGGCAACCCACTCGCCTGGAGAACCCCTTGAACAGAGGAGCCTGGAGGGATATAGTCCAAGGGATCGCAAAGAGTTGGATGTGACTGAGCACACACAAAAGGATGCAAAAGACCTTGGGAAAATAGCTCTCATTGTATTTTAACTTACTCATCTGGCAAACGTCAGAATTGACTACAACACCTGAAAATCCCTTCAAGTTCTAGCATTACACTTTTTTTTTTGCATTTCTTTTTAATGTTATTATTTTTAAAAATTAGTTCCTAGCTTTTTTTAAAAAAATTAATCGATTTTTGTTTTTGGTTGCGTCGGGTCTTTGTTGCTGCACACAAGCTTTCTCTAGATGCTGAGAGCAAGGGCTGCTCTTTGTTGCAGAGCTCGAGCTTCTCATCGCAGTGGCTTGTTGCTGAGCACGGGCTTTAGGCGCACAGGCTCAGTAGTTGTGGCACACTGGCTTAGTTGCCTCGAGGCACGTGGAATCTTCCTGGACCAGGGATCAAACCCGTGCCCCGTGCTTTGCCAGGCGGGTTCCTATCCACTGTGCCACTAGAGAAGTCTCATTTCTTTTAAATTTAAAAGCTGTATGACCTCAAGCAAGTAATGAAAACTCCCTGATATTCGTAATAACATAGCATATTTCATGCTTAAATAGCCTTTTTAAAACCATACTATCACATATCTTGTTAAACCTTGGTGTGTCAGTGACGGAGCCATGGAAAAACTGAGGCTCAATGAGGTTGAGAGAAATCTACCCCAGATCACAACTACACAGAAGCGGTGGCAGAGGAACCAAAGCCAGGTTCTGGCCCTGCTCTCTCACATCTCTCTGTCCTTCCTATCCACAGGGTTTTCAGCAGCCCAGGGAAGGCAAACAAACCATGTAGAGTATTCTAAATGGGTGTCCTCAAAGCTCTAAACCTCTTGAGATCTCTATCTGTATGGTGGCTCTTCTCTTTTTAAGATAAAGTGCATGAGTGGGAGCAAGGGGTATATTGGAAATTTACCAATATAAATTGGTCCAGAGTGGTTATGCCATTTTACATTTCCATCAACAGTGTATGAGAGTTCCAGCTCCTACACATCCCCCCAACACTTATTACTGTCCATGTAATTTTGGACATTCTCATAGGTACATAGTGGTTATCTCATGGTAATAACTAATGACGTTAAGCCTCCTTCTAATGTGCTTATTGGCCATCGATATAGCTTCTTTGGTGAAGTATCTCTTCAAATCTTTTACTCATTTTTAGATTGGGTAATTTTCTTAAGAGTTTTAAGAGTTCCTTATATATTCAGGATACAAGTCCTTTGTCAGATAAATGATTTGCAAATTTCACCCAGTCTGTAGCTTGTCTTTCATTCTCTTTATCAGCGACTTTTGAAGAACAGTTCTCAGTTTTGATGGTCCAATTTATCATTTTTTTTCTTTGAAGTATGCTTTTGGTATTATATCTAATACCTCTTTGCTTAACTCATGGTCACAAAGATTTCTGACCAATGTTTTCTTCTAACAATTTTATAGTTTTACATATAGGCCCTTGATTCATTTTTTATTGTGGTAAAATATACAAAAGATAAAGTTTACTGTATAAAAATAGACAATATTTTTATGAGGTTTTCTGGTTTTTTTGTGGGTTTTTTTTTGGCTATGCTGAACAGCTTGTGGGATCCTAGGTTCCCAGACCAGGAACTGAACCTGGGCCCTCAGCAGTGGAGCGGAGAGTTCCAACCAGTGGGCCACCAGGGAATTCCCGTTAACAGCAACTTTAGGTTCACAGCCAAATTGTGCAGAAGGTACAGAAATTTCCAATGTACCCCTTGCTCCCACTCATGTACAGCCTATGAGGGTCCCCTCACCCCTGTACATTTATTAAAACTGATGAACCTACAGTGATACATCATTATCACCCAATGCACGTCATTTACATCAGGGTTCATTCTTGATATTACATGTTCTGTGGGTTTGGAGGAATGTTTAATGACATGTATTCATCATTATAGTATCACACAGAATAGTTTCACTGCCCTAAAAATTCTTTGTGCTCCATCTATTCATTCTGTCTCTCCCAATCCCTGGAAACCACTGATCTTTTTAGTTAGCATAACTGTGCCTTTTACAGAATGTCACATACTTACAATCATAGAATATGTAAAAACTTTCCTTCTTAGGAATGTATTTCGTTTCCTCCACATCTCATGGCTTGAAAGTTCATTTCTTTTAGTGCTGAAAAAAACTCTTGTCTGGATGTACCACTGTTTATTTATACATTCACTTGCTGAAGGACATTTTGGTTGCTTCCAAGTTTTGGCAATTATGAATAAAACTGCTATAAATACCCGGGGCTGGTTTTTGTGTAGAGGCAAGTTTTCAGCTTCTTTGCTAAATACCAAGGAGCACGATTGGTGGATGGTATGGTAAGAACATGTTTTGTTTTGTACATAATTGCCAAAATTATCTTCCAAAGTGGCTGTGCTATTTTGCTTTCCCGCCAGCAATGAATCCAATTTCCTGTTGCTCTACATCTTTGCCAGCATCTGGTGTTGTCAGTGCTCTGTAATTTGGTTGTTTCAATAGGTGTACAAAAGATGGTACTTTTTAACCATTATTAAGTACACAATTCAGTGGCATTAAATACACTGACAATGTTATGTAACCACCACTACAATCTATTTCCAAAACCTTTTCTTTCACCACCCAAAACAGAAACTCTTTAGCCATTAGCAGTAACTCCGTTTCCCCTGCCTCAGCCTCTCTAAACCTCTATTTTCGGCCCCTATGAAGTTGTCCATTCTTGATTCCTCATGTAAGAGGACTAATAGAATTATTTGTCCTTTGTGTCTGGCTTTTCCCTTAGCATATTTTCAAGGTTCACCCATATACGTTTTGTTTATCCGTATCTTTTAGCTACTGTGAACAATGCTGAATCAACATTGGTGTGCAGGTGTCACTGAGTTCAATATTTCCAATTCTTTGGGGGTATATACCTAGGAGTGGAACTGCTAGGTCACACGGCAACCATTTAGCTTTTGGAGGAACCACCAAACCGTCTTTCACAGTTGCCTATTTTACATTCCAACTATTACAGCAACATAGAAGAGTTCCAATTTCCTCATACCCTCACCAACACTCATCTTCTATGAGATAGCAACCATCCTAATGGGTGTGAAGGCGTATCTTGATGTGGTTTTGATTTACATTTCCCTAAAGTTTTAATAATAATGTTGAGCATCTTGTCATGTGCTTACTGGCCATTTGCTTAACTTCTTTGGAGAAGTATCTTCAAGTCCTCACATAAAAATCTTTTTGTTGTTAAGAGTTTTTTATGTATTCTAAATATTACCTCATCAGATATACAATTTGCAGGTAATCTCCATTCTGTGCATGGCCTTTTCACTGCAGATAGTGTCCTTTAATGCACATACAACTGACTTTTGCATTAACTGTGTACTCTGTGATTCTGATGAATTCATCCAATTAAGTAGTTTTCTTGTGGATTCTTTGGAATTTTTTCTATATAGGATCACCTCATCGGTGAATATTTCACTTTTTCCTTTCCAATTTGGATGTCTCTCTTTCCTGTCTAGTTGATTTGGCTCAACCTTCTAGTACAATGTTCAATAGCAATCGTGATAGTAGGTGTCCTTGTCTTGTTCCTGATCTTGGGGGAAAAACTTTCAGTCTTTAACCAGAGGATATTGGCTGTCAGGTCCTCATAAATACCCTTTGTCAGGTAAAGGACATTCTCTTCTATTCCTAGGTTTCTAGCGTTTTATCACAAAAGGGCATTGCTTTGTCAAATGCCTTTTCTGCATCAGTTGAACTGCTCATATGAGTTTTTCTTTGTCCTATTAATATGGTACATTGTCTGATTTTCTTATGCTGAATCATGCTTGCATTTCTGCAATAAGCCCTTTTGATCATCGTATATAATCCTTCTAACATGCTGTTGGATTTAGTTTGCTTGTATTTTGTTGCTAAAAAATGTCTATCTCTCCATCCACTTAAAGTGTGTTTATATTCATTTCATGCAGTACTAATAGCTGGCATCTGTCAATGGACTTTTCCCTTGAGAACTGGTTACATGGTAATTCTGGATGGTCTCCTGGACGTTTTGATTATGTGTGAGACTCTAGATTCTGATTAAATCCCAAGAATATTTTTGTTTTAGCAGGCAATTTAATCTGTCAGAAAGATAGGGTTCCTTAGACCTTTTAGCTGCCTATGCCACCAAAACAGGTCTAGCTCTACAATGGGGCCATACTTGGGCCTGAACAGGAGAAACAGAATGGTAATTCCCCTTCTTCGGTCTAGTGTCCCCCTTTCCTGGTTCCTCTGCCCAGAGGGTAACAGTTTTAGCTGTCAGAGCTAAACTGCTGCAGCCTTGCAACTTTGCCTGCTCTTACAGACGAGGAAAGGAAAAAAGAAGTGGGATTTTCTATTATGTTCTCCAGCTTACAGGGTCCCCTTTTCTGGTCCTCTGGTCAAAGTTAAGCTGGGTTCTTTTAGGGGTTTTGCAGCCATCTGTCAGAGGTGAAAGTCATGAAAAGGAAAAATGCCAGGAAACTCAGCCCTGTAGGGATTATGTAAGTTTTCACTCCCCCTCCCTAATCTGCTTTTATTTTTCAGAATCCTCAGGTTAACTTTGGGTATTTTTTCCAATTTTTGGTTATAATCAATTGGAGATAGGCTGCAGTGGACTTAAATCCTGACCAGCAGGGACTTCCCTGGTGGTCCAGCGGTTAAGACTCTGTGCTTCCAATGCAAGCGACTTGGGGTAGATCCTTGGTCGGGGAGCTTAAGATCCCACATGCCACAGAACTTTTTTTTGGTGTGCCCCACCCCTCCACCCTGCCAAAAAAAAAAAATCTTGACCAGCACCAGAAGCTGGGAAGCATCTATAGAGAACACATGAGTTTGTTTATATACAATTTCACAAGAGCTCTTATTATTTTCCATCTAAATTTGCTCAAACCAATGCTACAAAGTTACATTAGAGAACAGTGTGAACTGGAGCTTGCTTTCACAAAAACAAAAATGTCTGTCTCAAATTCATAATAGGAAAATTTATGAATCAGCTTAACTTTCACAAAAACTGCTTCATTCTTATTTCATCCAGATTTGTTTGAATATACTTTTGAGATATTTCTAATTGGAGTTTCTTTTAATAAAAATTGTTTTTTAACCTCTAGGTTTGCTCAAAATACTGCTGGTGTCTTGAAATCTTTTAAATCTGACCTTATTTTTGTAAGACTATTGTTTCAGCTAGATTTGTTCAAGTAACTCATCTTGGGAAATTTGATGAACTCTAGAAAATTTTAAGAAAAACTTGAGAATTTGAGCTTCTCACCAAAACTGAAGGGCATGCACTGGTAGCAGGCATGTTTTGCCTCCCTCCACAAGGTTAAGGCTGAGGCAAAACCATGTGGAACGTATTCTAGGCCTCTGCCAATAATGCCATGTGGTACAATTCCAAGAGGCAACAATCACTTTGTAGGACAGGGATTGGGACAAATCTCATCCACGGACTGTTTATACAGTTAGCCAAGAATAGATTTTACACGTTTAAAGAGTTGCTCAAAAGAAAAAAGGTGTATATGACAGATCATATAGGGCCTGCTGCTGCTACTACTGCTAAGTTGCTTCAGTCGTGTCTGACTCTGTGCATCCCCATAGATGGCAGCCCACCAGGCTCCCCCGTCCCTGGGATTCTCCAGGCAAGAACACTGGAGTGGGTTGCCATTTCCTTCTCCAATACATGAACGTGAAAAGTGAAAGTGAAGTCGCTCAGTCGTGTCTGACTCTTCGCGACCACATGGACTGCAGCCCACCAGGCTCCTCCACCCATGGGATTTTCCAGGCAGGAGTACTGGAGTGGGTTGCCATTGCCTTCTCTGCATATAGGGCCTACAAAGTTTAAAATATCTACCATCTAGCTCCAGACAGAAAAAGCTTTGACAACACTGTTCAATGGTTACTACTTCTAGACTGGAAAACGCAAAGATACCTCTTGGAAATGGGCAACACAATGGCTCTACCTTCGGCCCAAAGATGCTAAACCGGCCAAATTTAGCACAGGGCAGCCTTGTCTAAAGAGATGTACTCTTCAGCCTTTCTCTTACCCTCTTCTCCCTGGTTCTGCTACCTCTGTGGCCACACGTCTCCCTGGCTTCCCTTTCACCTACCACTCCCATCTTGAGAGTTCAGTCATTAGCTCTCTCCTCCTCTATGCTCCCCATCCCAGAAATATAAGTACTACTAAGTACAGTGGTTAAAAACTACGATCACAGAGTCAAGTTGCCTCATTGTGCATCTATCTACACCATTTCCTTGTTATGTGATCTCCAACAAATCACTTAATGTCAGTATCCGAACTATAAAATAGGGTTATCAATGGACTGTAAACTATTTTCTTTGAATCACTGTTTTGGAGTCCCTTTGTTACAGCAGCCTTAGCCTATAGTCTGATTAATATACATTGCAAACACTTAATCTCCAACTGCCTTGCTTATGTCCCAAAGGTACTTCAAATTCAACATTTATAAAACCAACCTCATTATAAAGCCCACTCTGCATCCCTACTCCTGTATTTCTGAACACAAAGACTAAATTGATAACAGGCCTATTACATTTATCCTCACACAGATTTAGACTCTTCATTTCCCTGCCTTGTGACCCGCCACCCATCCACCTGAAATGTTCATTACTATTGCCTCCATTATGCTGTCCCTGCCGTTTATGCCCCATTATGCTGTGCTGTGCTTAGTTGCTCAGTCGTGTCTGACTGTTTGTGATCCTATGAACTGTAGCCTGCCAGGCTCCTCTGTCCATGGGGATTCTCCAGGCAAGAATTATGGATTGGGTCACCATGCCCTCCTCCAGGGGATCTTCCCAACCCAGGGACTGAACCCGGGTCTCCCGCACTGCAGACGGATTCTTTACTGAGCCACCAGGGAAGCCCCTTTATGGCCCATAATCACATCTTATTCAATACTTCCACCACCTTCAAAAAAACAAACTAAACCCTGTTATAACTTATGTTTTTACAATTTTTTGCCAAATGTCAAAGAGTAGCAAGCTCGTGAAGTCAGGAATATGCCCAAGTCTACCCTGAATCCTGAGCCCTGTGCCTGTCACGTGATAGAAACTTAGAAACATAATTAGCAAATAAATGCATCTAACACATGCGCCAACCTCTGGCAACATGCAGACAACCAGGAACTGCAGTAACTCTAAACAGACCTTTAATGACAGACCTTTAATGCAGTGTGGTTGGACCTAAAGGGTGAATGGTCTAGGGCACTGGGGACAGAAATCAAGCCATCAGTAGGCCGTCTGAGACTGCTGCTGGCGGTAGCCACCTCGGCGCATGTAGCCCTCATTTTTCCGGTAGCCGTCTTTCTGGTCTGCAGGAGAGAGATGGGGAGGGGAGGTGGTGAGAGCCAATGGAGGGGCAGGAAGGGGGCCAAGATCCTGAGAGCCAACAGGGGGTGGGAGCACTCACCTCGGAAGTAGCCACCATAGGTACCCTGCTTGTGGTCAAACACCCGCTCGTTGTTCTCCACCAGGCTGCCCAGCTTCTCGGCCAGCTGCAGGGCCAGGTTCTGCTGGGCGGTGGGTTCCGTGCGGTGCATCACCACGGTCTGTGTCGGCTGGTCCAGGGAGGCCTGACAGGAGGGAGGCAGAGCAAGGGTCAGAGCAGCCTCCTCCATGCCGAACTCTCCATGACACCACCTGCCCTGGCGCCACCCCTGGCTCTCACCATCAACTCCTCATTAATGATCATCTTGCTGATGATGGAGTGTACCGTGGGCAGGTCCAGCTCAAACATGTCGGACAGCGTCTCCATGCTAGGGAGAAAGAAGGCCCAGAGCGGGGAGCAATGAGAACCCGTGACCACAACCTGGGGCTCCTGTGTCTGCCCAGGGCCCATCCTACCTGATGGAGTCGTAGACACTGCTATAGGTGAACAGGTAGGTCCGCAGTGACTCCTCCTGGATCTTCCTGTGGGGAGCAGGAAGAAAAGGGGGAGACTGTCAGAGAGAAGACCAACCGGTTTTTCTCCCCCATCAGGATCTCACTCTCGGCTCACCTAACCAGCATGGTTCTGACTTTGTCGGCCTCCGGGAAAAGGTCCCACACTTTGCCATTCATCTTCTCATTGATGATAAAACTGTGGCAGGTCTTCCAGTCGCCCATCTTCATGGCCTTAGAGGCAGCAACAACATGTTCCCTCATGGACTCGGGGGGGCCTGAAAGATTCGGAATGAGGCAGGAACTAGGGAAACTTGGGACAAGGGATCCTGTACCCACAAGCACTGTTTAAGGAGGAACCCAGGCCAGGAGAGTCAACAGCCAGACTGAGACTCTCCTGCTCTCGGTTAAGTGGCCATAAGACTGTACAAGTCACTTAGTATCAGAATAAATTTATTTAGATTAAATTAGTCCATGACGTGCCTCAGGGGATTGGTCAGTTCCCTGAAAACGTTGACAAATTGCTGTGTGCACCCTTATGTACCTTTTCCTAGGAAAGAGTCCACAGATTTTGTCAGATTCTTGCAAGATTCACTAACCTAAAAATAAGTCCAACATCTCAAGTGTTCTCTACTTTTAGTTTCACTGCAGGTAGTAGTAGAGAGAGGTAGGGAATGAACCAAGAAGCCCTAAGAGATGCTGTACACACAGATTTTCACTGGAAATTTTCCAATTAGAAAAAAAACACAGCACCACTCCAGAGCGCAAACAAAATCTGCCTCAAGTGCACGTGCACTTAGTATGACCACACACGTATGGGCAGAGGGCAAATGTGTGAGGGGGCGTGGCTGTGGGCGGTAAGCCTGGCTCATTCACCAAGTCCTTCCATGCACCAGCCTCACAGGAAGGACGCAATTCAAATTCTTTTCCCAGTGAAATCGCAAAAACCTCTGGACTGAGTGACTGGATCTTTCAAAGTAATCAAAGGAGCCAATGCTAGACTCTTAACGCCCTGGATCTAGTTAATTAACTGAAAAACATGCATGAAAGAAGAAAATGTCAGAGAAACACATATCAGCTGTGTTTACCCTGGGTAAAGTCACTTAACTTTTGTGCCTCAGTTTCTTAATCAGGAAAAAGGGGGTCAAAATACTATCTACATCACAGGGTTATTACTAATGAAAAAAATTATTATTTATAAAACATCTAGCATCAAGCAGTACCATGTAAATCTACACTAGTTTAAAAACATTGTTGGCATCAGGTCACAGAAAGTTTAAACCATCCTGAGGGAAAGTTACTCCCTTTAGCGTCTCAATCCTCTGATCACAAGTAGTGAAGGAACAAACAAGCAGAGTCTGCTGCGCCAGAGCCCCCACTCACCCAGCAAGGGCTGCCGCTCGCCCACCCGCAGCTGGTGATGGAACTGCTTGCTGATCATGCGTCGGCGGGCGTCGCTCTCGTGGGCAGCCATGTAGGGGATCTCTAGGAGCATGGCCGACACCAGGTAAACACACTCCAGCAGCTCCAGGTTTATGTGCAAGTGGAAGGGCACCTGCCGGCGCCGCTCCACCTTCTCTTGCTCCTGGTTGCGCTCCTGCAGGCTGCGCAGCAGCAGGCCCTGGCCCAGAAGCTCCTTGGCCCGGCCGCTTGACTGGATGTCCAGTAGGGCGTTGTGCGCATCCTTGGTCAGGCCTTGGCGGAAGGCACAGATGCCCAGCTGCACCATGGTGCGGTTGTATAGGATCTAGGAGTAAAGGGCGACGCACTCAGAGGTGACGGCCACAAGGCAATGGTCACACATACAACAGACATCAAGGACTGTGCTGTGGGCTAGGACAGACAGCAAAACAGACCAAGTCCTCCCCTTCCATGGAGTTTACACTCTAGAAACAGGGGCGTGGAGGACAAAATAGCCATAATACACAGGTGGTGATTCATGCTAAGGAGAAAAATAAAGCAGAGGCGTTAAGAAGGGAGTTTGTGTGGTGGGAGCAGTGGTGGGAACTCGCAATTTTATGTAGGATAACTAGGGAAGGCCTCATTTTGAAGGTGATGTTAAAAATAAAGACCTAACAGAAAAAGAGCAAGTCATGCAAGTATCTGGGGGAAGAAGAATATTTTAGAAAAAAGGAAAAGCAAATGCAAAGGCCTTGTGGAAGAATTGTGCCAGACATATTCAAGGAACAAGGAGTTCCATATGGCTAGAGCTGGTAAAAGATGTGATCAGAAACTGGGCAAGTATAGGACCTCGTAAGCCATGTTGAAGATTTTAAGATGATAAACTACCAGAAAGTTTTGAGCAAATAAAGTGATATAATTTGACTTTATTAACAGGATTACCCTGGCTGCTGTATTAAGAACAGCCTGAGGAGATATAAGGGCAGAAGCAGAAAGAGAGACCAGGAAGCTAACAGTGGCTTAGACCAGAGGGCAGGAGTGGAAGTGATAGTAAGTGATCAGATACGGATTTTCAACACAAATGCCTGGGGACTCAGATGTGCAATATGAGAGAAAAACAAGAATCAAGGATGACTGGTTTCTGGCTTAGGCAACTGAAAAGATAGACTTGTCAATAATTAAGATAGGGACTATTGTAGGCAGTATAAGTACAGATTTTGGCAGGGGGAAAGACCAACAAAAATATAAACATCAATATCAGTCATGAACTTAAATACAAAGAGCCTTAAAAAACACTAACAAGCAGAATCCAGCAATATGTAAAATAGATAATACAGCAAGACCGAGTAGGATATATCGCAGGAAAGAAAGGCTGGTATAAAAATCTAAACCATACAAACAGAATAATGGCAAAATAACTGCATTATTTCAACAGATACAGGAAAAGATTTTAACAAAATTCAACACCTATTAAGGACAAACATTCCCAGCCAGCTAGGATCAGAAGAGAATTTCATCAATCTGAGAAAGTCTATCTACAAAAATACTACAGCTAACATTATTTTAAATGGTGAGATGTTCACTGCTTCCTTGCTAAGACTGGGAACAAGGCAAGATGGCTGCTCTCACTTCTATTCACTATCTCACTTCTAATACTTAACTAAGTATTAGATATTTGAATCATTATAATATGGTAAAAGAAATTAAAAACAAAGAAGTCATAAAGACTGGTGCAGTAATAAAACTGTTCCCATGTGCAGATTACATGATTCAGTAAAAAATTCTCAAGTAATCTATAAAATACTAGACCCAGTACTGTTACCCCTCAGTGTCCATGGGGGATGGTTCCTGGATGCCCCCCAGACACCAAAATCTGCAGATGCTCAAGTCTCTTACATGAAATGACAGAGTATCTGTATATTTACAGTGTGTGTGACCTCAGTTGTCTGACTCTTTGCAACTCTATGGACTACAGCCCACCAGGCTCCTCTGTCCATGGGATTTTTTCCAGGCAAGAATACTGGAGTGGGTTGTCATTTCCTCCTCCAGGGGATTTTCCCTACCGAGGGATCGAACCCGTTGTCTCTTGCATCGGCAAGTGGATTCTTTACTACTGAGCCACCTGGGAAATCCATATACATGGTACATCCTCCGAAATAATTTAAATCATCTCTAGATTACTTATAACAACTAATACAATTATAAGTGCTTTGTAAATATTACCAGTTAAGGCAAACTGGTATTGTTTTTTGGAACTTTCTGGATTTCCCCCTACAATGTCTTCAACCTGCAGCTGCTTGAATCCTTGAATATAGAGGGCTAGACTAAAACTGGGAGAAGGCAATGGCATGGACAGAGGAGCCTGGTAGGCTGCAGTCCCTGGGATCGCGAAGAGGCAGACATGACTGAGCGACTTCACTTTCACGCATTAGAGAAGGAAGTGGCAATCCACTCCAGTATTCTTGCCTGGAGAATCCCAGGGACAGGGGAGACTGGTGGGCTGCTGTCTGTGGGGTCGTACAGAGTCAGACACAACTGAAGTGACTTAGCAGCAGCAGCAGCAGACTAAAAGTGAATTTAGCAAAATGGCAGGATCCAAGGCCAAACATAAAAAAATTAGCTGTATTTTTAAATACCTGTAGTTAACAACGAAAAAATGAAATTAAGAGGGGTTTCCTGGTGGTCCAGTGGTTAGGTACTTGCACTGCCATGGCCCAGGTTTAATCCTTGGTTGGGGAACTGAGATCCCACAAGAGAGCCAAAATAAAATTTTAAAATAAAAATTACATTTATAAAAGCATCAAAAATCATATAATTCTCAGGAATAATTTTTTAAAGGATGTGTAGTATCTATGCAGTGAAAACCACAAGACACTGCAGACAAGTTGTAGAAATTAAATGAAGAGATAACACGTCAGACTGAAAGGTTCAAACTTGAACAAAGTCAGAGGAATCATATGGCTTGACTTCAAAGACTTACTCTAAAAGAACAGCAATCAAGACAGTATGGGACTGGCATAAGGAAAGACAAAAAGATGAAGAAATGGAATAGAATAAAGAGTCCAAAAATACACCTACAAGGTCATGTAGTTTTTCATATGGTTTTCCAAAAGCACCAAAGCAATACAATGAGGAAAGAATACCGTCTGACCCTGACTTCACACCATTTACAAAAATCATAGATCTAAATGTGAAAGCTAAAACCATACGAATTTCCAAAAAATAAAAAAAGAATATCTTTATGAATTACAAGTAAGCAAAGGTTTCTTTAGACAGAATTTCCAAAATAATAACCATAAGAGAAAAAACTGATATTTTGACTACATACATTCAAAACACATGGTTAAAAAAGTGAACAGGAAAACTACAGACTGGAAAAAATATCTGGAAAATATTTATCTGACAAAGGACTGATCTCCAGGATATATAAAGATTTTCTACAACTCAGTAAGATAAGATGAACAATCCTTTAAAAAAAGGGATGGAGGAGTTGACAAGACATTTTATGAAAGAAACATATAAGGCCAATAAACCTTAAAAAGTAGTCAATTTCAATAGTTATCAGGGAAATACAAACTGATACGAGATGCTATTAGACAACAACTATTATGGCCCAAACTGAAAAGACCAACAACACTAAATATTGACAAAGCTGTTCAGCCGCTAAGTCGTTTCCGACTCTTTGTAACCCCATGGACTGAAACCCTCCAGGCTCCTTTGTCCACTGGATTCTCCAGGCAAAAATACTAGAGTGGGTTGCCATTTCCTTCTTGATGGGATCTTCCCAACCTAAGGATCAAACCCCTTTCTTCTGCACTGGCATGCGGACTCTTTACCACTGGGCCACATGGGAAGCGGCGTGCAGGAGAACCAAAGAATGCTACCACCTGGGAAGAACCAAGTGCCTCCCTGTATCTGCATCAGCCAGACAAGAGGCTAATCCGACTGAGCCACCCTGCCTGGACACAGAGAGAGGACAGGGGCTCAGCCTGGTCTTCCCAGGGCCAGAGCGCCTCCCTGCCATCCTACCTGGACTGGTGGGTCTGCATGCTGAATGTTGTCCTGCAAGTGGCTCATGAGCATGAGGTCCCGGGCCTGGTACCAGCGGGAGTGCAGGGCGTGATGGTAGATATGGCAGAGGATGGCGCACGTGCGGATTCGGTCTGTGCGGTCCTTGGCATAGATGTACTTGCACAGTCTCTCCATCAACACAGCTGAGTCCTCACCCTCATTTTCGGCCTGATCTTGCTCAGACTGGAGGGATGGGGGTGGGGAGATATTGTTGGAGGAGAAGAGGCAAAGATAATGGTTTTAAATGGCTCTGGCTTCAGCAACCAAAGATGAGACTCCATCCTGCCTCATTCTAGTCCCTCAGGATTTCCGTCTCTGCTCCAGCTGACAGTCCCCAGGGAACAGGAGATCGGTCATCAAGTCCCAACAGAGGTGCAGAACCAAAGGACACACGCCCTGCCCTCTGACATGGCGGCCGAGCACTCACCTTTGAGGAGCCCTCAGGCGGGGTAAGCTGCCGCTGATGGGCCTTGTAATCAAACTTGTAGTAGGTGTGGAGAATGCGCCTCAGGTAGACGCGGCAGATCTCTTCAGTGGTGCCCTTCTCCTCCAGGTAGCGCTGCACACGCTCAATGATGGCGCATACCTGGGCCTCATCCTTCAGGTGCTCCACGTACTCTGGCAGGGAGAACACCCACCCTCCGCTTAGCCAGGCACCCAGGCCTCCCCAACCATACGTCCCTCATCAATCCAATGACCTCTCTGTTTTCTGTACCCATCAGAAAAGTGTGCCCATTGTGTGCTCAGAACATCATTCTCTCCTGGGACATGTTAAGCTCACTTTCCAAGCCTTCTGTCAGGTACTCTCTTCTGCTAACTCCTCCCGATTTAACTCCTCATCCTCCTCATTCGGCTCTCCCCTCAAATGGGCCCTAATTACCTTCTTCAAGCATTATTTCAAGCCGGCCACCACCTGTGTCATCCTCTGTTACAGGTCCTGATCTGAATTTTTACACTATCTATAACTGACTGGTTCATTTAAAAAATTTATTTATTGGGTTGTTCTGGGTCTTAGTTGTGGCATGTGGAATTTAGTTCTCTGATAATTTAAACCCAGAACTCCTATATTGAGAGTGCAGAGTCTTAGCCACTGAACCACCAGGGAAGTCCCTTGTTCATTTTTTTGGGTAGAACTGCCTTTCTTTAGCACCGAAATGTAAGCTTCACGAGCATGAAAGCCACAGGCTTTCTCATTCATAGTTACACAGTTTACTTGGTGGGCATGGGTGGACACTCACATTTTACCGTGTAAACGTCCTATACTTCATCCTAGAGCCTAAGGCATGCAAGCCAAACAAGTCAAGTGGACAGAGATTTTATCCCAATGGTTCTCAAGGTTGCAGACAGCATCACCACTTAGGAACATGTTAGCAATGCAAAATCTGACACCTCATCCAGACCTACTAAATCACAAGCTGTGGGAGTGGGGTCCAGTATCTTAAAGAGGCCCTGTGGTATGAATGCTGGAGTAAGGAAGGGCTGGCTTCCCAAACACTCTAAGTACAATCCTTTGTTTTAACCCCTGTACTTTTCCTCCCACTGATGCCCATGCCTCAGGCTCACCTTGGGAGTGAGGATCAGTGTTCTGCATTATTTTGGTAAATTCTTCATCCATTCGTTCCACCAGAGTTAAGATGCAGCCACGGACACGCAGTGGCTGAAGAGAAGGCAAAGGAGGAAATAAATTAGTCCAGATTCCAGTCCTAGCTTTCAACCCTTCTGTCTCCGATGGGCCTTCCCAAAGCAGACAACACACACCTCCAGTTAGCTGCTAAATCCCCTCTTTACCTGGTCTGCATTATGCAGGTTCTCACTCTCTTCCAGAATGTTCTCTCCGACAAAGATGTTAGGGTTTGCAAACAGGATGTCCATCAGCTCATTGATGCAGTCCAAACACTTCTGCCACATCTCAGGCTGCCAAGAGAAGGCAGCCGAGGTGTGCAGGTGGAAAAAGCAGATGCCTCCCACGCGCCTTTCCCCAGGAATCCAGGGGCCTTCCTCAGCCACTGAGTCCTGAGACACGAGGCCCCTTCCCGCGACCCACCAACTCCACCCTGGGATGCTCGGTATCACTCTTACCTTCATGTACGTGGCCAGGTTGGGGTTGTAGTCATAAAGAGAGGCGATGATGTTGAACTTGATCTTGACGATGACGCCCTCTCCTAGGTTGTTTTCAGAGGCAATCTGAACCAGCAGCTGCAGCAGCTCAATCTGGGCTGCACTGTAGAAGGGAGAGAATTGGGTGAGGAGGAGGAGACACATTAAAAAGCCTCACCTTGTCCTCTTCAGATAAGCAAGGCAACCTTATTTCCAATACCCACCCCCCAGCCTCACCAGCTGTACGCTTGCTTCTCCTTCATAAATTTCAAACAGAAATAGGAATAACGCAAACTACCATCCTCTTTAGTCACGGAACAACTAAAGAAGGTGAGCATTACCCCCATTTTACAAATGGGGAAACAGCCCCCAAAGGTTAAGTGACTGATTTAAGGTCAAAGGGAACCCAACTAGCAGACAAGGGACCAGGAGTATTCCAACTACTTCATTCCTTCTACTAAAGAGCACTATTTCCCCACCAACCTCCACCTCCATTATCTCAAGAGAAAATGAGCTTTCATCCTGTAATCACAAAGCCCAGGCCCACGAATCTTACCGATCAGTTCCTTTCTTGCCTCGTGCCTGTAGGATCTCATTCAGTTTCTTGATGACAACAGCGTGGGTGATCTCAGTTCCCTTGGCAAACATTTTTGGCTTCTCCTAGATAACACACGTTATCATGAGCAGGCTGCCTTAACTTTTCTCCCGAATCCGACCTGGACAGCACCCATATGCTCTCTCAGACTGGTTCCCCATTCATTTTAGTTTTAAAATCCTCACCTTAACGAGGGGCACGCCACCTCGGACTCTCTCCCACTCGCCACCCTCATTGTCTTCCTCCTCCTCATCCGGGCGCCTGGATTTCCTGTCGTGCTTCTTCTTGGCTTTGTCCTCCCGTTTCTTCTCAGCCGCCTTCTTATCCTCCTCTGTGGTGGGGGCCCTGCAAAGAGACACAGGAGAAGATGAAAGATCAGCCCCCTCTCCACCTCTGAGGCATTTCCCTGCCACGAACTTCTTTTTCTCCACCTAAACCTGGGTCCAAGTTACACTCTATAAGAATGACCTACGGTTAACTATAACCATCACCAGAGTAAGGGCTACTAAGCAGCTGCATCTGTCAGGCTACTAGCCAAGGTCTGTTACCATACCACACTAAGAAACTCTTACGAAGGGAAAGGTTTGGCCTGGTTTAAGAATACAGAGATGCTAACTAGGCTACCACAGACACAGAAACAGCCGGTCATGCTGCTTCACAACCAAGCTCCGTACGCAACACAGTTGTTCTCTGGTACTAGTTGCTCTGTCCAGACTAGGTTTTTACAGGCAACCGGCTAATCAGTTTAAAATCAGTGCTTAGGGAAAAAAAGTGCAAAATTTTTTTTGCTGTCCCCAGACTGGCTGCTTTCCCCCCACCTTTCTTTCCTCTCTTATGACGAATGATTAATAAAAAATTCTCAATTTTAAAAACAAAACTGCTCAATACAACAAAATGTACCGCCGCCCCAAAGAGAGAAAGAATACTGGCTACCTCGAAGTAGGTTTAACCCACTTGACGCCTGAAACTATCTCCAGACTTTAATACTTATATTAAACCAAATACTTATAATAAGATATTAAATTTTAATATTTATAATAAGCCAAATGACAGGGACAAATTGTTTCAAACTTTATACATTTAAACATTTACAAATAAATTTTATTTTAAATGCTTAAGAGATTTGACTACATTTTAGTAATAGTTTATAAATTTTCCAGTTGGATTAAAACTTTCCCTTGGCCAAAAAAATTATGCCATACCTTTTTTTTTTTTTCTGCCATGCTGCACTGCTTGTGTGTGGTATGACGGTTCCCCAACAGGCACTGAACCTGGGCCATGGCAGTCAGAGTGCTAAATCCCAACCATCTGACCACCAGACCTCCCTGTGCCTTAACTCTAAAAGCTTACCGGTTTTCCTTCTGTACTATTGCAATATTCTCTAATAAAAATTCATTTCATAGGTAAAATCCTTTGCAAATATGCAAAGCATGTTCATTAAGCTGAAACTGTTTGGTCTGCATCATCCATATCCAAAGCTCTGAGATCAAAAGACCTGCCTGAGTGCTGTCACTTCAGTCATGTCCAACTCTTTATAACCCTATGGACCACAGCCCACCAGGCTCCTCTGTCCATGGCATTCTCCAGGCAAGAAGACTGGGATGGGCTGCCGCACCCTCCTCCAGGGGATCTTCCAGAGAACCCATGTCTCTTACATCTCCTGCAGTGACAGGGGGATTCTTTACCACAATGGGCCACCTGGGAAGCCCAGAACCTAATGCTATTTAAAAATCAATGCTGTCTATACTTATAAAGAATTTAATCTTCCTTGGCCTAAAGTTTTACTCTAAACCCTCAAGATACTGTGATTCACACATCAAAAACATGATGAACTCTCACCCTATGAAATTCTAACTGAAAGACCTAAAATTTGACTTGACCTCTCCTCTATGGCAGAGTATACTTTGGTATATTCAAATCTTGTTAGAAATGATCAGAAAACTAACATTTCTGCTCTCAGGTATATATTCAACACATACAAGCTACTTTTCTAGGACATTACCAGATACACCTCTACCTAAAGACACAACCAAGAAATTGAGATGGTTAGATAGCAACACCAACTCAATGGACATGAATTTGAGCAAATGCTGGGAGATAATGTAGAATGGGAAGCCTGGTGTGCTGCAGTCCATGGGGTTGCAAAGAGCAGAACATGACTTAGAGAATAAACAACAAAACTACACTGAAAAGGACCATTCCCTACCCTCTTTACCACAACTCTTATCTAGAACCACTAAACATACACATAGTAGATTTCCTCAGTTTGTACCCCAACTACAAATTCAGAAACACAAACACGTGATTTATAATTTACCTCCAGTATGGTCCAAAATAACAAATAATTTAAAATTTTAGCCCCAAACTAAAAAATTCTTTAAATAAGAATTAACCCTAAATAGGGAATTCCCTGACAATCCAGCGGTTAGGACTCTTGAGTTATACTGTTAAGTGCACAGGTTTGATCCCTGGCTGGGGAACTAAGATTCCCCCAAGCCATGTGTCTCAGCTAAAAATTTTTTAAAAAGAAAAAGAATTAATCCAAAACAAAACTGACTTCAAATACTGGTCAGTCAAGGTTAATAAATAAAGATGTGCAGTAAATAACAACTTACTGTACCTGGATAAATATTTTGGGGAAAATCAATTAAGAAAACAGCCACTTGATTAAAAGTTCACTCAACTGATTCTTATTGACATTCTCCTAGACAGACTTAGCCTGATTAGAAAATTAAACAGACTAAAGATCCTAAATGTTTCTTATATCTGTGACTGTCCTCATATTTTCTGCCCAAACCCACTACCTAATATCCAGGTGCTTTAATATTGCTAGACAACCTTATTACCCTTATTACATCAAAGAGACGAAAGCTCTTGAGATTAAACCTGTTTATGTGTTTGTTTTGACCCAAGGATGAAAGCTGAGAAATTTTTATGAGGGAAAGGGTATAGACTGGCTTAATATGGAGATGTTGAAAAAGGATGCTGGCAGACATTATAGGGGACAGCCTGTCATGTTTCTAGATAATCCATTAAGAACTAAAATCAACCCTGGCTGGTGTAGATAGCTAATGAGTTTACACACACACAAATGTGCAAACAGAATTCAATATTCCCACTGCTGTCTGTGGTTTTTCCCTTCTTTGTTCCTCTTTCTTATACAAATTCTCTTTTGTCCTCGCTTGGAAATCAATCTTAAAAATTGGTCTACCTCATTGTACAAGTAAAACAGTATATCTGAATTATCCTTTAACACTACAAAACCAAAAGCTCTTAATGTCAATATGCCTCTGAGGATTCGATAGTTAACCGGACCACTAACGTTGAAATTTTATATAGATCTAACCTTAAATTTTTTTTCGGGGGGGGGGGGTCTGGGGGGAGGTTAGGTATACAAAGTAAACTTTCATAGGTTTTAAAAAAATGTATCCAGGGTAATCTCTGAAGTGAAAAATTAATAAAGACAGAATTAATCTTAAAAAAAAAGGGGGGCCCTTCCCTATAGCTCAGTTGGTAAAGAATCTGCCTGCAAAGCAGGACACCCTGGTTTGATTTCTGGGTCAGGAAGATTCGCTGGAAAAGGGAAAGGCTACCCACTCCAGTATTCTGGCCTGGAAAATGCCATGGACTGTATAGTCCTTGGGGTTGCAACGAGTTGGACATGACTGAGAGGCTTTCACTTCACAATCTTAAAAATAATTATTCTGAAAAATAATTTGAAAGTCAAACCTCTCTTGGTTTTTGTTGCGGATTTTTAAATTTAAATTTCAAGAAAGATACCGGTTTGTAGCTTTCTTTTCTTGTGATATCCTAAGTTTAACTTTAGAGTCCAACTTGCCTCCTGTGTGCCTTTGTGCAGCACACAGGTGAAGTGTACATTGACACACACTGGCCCAAACAGTGGAGACGTCAATATCCAATTACTGAAAGACAAACCCATAAAGGAGATACAAAAGCTATGAACCAATAATAAGGGTGACAGTTTTATAGGATGTCAACAGGCATAAAAGATGAGTTTCACGGTAAAAGCGAACTTAAGAGATGGTTAATAAAACAAAGTTAAGCGGATCGAGTTTGCTTAACTGATGCATGGTTGGAAATCCTCTGAGAAAGGAATACGATACTGTGGTATAATAAGAAATATTTATTTGGTCTTTGTCCTCAGTTCCTGGCACAGAGCTCCTAAAACTCTTGGAATTTCCCAAGCAATAGGATCATCTTTTGTTCTAATGAGGCTTTGACAGGCTTTGAGAAAGGTTTCAGGATGGAGGCTGGTTGCCAGAAAGACCCATGCATGTACAGAGGATTGGAACTTACAGCCCCACCTTCTGACCACTGGGAAACAGGAGAGGGACTGGAAATGAAGCCCATGATTAATGGTCAACCATTTAAGCAATCATGGTCACATAATGATGCCTCCATAAAAATCCCTACATGACAATCTGGATGGAGGCATTCCTGGCTGGTGAACCACGGAGGTGCTAGGAGGATGGTGTGCTCAGAGAGGACATCAAAGCTCCATGCCCCTTCTCCCATATCCTGCCCTATGCAGTGCTTCCATTTGGAGGTTTCTGAGTTGTATCCCTTATAACAAGCTGATAACAGTAAGTAAAGACCTTGATGCTGGGAAAGATAGAAGGCAAAAGGAGAAGAGGGCAGCAGAGGATGAGACGGTTGGATAGCATCACCGACTCAACGGACATGAACTTGAGCAAACTCTGGAGATAGCAGAGGACAGGGAAGACTGGAGAGCTGCAGTCCATAGGGTTGCAAAGAGTCAGACAGGACTTAGCGACTGAATAAACAAAAACAACAGTTAAGTAAAGAGCTTTCCTGAGTTCTCTGGGTTGATCTAGCAAATTATTGAACCTGAGGAAGGGGCCGTGAGAACTCTCCGAATTTAAAATTGGTTGGCCAGAAGTATAGGAGTCAAACTTGGAACTTAACAACTGGCATCTAAAGTGGTAGCAGTCTTGTGGGGTCTGTGCTAACTTTGGGGAGTTAGTGCCAGAACTGAATTGACTACTGAAAACCCACCTGGTGTCCAGAGAGTTGGAGAACTAACTGGTATGAGAAAAAAACTGACACATATTGGTGTCAGAAGTGTTGGGAATTAAAAAAAACACAAAGACATATACCACACTCCCTGAACCTGACCACAGTTGCTTCCTGGAGCACACAATGAAAAATGTTTCTCAGTAAAATGGCTATGTCAAGATCCTTGCAATGTCACAGAATTCACTAATACCTGAAGCAACGTAACTCCAACTTTTGAGAGCAACCCTTAGAGCATCAGTATTCCTGCCAGTTATCACTGAGCTTGATACCTGACTCCTGTAGACTACGCAGGGATAGCTATCACCCTGAATTCAAAGGAGGAAGGAGAAGGATCGAAGAAAGTTAAGTGACTCACGCAAGTTGACAACAACGCAAGTAGAATGGGCTAACACCAGAATTCAAATCAGACTCCTCTCCCATTCTGTAACAGTACTAGTAAAATTCAGGAAGGCCTGCTGCAGTCTACATGCTATATACTAAGTTCTCAGGAAGAGGGACAAGAGAAGCAACTATCACTGAGGACTCACCAACCCCAGTCCTGGGCTGCGGGGTTGTATCGCTCTCCTGTATTCTTGCAAGCATCCTTAAGACAGGGTCAAGTACCACCCCATTTTACAAATAAGAAAACTGAAGACTGGAAATATAAAATAGTTTATCCAGTATTACAGTTATTAAGCGGCTTCCCTGGTAGTTCAGAGGTAAAGAATCTGCCTGCCAAGCAAGAGACACAAGTTCAATCCCTGGAAAAGATAATGGCAACCCACTCTAGGATTCTTGCCTGGAGAATCCCCATGGACAGAGAAGCCTGGCAGGCTACAGTCTGTAAGGCTGCAAAAGAGTTGGATATGACTTAGCAAGTAAACAACAATCATCATCAAAGAAAGATAAAACACTCAGTCCACAGGCAGTGAGTATTGCTACGGCTAAATATCTGGACACTGGAGCCTTCAAATCCATCTGCAAGACACATTAGCTTCATAACCTTAGCCAACTAACATACTTGACTTTGAGATCCCTCTGTTAGCCTCTACAACCTCAAAGGACTTCACAGGGGGAGAGGCAATATAGGAGCAAGGGAATAAGAGGTACAAACTACTTTGTTTTTGTGGCGCAGTCACTATGTCCGACTGTGACCCCAAGCACTGCAGCATGCTAGGCTCCCCTGTCCTCCACTATCTCCTGGAGTTTGCTGACATTCCAGTGAGTTGGTGATGCTCTCTAACCATCTCATCCTCTGCTGCCCAGGTACAAAATAAGCTACAAGGACATACCACATAATACCAGGAACAGAGCAAATATTGTATACTCTATAAAGGGAGTATAACTTTTAAAAATTATGGATCACTGGACTTCCCTCCTGGTCCAGTAGTTAAGAATCTACCTGCCAATGCCGGGACGTGGATTTAATCCCTGGTCTGGGAAGATTCCACAAGCTGCAGGGCAACTAAGCCTGTGCACCACAACTAATGAGCCAGCACGTGCCTAGAGCCCATGCTCTGCAGCAAGAGAAGCCATCGCAATCAGAAGCCCACACTGCAACTAGAGAGTAGACCCTGCTCGCCAGAACTAGAGAAAGCAGACGAGCAACGAAGACCCAGTGCAGTCAAAAATTAAAAAAAAAAATTAGGTATCATTGTACTGTACACCTGTAACTTATATACTATATAGCAACTATACTTCAATAAAACATGTTTTACTGTAAAAATAAATAGAAATTAAAACTGAAATGGAAAATAAATAAACGGGACTCCAGAGAAGGAGTAACAAGTTTCAAGATGACTTTAAAGGCTTCCTGTCCTTTCCCCTGTAGCCAGATGTACCACTACTTTTCTTACTTTTTAAGGAATCTTGAGGCCAGCACAGTCTGTTTCCCTTCTTCCTCTTCTGAGTCTGAATCAGAAGATGTGGAACTTGTATCCCAAGCTTCTGAATCTTCTGAATCTTCCGAGTCCTCATCTTCATCCTTAAAAGAAAAAAAGATCAGAAGAAAGACAATGGGAAGACTGACTGGTGTTATCTCTGCTCTCCCTGCTGACCCGTGCTCTAAAGATTCTTAGGAGCAGAATGAGTGGTTGAATCAGGACATTGAGAGCTAGACTGGTCCACCAAGACCCAGAGAGAAGTGGTGACTTGCTCCAGGGACACATAGCTCCCCAGAGGCAGAGCTGGGACCAGACTCTAGTTCTCCTGATTCCAAGTCACTCTGTGCTCTAATCAAAAAGGAAACCTGTTCTGAGACCATACTCGGCTAATCCCCACCCCCTGAACTCTAGGCCCCTGAGAGTCTATTCTTCTCCCTAGAGACCCAAGCATGGTCCACAGCAAGCAAACCACCCCTTAGTGTAACCCTGGCTCTAACCTCCTTTTTGAGGAACTTTCGACTCTCCCCAGAAGGGACTTCTGATTTCTTCTTTAAAAAAGCTGCAGCAGTGACTCCATCATCATCCTCATCCTCATCTGAAGAGCCTGGTAGGGAAGGGGAGAGAGGAGAAAAACAGAATGCGGAAGAGGTGAATGGCAACCAAGACAATAAGCCAAGGAAACCCCAGATTTTATATCTCCTTGTGCTTTGTGCTCAATTGAATTAGACTTTTGGCGACCCCATGGACTGCAGCCAGGCAGGCGCCTCTGTCCATGGGATTTCCCAGGCAAGAAGACTAGAGTTGGTTGCCATTTCCTTCTCCAGCAGATCTTCCCACCTAGGGATTAAACCCGAATCTCCTGCACTGCAGAAAGAGTCTTCACTGCTCAGTCACCAGGATAGTCCTTTTGACCTCCTGCTGCTGCTGCTGCTGCTAAGTCGCTTCAGTCATGTCTGACTCTATGTGACCCCATAGACGGGAGCCCACCAGGCTCCCCCATCCCTGGGATTCTCCAGGCAAGAATACTGGAGTGGGTTGCCATTGCCTTCTCCAATGCATGAAAGTGAAAAGTGAAAGTGAAGTCGCTCAGTCATGTCCGACTCTCAGAGACCCCATGGACTGCAGCCTACCAGGCTCCTCCGCCCATGGGATTTTCCAGGCAAGAGTACTGGAGTGGGTTGCCATTGCCTTCTCCGTTTGACCTCCTAACCAACTGCAATTAAGGGTTTTCTCACTCACCTTCTGAATCCTCCTCGTTCTTCTCAGCATCTTCATCTGCAGACTGCTCAGGGTTCTTGACAGACGGAAATGAGAAAATTAAGGATGCCTGCCAGCTACTACTCCATCCCACCCTCTCCACCCCACAGAGCTGTCATCATGATTCCTTCCCCAGTCACACACTTCAGATGTGCAAATGCTTTTTTTGTGTCAGTCATGGGGGTCACTGTCGCCACAGTTTAAAAAGTCTCCCTTTAGCTCCCCTACCTGCTTGTAATTTGTAATATGAGACTCAAAATCTCGGTTGTATTTTCGGATCTTCTGGCGCAGAGTACTCAGGGCCTTGGCATTATTCTTGTTCATCTTCTTCTTCCCTTCTTTATCTTCCCATAGCTGAAGGAAAGAAGAGGGAAGAAAGACAATGAAGATATGAGATTAAGTAGTCTTCTCTCAACTTCAGGCCTCACACTGTTGAGTCCTGCCATCTACATTCATATGTACTACTTAATAATGGCACATATTAACGTATGTTGCTTAACGACCCTTTATGTATGTATCGCTGTGAAAAGTACAAAACCACAAGTAAAAAAGTAATACAAGAATAAGTATGATTAAAACTCTTAGCCTAAAAAAGTTCCTCTCCTTGCTTCACCCCGCCTCCCCCCCCGCCCCACCATTTCTTACGTTCTGGGAAACACTGAGTATTTGGCAAACAACTTGAGAGGAGTCATGATCTTTGGATATGGGTTAGGACAAAGTTCCAGGTCCACAGTCTCCTTCTGGATACCCCAGCAACCACAGGAATCACACCTCATTAAGATAGTCCTCCAGGTCAGCTAGGATCCGGATATAGAAGCGGGGGACACCTTCCTTGTCCACAATGCTCTTAGCCTTCCCATATGCTTTTCCCAAGAGCTCAAACTCTTCCAGGCACTTGGTGACATCCCGAATCTTCATGGCATTACGGATGGTCCGGATAAGGTTGGTCAATTCCTCAAACCTGGTTTGAGAGCCCAATACCACATTGGACATGCCCACCATCACCAACCATAAAACCCAACACTGCCCCAGAGACTCCCCATCACCCAGCCTCCCCATGGCCTCACCTTTTATCCTTGGCGCTTCGGACAACTCTCTTGGTATCTTCTTCATCCTCACTCAGCAACAATGGCCTATTTGAAATGAAAAGACTATTAACTTCTGTTCCTAACTCCACTCTTTCCAAATGATCTCTTTTCCTCTTCCAACAGGGCAGGTGAAAGTGAATAACTTAGTCCCACTCCTACCACACCCATCTTGTTTTACTCTTCCTCTTCATGGCCTCATCATATAGAACTCAATCTTCTTAGCTTACTTCAAGTGAGGGTGTTTGTCAAATGCTGTAACTCATACAAGGATGAGGATGACTGTCTCCATCCTCAAACATAAACAAACGAAGGTGCTTATTTACTGTGTCAAAAAAATTATGTGAAGACACAGCTCACTAAGAATTACTAAAAGTCAAGAGAAAAGGTACCTTACCTAGAATGAATGGAAAAGGTGGTACCTAAACTAGGTCCTGGAAAGCAATGTTTCCCACAGTGGGAGAGGACAAGGAAAGAGCCTCAATGGCTCTGACACCTCCATTTCTAGTTATTTTTCTTCAATAATTAAAAACCAGACCACAGACAGAATTCAGCTGGTAACAGTATCCCTTTTTTTTCCCATCGTATTAATTTTTCCAATTATTTCCTATTTTATAACAAGTAATGTGATTTTCCACTTGTGACACAGATATGGAACTATATTCATAGGGATATATATAGATTCTTTTTCTTCATCTTTAAAAATGAGTTTTATGCTAAAACAAGACTCTGAAGTGATAATGTATATATATTCTTAAGCACAGGTATATGACAAAAATAACGAAGGTGGCATGTATGATGGAAGTTTGAGGAACAACATTTCAATGTATCAAAGGGAGAAAAAAATGTCAGTTTGCAGAGATGGGAGAAGAGTATTTAAGTGGAGGTAAACAACAGGAGGGGGGATTCTTCGGGGGCTCAGAGGTAAAGAATCTGCCAGCTAATGCAGGAGATGCAGGTTCCATCCCTGGGGTGGGATGATCCCTAGAGAAGGAAATGGCAACCCACGCCAGTATTCTCGCCTGGAGAACCCCATGGACAAGAGGAGCCCAGTGGGCTACAGTCCATGGGGCGGCAAAGAGTCCCAACAGGACTTAGCAGCCAAACAACACCACAACAGGAAAATACTAATAGACGTTTAAGAACCTCAGAGTCACATCAAGGAACTCCCAAACATCAAGCAAGTATTTGGGGTTTCTTACTGGTGCAACAGATTTAGCCAGTGGGAAATCTCTTCTCGTAACTCTATCCTTTGCCTGATGGGAGGATTCCCACGATTCACAGCACCCTAAGCTTTACGATCTTCCCCCCAGCAGTGCTTCAGTCCCTTAAACTCTCAACATCCTTAGAACCCGCTCTCACCGCCTCCACTTCCATTCTCCTTTTCTCTCGCGTATACGAGGCCTTCCACAGCCTGCTGAACCTCCGCCCCCCCACCCTGAGTGATCCCCACGGCCTAGGCCCTCACTCACTGTTTGCCGTAGTTACCCCCGACAGGTTTGGTGACGAGTTCCTCCCCGGACAGGGACGACTCAGACTCACTGTCCGAACCCGTGGTAAAAAACCGCGACATGGCGACGGCGCTGAGCGGCTGCGGCCGGACCTGTGGGAGAGACCGAAAGTCATGGGCTCCGAGAAGGGGACGGGGCCGCCATCTCCAGACCCCTACCCTTACCGTCCCCGCACATACGCTGACCCGGCTCCCCCTTTCCCAAGCACGAGGCCCATAAAGTACGTACCAGCTGAGCTCCCAAGTCACACTGCTTAACCAAAGCAGCGGAAACGCAGCGAGAAGGTGGGACTTACGTCACTTCCGGGAGTCGGCGACGAACTGTATTGTGTGACTACAACTCCCAGTGGCCCTCGCGCCACGCAGGCTCTGAAGTAATTTTGGCCAAACACGCGTTCTAGAGATTCCCGGAACCTACAGCGTATCAGTACAGTCGCTTAGTTGTGTCCGACTCTTTGCGACCCCCAGGGACTGCGGCATGCCAGGCTTCCGTGTCCATCACCAACTCCAGGAGCTTGCTCAAACTCATGTCCATCGAGTCGGTGATGCCATCCAGCCATCTCATCCTCTGTCGTCCCCTTCTCCTGCCTTCAGTCTTTCCCAGAATCAGGGTCTTTTCCAATGAGTCAGCTCTTCGCACCAAGTGGCCAAAGTATTGGAGTTTCAGCTTCAGCCATCAGTCCTTCCAATGAATATTCAGGACTGATTTCCTTTAGGATTGACTGGGTGGATCTTGCAGTCCAAGGGACTCTCAAGAGTCTTCTCCAACACCACAGTTCAAAAGCATTAATTCTTAAGCATTCAGCTTTCCTTATGGTCCAACTCTCACATCCATACATAATGACTGGAAAAACCATAGCTTTGACCAGATAGACCTTTGTCAGCAAAGTAATGTCTCTGCTTTTTAATATGCTGTCTAAGTTGGTCATAGCTTTTCTTCCAAGGAGCAAGCATCTTTTAATTTCATGGCTGCAGTCACCACCTGCAGTGATTTTGGAGCCCAGGAAATTAAAGCCTGTCATTGTTGCCATTGTTTCCCCATCACACGCCTCACCTATGGAATTAGAAGTACAAGGTCAGGAGTTTATTTTTTAAAGCCCCAACGTGATGTTGATGACCTGCAAGATTTTTTGCTGTTGTTGTTGTTTTTAACTTCTTTTAAGCTTTATTGAGATATAATCATCAAATAAATAATTCTGTCTTTAAGGTACACAACTTGATATTTTGATTTACATTGTGAGAGGATTGAGAGGATTACAGTCAAGCTAATTAAGATATCCATTACCTCAATGCTGCAAGGTTTTAGAGCCAGGCTTAGAGCAAACTTCAGATTGGACTTTGTTATTCTAATCCCAGCTTTGTCACTTATTAGTGTGTGAATCTAGGCAGATTCCCTAACCTCTCTGTGGTTCAATCGCCCCAACTAAGGACCATAATAGAACCTACTTCATAGAGTGTTCCCAGGAGTGCATGCACATATTAAGCCGCTTCAGTCACCTCAGACTATTTGCTACCCTATGGACTGTAACTCATCAGGCTCCTCTGTCCCAGGGGTTCTCAGGGCAAGAATACTGGAGTGGGTTGCCATGCCCTCCTCCAGGGGATCTTCCCAACCCAAGATTTGAACCCGAGTCTCTTATGTCTCCTGCATTGGCAGGAAAGTTCTTTACCACTAGCGCCGCCTGGGAAGCCCTAAGAGTAAATGGTAACGCACTCCAGGATTCTTACCTGGAAAATTTTATGGACAGAGGAGCCTGGTGGGCTATATAGTCCATGGGGTCACAAAGAGTCTGACACGACTGAACACACAGGGTGTTTTGAGAATTAAGTGGCAGTATATGTGAAGCATTCAGGACAGTGCCTTGTACAACATAAGCATAAAATAATTATTAGCTAGTATTCTCAGAGAAGGCAATGGCACCCCACTCCAGTGCTCTTGCCTGGAAAATCCCATGGACAGAAGAGCCTGGTAGGCTGCAGTCCATGGGGTCTCGAAGAGTCAGACACGACTGAGCAACTTCACTTTCACTTTTCACTTTCATGCATTGGAGAAGGAAATGGCAACCCACTCCAGTGTTCTTGCCTGGAGAATCCCAGGGACGGGGGAGCCTGGCGGGCTGCTGTCTATGGAGTCGCACAGAGTTGGACACGACTGAAGCGACTTAGCAGCAGCAGCAGCAGCTAATATTCTTTCATTAGTCCATAAATCCTTATGTAACTGTCTTACATTTTTTAAAGGTGAGTTTCATTCATTCAGCGCTGTGTGTCTGGTTCTGTTAAGCACTGCAGGGTACAATGTTCCCTTGAAAGAAAAGTGGGATTTAGCAGATCATGGGGAAAGGAGGGATCCAACATTCTCCTGTCAGTTGTTATTCGACAAGACTGAGAGCTGACTGTGGCTCATATCATGAACTCCTTACTGCAAAATTCAGACTTAAATTGAAGAAACTAGAGAAAACCACTAGACCATTCAAGTATGACCTAAATCAAATCCCTTAGGATTATACTGTGGAAGTGACAAATAGATTCAAGGGATTAGATCTGATAGAGTGCCTGAAGAACAATGGATGGAGCTTCATGACATTGTACAGGAGGCAGTGATCAAGACCGTCCCCAAGAAAAAGAAATGCAAAAAGGCAAAATGGTTGTCTGAGGAGGCCTTACAAATAGCTGAGAAAAGAAGAAAAGCTAAACATAAAGGAGAAAAGGTAAGATACACTGATCTGAATGCAGAGTTCCAAAGAATAGCAAGGAGAGATAAGAAAGCCTTCCTCAGTGATCAATGCAAAGAAATAGAGGAAAACAATAGAATGGGAAAGACTAGAGATCTCTTAGAGAAAATTATAGCTACCAAGGGAACATTTCATGCAAAGATGGGCACAATAAAGGACAGAAACAATATGGACCTAACAGAAGCAGATGTTAAGAAGAGGTGGCAAGAATACACAGAACTATACAAAAAAGATCTTCATGACCCAGATAACCACGATGGTATGATTACTCACCTAGAGCCAAACATCTTGGAGTGTTGGAATGTGTTGGAGTGTGAAGTCAAGTGGGCCTTAAGAAGCATCACTATGAATAAAGCTAGTGGAGATGATGGAATTTCCAAATGAGCTATTTCAAATCATAAAAGATGATGCGGTGAAAGTGCTGCACTCAATATGCCAGCAAATTTGGAAAACTCAGCAGTAGCCACAGGATGGGAAAAGGTCAGTTTTCATTCCAATCTCAAAGAAAGGCAATACCAAAGAATGTTCAAACTACCACACAATTGCACTCATCTCACATGCTAGCAAAGTAATGCTCAAAATTATCCAAGCTAGGCTTCAACAGTATGTGAAATGAGAACTTCCAGACATCAAGCTGGATTTAGAAAAAGCAGAGGAACCAGAGATCAAATTGCCAACGTCCGCTGGATCATTAAAAAGCAAGAGAGTTCCAGAAAAACATCTATTTCTGCTTTATTGACTATGCCAAAGCCTTTGACTGTGTGGATCACAAAAAATTGTGGAAAATTCTTTAAGAGATGGGAAAACTAGACCACCTTACCTGCCTCCTGAGAAATCTGTATGCAGGTCAAGAAGCAACAGTTAGAACTGGACATGGAACAACAGACTGGTTCCAAATTAGGAAAGGAGTACCTCAAGGCTGTATATTGTCACCCTGCTTATTTAACTTCTATGCAGAGTACATCATGTGAAATGCTGGCCTGGATGAAGCATAAGCTGGAATCAAGATTGCCAGGAGAAATATCAATAACCTCAGATACACAGATGACACCAGGCTTATGGCAGAAAGCAAAGAGGAACTAAAGAACCTTTTGATGAAGGTGAAAGAGGAGAGTGAAAAAATGGCTTAAAACTCAACATTCAAAAAACAAAGATCATGGCATCTAGTCCCATCACTTCATGGCCAATAGATGGGGAAACAGTGAAAACAGTGACAGACTTTATTCCCTTGGGCTCCAAAATCACTGCAGATGGTGACTGCAGCTATGAAATTAAAAGATGCTCGCTCCTTGGAAGAAAAGCTATGACAAACCTAGACAGCATATTAAAAAGCAGAGACATTACTTTGCTGACAAAGGTCCATCTAGTCAAAGCTATGGTTTTTCTACTAGTAGTCATGTATGGATGTGAGAGTTGGACCATAAAGAAAGCTGAATGCTGAAGAATTGATGCTTCTGAACTGTGGTATTGGAGAAGACTCTTGAGAATCCTTTGGACTACAAGGAGATCCACCCAGTCAATCATAAGGAAATCAGTCCTGAATATTCATTGGAAGGACTGATGCTAAAGCTGAAGCGCCAATACTTTGGCCACCTGATACGAAGAGCTGACTCATTGGAAAAGACCCTGATTCTGGGAAAGATTGAAGGCAGGAGGAGAAGGGGACGACAGAGGATGAGATGGTTGGATGGCATCACCGACTCGGTGGACGTGAGTTTGAGCAAGCTCCTGGAGTTGGTTATGGACAGGGAAACCTGGCGTGCTGCAGTCCATGGGGTTGCAAAGAGCTGGACACGACAGAGTCACTGAACAGAACTGAACTGAACTGGGGAAAGGAGGAGGCCACTTTAGGTAGAGGAAACAGCCTGAACAAAATCCTAGAGACAGGACAGTTCAGGGCACATTCAACAGCTGGTGTGTTGGGGTTAGACTGTGACAGGGCCTTTCCACACATCCTGGCCTGTCACCCCTGTTCTTCTTCCACCTTCTCCCTTTTCCTTTCGTCTCTCTTTCTCTCTTCTTTTTCCTCTCCCGCCCTCTCTCCCCACAGATCTCAACCTCTTCACCTCCCAAAACAGAAAGGGAATGCACTGAAATTGCCAAAGAGCTTGAATAAAGGGGAAAGGAGGCTGAGTGATTTGAAGATCACTGTCACTGAAGATGAAGAAATGCAAATTCAGACTCAAGTAAAGCTACTGATTTTAGCGTGGTTTCTCGTTACTCCGAAGACCCTGATCGTGTGCAAAGGAAAAAAAAAATCATATCCAAACTCTTTATTTTTTACTCATGCTTTACTAAGTCATTATGAAATTTTTCAATTTAACAGGGAGGGGGCTTTTTTAGTAGAATTTTTATTGAACTGCAGCACAGATTCAGATGAGTGACGAATCATAAGTGCACAGCTTGATGTGTTTCCACGAAGCAAGCACACCTGTATGCCCACAGCAAGAAAAAGAAGATGATCAGAATCCCCCCCATACTCCCTTCTCGTAATCTCCCTCCTGTCATGACTGAGTACGCTTCTTAAGTTTTTTTGCTGTTGTGAAATATTTCGAACATAGAGATAAGAATAAAGATTATTTTCATGAACATCTATGTATCCACAATCCGCTAAGCATTGTCAGATCTTAATAAGACACCACATACCACATATTGCTCTGGCTCATTTATATTTTTAAAGAAAAAAATACATATGGGACATCCTAGTTAAATGAACAAGATTCACTGGACATTCACAAATTTCTTGAAAGCACCTACCATTCCAGGCCCTTTTACAGGATCATCTCTCTTTATTTGAAAATACTACTCGTATATGTTTACAAAGCGTAGATGATACGAAAGAAAATGTGCTCAGTCATGTCCGACTCTTTGCAGCCCTGTGGACTGTAGCCCAGCTGATTCCTCCACCCGTGGACTTTTCCAGGCAAGAATTCTAGAGTGGGTTGCTACTTCCTATTCCAGGGGATCTTCTCAACCCAGGAATTAAACCTGCTTCTTCTGTGTTTTCTGCATTGGCAGGAGGATTCTTTACCATTGCACTACCTGGGAAGCCCTACAAAAGAATATACAGAGGGAAAAAAAAAATCTCTTTCTCACCTCAATTTCCAGTTCCTTAACTTCTTTCCCTGGCAGCAAATATAATGATCAGTTTACAGTATAATCTTCCAGATCTCTCTCTCTATATGTAGATACATAAAACAATATAGAAATATGGGTGTTTGTATATGTATAAAGATTATATAACGATCTATCTCTTGGATGTCTACATGTGATACTGGATATCTGTCTCTATTTATATATCCTTATCAATAAAATCTTTAGACACGAGCATGCATTTATCTGGGCTTCCCAGGTGGCTCAGATGGTAAAGAATCCATCTGCAATGTGGGGGATCTGGGTTTGATCCCTGGGTTGGGAAGATTCCCTGGATAAGGGAACAGCTACCCACTCCAGTATTCTTGCCTAGAGAATTCCATGGGCAGAGGAGCCTGGTGGGCTACATTCCATTGGGTCGCATATCTATATCCTTTTACATATCTGTGCCTAAGTATAGAGAAAGGCTGATAGATCTGTTGATAATTTATCTATCTATAATCATCTCCCTGTCTACCTAGAGAGAGAGATGGAGTGTGTATATCTGTATAGATATGTATATCCCATCCCTTTTCTTACACAAGTCCTGTCATACTCTATGTGCTCTCCTGCATCTTATTTCATTGTTCATATATCTTGCAGCACATTCTATAATGCTTATGGATCTCTCATTGTTTTTTTAAATTTTTATTTAATTCAAGTATAGTTGATTTACAGTGTTTCAGGTGTCCAGCAAAGTGGTTCGGTTATACATGTAACGATGTCGTCTTTCAGATTCCTTTTGACCATAGATTATTACAAGACATTGAATATAGGCCCCTCTGCTATATGGTAGGTCCTGGTTGTTTCTCTATATACGGTAGTGCATCTCCGTTAATTCCAGATTCCAAATTTATCCCTCCCTCCTGCTTATTCTTTTTAATGGCAGACTATCGTACCACTGAAAGCAATGGCAACCCACTCCAGTATCCTTGCCTGGAGAATCCCATGGATAGAGGAGCCTCGTGGCTACAGTCCATCGGGTCGCAGAGTTGGACACGCCTTAGTGACTGAAAAAGGAGATTTTTTTTAAAGTCTTTACTGAATTTGTTACAATACCGCTTCTGCTTTGTGATTTGGCTTTTTGGCCGCAAGGGATATGGGATCCTAGTTCCCTGACCAGGGATGGAACCTGCATCCTCTGAACCGGAAGGCTAAGTCTCAACAACTGGATGGCCAGGAAAGTCCCAGGCAATTGTGATCATCCCAACTTTTTTTTCCCCTCACATCACATTGCTTTTGGGGTCTTAGTTCCCCAACCAGAGATCGAACCCACGCTTCCTGCAGTGGAAGAGTGGCGTCCTAACCACTGGACCACCAGGGAGCCCCCCATTCCAACTTTAGAGAAGAGGATGTTGATGTCCTAAGAGGCCAAGTGACTTGCCCAGGATCACACTGCTAGCCTATATTTTAACTCAAGTATTTTTTCAGTCATCTGAATTATTGAGAGTTTGGCTGTTTTAGAGCTAGATCCTAACTATTTTTGAGTTGTTGCCACAACTTGGTCTTGTGAGCAAGATGGATGGGAATGAGGGCAGCAGAATAAAAAACCCAAGAATGTCTTCCTTGAGTGTAACTAGTTTCCTTAACTGGAACCAAGCAGAACATGAACATTTTTAATGGATGAATTTCATTAATGCCTAGAGTTTGGTTTTTTTTTTTTGGTGTGGTCTATGATGGTTCCAGAACAAGAAGCACACCCTGGAGGAACTTTGAGCAGTCTGGAATCTCCCATCCATTGTGGGTGTCACATGGCCCTTAGTAAATTGCTTCTCTCTCGGTGTCTGTAATAATGCAACCAGTAAGCAGAAAGATGATAATCTTTACCGGCAGTTGAATCGCAATTTCAAATGCATAAAGGCATTTGAAACTCATAACAAACTTGTAGGTAGGCAGGAAAAGCTGCTTTTACTAACCTCATTTTACAGATGAGAAAAACCAAGACTCTGAAAGGGCAGGTAATTTGGAGGCCACAGAAAACTCATCTGAACATATTGTCTTATTTTCTAATATTGACCACAGTAGAATACATCATGATTTGGAAGAGGGGTAGGCTGAGAGGAGGCAGAGAAGAGAAGCGGGGGATGGCGTTAAGATTCCTCTCTGGGGCTAGATCCTGGGTACCATGCTTATTCACTCAACTCTAGCCACCGAGGTCTCAGCTCTGGCAGATGCAATCCCCCACTTTTAAAACAAATATCTTGAAAGATTTTAGGAACTGTATAGATAATATGACCTTCTGACACACAGTTTTACTTTGTGTGTGTTTTATTTTCCCAAATAGCCACTGAGCTCCTTGAAGTTAGGGATAGTGTCTTTTTGCGTGTCTTAGTTGCCCCCTCAGTGAATTTCCAACAGTATGTGTTCAATAAAGGCTTCTCTGGTGGCTCAAATGGTAAAGAATCTGCCTGCCATGTGGGAGACCTGGGTTTGATCCCTGGTTTGGGAAGAACACCCTGGAGAACAGCATGGCAACCCACTCCAGCATTCTTGCCTGGAGAATCCTCAAGAACAAAGGAGCCTGGTGGGCTACAGTCCATGGGGTCTCAAAGAGTTGGACACGACTGAGCAACAGAGTGTTCAGTAATGTGTTCTTTTCATTCTTATTGCTGAAAGACAATAATTATTATTATGAATGAAAACACATACAGCTGAATGCACCAACTGCTTTGACTTCTACCATAATCTATTAGTTTTGCCTTTTCATGAGTTTCATGTAAGCATAGAATTAGAAGGTATGTTCTCTTTTTGTGTCTAGCTGCTTTCAGAAGCCTATAAGATTCATCCATGTTGTTCCATGAACAGGAATTTCCTTTTTTGATTGCTGAATAGTCTTCAGCTATGTGACTATGTCACAATGTATTAATTTGCCTGTTGATTTGGGCTGTTTCCAGTCTCAGGCTATTATAAATAGAGCTTTTATCAACATTTTGATATGAGTCTTTTTGTGGACATAAATACTTTTCCTCTTGGGTCGGGTAACTGAGTCATAAGTAAGCGTATATCCAGCTTCAGTAAATCCTGCTATGCTCTAAGTGTGTCTATAAAGGAAAAACAGGGGGAAAGTTTCATTAAAAATATATATTTGGGGACTTCCTTGGTGGTCCAGTGGCTATGATTCACGGCTCCCAATGCAGGGGCCCTGAGTTTGACCCCTGGTCAGGGAGCTAGATCCCACATGCTGCAACTAAGAGTTTGCAGGCCACAATTAAGACCCAGCACATCTAAATAAATAAATTAAAAAAAATACTTATTAAAGTATGTAAATATTGAGACAGTTCCTTAGAAGATATAAAGAATTAGAAAATTGCACCTATTTGCAGTGACATTGTTTGGATTTATGAAACGACAATTATCATATGAACAAATGAACTTCTTCCTTCATGTTTGACATTTTGAAATAAGGATGTATATGTATACTTAGCATTTTTATATATACTTAGAATCACAGTGAGTGAGGCAATGGATATTCCCTTTACTAAGGGGATTTTTCAAACATAGCAACAAGCTCTTGATAAATGTTCAAACAAAACATAATACAGTCTTCCTTCCATGAACATGATACTTGAGATCCTGGAAAATTCAAGTATACTAAAACTAAGCAAGATATACTCTGGGCTTACATGGAGCTAGATGTCTTGGGGGGGGGTGTGGCACTGAAAAGTCACTCAGGCATAGGAAATTTGCTCTTCACACAGGTCCATGTTGTACACAATAGGATGGCTTGGCCCTCAGCCTCTAGAAGGCTCTCTGCCCCATTTACAATAAGATTCAAAATCCCACCAACTACCAAAATGACCATAGGGGGCAGTACCACCCCATTGACTACCGCTGTTCAAGACCTGTTCTACAAGAACAACCATCTGTGCTTCATTATATTTAACTTAACTCATTAATAGTAAATGAAACTAAAATTTCAGTTTCTCAGTCATACTAACCACATTTCAACTGCTCAAAAGCCACATATAGCAAAAACTCTGGGAGACAGTGAAGGACAAGGAAGCCTGGCATGCTGCTGTCTATAGTGTTGCAAAAAACTGGATGTGACAGAACAATAGCGACAGAACAATAACCAAAAAGCAAAAATTACCCACAGAGAAAAGCCTGGAACCACATGGTTTCACTACCTAACTCTACAAATATTTAAAGAATTAACACCAGTTCCTCACAAACTCTTCCTTCAAAATAGAAGAGGGAATACTTCTCAACTCATACTCAGGCCCACAGTGCCCGGATATTAAAACCAAACAAAAATGACACAAGAAAAGGAAATTACAGACCAATTTCTCTCATGAATATAGGCATAAAAGTCCTCAGCAAATTACTAGAAAATCTCATACATTAAACCATAAACCATAACCAAGTGGGATTTTCTCAGAAATGCAAAGTCAGGTTTGTTTTTCTTTAGTTATTTTTATCTGGCTGCAGAGGGTCTAAGTTGTGGCACACGGGACCTTTAGTTATGTCAAATTCTTAGTTGTGGGATCCAGCTCCCTGATCAGGGATTGAACCCAGGCTCCCTGCATTGGGAGCATGGAGTCTTAGCCACTGGACCACCAGGGAAGTCTTGCAAAGTCAGTTTTAATTAAAAACCACATGATCATCTCAATAAATGAAAAAAAAAAGCATTTGACAACATTTTTCACCCATTCATGATCCAAACACCTAACAGAGTAGGCATAGAAGGGAACTTTCTCAATATAATAAAAGGCATCCATAAAAAATCCACAGCTAATATCATCCTTAATGAAGAAAGACTGAAAGCTTTCCCCTAAGATCAGGAACAAGACAAGAATGTTCACTGTTGCCATTTCTATTCAATGTTGTACTAGAGGTTCTAGCCAGTGCAATTAGACCAGAAAGTGAAACAAAAGGCATCCAGATTAGCAGAGAACATAATCTTGTATATAGAAAATCCTAAGGAATCTACAAAAACCTATTTGAACTAATAACAAATTTAGCAGAGTTAGAGGGTAAAAAGATCAATGGACAAAAATCAATTATATTTTTAGACACTTGCAATGAAAAACCCAGAAAGGAAATTAAGACAGTAATTCCATGTACAAAAGCAGCAAAAACAGTAAAATATTTAGGCAAAAATTTATCTTTTTTTTTTTGCTGTGCTGGGTCTTCACTGCAGCGGGCAGACTTAGTTGGCCTGCAACATGTGGGATTCTAGTTCTCAGACCAGGGATCAAACCTGTGTCCCCCATACTGGAAGGCAGACTCCTTACCACTAGACTACCAGGGAAGTCCCAAGACATAAATTTAACAAAAGAGATACAAAATGTGTATGATGAAAGCAGCAAAACATTGTTGAAAAAGAATAAAGATCGGGCTTCCCTGGTGGCTCAGACTGTAAAGAATCTGCCTGCAATGCAAGAGACCTGGGTTCAATCCTTGGGTCGGGAAGATCCCCTGGAGAAGGAAATGGCAACCCATTCCAGTATTCTTGCCTGGAGCATTCCATGGACAGAGAAGCCTGGCAGGCTACTGTCCATGGGGTCACAAAGAGTCAAACATGACTGAACAACTAACACTTTCATTAATAAAGAAGTGAAGGACATCCCATGTTCATGGATCATCAATTAGCCCTTTCATTGATGTGGTTCAGTTTAATCCTGGATGGGGAACTAAGATCCCACAAGCCACAAAGCGCAGACAAAAGAAAAAAAGCTTTAAAAAAAATTCCACATGTAAATGAAATCCTACAGTATTTGTCTTTTGCTATCAATCTTATCCACCTAGCATAATGCCTTCAAGCTTCATCCATGTAGCTGCAAATGGTAGAATTCGTGTGTGTGTGTATTTTTTTTTTTTTTTTGCCACAACTTCATCCACTTATCCATCAGTGGATGCTTGGGTTGTTTCCATGTCTTGGCTACTGTAAATAATGCTGCTATGAACATAGGGGTGCAGATATCTTTTCTTTTAAAAATTTTTATTCATTTTTGGTTGCGCTCGGTCTTCGTCGCTTTCTCTAGTTGCAGTGAGCCAGGCTACTATTCCTTGAGGTGCACCGGCTCTAGGATGAGTGGGTTCAGTAGTTGTGGCGCTCAGGCTTAGTTGCTCCACAGCATGTGGAATCTTTCCAGACCAGGGATCGAACCCGTATCCCCTGCATTGGCAGGCAAATTCTTATCCACTGAGTCACCAGGGAAGTCCAGATATCTTTTCAAGTCAGTGCTTTCATTTCCTTTAGATATATTCTCAGAAGAGGAATTGCTGCATCGTATGGTAGTTAATTTTTTGAAGATCTTCTTACCGTTTTCCATAGTGGCTGCACAAAGTTACAGTCCTACCAATGCTCAAGTGTTCTCTTTACTATTCATCCTTGACAGCGTGTTATCTCTGGTCTTTTTGAGGATGGCTATTCTAAGAGGTGACATGTTACTGTGGTTTTGATTTGCATTCCCCTAATGACTAGTGGTTTTTTTGTTTTGTTTTGGCCACCCCACTTGGCTTGCGGGATTTCAGTTCCCTGACCAGGGTCTGAATTCAGGCCACAGTACTAAAAGCCAGGAATCCTAACCACTAGGCCACCAGGGAACTTCCATGACTAGTGATGTTGAGCATCTTTTCAAGTACCTGTTGACCTATTAACCTTTCATATTTCTTTGGAGAAATATCTATTCAGTTCCTTTGTCAACTTTTAATTGGATTTTTTTTTTTTTTTTGCTACTGGATTGTATTATTTCTTTACATATTTTGGATATGAATTCAGCCATCTGTATTTCAACAAGCCTTATGGTGCATACTCATTGGAAAAGACCCTGATGCTGGGAAAGATTGAAGGCAAAAAGAGAAGAGGTCAGCACAGGATGAGATAATTGGATAGCATCACCAACTCAATGGACATGAACTTGGGCAAACTCTGGGAGATAGTGAGGGACAGAGAGGCCTGGCGTGCTGCAGTCCATGGGGTCGCGAAGAGTCCGACACTGAGGACTGAACGACATGGTGCACACTAAAGTTTGAAAACCACTGAAATAAGATGAAAGGTAGTCAAACCACGTGATCTAAGCCAACATTAACTGAGTGCCACGCTTTCCCAGGGGCCCATGTAATCTCCACAACTACCTTATGATCTGTTGGTCTTATTAACATTTGACACATCAAGAGATTGAGGTTCAGAGAGATGAAGAGATTTGCGTTTAAGATTTTAGAACTACTGGATAGCAGATAGAAACCAGGTTTCTCCACCTCCAAAGCCCATCCTGTCAACCACCAAGTCCTCATTTTCCCTGAATGTGGGCCAAAAATATCACTGATAGAGATGGGGGTAGTCTCAGAGGGTACCTGAATGTTCATTTTACATCCCAGTAGCTATATATTTTAACACGTTCTTGAAAAAAATATATATAACTAGCATTCCAAACTCATGATTTTAATAGTAACATTGTTTCCCTTTAAAATAACCAAATTTTATTAAAAGTTAACTGCTTCAATGAAAAATCTTAATATTGTTATGCCCAGGTATAGCAAATATGGTAGAGACGGTAATAATGAAGGGTGGGAAATACTGCAAAGTCAACCTCAGTTACTTTGAAAATATGTAACAGATTTGTGCATTTTACTGTATATAAGTAATACCTTGAAAAAGGACTGTAAACAAGACTGGATTCTAGGTAAAACTGTGCCTGTTGAAGCATTCAGAGGGAGGTGGTTTGTAGTCACCCTCTTTGAAATACATCACAAAAATAAGTTGAACTAAGGAAAGGTTAGATGTGCATGGAAGGTTGGCTACATGACAAAGCGAACAGCAAAACATCCATTGTAGAAGCCAGGTGGTGCACACAATAGTACTCATTGTCCAAGTTCTTTCAGCCTCTGTAGGTTTGGAAACTTACATGTTGGCAGAAAAAAAAGGTATATAGATTGTCCCACACAGTGAATGAATGAGTAAATGAATAAAGGAATTAACAAACAAAGCCTCAAAGACTAGACAATTTGCTGAAGTACTTCCTTTACACTTTCCTTATATATTCCATAGTGAACTTATCATTTTTATAAACAGAAGAAAATGTTTTTGTTTTTTAAAGCCTTTATTGAATTTGTTACAATATTGCTCCTGTTTTATGTTTTAGTTTTTTGCCCAAGAGGCTTGTGGGATCTTACCTCCCTGACCAGGGATCGAACCCCTAACCCTTGCATTGGAAGGTGAAGTCTTAACCACTGGACTACCAGGGAAGTCCCAGGAAATGTGTTCAGAGAAAAATGGCACACAAGAGTCAACTGATAAAACAGGCATTTATTCCGAGGGCCTAATGGCAAGAAATTTCCCGAAACCAGCTTGGTAGTGGTAGAAAAACTGCTGCCCCTCCATCCAAGGGGAATGGGGCCTCAGCACTTTTCTACACTCCAGCCATGTAGGGAAGGCTGGGGATAGATCTCACAGATGGGATCTGGGTAGGCACGGGGTCAGTCCAACCTGCCCACCTATCAGTAGAGTCCCTGGTCAGCGTGTCCTATGTCCCGAGGAGTCAGAATGTCAGGTGAGTTGGCAGAGGAAGTCATGCAGAGGCAGGGCCAGGAGCCCTGAAAGTGAGATCCCCAAGGTGTCGGAGATACAGGCAGTTGCCATGGCAAATTCCCGGTGCTCATCGCTGGTCTGGGGAGGGTGGGGAGCAAAGGTAAGGCTTCAGTCCTCAACACCCCTGCTTGGGACTTTTCCCAGAGAGGCCACCCACCCACAGCCCTCGCCCAGCTGGTGCTGACCTCTAGGGCAATGTTGTGAAAGGTGTTCACGTAGGCCGCACCCCCTAGGAGCCCCTCAAACACAATGATCAGGAAGATGAGGTAGATGCTCGGCAGGAAGCTCAGCCACACGTCCACCAGCAGGAATGCCAGGTTGAGGCACTATGGGTGCAGGGAGAGGGGAGGGGTGAACCGAGGACCAGAGGAGGGCAAGAAGGGAGGTGCCGTCCTGTGATGAAAGTGAGGGCTGACAGGCGGGGACCAAATTCCAACACCCAGCTGGCCTACCAGACCCTGGGATCTGGGGGAGGCCTCCCTACCGCTTCCCAGCAGCCTGGACCCTGGGGGTCTCCTCCCCTCCTCCCCGTGCCCGTGTCTCTCCCACCATCTGGGATGCTAGCCTGCAGTCCCCTACTTGGACTCTCCTAGTCACCACTGTTCACGGCTCAGCTTGGATCAAGGCCACTCTCACTCCCATGATTTCATTCCTCCTCCCAAAGGCTCCCTGAGTGGACAGGTCTCCCCTCCCCTTGATTTTACCAACCAGATGCTAAGTGAGACCAGAGGCTCTCAACTAGGCATGACTCTGCTGCCTATGGGACATGCGGCAACATCCAGACATGTTCCTGGTTGTTACACCTGGGGAGGAAGGGTGCTACGGGCATGGAGTAGGCAGAGGCCAGGGATGCTGCTCAACATCCTATGGCTCCCAGAGCAGCCTAACAACAAAGAACCATCCAGGCCCAAAATGCCAATAAAGCTGAGATTGAGAAACCGGGGCTTGGATGTTCGGCTTGCTGACCCCACTCAAGGGTGTAGGTCCCTTCCTCCGTGTCCTAGTCCTTCAAGGCATCCTTCTGACCCAGTGGGACATAAGTTTGCCTCCCCAGTCTGTAGGCCACCCCAGTGGTTCACATGCTTAATGTATTGGGTTGGCCAAAAAGTTCATTTGAGGTTTTCCCCATGATGGCATGGGAAACCCGAACGAACTTTTTGGCCAAGCCAATACATACAGATCACCTGTGAGTCTTGTTACCTACACAGGCCTTGCCCTCAGAGGTTCTAATTCAGGAAGCCAGACGTGGGCTCAGGGATCTGCATCTAAAAGAGCATACCATAGTAATACCAAGGTCATCCCAGAAAAACTATAGACACATTCACCTGGCTCATTGGGGCCAGATGCTATCTGTAATGGAATCAAACAATTCTATGAAGTGGCCTTGCTTAAATTATAGCGAAAATCATAAGTGACCCATTTCAGTGGCATCTAATGAAGATTCCTGAGTTAAGAACTGATACAATTTGGAACTTGGCAAGTACAAAGCCCTGGGCTGGCAGTAGTTTAAATAAATAAGGAGAAACTGAGAGGATATTTGCATGCAGTTGACTTAACATTAAAGTATAATCTATTCTAATGCTGTACCTTGTTATCATAGAAGTGAGTTAAAATTATTAAAAAGGGCAAAGGACTTTCCTCTAAGTTCAGCAGCTCAGTCGTGTCCAACTCTTTGAAACCCCATGGACTGCAGCACACCAGGCTTCCGTGTCCATCACCAACTCCCAGAGCCTACTCGATCTCATGTCCATCGCATCAGTGATGCCATCCAACCATCTCATCCTCTGTCTTCTCCTTCTCCTCCAGCCTTCAATCTTTCCCAGCATCAGGGTCTTTTCCAGTGAATCAGTTATTCGCATCAGGTGACCAAAGCTTTGGAGTTTCAGCTTCAGCATCAGTCCTTCCAACGAATATTCAGGACTGATTTCCTCTAGGATGAACTCATTGGATCTCCTTGCAGTTCAAGGGACTCTCAAGAGTCTTCTCCACCATCACAGTTCAAAAGCATCAATTCTTTAGTGCTCAGCTTTCTTTATAGTGGGCTTCCCTGGTAGCTCAGACGGTAAAGCGTCTGCCTGCAATGCGGGAGACCTGGGTTCGATTCCTGAGTTGGGAAGATCCCCTGGAGAAGGAAATGCCAATCCACTCCAGAACTCTTGCCTGGAAAATCCCCCGTGGAGCCTGATAGGCTACAGTCCATGGGGTCGCAAAGAGTCGGACACGACTGAGCGACTTCACTTTCACTTTTCTTTATAGTCCAACTCTCACATCCATAAATGACTACTGGAAAAACCATAACTTTGACTAGATGGACCTTTGTGAGATTTATTTTAAAGGTCACCTTTTTATATGCCCTTCTGGGCTTCCCTGGTGGCTCAGACAGTAAAGAGTCTGCCTGCGGAGACCCAGGTTCAATCCCTAGGTAGGGAAGATCTCCTGGAGAAGGAAATGGCAACCCACTCCAGTATCCTTGCCTGGAAAATTCCATGGACGGAAGAGTCTGGCAGGCTACAGTCCATGGGGTCTCAAAGAGTCAGACACAACTGAGCAACTTCACTTTCTTTCTTTCTGTTCCCAAGAGCATGATCCAGAGGGATATTAAAATAATTTGGAGGTTGCCAACCACTTGTTTCGGGCTTCCCTGATGGCTCAGTGGTAAAGAATCCGTCTGCCAAGCAGGAGATGTGGATTTAATCACTGGGTTTTGGAAGATCCCCTGGAGAAGGAAATGGCAACTCGCTCCAGTACTCTTGCCTGGAAAAAAAATCCCCTGGACAGAGCAAACTGGCAGGCTACAGACCACGGGATTGCAAACAGCTGGACATGACTGAGTGGCTGAGCACACAATAAGGACTTACTTTTGTTTGACCAAGAACTCTGACATTTAGGAACAAATAAAAAGATATGAATGGTTAAAATCATGTTTTCTTCTATAAAAAAAAGTTGAAGGTTTATTAGTTACCTTCAGTGGCTTTAATTGCATGACAACCAAACATGATTGCTGGTTACGTAAAACTCCTTTCATTAAAATTGTTGTACAGAAAGGTGTTTTTGCTCATTTAAAGCTTAATCACTTACTTGACCTTTGCCATGAATTTGCTCACCAGTCTTGAGATAAATAACCTGCTTTACTCACAAAGTCACTGGTTCTAGGTAGTTAACCACCCAGGATAAAAGAACAGGACGTTTTCTGATTGTTAGAAACATTCTTTGAAAGTCTGTCTCTTTGCATGAGGCTTGGGTAAATAGTCACCTAACTGATTAAGACATGATACACACTCTCATTCTTTCATGCTTCACATTTCCATTTCTTACAACCATGCCCAGTTTACAGATGAGGAAACTGAGGTTCAAGATTAGTTCAGAGACCTGCCCTAAATCCCACAGCTACTGAGTATAGAAGCTGGGATCTGCACCGGGGCTTGCTGAGCACCTGAGGCTATGCATCTTACACCGACCCCTGCTGGCTTCCATTCCCCATGATTAAAACATGATGCGATGTGATCAGTAACCCCTGCTGAGGGAAGGAAATGATGGACCCTGGGGAAGCTGGGAGCCAAGGGAGGAGGAAAGTGAGGGCCAGGGGCTCAGTACCTGCAGCAAGGCCAGGACCCATGTGTGGCGGATGGGACAGCAGCGGAGGGAGGAGCGGGAGGCAAAGACGCCGGCCTGGTACAGCATCTGGTACCTTCGATGAGGCGCAGAGAAGGAGGAAGCCCCTCTGGTGTCTCCTCGGCAGGGCAGCCCCTCCCAACCCCAGTCATCATCAAGGGGCGCCCCCAGCCCCCTGCCGGTCCTGCCACACACCCCAACTCTTCTCACCAGCGGTACTGCTCAGCATGAGTCAGGAACGTGTTCCGGAAGAAGAGGAGTTCAAACTGCAGCAAAGAGCAGACAGAGGAGATGGACAAGGCCATGTGGGTCCCCACCTCCATCATCATTCCCACACCCCTCCTGGCAGCCCTCACTCACAAGTCCCTGGTTGATGAAATACTCAGCAAAGTAAACCAGCACCAAGGGGATGATGTAGTGCAACAGGCCCTGGAAAGTCAGGAGACATGAGCGGGAGGCGGGTGATGAACGCTGGCCGCGGGGGACACGCCACAGCTACCGTCTGTACCTTAAACACGGTCCACCTTTCCTGAAGGGAGAGGGGTGAGCCAGAGCCTGCAGGGCAGCAGGGAGAGAAGGGCAGGTGAGGTCAGCACCTTGACTCAGAAAAAGGGGTGCTGGTGCGCAGGAATCAACCAGCCAATACTACAATGTGAATGCACACAGGCCACTGGACTGTACAATTCAATATGGTTAAATGGGCAAACTTCATGGTATGGGTATTACCATGATTTAAAAAAAAGTAACCAGATAAAAGACTTTTTCATGACTCCTGTATAGCCTTTTTTTTTTTTTTTTTTGGCCACATGATTCAGCATGTGGGATCTTAATTCCCTGACCAGGGATTGAACCTGTGCCCCTTGCATTGGAAAGCAGAGTCTTAACCACTGGACCATCAGGGAGGTCCCTGTATAGCTTACAGCTTGATGGTGGTATACAGGGCCCTGCCCCCAGCCACACTGGGCCCCTCTTTCTGTTTCTTTGAACATCCAAGCTCATTCCCACCACAGGGCCTTAACACTTGCTGGTCCCTCTGCCTGGAACCTATTCACCCCAATGTACACAGAACTGACTCCTTGTCTTTCATATTTCAGCCCAATGAGATGTCCTCAAAAAGCCTTCGATGAGCACCTTCTCTAAGTAGAACCCCTCTCCTTTCCACCATGTCATTTCCGAGCACATCACTCTGTCATGCTCTTCTAATACTTATCAACAACATGTGAAAATGAGTTTCTGACCTGGTTGTTTGTTTACAAATGATACAATACGTAGTATTTGATAGTTTTTTTTTTTTGGCCGTACTGCACGGCATATGGAAACTTAGTTCCCTGACTAGGGACTGAATCCATTCCCCTTGCATTGGAAGCGCAGAGTCTGAACCACTGGACTGCCAAGGAAGTCCCAAAGATGAGTGTTTCTTGAAGAGATGAATGCGATTGCTGCTGCTGCTGCTAAGTCGCTTCAGTTGTGTCCGACTCTGTGAGACCCCATAGATGGCAGTCCACCAGGCTCCCCCGTCCCTGGGATTCTCCAGGCAAGAACACTGGAGTGGGTTGCCATTTCCTTCTCCAATGCATAAAAGTGAAAAGTGAAAGTGAAGTCGCTCGGTCATGTCCGACTCTTCTCGACCCCATGGACTGCAGCCTACCAGGCTCCTCCATCCACGGGAGTTTCCAGGCAAGAGTACTGGAGTGGGCTGCCATTTCCTTCTCCGATGAATGTGATTGGCTCTCACCATAACTGACATGCCCATCCACGTCCCCTCCAAATTCCCCACAGAGAGACTGAAACCCAGAAAGAGAAAGTGACCACCGCTCTGAGGAGCTCCTGAGTCTCCTACCCGGCTTCGACTCTGAGGCCTCATTGTTAATCAGGGGCTGCCGAGCTGCTGTGTCTGAATCCTCTTCCCCTCTGGGATCCTGAGGCCCAGGAGATGTGAGCAACAAGAAATAGCTAGAAATGGACAGAATGAAGGAAGATTGAAGAGCCTCTGTTGGGCTGTAAAGGCTGCCCCCCTCCCAGGATAGCCCCCATCATTCCTCCTCTCCTCCGAGACACCTCAAACCCGGCCAGAGAGCCTCCAACTGTGCAAAAAAGCTTCTTCCTCTGGAGCTGAAATGTATATCCTGGTTGTTTCTAATCCACAGGCCCTCGTTTTGACTCTCTGCTCACAACTAGCCTGTCAGTTCTGCCTGCTTGTTATTTTCCTAATAATCACTCTTGTTTAGTCACTAAGTCGTCTCAGACTCTGTGACACCATAGACTGCAGCCCGCCAGGCTCCTCTGTCCATGGGATTTCTCAGGCAAGGATACTGGAGTGGGTTGCCATTTCCTTCTCCAGGGGATCTTCCCCACCCAGGGATCGAACCCGAGTTTCCTGCGTTGGCAGGTGGATTCTTTAGCACTGAGCCACCAGGGAAATCCCAATAATCGCTCCAGCTTCCATTTATGATGTGCTCATCCTGTACTCTGGATGAGCACTTCAGAACTTCCCAAAGTTCGGTCACTTATGTTTTGCCTTCATGATATTCGCCATGTCCATATCCCTCCTGTATATCATATTTTTTACTCTTTCCCTTTCAATTGATTCCCTTTTTCTACATGGCCTGGTCCTAAGCAATCTTCTGTGAAATCACAGGATTGATTGACCAATGAAAATGTTTTCCTAACACACATGGAAACACACACAAAATGAACAGAATCCACCTATGGGAAAACTGAGGGTCAGAGACGTAAAGCAACTTGTCCCATGTAACACAGCTAACAAGGAGCAGGCTCCAGAATCCAAACCCAGGCCTGTCAGAGATGCCACATCCTCCCACTTGGCTGTAGGGATCTGAAGATCAGGATCACGGTCAAGTTCTCGCTCCTTGAATCCCGGCTGCTTACCTGGCCAGCAGTAGGGTGGGGATGCCCAGCATGGACAGCAGGGTGTGCTGGGGAGAGAGGCCAGCCTGGGTGAGGCCCAGGTAAGACAGCGCCCCTAGCAGCCCTGCTCCCCCAGTACCTGAGGACCAGCAGGAGATCACGGCCCTGAGAAGGAGAACACAGTAGCACTAGGCAGGACCAAAGCCAGCAGCGGGACCCCCGCCCCCCACTCCCCGCTCTGCCTGCTTACCTGGGGTAGAAGGCAGTGAGCGAGAGGAAGGTGACTTCCCCCAGACCTGAAGAGATGCTAGCCAAGACCACACCTGGGGGGGAGCAAGCATGGCAGTGGCTACAGCCAGCCTTTCCCCGACAGCCCCGATTCCCTAAGCAGGTGTGGCCGCAGCCTCCTCTGCAGCCACACGGAGGGGCTGAAAAGACATCTCCTGGGACTTCCCTGGTGATCCAGTGGTTAAGAATCTGCCTTCCAGTGTAGGGGATGTGAGTTCAATCCCTGGTCGGGGACCTAACATCCCACATGATGCCGGGCAACTAACTTCATGCTCCGCAACAAGAGAACATTGAGCCACAGCTAGAGAAGACCTCACATGCCGCAAACTAGAGAAAGCCCTCTTGCTGCAAGGAAGACCCAACGCAGCCAACAATCAAATAAATAAAAACAGCTCCCTTGGATAGGCTGGGCTCCAGATGTGAAGTGGAACCAAGCCCCTTGCTTGTACGTCCCCTCATAGGGAATGGCACCCTCCACCCACCCAGCTATCAAACCAAGAGCAAGAACTCATTCTTTTTGTTTGTTTTGGCTGGGCGCGCAGCTTGCAGGATCTTAGTTCCCCAACCAGTTTTCCAACCTGGGCCACAGCAATGAAAGCGCTGAGTCCTAACCACTGGACCACCAGGGAATTCCCAAGAATTCCCTGTCCTTGATGCCTCCTCCACCTCCATCACAAACTCTTGGTGACTGCTCATCTTGATCTCCATCTATTCAGTCCATTTTCTCCCATCTCCCCTACCTATCCCTCCAGATTGACCTCATCTCCCATCTCCTACCATGACAGTCTTAGCAGGTGTCTGAGGGTTACAAAAAATGATTTCTCTCCTCTGGGAAGTTGGGAAGACTACCCTGTCTGTTGTGGATCCTTTGAACCCCCAACTTGACATAAAACCTCCCACTCACCACACAGGCTGATCGTCACCGAATGAGAAAAGGCAACTAGGAGGAAGCTTCCTGCAGCACAGATCCCACTGGTGAGCACCCGGGGGCTGAAGGGAGGTGGGAGATGGGGATGGTCAGCTCCCCAGCCCTCCCCGCCTCCCCACTCACAGACCCCACCTGCCTTTCCTCCCACCACCCACACCCAGACCTGTAGGGCAGCAGATGAAGGCCAAGAGGAGCCAGCAATTTGATGATGAGGGTGGGAAGGATGTCAGCCAGAAGCACCGCCTGGGATCAGAGAATCAAATGAGACCCCAGACCTTCCCAGGGACAAGCCTCCCAACCCAGTGGCCAGGGAAAAGACAGAAACCCGATTAGATGGGCTACAAACACAGGTTCTGATATCACACAGGTCTGGATCCCAGTCCCAGCTCTGCCGCTCCTGAGCTATGTGTTCAGTATTCACATTCTCTGAGTTTCAGTTTATTTAGAAAATGGAGATAATTATAGAGCCTAATTCACAGGACTGTTATATGGATTCAATAAGCTAACTCCTGCTGCACACAGGAAGTGCTCAGTAGATGACAGCCTTAATGATTAGAATCATGGGCGCTGGGTTCTAAGTGGGTGGGATCTATGGACCCAAAAGAAGGGGAAGGGAAGGAGCAGATGGGTACTCACTGCTGTGGAGACAGGGTTGCAGTCAAATCGAGATGAGCTATTGTGGGAGGTGGGCGTTGGGTCTGGGTCCACCTGATGAGAGAGAAGAAAGTTTTTCACCCAGGGAGGCAGGAGGGCAGACAAACAAGGCCTGGTTCCATTCCCAGCTCTGCTCTGACTTGGAAGGATGTCCTTGGGTCATCCCTGGCCTCTTGAGAGCTCACTTTCTCTATGGGCACAATGGGGAGGGGGTTTCCACGGGAGTCTCAAATTAACGGTCGACATGCCAAAGAGGGCCCTGTAAACAGACTTTATTTGGGTAACACACTTGGGAACTTTCATTTTAAAAACCTAGGTTCCAGAAAAATTTGCTCTTGGACCAAATTCCCTGTTGGACCTGCAAGGTGGTAGCTGCTCCTCCTAGGCCTGCCTCCTCCAGCTCATGATAGACAAGAAGTTCTCAACCAAAGGTGATTATACCCTCCAGAGAACATTTGGCCATGTCTGGAGACATTCTTGGTTGTCACCAACTGGAGGGTGAGGGACATTCTATTAGTGTCCAGTGGGTAGAGGCCGGAGATGCTGTTAAACATTGTATGATGCATAGGAAAATCACCCAACAAAGAATTATCCAGCCCCAAATGTCAACAATAATGCTGGGGTTAAAAAACCATGCTTTAGACCATAGTTCCATCCAGCCAACATTTGAGTTTGCAATTGGTTTGCAAGAACCAATTGATTCTTTTCTAAAAAAAGCTTTAAATTTTATCCATTTTTGGCTGTGCTGGGTCTTCATTGTTGCAGTCTTTTCTCTAGTTGTGGCAAGTGGGGGCTACTCTCCAGTTGCAGTGGACAGGCTTCTCACTATGGTAGCCCCTCTGTTGCAGAGCAGGGGCTCTAGGGCACTCAGGATTCAGGAGCGGCAGCCCACAGGCTCCATAGTTGCGGCTCCCGGGCTCCAGAGCACAGGCTCAACGGCTGTGGCTCATGGGCTTATTTGCTCTGCGGCACGTGGGATCTTCTCAGATCAGGGACTGAACCCTTGTCTCCTGCACTGGCAGGCAGATTCTTTACCACAGAGCCACCGGGGAAGCCCATACCAATTGATTCTTAAAGGCCCTTACTGCTCTGAGGTCTGGAAACTTTAGCCATCTTGCCCCACCTCTTAGTCATCCCATTCCACGAGTGTTTCAAGTGGGTCTCTGCCCAAGGTGAGTCCCTCCTCTTCCCACAGCGACTGGTGGTGGTGGTAGAGAGGGTCACTTACATGGCTCTGATTCCCAGCTGTTCTCTGGTGACTAAGGATGTCGTGGGCAGCGCTGAGCATCACCACGTAAGAGAAGTTGTTGCAGAGGCCCAAGAGCCTGGAGTGAGCAGGACAGATTCCCCCCACCCCCAGTTTTATTGAGATACAAGTGACAAAAGAGAATAGATCATAACTTCTATTTAGGACTACAATCTATCCACCGTCCCAGCACCACACCTCCCACCTTCCCATGCCTTCTTTTTCCTCTGTCTTCAGACCACATCCCCATGGAGTGGGAGGGTTCAAAATATAGGCCTCGAGATGACAAATTTAGGTTCACATCTAATCTCCAAGACCTCTCCCAGGAAGAGAAGGAAGTCATCCTTGATGATTCTCTCCTCCAAGCTCCCACCATGACTCAGTCCCTGGGGCATTTCTCATCCACGGATCCACTGTCTCCAACTGTGGTACAGTAGAAAGATCCTGGGGGCTTGAAACCCAAAGGACTATGTTCAGGTCCCAAGTCTGCCACTTCCACTTGAGCGGCCTGAGTTGAGTCATGTGTAAAATGGGGATACAAATTTCCCTGCTGACTATCTCACAGAGTGATGTAGAGATCAAAACAAGATAACACCCTTTATGATCTATGAAGGATCTTGTTCACTTACTCTCATCTCCCACAGCTGCTGTCAGTGATGGGTAGGGAACAGGGCACAGCAATAGAATTTCATGTGTCCTTTTCACAAGCCTACGAAGTGGTACTGCTGCTCCTCCCATTTTACTGCTGAGAAACTGAGGCTCAGAGAGAGAAGCCTCACTTCCAACCCAATCTGCTACCCAAGTCCTTGATGCTTGTTGCTGCTGTTGTAAACATCACCAAGTCATGTCCGACTCTTTGTGACACCATGGACTGTAGCCTGCTTGGCTTCTCTGTCCATGGGATTTTCCAGGTAAGGATACTGGGGTGGGTTGCCATTTCCTTCTCCAGGGGATCTTCCCAACCCAGGGACTGAACCTGGTTCTCCTGCTTGGCAGGTGGATTCTGTACTGCTGAGCCACCAGGGAAGCTCCCTTGATGTTTAAATTAGTGCTAAAATTATTTCCCAAGCCTCAGTGTTTCAATGATTTCAGGAGGTAGACAGATGACTTTTTAAAGTAGTGATGCATTTATTCAAAAATGCATTAAGAAAATACTGGCTTTCCATTCAGAATAGTGACTTACAGTTTTCTTTTTAAAAATACAAGTATTTACAAATTTAAAGGCTGAGTTCATTGCAGTAAAAACAAAAAGAAAATAACCCTCCAGGTGATATGCGGAATGGACCAAAAGGTGAAAGTGAATGAGTGAAACGTGGAAAATTTACAGCGGACCTCAGGGCAAAAAAAAAAACTTCCCTGGTGGCTCAGTGGTAAAGAATCTGCCTGCCACGGCAGGAAATGTCGCTTCCACCCCTCGGTGGGAAAGATCTCCTGGAAAAGCAAATGGCAAATCACTCCAGCATTCTTGCTGGAAAATCCTGCTGGCAAAGGAGCCTGCCTGGCAGGTTACAATTCACTGGGTTGCAAAAGAATCTCGACTTAGCGACCAACACAACAAACAATAAAAATATTTTGTGAATTCAGCTCCTTTTCTGAAACTCAACTCTTCCCACCCGCTTTTTACTTATTCAGGCCACTCACCAGAAGCCCACCGCGTTCTTCCAATGGGCGCCCTGACTGTCTTGCAGCGGAGGCCGAGGTGCCGGGTCTGTCTCCTCCCCTGAAAGGGGGAGAAAAAGAGGGCATGACCCCCACCCCAGTCTCAGGTGCACGATGGTCCCACGGATATTCTCCCGGGGACGACCAGCGCCCGAGCCTGTCAGGTACGTCGCGAGGACAGAGGAAGTCAATCCCGTGAGGGTCGGCGGCTATACTCACCCTCGGAATCCGAAAGGCGCCGCGGCGAGCCCGCACAGCCTCCCATGGCATCAAGTTCTGGTAAAGTTGGCTCCAATGGGACGGATGAGGGTCTGAGACAGGTAAGAGGGATCAACGCCCCATTGCCGTCCCAGCTCCGAGTCCTCCGCTGCATTCACGCCCGGCGAGCCACGACCCTAACCCGAGGCTCCATCTCCCGCCCTCGCACGCCCTACCACCCCCGGTTATCGGACTCTGCCCCCGTCCTCTCTAAAGCAGGGGGCCCTGCAGCCTGTACCTTTAAGAGCAGCTGAACATTTCGCACCCGCACCCTTAAACAGACAGTCACGTGACCGCACCGGTGGGTCCCTCATCACGTGCTTCAAGGTCCTCACCACTTCCGGGTCTTCTCTCTGCCTTCGTTTTAGACCTTCCCAACTCCGGGGCGTAGGAGAGATAGAGGCTGGGAGAACCCGGGAACCACCGGTTTAAAACTGGTGTGGATAGGATAAGCAACAAGAGCCATGATGTTAGGTAGCAGCGCCCAAGGCCTTGAACGTCGTGCCAGCACTAGTCATGGCTACCAACGGCTTCAGCTTCTCTCACGGCCTGCAACTGCCAGAAACAAATATGGCCACACAGCTACCCAAGACTGTTTCTGGCTGACAACAAAGGCAGCCGCATCACATCATTCTTATTCCTATCTGTTGCCTTTAGATTGCTTTAGAAACTGTAAGTAAAGATAGCACCCACCTAATAAGATGTCATGAATTATCTCTTGGCAGTATCCAAGAGTTAAGAGAACTCTTTTCTTAATTTATGTTAGAACCAAGGTAGTTCAACCCTAGTTTTGCAGATGAGAAAACAAAAAAGGAAGGTTACTGATGATTGTACAACATCAGACCTAAAGGTGACTTTAGAAACTCGGCATTAAGAAATAGAGCACCAGGGACAGGGTTGCTGGCTCAGCTGGCTGCAGATTCCTGCCTGCATTAAGGGTGATTAGACCAAATGATTCTAAGGCTGGAGATTCTGAGTCTGCGATCTCATCTAGTTCCTCTCATTGAAAATTTGGAAAGTGAGGCTCTGGGAGGGAATAGAGGAAGAGGTGTAGGTTAAAATCATTTGACGTAGTCCCAAATAAGGAGCAATTATTCTCTTACCTTCCTCTAGGTGGTAAAGCAGCATCCTGTGTTTTCTTCATCACGTCCTTCCCCTGCTAATCTCTCTTGTGGGCTTCCAACAGTCAGTGCCCACCTCTCCCAGCTCTTCCTCCCCACCAGGCCTTCAGACTTGCTGTTTGAAAGGTACCCCCTATGGTATGCTTCCCAGATCACTCAACCAATGAAAAACAGGATCCTACTACCCATACTGGGCTCTAGAAATTCAGCAACATGTCATACATGGCCTCCACCTTCAAGGAACTCAAAGGAAGGTGGGAGGTAGACGTGAATAACCACAATACAAAGTGTAGCCAAGTTTCGTTTTGCAAGAATGACTACAGATGAGCAAATGGGCATTGGAGCCACCAATCCAGCTCTTTCTTCCTCTAGGGGAAGCATTAATGACCCTGAAATGAGAAACCAGAGCTCTTACCAGCCCCCTGCTCACTCCTACTCTTTGTCCCCAGGCAAAACAGGAACCACAAACCCCAGCTTCCTCTCACAGAGACGCTGTGGCTTTGAGGGGAGACGGAAATGGCCGAGGTGTAAATACAAGACCTGAGTCACTTGAGCTGCAGTTGCCCCAAACTGCCTCAGCAGACCCCAATTCTGAGATCTCCGGCTCCCACTTTTCCCTTTTGGTCTTCCTCCCTTACCCTCTAGTTCCAAATGCACATCCAAGTCCCTTATGTGATAGATACCTATTTCCCAACCTGCGCTGGAAGCAGCTGTGGGCAGGGCTTGGGGTGGGGATACGTCAGGAAGAGACAGGGGAAGAGGAAGTGTCTTGGGCAGTGGGGAAGACTGGTTCAGTGGGTGGGGACAGTCATTATCGGTTTTCTGGACACACAGAGACAGACAGGATGGATTTCCTCCGGCTACATCTCCCTGGGCTGCATCAGGCCTTGAGGGGGGCACTGGTGAGAGGGGCATAGAGATGCTGGAGACTTTCACCCTGCTCTCTAGGGCCTCACCTTCCTTTCTCCCTTTGAGTCTCTCCTCAAACCCAGATTCCTTCCCCAGGATCACGCAGCCTGTTAGCCCAATCTTCTCTGGATTTCAATCCCCCAACCCCCACAAACACATCCACAGACCTCTCATTTGGGCCCTTTCCTACTCCTTCTGCAGGTCCTGTCCTCCTCCTTCCCCCAGATCCTAGAACCCCTCTTTCTTTTCCTGAGTTCCTCTGGTCCAGGGCCCCCAGGGAAAGGGCTGGGCCTCCCCTTAATGCCTTTTATCTCCCTCTCTTTTTCCCTAGGAGTCTCTCAGCACCTTTGTTTCCTACCTTATAGGAGATGAAGTCCCCACTGTAGAGAGGAAGGAGGCATGTGCAGCTGAGGAATCGAGGGAGGTGGCTGCAGGAAGGCCCCTGGGGAAGGTGGAAGAGGAAGCCCAGGAGGCCCTGGAGGATCTTGGAGGCAGTCAAAGCAAGGAGAATGGAGGGCTGAGACAGCCTGGAGAGACTGGAAGATGCTGGGAGGAAAGCTCAGCTACACAACAGACCTGGGGTGGGGGAGAAGGCAGCTCCCGTGGGTCTCAAGCTGAGAGGCAGGACACTGAGGACTGGGAGGCAGCCAAAGCCATCAGATGCCAGGATTCAGGTGTCCCCTTGGAGACCAGAAAGAAGTCTGAGGCAGGGTCTGAGGCTGGTCAAGATAGGAGGAGCCAAGCTCTGGAGAGCCAGGAGCATGATGAGCAGGAAGTGAAGAGAGAGGAGACACCGAGAACACGGGAATGGGAGGAGGAAGAGGTCAGGGCCGCAGAGCCAGTGGTGGTGGGAGGGGTGGAGTCAGAGTGGGCCTGGCACAAGGAGCCTGAGGGGAAGGCCGGTGCTGATGGGCACAAGGTGGCAGGGGATGGCAAGGAATCAGAGCAGGTCGTAAGTGAGGCAGCCGCAGCGGAGATCCAGGGCCCTGGGGCCAAAGGGGCTGGGAGGGAAGAAGCGGTGGCAGTGGTCAGGTGTGGCCGAAGCACAAGGGCACAGGGGACCCAGGAGCCAGGGGCAGAATCTGAGGATGGGGAAGCCTTGGGCAAGGAGGAGGCTGACCTCCCAGGAGTTGAGGAGACAGAATATGGGGCAGTTCCAGGAGAAAGGATCCCAGAGGGTACTGGGAGAGTCTGGGCCCTAGAGGAGACCTCTAAGAGAGACCAGGAGGAGGAGGTGGATGAGAATAGAGAGACCGAAGCAAGCCTGTTCCCTGAACGGACCCAGGTCCTAGGAACCGGGAGAGTGGAAGAAGAAGCCAAAGGCCAGGCAGCAGGGAGGGAGGCTGAGGAAAGTCTGAGGTCAGTGGGGGAGGTAAGGGAGGGCTTTGAGGGCCAAGCAGATCAGGCTGAGGAAGAGGCCGTGGGGAGGCAAGACTCAGAGGTCAAGGCTGGTCAAGCCAGTCTCAAGGAGGTAGTACAAACAGATGAGGCTGAGGAGCAGAGGAAGGAGAGTTGCTTGGCCGCAGAGGCTGAGCTGCCCCAGAACAAAGTAGCCAATGAGGCTAAAGGGGATGTTGACTTAGAGGCAACCCCAGAGGCCAGGCCCCAGCAGTTCAATGGGGGGAGCGGGGAGGAAGAGACTCAGACCGGGGATGAAGCATTGGAGGGGGAGTGGGGTGGCCTTGAGCACAAGGTCACTGAAGGCCAAGAACCTGAGCTGATGGGAGGCCCCCAGACCACAACAGAGCAACTCGAGGAAGGGCCAGTGGGTAAAGAAGAGCTCCGGAGCATTCTAGCCCCAGGCAGAGAGGAGACAAGGAGGAGCCAGCAGGAATGTCCCAGGCACGTGGGGCATGTGAAGCCTAACAGCTCTGTGGCCGAAGCCTGGGAAAACAGAAGAAAGGATGTGGAGAGAGATGATGCCCAGGAGGAAAAAGGAGATGCTGAAGAGGGGGAGGAGGAGGCTACAAGAGGCCAGGCATCGGTGGTGGAGGCTGCAGGAGGCCGAGAGTTGGCACGGCCAGCGATCCCAGAGGCAGGTGGGGAGTGGATGAAAGCAAAGGAAGCCTGGCATGGAGCAGAGGAGGGGGAGGCCCCGGGAGCAGAGAACCAGGAGCAGGGCAGAAGGCTTGGGGCAGAAGTAGGGACCAGCCAGTTCCTGGGAGAGTTGGACACCAGAGAAACCCAGGAGGAGGAGGTAGAGGCCGCTGGGCCCTGTGGGGAGGACAGAGCCTCCAGGAGCGGCTGGAGGCTGGAGGCAGAGGCTATGAGCACCCAGAGCAGCGAGGGCCCGGAGGCAGATTCTTTGGCTGTCCAGATGGTGGAGGATAAGGCAGCTTTGGAAGGAGGGGCCCTTGGGCCTGGGGAAGGGCCCAAAAGAGAGGCTGGGGATGCCTTTGGGAGAGGCTGGGATTTGGAAGGGAGAGAGGAAGCTCACAGAGGTGCGGAGCTGGTGGAGGCTGCAGAGGGAGAGAAGAGAGAGGGGCAGGAGTTTGGCCTGGAGGGCTCAGCCGAGGAGGAGGTGCCTGGCCGAGGTAGCCAAGCAGAGGCTCCTGAGGCTGCCCTGGAGAGTGAGCCAGAGGGAGAGCCAGTGGGACTAGGGGAATCAGCAGGGGCAGAAGGAATCTGTGGGGTGGATGACTTTCCCTTGGGCTCGCAGGCGCTGAGGGCAGAGGACCTCCTGGGAGGGCAGGCACTGTGGGAAGGAGAGGCTGGGGCATGGCGAGCGAGGGAGCAGGGGCAGAGGGGTGAGGCACAGAGTGGGAACCAGCACCCTGAGGAGGGAAAAACACAAAGGCCCCTTGACGTGGAGGATGCTGGGGTGACTGGAGGCCAGAAAGCAGAGGCCGCGGAGACTGATCCAGAAGGCCTGGAGGGTGTCCAAGGCCTGGAGGGTGTCCAAGGCCAGGAGGACCAGTCAACCAATGAGGACCCTGCGGAGGCTGGGCCTGGACCACAAGGGGAGGCTGACGGGAGCCCTGGACAGGATGCTCACAGCAGGTGGGGTGAGGTGAGCGCTCCCGGTAGGGTCCAGGGCGGGACAGAGCAAAATCCCAAAGCTGTAGCTGGCCCCGTGGTACCCTGTCCCCTCTTCCCTATAGGCCCTGCTCCCCGGGTCCCGCCTGGACGTCTCTGTCTCGAGGAGCCGAGTATTCCTGTCCCGCAGCTCCTCGCAGCGCCGCTCCCGGCCCTCTTTCCGACGGACCCCGGTCCCTGAGCCACCCGAGGGGTCTCCCAGCCCTCCACCTGAGGAGGAGCCATCAGCCCCAGAGCAGAGAATCCAGCCAGAGCAGCCGCCGGAGCCAACGCCCCCCAGGCCTGAAGGGACTCCACTGCCGGCCAGGAGAAGTCCCTTGGGACAGGGGTGAGCACAGGGTGGGGTGACCCGGCTGGCCTGGGGAAGAGGCTGACAGCACCTGAAGGCCAGCTCCCCATGGCCTGTCTTCCATCTGCAGGTTTGGCCTGGCACACCCAGGCATGATGCAGGAACTGCGAGCCCGCCTGGGCCAGCCAAAGCCCCAGTGACTGGGATTTAAGGCCCCGGGAGCCAGGCGCCAAGCAAGGCTTGCTGGGACGGCTGGGTTGAACCCTGCTCAGCCTGACTTCCCCTGTCGCATTGGGCACGTCCTTTTCAAACCCCCGGGCCTGCGTGTGTCACCGTGGAGCAGACAGAACCGGTTGCCAGTGAGAACTGTGAACTTAAGGAGTCTGCCTCTCCAGTGTGGCTGATGGACCCCTGCCCTGCTGGGGTTGCCTGTCTCTGAGGGCCTGCCTTGCCTGCCTCCTAAATGTATCTCAGCTGCTCGGATGACCGAGTGAAGACAGAGACAGTTCTCCCCACAGCCTTCCCTCTTGGACAGCACTCACTCTTTGCTCTCCCCAACCCTGTCCCTGACCAGGCCCTCGGCGCTGTGGAAGAGGAACACAAACCTCTGAGGTTGAAGCCAGCCTGGAGGGAAGGGTCAGGAGGGACTGTGGAGCTCCATTTGCAATCAAAGGAAAGCATGCCCGCTGCCTGGAACTTCCAGAATGGAAGCTGAGTCCAGGAACTCTGCTGGTTACTATGGCAACCATCAGCTGAACAAACCAGAGTGGGAGAAGGTGGGCCAGAAACCCTCAAAATGGAGGAGCAGAGAGGAGTCCAGGGTGGCCAAAAGCTGCAGCCTCTGCGCCAGGGCCCCTCGGTGTCAGGCACCCCTTCTCTGGAAAGAAACCAAGGCAGAGAGAGGGTGGGAGTGCTTTATTAGACAGCATGGTGGCCTAGTCTGAGGATGACTAGCAGACCCCCAAAACAATAAATAAACCTTCATTTTTCTAAACAATAAATAAATATCTAAGAAATAAATATCTGACAAGGACTGGAGGGGCCTTAAGTTATTGGGTAGGGTTTGGGATGGGGTCGTTCGTGCCTTGTCTAAGGCAAATGAGCTGGAGGCTGTCTGATGGCCCAGACTCCAGTCCTCAAGTCCTTAATGGGTTCAGCTAAGAGGTCACTCCATCAGGGCTGGAGCTGGGCGTGGGGAACCCCAAGGCCTGGACTGAGTTCCCGGCCCGGGAGAGCAGCAGCAAGTCCCGCACGGTCCGAGACAAGACAAGTTCCAAGGAGTGTAGCAACCGGTAAGTGTAGAGAAACCGGGACCAGGATACCTGGGCAGATATCTGCAAGGGGGTGCCCAGAGCCCCTGGGAGCAGTCCTTTTTCCTCCTCATTCTCGTGCTCTTCAGGAAGGTCGAATCCTGCAGCCAGCACCTGCAAGGAGAGGCCCAGGGGGTCAGAGAATGGCCAGCCTGGGACCCCAAGTGAAACCTTATCTCTTTCTGTGCCCCATGGTATAGAGTGACATCAGAGACCACAAGGTTAAGATTTCCCTGGACAACCCCTACTTCACATCTTCCATGATGTCATGGTTTCATGTGAACTGCCTGATTCTTTTTTTGGTTCAAAAAAAAAAAAAATTGGAAGTCACAAGGCAAGATGGTGCTCACAGAGCAGGCTGTCACTCACCCAGGATTACCCTGGGGATTGGGGGTTCTGGAAGTTCCTCTCTCTCTCTCTCTCTTTTTTTTCTTTTGGTGTGGCTCAGGGTTTAAGGATGTTCCCCGACCAGGGATTGAACTTGGTCCCCAGGAATGAAAGTCTGGAGTCCTGAGAGGCTTAGTAGGAGTCTCATTAGGCCACCAGGGAACTGGAAGCTCCTCTCTCAAGAGTCATCTTAGGATCAGAAATGGGCATAAAGGTGATCTGGTTAGTTTTTATGCTGTCTTCCTTTTCTATTTTATTAAGGATAAAATTCCTATTTCCCTTTGAAATGTTCAAGAAAATCTGGTGATGTCAGAGGAAGAGAGAAAAGGGAACCTAATTGGCTGCAGGACCTGCTGATGCTAGGTGCTGTCCTAGCTTCTCTCATTTAAGACCAAGACCCCAACAGAAGGCAAAGATTCAGGGAGCAGAGCCAGGGCCTCGTTTGCCTACACATACACACTCACACACACACACACAGCATCTCCTTCCAGACACCCTATGTCTGGGCAGGGGGAGTGTTTTAAAAGGGAGCCAATGAAAAATAAAAGAAAAAGTTACCAAAAAAAAAAAAAAAAGGAGCCAGCTTAGTTGTGTGTGTTGGTCTCTGGGGGTGGAGGAGGGTGGATGGACACTCTACCTGGAAGTGGAGATGCTGCTGCAAATCTCGGAGATCCAACCTCGTGGCCTGCAGTTGCATCCTCTCCGAACTGGTCCAGAACTCCTGTCTCCCCAGCCCTCCCAACAGGGTATGGAAGGGACGAAGTGTCAGGGAGAGGAAGCAGAGTCGTTCTGGGTCCTGTGGCAGGGGAGGGAAGGCATCAGGAAAGGCCTGCAGGCCAAGGATCCACTTGCAACCCGTCTGATCTCTCTCTGGGTCCCATCCCCAACACAACTCCAGTCTCCATCCATTCCATCACCAAATCTATTCTTGGTAGAGCTTTTTTCTTTGGCCACACCATGCATGCGGGATCTTAGTTCCCCAATCAGGGAGTGAACCTACGCCCCCTGCAGTGCAAGCATGGAGTTGTAACCACTGGACCACCAGGGAAGTCCCTCCATGTCTATTCTCATCCTTAACCCCAACTCCATCCGTACTTCTTTCTTGTACTCATCACCAGTCTCTGATCTCTATCCTATCTCCTTTGCCAACCTCATTTTCAGTCTTATGCCCAGACTCATCTCTAACCCGTAACCGCATCTCCATCCTCCTGTCAGTCTCTACCCGCAGCCCCATTCCGTTCCCTCTCTACCATCCCATCCCAGCTCCATCTCCTCATTGTTTTTATTCTGTCTCCATCTTCTTTCCCATCCTTATTCCCATTCTTATCCTATCTCATCCCATTCTTATCTTATTCCATGTGTCCAGCCTCGCTGTCACCGTGTCTCCATCCCATCTCCAGCTCTACCCACCCCCATTCCAGTCCCAGCATCACCAGCAATCCTCACTCCTTCTCTGTCCCCCACTTCATTTTCACTCATCTCCGACCTCTTCCCTTTCCTAACCTCTCACCATTCTCACTCCTCATACCAACTGCATGCCTCCTCCCTACTAATCTCTATCTCCAATCCCATTCTATTCCCGTCCCGGCCTCTGTCCTTGCTCAGCTTCATTCTTACCTTCTTCCTAATGCCATTTCTTTATTCCAGCGTCATCTTTATACTCAATGACTTATCCAGCCTCATCCAGACACTCTGCTTCAATTTATCCCCAAACCCATCTTCAATTCAGTGGACTTTATCTCCATGGACCCAGACCAGCCTTACTGCCAGTTTGCCTGCCCCACCCCGCCAGTCCCCCACTCACAGAGAGGCCACGCCAGGCCTGGAAGGTCGTGGAAACGTTGGGGAGCTGCTCTCCCAGGGGCAAGAGGTCGAGGTTCACTCCTGGCAGGTGAGATTCAGCCTATGGGACAAGATCTCTAAGTGGGGGCCCAAGGGGGTTAGGGATCTTCCCATCCCCAGAGCCAGCTGCATTAGGGAAACTCACAAAGTGATGAGCCTGGACCCGAACCACAGAGAGCAACTTCTTGGCGAGATGCAGGCTGACCTTGAACTCCCTCTGCAACTCCTGCAGGCTCAGGGGGGGCCTCCCTGGGGGCCTTGGGAATCCCCAGACACCAGCTCGAGCCAGAAGCAAGAAGAGCAGCAAAAGGCTGAGCCCTGGAGAGATGGGGGAGGGGAGTGGACAAGATGAGGGGCAAGCTGGGGGAGAACTTGGGGCAAGCTGGGGGAGAACTTGGGCGAAGGAAGGAAGGGACCATGCCTTCTCTGAGCCTGTGCTACAGGCACGCACTATGTGTCATTCCACTGACCCCTCAAAACCACTAATGAGCTATTGAGACACCATATGGCATCTTTTGTGGGCTTCCCATGTGGCGCAAGTGGTAATAACCGCCTGCCAATGCAGGAGACGTGAGAGACTCGCATTCATTCCCTGGGTTGGGAAGATCCCCTGGAGGAGGGCATGGCAACCCACTCCAGTATTTCTGCCTGCAGAATCCCACGGACAGAGGAGCCTGATGGGCCGCAGCCCATAGCATCGCACAGAGTCGGACACAACTGAAGTGACTTGGCACGCATGCACGCACGCATGCCTCTCTGTACAATGAAAGGAAAATGCCCCTTCCCCAGGAACACACAGCCTGGCGCAGAGTGCCCACTTTTGAAGCAAATCTCGGGCTGCATCTGGATCGCCACTAACTCCCTTGGCCAAGTGTCTTCCTCAGTGCACAAACTGCACAAGGGTGTGAGGCAGGCTGGGTGCTATTATTCTCCCTATTTTGCGGATGGGGAAAGTGAGGCTCAGGGAGGGTGACCTGCCACAGGGTGAGTGGACCAGGACTGGCATCCAGATTGGCCCAAATGCAGAGCCTGAGTGCTTCCTCCAGGGACCTCAGAGGAAGGCCACCACCTCCACCACAGTGGGCACAGTCTATTCTGCCAATGATTCCCCAGGCTTAGACAGGTGGCTTGGATGGCCTGAACCAGAACCCCAGGGGAGGGCTGGTGATGCTGAAGGCTCTATCCCAGGGAGTCAGAAGGACAGATGGGTCCAGCCTCCCCCAAGGCAGGTAGATCACTCTGCAGTGTGGGAGAATCAGGGGTCCCAGGAGAGGGAGGAGGGCCTGGAATGGGAGGCAGCAGCCCTGTTTCTCAATTGGGTTCTTCCCTTGGGCAAGCCACCTCTGATCTCTATGCCTTGGGCTCCCATCTGTAAAATGGAGGATCAGATGGGCTGATCTCTGCAAGTGCCTCCCGCCCTGCATTTCCTGGAAAGAAGGAAGAGGGGCAGTGGGGCTGGAGCTCTGGGAAGAGGGCAGTTTCTTCTTCAGGGAGAGGAAATCTAGCAATCCCTAGGCAGTTGCACAACTCTACTCGAAACCCAAAGCAAAACTGCTTACTAAGTCGAAGTCTATTCTTGACTCCCTCTTCTCTCCCTGCCTCTTTCCTATCTGTTCTCTATCTTCAAACCCTGAGCTCTGCTCCTTGAAATGTCGTCTCAGTAAAGACTAAGGGGAACTTCTGGGTGCTTCCACTACCCCCCTGGACTTCCAGAGATGGTGGGTCTTGTCTCTAATCTCCAGCATTCAGGCTCCGTAGCTTGGGGGCCACTCTGACACCCTGGAGACTTAAGACAGAGTGAGGTCCTTTCTAGTTCCATATATTGCCCACCCAGAACTGAGCTGTGCCATTTCCTGCTGACCCCCTGTTTTTTGCTTGGACTCTGGAGCCCCCAGACCCTTCCCGTGGCTTCTCCTTCCCCTCTGCAGCCAATCCTGGGGGTTTGGACCTGGTCTTTGAGGGTTCTGTCCCCATCTTCCAGCCCTTGGTCTCTACCCTGACCCTGCCATTGGCTCCTCTGCCTGTAGCTCTGGTTCCACCTCTGAGTCCTTCAATCACCCACTGGAGCTTAAGCTACCTTCCAAGCTTCAAACTCCACACCCTTGACCCAGTAAGGCTGCTGACTCCTTGGCCCCAGTCCCCTGCTCCTTCTGTCCTTCCTCTAGCCAGCCCCAGTTCTCAGCCAAGCTGACTGAGCAGGGGCTCATTCATCCCAAATAAATGCTTAGTTTATCTGCCTGGCCCTGATCCTGGTCAAACTGCCTGCCCAGTTTTCCCCGTTCATGCCAGTCAGGTCTTCCCATCCTCAGCCCAGCTCTCACCAAATATCCTCCCTTCTACTCCTGTCCCCTCATTCATGCTAGCCAACCTGCCCCACCCTCTGCCCAGCCCCAGCCTCTGCCTCAGCCCTTCTCCCCAAGTTATTCCTATCTCATTCCCATCCTACCGCCAGCTGTGTCCTATATCCGTGTGTGTGTGTGTGTGTGTGTGTGTGTGTGTGTGTTACTTGCTCAGCCTCTTTCCTTAGTCTTGGCCACATTGTAGCCCCTCAGCCTTTGGCCCCCATCCACAGTGGTCAAGTTCACCCCTCCTCTGCCCAGTCTCAGCCAAACCCCCACCCCTCTGCCCCCAACCCTGGCCTCAAACTCACGCCAGCCAAGGTCGCCTGCCGTCTGGCCCATGGCGGGGCCCAGCCTCCTTGGACAGCCATCTCCCAGGCAGGGGGAGTCTTATACTGGGGGCTGCACCCAGTTTCACTTTCCGTCCCGCTTCTACTTTCGGCTTTGTGTTCACCGAGTCTTCCCTCATCACCACCCCTTGCTAAAATGAGGAAATGTAATTTCCCTTCCCAGAGAGGGTGGGAGGTGCAGTGAGGGTGGCGGGAAGCTGGGGTTTCGGTCAATCTCAGCTCCTGACTCCCTGCTGCACTCTACAGTCCAGCCATCCCCTTACTTCCCCACTCTTGGGTGAGCCGCCCCACTCTGCTTGCTAGTAGGTCCCAGAGACTCCAGCCCCTCTCCCGTTTCTCCTCTTTGTCACCATCATCCCAGTGCCATCACAGTCCATTGTCCTTCCAAAGATGGATGGCCAGGTAAGGGGATTGCCCATTAGAGGGGACTTGGGGTTTTGAGTCATCCTTATGCTCTGCTGGTTTACCAGATGGCTGAGGGAGGGAGTGCCAGGGAGGTCAGGGTTCAGTGGGCGGCCGGGATGGGGCTTTGTGGGAGGCGGTAGGGTCTCAGTCTGGGCAGAGTCAAGCTTTCAGTCTGTAGTCAGGGTCAGGGTGGGATGAGATCAGGTTCATTCAGGGCCAAGCTCAGACTTTAGCCAGGATCAGATCTAGGATTAGCACTCAGGGCTTGGTCTAGAGCCAGACTCGAAACTTCATCTGAGGTCAACGCCCTGGCTCTGCCTGTGTTTGGGGTCAGAGCTATCAATGATGTGGGGCCCCTGTGTGGAACCAGTTAAGGTTGGGCTCAGAGCTCAGACCAGACCGGGCACAAACTTCAGTCTGCGGCCAACATCCCAACCGCTTGGGTGACTCAGGTCAGGGCTCAGGCTTGGGCCGAGTTAAGAGCTCAGTGGATGAGCAGAGTCAGGGCTCAGCCCATGCCCAGGTTGGGGTTCTGTGAGGTCAGGATCAGGGCTCGGCCAGGTCCCCACATTGCTCTGGTGTTTCTGCTCTGTAGATGGCTGTCAGGGCTGGTTACAGATCTCCCTTCCAGCGCTGCCCTGCCCTCAGGCCCACCCTGGATTTCCCATCTTCAAGGAGAAGATGGGGTTTCTTGGTCTTCCCCCAAGCCCACTGCTGCCACTTTCCTTTTAGGACCCATGGGGTTTCCCTGCTGAGCCCTGGGGGTGTTACAGAAACCAAAGGGGCTTCCCCTTCCTATACCCTGCCTCCCCAGCTGTGCCCATGCGCAGGGCCACCAGGGACCAACTCCCAGGGAAGTATCAGCACTGGCCAAGGAACCATGCAGAAGGGCACTGGAGAAGGAAAAGGAAGAGCGGCTGGCACCTGCCTATCCCGGACCAGTTTCCTTTGCAGCGCCCCCCAGTGGTGGCAGCCCTTTCCCCCACATCCCAGGCAACTGATACTCCTCCCTGTCAGGTCCCATCCATCCTGAGACTGATGCTGACAAGGCCCTGGCTGGTCTTCCTCACATCCCCGAGCCCTGCTGTTGTCCTGGAGGCATGGACACTCTGCCCCTTCCCCGACCACAGCCACTCCTGACTCTTTGCCATCACCCAGAGCCGCTTTACCTTTCAAACCTCGAACCCCACCTTCCACTCTCTGACCACAACCTCCTGACCTTCCCAGCCGTCTCAGTGTTCCCTGGAACCTCCCGGCCTTTGCTGCTTCTCGACTCCTCCAGCCTCACATCTCCCTCCAGCCCTCGTCTTGCTCCACCAATTGCTTCTTTGCCTTTGCACAGGCGGGTCTCTCAGCCTAGAATGCCCTCACTGCCTTCTCTGGAGTTCCCTTTCCCCAGCCTTTTCTGTACCCAGACCCCTCAGCATGGGCTTTCTTCCCTGAATGGCTCATCCCTTCCTGCCATGAATCTTGCCTCCAGCGGACATCTCACATTTTTTTGTCTTGCCCACTCTATCCACACTCATACCTCTCTAGTCATACTGGCCTCCTCCTGGCTCTTAGAACATCCTGCCTCAGGACCTTTGCACTTGCTGTTCTGCTTCATGTGTGCAAAGCTCACTCTCTCCTTACTACTGTGCACAAATGTCTCCTTCACAAATAAGATCTTCACTGACTACCCTGAGAAAAGGTGACCCTGCCCCTGGAACTCTCTGTTCCCTTCCCTGTACTATTTTTCTGCATAGCACTTTAGATATCAAGTGTTTTTAGATATTGAACATTTTCTCTCTCTCTCTTTTTTTTGTTCTGTCTCTAGGCACTAGAATATGGGTTCCACAAGGATGGGAATTTTTGCCTGTTTTATGCACTGATGCATCCTCAGTAGCTAACAAGAGCATGTTCTCAATAAATCATTGAACCAATCTGTCTTCTCCCAACAAGTGTCTAATCCAGGTTTTGCTTATGGCTGGTGAGCTGTAAACTGCCAAGATGAAACAGAAAGTTTGGGACCAGCAAAGCCCTGAGGTCTCACAACCAGCTTTCTCCCAGTCTGACCAAGGTTTCAGCCAGGTGCTGAGTGGGTAAGGAAGCACCCGGGCTGCTGAGCACTGGCCCTAGGAGAAATCTTAGTAGATTCTTGGCAAAAAGCCAGAGGGCCAGTGAAGGCTGTGCCAGCCTCTGCCCACATCCTTGAAGGATGGGCCTGAGTCTACCACCTGGGCCTCAGCTTCCACAGGTAGATCTTGGCTGGTGGGTTGAGGCTTGGGCTGGGGCCAGCAGGAAATGGAAGGGATGTGGTGAGGGGTAACAACTGCTGGAAAGAGCTCTAGACTCTGGTGTGCAGTGAACCCTCCTGGTGACCTCAGGTGAGTCACTAGCCTGCTCTGGACCTCAGTTTCCTCACTGAAGAGTGATAACAATTTTCAAATGCTGCCATGATGATTACATAGAGAAATTAAAACCCAGATGATTAAAAAACAGAGAGAGAGAAAGGAACCATCTGCCAATTTTTCTGATTATTTTCCAAGCCCTGTTACAGCTCTGACCATGTGGGGCACTCCATGGGGTTGCATGGGAATCCTGAGTTCAGGAAGCAGAAGTTAGAAGCCTCAGATGTGACATCAGGACAGAATCAGGGCGGGGAAATCTTGTTCAAGGTTACAGAGCAGATCAGTGGCAGAATGAAGACTGGAACTCAATTCCCTCGTTTTCAGCCTGGGCTGGCCAGGGGAATCCCTGGGCCCCATGATGTCAGCTTCGAGGTTTGGAACTAACCCCCTGGTGAAACCAAGATGGCCTTCAGTGAAGGCAGGAAGACTGAGGGGGGAGGTAAGGCCAAGTTGGAGCTGGGGTCACACTGCCAACTCCAAAACGCAAGTGATAAGACCCAGAGGCTAGGCACAGCACCCATCAGCCCTAGCAAGATGAGAGGTGAATAAAGTCCTACATCCCAGCCCTGATCATTGCACTCCTTGTACGCATGCGCCTTACTCCTCGCCACATCTATGGTTTCTTCTGCAGTGTCTCGGGAGTAAAAGAACTTGCCTGCCAATGCAGGAGACGCAGGGGATGTGGGTTTGATCCGTGGGTCGGGAAGATCCCCTGGAGGATGAAATGGCAACCCATTCCAGTATTCTTGCCAGGATAATCCCATAGACAGAGGAGCCTGGCGGGTTACAGTCCTTGGAGTTGCAAAGAGCTGGATACAACTGGAGTCCCAGCGTCCTGCCCTGTGCTCAAGGCAGCAGTGAGGCAGCTTGGGTGCCACGCCCCCCCCCCGACCTTGGGGGTGGGGCAGGGGAAGTCTAGCAAGAAAAAAAGGCTTCTCACCCTCAGTCCCTCCTTTTTTTCTCCCATAGCGGGTCACTCTCTAGGTCACAGCAGGCACATGGGGAGAGCTGAGAGAAAGGGGGTGCAGGGGCCACCTTGCCATCCGCAAGGCGTTCATCGCTGGACATTCTATGAAAATGACATATGAATACAGGGGCAGGAAGATTGCACTTCACGGAATGTGAGGAGGTGGGAAAGCCAGCTCTGTTGAGTGCCAGGAAGGAAGAGTTTGAAGCCCAAGAGTCAGGGCTGCAGAGAAAAAACACCAGCCTGGGGGTGAAAAGTCCCAACGCAAGTCCCTGCTCCTCTCTGCCCAAACATGCTGGGCTTCAGTTTCCCCATCGGGAACACGAGGCCCACCATCCCAGCCCTGCCTACCTCTCAGCCCAAATGAGAAGGCAAAATTAGGAAGGCAGAGGGTTTCAAGCCTCAGGACTCCACTGGGGAGTCAGACAGACCTTTTGCAGCTCCAAGAGTTTCCAGGGTGACCTTGGACCAAGGCAGGAAACCTCCCTGTGCTTGGTTCCTTTACCAAGTGGGGACGCTACTCCTGCCAGCCAGCTGTGACAGCAGTGACGATTATAGACATAAATGCCTGGCACTGCCGCTGAGCAGCTGTGTTGTCTTAAGCAAGTTAGGTAACCTCTCTGTGCCTAGGTTCATCATCTCTAATGTGAGGAAAGGGGACTTCGCTGGTGGTCCAGTGGTTAAGAATCTGCCTTCCAATGCAGGGGACGTCGGTTCAATTCCTGCTCAGGAAACTGAGATCCCACATGTCTCGGGGCAACTAGAGAAGCACGAACTCCACTGCTACTGAGCCACAAGCTCTAGAGCCTCTGCCCCCCAGGAGAAGCCCGCCCACTGCCGGGAGAAGCCCTTGTGCAGCAGCAGGAGAAGGCCATGTGGCAACTCGAAATAGCCCGCACCACAGCAAAGACCCAGCGCAGCCCAGAGGAAAACAAAATGAGGAAAATAATCCAAAGTCATAAGACTATTTAGAGGATTCAATGAGCTATTGTTTGCAAAGTGCTTAGAAGGGGGATTGGCACATAGTAAAGCTGTAAATTTTAGCTCTTTGTAGTTGGAGAAGGAAATGGCAACCCACTCCAGTGTTCTTGCCTGGAGAATCCCAGGGACAGGGGAGCCTGGTGGGCTGCCGTCTATGGGGTCGCACAGAGTCGGACACGATTGAAGTGACTTAGCAGCAGCAGCAGCAGTAGTATAAGGCCTGCTCCACAAGCTCTTAGGAAACGCTGCTGCTGCTGCTAAGTCACTCAGTCATGTCTGACTCTGTGCGACCCCAACGCTAGATGTCATTAATAAATACTCTGAGATGGGTATTATCAATGGGCAAAGAAAGGCTAAAGAGTTGCATGAAAAGAGTGAGGAAGAGGGCTCCCCTGGTGGCTCAGTGGTTAAGGAATTCACCTGCCAGTGCAGGAGACGTAGGTTCGATCCTTGGTCTGGGAAAATCCCACATGTCTTGGAGCAGCTGAACCTGTGCACCGCAACGGCTGAGCCTGTACTCCAGAGCCTGGGAACCGCAACTGTTGAGCCCATGTGCCGCAACTACTGAAGCCCAGGCACCTAGAGTCCATGCTCCACAACTAGAGAAGCCACCACAACCAGAAGCCTGCACACCGCAACCAAGAGCAGTCCCTGCTCGCTGCAACTAGAGAAAAGCCTGTACAGTGATGGAGATCCAGCACACAGCCAAAAACAAATAAATAAAATAAAATATATAAAAAATGGAGAGCGAGTGAGGAAGGAACAGAAGAGGCTGCAGTTAGAGCTTGGGACGTTCAGACAGGTTTGGAGTGCAAATGGGGGTCCCCAGGCCAAAGGAGCCTGGTAACAGAGACGTGCCTCTCTGGAGCACAGTCTGGGCCTGAAGCAGAGGTGTCTGGGAGACAGCCCTCCAAGCAGGCCCTATCTGCGCACCACTGGTTGGGACTCACTTCCTAGCTTGGGTGAGGTTTCATCAAGCCTCCCTAAGAAGAGAACTTGGGATGAAGACTGACTCTGGGCTGAGCCCTGGGCCAGGCCCTGCTAAGTGTCTGAGAGAGACAGCGGGCCCTGGGGTAGCACCAGGTCGTCCAGCAGCCCTACCCTCTGAGGTTGACCCTAGGCCCCATGCCAACCCCGGGCCCCTCAGCTGGCAGTTGCCATGAGGTCTATCCCACCCCTGACTGCTGTGTCTGTTACTTAATCCAAGAGCACTGCACTTGGAGCCCCTTGGTGAGTGGACAGTTCACTTCCCAGAAATGGGACACACTCACAGTTTATAAATTTATAAATATATATTTAATGTATTTTTGGCTGCACTGGGTGTTTGTTGCTGCACTCAGGCTTTCTCTAGTTGTGATCAGGAGCTACTCTCTAGTTGAGATGCGAGGGCTTCTCATTGCAGTGGTTTCTCTTGTCTCAAAGCACAGGCTCTAGGCATGTGGGCTCAGTGGTTGTGGCGCACGAGCTTAGTTGCCCCACAGCATGTGGGATCTTCCCAGGCTGAGGATAGAACCCATGTTCCCTGCATTAGCAGGTGGATTCTCAATCACTGGACCACCAGGGAAGCACCTAATCAAGACTATGTCTGATGCATTGATTCGTGAATATTACAGAATATTACAGGCACCTACTTAGTGCCAGGTACTGGCTCTGAAGCAGAGGAACCAGAGGACACTGATGCTAAGGCGCAGTGTTTGAGAACCTAGAATGCCACACCCAAGCAGAGAGGGTTAACTACTGGATCACAATGGAAGTCCCACACCAGGGTTCAGTAGTTGCGGCTCTCAGGCTCTAGAGCACAGGTTCAAAAGTTGTGGCACATGGGCTTAGTTGCTCTGAGGCATGTGAGATGTTGCTGAATCAGAGATTAAACCTGTGTCTCCTGCATTGAAAGGCAGATTCTCTACTATTGAGGCACCAGGGAAGACACAAGGCATTTTAAATTGCACAGAAATGAAAGTGTTAGTTGGTCAGTCGTGTCTGACTCTTTGTGGTGACCCCTTGGACTGTAGCCCACCAGGCTCCTCTCTCCATGGAATTCTCCAGGCAGGAATATTGGAGTGGACCATTCCCTTCTCCAGGGGTCTTCCCAACCCAGGGATCAAACGTGGGTCTCCTGCATTGCAGGTGAATTCTTTACTGTCTGATCCACCAGGGACAAGCCACACTGAAATTCATGGTGTTTTTTTTTTTTTCTCTTGTTTGTCTGCTCCTCACTATAAGTTCCAAAAGGGAAGAGCTCATTGGCCACTGTATCTGTAGCTTTTTGAATATTCCCTGGCTCAGGAAATATCTGCTGAAGGAATAAATAATTGTTTCCTTAAGCAGTTAACAACTGTCCCAACTGTTCTCCGAAAGAGAGATAACAGAGCTGGTGCAAACATTTCACAAAGTGCTTAATTTTATAAATCCAGTGTTTTGCTAAAGTTGGAAGGAGAATGTGTTCATTCAAGAGGACAGAACAAGATGTGAGGCGTCTTCTGATTCCTCAGCGTGGGTGTGTGCTAAGTCAGTGCTCAGTCATGTCCAACTCTTTGTGACCCCATGGACTGTAGCCCACCAGGCTCCTCGGTCCATGGGATTCTCCAGGCAAGGATACTGGAGTGGGTTGCTGTGCCCTCCTCCAGGGGATCTTCCCCACCCGGGGATCAAATCCATGTCTCCCAGTCTCCTGCATTGGCAGGCAATTTCTTTACCATAGCGCCGCCACAGTATCAGCTGCTTTTGTTCTTGGAGAAGCAAAAAGAACCTTGTTTTACAAAGAAAAGAAAGTGCTTCTGGTTGGCAGAGAGCGGGATTCCAGGTCCAGCCTCTGGGGAGCAGTTTCCTCTGTCCAGGCTGGCTGCTTACACAGGGCCTCGGGGGAGTGAGGTGCTCTTGCTTCTTAGCTTGCTCCCCCTGGGCTCCCTGAAGACCACAGAACTCTCTAGAAAGCTTGGGTGTGGGTGTTAGCACAGCTGGTCTCCTCCTGGCTCAGCCCGTGACAGTTGGTGAACGAACCCATGACCCAGATCTTTTCCCTCCCACAGGACTTTGGTAAATATTCACTATGATAATAAAAGTCACTGCGATTATAGACATTTTTTTTTCTACAAACCCAGGTGGAGTTTTCTTCCTCTTCTTTTTATGCTCATCCCATCACTGTTTAATCACTGTGGACTTCCATGGCTACAGGAAAGGGATGTCATTGAAGTTTCCTTTTTACTTCAACAGCCTTAGGAGACTCCTGGTGGAACCCTGGTGGCTCAGATGGTAAAGAATCTGCCTGCAATGCAAGGATACCCAGGTTCGATCCCAGAATCGGGAAGATCCCCTGGAGAAGAGAATGACAATCCACTCTTTTCCCCTGAAGAATCCCACAGACAGAGGAGCCTTGCGGGCTGCAGTCCATGGGATCGCAGAGTCAGACATGACTGAGAGACTAACACAGGGGACTCAAGGCACAGAGAATCATGAGGACACAAGAGAAAGGTGGATGGGGTGGGGAGTAGGCAAATTTTAAAATACTTCCCTGGTGGTCCAGTGATTAAGAACCCACCTTCCAATGCAGGGGATACGGGTTTGATCCCTGATCAGGGAACTGAGATCTGCTATGCCATGGGGCAACTAAGCCCACATAGCTAGAGAACCCTGTGTGCCACAGTGAAGACCCAGCACAGCCAAAAATAACATAAAATACTCCCCAAGTTAAGAAAGAAGGAGGCAATTTGGAAAGGACAGAGGGAGATCTTAGAACAGACATGTCCTTGAGAAAGGATTCCTCTGACCAGACTGTTCTGAAGAGTTCGGTGAGATCGGAGGTATGGAAAGAACTGTACCCCGTTTTCCAGGTGGACAGACCCCAGCAGTGCCCCTGCACCCCAGTGTGACACAAGGCTGCGGGAGGTGGTCCAGAGAACACAGCAAGAGCAGGTGCTGTGTGGCTGATGGCAAAGAACAGAAAGGACAGGAAGGCAGAGGGGGGACGTCTTGGCAGATTCCAATGTACCCAGGGGATGTCAAGGCCAAGAGGATTCATGCCGCCTCTTAACTCTGCTCCTGGGGAGCCCTGGGAAAAGGAGTGGGAAAAATGGCAAACTGACCCCTTCAAACACCTGCCGCCCAGCAGAAAAGGAACAGGAAATATCAATTCAGATCTCATTTCTTGCACACCTGAGCTATGTTGGCTGTACCCTTGTTTTAATAGCTCACTCACTTGATGTTTACTATGTATTTTACATTAACCCAGTCATGGCCATAATGCTAGGATGAATGTTCTCAGCACTCTTACTCCCCATATGGGGAAATGGAGGCATAGAAAGGTCAAATAACTGGACCAAGATTAGACAGAGATGGTGAGCGAGCTGGGACTTGGACCCACAGTCTGGGCCCGGAGCCCATGCTGTCAGCTGTCACTCTGCTGCCTTCTTAAGATCTTTTTTGGGTACCCTATGAAGTGCTTGAAAAACAATTTCCTTGCATCCTCAAACCATTTCAGGAGGTGGGTATTCCCTGGGCGGTCCAGTGGTTAGAACTCCATGCTTTCACTGCTTTTGTTCCCAACGGCCAGGGTTCAGTCCCTGGTCAGGGAACTAAGGTCTCTCAAGCAGCAAAAGAAAAAACAACAATAAAGGCACAATTCTGGTGAATTCCTGGTAATCCAGCGGTTAAGACTCCATGCTTCCACTGCAGGGGCCACGGGTTCCATCCCTGGTCGGGGAACTAGGATCCCAAACCCCTCAAGGCTTGGCCAAAAATAAATCAAACAAACAAACAAACAAAACACACCACACCATTCTGGGAGGTGAATGTTTGCAGTCAAGAAAATTAAGATACAGGGTAAATAATAACTTGTCCCAGGTCACAGCCAAGTTTGCAGGCAGGATCTGGAATGGATCTGGGGAAGCTCTAAGTAAGGCTGGTCTAACAACAAACCATCCCCAAACATAATGGTATCAAGCAGCTATTTGGTTATGCACCCAGATATTCTGCGGATCAGGAGCTGGAGGTAGCTTGTCTCTACTGCACTATATCTCAGGCCTCATCTGAGAAGATTCAGTTGCTGAAGATGACCCTACCCTCTGTAGGCTCCCTTCACTCACATGTCTGGAGGCCGGAGATGGCTTTCAGCTGGGACTTCCGCCGCACCAGAAGTCAAACCACTAATAACACGTGACTTTCTATGTTGACTTTCACGTGGGCTATCTTGAACTTCCTCACAACAGGGTGGCTGGGGTCCAAAAACCACCAACAAGGTACAAGCACTTGGTGTTTCAGGAAATACCACTTCCGCCACGGTCCATCAGTCAAAGCGGTCGCATAGGTCCTCGTGTGTTCGTAAGAAAAAGAGTCCCATATCCCCCAGTTGATGGAGGGAGCATCAAGGCCGTACTGTCAGGAGAGCTTGTGGGGTGGGATCTTGCTGTGATCATCTTTGGTAAATACAGTTCTCAAACTTCACCGCACGTTTGAATCACTTTTTTAAAAAATTGAGGTAGAGTTTACAATTGGAGAAGGAAATGGCAACCCACTCCAGTGTTCTTGCCTGGAGAATCCCAGGGACCGGGGAGCCTGGTGGGCTGCCGTCTCTGGGGTCGCATAGAGTCGGACACGACTGAAGCGACTTAGCAGCAGCAGCAGCAGAGTTTACAACGTTCTGTTAGTTTCTGCGTACAACAAAGTGAATAGGCCCTACGTATACATATATCCCCTCCATCTTGAACCTCTCTCTCCACCTTCATCATACCCATCTAGGTCCTCACAGCATGGAGCTGAGCTCCCTGTGCCATACATCTCAGGGAAGGACTGAGAGACTGGAATTGACATAAAGACACTGCTGTGTGTAAAACATAGCAGTGTCTTTATGTCAATTCCAGTCTCTCAGTCCTTCCCACCTCCTCTTTCCCCCGATCCGTCTCCACACATTCATTCTCTACGTCTGCATATTTATTCCTGCCCTGCTAATAGGTTCATCTGCACCATTTTTCTAGATTCCACATTTATGCATTAGTAGGTCATATTTGTTTTTCTCTTTCTGACTCAGTTTTCAAAGTCCCAATGCCCAAGCTGCACTCCAGGCCAATGAAATCAGAATCTCTGGGAGAGAGAGCCAGGAATCAGTATTTTCTTCCGTTTCCTGGTGATTACAATGAGGCTGTCTCCCATGTACGCAAAGTTCCTGGCACAGTGTCTGACTCGTGAACAACTGATATTTTCCCCCCAAGTGTGGACACTTATGACTCAACACACAAAGTTGTCAGGTGGACTTAAAATTATGGTTAGGTATTTCTTTTTACAGTTATTTTCTAACTATGACAGTGATTGTGGGCTTCCATTTTTGAAAATTACGTAGCTTCCTTTCATATATATTTGAGTAAAAAAGTAAGAAGGTGTAGCTTGAATGCTTATAAGGCAGAAATCACAAAACTGAAAGGTAAAGCTGGGAAAACCCTGAGACAGTTCATCAATAACGGTATCTAGGACTAGGACTGTTATTATTATTAATAGAACCACTTTAAAAAATTGCTACTTGAGGGACTTCCCTGGCAGTCCAGTGCTTAAGAGTCAACATTCACAATGCAGAGGGCCCGTGTTCCAGCCTTGGTCAGGAAATTAGATCTCCCATGCCTCAACTAAAAAAGATCCCACAAGCCACAACTAAGACCCAGCGTAGCCAAATAAATGTTTAAAATAATTAATTTTTTAAAAGTGGACCTTCCTTGGTGGTCTAGTGGTTAGGAATCTGCCTGTCAATGCAGCGGACACAGGTTCAATCCCTAGTCCAGGAAGATCCCACATGCTGCGGGGCAACTAAGCATGAGTACGGCAACTACTAAAGCCTCTGCATCCTAAAGCCTGTGCTCCGCTGCAGGAGGAGACACTGCAATGAGAAGCCGCATACTACAACTAGAGCAAGGCTGCTCACAGCAACAAAGACCCAGAGCAGCCAAAAATAAAAATTAAAAAAAAAAAAAACAAACTTTAAAGTGTTCATTTAAAATCAACTTCGCGTGATCCTGATTTTAAAATATATATATATCTGAGTGCTGGCCTTTTGAGAAAGGAGTGGACAGACAAGGACAAGTAAATACAGAGCCCCATGGCCTCTTTCCAGATTCTCTGCAAGGAGCTGGGAATCCTTTGAAGTGTGGCAACCTACCTGGAAATTTCCATAAGCCCCTGAGGAAGAAAGAGAGGTCAGTCAACTCTCCAGTTCTCAGAAGGAACCCAAGAAACTGGGGAAACAGGTATTACATACAAGCAGGAGAAGATGAAGAAAGGAGTGGAAGGGAAGAGGGAGGTTCTGGAGGGTTCTTGTCCTGATTGGATCCCCTGTGCGTTTAAGCCAGTTCCACCCTCCTGCACTCCCCCCAGGCCTTGATTTCCCCTTCGAGAAAGGGAAAAGAGTGGGGCTCCTTAACTCTGCACATCCTATAAGTCCAAGAATTATCCGGTTCCTGGAACCTCCCAAGCAAAGGCTATGCCAGGGAAGGGTGGGACCAGGAGTCGTGTGAGGGGTCGTGTGTGGGGCCTCCTGGCAAGCGTGGATCAAAGGATCCATTACCTGGGGAGTGACCACACCCAGTGAGACCCAACCCTGTTTTCTCCTGTGAAGACACAACCCTATTTTCACACAGCCTATTTTCTCCTTTGAAGCTGAAAGAAGACAGGATAGTCTCAGCAATTGACAGAGGAAGGAAACAGGCTCAGACCCAAGTAAATTGACCAGAAATTAACTAGCATCTAGGATTCCTCATGGTCAGTTCTTCTCAGGCATGTAGTCACAAACAGAAAACCTGCCTTTGAAAATCAGACAGACCTGATTTAAAAGTCTCAGCTTCTGCAGGTTGTGCCTGTGTGACTTTGATGAAGTTACTTCTCTTTTACAGAAACTTTGGTTTTCTGGTCTGTAAAATGGGATCAGTAATACTCTACCTGGCTTCCAGGTGGCTCAGTGGTAAAGAATGTGCCTGCCAATGCAGGAGACACAGGCGATGCAGGTTTGATCTCTGGGTCAGGAAGACCCCCTGGAGGAGGAAATGGCAACCCACAACAGTAGTACTGCCTGGAAAATCCCATGGACAGAGAAGCCTGGTAGGGTACAGTCCACAGGATTGCAGAGTTGAATGTGTGTAAGCAACTGAGCACATAATACTATGCCTACTGAGTTATTGTGAGGATTAAGTGGGGCAGTACCTATAAAACAAGTGCCATGAGAATAGTATCCCAATGCATGGGAGCTGTTGCTATGCTCTTATCAAGCTGACGCATCAGATCTATCCTAGGCAGAGAGCTACTGCCTAGTGCTGCTCCTGCCATTTGACTCCTGAGTCCAAGAGATGACACCGACCGTAAGGCTTGGTTCCAATCCTACCAGGGTCCTGTTTGTCCCTCCTCCCAGGCCATACCTTCAACCAAGTCCTGGTAATATAGTAGGCATCCAATAAGTATTAAATGAATGAATAAATAATCTGTTGTGGAAAGAGGGGTTTGAAGGGAAATCTGAAGGAGCTAAATGTCAAAATGACTGAGATTCTGGGCACAGGCTTACTTGCCTTGGAGGCAAGGAGTCAGGTGGTGGAGGGCAAATAGGAGAAGACTTTGAAGAGCTGAGCCTTGCAGGATTAGTGAGAATAAAAGCATCTCAGATAGAAGGGACCAGAAAACAGAAGCTTGCTCAAGGGGCAGGTAGGAGAGTCAGATTTCAGCTCACATTAAGGAATAACTCTGGGGGCTTCCCTGGCAGGCCAGCAGTTGACTCTGTGCTTCCAAAGCAGGGGGTGCTGGCTCCATCCCTAGTTGGGGACAAGATTGGACTAGATGCCTTTTTAAAAGGATTTATTTGGCTGCGGCACATAGGATCTTCACGTGGGACATTTAGTTGTGGCAAGTGAAATCTAGTTTCACAACCAGAGATTGAGCCTGGGTCCCCTGCACTGGGAGTGCAGAGTCTTAGCCACTGGACCACCAGGAAAGATATCTTTTAATGTCCTCGGGTCAGAGATTCTAGGAGAGTTATTACGCAACTCAAGGGAGCCTGATGGATAAAGGTTCTTAAAGGTTCAAGCTGGTCTTAATCTGCTGTGCATCTGTTTCTGCTCCAACTGCTGCCTTATTCCTTTGTTCATATTCTTGGGTCCCTGAGAGTAATTGATTCCAAGTTTTGCAACCCAGGGTTTAAATGCAGTGGACAGGAGAAAAGGAAAAAGGCTATGCTCAGGGCCAGACAGAGGGGTTTTCTCCATCCTGTACCCCTTTTTGCTTGCTAGTTTCTTCTAATATTCACTCTCTCCAGCTTCTTCTTCTTCTTCTTTTTTTAAAAATATTTATTTATTTGTGTCTTAGTTGCAGCACATGGGATCTAGTTTCCTGATCAGGGATCGAACCCAAGCTGCCTGCATTGGGAACGCAGAGTCTTAGCCCCTGGACCACCAGAGAAGTCCCTCTCCTACTTCTTTTAATAATAAAACTCTCCCCCAGTTTGGGCTAGCACGTGGCTAAGTAGTTATGTACTACATGTCCCAACCTCTCCTGTAGTTGGGTGTAGTGATATGTTTAAATTCTGAGCAGATGCAATGTGTTCTGCTTTTAGGTTATGGCCTTAAAAATATATTATTGCGGCCTCCTTATTATTGGTCCCTTTCCCACTCTATTTACATAAGCTGAATGCAGATGAAATGGCAGGTACTGGAGCAGCTAGGTTGGAGTGCAGAGGAGTAGCCATGTTTGAAAAGTGGCTGAAAAATGAGCCAGAAGTAACTGAAATCCCTGACATGATGGAGTTGCCACTTTAACCCCAGAGTACCAATCCTTGGAACTGCTTTGCGATACAGATAGAACTTTCTATCCTGCTTTGTTTGAGTCTTCATTACAGCAGCCTGAGTCTCTTTCTCAATCAACATACCCTACCGGCTCCCAGCATGCCTCTTACTTACTCCACATTTTTTCTGGAAGTCTGGCTCTAAGACTGATAACACTGGATAAGAATTTTCCTGCTCACCTGACTTTCCAGAACACTGTCCTGGCGGCCCCCTTGGCAAAGGGACCTACCTCACACTTGAGGACAATAAGAATCCTTGAATTTGAGCCCTAAGTAACTTGGGGCAAGTCCCTAAATGTTTTAAATCCCACTTTTTGCCATTTTGCAGAGGGCACCAATAAATAACATTCACTTGAAGAGGTGGCTTGATACAAAGACGACATAAACAAGTTTGTTGTTCCAAAAATGGAGAGGAGCTGAGGAGAGGGCTTGTTTCATGGGCAGCATCTCAAAGAAACAGAGGAAATTCTCATACACCTCACGAGAAACCACAGAAACAAATGCACCCAAACACATATATACCAAAAGAAAAAAAAAAAAGCTCACCTCTACGCCCATACAAAATTAGAAACACCCCTCCCAGACACATAGCTCAAAACAAACACTCACCAAAATGCTCTCATTGGTTCACGCCAACGCAGACACTTGCAGGCAAGAAGTGTGCACCCAAAAAGCCACACAAAGAGAGAACAAAAACACACAACGCACAAACAGTCGGCAGCTGCTACACTTTGTTTATTTTTCACCGTCACCCTGGGGAGCTCCGGCTCCTTCTTTCTTTTTAGGGGGAGGTACCTTCTTGACTCTGCCTCTGTCTATGCTCTGCCTCTTGCTCCCCATCTTGTCCTTTCTCTGGGGCCGGGGGTGCTTCCTCCGTGGCGCCCCCGGAGTCTCAGTCAGGTGGGGTTAAGTCCTGGGGTTGGGGTGGGGCAAGCAGGCCTGGATCCCGCCCCCAAGGGCTGGTTCCTCCTCGGTCCTATTTCCATTGCTGTGGGGGTCCGTCCTCTGGCCTCATCTGGGGGAAGGAAAGCAGCTGGTGAAAAATCCAGAAGCCTGGGGTTCGAGTTCTGCCTCTCCTGTTCACTTGCTCCATGACTCTAGAGAAAGACCCTACCCTCTCTGGGCCTCAGTTTTCCTGTCTGTAAATCAAATGTTGCTCCACTTGCAAAGGGTCTGTTTCTCCCTTTGCTCTGGTCGCTAGGCAACTCAAACGTATGTCTCATTTTATTCTATGTTGAGACAACAATTCTTGGCTCCCTCCTCCCCGCCCAACCTCGCACATTGAGGTCTGTCCCGCCCAGGCTGAGGGACCTGTACAGGTGCTGGGGGCCCCTGACTCCTTACCTCCAGTCCTGTCTCAGGGCCGTGCCCCTCGCTTTTTCCGCTCCGTGTTCTGAAGCTTGGTCACCAGCTTCCTCTCGTGCCCACCAGGGCTGTGGCGGTTGGTGTTGATGGCAGCTTCTCTCTTGCTGCGACCTTTCCGGCCTCCCACTCCTGGGAAACGAGATGAGAGTCCGTGGTGAGGTGGGCAGAGGTGTGAGGCTCAGGGGGTATGGAGGGCAGGGGTGGAAAGAGCTTGGGTTAAAGTCGGGAGGCCGGGGATCGTCACCACATAGATTTAGGGCAGTCTTTGTCCCTGCTTCCGCATCTGTGGATTGAGGGACTTCCCCCCTCCCTCGTGATCTCCAAAATTCTAGAAGTATGTGAGGTCCCAAGGCTGAGTAGGACAACACTCACTGGATGAGGAGTTGCGGGGAAGGGGGTGACTCCAGGGGTCAAAGAAACAGGCTGGAGAAGGGTGATGAGTGGGCAGGAGCCCAAGGAGGAATCCTAGTTTGCGGAGGTGGGGTTCAGTCCACTTGTGAAGGTGGGCATTGGAAATGGAAGGATCCAGAAGGTGGCGGGGCCAGACCTTACCCGGGGAAGAATGAGCCAGGCTGTAGAGGTCGTACTCGTCTAGGATGACATCTTCATCCTCTGGGCCTGGGGGCTGCCTGGACGGGCTGGCTGCTGTTGGGAAGGTGGTCATAATGTCTCTCTGTCTGTCTGTCTCTCCCTCTCCCGTCTTCTAAAGCTTTGTTTGTGTCTGGTTTGCTGACACCTCCCAGTTCACTGGCCTCAACTTATAAAGCCACGTCTCCTCCTCAGCCCACAGCCTGGCTCCGGCCCCTCAGGCCCGGTCTGATGCAATCTGGCCTTTTCCCAGAACCCAGCCCAGTAAGCATCAGTCACGAGAGAGAGAGAGAGAGAGAGAGAGAGAGAGCGGGGTGGGGGTGGGGGTTGGGGGGTGGTGGAGAAGAGCTGGTCCCGTGAGTCCCAGCCCCCTTCGCCTTCTTTCTCACTGGGGCTGGCCCAGCTGGGTAGTTTTCCACGGAGGAGATCCCCGCCCCTCAGGGAGGAGGAGGTAAGAGACAGGGTTTGGGCATAAACAGTGCTTGTGGTCAAGGCCCGAAGGGAACTGAGGGCCTCACCTGGCTGATTGCTTCCTTATCCATCTCATGCCCTCTGCCCTCTGCCACATACCCCTCCTGGGCTGGGGGTCATGGCCACACAGCTGAGCCCCACCCCACCCACTTCTGGCTCAGATTCAGGACCCTGGTGGCAGAACATGGAGTGAAGAAGGATCCAGGAGAGGGTACAAGCCACCATGTGTTATGTCACTGATCCTCACACTGATCACACCCAACCCTTTTTTTTTTCTTTAAATATAAAAAATATCCTGGAAACCCCCCTTAACATCCTGAACTGGGGGTCCCTAGGTAATCTCCCTCTCCTGAGAGGGAGACTAGCAGAATGGTTAAGCCGATTCTGGAGCCAGATGTCTTGGATTTAAACCCTTGATCCACTACTTCCTGTATGACCCTGGACAAGTCAATTTACCTCGCTGAGCCTCCGTTTTCTCCTCTGTAAACTGAGGGTAATCGTAACTGTATCTACCTCATAGAGCTGGCATTTGTGCCAAGTCGCTTCAGTCGTGTCTGACTCTTTGCAACCCCATGGACTGTAGCCCACCAGGCTCCTCTGTCCAGGGGATTCTCCAGTCAAGAGTACTGGAGTGAGTTGCCATGCCCTCCTCCAGGGGATCTTCCCGACCCAGGGATGGAACCCATATCTCCTGCATTGGGAGGTGGGTTCTTTAGGACTAGCACCACCTAGAGTTGGGAAGAAGATGAAATGAGATAATCGATGGCAAAGTACTTGCTACAGTGTAAACTGCATTGCTCTCCTTGAAATGTAAAAGAGACATAAAAGGAAATCAATTTAAAATAAAGTTATACAGGGGGCTTCCCTGGTGGCTCAGTGGTAAAGAGTCCACCTGCCAATGCAGGAGACACAGGTTCCATCCCTGATTCGGGAAGATTCCACATGCCAAGGAGCAGCTAAGCCCGATCGCTGTAACTACTAAGCCTGTGCCCTAGAGCCCGTGCTCTGCAACAAGAGAAGCCACCACCATGAGAAGCCCGGGCACCGCAACTAGAGAGTAGCCTGCACAGCAACAAAGACTCAGCATGGCCAAAAATTAAAAAAAGAACAAAACCTTTATTAAAAAATAAACAAAATAATACATATTTCAAACCATGGATATACTGAGGTAGAGACCATTGTGAAGTAAACAGATGTTTGTGCTAATTTAATATGAATTAAAGGAAGCGGATCGGATAAGAAACAGGGGAAAGTGGAAATTTCCACTCTTGCCTGAAGGGCCTGACCCTGTGGGCCCGTTGACCCAGACGGGCCACACCCTGAGTTGCTTTAGCTGAGGCTTGGGCACTTCGGACAGAGAAGGAAGCAGACTGCAACATTCCATTTTTTCTTTTTTTTTTTTTTTTAGCTCCGTGGTCTCAGTCCAGGATAGGTTTTAGGTGTTAATTCCCTGCTCACACTCCTACTTTGCTGTGAGCCGACTGAAACACTGTTCCATTTCAATATTACCAAAACTTCCGTCTCCCCCCCCCCCCCCCCCCGCCCCCGAGCCTTTTAATAACCCAGTATCATTCTCTGTTGAACAAGAAGGGACACTCTTGCTTGCATTTCTCCCTGGCCTGAGCCAGAATTAGATTTAGCTTCTGGTTTCCCGGGGATCATAATAACAGAGCAGATGATAAGAGAAAGAGGAATTTAACCGTAACTTAAACATGGGAGAAGGAAATGGCAACTCTCTAGTATTCTTGCCTGGAGAATCCCACGGACGGAGGAGCCCAGAGGAGTCCATGGGGTCGCAGAGAGTTGGGTGCAACTAAGTGACTAACAAACATAGTAAACAAACATAGCAAACACACCAAGGCAAATTAAGGTGGAGAAATTGGGAAATATGGAGTTCTTGCAAAATAGTGGGCTTTATCATGAAGCGTTGTAGCAAAATAATTCCCTCCAGCATGACACAAGGGGGCTTCCCTGGTGGCTCAGTGATAAAGAATCCACCTGCCAGTGCAGGAGACAAGGGTTTGATCTCTGATCTGGGAAGATCCCCTGGAGAAGGGGATGGCTACCCACTCCAGTATTCTTGCCTGGAGAACCCTATGGATGGAGGATCCTGGCAGGCTATAGTCCATGGGGTCACAAAGAATCAACACAATAAGAAGCATAACACAAGATGGGATAGGCTCTAGGGTAGGTTCTAGGCTCGGGTCATTAAAATAAGCTTTATTTTTTTAAAGACTCATTTATTAGGTTATTTCATGAGATCAGAAGTGTGTGTGTGTCTGTGTGTCAGTTGCTCAGTTGTGTCTGACTCTTTTTGCGACCCTATGGACTGTAGCCCGCCAGGCTCGTCAGTCCATGGGATTCCTCAGGCAAGAATACTGGAGTGGGTTGCCATTTCCTTCTCCAAAGTTTTATTTTTAATACCTTCATGAATGTCTAGCAGGATAGTCAGATGTCGTGTGGGATGTGGGACAATTCTGGGCAGGATGAACTGTTTTGCTCCAATCCGAGGTCATCGTGACTACCAACATGCTCACAAATTCCCGAGCTGCCTCTAAGGGGTGATCTTTCACTCATTCACTTCTGCTGCCAGTCCCCAGCTAGCTGCTCGGAGATCTTGAATTCCCTCTGAGCTTCAGTCGGCTTATCTGTCAAGGGAGAAGGCAACAGGGCCTGATGTGCCAGAGGGCTTCCTCCAGACCCGAGCGTGGTGCACTGCTAACAGTCTTCAAAGAAGGAAGGGCTTCCCTGGTGGCTCAGTGGGTAAAGAGTCTGCCTGCAGTGTGGGAAAGCCGTGTTTGATCCCCGGCTTGGGAAGATCCCCTGGAGAAGGAAATGGCAACCCACTGCAGTATTCTTGCCTGGAGAATTCCATGGACCGAGGAGCCTGGTGGGCTACAGTCTATGGGGTCAAAAGAGTCGGGCATCACTGAGTGACTAACACTCAAAGAAGGAAAACTGAGACTCAGAGAGCGACTTGCTCAAAGTCACACGACTGATGAGTGGTGAAGGGTTCCTCCCACCGTTTGTCTGACCCTAGTTCCAGGCCTCATTCTAAGTCAGCACAGCTGACCAAACACTGGCAAAGATTTGACAGCCGTGTGTATGGAGGCAGCTGTCAGGGTTTCCTCCTTCTTCCCCTCCTCCCAAACAGTGCCTACCTTGGACCAGGCCAGCTACCCAAGAAGTGAGGAATGACATACTGCGCCCTCTGGGAGAGGCGGGTCTTTAGCAAGTCAGCGCACATTTCCTATCCATAATACCACACAATCTCTCAGTACATTACCTTTTCATTTTACTTTCTCCATGGCATTCAATTATTACTAATCAAAACTATCTTTGTTTCCTTCTCCATGATTTGTCCCCACTAGTTCTGTTGCTGTTGTTCAGTCGCTCAGCTGTGTCTGACTTTTTGCGATCCCATGGACTGCAGCATGCCAGGCTTCACTGTCCTTCACCATCTCCCGGAGTTTGTTCAAATTCACGTCCATTGAGTCAGTGACACCATCCAACCATCTCATCCTTTGTTGCCCCCTTCTTCTCTTGCCCTCAGTCTTTCCCAGTATCAGAGTCTTTTCCAATGAGTTGGTTCTTTGCATCAGGTGGCCAAAGTATTGGAGCTGCAGCTTCAACCCCACAAGTCTAGTTAGCAGTTAAAGGAGTAGGCTCTGCAGCGAGACTGCCTGGGTTCAAAGCATGGTTCTGTTAATACCAATTGTACCCTTAGACAAACTACTTAACCTCTCTATTCTTCAGTATCCTCATTTGTAAGATGAGATGATTGTTGGGAGGATTAAAAGACCAATTTTTATAAAAACTTAGTACAATACCTAGGTGGCTCAGATGGTGAAGAACATTCAGTTCAGTTCAGCTCAGTCACTCAATCATGTCCAGCTCTTTGCAACCCCTTGGACTGTAGCACACCAGGCTTCCCCGTCCATCACCAACTCCCGGAGCTTGCTCAAACTCATGCCTAACGAGTCAGTGATGCCATACAACCATCTCATTCTCTGTTGTCCCCTTCTCCTCCTGCCTTCAATCTTTCCCAGCATCAGGGTCTTTTCCAGTGAGTCCGTTCTTCGCATCAGGTGGCCAAGTAATGGAGTTTCAACTTCAGCATCAGTCCTCCCAGTGAATATTCAGGACCGATTTCCTTTAGGATGGACTGGTTGGATCTCCTTGCAGTCCAAGGGACTCTCAAAAGTCTTCTCCAACACTGCAATTCAAAAGCATCAATTCTTCTGCGCTCAGCTTTCTTTACAGTCCAACTCTCACATCCACACACGACTACTGGAAAAACCATAGCTTTGACTAGACGGACATTTGCCGGTAAAGTAATGTCTCTGCTTTTTAATATGCGTCTAGGTTGGTCATAGCTTTTCTTCCAAGGTAAAGAACATAGTAAGTGTTCAATAAATATATATTTTGGCTTCAAACATGCAGGACCTGAGCTCCCCAATCATGATTTGAACCTGAGCCCCCTGCACTGGAAGTGCAGAGTCCCAACCACTGGACTGCCAGGCAAGTGCCAATGGATGCAGTATTGATAAGACTGTTAAATACATACTCCCTGAGAAATCTCCTACAGAAATACCCCCAGCTTCGTTTGTAGTTATGAAAAACTGGAAACAACTTAAGCGTTCATCAGTAGGTGATTGATCAACATCCTTCTATGAAATATTCTGTAACCATTAAAAAGAATAAGCTACATTGCTAGCCTTGATGAGAAAGCTGTCCATAAATCATTGTTAAATGAAAACATTAGGTTAACAGAACATCATGTATACTATAATTCAAATTTTTGCATTATATCTATTGAAATAATATAGATAATGAGTATTTCATTTCAGCATAAAACAGGTGTGACATTTCTCTTGGTAAGTAAAGAAGATACATGACCAGATAAAACAACAGTAGAAAACTCTAGAATAAGAAATTCTATTACTGGAAGTCTCCCTAGAGTCAGCAAACCCAACCTCATTTAGCAAACGAGGAAGTATGCACCAGAGTGACTAAGATTCTCTGCTCTACAGATGTGAGGGCATTAACCATATGCTAGGGACTTCCCTGGTGATATAGGCTAAGACTTCATGCTCCCAGTGCAGGGGGCCTGGGGTTTGATCCCTGGTCAGGGAACTAGATATAGATACCACATGCTGCAACTAAGAGTCCATATGCTGAAACTAAAGATCTTGCATATGGCAATGAAGACTGAAGATCCTGAGTGCAACATTTAAGACTCAGCACAGCCAAATAAATAAATATTAAAAACACAAACTGTATGCAAGTTACTTGTTTGGTGCTGGGATATAAAAGTAAGTGGAACATGGTACCCACCTTCGGTGGGTTTGTAGACTAGCTACTGTTACCAGACAGCGGGATAAGTAATGCGAGAAAAACAAATTCAAACTGCAAGGTGGACCTCATCCAGACTGGTAATTCCCAGAGTAGGTCACGTGTTAGCTGACCTGGAAAGGATGAGCAGAAGTCAGACCAGGAGGCTGTGAAACAGGGTCCCAGGAAGGTGAAAGGGGAGAAAGTGTAGTGCACTTAGCTAACCAAAGGAGTTGGAGTACAAGGAAATTCTACGCCTGGATTTAGGAAACAATAGCTTCCTGTCTTCCAGATCAGGGCTATTTTTTTTAACACTGCCTGGCTCTCTAAGTCTACTGACAAGTACAAGATGATTCAGCATGTCTACAATTTTCTGACATAAAGAAAAGAAAACATACATGACTCATGCTCACCCAGGTGTAGACATTAAGGTTTTCTAGGAACTTCCCTGGTGGTCCAGTTGTTATCTGCCTGACAATGCAGGGGACGTGGGTTCAATGCCTGGTTGGGGCAGAGCCCACATGCTAAGGGGCACAACTAGGCCTGTGTGAAGCCTGTGCACCACAGCTAAAGAAGGCCACAAGGAAGACCCTGTGCAGCCAAAATAAATAATTAAAAAAAAAAAAAAAAATTTTCCAAACCCTGTTGCTTAAAGTGTCTTTTTAAACTGGATAGCAACATGTAAACAAATGAAATCAGAACACTCCCTAATACCATACAGAAAAATAAACTCAAAATAGATTAAAGAGCAAAGTGGAAGACAGGATACCATAATACTCTTAGAGGAAAAGATAAGACACTCTATGATGTAAATGGCAGTGAGATCTTTTTCGATCCAAGTCCTAGAGTAATAAAAATAAAAACAAATGGGACCTAATTAAACTTCAAAGCTTAAGCACAGAAAAGAAAACTATAAACAAAATGTAAAGACAACTCTCAAAATGGGAGAAAATATTTGCAACCTAATGCCCCTCTGACCGGAGAAGACTCTTGAGAGTCCCTTGAACTGCAAGGAGATCCAACCAGTCCATCCTAAAGGAAATCAGCCCTGAATACTCATTGGAAGGACTGATGCTGAAGCTGAAGCTCCAATACTTTGGCCACCTAATGAGAAGAACTGACTCACTGGAAAAAACCCTGATGCTGGGAAAGACTGAGGGCAGGAGGAGAAGTGGACGACAGAGAATGAGATGGTTCGATGGCGTCACTAACTCCATGGACATGAGTTTGAGCAAGCTCCGGGAGTTGGTGATGGACAGGGAAGTCTGGTGTGCTGCAGTCCGTGGGGTTGCAAAGAGTTGGACACACTGAGCAACTGAACTGAACTGCCCCTTCCACCACTGGGTGCCAGCCCAGGGCTAGATACCCAAGGGGAGACCCTCCCCTCCATCCCTACCTCCCACTCTCTCACCCCAGGGAAAGCCTGGGTCCAAGGGATTGCTGCCCAAGCATGTCTATAATCCTATTTCTATAATAAAAACTATTTTAATTATTGAAAAAAAGGGGAGTGAGCAGTGGGGTTGTGTACCAAACTCTCCATAGAGGTTATATCCTCAACCGGGATTCTGGAGAACTTTTACTTCCAGATGCTAGATCCCAGCAACATTTGACTTTTTCACAGTGTATGAGGAGCCTGGTGGGCAACAGTTCATAGCGTCGCAAAGTTACCTGTTTTAGAAGGAGGGGAGAAAAGGAAAATGTTAAGGGTCAGTTTAATTCATCCCTTTCCTTTACTCAATTCCACGCATACTATGCCACCTTCTGGTCAAGATATGGCTTTTTGTCTGTGTCACGGAAAATCACCATTAAAAGTGAATACAATGGTTACAGTATCTCCCACCTCCTACTTCCCGCCTCCCAAGGTGAAAACTTTTTGTTTTGCTCAAATGGGTGAGGAGTGGGTGTGAACAGGGTCAAGCTGAGTGACTGTAGGTTTTTTTACACAGAAAGTGCCTGAAGCCCTCATGTAAAAAAGCCAGTCCTCAAGCAGGAGAAAGCAAAGAGGAGAGACAGATGAGAGCATGGCCTTCAGGAGTGTAACTCTGTCAAGGGAGGAATTAGTAAAAGGATTAGTAAAAGGAAAGCACTCTGTGTAACTCTCTCCATGTGCCCTCAAGCGACCTTCAGTGAAGATTGCTGTGACTTTTCAAGGCTCTTTGGGAAAGCATTTCAGATGTGTTAGATGAAGGATAGACAAGGAAGCCCCAGATTCTTTTGCCACATTGTAGCTTTCTCAGAAGGGCTTCCCAGGTAGTTCAGTGGTAAATAATCTGCCTACCAATCCAAGTGCCCGCGGGTTCAATCCCTGGGTGGAGAAGATCCCCTGGAGGAGGGCATGGCACACAAAGACCCTGGTTTGGTAAAATAAGGTTCGGCCGAAAAGCCGGGAGCAGTGTGTCAAAGTGAAAACTACATTTCCCAAAGGGCAGCGCGGCACGTCACAGAGGATGACGGCGCACGCGTAGAGGGGTCCTCCGCGCTGCGACTAAGCTCATAAGAGGGAAAAAAGCTGTGTGGGTCTCGTCCTGCCGCGAATCTTCGAACGTAAAGGGCGTTGTCATCTGCAGACTCTGAAGAGCATTCGAGGGACCGCGCGCCTGCTCCCGCCGTCGCAGTTTCCAGCGCGACGTGCTTGTTCCACCCGTGGCTCTGTAGGTAGGTATGGATCGCGGTCTGGGACAACCCCCTTCCGCCGCACACCCTCGCCTGCAGGATGGCGGGAGCGGAGGGCCGGTGGTCTCCATGCCCCGGCCTCGCTGAGGCGGCTCTTGAGGGGCGGCGCGCATGCGCCTTGGCGGAGAAAGGCGGGGCGCCGGGAAGGAGGGCTGATGTAGACTGTCTGTACCGTCTGCGCGTGCGCCTGCCTGCCCTGCGCGGGTGGGAAGCCGCCACATGTGGAGCTTGGCGCAGTGGCCGGGGGAGGCGGGGTACCCAGGCCAGGTGCTAGAAGACAAAGGCAGAGGAAGGGTCCCGAACCTTGATAGCATTTGTTATTTGCTCACGATGTGCCCATCTTAACCGAATGACCTCATTCTTCATTCATATTTCTCTTGGCGCCTTGTTTCTCTGCCCTTGTTTGTAGCCAAAATTTCGGTCTGTACTCACTAGCACCTTTTCTCCTCCAAACCCACTCCAGTCGGGCCTGGGCCCCCACCCTTCCACTGAAATAGCGCCTTGTCAAAGCCACCAGTCATCCCTAGATCACCAAATTCAGTGTTTAGTTCTCAGACCTGTAGCAGTATTTGATGCAGTTGCAGGAGGAGAAGGGGATGACAGAGGATGAGATGGCTGGATGGCATCACTGACTCGATGGACGTGAATCTGAGTGAACTCCGGGAGTTGGTGATGGACAGGGAGGCCTGGCGTGCTGCGATTCATGGGGTCGCAAAGAGTCGGACACGACTGAGCTATTGAACTGAACTGAACTGATCTCTTTTTGCTATGGAATGTGCTGAAGTGTGACAAAACTTGAAAGGAAGAGCATAGATTTTATAGTTTGCAGGCTTGCAGTGGCAGCTCGACTACTTGTATTTCGTGAGTTACCTAGCATAACTTCATCCAACTGAGCTAAAGCTTCCCCAGCTGTGAAGAAGGTGGGCTTGTAGCCTTGATGTAGGCTTAAATGAGAGTCACCTATGTAAGCTTCAGTTCCAAAGCCTGGTAGGTATTGGGTTGGGGTGCAGGGTGGGATAGGTGGAAATCATCAGGTCTCCTTAATTTTAAAAAGGAAGCAAATTGAGGGACTTCCCTGGTGGTCCAGTGGTTAAGAATCTGCCTTGCAATGCAGGGAACTCAGTGTTTGATCCCTGGTCAGGGAACTATGAACCGACGTGGCGTGGGGCAATTAGGCCCAAGCACCACAACTACTGAGCCCATAGCCACAATCAGAGAGTCCATGGGTCCCACATGATGCAACGAAGATGCTGTGTGCTGCAGCTAAATGAATGAATAAATAAATATTTTCTAACAAAACTAATGTAGATTCTTACTGATGTGGCTAAATGGAGGGTATGGGATCTGAATGTAGTCTTGGATGCCTTGCTTCCCTTTGACTCATGACAAAGCTTTTATTGTCCTAAGTCCTATGTGATTATTTTTAGAGTGGTTTAAGTATAGACTATTTTCATTTGTATGAGAGGGTCAGAGAGCAGTTTTAGGCTGTATGTATAGCAGTTACTATGTGCTTTTCCTCACAGCCTTGGTCCCTATGAATTACCTCTTTTTTAGTCAAACTTCTTAGTTGCATGTAACAAAAAGGTAGCCCAAACTAGCCTAAGCAGAAAAGGAGTATCTGTTGACTCTAACTAGAGTCCCAGGTGTACCAGCTCCAGGTATGGCTCTATCCAGAAGCCTTGGTTATGTCGCCAGTATTTTCTGTATCTTTTCAGCTCTGCTTTCCTCCATGTTGATTTCTCCCTCAGGCAGGCAAAAATCTCCATCAGTTCCAGGCTTCTATGCTACTCTTTTAGCCAACAGAAAGAGGTCTTTTTTTTTTTTTTTTTTTTTTTTTTTTAGATCGCTTCAGCAAGAGATTTGAAATTGTTGTTGGCCAGATTTGGGTCACATATGGTGGCTCAGAGGTTAAAGCGTCTGCCTGCAATGTGGGAGACCTGGGTTCGATCCCTGGGTCAGGAAGATTCCCCTGGAGAAGGATATGGCAACCCACTCCAGTATTCTTGCCTGGAGAATCCCATGGATGGAGGAGCCTGGTGGGCTACAGTCCAGGGGGTCGCAAAGAGTCGGACACGACTGAGTGACTTCACTTTCATCTCTTCCAGAACCAGTTGTGCTGGACAGGAAGACTAATACTTCTGTGGACCCAGGTGGTGTACCCAGCCTTGGAGCCAAGATGAAGGATGGTTTCCCAAAGGGAAATTAGAGTACTGTTACAAGACCTAAATGTTTACTTAGGAAAAAGGAACAGGTTTCTTTAAAAAGATTCACATGTGACTGCTCTTAGCAGTTTTATTCATAATGGCCCAAAATAGACATAGACGCTATTCAGAGAAAACAGGTTAGATAAACTGGTTTGTTCATACAATTGATGCAACTCAGCTATAGAAAGGAACAAACTCCTAATACACACAGCAACACAGATGAGTCTCAAAACACATTAAGTAAAAGAAACCAGACACTAAAGTATACAGATGGCATGATTATATTTCTGTGAAGTTCTGGAAAAGGCATAACTGGTCTGTAGTAGAACATAGCAGAACAGTGGTTCCCCTTGTGGGTAGAAGTAGAAAGTCAGTGGAAAGAAGAGGGTTCTAGGACCCAAAGGTTTAGGGTTACTGGGCCTTGCCTCAAAATTCATAAGAATTCTGAAACCTTATGGGGATTACGCAACTACTCCTTGGTTTGAGACTAATGCTGAGATCAACTGGGACCCTTGAACTTGGATAACAGGCAGTTTGGGCTTAACATTCAGTTTCCTCCCAGCTGGGAGCTCCTTGGCCTTTTTGTTTAGCTGTGGTTCCAAGTCTGCGTTCCCACTTGTTTTGTACCAGCAAGTTTAGTGTTTTCAGAGTGGAGAGCTACAGGAACCTTTACTGAGAGTGTATTTTCTGGGGAAATTCAAGTTCACAGCTGACTGGATCTGGAGATAGCAGTGTGTGCATGCTCAGGCACAGAGTTGTGTCTGACTCTGCGACCCTAGGGACTGTTGCCCACCGCTCCTCTGGCCATGGCATTCTCCAGGCATTTGCCTGGAGCAGGTTGCCATTTCTTCCTCCAGGGGATCTTCCTGACCCAGGGATCAAACCACATCTCTCGTGCATCTCCTGCACTGGCAGGTGGATTCTTTACCACTGAGCCACCTGGGAAGCCCAGAGATAGCAGTAGTTTATTGTAAAATCATAAAATGAGATGCTTCTCCCAGGCAGGGTGCTACCTAGTGGGCAGAGCTCAAGCAGGGGAGGGCCCCTTAAATGATGGCGGCCGTGATCACTCCCCTATGCTTGGGATGTGTCAGCATTTTCTGTTGCTTGTGCCTTTGACTGCTTTGCTCAACTTAATAATACAGTCCCCTGTCTTTTCCTGGCACTGCCTTATCTACACTTCAGAATTACTTCACATCAAATAGAAAGAAGGTGAGATGAGAGCATTTAAAAAGTTACAAGTGAGGGTTTTTTTGGTGTGTGAGTGTATCCTGACAGTTGGTGTAGGGGCTTCCTCTGCCTTAAGACTGGCCTCTCGTCAAATCTGGGGCCCTCCTTTCCCGCTGCTGCCTTCTGGTTGCAGGATGAGGCCCTCCCTGGCTTGGTATTTGACCTTCTCCTCCAGACCAGGTGGGTCCACTTTTTCACTTGTTTGCTGACAGTTTCAACCGCAGTTTCGTGTGTCTGTTTCTGCATCTACTCATTGCAAAAGGTTTTATGAGACAGCACTTTTTTTTTTCTTGAATATACGTGGGATCTTTGTGGAGAAATACCCAAGAAACAACAGTGTTTGCTTCAAGGAGCGGGCAATTTCCTGACACTGCTTATCAGTGGGGTTATTGATGAAAGGGGCTTGTTGACAGCAGAGATGACTGTTCTTGCCTGTGGAGCTTTCTAGGCTGGGTGGAGAAGAAAAGATCTACCTACATTTACTGGCTGAAAAGCTGTTATAGATCTAGGTGAAAGTGTTAGTCACTCAGTCGTGCCCAGCTCTTTGCGACCCTGTGGAATGTAGCCCTCCAGGCTGCTCTGTCCCTGGAATTCTCCAGGCAAGGATACTGGAGTGGGTTGCCATGCTCTCCTCCAGGGGATCCTCTCAACCCAGGGACTGAACCCAGGTCTCCTGCATTGCAGGCAGATTCTTTATCTTCTGAGCCACTAGGGAAGCCTGTAGGTCTAGATAGGTTCCAGGAAAAGTCAAATAAGAGTAAGTTAGGCTTCTTTAGGGTTAGTCACACAAAGCCAGTCTTGAGCTGGTTGTTGAGGAAAATGAACCCTGACAAAGAAGGAAAGGGTAGGTCTTCCCTGGTGGCTCAGTGGTAAAGAATCCGCCTGCCAGTACAGGAGACACAGGAAACATGGGTTCGATCTCTGATCCAGGAAGATCCCACATGCTGCAGAGCAACTAAGCCCGTTTGCCAGAACTACTGAGCCTGTGCTCTAGACCCCAGGAACTGCAATTACTGAAGCCCATGCGCCCTAGATCCCGTGCTCCACAAGGAGAGAGTAGCCCCTGCTCGCCACAGCTAGAGAAGAGGCCACACAGCAGAGAACACCTAGCACAGCCAAAAATAGGTAAAATGAAAAAGAGAGAAAGAATGTGCCTTTCAGGCTCTTTGGAGGGCAGGGTGGGATGGGACAGGACATCTGTGTTTGTGAGTCTATAGATAAGACACACTGGGAGGAATGTCAGCAGATGATGACACTAGGTAGGCCTCAGGGCGGGACCCATCCTTCACCCTCCTGTCCCTTCACATGCAACCCTGTTCTCTTATCCTGGGACTTGTTCTCGGTGTGCTCCTGCCCCTCAGCCAACATGCTTCCATTTCCTCCACCTGTAATCCCTTTGTCTACTTGCCTCCCTCAAGCCTCCACCGCTGTCTCTGGGTCACAGCCCTGCTAGCTGGGAATTGCTGTCTTCATTGCTACCACACCCCTCCTGCCTGGTCCCTCCCATTGACAGTGTTTCCCTCTCTCCCAAGGTCATCAGTAACACCCTATTCAGTTCTGGAGACAGTCCTTTTCTGTGGCATGTGGTATTATCCATCACCCTCTTTAACTGTGAGGGAGATTAAGATTTGGAGATATCATTGCACAGACAGGGCTGGGGGAGGAGTTACCTAGGAGTGAGAGGGGACAGCAGCCCGGCTTGAGCCCTGAGGAGCGCCAGCGTTTATGACTCTCTTGATTTATGTATTTGGCTCTGCTGGATCTTTGTTGCTGGGCGGACTTCTTTGTTGCAGTGAGCGGAGGCTGCTCCGTGGTTGAGGTGTGTGGGCTTCTGTCTTTGCAGAGCCCAGGCTCTAGGACACGCGGGCTTCAGCATGAGTGGCATGTGGCTCAGCAGCTGTGGCTTACAGGCTTAGTTGCTTAGTTGTGGCACCATGGCCTGTGGAATCTTCCCAGATCAGGGATTGAACCTGTCTCCTGCGTTGGCAGGCAGATTCTTTATCCCTGAGCCACCAGGGGAGCCCAGCTCCAGCATTTAGAGAATGTTCAGGAGGGAGATCAGCCCAGGAGACCAAGGAGGAGCTGAGATGAGGTGTAGGCAGCCCACACAGCAGGGAGGCCCTGAAGCCAGAGGTGGAGGAGGGAAGGGACACCTGTGCCTGCATGCTGACATGTCAGGTTGGATAAAGCAGGAAAGGATCCAATGCTCTGACCTGTAGGAAGTGATTCACTTTTCTCGAGAACATTTTCGCTGGACTGGTGAGGATGAAGCTAGCTGAAAGTGGGTTGGAAAGGGAAATAGGGGTGAAGAAGTAGAGAGGCACATGCTTGGACAACTTTAATTTTGAAGTGGAACCAGGGATGGGTGGGTCCATGAGGTGACCATGCAGTTCAGAAGCTCTTATTTTTAAGATGGGTCCCTGCCCCAAAGTGTGCTTGTTTGCTTGTAAAGCATAGGAAAAACATGTCAAGTGGTGCAAGAGGAGATGGGGTTCAGAGCACAGATGAAGGAGGATTTAGTCTTCAGTAAGGAAAAGGTCAGTCTTCTCTCTTGAGGGGAAGGTGGAATGGAGCTTTGCTGCACGAGGTCATGGTTTTGATGGTGGGATTGTTTCCAGAGACCTCATGATCTCTGGCTTGTCATCTGAGCAAAGTAGGAACCTTGGACATCAGTAAAGGGGACCCAAAGTCAGGTATGAGGGCAGGAGCAAAGGTAGTGAGGAGAGAAGAGGTTTGAAGTGTCCAAATTATCGGAGAAGGTAACTGATTTTTCTAGTAGCAGAATGGGAGTGCTTGCTGTCAACATTTGTATAAAGTAAAACCCACCTGTCCATTTGGGGGGCTTCCCTCTCTTTTAATATGCACAGCGTAGGCATGTAGAAGGCAGGTGGTTCCAACCAGGATTCTGCTTTGTGTGGCAGGAGAGAGCAACATTTTTCCATGCTGATCTGGTCTTTCCCAGGATCTTCCCATGGGACTCATCCTTGGTCCACACCCTCACCTTGGTTGTGGTTCAGTGGGGGCTCTTTCCCCCTTTTTCTTTGCTTAGCAGATCATCCGTAGCCTCATCAATGACCTTTATGCTATTCATCCTCAAATTTATCCATTTTGAATCTCTTAAACTCTAGATCCCTGATTTCATGTGGTTCTAATTAGTGCAACTAGACTTTTTTTTCTTAAGGGACATGTTATTCTTTGTATTAAAATGCATTATATAAGGCCTGCAGTGGTAAAAATAGCACTGCACATGTGAGAAAAAAGGTGTGTGGCAGCTAAGTTGGACTTCATAAAAATTGAGGACATGTGCTTTAAAGGACACAATTCAGTAATCACTTTTATAAAACCAATAAAAATGGGCAAAGGGCAGTTCTCCCAAGAAGATACAAAAATGGCATTTAAACACATGAAAAGATGTTCAACATCATTAGCCATCAAGGAAATGCAAAGCAAAACCACTGGTTAGCATTTCATACCCACTCAGATGGCTATAACAAAAAGGCAGATAATATCACATGTTGATGCAGATACCAGAGATAGCAGAACCCGCCTATGTTGCTGATGGAGATATAAATGGCACATCCACATTGGAAACAGTCCAGCAGTTCTCAAAAGCTTCAATATAGAGTTACTATATGACCCAGCAGTTGCACTCCTTGGTACATGCCCAGAAAATGAAAACATGTCCGCAAGTATTTATAGCAGCGTTGTTCATAATGGCCAAGAAGTGAACACAGCCCAAAATGTCCATCGGTTGATGAGCTGATATACAAAATGTAGTATATGCAAACGTGGAATATTATTGAGCAATAAAAGAAAATAAAGTGCAGAATAGGTCAATATCTAGAGACAGAAGGTAAATTAGTGTTTGCTGAAGGCTGGCAGAGATGGAGATGGACATGTATTTAGAATGTATAATTCAGTCAGTTCAGTCGCTCAGTCATGTCCAACTCTTTGTGACCCCATGGACTGCAGCACACCCGGCTTCCCTGTCTATCACCAACTCCTGGAGCTTGCTCAAACTCATGTCCATTGAGTCGGTGATGCCATCCAACCTCTCATCCTCTGTCTTCCTCCTCTTCTCCTCCTGCCTTCAGTCTTTCCCAGAATCATGGTCTTTTCAAATGAGTCAGTTCTTCACATCAGGTGGCCAAAGTATTGGAGTTTCAGCTTCAACATCAGTCCTTTCAATGAATATTCAGGACTGATTTCCTTTAGGATGGACTGGTTGGATCTCCTTGCTGTCCAAGGGACTCTCAAGAGTCTTCTCCAACACTGCAGTTCAAAAGTTTCAATTCTTCAGCGCTCAGCTTTCTTTATGGTCCAACTCTCACATCCATACATGGCTACTGGAAAAACTATGGCTTTGACTAGACAGACCTTTGCCGGTAATGTAATGTCTTTGCTTTTTAATATGCGGTCTAGGTTTGTCATAGCTTTTCTTCCAAGGAGCAAGCATCTTTTAATTTCATGGCTGCAGTCACTACCTGCAGTGATTTTGAAGCCCAAGAAAATACAATTCAGTGGGTTTTAGTATATTCAGAGTTGTGCGGTCATCACCACAATCAATTGTATAACATTTTGATCACCTGGCCAAAAAACCTTATACTCGTTAACAGTCACTCCCCTTCCTTTTTCAACTATCTCCACCCACCCCCTGCCCTGGCCAACTTTCTGTGAACTTGCCTGTTCTGGCTATTTCGTATAAAGGGAATCATATAATATGAGGTTTATTGTGTCTGGCTTCTTTCACTTAGCACAATGTTTTCAAGGTTTGTCCGTGTTGTCACGTGTATCACTGCTTCATCCCTTATTATTGTAATCATATAGTCTGTTGTATGAATAATACCACATTTTACTTAACCCAGACCCACTCATACAGTTTCTCCACGTCCTCAGCAGCGCTTGTTATTACGTCTCGTTTTCATTACAGCCATCCTAGTGAGTGTGAACTGGTATCTCCTGTGGTTTTGATTTTAATTTCTGGATGGCTAATGATACTGAGTGTTTTTTCAGGTGCTTGTTGGCCATTTGTATATCTTAGGAGAATTGTCTAATCAGATCATTTTTGTATATGGTCTGAGGTAAGGACCCACATTCACCCTTTTACACGTGGACATCCAATTGTCCTTGCACCATTTATCAAAAAAGACTATTGTTTCCCCGTTAAATTGTCTTGGCAACTTTGTGGAAAATCAGTTGACCATGGATATAGGTTTATTGGTGGTTTCTTGATTTTGTCCCATTGATCTTATGTCTACCTTTATGCCAGTACCATACCATCTTGATTACTATAACTTTGTAATATGTTTTATAATTCAAGATTATTTTGGTTATTCTGGATCCCTTGGATTTTCATGTAAATTTTCAGATGAGCTTGTTAATTTCTGCAAGGAAGCCAGCTAGGATTTTGATAGGGCTTTTGTTGAAACTATAGATCAATTTGGGGAGTAATGCTGTTTTAATAATATTAAGTCTTCTGATCTATGAATATGGGTGCCTGTTTATGTAGATCATCTTATTTTTTTTAAACAGTGTTTTCTAGTTTTCAGAGTAAAAATTCTGTACTTTTCTTATTAAATTTATTCCTAAGTATTTTATTCCTTTTGATGCTATTATAAATGAAATTTTTTCTTAATTCATTTTTCGATTGTTCATTGCAACTGAATAGAAATGCAATTGATTTTTGTCTTAGCAATCTTCTCTCCTCTATCCTTTGTTAGTTCTTATAGTTGTTTAGTGAGTTTCTCAGATTTTCTTTAACTTTTTATATTGTATTGGAGTATAGCTGATTAACAGTGTTGTAATAGTTTCAAGTGAACAGCAAAGGGACTCAGCCATACATAAACATGTATCCAGGGTTTTCTGTGTACAAGGCCATGTCTTCTTCAGGTGGAGATAGTTTTACTTTTTTCTTTCCAATCTTGGTCCTTTTATTTCATTATATTGCCCTAACTAGAACCTCCAGAACAGTGTTGACTTGTTGCTGATCTTAGAGGGGAAAGTTTTAAGTCTTTCACCAGTAAGTACGATGTTATCTTGATGAAGTTGAGGCAGTTCTCCTGTATTCCTGGTTTTTATATTACTTTTTAAATAAACAAAAGCAGAAATTTTAAGATATGAATATTTACATACAAGGAATTCAGTTTACTACTAGGAGGGGTGGGGGAGATTCAGTGTGAAGCTGATCTTTGTGGATATGGAGATGTATTAATTGAACCACCTTTCCCAGAAGGTAGGGGGATCATGTAAAATTTCAACATCCTAAAAAATTTTCCTTTTTTCTTCCCATCTCCTTTTCTCTTTAAGCATGTGTCCATTTTTACCTAGTTACAAAAGCTTACTTAAAAAATTTTTTTTATTGAGGTATAGTTGATTTACAGTGTTGTGTTGATTACTGCTGTACAACAAAGTGATTCAGTGTTATTTATATTTATATTTATATATATATATATATATATGAAAGTGAAAGTGAAGTCACTCAGTCTAGACCCCATGGACTATATCCTACCAGGCTCCTCTGTCCATGGAATCTTCCAGGCAAGAGTACTGGAGTGAGTTGCCATTTCCTACTCCAGGGGATCTTCCCGACGTAGGGATTGAATCCGGGTCTCCCGCGCTAAAGCGTCTGGAGACGCTTTACCCTCTGAGCCACCAGGGAAGCCATATATATATATATATATATATATACACACACACATTATTTTTTCCTTAATTTTTAAAATCATTTTTTAATTTATTTTTACTTTCCGGCTGTACCATACAACTTGTGGGATTTTGTAGTTCCCCTGACCAGGGATTGAATTAAGGCTCTCAGCAGTGAGAGTGCAGAGTCCCAACCACTGGACCACTAGGGAATTCCTGAAATTCTTTTTTAAAATATTCTTTTCCATTATGGTTTATCATAGGATATTGAATATAGCTCTCTGTGCTATACAGGATGACCTTGTTATTCATCCATTCTGTGTATAAAAACTTATATCCCCTAACCTCAACTGCCCACTCCATCTCTTCTCCAGTCCTCTTCCCCTTGGCAACTACCAGTCTGTTCTTTGTGTCCATGATTCTGTTTCTGTTTCATAGATAGATTTCATTTGAATCATGTTTTAAATTCCATATATAAGTGATATCATATGGTATTTTTCTTTCTCTTTCTGACTGATTTCGCTTAGTATGATAGTCTTCAGTTACATCCATGTTGCTGCAAATGGTATTATTTCATTCTTTTTTATGGCTGAGTAGTATTCCATTGCATACATGCCCCACATCATCTTTATCCATTCGTCTGTTGATGGACATTTAGGTTGTATCTTGGCAAAACAGTAGCTTGCTTTTAAAATCACCTATTATTGTCTTTTATCCTGCTTGTCTACTGTTGCATTTTATTTTCATCAGAATACGTTTATCTTACCTTAAGTTAGAAAGTTTTAGTAGTTAATTTCTCTTCCCTCTACAGTAAAAAAAAAAAAAAAGGTAACAGTGCTTTATGACTTGGAATGTGTCTTCATATAAGACCTTATTTGAGTCATTTTACAGATTTGAAAAAAGGGCAAAGTGAAAGTCTCTCAGTCGTGTCCGATTCTTTGCAACCCCATGTATTATACAGTCCATGGAATTCTCCACGTCAGAATACTGGAGTGGGTAGCCTTTCTCTTCTCCAGGGGATCTTGCCAATCCAGGGATCAAACCCAGGTCTCCGGCATTGCAGGCGGATTCTTTACCAGTTAAGCCACAAGGGAAGCCCAAGAATACTGGAGTGGGTAGCCTATCCCTTCTCCAGCGGATCTTCCTGACCCAGGAATTGAACCAGGGTCTCCTGCATTGCAGGTGGATTCTTTACCAACTGAGCTATCAGGGAAGCAAAGTTTAAAAAAAAAAAAAAGGCGGGAGGAGGGTAAACCAGAATGCTGGAATCCAAGAGCTGCTTTTGGAAGATACTTACTAAGTACTCCTGACTTGTTTGAACATACTGAATCCAAGTATCATTGGACTGGGGAAGAATTCCAGGACCACTTACCACTGTATTAGTTTCCTAGGGCTGCTATAAACAAATGACCATAAACTAGATGACTACAAACAAAAGAAATGTATTCTTTCACTGATCTGAAGGCTAGAATTCCAAACTCAAGCAGTTCTGTTAGTTGCAGAATCAAGGGTAGGGTCCTTCTTGGGCGCTCAGAAGGAAAATATGTTCCATATCTCTCTCCCAGTTTCTAGTGGTTGCCAGCAATCGTTGGCACTCCTTAGCTTGCAGCTGCCTACCTCCAGTCTCTGCCTCTGTCAGATGGCTGTCTTCCCTCTGTATATGTCTGTCTCTCCACCTGGCATTCTCTCTGTGTATCTCTTGTTTCTTCTCTTACATGGACACAAGACATATTGGACTATGTGTGTGTGTGTACACAGTCGTGTCTGACTCTTTGCGACCCCATAGACTGTAGCCCACCAGGCTTCTCTGTCCATGGAATTTTCCAGGCAAGGAAATTGAGCATGTTTCCATTTCCTACTCCAGGGGATCTTCCCGACACGGGTCCTGAACCCACGTCTCTTATGTCTCCTGCCTTGGCAGGCAGCTTTACCTGTGTGTCTTTGCCACTGTGTCACCTGGGAAGCTGCATGAACCACCAGGGAAGCCCTTGTGCTGGACTAAGGCCCACCCTTTTCCAGTATGATCTCATCTTAACACACATCTTAATTACATCTGCAAGGATGCTATTTCTATATGAGGTCACATTCACAAGTACCAGAGGTTAGGACTGCAGCGTCCTAACCAGAAGAATGGTTAAACCACAACAGCCACTGATAAGTTCTCTTTTCCTCCCCTCCTCGTAGGCGCCTCTGTATACCATGGCCCTCGTGTCTGCTGATTCCCGAATTGCAGAACTGCTCACGGAGCTCCATCAGCTGATCAAACAAACCCAGGTAAAAAGCCACAGCCCTCCGCTCCTAGAGGGGCTCATGGGCTGTGATACTGAACTGTGGAGGGGGCAGGGGCGGTTGTGTTCAAACAGATTGGACACGCCAGAACCACAATGATGTCATGAAGGTGAGAGGAGGAGCAGGTAGGGTATGACCTGCCGTGCCTATTGGATTTTCTGTCACGTGCAGGATTTCATGGTTCTTTTTGGTTAGTAACAGCAATATTGCGATACTGAGCTGTATTCACATACGGTTCACCCACTTAAGGTGTACAGTTCAATTTGAAGCCAATATTCAAAGTGTTGTGCAACCATCACTGTCATCAATTTCAGAACATTTTCAAAAAAGCCCCAGTAGCAGTCACTTTCCGTATGCCTCCACCTCCTTGTTCCAGGTAAACAGAGACACTCTTATCAGGCAAAATATTCCAGGTATGTTTAGAGGTTATTTCCCAAGAGCTGGTCAAGGGCCAACCCTGTTTTGAAACGCCTAGCCTTCGAAAACCCTAGCCTGCTGAATTAATCCTTAACTGCATACCCACCTCCCTTAGCCCTTGGCCTAGGCTCTGTTACAGCAAAGTAATCATTTGAACATTTACATTTAGTATAGCATTTATAGACAAGGGCATGACAACCCACTCCAGTATTCTTTCCAGGAGAATCGCCATGGACAGAGGAGCCTGGCAGGCTACAGTCCATAGGGTCACACAGAGTTGGACACAACCGAAGCGACTTTGCATGAATGCATAGCATTTATATAGCAGATACAGGTATACCTGATAGAGTAGTATCAGGATGAATATGCCTGACATTTGCAGGAATCTTTGTAGGGTCGAGATAGACTTAAAGAAACAACTAAATCTGTTCTATAGAACCATTACGTGCGCTTTCATATTTTTGTGCTAACTTGATTACCCAATTTCCTCTTTCATCTTCCACTCTCTGTACCTTATGAGAGATTTATGTGAAACTGTTTAGCATTAAAATTAGCTGATGAGTCAAATCCAGTTCCTCCTCAGGCTAGTCCTTTTTTATCAGTATTTCATTCTCAAAAGACTTTGACTCAATCTCTTAATACATTTGGTCATCACTATCAGTATTAACTTATGATTTACTTAACAAAACATAGTTAAATCTTACTGACAGTACCAGTGTGTTATAATATAATGAAGTGTGATCATAGTAAAATTGGTTTCATCATAGAACAGTAAGAATTACAGAGCAGTTTCTTTTACCTTTGCAACAGAATTGGCCCTGCCCATTTACCAGATTTATGATCAGGCTTTAGTACAGTTGGCCATGATTCAGTGATTTCTGAATTAGTGGGCTGTTTCAATTATGTGATCTAACTGCATTCACTCTTAACTCCATTTTGCCAGATGGCTACCCCCTCAGGTTTTTAGAAATTCTGACATAAAGGTTAAAAGGTAAAATTACAGTTTCTTTCTTAGGAATCATCCTAGCTCCCAGCATCTTCACTTGCAGCCTTGGTCCTAGGATCACTGATGTGGGGAAGAATTGTACCAGCTTCCTTCCCTACCCCTGCTTCCCCAGATGAATTGATCATAGATACATGTGTTAATTTCTAGACTCTCAATTCTGTTCCATTGATTAATATGGCAGTGTCACACCATTCGACTACTGCAGCTTTGTAGAAAGTTCTGAAATTGAGAAATGTGGGTTCTCCCATGTTATTTTTGTTTTTCTTTTTCGAGATTGTTTTGGCTGTTCTGGGTCAGATGAATTTCCATGTGAATTTGAGGATGAGCTTTTCAGTTTCTGCAGAGAAGCCAGCTGGAATTTCGATGGAGGTTGCGTTGAATCTGTGGATCACTTTGTCTTTTTTGATAAAGGAGTGTCATTAAATGTATAATTTGCAATTGAACTTTAATGCTTTTTGTACTGCTTTTGCATTAGGTGGGGGAAAAAATCCTGTTGCACTTAGGGATTTGGAAGTTGGATTTACAAAATTAGGGCCCTATTTATGGGGCCTCTGGCCAGGGCTGTAGGGTACTTAGCACAGCAGCATGAAGGGCCCCATCATGTCCTGTCAACCTCGTCCTTGCAGGAAGAGCGTTCGAGGAGTGAACACAACTTAGTAAACATCCAGAAGACCCACGAGCGGATGCAGACCGAGAACAAGAGTGAGTAGCTGGGCTCAGGAGAGAAAGGTGAGGAGGGGGTGGGTGCGAGCTGAGACTGGCTGGCCTCATTTTCGAAAGCGACGTCTGCGTGTGTCTGCCTGATCCGAAATGAACTGCTGCCTAGACCTGAAGGGCAGTTTCCACTCGGGCCAGGTGACCCAGGGTGACCCAGGAGATGGATGACAGACTCCCATGCGTCTGTCTCCCTGTGCTTACTCTGCAGTCTCTCCCTATTACCGGACGAAGCTGCGTGGCCTCTACACAACTGCCAAAGCTGACGCGGAGGCTGAGTGCAAGTGAGTGCTGTCCCTCTGCCGGTGCCTGCCTCCTCACCCAGGTGCTGGGCTGTAGGAGCCCATGGCCCCAGCCTGCCCACCCCCCCTTCAGGGGCAAGCAGATCCTGACTCCCAGCCTCTCCTGTAGGGCCCAGCTTCTCTAGAGCCCACTCTCGTCCCTCTTCCCCGGCCCCACTGTTGTATAAATGGCAGAAGGGTATATATCAAATCGCAGCGCTGCCTTTTCCCTACCACTTAACCTTGGGCGGTCTCTTGAGCTGAGACTCAGTTACTCCCCCATTAAAATAGGGATAATAACTCCCTATAGAATTGTCAACATAAAATGTGGTAATGCATATGAAGTCACTAATATCTGTGTTTTTCAAACCGTTTTGACCATAACCCATGGTGATGCCTGGTGCTGGGCAGTCTCCACAGAGACACACAAGGATGGTGAGGGGTCTGCCTTCAGGGGCAAGCCATCCAGAAAGGACAGATGCCCTAAAAAAGTTACAGGACAGTGTAGTTGGTGGGCTGGCAGAGAATCTGGGACCCTCTCAGGGAGGAAGAGAAACTTGAGCTAAGGATGGGTAGGCAGACAAGATGGAGTGTGCCAGGGCCGTGGAGGAGCACGTGCAGGGCACGGGTATTTGGGGAGTGAGAACTAGCCCTGTGTGGCTGGGAGAGGGGAGGGCCTTCAATACTCGGACTTTATCTTGGAGGCAATAGGAAGCCAAAGATGGTACAAGAGCAGGAGAGAAATGCCCGGCTGCCACACAGAGAACAGACTGGGTGAGATTCAAGCCTAGCTTGAAGACCAGGCATAAGATATGATGGAGTTGAGCTGAGGCAATGTCAGTGGGGCTGGAAAAACAAGAGGCAGGTTCTGAGATCAAATTGGGGACCAGATGGGAGAGGAGAAGCTTTCCAAGGCTTTTAGCTTAGACAAAGGGGTCTGATGGGGAGCAGAAACAAAAAAGGGTGGGGCTGACTGGCAGGGAGGGGACACGGTGAATTCTGGTCGGAGGTGTTGCTTTCTTGGCTTTCCAGCCTGCCCTTGCCCACACCCATCTTCTCCTGATTAGAAGGTTCACCGTGGGGCCCTTTCCCACTAGAGGGCCTGGAGTTTGGCTTGTATAGGTCAGAGTGACTCACATTCATTTGAAAGTAAAAGGCAGACGTTCCCTTTTCAGATCGACTGCCGGCAGAGTGAGGCAGAGTAAGGTGACAGCTTCTGCAGGCAGATGGTGTGGGCTCTTCTCTGGCCTCGACTTTCCAGAGTTTAACACTTAAAGCTTGTTTCAGAAGTACAGGTCCCTGGCAGTTGTGCTGCCATTTGACTCTTTCAGACTCTCAGAACTTCTCACGTTCAATCACTAAATATTAAGTAAGGAGTCCTCTCCTCCAGATACCACGCTGGGAACAGAAGAGCAAGTGAGGCAGATAAGACACGGGCCGTGCCCACAGGAGCTCTGCATCTGGGTGGGGAAAACATGGTGGTCTTCGTACCCACGTGGCCCTTACCCGGGTGCTGTGGTGCCTGTCAGCTCTTCTTCCTGATATTTGTGGTAAACCTCTCGTGAAACTGCAGAGGCCCCAGGAGCACATGCTGCTTCATCACCTACTCTGCTCTTCCTTCATCTGAGCCTTCAGCTCTTCCCAGCAGTTTTCCTCCTGCTTTTGCAGAAAACACAAAACCCTCTGTCTTCATTTAACAATCGTCTCTTTTGGCAGGAGTCAAAGGAGACGGATCAAAGATGTCACTTTCCATGTGCCAGTGGAGACGGGTAGCCATTCCAGGGGGGACAAGATATTTTCTTTTCCTGTTTTCAAAATGTATTTTTAAAATCTTTTTGTTTTGTATTGGAGTGTAGCCAGTTGACAGTGTTGAGATTCTTTCAAGTGCATAGCAGTAACTCAGCCATATATATACATGTATCCATTCTCCCCCAAACACCCAGACTGGTGGGAACAAGATATTTTCTGATACTGATTCAGAAGGCATTTCTCCCGATGCAGCTTCAGAAGGGCAGAGTGTCAGGGATGGTGTCCTCTATGACTCTTTGGCCACAGACACTAGCAGCCTCGCTCAGAGTTCCATTGAAGGAAGGTAGTTTGATGAGTAGTTATTCCAGTGCAGGCAGAGGTCCAGTTTAACTTTGTGAGGAGCTGGGTGGTCACAGCCTTAAACGTTAGGTGCCTGGAGCAAAGAATGAATGCCTTAGCGCATGGACTGTCTGAGCCAGGCGCCGAGGTCTGGTCAGCAGGCTGCTTATGTGTGGGCACCTGAGGCGTGGACACCCTCCTGTGGTGCTGACGGTGGGGGAAGGGTTCTCATCTCTGTTGAGGTCCTTTAATGGATCGGAACCTGGTGGTCCGGAGTTGACAATAAGAAAGTAAAAGAGAGAGAGAAAGAGGCTGATGTTCCTTGGTTTACACAGAAAACCAATAAAGCCCTTGACACGGGGCTTGCACTGCTTCACGTAGGCACAGGACACCCTCTCACGAGGGTCTTGCAAGACCGGGCAAGGAAGTGAGCTCAGCAGGCTTCTGCGCTCCAAAGAATTAGCCTGAGAAAGAGAGAGAAACAGGAAGAAAGACACGGGGACCCAAGCTCTGATGGAACAAGGGTGTTTATTCAACATAGTGTGGGTATATATACTGTCTTACAAGGTAGCTTTGTTCAGCAAAGATAAAGATCAAAAGTCCAGACTTACAAATTATCAAGGAAACATAAGGCAATCCATATCAAAGAGAGAGGGTTGTAAATAATGACTTTTCCCAAATGGTTCATAAAAAGGAAGAGGGTCGTAATAGTTCCACCGTATGGAAAAACTAACGAAGGAAATGCATGCATTCCTCAGCCCTGAGAGTGGTTTGGAACAGAAGAGTCACGACAGATCCAAAAGAGCACACAGGAAGCCTCCTGTTAAATGCTTCGTGACAATTCCCCCTATTTTATTATATTTGTAAAAAAGGTCCTGACCAATTGAGTTTGTTTAGTATTAACCAACCTTATAGAAAGGCAATGATAAACAACAATGACAGTCACCAAAGTTACAGTTCCAGACCCGATGCTGTGGGTAATACTTTGAAACCATCCTCATGGGTCTAGCCCAGATAATTGATCAGCTAGTTGTTCAGCTAAAGTTTCCAAATTAGTGGAAGAGGGCAGATGTTTAGAAAAGGTTTCAAAGATTTCCTTTTGCAGTAATTGTACATTCAGAGAGGCATTATCATGTATGTTTTGTAAATGAAATTTGATTTGTTCCCAGTTGTAGGCACTATGATTGAAATGAACAGGAGTAACACAAAATTGAGTAGAATTCCAATCACATTTTAGTGTCACTTGTTTTTGCAAATCTATTAATTGATCTCCGACCCATTTGATGGCTGTTTTTAGTTCCTATATTTCCTCTTGAATATCCTCATCTACCTGAGCCTGAGTAGCCCACATATTATGAGCATCTTCAGTCCAGTTTTGGATAAAATTATGTGTTTGAATCGAGGTGTGTAAAGCAGCAACAGCAGCAGTGGTACAAATAGCTGTTAACCCCAAAATGCCAAGAATCAGCCATCCAACGAATTGTTTAGATCGTTGGAGCAGTTTAGTAAGTAGTCTGGAAGCAAGTCCAGCCATGGGACCTTCTTCCCAGGGTTGTTGGAGATTTATCAGTAACCACAAATTACGTCGAGATCGAAGAATCAAAAGGGAATCATTTCTTAAAGAAATAGAGGACTTAAGTATATAGTTTGCAATTAATACAAGTTACAGAACGTAAAGTCTTATTGAATTGTAAATTTCCTATGGCTATAACAAAAGGAAATGGGACACAGGCCTGTATAAAATATGATTGATTATAGTGAAATAAATAGTTACTTTGACTACGACTGGTCCCTGTGAAATGTCCGGTCCCAAGTCCCAAGTTCTTTGGTGCTCGCAGCAAGTTTCCAAATGTCCCATTGTTCAGGCCCACTCTGTTTATCGAGGACGATCCTAGGACTAGGTGGGGCCAATCCACTGTCAAGCCGCCCAAGAAGTCCTTTGTCATGGTAATGCTCCATCGCAGTGTCATTAACCTTCCATGCCGCTTGAGCAGTGTAGTCACACACAGTGCTGTTAACATCTGAGCAGTTAGATAACCACGTACCATGGGGTCCCCAATCGACAGTCATATGATTAGCCACAAACATTAATTTTCCTGATTTGGTTTGACATTTGTCCCAACAAACAGGAGTATATGTAAAGTTCTTATAAGTAAACCCTTTGCATAATGTTCTTTGTTCTTTCCCTAACTCTTTCCCTAAAGTCTCAGTAGTATAAACATGGTTCACAGACAAAGAAAAGGCAGTAAATAATCCAAACAATGTCCAAAAATCTTTTTTGGGAGGCAGGGCAAAAGCCCAAGTTTGTCAGCTAACGTTTATGCATAATTCTGCTGGGCCCAGGCACAAAGAAAGGACTTCACAACCTAGAGAAATATTAGTTTTCATTCTTCGAAGGGTGTGAGGGCCCTTTAATGTTCCAGGGAGCAGGCATATGTATAGAGTCATTGGTTGAAATGATTGGTCCTCTCTCCGTCCATTCGACCACCTGTAGTAGAGGGGGGCTGGGTATGTAAGCCCAGTAAGTATGATTAGTTAGAGCTTGAACGGGGGAGGCACGGGCAAGCAGACTGAGCATTGCCAGGAGAATGTATTCAGGACTCCGAGGTATTCCCTGTTGAGAGACCAAATTTTCACCTCAATTAGTAAGGGTTTTATTTGTCCCCAAGTGGGGAGATCATAATGTTGATGCCACCAAGGGCGGTGCTTCCCGGGGAGCTTTAGAGCCGCCATGGCCGGTATTGGAATTTCTTCCTCCTGGGGCTTTTGTTGTCTCATCTCTATTTTGAAGGCCAGAGGCCCCCTTGGGTCGAATCTTCCAAAGAGGAAGCCATGTGAGTTCATTGGATCCATCTGGGGAAATACAAGCATACCCCTTTCCCTGTAAGGTTAGTTTCCCAGATTTCCACTGTTTTGTTAACCCGTCTTCGTACCAAATGGGCAGAGGAAGAGAAGTATCCTTCAATTCCTCGAAATGCTTTTCTGCTCTTGTTAAGATATCTCCCTGTGGTAAGTTTAAAAAATTTAAAACAAATAAAGCTGTATTAACAATAGTTATAGGTTTAGAAAATATCTTACATTGGAATCTAGTAAAGTCTGCTTTAGATAAGGAAGACAGTAGTGTTCCTGTGTATTCCCCCTTTTAAAATTTTTTTATTTGCAACTTTAGTGTGTGATGTGCTCGTTTGACTATGCCTTGTGCTTGTGGATTATACAGAATACCTATAATATATTTAATAGAAAAAGATTGTAAAAATTGTTTAAAGTGTCTAGAAATATAAGCAGGGCCATTGTCTGTTTTTATAGAACTAGGAGTTCCCATCACAGCAAAACAAGCTAATAAGTGAGTTGTAACGTGTTGTGTAGCCTCACCACAAAGAGGTGAGGCTTTTATTTGTGTGGCCCAAATAAAAGAAGAATTAGTGTCGATACAGACATGCAAGAAAGAAAATGGAAAAAGTTCAGGGCAATGAGTTACATCCATTTGCCATAGTTCATTAGGTTGCAAACCGCGAGAATTAATACCTTGTGCAATGGGTTGAAGATGTAGGGATCTACAAGTAGAGCAATTACTAATAATTTCTTTAGCCTGGCAGTATGGGATTTTCCATAGCTGGTGTAGGGAGCCAGCATTGTTATGCAACAGAGCATGCTTCTCCTCTGGAGTATCATGAGTCATGGGACTGGGAAGGCAAGAATGTGCTTGAATATGTGTAATATAAATGGGAGAATTGCAGTTTCTAACAACAGATTGTAGTTCGAAAAAGAGTTGTTGAATAATAGGCTGATTGGAGTTTATGGTGGAGGTTTCTGTATTTTGTAATACAAAAACTGAATATAGAGTCAGACTATATTAAGGGGGTAAGGATGTAGGCAAATAACTTGAATAAGAGCATATAATTCATTTTTGTTGAGCAGAATGAAATTTAGTATAAAAGACTTTATGTTCCTTAAGAGACCAGAATGAAGCTTTGGCATTTTTAGTCCCATCTGTATTAAAAAAAAACCTCAGCTTGTGGTATAGGCTGTGAGCTGATAATGTGGGAAATAATAAATTCAGTATTTTTGAAGAAATTCCACAGCTTACCAGAAGGATAATGAAATGAAATTTCTCCAAAATATTCCAGAAAAGCTATTTGGAAATCAGTAGAAGTCTGTAATGCGTTCTCAAATTGAGATTTATTGATAAGTACTACAATTTTATGAGGATCAGAGCCAATTAGAGTTTTAGTCCTATTTCTTCTGTTGATAATGATTAGAGCAATTAAATCAAGGTAGGGTGTAAGTGACTTTAACCCTAAAATGGGTATAGATCCATTCTACTGGGTGTTCTTCTACTGGGTAAGAAGTCCTGTGGGAGAATGAAGAGAGGGGAGTATAAATAATTTTAGAGGTAAATCTAGTTTGACTCGAGTAAGAAATTGTTTTTGTAATTTATTTTGCATTAAATAGAGTTCCTCTCGTGCCTCTTGAGAAAGTGAATGAGGGCTATTTAAATCAGGATCTCCTTTTAAAGTATTAAACTGAGTTGATAATTAGCAGTGCCTAAAGAAGGTCTTGGAGAAGGCATGGCACCCCACTCCAGTCCTCTTGCCTGGACAATCCCATGGATGGAGGAGCCTGGTGGGCTGCAGTCCATGGGGTCGCGAAGAGTCGGACACAACTGAGCAACTTCACTTTCACTTTTCACCTTCATGCATTGGAGAAGGAAATGGCAACCCACTCCAGTGTTCTTGCCTGGAGAATCCCAGGGATGAGGGAGCCTGGTGGGCTGCCGTCTATGGGGTTGCACAGAGTCGGACGTGACTGAAGCGACTTAGCAGCAGCAGCAGCAGCAAAGAAGGTCTAATCCAATTTATATCACCTAAGAGCCTTTGAAAATCATTTAAGGTTGATAATTTATCAGTACGGATCTGAGTTAGTTGAGGAGTAATACATTGTCTATTAACAACAAACCCCAAGCAATGGTAAGGTGTAGAGGTTTGAATTTTTTCAGGGGCAATGATTAATCCAGAGTTTTTTAAGCATAGTTGAGCTATATCAAATGTGTTGAGTTTCTGAGATAGATGGAGCCGAAAACAATATATCATCCATATAGTGAATAACAAGAAAGTTAGGAAATTGTTTTCTCACAGGCTCAAGGGCTTTAGCTACATAGGACTGACACATGGTGGGAGAATTCATCATCCCCTGTGGCAGTACAGTCCATTGGTACCGTTTATGAGGTCCGATATGATTAGGATAAGGGAGAGAGAAAGCGAATCTCTCTCGATCTAAAGGATGTAAAGGTATATTAAAAAAGCAATCTTGTAAATCAGTAATAATAATGTGCCAGTTTTGAGGAACAGCGGTAGGTGATGGGATTCCTGGTGCACCCATAGGTTTCATAGATACATTAAGTTTTCTAAGGTCTATTAGGAGACGCCATTTGTTAGATTTCTTTTTTATAACAAAAATAGAGTTCCAAGGAGAACAAGATTCCTCAATATGCGTTAATTCTAGTTGTGTATCTATAAGTTCCTTCAGTTCAGTCGCTCAGTCGTGTCCGACTCTGTGACCCCATGAATCGCAGCACGCCAGGCCTCCCTGTCCATCACCAACTCCCGGAATTCACTCAGACTCATGTCTGTTGAGTCCGTGATGCCATCCAGCCATCTCATCCTCTGTTGTCCCCTTCTCCTCCTGCCCCCAATCCCTCCTATCACCAGAGTTTTTTCCAATGAGTCAACTCTTCGCATGAGGTGGCCAAAGTACTAGAGTTTCAGCTTCAGCATCATTCCTTCCAAAGAAATCCCAGGGCTGATCTCCTTCAGAATGGACTGGTTGAATCTCCTTGCAGTCCAAGGGACTCTCAAGAGTCTTCTCCAACACCACAGTTTAAAAGCATCAATTCTTCGGCACTCAGCCTTCTTCACAGTCCAACTTTCACATCCATACATGACCACAGGAAAAACCATAGCCTTGACTAGACGGACCTTAGTTGTGCTATCTAGGTTGGTCATAACTTTTCTTCCAAGGAGTAAGTGTCTTTTAGTTTCATGGCTGCAGTCACCATCTGCAGTGATTTGGGAGCCCCCAAAAATAAAGTCTGACACTGTTTCCACTGTTTCCCCATCTATTTGCCATGAAGTGATGGGACTGGATGCCATGATCTTCGTTTTCTGAATGTTGAGCTTTAAGCCAACTTTTTCACTCTCCACTTTCACTTTCATCAAGAGGCTTTTTAGTTCCTCTTCACTTTCTGCCATAAGGGTGGTTCCTTAGCCACCTGTAATTTCTCATTCTTGAGGGGCCACTGCTCTGTCCAAATAGGCTTGTCATTCTTCCAAGTTATTTTAATAATTGTATTGTTTCTTAAATGAGCAGTGGCCCCTAGGAAAAATGTGGAATGTATATCTGAGTTTGCCATTGCATAAGTAAGTCCCTTCCTATTAGATTAAGGGGTGCATCTATCACATAAGGACTTAATGTTGCAGGTTGGCTTTCTGGTCCCTCACATTTGAGTAAATTTGAGTACTCTGATAAGTTGATTTGAGAAATCCCTGCAGTTAGGCAAGAAATTTTTTGTACAGGCCAGGATTTGGGCCATAAATGTTTGGAAATACTAGTAATATCAGATCCAGTGTCGAGGAGACCAGAAAATCTTTTACCATTAATTTTGATATTTATAGTCGGTTGGGCAAATTCAGATACTAATGATGTCCAAAAGGACTGTTTTTGATCTGTACTGCCGAATCCACCTGTCCGTACATCATTAGAGGAGTTAATAGAAATGTAAAAGAAGTAATTGAGCAATTTTATCCCCCTTTTTGAATTGCTATAAAATCTGAGATAACATCATAATTTGAATTTCTCCTTTATAATCTGAATCAATGACCCCAGGGTGAACAGTAATTCCTTTAGAAGTCAAACTAGATCAGCCAAGTAAAAGACCGAAGGTTTGTGGGGGGAGATTTTTGGAGGTTTTTTAGTAGCTTTCTTAGGGCAGTCCCTTTTTAAATGGTTCTTATCTCCGCATGTAAAGCATCCTTCATTTCCCTTTCTTAAGGCAGCAACCATTGTTTCAGCTAGCGTTTGCATCTTTTGAGTTTCTGATCCTAGATTGCAACAAGCCTTCACATAATCCTTTTGACATTCCTGATTTGCATTGTCATAAGCAAGTAATTTCTCTAGTTGCCTTTGGCTTCTTCTCCAATTACAGTACGGGAAATAGCAGTTTCGAAGCTAGCTAAACTATCAGCATACGTTTCATTAGGTCCTTGCAGTATTTTAGTGTAGCTACCTGTAGGCTCCCTTGAGGAGTAACTTGATCCCAAGCTTCAAGGGCCACTGTTTTTAATTGTTCATGTAACAAAGGAGGGCACTGTATTTGAGCTTCTGTAGTGTCAAATTGTCCTGTACCAGATAGCATCTCAAATCCCATGGACGGAGGAGCCTGGTGGGCTGCAGTCCAAGGGGTCGCTAAGAGTTGGGCACGACTGAGCGACTTCACTTTCACTTTTCATTTTCATACATTGGAGAAGGAAATGGCAACCCACTCCAGTATTCTTGGCCTGGAAAATCCCAGGGACGGGGAGCCTGATGGGCTGCCGTCTATGGGGTCGCACAGAATCGGACACGACTGCAGCAACTTCGCAGCAGCAGCAGCGTCAAATTGTCCTGTACCAGTTAGCATCTCAAAAGTAATTTGATTTTGGGGAGTACCAGCTCAAGCCTTTCTGTTAGCCTGGTCTCTGGCTTTATCATGAAACCACATTATCCACTGAAGATATTCTCCTGGTTTAAGGAGAGCTTTTAATTTGTTGCATGTGATAAAAGTTAATACCCTCATATTGAGCGTCAGGATTTCTAAAAACTGGAAAGGTGGAGAAACCATCGGCTTCAGAGACTTGTAAAGCCAGCAATTCAGAAAGCCTCTGTCATGAAGGAGAGTGAGTAGGTAGCAAATTTTACAATTAATAGTATGTGGTAAAAACTTACTATTGTTATTTAGAAAGGTCTTGTCGGTTTTAATGTCAAAAGGTGTCTTAGGGGAGTTATTGCCAGAATCATTAGGTTCTAGCAAGGGAGAGACTTTGGGATTTGTGCCCGCTGGCAGGGGAGGAGTGCTTGGAGCAACCAGGGCAGGGCTTATAGGAAAACTCTGAAATATTTTATGTTCTAATTGGGCCTTTTGTAAGGTTTCATCATCTAATTCATATTCATGTAATAAGTGTTCTGCCTGTTGCTGAATATCAGGAGGGCTAGAATTTACCTTGAAATGGCAGAATCACAGCTTTAATGAGAGCCCATAGGGGCCAGAAATCTATCAGAATATTTTTTCCCTGTCTGGCGGCTTGTTCAACATTCTCTTTGACCTGGTGCGAAATTTCTAAATCAAAACTACCTTCATCAGGGAACCAAGGGCTACATTCAACCACTGTCTGAAGGCAAGCCTCTATTTGCTGGCACGAAACTGAAAGTCCCTGAACTTTTAATAAGTGATGAAGTAAAGTAGAAAAGTGATGGGGCTTTCCAGCCGTTTGTCCCACGTCTTAGTACTTACCCACCTCAATAGGTCACTCCGTCCGAATCTGCCACGTGTACCAGGTCCCTGTTCTGGGCGCCACTTGTTGAGGTCCTTTAATGGACTGGAACCTGGTGGTCTGGAGTCGATGATAAGAAAGTAAAAGAGAGAGAGAAAGAGGCTGATGTTCCTTGGTTTATGCAGAAAACCAATAAAGCCCTTGACACGGGGCTTGCACTGCTTCACGTAGGCACAGGGTGCCCTCTCACGAGGGTCTTGCAAGCCTGGGCAAGAAAGTGAGCTCAGCGGGCTTCTGCGCTCCAGAGAATTAGCCTGAGAGAGAGAAAGAAAGGGAGAGAAACAGAAAGAAAGACACCGGGACCCAAGCTCTCTCTGATGGAACAAGCGTGTTTTATTCAACATAGTGTGGGTATATATACTGTCTTACAAGGTAGCTTTGTTCAGCAAAGATAAAGATCAAAAGTCCAGACTTACAAATTATCAAGGAAACATAAGGCAATCCATATCAAAGAGAGAGGGTTGTAAATAATGACTTTTACCGAATGGTTCGTAAAAAGGAAGAGGGTCGTAAATAGTTACTTCTCACTGTATGGAAAAACTAACGAAATATATATATATACTTCTCACTGTATGGAAAAACTAACGAAGGAAATGCATGCATTCCTTAGCCCTGGGAGCGGTTTGCCACTCCTCTTAATTCCTGAATATTCAGGAATTAATAAGGAACAGAGGATTCACGACAGATCCAAAACAGCACACAGGAAGCCTCCTGTCAACTGCTTCCTGACAGTCTCTACCCATCATAGGATGTGTCCGCTGGGAAGCTGGAGGGAAGGTATTGTCCCTTCTCAGGCCTGACAGGGTCATACGCAGACACAGACCAGTTACAGGGGGGCAGAGAAGCCATGTGCCTGAAAGTCTAGAGTCTATGGAGTTTATCCTCCCACTGCGCCTGGGGCTGAGGGAGACCCCGCAGCCAGCGCCGCTGCTAGGTGTATGTGGCCAGAGGGTGGGCAGCTCCCGGGCAGTTCCATCTGTGCAGCACCCCTTGGCTTATTAGCTGCTTTCTGTCTGCCTCTGCAAGCACAATTCCAACTATCTCAGCAAGAGAGAAGAAAGCCCACAAGGAATTTTAACTCATTTTCTTTTTAAAAGTTCACTCTAATCAAATAATTACTGTGAACTGGTATGCAGCAGTACTGGATTACTTTAAAGAGCCCACACTGGTTAGGCCCTTACTAATGGTTGGGGAGGGAAGTTAGGGCTCAGGGTTCTTGGCTGAGGACCCTTCAAAGGATCAGCCAGCAAGAGGCCTTTCCTCCACTATCCCGGGGAAGCAAGCCTCTTGGGGTGGATCTTCCCTGAGGGGTGCTGACAGGCTGGCAGGCTGGCAGGCTGCCTGCTAGAAGGTACAGACCCATGCTTTGCTGGGTGGTCATTCTGATTGATCTTTCTGGTTGGAGAGGCAGAAATTTCAGTTCCAGAAAACTGCTCTTGAAATAGTAAAGGATCTTAAAACATTGTTTCCTCAGACCTCCCCAGTGGAATTTCAGTAACTTTGTTGTGGTTCAGTAGCTAAGTTGTATGACACTTTGCAGACCCCCATGGACTGCAGTAATGTTACATTCCTTTCCTTGGAGATTCACAATGCAAATTAAAGTGGTAAAGGCTATGCCAAGTTCTGCAACAATTTCTTTAACTCAGTATTTCACAAACTTACCTGCCAGTGGAGTACATTTACACACTAGTTCTCAAGTCTGGCTGCGCCCAGAGGTTCTGATTTAACTAGGGTGGAATTCTTGCACTGGTATTAACTTTTTATATGATCTGCTGCTGCTGCTAAGTCGCTTCAGTCATGTCCGACTCTGTGCGACCCCATAGATGGCAGCCCACCAGGCTCTGCTGTCCCTGGGATTCTCCAGGCAAGAACACTGGAGTGGGTTGCCATTTCCTTCTCCAATGCATGAAAGTGAAAAGTGAAAGTGAAGTCCCTCAGTCGTGTCCGACTCTTTGCGACCCCATGGACTGCAGCCTACCAGGCTCCTCCATCCATGGGATTTTCCAGGCAAGAGTACTTGATCAGACTTATGTAATGATCAGACTTATGTAAATCTGTATATGATCAGACTTATGTAAATATATATTTACCACATTCACTTTTATTGTTCTCTGTATAGTCAAAAAAATTTTTTCTGAACCTTTTATGTTGCAGACACCATGCCTGATGCCTCTTGACCTCTAAACACATTAGTCAGCATGTGCTTTACAAAAGGACATTCTTAAACAATCATAGCACATTTCTCAAAATTATGATATTACGCTGATATAAAACTATTAACTGAGCTACAGGTCTTATTTAAATGACCTTGATAGCAAAAGAACAGAATATTTTCCTAGCGCAGATTAGTTTTCCTGTCTCTTTAGTCTCTCTCAATGTGGAACGGTTCCCAGGCTATCTCTGTTTCTCGTGACTTTTACATTCTGAAAATGATAAGCCAGTGTAGAATCTCCCTCAGTTGGATTTGTCTGCTGTTTCCTCACAATTAGATTCAGGTTTTACGCTTCTGGAAGTGGTGTCCTCTGTCTTCATATTAGAAGGCAAAACTCTCACTGGTAAAGGTGGGCTCTTCCATATTTCTCCTCAAGTTAGGGCTATTTTCATTGTGTAATTGACAGGTATCTTAGATACTTTGAGACTATGTACATAGCCCATTTCACATCAGACCCCCCCACCCCCCACTAGCTTTGGCATCTGCTAAGGATTCTTAAAACAATTAGGATTCTTTTTAAAAAGCTCCCCAGAGCATTCTGCTGTCCAGCTAAGGCTGAGAACCACGCCATCAGTACCTCACAGAATATAATTTGGGATGTAACTATGTAAAAGGATGTCCTCCCAACAGGCCCAGAAGCAGTGATCAGACTTTCAAAGTTCCCTTTGGCCTCCTGGAGCTTACTTCTCTGCCTGGTTGCCCTGTGTCCCAGTGCTCACTCACAACCCCATGGTGGGTCTGGCCGAGTGGTCCCTGTGTCTGACGCCAGCCACACTGAGCTTCGATGCTCTGAGCCTGCAGCAAGATGTTCATCCCTCGCTGCTTCTGTTTGCCCAGTTCCCTCTGCCGAGGCTGCCCCTTGCCCAGCCTTCTGGCCTTTGCCTGACAGGTCCTCAAGAGTCACACCCTCTGGGACACCTTCTGTGACCCTACTATGCTGTGTTCTCGTGGGTCTCATGCGGAACCAAGGCCTTCCTTAACACGTGGGTTTTTACTAAAGGTTTGCTAGAGCAGTGGGCCGCAGAATAAATGACCTGAAGTGGATTCAGCGCTGCTCGCTGCTGTTGAACTACTCTTTGGGGGAGGTCCCCCATACTCTGGGATGAAGAAGCCTTTTTCCAGCAAGGACTGGTGTGCACTTCTGCTAAGGTGTCTTGGGTCCCGGCCACTCTGGAGCCCCCATAATTGAACTCCAGGGGTTTCCAGGGGGTGGGGACAAGTTCCCTCCACCCCCGGCCCTGCTGTGGGCCGAGACGACTCCCCATAGCCCTGCAGAGTGTCTCCTCTTACATGTGTGACTAGGGCAGACTGCGAACCCTAACTTCTGTCCTCCGAAATCTCAACTGTTAGAGGCTGCCGGCGCCCCAGCAGCCCTTCCGCAGCGTTTGTGTGGTGCCCTCAGGCAAAGGGAGCCCTCCACTTCGCTTACCAACCCTCTTAGGTTGTTTATCCTACTACTTCCTCCCATCTCATCCACTCTTTTGTGCTTTTAAGAATAAAAAGTACACACTTAGAGTTGATGGTTTCCAGCAGCAGGCTTGGTCCGAGCTGGCCAGCCTGCTCTAACGAGAAACGGAAGTCCGTGCTTTGTGCTTCACGCAGACCTCTTCTCTCCCTTCTCCCCCCACCTCAGCATCCTTCGGAAAGCCCTAGATAAGATTGCAGAAATCAAGTCTCTGTTGGAAGAGAGGCGGATTGGTGAGTTAGAGACTGCCCTGTGGAGTGATGGTTCCTGAGAGCGACAGTCGGTCTCCCTGTGGGGGCGCCTGTGACTTCAGTCCAGTGGGATCGTCCAGGGGCTTCTGACGGAGCGGGAGCAACCTGGGGCTGGGAAGGGAATGGGGATGGTCCCCAGTGCTCCCTGCGGACCATGCTGATTCCCCTGCTCTGTCTACTGTCTGGGGCACTCACTCCCCACTCCCTTCACTACTGCCACTCCCGTTTCTTTCTTTTTTAAATCCACACCCTCAGCCATGAAAGCGCAGAGTTCTAACCACTGGACTGCCAGGGAATTCTCCCCGCTCCCATTTCTTGCTCTGAAGAGAACCTGGCTGTGTTTTGAGAGCTGCACCCTGGGTGTCTTGAAACCAGCCTTCCGCATGGAGTTATGAGGCGCTGGCTTCCAGATCCCTCAGGTTCCCAGGGCCTTCCCAAGTCTCTTGCCCCAGTGAACCCACAGTCCACACCTCCTCATCCATCAAAAATGCTGTCACGCCACCAGCTGGGTTTGTATGAGGTGGCTGGGTGTGTTGAACCATGCCCGAGGAGATAGGGGTCTGTCCACATATGAGTTTGTTTTTAAAAATTTTTTGTTGTTGAACTACAACATATGTTAATAGGAAAGAACACGGATGTGAACACACAACTTGCTGAAACTTTTCACTAACTGAACAAAATGTTCCTGGCACCCAGATCAAGAACTAGAACATGACCACTCCCCCACAACCCCAGCTTCTGCCCTTTCCTGTTCCTTCCGCTTAGGGTATCCACCTCTCCATCTGTCAGTCTGGTTGGTCTCGCTGCGGGCATCTAGAGGAAGGGGCAGGATGGCACGTGGGCCCTTGGTGCTCACTCAGGCCAGGGTGCTGCAGGCTGAGCTCTGACGGGCCAGTGTGGGAGGGCTGGGGTGGGCACCCTATCTCTGATGTCTTGAGGGCTTCCTCTCTCCCACAGCGGCCAAGATCGCGGGCCTGTACAATGACTCTGAGCCTCCTCGGAAGACCATGCGCAGGGGGGTGCTCATGACCCTGCTGCAGCAGTCAGCCATGACCCTGCCCCTGTGGATCGGGAAGCCTGGTGACAAGTGAGGGCGAGCCCTGGGTATGGTAGGGGCTGGCAAGGCGGGGGCTACCACAACATTTTAATTCCGCCCTCAGGCCCCCGCCCCTCTGCGGGGCCATTCCGGCTTCTGGGGACTACGTGGCCAAACCTGGAGACAAGGTGGCTGCCCGGGTGAAGGCCGTGGACGGGGATGAGCAGTGGATCCTGGCCGAGGTGGTCAGTTACAGCCACGCCACCAACAAGTGAGTGGTCCCCCAGCCCCGTGGGCTGCTCTCCCGTCACCATAGCCGCATGGGCTACACACTCACCCATCTGCAGGCTGGGAGAAAAGTTACACCCCTGGGTGCCTGTGGGGACCAGGGGACTGCTTCCCCTCCCTGCCCTCCTCTCCCTTCCTCACGACTCCCCGACTTGGACTGTGACCCTGACCCTTTTTGCATCCAGCCCTTTCTTTTGTCCACCCGCAGGTACGAGGTAGACGACATTGATGAAGAAGGCAAAGAGTGAGTGTGCTGGTGGGGAGGGGGGGCCATGGAAGCCTGGGGGCGGCCAACCTGCGGGGACGGGGCCCCCACCTGACCTCAGCTCCACCCCCAGGAGACATACCCTGAGCCGCCGGCGGATCATCCCACTGCCTCAGTGGAAGGCCAACCCGGAGACGGACCCCGAAGCTTTATTCCAGAAGGAGCAGCTTGTGCTGGCCCTGTATCCCCAGACCACCTGCTTCTACCGTGCCCTGATCCACACACCCCCACAACGGGTAAGGCAGCCCCCACAGGAGAGGCCGTCCCTAACATCAGGGCCAGGTGGCCAGATGGCTCCTGGAGTCACCTTCCTACCTCCTTCCCCTCTTGTCCTCATCTCACAGCCTCTGAGCTCAGAGGGCCCTGCAAGTTGCTCTGTCTTCTGCGTAATCTGCCCTCCAGCCCTGCCTTCTGGGGCAGCACTGGCCCACCCTCCTCTTTCCGAGCTTCAGAGCCTTAGCGAGCCCTGAGCTGAATGGACGTGATGCGTACACTAGTCTAACCTCCTCTTTGCATTGAGATGGGACGCTCCATGCCCAGGGCCTGTCTTGGAGCCCTTAACTCCAGCCCCACTGCCTTTTCCTCAGCTGAACCGCTTCCTGTCATGCTCTTGACCACATTGCTGCTGCTGATCACCTGATGAAAGAGTTTGAAGGCTATTCTTGCCTCTTCCTCCGGGATCCTTGCTGTTGCCCTCTAGGTTGTCCTTGATCCCTTTAACCCAGGCTCCCTGGTACCACACCCTCCAGTTACGGCCCACCCATGTAGGTGGTGGTCTCCTTGCTCTTCATCCCTTACCCTTGGCCTTTTGTTACTGGGGAAGGAGTTCTGTAGTAACAGGGACTGTGTTCACACATCTCCACTTATGAGTGACTATGAGTACAGGCGCATCTGGGGGGCCACGAGCCAGAGGTTCCTGTCACTAAGCTTAGTGGTGGTGCTGTCGGGCAGGGGGCTCGCCTGGAGCTCTCTGACCAGTCCCTCCTGTCTGCCTCTGCTGCAGCCCCAGGATGACTATTCCGTCCTTTTTGAAGACACCTCCTATGCAGACGGTTACTCCCCTCCCCTCAATGTAGCCCAGCGGTACGTGGTGGCTTGTAAGGAGCCCAAGAAAAAGTGAAGTGGCCTAGTAGACTCACAATCAGCTGACACCCTCAAAGGGGGACACACAAGATTTTGTGATCAAATAAATATTCTTCCTCCTTGTCCATGTCTCCTGGGTTTTGCTTTTCCAGACCCTTCTCTCCCTCCCCACTAGGGCGAGCTAGAGGCCACCAGGGGAGATGGCCTCATTGGGTCCCACTGGGCATCTACCCTTCTAGCTCAGGTTTGTTCTTTGCTCCCAACAGAGGCTCTCTGTTTGACACACATCAGATTTTATTTCTGAAGCCATGACTGGGCTTGTTTCACACGCCTCCAGATGCATCTGATTTTTTTTCTGAAGCCATGGCTGGGCTTGTTTCACACGCCTCCAGAGGACCACTCACAGCTCCCAGCGGAAGCGGAGCTTGCAGCCCGCCATCTTCTCAGCATAGTGGGCTTCAAAGAGCTCATTCTGGGCCACAGTGAAGGTGGATTTCCAATCGCCAGTGACGCCTGGGGAGAGATGGCAGGAAGGAGGTCCTGGGCACAGAGGTGGCCCCAAATGGCCAAAGGGCAGCTCCATTTGAGGCTCCCCCCTCCCCAAATGCCCACGCCCGCCCCTGGGGCGGCTCTCACCTTTCCTCATGAAGGCAGAGATGCTGTGGTCCATGATTTCAGTGGGTATGGTGCTGTAGTTGGTCATGGGGTTCTTCTTCATCTCTTTGAAAGACGTCTGCTGGACGATGCGATCCACAGTCTCCTCCGGCAGGGAGCGCCCCACAAACTCCAGGATCTTCTGAATCTCCCTTTTGGGGTCCTGGAGCAGTGGAGAGGCTCTTCAGTGGAGGTTTGGCTTACTTGCTGAGCAGAAAAGGGAGGCAGGCGCCTTTCTAACCCTGGGGGGGTATCTGGCCACTTCTGCCTAGAGACCTCAGGCCATGTTCCTTGACTCTGGTCCTCTTTCCCAGGGGCAGGTGTGACTGCCTTCTACCCTGTGATCCTTTATCACGGAGGTCTGGCTCCTTTTGGCTGAGAGGAGGGACAGTCCCCTTTCATAACGGTGGTCCCAGAAGAAGCACTGGCAGTACAGAGCAGATGAATGTCTGCACGTGTTGCTGACCCGGGCATTAGGAGATAAAGGGCTGCACAGGGCGCTGCCGCAGAGGGGACACTCCTCCTCTTCAGTCCTGGGCAGGGGATCCAGGAGGGCTGGTCTGTGGGCTGCCATAGGGGAGGGTGCTGAGTGGGCCTCAGCAGGGCCCTGTGAGGTGTGTGGCACGGAGGGAACTGGAAGCTGGTGGTCTCACCTCCTTTATGTCTTCATAGAAGAGGTAGAGAACAGGGTGGGTGTGACTCAGCTCCCACCACTCCCGCACGTGCTGGTACCAGGACCCATAGCACACTGGGGAGAGGGCAGATGGCCGGACACAGAGGTTGGCATGAATTGCAGCTGGTGCCCCTTGGCTCCAGCCCGCCCCCTCCCTCCTCCAGAGTCAGCCTCACCTTCCCCGGCCATGAACTTCTCCAGGAAGCTGTCCCAGGGGCCAGGGTCAGGGTGCACCTTGGCCATGCGATAGAAGTGGTAATAGGAGACGGCCACATCCTTGGCGTTGCGGGCGATGTAGATCATCTGGAGGGGCAGGCAACCCCCAGCCCCAGCATCGTCACCACGTGGCATGCCAGGCACTAGGTGCCCCACCCTTATGGCCTCCTTGCCAGGGAGCTTCTCTCAGTTTGGCAAAAGGGGAAGCAGGTAAAGGCTGACTCGCCTGCAGTCCTGGGGTGCAGGCAAGATCCCACTGGGACCTGAACCCTGCTCTGATGCTGAACTCTGGGCTAGTTCCTGAAACTGTTATTTTATACTAATCTAATCCCCTCAACGCCACTCTGTGACGTTGGATTTGGAACAAGGCATGCCAGCCCCTCCTCCACAGGCCTGTGAGCACCCAGACTCTGCACAGAGGAGTCTCGTTTTCACCAGATACTTGACCCCACTAGAGCATCAGGCAGATGCCCCTCCCCCAGTCCTTCTTAAGATGAGACCAGGCTGGAGGAAGTGAGACCTTCCCAGAAGGCAGGGCCAAAGCTGGGATGGCCCTAGCAGCCTCCTTCTCTGGCTCCCTCTGCCATTCACCTTGACTTTCTGATCCAGCAGGGTCTTCGGAAGCAGGGCCAGGGGCAAGTGTGTCTTGAGGAGCCGTGGGGCCGGTGTATCTTTCAGAACCTCAACACCTAAGCCGTAGGTAGGGCAAGATCCATGAGCTGGAGCCCCAGTCAAACCTCCCTCCTCTCTGCTTGCCCCCGACACCCCGCCACACACCTGTGGGAACCCCAGGGGCCTTGAACTCAAGGAAGGGCACCCGCATGAAGACAGGGGCTCTCTGACACTTCTCCAGGTCACCCTCCTGGTAGATCAGGTCCATGATCTCGCTCACCCAGGTGGTGCCTGGTGGGTGGGAACAGACGGGGGATGAGCAGGGCTGAAGCCATGCCCCTCCCAGCCCAAGGTGGGGACTGCAGCCCAACGGAGGCCTGGGTATCCCCATCACTTACCAGACTTGGGGTAGGTGCTGATGAGCAAGTCATCAGGCCAGGCTTCAAAGCTCTGCAGTGGCCCCAGGGCCTCTGCAAAGTACTTGATGAGAGGGATGCCCTTCACATACTTTGCTGGAGGGCGGGAGGTATCCTGGATCAGTTCCATGCTGTCTCCTCAGGGGCGCCGGGAGGTGGCCTCCTTCCTTGAACAATATGTCAATGGTGCCAGCTGTTGAATTCTTGAAGTAAAGAACCCAAGGCTAAGGGAGCCTGAGCCACTTGCCCGAGCTCACAGAGCTAGCTCACAGTGTGGTGGGGTGGGGATTCAAAGCCAGATCCTGTGTTCCTGCAGTGGGTCACAACTCAGGCTACATTTTCATTTGCCTACAGAGCTTTTAAATCAATTAAATCACTCTCTGGAGATGGGACCCTGATAGCAGTTTTTTGGAAGCTTTCCAGGGGATTTCAATGTGCACTTGAGAAAACCTCTAGGGCCTGCCTGTCTGAACTTCCGGCCAGCCCCCAGCTTGCTTTGTCTTCTCCCTTCTGCTATATGCCTAATTCTGATGGGCTCCTCCCTCTGTTTCCCCCTTGAGCTCCCCTGGGCCCAAAACTCCCAAAGGCCAGCTGGGCCTGAGATCTAGCTTGCCCAACCAGCCCCTCCCAGTTGGAGAAAAACACAGCAAATTGAGCAACTGTTTAGGGGGTCAGAGTTTTGCATGTGAATGAGCAAAACTGATGACTCAGCAGAGAAAAAGAAGGGCGAGGAAAAGAGGGATTCAAGCCAGGCTGGAGACTGAGTTGAGCACTCCTAGGGGAAAGGGCACCCACTCCAGTGTTCTTGCCTGGAAATCCCAGGGACGGGGGAGCCTGGTGGGCTGCCATCTATGGGGTCGCACAGAGTCAGACACAGCTGAAGCGACTTAGCAGCAGCAGCAGAAAGCAGCAGCAGCTGGGGAAAGGGCGGGATGTGAGAAGTGGGAGCAGAGAGATCAAGTGACCGGATTGGAGCCAGAGCCAGCAGCAGCGAGAGGTGAGCGGGATCCAGCCCTGCTGCCCCGCAACCTCGCTCTCACCTGATCTTTCTGGATCTTGGCCTTGTGACCCTGCCTGTGTCTGCGTGGGGTTTAGAACAGGCGCGGTGTGGTGAGTGCAGGACTGCTCTCAGAGCTGCAAGCTTTGTAGTTCTCAAGTGGGAGGGGCCTGGCGCCAGCACTGGGACTTGGCTGTCCTCCAGGAAGGAGAGGGTGAAGTTCCCTCCTCAGCTGGAACCCAGCTTAGCCTGGCCTGAAAACCCAAGATGTGGGTTTAGTGTGTAGAAAACAGAGAGCTGAAACTAGATGAAAGGGTGCGATAGTTTTTCAGGTTTTTTTTTTTTTTTGGTGTTTTGAGCTGGAATCCTGGCTCCCGACCTGCCCTCTAGACTCCACCTCTGTCGAGAGGGCCAAGAGACAGCTTTTTCTAATGTGCCTGGTCTAGAAAGGGTAGGGGAGAGGAGGGGAAACGTGGGGGCACTCACTGTTCTGCCGGCTCCAGGCCAAGTTTGAAGATGCCAAGGATTCAGGTGGAAGGGAGCCCGCAGGCCCCCAGCAGCCTGAACATTCCAGGAACTTCCGGCTCTGACCACAGGGCGAGTCCAGAGTCCAGAGGGATGTACGTGGGCAGGGTGACGGGGTTTGGGGTGGAGCCACGCAAGCAAGCTCTTTTTGAGGCAGCGTAGGATAGGAAAGAGCCAGAACACTTGCGTCAAATAACGCTGGGAGTGTGCCCCTGCTCCACGACTCCCATAGGGAGCTCCAAGGACAGCGTGGAGCCTCATTTATGGTTGGTAAAACAACAGCCCCCAGAAGGTGCTTTTCTTTCTCTGGGTTTGAACGAGGCTCTGCAGACAGAGACAAGGAGTTGGGGCTTCGAGAGTCACAGGACCCCGTTGGGGAAGAGCACCCTCCTCTCCTCCTCGGCCTTTGTTCTTACTCTTTTGATTAAAGTCCAGAGTCTTCCCTGCTGGCTCAGACAGTAAAGAACCCACCTGCAATGCAGGAGAACCAGGTTCAATCCCTGGGTTGGGAAGATCCCCTGGAGAAGGAAATGGCAATCCACTCCAGTATTCTTGCCCGGGAAAAGTGATGGACAGAGGAGCCTGGCGGTCTACAGTCCATGGGGTTGCAAGAGTCAAATACAACTTAACGACTAAACCACCAGCACCACCAGAGTCAAGCTGGGCACTGAAGCTGAGTGGGCTCTGAGTGAGTCTCCTAAGCCCTCAAAGGACAGTATGACTTCAGAGGCTGGTCCATGCTGCGGCCAGCAGCCCCTCCCCGTTCCCTTATCCTCTTCAGGCCCCAGTTACCATCAGGGTCTCTGCCTCCTACCCATGCTCCCCACCCCTGGCAAACACCAGCAGGTACCCTAAACTCAGACTTTTTATTGTATTCAAGTAAAAACTGGCCAGAGCCACAGAGGGTGGCAACAGAAAGGAGTGGGTAGAGGTTGAGGATGCTGGGAATCAGGTCTTGAGCATGTCAGTCCAGTGCTCCTGTGGAGACAAGAGGGTTGGTGAAAGGCAGCCCAGGAGACAGGGTGGGATAGAAAGGCTGGGGTCCAAGCCACCTCTTACCTCTTCTAATTCTGAGTCCTCCTCGTCCTCCTCAGTGCCCATCCGGCACAGCCAGATCAGGTCTCCCCAAAGCAGTGAGTTCTTACAGCTACCAGGGGGTATGGTTGATAGGAAACAGAGTCAGGATCACAAGCCTCCTCCAGGCCAGAACCTGGGTGCCAAGAGAAGGCCTTGGCTACCCCAGGCCTGGACTTGGGCAATGGGCACCCCCTTCCTACCTCCCTCGAGTTAAACCAGCCTGAAGCAGGGATGTGGGACTCACCCAGGGCATGCGCCCTCTAGAGGCAGAAGCTGCCCTGGTTCCTCCTGCAGGAACTCCTCTGCCAGGCAGATCACATGGGCCCTTAGGGAACAGCCAGGGTGCGGGCAACATAGGGGGCTGTCTTCATCCTGCAGGAGGTGGCAGGCAGGTAAGAGAGAGAATGGGGAGTAATCATGTAGCTAACAACGGACCACACACTGTTCCAAGGGCTTGACATAAAAAACCTTATGAAGCATGTGCTACTATTATTTGCATATATGCAAAAGAATCCACCTGCCATGTGGGTTTGATCCCTGGGTTGGGAAGATCCCCTGGAGGAGGGCATGGCAGCCCACTCCAGTAGTCTCGCCTGGAGAATCCCCATGGACGGAGGAGCCTGGCGGGCTACAGTCCACAGGGGCGCAAAGAGTCGGACACGCTGAGCAACTAAACACAGCACATAGATAAGGAAACTGAGGCACTGAGAGGCTAAAATACTGGTCCACAGGGACTAAGCTGGCCAGTTTTCTCTGAGTGCTAGCAGTGATTATGTAACAGCATGGCTAGGGCAGCCAGACCTAGAGTTCCTTACAGGTTGAAAGATCTCAGACAGGTCACTTAATCCTTGAATGGCAAGAATTCAACTTACACTTACTGAGAGCTCAGTAGAAGCCAGACACATCATCTCAGTTAATTTATTAAATATTTATTGGCCACTTGCTCTGCACCAGACCCTGTTCTACGTAGTGAAAAGGAACTAAATGCCCCTGTGGAGTTTAATATGGGGGTGGGGGTGGGAAAGACTGATAATAAGGTAAATAAAACATACAATATGTCAGACAATAACAGGCGTTAAAGGAAGCCAGGGAGATGTACAAGAAAGAGAGGCAATTTTAGATGGAGAGCCAAGGAAGAGTTGACCGGAGGAGAGGTGGCATTTTCTTAAGACGGAGGGTCTAGGGAAGAATCTTCCAGTTCAAGGGGAAGGGCAAAGGCCCTGAGGAGGCCCTGGCCTTGAGGAATAGCCTCAAGCACTATTCCCATTGTAGAAACGGGAGCAGACTTCCCAGGTGGTCCAGTAGTTAAGAACCCGCCTGCTAGGGCAGGGGACACAGGTTCGATCGCTCGTCTGGAAAATCCCACACGCCTGGGGAGCCCGAACTTGTGCTCCACAAGAGAAGCCATGGCAATGAGAAGCCCGGGCGGCAAGCAGAGATTAGCCCCCGCTCTGAGCAACTAGAGAAAGCCCATGGACAGAAAAGAAGACCGAGGGCAGACAAAAGCGAAAAAAATAAAAGGATAGAGATGGGGGTAGAGTGCCCAAAAGGTGTCAGTGGACGGCCCTGTCATTTGATCCTAAGTCCTCTGAACCGTAAACTGCCCTGACCCATCTTACCTGGAGCGCGCGTGCGCACAGGGTGCAGCGCGCGTTGACGTCTTGCTGCGGCTTGCATCCCGTGTTGTCGGAAGGACCTGCTTGACTCCTCGGGGCTGGGGCCCGCGGCGGCGGAGGCCCGAAGGCCAGTGGCATGTGAGGTGGCGGCGGTGGGCAGAGGTCCTGGCGGAAGTCAGCGCGCAGCCAGCGCAGGGTGAGCGGAAGGCGCGCCCAGGGCGGCGCGCGCAGCATGTGCGCCAGGACGCGCAGGTGGAAGGCGAAGGTGGCTTCTCCGCGCAGGCGCCGACCCACGTGCGTCAAGCGGCGCGAGGCCTGTGGGTGTTGCCAGGCCCACTCGAACTGCAGGCGAGGGGGTACAGAGCTTCAGGATCAGCTGAGGAAGGGGTCCACGGCGGGGAGGGGGTCGCCTGGGGAAGGGGGCACCCCGGGGAGGGCCCTGAGCCCCAGCCCTGGTCCTCCCGCTGCCCCCAACTCCTTTTTACCCTAAGGGCGGCCACTGCAGAGGGGAAGCCGTGTACGATGAGCACCATCTCCCTAGGGAAGAGAAGGAGGGCACGCGACCCGTGAGCCCCCCGCCCCACTCCGTGTCAAACCGAATCCCCTGGCCTACCGGAGAGTGGAGTCACATGGGCTTCACCCCTAGCCCACGAGGCCCTGCCCCCTTCGTGGTGATATAGCCAGCCCCTCGCACCTGCTAACCTCAGGCCCCACCTCTAGTCACAGGTGCTTAACAGCCCTCCTCAGTTCCTCTCCCTTCCAGGCTTTCTCTATTCCAACCCAGTCTTGTTCACCAAACTCCCTGTCACTGACCAAACCTAGATCAGTCCCCTTCCCACCCAACCCCGTCTTCTGAGACCCAGGCCCAAACAGGGCTCCTCCTCTGCGGCGATAGGCCCGCCCCCGTTACTCCCGCCCCGGCCCTGCCCCCTCGCGGGCCCCGCCCACCGCCACAGGCTTGGCTCCACCCCTCTCAGCCGGCCTCTCCCTCGCCGGCCCCCGCCTTCTCCTTGAAGTCCTCCTCCTCCTCACAGTGACCCGCCTTTTCTTACCACGGCCCGCGCCCACTGGTCCGCCAGGCTCCGCCTTTTTTGCGGCCCCCGTTGTGCTGCTGCACCCGACGAGCAGGGTTGACGGTGAACCCCACGTAGACGCGGCCCCGGTGCCGAGGGTTCATACAGTAGAGCAGGTAGACGCCGAAGAAGCATCCGGGGCCCATCGCCAATTTGGGGGTCGATTGTTGTGGCTTGTGACCCGAGGAGGGCTGGGCTGCCAGGGCCGCAAGATGCTTGTCTCAGAGAAAGCGCCTGGGAGCTATCCCGAGGTACCCTAGAAGTCACAACAATGCAAACTCGTGCACCCTCTCCTAGTTGGAGCTAGGGTGTCCAAACCAGCGCACAGAACCCGGGTTACTGTTCAGGCGGCGGGTACCGATTAGAGTCCGCTGGAGCCTCATGCAGACTCTGACAGGAGCGGAAACCGAAGGCAGTTGGAAAACTGGGCTTGGGATAGGGCGGAAGTGCTGAGTTTATGGACGTCTTAGTAAGGGCGGAAGTAGATGCCTCAGCGGAAGTGGTGCCAGTAAGGGCGGAAGCAGTGTGGCTGGGGTCAGAGCTGGGGTTCCATCCCCGGTGGGCTGCCGCCCTCGCTGGGCTGCCACAATGGAACTCAGTGCCGAGTACCTCCGGGAGAAGCTGCAGCGGGACCTGGAAGCGGAGCACGTGGTGAGTTGAGCGGCCTGGGCTTGTCCAACGAGGGGAACAGGGCTTCTGGGGGGCGGACTTGGCACCATCCACGCCATTCTGCCCCGTAGGAAGTGGAGGACACGACTCCCAACCGTTGCGCGTCCAGCTTCCGAGTCCTCGTGGTGTCGGCCAAGTTCGAGGGGAAACCGCTGCTTCAGAGACACCGGTGAGATTACGGGAACACCTTCTTCAGCGCGGCCCCAGCTCTGGGACCACATCCCGGGCCGCTTCCTGAAACCTTAACTCTCGCTCCCATTCATGCGGCCCCACCACAGACCACCACCCCAGAGATCCCGCCTTCGTGGCCCCAGCATCAAATACTGAGACTTAAGCCCTCTACCTCTCTTGTTCCCAGGTCCCGGGGACTACAACCTGGGGGACCCCTCCAGTCTCCCGGCAGACCCTAGCTTCCGGGACTGCGACCCAGGCGCCAGCCTGCCCCATTTCTAACCCCATCTCTCTCCCAGGCTTGTGAACACTTGCCTAGCAGAAGAGCTCCTGCACATTCACGCTTTTGAGCAGAAAACCCTGACCCCAGAGCAGTGGGCCCGTGAGCAGCAGAAATAAGGGACCCGGACCTGCACACGCATTAAATTATGGATCAGGGCCAGCTCCTGTGTCAGCGTGTTGTGTGTATGGGAGGTGTGCAGAGGCTGGGGCTAGGGCCTGGCTTCTCCCTGCCCTCCACTCTCCATTGTTTTACTTTGGGCAAGTTTCTCTCCACACATAGGCCTCTGTGTCCCCACTTATAAAGTGAAACGTCTGTCTTTAAAGTCCCTTCCGGGGTGGGCCTTCCTGGACTCCTTGGGTACTTCCAATACTCACCCAACCCCTGATTCTTTGACCATTTCTGGGCGTTCTGTTCAGTCCTCTTTCAAAATACACAGATGAGGAAGTGCTCAAGGTTTCAGGACCCTGGGCAACTTGCAAACCTCTTCTTCTTCCCAGTATATCACCCCAATGTCAAAGCATGATAGAGGATTCCACACACCCCCTACAAGTCCTCCACAGCCTCAGGAACCTGGTCCTCCAGCAGGGGCTTCCCAGCACCTGGAATTCTGGTGTTTTCTGGCCCCTGGAGACGGTCCAGTGACCCTTTGGTCCTGGGCTTGATGTGGCCACAGCTGTCCCCGGGGTGAGGTTTTTCTGGAATGGAGAGGTGGGCTGGGCATAGGGGTAGGGTTACAGCAGGAAAATAAGGTCACCAGAGCCACACAATTGGGGCAGGTGATGCCCTGGTGTCAACACGGGTGACAGGGTTGCCTAGGCCTTACACAGACAAGGTCTCAAGACCCAAGAGGAATAGCAAGTGTCCTAATTGGGGCCAGGGCTCTTTGGGGGAGAGAAATTGTGGGTTTCAACCATCCCACCCACCCTGTTCCTCTGTTTTCAAGGCCAGTTTCTTGGCCCCTAAATTACTGTCACACACAGACACACACACACACAGACACACACACACACAGACACACACACACACAGACACACACACACACAGACACACACACACAGACACACACACACACCCCCACCACCACCTCTCTCTTGTTTCTCTAGCTCCTCAGAGGGAGCTAGGAGTTATGGTGAGTAGGGGCTAACCTTTCTGAGTTCCAGGGCTCCTTTCCTGAGCTTTTTTTTTTTTCAGTTTCCCTGGACCATAAGAACTAGCAACTACTGACAAGTCTGCTTCACTGGGAGGGCCCAACATCGCAGTGTGTGTGTGTGTGTGTGTGTGTGTGTGTGTGTGTGTGTGTGTGTGTGTGTGTGTGTGTGTGTGTGTGTGTGTGTGTGTGTGTGTGTGTGTGTGTGTGTGTGTGTGTGTGTGTGTGTGTGTGTGTGTGTGTGTGTGTGTGTGTGTGTGTGTGTGTGTGTGTGTGTGTGTGTGTGTGTGTGTGTGTGTGTGTGTGTGTCACTGGGAGGGCCCAACATCGCAGTGTGTGTGTGTGTGTGTGTGTGTGTGTGTGTGTGTGTGTGTGTGTGTGTGTGTGTGTGTGTGTGTGTGTGTCACTGGGAGGGCCCAACATCGCAGTGTGTGTGTGTGTGTGTGTGTGTGTGTGTGTGTGTGTGTGTGTGTGTGTGTGTGTGTGTGTGTGTGTGTGTGTGTGTGTGTGTGTGTGTGTGTGTGTGTAGGGTGGGGGTTGGGGGGGCTAGGCTCAGGCTCCAGATGGTCTGCTTCTCTCTATTCCACACCCCTGACTGGATCCACCCCCACCCCTCCATGTTCACAGAGCTGTGGCAGAATCCCTCCCCTTTCTATAGATGAGCAACGGAGGCCTGGAGAAAAGGGACTTGCCCAGGGTCACATGGCTTACATAGAGATTGAGGCTCAAGTGGGCAGACAGGGGCATTTGTATGACAAGCCCAAGGGGAGTAGGGGTTCACATGGGACATTTCCTCCTTGCTGGTTCCTGCACGGATGAACGAAGCCCTGCTGTGGCCAGGACACCCATCCTCAATAGCCCTGTGTCCCAGCTCAGGGAATCACCTGCGAAGTTGGCCATCAAAAACCTACTTCCAACTCCCCTTCCCCCAACCCCCTCCCCACTCCTTGCCAGTACAGGTCCCTCTTATAGAGGCCAGGCCCAGGCAGAAGCCACCGACACGGCTTAAGCGGCAGCTGCACGGGGCAGGAAAGGCTCTGAACTGGATGGGAAGACTGTGTCGTGACTCAGGATCTGCCCTCTCCTGCTCTGCCCCTCAGTTTCCTCACTTGTAAACTAAGGTCGGGCCCACTATTTTGGTTCTAAGCTTCCTCCCTACAAAGAACCCCTTATTTTGATCCCTTGGGCCTCCAGCTTGACAGCTGTCATGTAAGCGCTGGTTGCTTCATTTCCCCCACAAGCAGCAGGGTCAGGACAGCTGATGTTGTGGTTGACTAGCAAAGGCAGACTGGGGAGTAAACATGAGAATGACTGAGGCTCCATCCAGGCTGGAGCCCTGAGCAGCTCAGACCTACCAGCTGGGAAACGGGGCAGGCTCCCCACCCATGTCAGCACAGGGTGGCTCCCCCTGCCCCGCAAAGGCCTGCTCCCATCTGCCGAGGGCGAGGGTTCCCAGGCCCCGGGATCTAATGCCTGATGATCTGGGATGGAGCTGAGGTAATAATAATCGAAATAAAGTGCACACTAAATGGAATGCACTTGAATCATGCCTGAACCATCCCCCAGCCCACCCTCACCTCCCTGATCTGTGGAAAAATTGTCTTCCATGAAATCAGTCCCTGGTGCCAAAAAGCTCAGGGACCACTGGTCTAGGGTCATCTAGAGGCATCTCTCCAGCCCCTGCCAGGGGTCAGGCTCATCAAGGCTATAGAGAGGGAAGCATAAGGCAGGTCAGTTCAGCATACACAGCATCCCCTTGACTAGTCATCAGAGTGCGACGTACCAGAAAATAAAGCCATTTTATTATTATTTTCTTATCTGCCATTGTGGCCTGAGGAGTGGGAGTGGAAGGAAGGGAGGTGAGTCCATCGGCCCCAGCTGATGGTCCTCTACTTGGCCTGGACTGTCTCCTCCAGCCTATCCAAGCGCTTCTGCAGCTCCTGCACCGTGGCCTGGAGCTTCCTCATCTCCTCCTCCAGCCGGGATATGGCATCCTGGGGGACCCCAAGCAGCATTAGCCTCAGGCCCTCCTGGGCCACTAGGCCTCCTCCCACAAGCCCCCGGGGCCTGGGCCCCTTTTCCTCTCATCCAGAGAACTGCAGGCCTATAAGCCTGGAACCTGTTTTCTGAGGCCTCAGGATTATCCACTCCCAGCCCTCAAAGGATCCCCAGTATGGTGTATGTGGCTGCCCCCAAATGCCAGCCTCTTTCCACTGGGTCAGTGACCACATCAGTAGCACTCCTGCCCTACCCCACCTTCCTGCCCTGGTTCCCGGGGTCCCATCTGCCTCTCACCGAGCTGGGAGCACCACTGGCCTCAGGTGCCGTCCTCTTGCGCCCAGTGTCCAGGCCCCGGTTGACCCTCAGTTCCCGGCTCTTGGGGGGCACGTAGCCATCTTTGAGGGAGATGAGGAGGGGCCCAGCATCCCGACCCCCCAGCCACTCCTCAGCCGTGAGGGCAGCATCAGGCCCTGCAGTGGGCGGGTACAGGTCTTCCTGGAACAGGTCCGACTGTGGGGCAAGGCCAGGACTGGTTAAGAGAGTGCTCAGGCCACACCACCACCCGACCACTCTGAGAGCCTGAGGAGGGACCCGCGAGCATCACCTTTCTAGGCACCGTCATGGCAATGGGTTCACACTTCCGCTCGTGCAGCTTGTAGAATCTGTGGAAACAGGAAGGTGAGCAGTGCTCACAGCGGGGCTGGGACTAAAGGTCAGCCTGGGGGTCAGTGCTGCCCAAGGAGCGCACTCAGGTCAGGGGCAGGGGCAGTCACCTGGCAATCTCACACTTGTTCACTTCCAGACCACGTTTGGGCATGTAGCCCATTCCACGCTGGGACTCCTTGGAACTGAACATGGAGAGATAGTGCAGGAACGGGGCCTCAGAGGTGATCTCGAAGTACCGGATAGAGCTGTCCCCCTGCAGGCGGTAGGTCATGGGAGGGTCAACACCAGCGGATGCCTCCAGCTGTGGTCCTTTCTAAGTCCCCCTGCCCACCTTGCTCCCCCAACCCCCTGCCCGTGGGGCCACCTTGCCACAGAGGTAGACGATGTTGGTGTCAGGGTCGAAGAAGGGCAGCAGGACACCGCTGCTTGTGTCCAGTTCCTGCAGGGACAGTGGCTCCTCCAGGTGCTTCTGTAGAGATGGGCAGGGGACAACCATGAGCTGGGCCATGGCAGGCCTCCACCACTGGGGGAGTGGGGCCCGGGGCTGAGAGGCCAACCAGCGGGAACCCCCATCTGACAGTGGGCAAACAGGCCTTACCCTTCCAGCCAGGCACGTGGCGGGGCCGGGGGTACTAGACCAGGTCCCTACCCAGCACTCACCGTGTCCCACAGTGCCACCTGCCGCTCGCTCATGCGGCTGAAGCCTGTGGTCAGGATCTTTCCATCGGATACAAACACGGCACGCACGGGCCGAGTTCCCTCATGGGGACGATCTTTCTCCTGGAAGGAAAGGGAGGGGACCAGTCAGGCATCCGCACACACCCTCTAAGGGCCAGGCCCCAGCTGGGAGCTGGAGCGGGCAACATCTAAGGGGGCCTCATTGGGGGTGGGGGGGTGGGGGGTTAAGCTCCTAGGGTCAAAGGTCAAGGCAACTCACAGCTACTATGGTGCCTTTTCGGGGCTCAATGATGCGGACTCGCTTGTCTCGGCAGGAGGTACAGATGAGGGCACCATCTCGGCTCCAGTCCACACTGTAGATGGTGTCCGGGTGCACGTCGGAGCCCAGCGTCAGCACGGCCGCCCCCGTGCCCACGTCCCACACCAGGATCACATTGTCGCAACCTGGGCGATGTCCCCAGTGTCAGAAGCCAGGAGCCTCCCCCCTGACTGTCAGGCAACCAGCCCTCCCTGCGTCCCGCCCTTGGCACCTGCACTGAGCAGCACGTTCTGGGCGGTGGGGTGCCAGGCCACAATGCCCACGCGCTTGGTGTGGCCCTCCAGGGTGACGACAGGCTCCCGCAGGGGCAGCATCAGGCCCCCGTCGGGGATCTCCCACACCTGCGGAGAAGGGGCGAGCAAGTGAGTCTTGGCGGTGCCCAACATCAGCTCCAGTGCCTGAGCCCCCTCCTGGCCCCTGGGTGCCCCCCATACTCACCATGACGGAGCAGTCCTCGGAGCCACTGGCAATGACGTTATCATTGTGCGGGCACCAGGCGATGTCCAGTACCGGGGCCGTGTGGCCACAGACCATAGGCACATTCTTGTCTACACGACCGGTCTGGAGGACACAGCGGGGCCTCTGAGGGAAGTGCTCTGGCCCGCCAAACCCAATCCCACCTCCCCACACCCCTTCAGAGAGGCACAGAGGGGAAAGGTGTGGGGTCCCTGGAAGGCAGAGAGGGGCCTAGGGTGGGAGGGTTTGGGGCTCTGCCCATCTCAGAGCTGTCTGGGCAACTCAGAAGGCTGGCCACAGGTAGCGCAGGATGGACATGCGGGCTTGGTCCTGCCTCTCTGTCAGACCCTGGCCAAGTTCCTGCCAGCTCCATCTCAGCTGGGGCCTGGTACCCCCGCCCTCTCCCCCACCCCAGATTCTTCCATGGCACAACAGGCCAAGGCCCCCGGCGTGATTCAGGCTGAGGGTGTGGTTGTATCAGGGCTGGGGTTCCCCAGGGAAGAGTGTGTGAATGATGGGGCTGTGGGGACAGGTCCCCCCGAAAGGACAAGGATGGGGAAGTCTGTTATAACGGGTTTGAAATGGCTGCTTCCGGGGATGGCTGCTACAGCACTGTTTCCTGTGTGAAGCGCGGGCCCAGCTCTTACTCTGACAACCACTTCCTCTTCTCTATGTTTCCATCAGCCCTTTTAAGGTAACAACCGAGGACCCATCTCCCCTTCCTGTCTCACCCCCCAAGAGCACGGGAGTGTGCTGGGGCGGGGGGGGGGGGGTGTCCGCAGACAGCAGGGAGGGCAGGATTTGAGGGAGGCCAGGGTTGGCGGGGGGAGAGGGTCTCTTACCTCATCCCTGCCTGTGAGCTGGGAGCCACTGAGCTCGCTGGGTTCCCAGGGGCTCAGAGAGGTCCCTCCAAACCCTAAGAGCACTGCTGGGCCCACTCAGACCCCATCCCAGGCCTCTCTGTGCAGGAGAAATCTCCAGGTTGAGACTTGGGAGGGCTAACCCTGGGTCTGCAGGACTTGCTATTTGACACTTCCCGTGTCACTCCCAACCCTGAGCTTCAGCTCCATCCAAGCACTGCATGGAGGCGCTGGAGGAAGTGTAAGGTTCATGCGGCTCAACCCAGTTTTGCAGAGGGCAACACTGCGGCCCACTGTCCTGAGCCGCAGACCTCATCGGGACCCCCAGGGGGCCAACTAGATGACCTGAGGCCCCCTTAGGAGGAGGGCCTGTCCCCAGGGCTCCAGGGGCTCACCTTGCCCAGGGGCAGCACCAGGAAGGCCCCTCCCCCGCTGGCCTCACAGATCAGGGCCACGAATTTGGGGTTGACAGCACAGAAGCCACTATCCCAGGTGTTCTGTGAGACGCGCACATCCTCATAGCACTGGTCGGCCTTGGCCGGCTGTCCAAACACGTGCCGGAACTTGCTGGAACGGACCACCTGCCGGCTCATCCTGGTGAGACAGGGGTGAAAGGCTTTGCTCCCCTCAGGTCAACCCTGACCTTCCAGTGGCCCCCATCTCTCCCAGGACACCCACCCCTCAGTCTGGCAGCCATGGTCTCAGCTAACTTCCCTATCGCTCTCCTCTGTCACTGACATCCAGCTACCCTTATACACGCCTTGCCCACCCCTCCTCATCCCTGGCTGACCTGCAAGGCCCACCATCTCAACCCGTCCCAGGCCTGGCTTCCGTACCCTCAGCCTCCACAGCAGAGCCTGGGGTGAGGGGTAGCACCTAGTGCCAACTTGACCGCGGACTGGCTGACAGTCCCAGGGCCCATCCTCTCTGACAGGCCACCTTCCAGGGCCTCAGGGCAACAGTGTGGAGGGTGCACTCAGCCTCAGCGTCCAGACCTCACACCCTCACACCCACATGAGGAGCCATCTAAAAGGCAGGGGCCCTCCCCACCTCCAGGTCCAGGCTGGACACACGGAGGGAAGTGGCATGTGGGTTTGCCTGGGCGGCATGTCCCCCATGGCCGGAGGGCTTCCCCAGCGGGTCTCTGGGCACCAGAAGCAGGCAGATGGCTCGGGTCCCAGCATCTCCTCCTCACACCTCAGCTTCTCGCCCCCACTTAAGCAGGTGCGCTTAAGGGCCTTCTCCACCCCACTGAAGCCATCCACAGGAAGGAAGCGGCTGGTGCTCACTTCTCGGAGGAGCAGCGAGAACGGTTTTCCTCCATGGCTGGGTGGACAGCGAGCAGAGCCAAGGGACCTGCCTCTGGCTCCCCAGGCTCCAGGCCCCATGCTGGGGCCCCAGAGCATCTCCTGCCAGCTTGGCATGGAGGCCCCACGGCCTCTCCTCCACCGCCTCCCTTGTGCCTAGCCCTTCTCCCTTGGAGCTCCCGCCACCCTCACCCACCCTGGGACTCTGGAGGAGGCTTGTGGGTCCACCTGTCCAGAAAGCGGATGAGGCGCCTGTGAGAGGAGGAGCTGGCTGGGGGCAGGGGACCCGTCCGGGAGGGAAGCTTGGGTCTGGGAACAGGGGAGCCCCAAATTGGAGGCTGGGAGACAGGAAGCCATCGCCCCACCCTGCCTCCTCCCCCACCGCAGGTACCAGGCCCCGGAAACCACGGAAAGGGGAACTTGGCCTTTTCTTGTTTTGCTCTCAACCCCTTCCTGTCTCCAAGCTCAGGGCCGCTACTGGGTTCACCCCACCCTGCCCCCCACCGCCACCCCAAAGACTCCCATTCTGGGGAGAGGCCGGCGGGTGTACCGACCCCCGGGCTCCCCCACCTCCATCTTGGCTGCGTGGCCCCTCACCCTCGCCCCCTCACGGAGCTCTGGGACACACGAGTGGACCCTCCCACGCGCACCCACACGCTCAGGCGAGTCCCTCCACGCGGGGCGTGGACGGGCCCCGTCTCCACCTCGGAGCCAGCGGCTCTGACAGTCTGTCCACCCCCACGGCCGGCTTCTGCCAAGCTCTCGCCTGCCCCACAGGTGGCCCAGGGCAGCGATGCGGAGCCCGGGTGGCCGGGCTCCAGCCTTACCTGCGGCTGAGAGATGAGCGACCCCCCAGACGGAGGAGGGCGAGGAGGAGGAGGAGGAAGGAGCCGGCGGAGCCTGAGACCGTCCGCGGAGGATGCTCTTGTCAAGACAATGAATGAGAAGCGGCGGCGCCCGCCTCCTCAGGGGTGGCAGCGCCCCTTTGGGCGGAGCTCTTAAAGGGGAGAGCCCTTCCCTCCGCCAAGGCGCCGCCTCGCCCACCAGCCGCCGCCTCCCCTCCCTTCCCGCCGCGGCGCTCAGCGCCTCAGCTGCCAATTCCAAACCAAAACAGATGCTGCTGGCCAGTGGCTGAGAATCTAATCTGCACTTTTTTAATGTCAAAAATGCAAAAATAACCTGTTCCTTCTTCCCTTCTCCAGCCCACCCCCAGCCTACTCGCCATCCTTTCCCTGGCATCCATAAAATGGCCCTTCAGTTCCTTCAAAGCGGGCCTTAGTATAACTCCCATCTCTAGCGAAGGCTGTGTTACCATCCCTCTGCCCCACCTCCAGTCAGGAAACAAGTGGAGGCGGGGCGGCAAAGAGGAGGGGGAACCTTGTGTCCACCTGCACCCAGAAGACCTGGGGTCTACTCAGGCCTCTACACGCACAAATGGGTGGCCTTGGGAGGGTCACTTAACCTCTCTGGGTGTGTCTTCACCTAGGAGCACCCCTGCCCTGCCTGCCTCCCAGGGGCAAATGACATAATTTGGTGTTATAGAGGTGAAAGAGTCAGAGTTTCTGCCCCAAAGAGCTCTCAGCCCACTGGAAGGAGAAGCACAAATAACAGCTCCAAGAAGTAAGCAGAGGCCGGAGCCTGGGCTTGAGACTCAAGAGGAAGGGGTTCATTCCCATCTTTTGGTTCAGAGACTGTGTCACGGAGGTTGCCATGTGAAGGTCAAGAAAGGCCACTCCAGAATCAGATGCTTTATGGATTTGACTCCCGGATGTCACACCTCCTGAGTGACCTTGGATGGATTCCCTAACCTCCTTCAGCAGCCTCAGTTTCTGCATCTGAAACAACGTCTGACCCACCTCATGACGTTATGAGAACAGAAAGCCTTCTGTTCAAAGTGTAGCCTCATCCAAAGTGTAGCAAGTGTTTAATAATATTACCTGGCATGTAGGAAAAGTGAGCTCACACAGAGGACTACAGATATAAGATATGAGCAGACATATTCTAGACGGAGAAGGCAATGGCACCTCACTCCAGTACTCTTGCCTGGAAAATCCCGTGGACGGAGGAGCTTGGTGGGTCGCTAAGAGTCGGACACAACTGAGCGACTTCACTTTTACTTTTCACTTTCATGCATTGGAGAAGGAAATGGCAACCCACTCCAGTGTTCTTGCCTGGAGAATCCCAGGGACGGGGGAGCCTGTTGGGCTGCCGTCTATGGGGTTGCACAGAGTCGGGCACGACTGAAGTGACTTAGCAGTAGCAGCAGCATTCTAGACATCATTTGAGTAACTGGATCAAGATGTGCCCAAATCCCTTAACCTTTTAATAGGTTCCCTTTCCCAATTAAGTCAATGCTTTTGAGTTGGATTTCTGGCCTTTACACTCGAAAGAGTTCTGACTGGTACACCTGCCAGGAAGGAGACAGGACCACAGGCCCTTCCAAGGTGCAAGATACACACAGTAAAGAGGGACTGAAGTGCTGAACTCAGAATAAAGTCCAAACTCATTAGCAAGGCCCAAAAGATCTCCTCTGGTCTGTCCTGGCCTAAAGGGTCTGTAAGAGCATGATGGAGTCAGCCCAGAGAACCTTTGCTCCATGGTTTTCGGGATGTCTCAGTGATGCTTTCTCACCTGTAAAAGGTGCACAGCACTGCTCACTTAGCCTAGAGTATGTGCCCATCATCCAAGTTCAATAATTATCATCAATCAGGACTCTCTGGTGGACCAGTGGTTAAGAATCTGCCTTGTAATGCAAGGGACAATGGTTTGATCCCTGGTCCGGGAAGATTCCATATGCTGCAGGGCAACTAAGCCTGGGCACCATGACTACAGAAGTCAGAGCACCCAAGAGGCTGTGCTTCACAACAAGAGGAGCCACTGCAATGAGAAGCATGTGCACCGCAACTAGAAAGTAGCCCCAGCTCGCTGCAACTAGGGAAACTCTTCGGGCAGCAACGAAGTCTCAGCACAGCCAAAAATAAAATAGATAACAAATAAAAATTTAACAGACCTCCCTGGTGGCCCAGTGGTTAAGGCTCTCTGCTTCCAATGCAGGGCGCACGGGTTCAATCCCTGGTCGGGGGACTAGGATCTCACATGTTGTGTGGTACAGTCAAAAAAATTAAAATTTAAAAATAAATTAAATAAGGTCTTGAAAAATTTAAAACAAACTAAAAACCCAGTTACCCAGTTACCATCAACTGGGAAGCAACAGTTAGAACTGGACATGGAACAACAGACTGGTTCCAAATCGGGAAAGGAGTATGTCAAGGCTGTATATTGTCACCCTGCTTATTTAATTTATATGCAGAGTACATCATGAGAAACGCTGGGCTGGATGAAGTACAAGTTGGAATCAAGATTGCCAGGAGAAATATCAATAACCTCAGATAAGCAGATGACACCACCCTTATGGCAGAAAGCAAAGAAGAACTAAAGAGGCTCTTGATGAAAGTGGAGCCTCTTGATGAAAGAGGAGAGTGAAAAAGTTGGCTTAAAGCTCAACATTCAGAAAACCAAGATCATGGCATCCGGTCCTATCACTTCATGGCAAATAGATGGGGAAACAGTGGAAATAGTGGCAGACTTTACTTTTTTCGGCTCCAAAATCCCTGCAGATGGTGACTGGAGCCCAGAAATTAAAAGACACTTACTCCTTGGAAGGAAACTTATGACCAACCTAGACAGCATAGTAAAAAGCAGAGACAATACTTTGCCAACAAAGGTCTGTCTAGTCAAGGCTATGGTTTTTCCAGTAGTCATGTATGCATGTGAGAGTTGGACTATAAAGAAAGCTGAGTGTCAAAGAATTGATGCTTTTGAACTGTGGTGTTGGAGAAGACTCTTGAGAGTCCTTTGGACAGCAAGGAGATCCAACCAGTCCATCCTAAAGGAAATCAGTCCTGAGTGTTCATTGGAAGGACTGATGTTGAAGCTGAAATTCCAATACTTTGGCCACCTGATGTGAAGAACTGACTCACTGGAAAAGACCCTGATGCTGGGAAAGATTGAAGGTGGGAGGAGAAGGGGATGACAGAGGATGAGATGGTTGGATGGCATCACCGACTCAATGGACATGAGTTTGAGTGAACTCTGGGAGTTGGTGATTGACAGGGAGGCCTGGCATGCTGCAGTCCATGGGGTCGCAAAGAGTCGGACACAACTGAGCAACTGAATTGAACTGGGGCTTCCCTGGTGGTTCAGTGGTTAAGAAGTCACCTTCTAATTCAGAAGACATGGGTTAGATTCCTGGTCAGGGAACTAAGATTCCACATCATGGGGCAACTAAGCCTGCGTATCACAACTACTGAGCCCAGGTGCCACAACTAGAGAGAAGCCCTTGCTCTGCAATGAAAGATCCCGTGTGCTGCAACTAAGATCCGAGGCAGCCAAAAATAAGTAAATATTGAAAGGAAACAAACAACAAAGAAACAGTTACCAACATATAACCAATACTGGTTCATTCTGTCTTAAAAAATAAAATAAAGTTTATTTCCATACAATATAACACACTCAGTTAAAGTACAATACATGGATCAATTAGTTTTGACAAACATATATACCTATGTAACTACCAGGCTTCCCCCGTTGCTCAGTAGTAAAGAATCTGCCTGTGATACAGCAGATGCAGGTTCGATCCCTGGGTCGGGAAGATCCCCTGGAAGATGGCATGGCAACCCACTCCAGTATTCTTGCCTGAAGAATCCCATAGACAGAGGAGCCTGACGGGCTGCAGTCCTCTGGGTTGTAGGGAGTCGGACACAACTGAAATGACTTAGCAAGCACATGCATCTAACTACCACCATAATCGAGATATGATTATTTCCATCACTCCCCAAAGTTCACACCCTTCTACAATCAATTCCCACCCTCAGACCCCAGCAACCATTGATCTACTTTCTGTCAGTATAGATTAGCTTTGCCTGTTCTAGAATGTTCCATACAGATGAAATCATACAGTATGGGTCTGGCTTTTCTCATTCATTTCATGAGAAACCTGTATGTGGATCAAGAAGCAAGAGTTAGAACCCTGAATGGAACAACTGATTGACTGAGGATTGAGAAAGGAGTAAGACAGGGCTGTCTGCTATCACCCTGTCTGTTTAATCTATATGCTGAGAACATCATGAGAAATGATGAAGTACAAGCTGGAATCAAGATAGGCCCAACAAACATCAACAACCTCAGATATGCAGATGATACCACTCTAATGGCAGAAAGCAAAGCAGAACTAAAGAACCTCTTGAAGAGGGTGAAGGAAGAGAGTGAAAAATCCAGCTTGAAACTCAACATTGAAAAAACTAAGATCATGGCATCCAGCCCCATTACTTCATGGCAAATAGAAGGGGAAAAGGTGGAAGTACTTACAGATTTCCTCTTCTTGGGCTCTAAAATTACTGTGGATGGTGACTGCAGCCATGAAATCAGAAAATGATTGCTTCTTGGCAGGAAAGCTATGACAAACCTAGACAGTGTGTTGAAAGCAGAGACATTACTGGTCCATATAGTCAAGGCTATGATCTTCCCAGTGGTCACATATGGTTGTGACACCTGGACCATAAAGAAGGCAGAGCACCAAAGAATTGATGCTTTTGAACTGTAGTGCTAAAGAAGACTCCTGAGAGTCCCTTGGACAGCAAGTAGATTAAACCAATCAATCTTAAAGGAAATCAATACTCATTGGAAGGAGTGATACTAAAGGTGAAGCTCCAATATTTTGGTCACCTGATGTGAACAGCTGACTAATTGGACAAGTCCCTGATGATGGGAAAGATTGAGGGCAGAAGGAGAAGAGGGCATCAGAGGATGAGATGGCTGGATGGCTTCACCAATGCAACAGACATGATTGTCTAAAAAGTACAACCCAAAAGTGAATTTTGTTTGTTTTTAAAATATATTTATTTTTTGATTGAATGATAATTGCTTTCCGGAATTTTGTTGTTTTCTGTCAAAATTGAGGGAGAGAGTTTCAAGAGGGAGGGGACATATGTATACCTATGGCTGATTCTTACTGATGTTTCACAGAAAACAACAAAATTCTGGAAAGCAAAAGTGAATCTTGACATCATCAAAAGTAGGACAACCAGACATTATATGCCTCCTATAAAATAAATTTATGTGTAGCATCACCTTTGCAGTATTCTTGTCAAAGTCATCATTGTCATCATTACCACCACCTGGAAACTAATCAAGCCTCTATATTTAACTTCCCTGGTGGCTCAGCTGGTAAAGAACATGCCTGCCCAACGCAGGAGACACAAGAGACGCAGGTTCAGTCCGGGGTTGGGAAGAGCCCCTGGAGAAGGAAATGGCAACCCACTCTAGTATTCTTGACTGGGAAATCCCAGGGACAGAGAAGCCAGATGGGCTACAGTCCATAGGGTCGAAAAGAGACAGACACGACGGAGCATGCACCTATCCACGTGCATATGTATATGTGTACATATATACATATATAATCTTAGTTCCCTGACTAGGGATTGAACCTGTGTCCCCTGTACTAGAAGGCCGATTTTTAATCACTGGACCACCAGGGAAGTCTCCCACATAAGTCTTTAAGTAAAGAGGTGCCTGGGTCTCATTTGCAAGAAATTACTCTGATAGCCTAGACCCTGCCCCTGTGACCCCCAGGCCTTCTCACAGTTGTGGTCCTCACCCACCTGCAGGCTCTGCCCTGACTCACATTCAGGAACCATTCTGGTTTTAAGTGGGTGGCCCCTAAGGATGCCTTGTGCATAGGCTCAGGCTTAAGCCAACGTTGCCAGCCACTTCTCACCAGCCATCTACTCAAGCGACCTTCCCCAGCTTTTTGAGACGATCACTGCTCCAGTTTGATGGAGAAAAGAGGTGAGAACTCCTTCAACCCCTCTGCTCCCACCAGAGACCACATCTTCATCTCCTATAAACAATCACAGACCGTCATCACAGAGGGGGTGTCCTCCTGGGGTCCAAGGTTAATTCCTCCCTCTTGGGACACATTCCTTCCCACTTCCTCAGTGACCTCACTCCATCGTTTAACCCCCTCTCCTGCATTACCACATTCTCCTCTCCACAAACCCTCTCTCTTTAGTATCTAAAAACAAGCTGAGGTCCCCTGTGCCTTTGGGGGAACCTCTCTCCACTTAGCAACCTCAAACCACTTCCCCATCTCTGTCTTACTTCACAATCAAGTTACTTGAAAGAGCTGTTTACACTTGTTGAATCCACTTCTGCATTTCCTACTTAGTCTCATGGGTCTGTCTTCTGTCCCCACCTTCCCACACAGGCGTGTCTTTGCCGTGACCATCAATAATCTCCTGGTCATTACATCAAAGGAGCATGCTACTGACCACTCCCTCCCTCTGGAATCTTTTCCTTTCTTTGGTGTCTGGGCCTGTCTCCTAATCACCTGCAATGCAGGGGACACAGGAGACTTGGGTTCAATCCCTGGGTTGGGAAGATCCCCTGGAAGAGAAAAATGGCAACCGACTCCAGTATTCTTCCCTGAAAAATCCCATGGACAGAGGAGACTGTCAGGGTACAGTCCGAAGGATCACAATGAGTCAGACATGAGTTAGCGACCATGCATGCATGCATGCCTCCTAATTCTCTCCTTTGCACTGCAGGTTTCTCTCAGGGCTCCGCAGGGTGTCTCTCCCTTTGCTTAACACACTGTCTGTAGACTGCTCCCCAAGACACCACCTCTCCTCCCAAACTCCCTACACCATCTCTTTCACATTAGCAACTTCAAATTAAATATATATATATATATAATTTAATTTGCTGTACCACGTCTTAGTTGCAGCACGAGGCCCCCTGCATAGGGAGCGAGGAGTTTTAGCCACTGCACCACCAGGGAAATCCCTGCAGCTTCACGCTTTGACAGTCCCCAGGCTGTTTCTGTGGCCTAGTCCTGTTGCCTGTGCTCCCTAGTTCCGACCACCAACTCCATGGCTCAACAAGTATATCCCACTAGAACCTTAAGGAGAGGTTCACAAGGGGAGGAAGTCTTGACCTTGAATCTCTCCCTTTCTCTCCATGCCCACTGTCACCTCCCGAGCTGTGCTGCTTGGACCATCGCGTTAGCTCCCTGACCGATCACCTTCCTCTGATTCAGCGTTCACAGCATCACTAGAGGCAGGTGATACTGTCATAGTATGATCCCTGGTCATTCTCTGCCTACCTTACAAAATTTCACCAGGTCCTCAACACTTCCCGGAAAACGCTGAGACTACCTCAGGATGGCAGACTTCCTTGGTGGCTCAGACAGTAAAGGATCTGCCTATCCCTGGGTGAGGAAGATCCCTTGGAGACAGGAAGGGCAACCCACTCCAGTATTCTTGCCTGAAGAATTCCACGGACAGAGGAGCCTGGCGGGTTGCAGTCCGTGGGATTGCAATGAGTCATACACGACTGGGCAACTAAAACTTTCACTTTTCAGCATGGCATCCAAAGCCCTTCATCATCTTCCCCCATCCGCTCTTCTGGCTCATCAGTTCAGTTCAGTTCAGTTCGGTCGCTCAGTCGTGTCTGACTCCTTGTAACCCCATGGACTGCAGCACGCCAGACTTCCCTGTCCATCACCAACTCCCAGAGCCTACTCAAACTCATCTCCATTGCGTTGGTGATGCCATCCAACCATCTCATCCTCTGTCGTCCCCTTCTCCTCCTGTCTTCAATCTTTCCCAGCATCAGGGTCTTTTCCAATGAGTCAGTTCTTCTCATCAGGTGGCCAAAGGATTGGAGTTTCAGCTTCAGCATCAGTCTTGGCTCATCATCCAAGCTCAACATGCTCCCTCATTCCTCTGGTCCAGGGGCTGAGCCCTCAGATATCAACAAGGGGAGAAGTGGAGGTGGGTGTTCTGGTTACCTCTTGCAGAGGAAACCATTCCAAGATTTTATGACTTAAAATGACAACTGCAGGAATTCCCTGGTGGCTCAATGGCCAAGACTCCATGCTCCCAATGCAGGCGGCCCAGGTTTCATCCCTGGTGAGGGAACTAGATCCCACATGCTGCAACTAAGACTCAGCACAGTCAAATAAATATCTGTTAAAACGACAACTGCTTTATTATCTCTCATTATTCTATGGTTTTGAGACAGCGTTCCAAGAAAAGTGCTCAAGAGGCTAGGCTTGTCACTGGCACAGGGTTACTTCCACCACATTCTGTTAGTTAAGCAGCCCAGATCCCAGGGGAGGGAAAATTAATGCCTCCTTCTGATGCAGAGAGTGACAAAGAATTTTCAGCCATCTTTAAGCCACCACAAAGACTAGGGGGGTCACACACCTCACTGATGCAGGCCAGGTAATTTCTAATAGGGATGGAGGAATTGTGGCTGCCCTAGCCCTTTGTCACCTGGAGGGCCCAGGGTAGCCAAACCTTCTGTTAGAAATATGGATTTTTAAGTGAGAGCTGCAGATCTCTCAGTATTGGCACCCAATTCAAAAATTTCTAAAAATATTACATGAGCAAAACTAAATATATCTTTGGTTTGGATGTGGTTTTTTCTGGCCAACAGTATTTTTGGACTCTATTTTCTGCCCTCAGCACAGGGCTGAAATCTCTTACTCCTTGTTTGCTACCAAATTCTTCTGAACCCTACTTATCTTTTGACTCAGGTCAAAATTTCCTCCTCTGTGGGAACTATAGTCAATGTCTTGTAATAACCTATAATGGAAAATAATCTGAAAAATAATGTATGTGTATATGCATAATTGAACCACCTTGCTATGCAATGGAAACACTGTAAGTCAACTATACTTCAGTAAGATATATGTATTTAAAAAACAAAAAGAAATTTCCTTCTCTGTGAAGCCGTCCCTCACACTCCCTGCCCCTACACAGCCACTCCTCAGATGATCTCTTTTCTCCTCTGTGCCAGTGGTCCCAGTGCATCCCTCTATCTCATTAATTAGTACTTTAGATAGTAACTATTTATAGGTCCAGCTTCTCCATCAGACTGCTGGCCACAGGGCCCAACACGTGATGGGCATTCAATAAACATAAACCCTTCTTTCTTTGCCAACACTGCTAATCAACCACCAACTCTTGTCCAAGCCACTGCCACCAATTTCCTTTCTGACTGATTCATCCTTTGTCCCAACTGCCATTACAGGAAGTCCTCTACATATGAATCTTCAAGTTGCAAACTTTCAAAGATCCAAACAACAGGTCACATGTCCAGTCACGTAAGTCAGTTCACATGAAGTTGCAGCTTGCTGTCTCCTACTGGTGATGATCCTTCGGCTGTACCATCTCCCACCCTCTCCCCCTCATCCAGTCAGTAACTCTTCCTGCCTCAATGCCACCCCCTGGATGCCAGCTGTTGTACTGTACTATTGTGCTTTTCAAGGCACTATACTGGAAGATTAGACATGTTTTCTTGTGTTTGTATTTTTTGTGTTTGTATTTTATGCTTTGTGTGAAAAGTATTATAAACCTACTGTAGTGAGTACAGTACTCAGTTGTTCAATCATCAGTTGACTCTTTGCGACCCCATGGACTGTAGCCCTCCAGGCTCCTCTGTTCTTGTGATTTCCCAGGCAAGGATACTGGAGTGTGTTGCCATTTCCTTCTCCAGGGGATCTTCCTGGACCCTCATTTCTTGCTTTGGCAGGCACTTGTTTTACCACTGAGCCACCAGAGAAGCCCATAGCTGATTGCATTAGTTGAATTATCTAGGTTAACTTTGCGGTATTTATGAACAAAACTGGACTTACAAACACGCTCTCAGAATGGAATTCATTCATATGTAGGGGACTTATTGTACTCTAGTTCAAACCCTTCACTTCTGCCCAGAATGATTCCAAGAGTCTCTAACAAGTCTCCTCAATTCCATCTCCTCTGTTGCCCGCAATCCCTGCCCTTCACCCAGACTCCTCCCTAATGCACAGATCTGACCATGTCAACACCTTACACAAACGTTTTAAGATTGCTCCTTTATTCTTCTGAATAAAATTCAAACTCCATGGACTGGGTTAATGGATGGTGATTTTGTGCCTGTTCAGCCCAGCTGGTTCAGGGGTGGAAGCAGGGCCATTTAAGGTCTGCCTTGGTTGGCTCTTTCTCTGGTTGCCATTTCTGTCACTATGTGGGGCAAGCTTTCCTGCGAATGAAGCCAACAGGCAGAAACCATGTGGGAGTGAGAAATGCGGGAGAGAGAGACAGAGAGAGATACAGAGGGAGAGAACGACCTTGTTAAGCCCCCTCGATCTAGTTGTGCCCTATGTACATCACTGGCTTTCCCAGTTCTGAGAGTCAAGGTGAGATCAACAGCCCACTAGTTAAGACTTGGGGGCTTGGTTTGACTGGTCCGAAAAGCAGAATTGATCCACACATAAAACAAGGACATTCATCAAAGAAGTATCACACTGTATATTTCAAGTGCTCCAACCATGCTGCATTCTCAGGGAACCACACCCACCACTGATCCACTCCCATTTAGGGAGAATTTTATCCCAAGCCTGGTCAGTCCCAGGTAGGATCTCTCCACGCGATACAAGTCCTTCCTGTAGCTTACCCTGGGAGCTCTGCAATTGCCACTTGGGACATTAATACTAGAAGGGATCTCTGTCCAGCTGCTTCTTTTTATGGGTAAAGAAACCAAGATCCAGAGACCACCATTAATTTAGATAGGGTCTGAACAAAATTCTGGGTGTGGATTTCCACAGTACAGCATTACTGAGTTTGAGAGAAGATCCTTGTTTCTTTTTCACACCCCTTTTTTGTGTCGCAGCTTAGACACAAAACAGTCAGTCTTTAGACGTTATCAAAGACCCATAAGGTATCCTGCTTCCTTTCTTACGGTAAAGAAAACCAAATAGGGAAAGAAAAGGGGCTGTACTAGCTAGTGAGTAAAAATTTTTTTTCACTTCATATGTGGCTATTTATGAACCCATTTTCTTTCATCTATGTCCAGATTTTACTCTCATATTTATACCACATCAGAACATCTAATTGAAACCATAAGCAAATAATCTGTCTTTATTATCCAAGTCTTTTGGGAAATAAGTTACAGAAACCAGCTTAAATCAATGTAAGCAAAAAAAAGGGGGGGGGGGAATTTAGGGGTTCACACCACTGATCAAACGATGCTATCCAGATTATCAGGATTTAAAAAAAAAAAGAAGATCAGGCAAAGATGACCACCAGATCTCAAGGTTTAAAACCTACCAGATGAACAACCCCAGAAAAAGAAGAGATTCTCTTTCCCAGCAAACATCATGAACAGACTTTTACTGGACCAGCTTGGGTCACCTGCCCGTCTTTGCACCAATCTCTGTGGCCAGAGGGATGGAATAGACTGAGTGCCCACTCTTCAGGCCAGGTAGGGGGGAGTCAATCAGGGCCAAACCACTGGCACTGAAAATACAGGCTTAGACCAGTCATTTAAAATAGAATGGGAGGGATTCCCTGGTGGTTCAGTGTAAAGAATCCTCCTTGCAATGCAAGAAACCCAGTTGGGGAACTAAGATCCCACATGCTAGACAACTAAGCAGTTGTCTTAGTCAACTTAGTAGACAACTAAGCCTACTGCAACAAAATATCAACAACAGATTCCCACATGGCATACCAAAGATCAAGATCCCACATGATGAAACGAAGATCCTGTGTGATGTAATGAAGATCCTACATGATGTAATGAAGATCCTGCATGATGTAACAAAGATTTTGCATGATGTAATGAAGATCTTACCTGATGTAACGAAGATCTTACATGATGTAATGAAGATCTTACCTGATGTAATGAAGATCTTACGTGATGTAATGAAGATCTTACATGAGGTAATGAAGATCTTACATGAGGTAATGAAGATCTTACCTGATGTAATGAAGATCTTACATGATGTAATGAAGATCTTACCTGATGTAATGAAGATCTTACATGAGGTAATGAAGATCTTACATGAGGTAATGAAGATCTTACATGAGGTAATGAAGATCTTACCTGATGTAATGAAGATCTTACATGATGTAATGAAGATCTTACCTGATGTAATGAAGATCTTACATGAGGTAATGAAGATCTTACCTGATGTAATGAAGATCTTGCATGAGGTAATGAAGATCTTGCCTGATGTAATGAAGATCTTGCATGATGTAATAAAGACCTTACCTGATGTAATGAAGATTTTTACCTGATGTAATAAAGATCTTGCATGATGTAATGAAGATCCTGCATGATGTAACAAAGATCTTGCATGATGTAATGAAGATCTTACCTGATGTAATGAAGATCTTACATGATGTAATGAAGATCTTACCTGATGTAATAAAGATCTTGCATGATGTAATAAAGAACTTGCATGATGTAATGAAGATCTTACATGCTGTAGCTAAGACCCAACACAAACAAATACATGAATAAATATTTTTAAAAATTAAATAGAAATGAATATTGGGAGGCAAATATCATGACCGCTACAGTTTCCCAAGTAAAATCAGGGCAGAAAAAAGACTAGTGTTCAGCATGCAAACATATAGACTAAACTGCAATGATATAGCTACTGTCACCAAATCACCTATGTTTCTGATGATATAGGAGCCATATGGTAAGTAAATATTAGGGTAGTAAGATTTTGAATGGTAGTTACCAAGGTTTTTATGTTCTTCTCTGAGTTGTTGAAAAACATGAGCCATTTTCCATTGCTAGAAGAGACATTACTTTGCCAACTAAGGTCCGTCTAGTCAAGGCTGTTTTTCCTGTAGTCATGTATGGATGTGAGAGTTGGGCTGTGAAGAAGGCTGAGCACCGAAGAACTGATGCTTTTGAACTGTGGTATTGGAGAAGACTCTTGAGAGTCCCTTGGACTGCAAGGAGATCCAACCAGTCCATTCTGAAGGAGATCAGTCCTGGGATTTCTTTGCAAGGAATGATGCTAAAGCTGAAACTCCAGTACTTTGGCCACCTCATGCGAAGAGTTGACTCATTGGAAGAGACTCTGATGCTGGGAGGGATTGAGGGCAGGAGGAGAAGGGGACGACAGAGGATGAGATGGCTGGATGGCATCACTGACTCGATGGACATGAGTCTGAGTGAACTCTGGGAGTTGATGATGGACAGGGAGGCCTGGGGTGCTGCGATTCATGGGGTTGCAAAGAGTTGGACACGACTGAACTGAACTGAACTGAGAAGGCAGGATATATACTAATCACAGTATTTCAAAGCTGGAAAGAACCATTTTATTTGAAGAAACTGAGGACCTAAGAGTGAAATAGTCTCTGGAATCACCCAGTAAGGTAGTGACAGAGTCCAGTATCCAGGCTGGTGATTTTTCTCACTATATTCCAGCTGTTTCTGATGGTACAGGAGATACCTATTGTTTCTTCCTGATTGTTGTCTATCCTCTCTGCTCTATAATAGGAACTAGAATTTCCTTAGAAACTCTGTAGTGATGGTATGATTGTTGCCTACCACCCTCCATTTCACTCCAAATGACTAGCCTAACTCAATCAGGGAAATGCTATTCCCGTGCCAGTAACTGGTTCAAAGATGGAAGTGAAGTGAAGTGAAGTCACTCAGTCGTGTCCGACTCTTTGTGACCCCAGGACTGTAGCCTGCCAGGATCCTCTGTCCATGGAATTCTCCAAGCAAGAATGCTGGAGTGGGTTGCCATTTCCTTCTCCAGGGGATCTTCCCCACCCAGGGATTGAACCCAGGTCTCCTGCACTGCAGGCAGACTCCTTACCCTCTGAGCCACCAGGGAAGTGGCTCAAAGATGGAGATTTGCCATAAACTGGCCAATGAGACCAGAAGAAGTCATTAGCGAGTGTGTCGTGTAAAGATGTCCTTGCTCATAAAAAAAAAAAAAAGAAGATACACTGGTGATCACTTCCTGCCGAAACTTCTGATGATTATCTGTTTTCTTATAGCCACCCTACCGGATGCAAATAAAATCTCATTGTTCTTTTTATTTGGATTTCCCGGATGATGAATGATTTATCTTTCCACATGCTCATCAGCCATTTATATATTTTCCTTGGAGGAATGTCTATTCAGGTCTTTTATCTACTTTCAGTTGAGTTGTATTTTTAATACTGAATTGTAGGAGTTCTTTATATATTTTGGATATGATTTCTATGTAAGATATACGATCTGCAAATATTTTATTTAATTAATTAATTTATTTTTTTGCAAATATTTTATTCTGTGAGTTGTTTTTCACTTTCTTGATGGTAGTTTTTGTCTTTCTAGGACTTTGTCCATTCCATCTACATTATCTAATTTATTGGCATATAATTGTTCAAAGTTTTCCTTTATAATCCTTTTTATTTATGTAGTTAGTAGTCATGTTCCCAAGGTATCTCATAAGAAATTGGAAATCTCTTAATTAAATGGAAGCTGACATAAATCAACAAAAATAACTTTTGGAAAGCCAGGTACTATGTTTTAAATCTCTTTCATTTTGCTGATAAGGAAAGCTATCTTTAAAAAAAAAAAAAAAAGGGGAATCCAGAAGTTAACTAATCAGGTTAAGCAAAAACTTAACCTGTGGCCTGTCCAGAAAAGGCAAATCCAGAGACAAAAATTGGATTAGTGGTTGCCAGGAACAGGGAGTCTCAGCAGAGGGTAGGGAGTGACTGCTAATGAGTTTAGGGTTTTTTCTTTTAGATTAAAACATTCTGGTATTAGATAAGTGATGAAGGATGCACAAATTTGTGATATGCTAAGGACAAAAACCACTGAACTGTACACTTAGGTAAACTTTATATAATATGTATTTTAATATGCTGCTTTTTTAAAAAGGATTATATGTGACCAGACCCTAATTTTCTTAATTTTAAGGTATTAAATTCCATATTTTTTTACATTCAATGAAAAGAGATAAGGGCTTTCTTGCTATCAACTTATCTTATCACCCATCTAAAATATAAATCTTTTTTAAGGAATTCCTGGCAGTCCAGTGGTTAGGACTCTGTACTTTCACAGCCAAGGGCCTGGGTTTGATCCCTGGTTGGGGAACTAAGATTCCACAAGCCCCACAGCATGGACAATAAATAAATAAATAACATAAACGTTTCTAAACCAGAATTATTAAATATATTTCAGTAATTATGAGAAATTATCTATCAGTGTAGCAGTTTAATATTTCATTAATTTTAAGTCCTTCATCACTCCAGGTGAAACTGATTTACAATGAAAATTGTGAGATTTCTCAAAGTTTCTCTTTTACTCCTTCACACCGTATAAAGCTGCTACAGCTTTTAATTTTTGAGAAAAGTAAAAGAAAGTGAAGTCACTCAGTCGTGTCCAACTCTTTGCGACCCTGTGGACTATAGCCTACCAGGCTCCTCTGTCCAGGGGATTCTCCAGGCAAGAATACTGGAGTGGGTTGCCATTTCCTTCTCCAGGGGATCTTCCTGACCCAGAAATCGAACCCAGGGCTCCTGCATTGCAGGCAGACGCTTTATCCTCTGAGCCACCAAGAAGAGAACTTTTTTTTTTTTTTTTTGAGATCGTCACTACAATTTTCTATCTTCCTCTGCAGAAATAAAAAACACCAACCTAAATTAAAACAACAAAGACAGTACATATGACAGTTTCTAGGCCTAAACATATCTTGGAACTTTGTTAATACAATTATTAATACTAGATAGCATTATTTTGTATTGGCCTTGTCAACATTCCTCAAACTGGTTTTCTCTTGAAGTATCTATTTCAAAGACTCAACTAAGAAAACAGAGTATGCTCTGAGTCTGGACTCAACCCTCTGACGATTTGGATATGGGCTAATACCAGTTCAACTCCCTCTCAGGGTCAGGATGATGACTGAAAGAGTGTGAGAAGCAGGGCCTTGGCATCTATCTGAGTCTGAAGTGTCTTTCACAAAATATCCAGATGGTACTCAAGCTCCTTGGCATTTGAAGCATCTCTTTAAAACTTCAGCCACAGAATAGTAAATAATTACATTTTGAATATTTTCACCATTAAGAATTTTAATCTCAAGAGGGTGTTAGTCACTCAGTTGTATCTGACTCTTTCAGATCCCATGGACTACAAGAGCCCGCCAGGCTCCTTTGACCATGGAATTCTCCAGGCAAGAATACTAGAGTGGGTTGCCATTCCCTTCTCCAGGGCATCTTCCTGACGCAGGGATTGAACTTGGGTCTCCTGTATTGCAGATTCTTTACCATCTGAGCCACCAGAATTTTAATTTCAAAAGTAATACACACTAATCGTATATTAAATTCCAAAAGATACATTAAAAAAAAAAGTCATTTCACCACTAACCCTCCATTCCCATTGCCCTGAGGTAAACAAGGTCAACAATTGGATGTGTTTTCAAAAGAGAAATGTTGAATGGGAAACATAATTTTCACACCTGGTAAAGAATATCTTAAATGTGGATATTTCCCAGAGAGCCAAAGAAAGTCCTGGGCCACATAAGTATTCAAAGGAAAATGAGTCGAGAAAAGAGAATTAAGATGAAACAGCCAATGGGCAGCAAATGGACCTGAGAAATCTTTCGGGGGTGATTCTAAAACCAGATTGTGGTAATGGCTGCACAACCCCAGATGTTTACTAAAGTCATTAAACAGTGCACATAAAATGGGTGAACGTAAATTATACCTCAATAAAGTTGCGGTGATTTGTGTGCTTTCGTTTTGTTGTTGTTTTGTTTTCTAAGCAGCCAGGAAGATGGGAGGAAAATCACCAGATGGGGACACAGCATGTATGTGAGCAGAGCTCTGTGCCCTTAGCGGCTGCCTAGACAACCAGGCACCGGAGAAGGAAATGGCAACCCACTCCAGTGCTCTTGCCTGGAGAATCCCAGGGACAGGGGAGCCTGGTGGGCTGCCGACTATGGGGTCGCACAGAGTTGGACACGACTGAAGCGACTTAGCAGCAGCAGCAGCAGACAACCAGGCAGGCAGAAAAACGGCCCTTTGCGGATGTCCACACCTAATTCCTGGAATCTATGCTCTCTGACACAGATAAAAGGAGCTTATTAGTGTAATTAAGTTTGTGCTGTGCTTATCAACCTCTGACCCTTTGAGACCCTTTCGGACAGTAGCCGCCAGACTCCTCTGTCCTTGGGATTTTCCAGGCAAGAACACTGGAGCGCGTTGCCATTTCTTCCTCTAGGGGATCTTCCCACCCAAGGAAGGAACTTGCATCTCCTGTGTCTGCTGCGTTGCAGGTGAATTGTTTACCCGCTGAGTCACTGGGGAAACCCATAATTAAGTTTACAGACCTTAAAACAGGGAGATTAGCCTGGACTATGCAGGTGAGCCCAATTGAAACACCTGATTCTTCAAAAGCAAAGAACTTTCTCCAGCTGGAAGCAAGAGAGGTATGGCAGAACACAGAAATCCCCAGCCCGTACTAGCTTTGGGATGACCCCGCCGTGCACAAGCGCAGGAGTGAGGCCTCTAAGAGAGCAGGACATCCCCCAGGTAAAGTAGCCAGGAAATTAGTCCCATGTAAAACCTGAATGAGTGGAGTCCTCACGGTGCCTCCCTGCCAGAGTTCAGCCAGCCAACACCCTGACTTCTGCTCAGAAAATTCCAGAATGGAAAAACCAACCGGGCCAACGTGGACTTGTGTACCACAAAACTGAAACCGACTGAGAACTGAGATGTGTTGTCTCAAGTCTCTACATTTGTAGTCATTTGTTAGGGTGGCAATAGAAAGCGAATACAATACCAAAATTATAAATCAGATGTCAGAGCCCACTTCAAACCTTTCAGTGACTTTTTGCTGCCTAAAACTAAATAAACTCCTTAACGTAGCACGTGTGCCCCTCATGACTTGACCCTGGACTCACTCTTTAGCTGTAGGCTCTTCACTCACCTACAGGTACCCTGATACTTCTCACCTCCCCCCCTCTCCTTAGTATGACTTTCTCATTCTTGTGGACTAAACTGAGGATTTAGTTTAATGGATTTCTGTTCCAGGAAGAGTCTCTGGTCTGCATTCCACGCTGCTGCTGCTGCTGAGTCGTTTCAGTCATGTCCAACTCTGTGCGACCCCAGAGACAACAGCCCACCAGGCTCCCCCGTCCCTGGGATTCTCCAGGCAAGAACACTGGAGTGGGTTGCCATTTCCTTCTCCATAGCACCTGCTGAATGGTTTCTTCATTATAATACAATATAATAATAATGTGCGCATGCTAAGTCTCTTCAGTTGTCTCCGACTCTTTGTGACCCTATGGACTGCAGCCTGCCAGGCTGCTCTGTCCATGGGATTCTCCAGGCAAGAATACTGGACTGGGTTGCCATGTCCTTGCCATGATCCCCCTCCAGAGGATCTTCCCCACCCAGGGGTTGAACCCCTGTCTCCTGTGGCGCCTGCATAGCAGGTGGATTCTTCACCAATGAGTCACCAAGGAAGTCCATAATAATAATAATATAGCATATAATTCCACTTATAAAGTATTACAATGAACCATTTATGTGCATGGATCCCCATTTAGGTTATAACTTCTTTCAAGGAAGGATCAAATCTTATTCATCTTTGTTTCCCCAGTACCCTCTACACAGTGGATGCCCCATAAATATTGTTTACATGTCCCATTTGAAAGAAAAAGTTTGGGCAACTAATAAAGAAGTTTATTAATCAACAACTAGGTTAGATCATGAGGGCTGTTCATATGTTCATTCATCTGTAAGGAAGCAAGTGGGAGTTAGGCTGTGTATCCTAGATTAGATTATTTCTACGAAACAGTACTGTATCAGTCCTCAAACTTAGAACAAGCTCCTCAGTCCTCCTTGCTGCTAAGCTGCTAGGTCACTTCAGTCGTGTCCGACTCTGTGCGACACCATAGACGGCAGTCCACCAGGCTCCCCCATCCCTGGGATTCTCTAGGCAAGAACACTGGAGTGGGTTGCCATTTCCTTCTCCGATGCATGAAAGTGAAAAGCCAAAGTGAAGTCGCTCAGTCGTGTCCAACTCTTAACGACCCCATGGACTGCAGCCTACCAGGCTCCTCCATCCATGGGATTTTCCAGGCAAGAGTACTGGAGTGGGGTACCATTGCCTTCTCCAATAGCCCAGTTACTATCATTTAAAGCTTATGAAAGTTGTTAAGGCTTCGATATGGTCAGTTACATCCTCCAACCCCATTGAAGGGGCGCACACACAACGCACATGCTGCTAAATGGTCATGCCAGTAGAATACAGATCTTTGACCCACTGGGATCATACCAATGGTAGATTGGTTGAGGTTTCCTCTAATTTGTTAACACGTATGACCTTAAATTCATGGGAATCCCAGGCTAAACCTTTGTATTCACCCCTGTAGATGTCAGGCTATATATTAGTGCCACAAATCCACTAAATTCCATACCAATCACTCTCTCTAAGAGTAATAATAGGCATAGTTCATAAAGAACCCAGCCTTGTCTCATAATTACCAGGTTGATCATTTTTAGTATGATTTAACCATGCCTAACATAGAGGAGCCTTTAAGCTTAAATGACCATAGCCTGGTGTTAACCATGTAGATCCACCCTATAATTGTGAGAGTTTTCCTTTCAATAGATGAGAGGTTAATTTTTTTTTTTTTTATTGAGACTTAGCTTGTCACTCTGCTTGAGTTTGAATGACCCTAAGAGAAAACTTAAATCTATGGACAGCATCAGAGCAGGTATTATTACTTGGCCATGTGAGAGGTTCTCATCTAGTAATATCATGAATAGATAGGCAGGTAACATTTTATTGGCACTACTGTTGACATTCTCAGCAGGAGAAAATCTCCTTCCTAAATATCTTGGTGTCAGTGGGAAAACCTCACAGCTACCCACATGCACCTGGTTACTCACTTGGATGCTGGCTCTATAGGAAGGGCCTTGATATATGAAACGCCCAGAGTCAGGCGACTAAAGTTTCCACACAGTACCTTCACTAAGCTTTGTCCATAAGTTTTACTAGTGAATATCAAACTAATATGTTTTGAGGCACTTGACAATCAGTTTTCCTCCTCTCTTTTTAAAAAACATCTATTTTATTATTTGGCTGTGCTGAGTCTTAGCTGCAACACATGGTATCTTCACTCTTTAGCTGTGGTATGTGGGATCTAGTTCCCTGACCAGGGATCGAACCCAGGCCCTCTGCCTTGGGAGTGCAGAGTCTTAGCCACTGGACCACCAGGGAAGTGCCCACTTTTCCTTTTCTCTCTCTCCTTTAAAAAATGGTCTCTGTCTTGGGCCGCTTTTAAAAAATAATTGCATTTATTTATTTAGGGCTGTTCTGGGTCTTTGTTGCTTTGCACAGACTTTCTCTAGTTGCAGCAAATGAGTGAAGGGCCTACTCTTCATTGCAGTGCATGGCCTTCTCATCGCAGCGGCTTCTCTTGTTGTGGAGCCTGGGCTCTAGGCACGTGGGCTTCAGTAGTTGCAGCACATGGGCTCAGAAGTTGCGGCTTGAGGACTCTAGAACATGGATGGGCTCAGTAGTCATGGTGCACAGGCTTAGTTACTCTGCAGCATGTGGGATCTTCCCAGACCAGGGATTGAACCTGTGTCCCCTACTTTGGCAGGCAGATTCTTATCCACTGTGCCACCAGGGCAATCCCCCTCTTCTCTTGATGATTAATGTCAATAACACATTTTTGCAGGTTGCATAATTGGATCTTTGTTCTTTAGAATGGATTTCTTTTGGGGAAAAATTCATCCCATATTTGCAAGACCATTCATCATTTTTTATGACCTATTTAGAAAAGCACACTTTCTAACTCGGACTTTAACATTGATGAGGCATAGCAGGGTTAGCAGTGTTTGTAAAACACCTCAAAACCAAGCACAAACCCAGGAAACACACCAAAGATTAAGAGATAATGCTGATGCTGAGTAATGCTAAAATGAGTGTACATAATCACTAGTTCCATCTGTTGGTTCAGGTGGAGTTGGCACGTGCTTTTTCTTGGTTACAGCTTGGCTTTTCCTATAAAGGTTTATGAGTGGAATAAGTAGAGAAAATTATGTGCTTTGACTTGAAATTAAAATCATATAATATTGCAGCATGTATTCAGAGGCAAATCCTCAAAATGTTCACGATTCATTTCCACAGACTGTTGAGAATGGTGACCCCTGGACTAACAAGTATTGAGTTTTCTACACTTTCTCTCACTGGTCCCCTCCTTTCATAAATGAGTTCAGTCTTAAATCTATCACATAACCTAAAAGTAGCTGCGTGTGTTGGTAAATGAGCTTCATATTCATGTTTCCAGCACTGCTGTGCCCTTGACAACATCTTCCTTTTCTTTAAAATCCACTTAGGATGCTCAAAGATCAGGTATAATCCTGACATCCTGAAACTCTACTTTTCCACTCATGCTGCAATCCAATGACGTCACTAACACCAACCTGGGAAAGAGTACAAATTACCACATTTTATCTATATTTGTAAATGTCTTCATCAACATTGAATGTGTAAATATTTTCTTGCAACACTGAAGCTGAGTGACATAATAAAATGCTTTCTTCTGGCAGAAAATCCAATCTTACTATCTTACTTCTCAGAATCTCATGTCTTATATTTAAGTCTATAAGCTATTTTGAGTTTATTTTTGTGTCTGGTGTAAGGGTATGTTGACAGTTTCCTAATTTTATTGATTTACATGTGGCTGTGGGTGTCCAGCTTTACCAACACCACTTGCTAAAGAGACTGTCTTTTCCCCATTGTATGTTCTTGCCTCATCTGTTGAAGATTAATTGATCACAGATACATGGGTTTATTTCTGGGCTCTCTATTCTGTTCCATTGATCCATATGTCTGTTTTTGTGCCAATACCAAATGCTGTTTTGATCACTGAAGGTTTGTAGTATTGTCTGAAGTCTGGGAGGGTTATGCCTGCAGGTTTGTTCTTTTCCTCAGGATTGCCTTGGCAATTCTGAATCGTTTACGGTTCCATATAAATTTTAGGATTATTTGTTGTAGTTCTGTGAAAAATGTCATGGGTGATTTGATACAGGCTGCCTTAAATCTGTAGACTGCTTTGGGTAGCACGGCCATTTTAATAATGTTAATTCTAATCCAAAAGCATGGCATGTCTTTCCATTTCTTTGACTCATCTTCAATTTCCTTTATCCATGTTTTTTAAAATTAATTAATTAAATAATTTATGGCTGTGCTGGGTCTTCATTGCTGCTTGCAGGCTTTCTCCTGTTGCAGAGAGTGGGGGCTACTCTCTAGTTCGCTGTGTGGGCTTCTCCTTGCAGTGGGTTCTCTTGTTGTGGAGTGCAGGCTCTAGGTCCATGGGCTTCAGTAGTTGCACCTCCTGGATTCTAGAGTGCCAGCTCAGTAGTTATGGCACTGGGGCTTAGCTGTCCCACATCATGCGGGATCTTTCTGGATTAGGGATTGAACCCGTGTCCTCTGCATTGGCAGGTGGATTCTTTACCACTGAGCTGCCAGGGAAGCCCCGCAATGTTTTATAGTTCTCAGCCTTTCTCCTTCTTGGTCAGGTTTATTCCTGAGTATTTTATATTTTTTGGATGCATTAAAAAAAAAAATTTATTTTTGGCTCTGCTAAGTCTTCATTGCTGCAAGCAGGCTTTCTCTAGTTGCAGAGAGTGGGGATTACTCTTTACTTGCGGTTCACGGCTTCTTGTTTTGTTGGCTTCTCCTGCTGTGGAGCACAGGCTCTAGGTGTTCAAGCTTCAGGTGCATGGGCTTAGTGACCCTGTGGCATGTGGGATCTTCCCAGACCAGGGATTGAACTGGTGTCCCCTGCATTGCAAAGTGGATTCTTAACCACTGGACCACCAGGGAAGCCCTTGGATGCATTTTAAAAGGGACTGTTTTTTACTTTCCGTGTCTGGTATTTCATTTTTTAATGTAAAATTTATTTATTTATTGGTTTACTGCACAGCTTGCAGGGGTCTTAGTTTCCTTACCAAGGATCAAAACTGGGTACCTTGCAATGGAAGCACAGAGTTCTAACCGCTGGACGATAAGGGAATTCCCGTAATATTTCATTGTTAGTGTAAAGGAATGCAACAGATTTCTGTATGTTAATCTTGTATCCTGCTACCTTGTTGAATTCATTTATCAGTTCTAGTGGGTTTTGTATGGCATTGTTATTCCTTAGAGATTTATACACTGGGGGAAAAACTATAAAGGCAAGCAAGAAGATGGTTTCATAGCACTCACAGGGGTCATTATAATTCCAGAGGAGGGACCAGCCTGGGATTGGACTTCTGGGAATACTGTCAATATTTTATTTCTTGATTCAGGTGATATATATTTTTTAATGTACATTTCTACAATAAAAATAAAAAATACTTAGGGAATGAATTAATGGGGTCCAACACAGTTAATGGAAACAGATCCAGACCAAGAAGTTTAGAACACTGGAGCCAGGGAAATCTTCATAGGTTTTCTAACAATCATGAACCAGAATGGAACTGGATTTCTCAATGCTGACAATAGAAGCCAGAAGCCAGAGTTCTGTGTTCAAAATACTAAGAACAAATCATTTCCAATCTTGAATTCTCTATCTATGCTACTGAGTATGAAAGTAGAATAGAGACATTTTTAGACATACCAAGTCTCAAAACTGTATCCTTCTGTATCAATGTACTAGAGAACATACCCACCAAAATAACAGATAAAGCAAGAAAGAGGGAGATACGGAATCCAGGACACTAGAAATCCAAAACAAGAGAGGTGTGAAGAACCAACCACTCCAGATTGAAACCAGTCAGAAGGCTACAGAGAGGTATCTTAGAAAACAAAACCAGAGACGTCCCTGGTGGTCTAGTGGCTAGGACTCTGTGCTCCCAATTCAGGGGCCCTAGGTTTGATCCCTGGGTAGGGAACTGGATCCCACAGGCTGCAGCTAAGAGCTTAAATGCTGCAACTAAAGATCCCGCATGCCACAACTAAGACCCAGCATGGCCAAATCATAAATAAATATTTCTAACAGAAAAGGAAAAAAAAAAAAGAAAAGAAAAGCTAATGGGTTTGAATGTAATGAGATATTTACACCTCAAGGTAGAGTTAAAGCAGGAGACATAAGAGACACGGGTTTGATCCCTGGGCGGGGAAGATCCTCTGGAGGAGGACATGGCAACCCACTCTAGTATTCTTGCCTGGAGAATCCCCATGGACAGAGGAGCCTGGCGGGCTACAGTCCATGGGGTCGCACAGAGTCGGACACTACTGAAGTGACTAAGCACACATATAACACAAACAAAACAACAAAAAGAGGACACAATTATTAACTCAGTTGTTGGGCAGAGGGAGGAGCAAGAAGTACAGGAAAAGCAGTCATAGTAAGTACACGGTTCAACTGTGGCTAACACTTACATAGTTACAGTGATGTGAACTCTGAATACTGATGTAACCAAATTGTGTGTGATACAGTAACATGGCGAGAATGAAGGTGGGAAGTATATGAAAGATGAAAGAATTAAAACCCCAACTTCCAAAATAATAATAGAAAATGCCTAAAAGCAAAGACTCAAGAATCAGTCATAGAGGCTACTTAGATTTATTCTATTTAGATACAGAGAGAAAGGAACCAGCTAACAGGGTTGAATCTAGTGCCTCTGGGGAACATAACATGATTGACAAGGGAACCCATTTTTCATAATAAGCCTCATAGAATTCCTAAACATGTGCATATGTAACTTTGGAAAACACACAAACAAACCTAATTGAGATGGAAGAGAATTCTCCCACTTTTTGTATGTTTGCATTTGTATAAAATGTGTGTATATATATATACATACACACATATATATGTATATGTGTGTATGTATATATATATATATATATTTTTTTTTTTTTTTTTTACCAAAAGATGTTTTAAGTAATCAAAAGAAGAAATTGGTTGGAAAATATTTCTGGTCACTGATTGAGTAAGCTTCCATCCAGGGACATACATTTCACCTTTATAAATAATTATCTGCAAAGCTGAGACAGTTTTAAAATATGGCTCCCAAGTGTTTTTTTTTTTTTTTCGGAGAAGGCAATGGCACCCCACTCCAGTACTCTTGCCTGGAAAATCCCATGGACAGAGGAGCCTGGAAGGCTGCAGTCCATGGGGTCACTGAGGGTCGGACACGACTGAGCAACTTCCCTTTCACTTTTCACTTTCATGCACTGGAGAAAGAAATGGCAACCTACCCTAGTGTTCTTGCCTGGAGAATCCCAGGGACGGGGGAGCCTGGTGGGCTGCCATCTATGGGGTTGCACAGAGTTGGACACAACTGAAGCAACTTAGCAGCAAGTGTTTTTTTAATGACTTAAAGCAATATCTATTCTCTTGAGATTACAATTCTGTGGGTAGTGGAACAGTTCTGAGCCATAAACTCTCTGACTTTCCTCCCATCAAGAGGTGGGGTCGAGGGAAGTTCCCTGTGGCCTGGTGGTTAGGATTCCAGGCTTTCACTGCCATGGCCCGTGTTCAATCCCTGGTCAGGGAACTGAGATCCCACAAGTCATGCAATGAGGAAAAAAAAAAAAAAAAAGGAAGGGGTCTTGTTTCCTTCCCTTAATCAGAGCTGGCTGTGACCACTTCAACAAATAGTGTGGTGGAAGTGATGCTAGGTGACTTCCAAAGACGGGCCATTAAAGGTCATGCAGTTTTCACCTTGCTCAGTGGAATACTTGTTTCTGGAGTTTGGAGCTTCCAGATAAGAAGTCCAGTTACCCTGTTTCAATCATGCTGGTAAGGACACCCATAGGCACTGTGGTAGAGCCTGTCCTTCAGCCAGCCCAGCCCAGGCCACAGTCATGCGAGTAAAGAAGCCACCGTGGGGACTTTCCTGGCAGTCCAGTCATTAAGACTGAGCTTCCGGTTCAAGGAGCGTGGGTTCTACCTCTGGTCAGGGAATCAAGATTCCACGTGTTTTGCAGTGAGGCAAAAAAATTTTTTGACAGCTCCAGTCCCAGCTGTTCCAACCCGTCATTAGAGTCATCCCCAGCTGTTCAGGTCATCCAAGCTGAGACTCAGCCATCATGAAACAGAGTGTAATATATGCCTTTTCCAAATTACTGACCCACAGAATCAATGAACATTTTTTTTTAATGTTTTATACTTCTAAATATTGGACTGGTTTGTCACAAAGTGGTTGATAAATGAAATAAAAGCTAGTGACCATAGCAGCATATAATTGTGTATTAATATGCTCAACATGAAGAAGACAATGCCTACAACCATTACAAGGCATAAATTAATCACTGAGTGCTAAATTAATGAATACTTATTTCATTGCATGTACTAAATAATTTTCTCTTTATGTTCCAACACATAACTGATATGTATAATTTTAACTATCAAGAATATCCAACCAAAAACAAAAAAAAAGTCATTCCTTCATCCCCTTTGGATTCTGATGATGAAGCAATGGGAGAACATTGAAAGGAACTAAACTGTAAAGGAAATTCTACCAGAGAAGATAGAAGAGCTACCTACTCAGGGATAAATACGCAAGACTGGTATAAACCTTTAAGAATATTGTCAGAATGGCTGAGATTGTGAAGCATGCTACAGATAACAAAAAGGGCTTTGAAAGCTTTATCTGGAATAAGAAGAAGGAAGAGATAGGCCCATTGCCTAGGGTAGATGGTGTAATATTAACAGATGACCAAGAGAAAGCAGAACCTCTCGACTTTCATTCGGTATGCCTTCTATAAAGAAAATGATGCTTAAGATTTTTAAATGGTTTAAGGTTGTGGTTCAGAGGAAACTGAAGCCCCCAAAGTAAAGGATAATGATAAGAGAACACTAACTAGATTAAAACGTTCAAGACTGCAGCTTGGCATGTAGGCATCCTCGGGGTGCGTAAAGATACTGGAGATACGGTTTTGGAACTATTGTAGACAAACCTTGAGAAATTTTAGGAAATAAGAAAAGTACTGGAGATAGGCAAACACTTTCAAGAAGTTTTAAAAAGTGATTTTTAAAATTATTCACCAGTGACTTTGGTACTAATCTCCTGGACCAGGTTCTAGATTCTATATTCTTCAGACAATTTGTGAGCACCGAGTAGTGGGGACAGTGAGAACTTCTCATGTTAAACGAAGCTCATTTCCCTTTTTCATAGGGTTATGATAGGGTTACCACACTGTGAGACAGGGGGACCCTTTAGCAACTGAATTGCTCTCTATCTTGATTTCAAGGAAGAAGCACAGTGTTTCAGGACACCCCTGCAGATCATAGGAAGGAACCTGGGCACAAGTTCAGGAATCTGGTGAGTCTGTAGTAGACTGAATGTTAATCTAATCAAATGTTTATTTTGGTGATGTCAGAAAAAGGACCTATGAAAATTCACTCCTACATAAAAGCAATAAAGAACCCAGCAAAAATTGTCAGAATCAACTTTTTAAAAACTCTGTAAATGAACCGAAGGTTAACAGCAGCTTGAAGAATGCTGAGTTAAGAAAAAATGGCAGAATCTTGGTGGAAACAGTGAGCTCTGTGACATTTTAATTTGCTCGAGTCCTGCCCCCTATACTCCAGCTCTGTTGCTGTCTTGTAAAGTAACTCACATTTCCAGTGCAACCTGGCAGACACTGGAGGGAACAGAGAGGAGCTGGAGGTCTTGCCAAGTTTTTAATTTATTTTAATCGAAGTAACAGTTGAATTATAATATTGTTTACTGCTATACAGCAGAGTGACTCCATTATATATATATTCTTTTTAATATTCTTTTCCATTATTATTTATCAAAGTTCTTTCCAAGTCTTATTTCCAAAGAATTGTCATCACTAGCATTGTCTTGTGGTTCCCTGGGAGACCCAACTTACAAGGCTATCTGTATTTGACCTCACTTGGAGCTTGCTCCGGAGAAGGCAATGGCACCCCACTCCAGTACTCTTGCCTGGAAAATCCCATGGACAGAAAAGCCTGGTAGGCTGCAGTCCATGGGGTCTCGAAGACTCAGAAACGACTGAGCGACTTCACTTTCACTTTTCACTTTCATGCACTGGAGAAGGAAATGACAACCCAAGCCAGTGTTCTTGCCTGGAGAATCCCAGGGACGGGGGAGCCTGATGGGCTGCCGTCTATGGGGTCGCACAGAGTTGGACACGACTGAAGTGACTTAGCAGCAGCAACAGGAGCTTGCTCAGTGTGAAAAATCCTCTTCTCAGGGGACATTTGTCAAAAACACGTAAAGGCGAGTGTTTTAACTTTGCAGCCACCCAAGGTAGTAGGTAGCTGTTAGGGCAAACAACAGACTAACCAAAAAGCTTTAGAGGAAATGCTAGGGGAGATCAAACCCTCTGAGATGATGGTGTGAGGAGTTCTTATATGCCCATTCCCCAGAATAACAAGCAAAATGGAGGAAAATTATTTTTTTAAAATGTAGTTTCTGGAAATTGTCCTAATGGCACATAGCCAATGAAGAAACATTTATTCAAGAAAATCTACTTAAAGTTGGTAAAACTAGGAAGAGTCTGCAGCATTTGGGCCTAACTAATTCCCTCAAACTACCGCACAATTGCACTCATCTCACACGCTAGCAAAGTAATGTTCAAAATTATCCAAGTCAGGCTTCAGCAGTATGTGAACCATGAACTTCCAGATGTTCAAGGTAGATTTAGAAAATGCAGAGGAACCACAGATCAAATTGCCAGTATCCACTGGATTATCAAAAAAGCGGGAGAGTTCCAGAAAAACATCTCCTTCTGCTTATTGACTATGCCAAAGCCTTTGACTGTGTGGATCACTACAAACTGTGGGAAATTCTTCAAGAGATGGGAATACCAGATCACCTGACCTGTCTCCTGAGAAATCTGTATGCAGGTCAAGAAGCAGCAGTTAGAACTGGACATGAAACAACAGACAGTTTCCAAATCAGGAAAGGAGTATGTCGAGGCTGTATATTGTCACCCTGCTTATTTAACTTACATGCAGAGTACACCATGAGAAATGCTGGCCTGGATGAAGCACAAACTGGAATCAAGATTGCCAGGAGATATATCAATAACCTCAGATATGCAGATGACACCACACTTATGGCAGAAAGTGGAGAACTAAAGAGCCTCTTGATGAAAGTGAGAGACGGGAGTGAAAAAGTTGTCTTAAAACCCAATATTCAGAAAACTAAGCTCATGGCATCTGGTCCCATGCCTTCATGGAAAATAGATGGGGAAACAATGGAAACAGTGACAGACTATTTACGGGGGGGTGCTCCAAAATCACTGCAGATGTGACTGCAGCCATTATATTAAAAGATGCTTGCTTCTTGGAAGAAAAGTTATAACCAACCTAGACAGCATATTAAAAAGCAGAGACATTACTTTGCCAACGAAGGTCTGTCTAGTCAAAGCTATGGTTTTTCCAGTAGTCATGTATGGATGTGAGAGTTGGACTGTGAAGAAAGATGAGCACCAAAGAATTGATGCTTCTGAACTGTGGTGTTGCAGAAGACTCTTGAGAGTCCCTTGGCAGCAAGGAGATCCAACCAGTCCACCCTAAAGGAAATCAGTCCTGAATATTCATTGGAAGGACTGATGCTGAAGCTGAAACTCCAATACTTTGACCCCCTGATGCGAAGAGATGACTCACTGGAAAAGACCCTGATGCTGGGAAAGACTGAAGGTGGGAGGAGCAGGGGACAACAGAGGATGAGATGGTTGGATGGCATCACTGACTCAATGGACATGAGTCTGAGTAAAGTCCGGGAGTTGGTGATGGACAGGGAAGCCTGGCATGCTGTAGTCCATGGGGTCACAAAGAGTCGAATGCGATTGAGCGACTGAAGTGAACTGAACTGAATTCCCTCCCTCCCACCTTCCCCCAGCTCACCTTAAGGAAATTCTGACCCAGGTTGGTGTGGCCAAAAAGACAGGGCTCCCTTTCCCCTCAGCTCCCTATCAAACCTTACAGTATCTCACCATGAGGGACAGGGTGCCAGCATTTTTTAACTCCGTTAGCTCCCAGCTGAAGAGGCTAAGTTTCTGGTGAGTGTGGCAGAGAAGTAGGGTGTTCCCTTCTCCCATGCAACCCCTACTCATAGGATGGAGGCTCTGTCCCTGGTGTGATGGTCCAAGGATGCCGGGGCCCCAATTGCCCTTATCCCAACTTGCCTGTAGAACAGAGATCCAGTACTGGGAGAAACAAACCAAGAAGACCAGAAGCTACAGCAGCTGGTACCCAAGGTAGTAGCTGAAAGACTTTGCCCAGGGAGAGACAGCCCATAGAAAAAAAGAGACTTGAGATTCTCCCCAAAGGAACTGACTTTATCTGAAACTTAATACAGGAAAACTCAACTGTAAGAACACTATCAAACAAACAAACAAAAAAACCTTCTTAAGAACCACAAGGCTACTTAATTCAAGAGAGAACCAGGGAAAGAGACAGCTAAAAAGAGCCCTCCTGGGGTCAGAACAGACCGCAAAGGCCAGTCTTAATACCTATCCCTGCCCAAATTTAACAGAATCAGACTGCTGAGCAATATATGCCTTGAAGTGAAGTAAAAGTTGCTCAGTCGTGTCCGACTTTTTGCAACCGCATGGACTATACAGCCCATGGAATTCTCCAGGTCAGAATACTGGAGTGGGTAGCCTTTCCCTTCTCCTGGGGAATCTTCCCAACCCAGGGATCGAACCCAGGTCTCTAGCATTGCAGGCCAATTCTTTACCAGCTGAGCCACAAGGGAAGCCCAATATGTGCCCTCAGTTTCAGTTCAGTGAGTAGCTCAGTCATGTAATATATGCCCTGGGCATTGTCAAAAACAATAGAGCAATCAGCCAGTAATCAGTGGAGGCTAACTGGCAGTGTGGGTTATCAAATGAATCAGACAGCTTACCAGAGAAATGAAGAACAGTGACAAAGAGAACTTGCTATAACTCTTGTCATCCCAAGATGACAAGAGCTGAAACAGAAAGGCAGAGTCCAAGGTTGTGCCCTCCAAGGAGCAGGATCAAAGCTTTCACACTGAGGGAAAACTAACTAAAATAGCCAAGTCAAGTCACAAAACAGACAGAGAACAACAACAAAAACAACCCCTGGGAGGGGCGGGGAGAAGGAAGCAGTATTCAGAATTGCTATAGTACCTAAAATGTCCAGTTTTCAACAAAAATTGTGAGACATGTAAGGAAAAAGTGTGACCTACACATAGGAAAGAAAGAAGAAAAAAAAAAGAGCAGGCAACAGAACCTGCCCATGAGAGGGACTAAATGTCAGATTTAACAGGCTTCAAGGTAGCTATTATAAATATGTTCAAAGAAGTAAACAAAGTATGCTTAAATCAAGAAGGTATGATGATGTATCATTAAATAGAGACTATAAAAAAAGGGATGGAAAATTTTTTTAAATGACCAGTTGAAATTCTGGAGTTGAAATGTACATTAACCAAAAGGAAAAACTCATTATAAGGGCTCAAATGTTGATTTGAACCGGTAGAAAAATAGAATCAGCAACCTTGAAGACAAATGTATAGAGCTTATGGAATCGAAAGAACAGAGAAACAATGAAATGAAGAAAAGTAAACACAGCCTCAGAAAAATAGGGACACTTTTAAACACACCAACATATATGTAATAGGGGTACCAGAGGGAAGGAGAAAGAGAGAGGAGAAAGAAAAAAACATCTGAAGAAAACTTAAAGACTTACCCAATTTGCTGGAAAATGTAAATCGACATCTCCATGAAACTCAACAAATCCTAAGTAGGATAAACACAGAGAGATCAACACCCAGACATACCACAGTTAAAGTGCTGAAAGATAAAGAGAAAATCTTGGAAACAGCAAGGAAGAAAAAAATGGTTTATCACATGTAAGAGGGTTGCTGCTGCTGCTGCTAAGTCGCTTCAGTCATGTCCGACTCTGTGCAGTCCCATAGATGGCAGCCCACTAGGCTCCTCTGTCCCTGGGATTCTCCAGGCAAGAATACTGGAGTAACTGAAAGCAAAGTCACTCAGTTGTGCCAGTATATACCCAAGAGACTAGAAGACAGATATTCACATAAAAACTTGCACACAAAAGTTCACAGCAGCATTATGTATAATAATCTAAAGTGGGAACAGGACTTCCCCAGTGGCGCAGTGGATAGGAGTCCATCTGCCATGCCCGGGACACAAGTTCGATTCCTGGTCCAGGAGGATTCCACATGCCATGAAGCAACTAAGCCCATGAGCCACAACTACTGAGCCTGCGCTCCACAACAAGAGAAGCCACTGCAATGGGAAGCCCGTGCGCTGCAACAGAGTAGCCCCTGTTCGCCACAACTAGAGAAAGCCCACGCGAAGCAACAAAGGCCCAGCACAGTCATAAATAAATAAATAGATATTTTTAAAATTAAAGAGGGAACAGCTCAAATGTCCACCAACTGATGAATATATAACCAGCTATACAACTACCAGTTACAGTTATAAATGTGGCATCCCCATGCGATGAAATATCATTAAGTCATAAAATAAGAATGAAGTCTGACATAGGCTAAAGCCTGGGCGACTCTTGAGAACATGCTAAGGAAAAGAAGCCAGCTGCATAAAGGCCACATAGTATATGGTTCTGTGCGCATGAAGTGTTCAGAAGAGGCAAATCCATAGAAACAGACGAGATCAGTTGTTGCCAGGGGCTGTAGGGATGGGGAGACAGGCAGTGACACAACCTTGTAAACATACTGAAAATCACCGCATCGTACACTTTAAAATGATGAATTTTATGGTATATGTTATATTTCAATTAAAAAGTTGAGCGTTAATATGCATAAGAATGTAATTTAATCTAAAAACATACTAGGCTTAAGAAGTCAAACATAACACTACTTTGTGATTCCATTTATGTGAAATCTAGAAAAAGCCAAACTATAGTGACATAAAGTAGATAGAACATTGCCTGGAGGAAAGAATCACTAGAAGGGGGCTTTTTAGGTTGAAGAAATTGTTATATATCCTGATGAGGTGACTGTTACATAATTGTATTCAATTACTAGACTCCATCAAGGCCATATATTTTAAGTTTTTAAAATATTTAGTTTATTTATTTATTTATTTGGTTGCCCCCAGGTCTTAGTTGTAGCCTGTAGGATCTAGTTCCCTGAACAGGAATTGAACCTGGGCCCCCTGTATTGGGAACTCGGAATCTTAGCCACTAGACCACCAGGGAAGTCTCTGTATACTTAAAATGGGTGGACTTTATTGAAAGTAATTATAATTAATTTTATAATTATAATGTATTAATATATTGATTGTAATATTAATTTTAAAACAACAAAAATTTGATGTCAGATTAGGGAGTTACCTCTTATAATAAAAGACATCTAACATCCATATTAGAGGAGTGAACAGCAACCCACTGCAGTATTACTGCCTGGAGAAGCCCGTGGACAGAGGAGCCTGGTGGGCTATGGTCCCTAGGGTCACAAAGATTCAGGCACAACTGAAGCAACTTAGCACAGATGCAACATCTATATACTTTTTTTCAGTTTAAAGCCTGCAGATTAAAAAATGTCCCAGACTTTACTATATCTCACTTTGTGAAGTAAACAGAATCCATTTCTGATCCCAAATTTGCATTTGATGAAAATAAAGTTTAGAAAAGTTATGCCACCCACCCAAGTTCACATATAAAAAAACATTTAAATCTCCACATGCCTACATAGTAAGCAGTATACCCTCTTTTGCAGATGAGAAAACTGAGGAAGAAGTTAAGCAACTGATAATCGACAACAGGATTCACTCTCCAGTAGTTTGATTCCAGAACCTAAATTTTTGTTCTGCTTTTATTTTTTAATTAAAGGAAAGCAAAATGACACAGGTCTAGTAACATACATCTGCAGGCTGAATACGACCTTGGACCACCTGTTTTCAGCCTCCAGTGAAGAATCAGATAGACAAGGGTGTCCTAGGCCTGACACTTATCACATGTGTGATCGCAAGGGTCTCACCCACGCTTTCCGCCCCAGCTTCCCAGGTGTGAAAAGATAATACTGGTGACACTGGTTTCACAAGGCTTGTGTCAAAATCAGAAAAGATCACCCAGCCTCCAAAATCTAGCACTTGGGAGGCACTCAGTTTTCCCCTTCAATTTAGCCCTTGTCTACCTAGACAGTGTATTAAAAAGCAGAGACATCACTTTGCTGACAAAGGTCCGTCTAGTCAAAGCTATGGTTTTTCCAGTAGTCATGTATGCATGTGAGAGTTGGACTATAAAGAAAGCTGAGCACCAAAGAATTGATGCTTTTGAACTGTGGTGTAGGAGAAAACTCTTGAGAGTCCCTTGGACTGCAAGGAGATCCAACCAGTCCATCCTAAAGGAAATCAGTCCTGAATATTCATTGGAAGGACTGATGCTGAAGCTGAAACTCCAATACTCTGCCACCTGATGAGCTGACTCATTGGAAAAGACCCTGATGCTGGGAAAGATTGAAGGCGGGAGGAAAAGGGGATGACAGAGGATGAGATGGTTGGATGGCATCACTGACTCAATGGACATGAGTTTGAGTGAACTCTGGGAGTTGGTGATGGACAGGGAGGCCTGGCATGCTAGTCCATGGGGTCGCAAAGAGTCGAACGTGACTGAGCGACTGAGCTGAACGGAACTGATGGTTTTTCCAGTAGTCACATATGGATGTGAGAGTTGGACTATAAAGAAGGCTGAGAACCGAAAACCTGATGCTTTTGAACTGTGGTGCTGGAGAATACTCTTGAGAGTCTCTTGGGCAGCAAGTCGATCAAACCAGTCAATCCAAAGGAAATCAGTCCTGAATATTAATTGGAAGGACTGACGCTGAAGCTGAAACTCCAATACTTTGGCCCCCTGATGCAAAGAACTGACTCATTGGAAGAGACACTGACGCTGGGCAAGATTGAGGACAGGAGGAGAAGGGGGCGACAGAGGATGAGATGGTTAGACAGCATCACCAACTCAATGGAAATGCATCTGAACAAACTCTGGGAGACAGTGGAGGACAGAGAAGCCTGGCATGCAAAGAGTTGGACACGACTTAGCGACGGAACAACAACAAGCAGCCTGGCCCTAAGGTACTCAGCATGTGTTGAAATAATATAACCGAAACTTCTGCAGTTAATAGGAGTATACCTCATCTCTCCGCAGTTCTGGAAAGTGAATTCACAGAGGCAGAAAGAGAAGGGAACTTGCAGCCCCCACACTTCTAATTACAGTGTTCTATCACTTCACAAATGAATCTCTGACAAACTGTGATAAGTCTCATGAAAGAAAAAGGACACCAGGAGGGAGGCATATGAACGGTGTATATTTTAGATTAGAGGTTCGGGGAGAGGCTTTGTGTGGAAGAGAATAAAATATTGGACCAATACAAAGGAACCAATACTCCTTTGTACTCCCACTGGTCAGGCTACATATAGAAAATGGTATTCTATTTTAGGTGCTGCCTTTTTAACAGGAACACAGTCTACCCTGAGCTCATACAGAAAAGCGCATCCCAGCTGACGAAGGGTGTGGAGGCCATTCCAGAAATACTCAATTCTCTCTTTTAACAAATATTTATTGAATGCAAAACACCTCTTGGTACTGGAGAGGGTCGAAAAGTAAAGACACTAACATTCAGAGATGTCAAGAAATTTTACCATCTAGTAGGAAGAGCAAGACGAGCCCATACATAAATATCATACACATTTGCTCTAAGACATAAGAGCTGCAGATGTAGCATGTATAGCCGGAGCATACCAGGAAACACTTCATAAAAGGGTGGTGTTTGAACTAATCCTGGAAATGGAAAGGAGTCCTCTTTTTTCTTTTTTTTTTTTGGCTAGATTACCATCCACAGGGTCTCAAAGAGTCAGACACAACTGAAGTGACTTCATGAACACACGCAATTTCTAACACATGAAGAAGTGCCACAAGAAAATTAGTATGAGGTTTCTTGGATTTAAAAAAAGAGATTAGTACTTAAATCGTAATAAATTATTCACTGTGTTGTGATGCCTATTTCTAAACATTTCCTCCCTTCTCATTTTGTGCTGCAGAGCTGAGTTAGTTGAAGTGGGACTGTTCATTTGTGTTCTTGTTACTCTGGGCAAATTACCAACTGGCCTCTCCTGTGACCTTCACATCACAAAGAGATGAGAGCTGGTTTAAGATTTAGTCTAGGGACTTTCCTGGCGGTCCAGTGGTTAACACTCCGTGCTTCCAATGCAGGTGGCACAGGTTTGATCCCTGGCTGGAGAACTAAGATCCCACGTGCCGCACTACCAAAAAATAAAATAAGACTTAGTCTGGCTAGATCCAGAGCTAGAGCAGCCATTAGAAAAACTTTAACAATGCGGTGAGCTGGAGGAAATGATTCTAAAGCTCCTTCCAACTCCACAGTTCAGTGAGCTGCTGCTTTTTTTTTTTTTTCCTGATAAACGTTTATAGTATCTACTTCTAGAAGGACGGTCAGAGATAAAGTACATAATAGTGCCTGGCACAGGCTTCCCTGGTGGTCCAATGGCTAAGAATCCCCTTGCAATGCAGGGGACAGGAGTTTGATCCCTGGTCCCGGAAGATCCTACATGCTGTGGAGCAACTAAGCTTGTGTGCCACAAGTACTGGGCTCGCGTGCTCTAGAGCCTGTGCTCTGCAACAGGACAAGCCACCGCAATGAGAAGCCCCTGTACCCCAAGTAGAGAAAAGCCCTAAGGTAGCAGCAGAGATCCAGCGCAGCCAAAAAAATTAATTAAAAAAACAAGTGCCTGGCACCTGGATCTTCCTGATGGTCCAATGGGTAGGACTCAGTGCTTTCACTGCAGGAGCCCAGGTTTGATCCCTAGTCAGGGAACTAACATCTTGCAAGCTGCCGAGAACAGCCCAAAAATGGGGAAAAGTACAATACTGACGTCTCCAACTATTAAAAAGTGTCTAGCACAGAATAGTGGTTCAGTCTCTATTAGTTGAGTACGAATCTATGGAATAGACTGAGAAATCCCAATACAATCTCCAAGAAAGTACCAACCTCGGCCACTAGAGGGCAATCTCAGTCACACGGCTCGAAAGGAGACTCAGATACCACTGAGGTGGCAGGCATCCCTCCGGATACACCAGCCTTTCCCATGCCGGGAAACTCACTCCTACTCAGGAAACCTGGCTCCATGCTGAACTCCATGGTGTTTTCTCTGAGTCACTATATTCTCCTGTAGTTGCAAAATGATCTGGCAAAAGTCCCTGAAAGGCTTTTTGCTGCTTACTGAGTAACATCCAAACTCCTTGCCAGAATCAGAGGCCTTCCTCAATGTGGCCCCAACCTACCTCTCCAGCCTAAACTCCCCTTAACCCTTCATAGTGCAGACAAACTGGACAATTCGTGCTCCTGCCTCCGCGCCATGGTTCACCCTGCTCCTTCTTCTTGAAGCCTTTGCTCTATCCTGACCTTCTGAAACTCTGCTTCTTTTTAGCGATGCAATGCTACCTGCTCGGTTATCCCCTCCTCACTTCTGTAGAGCAGCAGTCCCCAACCTCTTTGGGACCAGGGACCAGTTCCATGGAAGACAGTTCTTCCATGAACCAAGGGTAGGGAATGGTTTCATGATAATTCTCGTAAGGAATGTGCAACCTAGATTCCTCCATGCCTAGGTCATAGTAGGGTTCACGACCAATCAGAATCTAATGTTACCCCTGGTGTGACAGGAGGTGGAGCTCAGGCAGTAACGTGAGCCATGGGGAGTCGCTGGAAATACAAATGAAGCTTTGCTCCTTGCTAGCCTGCCACTCACTCCTGCTGCGCAACCCGATTCTTAACAGTTGCGGGAGATCCCTAGAGTGATCTTGCCCACCCCTGAGCGTACCCTACATATTACACCCATCCATTCTGGATTACAGTGATTTCTGTTTGTGCATCTTCAGTGGAAGAGAAACTCCATAAGTAGAAAGGCCAGTGGGGTAATGTGCCCAGGATAACATGACAAGTGGCCTAAATGGGATTCTAATCCAGGCAACCTGATTCCAGAGAGCTCTTGCTCTTAACTACTAATTCACACTATCCAGTAATCTTTTATCAGCCCTAGTTCCTAGCTCAGAGCTTTGCACACAGTGCCAGTCAATAGCTTATCAAATGAATAACACCACCAACAAAAAAAACCATTGATCTAATTAGCACATCTTGAAACTTCACTGACTTGTGGGTTACTGGGAACTAGCAACTCTCAGCGTTATTAATCTGAATTAGAATGCCTGACCATAGATCTAATTATGAGCAATTTCAGAATCATAATTTCTGTTCCATTTTGTCTCTTGATCTTTAATGCATACAAGGACATACTCCCAGCTTCCAAGGGAGACAAAAACAACGTGATTACTTCCTGAAGCCTTGGAGATGTGTTTTGTAAAGCTCCCAGCTCACATCTTCACTGTGAAGTGGAGATGGATTGGATGGTCTCTTCAGTTTTAACAGTCTGGGAGACAGAATGCAATTAAAAAGAACCTCTGCCTGTGTGTCAGAAGATACATGTTAGTCTCAGCTCCTCAACTCTCAGATTTCCCACTCTGTAAAACTTTGATTCACCTATTGCAAAATTTTTGAGTGTCTACGTTTGACTCTAGGGATGGGGGTGGGCGGGGGCTACAGCAATGAACAAGACAGACATGGCCCTCTGCTCATCCAGCTCAGAAAACCAGATGAAACCTACACTGTGGGGTGGTTCTAATGAAGAAATTGAAGTGGACCAAATGCTGTGTAAACTATAAAGTCTAGCACAGGAGCAAAAGATGATGATCTCGGTTCCAATTTTTGTCAAATCCAAGGACAACAAAAATGTTAGCTATCCTGCTGTTTCTGAGTAAAGCCTGAGAGTGTATTTTTCACCAAACCCAGTCCACATAGCCCTCACCTCTTCCCTACGCCTCCATGTAAAGGTAGGCTGGGATTATCTGTCCTCAGGATACAGGCACTGCCAGGTTGCTGAGGTCCGGTCCCTAGCCCACTTTGACAGGTCTCCATCCGAAAACCATTAGGCAGGGAGTCAAGATGCCTGGGCTTTCCAGCAATCAAGTTACCTTGCCCAGTCACCTTCAGTTTCCACATCTGTGAAAGAGGCCCCATGTGTGAGGAAGCCACCTGTCACGGCTACTATGAAATAAGCATCATATCACTCAGCATCGGGCCTGGCTCCAGGAGGTTCCACCTCGAGCCCCGGGCCACTCCTCGGGCTGAGTGGGCACAGCGGGGCCACGTGGCCCGGTCAGGGTCCCAGCTCCAGCACTCATTTGCTAGGTGGCTCTGGGTGAGGTCACCGGGCCGCCCTACTGGTCAGCATTCGGTGGCGGGGGGGGGGGGGGGGGCGGAGGGTCTGGACAGTCTCGAGACTGCCCTGGGGAGCTTCTACGTTGACTGGAGCAGACTAGGCCGACAGGTGCCAGGGACCACAGCCTCAGCAGCGGGAAAACGACGCGAGCGCGCGGCGGGGAGAGTCACGTGACGCCGCGGGGGCGGGAGGGGGCGGGGCCTGGCGCGCGCGGCTCCGCGGGTGAGAGGGCGGGCGGGAAGGGGCGGGGCCTCGGGCGGGGCCGCCGGGGGGAGGCGGGCGGGCGGGAGGGGAGGAGTGGAGATGGCGGCGGCGGCGGCGGCTCAGGGGGGCGGGGGCGGGGAGCCCCGGGGAACTGATGGGGTCGGCCCGGGGGTCCCGGGGGAGGTGGAGATAGTAAAGGGGCAGCCGTTCGACGTGGGCCCGCGCTACACGCAGCTGCAGTACATCGGCGAGGGCGCGTACGGCATGGTCAGGTGAGGGGCGTTTTGGGGGAGGGGGCGTCTCGGGGGAGGGGGCGGAGAGGGGTGCTGAGAGCTCTCTGGGCCTTGCGGACTCTGAGCATCCTGAAGAAGCTGGGGCTTCAAGAGGCTGGGGAGCGTCCCAGGCAGAGGGCCTTTGAGTGCTTTCTGGGGGAGGGGGTCACTGCGTAAGGTCTCAGGAGAGGAGGTTTGGGAGCTTTGAACTGACTATTCAATAATGAAGGGTAGGGCATCTAAGTGTATGTGGGGGAGCTCTGGGGACCTTGGGGACCCCATAATCACGGGGTGAGGAGAAGAGAATTAGTCTTCTTGGGGAGGTGATATCCTTAGTGAAGAAGGAGAGAGGGTCCCCTCACTGGGGAGAGGATGCCCTGGATCACCCCCCAGTGAGGCTTGCCAAGGAGTTTGGGAAAAAAGAGCAAAGCTCAGGGCTGGGTGGGGTGGGGTGGGGCTTTGGGCCTGGGGCCAGGGACCCAGTGAGCCATGAGGGGTCCAGGAACACCTTCCTGCAACTTTTAGGAGGGGTCTGTGAGTTCTCCTATCCGCACTGGGTGCTCTGGGCCTTTGTTCAGCTGGACATAGCTCTGCTGCCCAGGAACCTCCCCCTGACACCCGCCCCGGCCCTGCCTCTCCCTTCTCTCCAGTCCCTCCTCCGACTCCCTCCTTCTCACTGTATTTGCCTCATTGTCCAGTCCTCCACATCTCCCACCCCCTGGACCCATCTTGGCTTAAGGGAGCCCATCGTGGGAAGGGGAGGATGAGGGGTCAGGGCAGCTCGAATGGAAAGGGTTGAGGAGAGGGGAAGTCAGTGAGCGGTCAGTCTCTTCCTCTGTTTGTGAAGTCACCGAAGGGCTGGCTGGCTGGTCCCCAGCTTTCTCCCTGGAGATCCCAGGCCTTCACAGCAGGAAGGAACCAGCATTGTTTATGACTGGCCAGAGCCCTCTCCTGCTCCCTCCCCGCCCTGCCAAGGCCTGGGTGGGGCCACTGGGCCTGGACACCAACATCTCTCTGGCCCTCTCAGCTCAGCTTACGACCATGTGCGCAAGACTCGAGTGGCCATCAAGAAGATCAGCCCCTTTGAGCATCAGACCTACTGCCAGCGCACGTTGCGAGAGATTCAGATTCTGCTGCGCTTCCGCCATGAGAACGTCATTGGTATCCGAGACATTCTGCGAGCACCCACCCTGGAAGCCATGAGGGATGTGTATCCTTCACCTGGGCCAGACGACTGGCCAGGCCCAGCCTCAGAGCCGGGCTGGGAGAACGGGGGCTTGTTTTCTCTTCCCTTCTTCCCAACCTCCCTCCAAACAAACCCAGTAAAGGAAACTTTCCAGCGGTCAAGAGGCCACAGTGTAAGAAGGCAGAGAGGCCTCAGATGAATCCTGGCCTGCTGCGGCCAGGCAGTGTGGCCTTGGGCAAGTCTGTTCTCTCGATCTTGGCTTCGTAGGGGGCTGGGCAAGATGAGCCCTGTGGAAGCTTTGTCCTCTGACATCGGCAATTCTGTGAGGAGATCCAGCCTCTGCCCACAGTCAGCTCTTTTGTTTAACTGATGGCAGTTCTTGTTTCTCTGGGTCCTCAGACTGGCAGGAAGGCAGGCGGGAAGAACACTGCCCTGTTTTAAGGGCCTGCTGTGAGTCTGGTGCAGCTCAAGCCGAGTGCTTTGACATTTCCTATTCTAACTCCCAACTGCCCTAGGAGATGGGTCTCAGCAGCTCCATTTCAAAGATGAGGAAACTGAGGCTCAGAAAACTGAAATAAAATCAAGTGCTTCTGTGGCTGCCTCTTCCCCTCCCCCAGACGAGAACCTGTCCCCTCTCTGGGACTTCCTGCTCAGAGTCCCACCCCAGTCACCTGTGGACTCGTACCTTGCCCAGGGAGGAACAGACCTGCCTTTGTGGCCCCCCCGACCCACACACACACATTGCTTTCCTAGTTTGTGGATCCACTTCCTGCCTGGCTCTGTTAGGAGCTTTTACACCCGTCACCTCTCCCCTGCCCCACCCACCCCCACCATCCCAGTCCTTCCCCCAAGAGCGGTGATCTGTACTGCACTGTTTGCAGCCCCCACCACAAACTGTGGGCAGGAAACTTCCACACTCACCCTCAGCTTGTCGTGTGACCTTAACCAAGTCACTGCAGCATGCCGGGCCTCTTCATCTTTAAAATAGCAGGGTTGGTCCAGGTGTTCTCGGAAGGCCCTTTTGAGGCTGACTCTGAAAGACAGCCATAACTGAGTCTTTCAGAAACAACCCACGTGACGTTTATTTGTTTGTTTATGTTTAATTCTTTTTTTATCTTAGAGTATAAAAGGACATTTACTCCTCTGTCTTCGGGTGTAGGGCCAAGCCCCCGGAGTAGGAGCGTGCCGCTGGGAAGTTTCTCCTCATTCGTCTTGCACAAACCATCCCCATAAGGCAGGCATTTATTTTTAAGCAAACATTTATTGCCTGCCAGATGGTGTTCATACATAATCTCATTTAACCTTCTCAACAGCCATGTGGCTCAGGCTTTTATAACAGCAATACTAGTTCACATTTGCCGAACATTTACAACGTGCCAGGCACCAAGCTGGCTGCACTGCCTGGGTCATCTCTCAACTAATCTTTACCACCACTCTCTAAAAAGGATTTTTTTTCCGCTTTACAGATGAGGAAGAGAGGCGCAGATGGGGCTTGAGTTCCTAAAGTGAATGGATGAACAGTGCAGGCATGATTGACACTGGCAGGTGAACTCCAGAGTTACTGCTCTTAGCTGGCACGTTCTCCTGCTTCCCAGTTTATTATCCCCATTTTCTCAGTAGGGAGACTGAGGCTATAGAACTGAGACGCTTGGCTCAGGGTCACCAGCTGAGATCCAGCAGAGGCCTTGAGTTCACCTGCTAAGTGCGGGCCTTGCCCAGCTCATGATATGAGCTGGCAGATCTGTTGAGTCCCAGGGGCATCAGCTGGAGGGATGTGAAACCTGGTCAGCAGAGTCTGTTCTTCTTAACCAACTGCCTCCCACTGCCCCCACCTGGGGGGCCTCTGGCACCCACCTCAGCTACATCGTGCAGGACCTGATGGAGACAGACCTGTACAAATTGCTCAAAAGCCAGCAGCTGAGCAACGACCATGTATGCTACTTCCTGTACCAGATCCTGCGGGGCCTGAAGTATATCCACTCCGCCAACGTGCTCCACCGGGATTTAAAGCCCTCCAACCTGCTCATCAACACCACCTGCGACCTTAAGGTCTGAGGGTTGCGTGCCTGTCTCCTTCTGCCCCTGGGGTCTCAGGCTTCAGGGTGACCAGTAGTCCCCTTCCTGCCATGGGTAGGAGAGACATGGGCGATAGGATTGGTTGGGCCCAGGAGGCCTTGAGCACTGAGCTCAGCAGCCTGGTTTGCATTCTAGATCTGTGATTTCGGTCTTGCCCGGATTGCTGATCCCGAGCATGACCACACTGGCTTCTTGACGGAATATGTGGCCACACGCTGGTACCGGGCCCCAGAGATCATGCTTAACTCCAAGGTAGGGGGCCCACCCACCCGTGAAGGGAAGAGACCAGATCCCAGAAAGCCCTGGAGCCACCTCTGAGTCCAGCACTGACCCTCATGATGCAGGAAGTGTCCCTTCTGGGCCTTGTCACATTATTCTGGTCCTTGGGCTATGGAAAGAAACTGAGGATTCACTCCCCAGGCCTCTGCCCTCTGCCTCCCTGGCTGGTGTTGACCCTAGGGTCAGGGGTGCCAGCTTGGCCCAGGAGTCCACCACTTTTCTCCTCCTCCCCAGGGCTACACCAAGTCCATCGACATCTGGTCTGTGGGCTGCATTCTGGCTGAGATGCTCTCCAACCGGCCCATCTTCCCCGGCAAGCACTACCTGGACCAGCTCAACCACATTCTGGGTAGGGGGTATTGGCCAGCTGAGTGGGAGGGAAACTTGCTTACTGGAGGTGAGATTTCTTTAGGGTCAAAGTTCCCAGGTGGCTCAGAAGGTAAAGAGTGTGCCTGCAGTGCAGGAGACCCCGGGACCCATCCCTGGGTCAGGAAGATCCTCTGGAGAAGGAAATGGCAACCCAAATGGTATTGCCTGGAAAATCCCATGGACGGAGGAGCCTGGCAGGCTATATATAGTCCATAGGATCGCAAAGAGTTGAACACAACTGAGCGACTTCATTTCAGGGTCAGTGAGTCCACAGGAGTCAGGTCAAGGGGACCACCATGTGTGGTCCAGGAGCCCCTACAGCATTCACAGTGTTTCACTGAGTTACAGATACTGTCCCCATTTGATAGATGGGAAAAGCAAGGCTCCATACACCCCACACTTAGGAAGTGCTCGGGCCAGGATTTAAACCTGGGGCTGCCCGATCCAGACCCCCTGCTCTTCACCCCCATAGTATTGGCTGGGAGATAATGGTTGGCCTGGAGCAGGTTGGCGGAGGGCTCTTATTCTTGGCTCCTTCTGTTCCCAGAAGGGAGAGATTGCTTACCAAGTCACCTGCCCTACCCACAGGTATTCTGGGCTCCCCATCCCAGGAGGACCTGAACTGTATCATCAACATGAAAGCCCGAAACTACCTGCAGTCTCTGCCCTCCAAGACCAAGGTGGCCTGGGCCAAGCTTTTTCCTAAGTCAGACCCCAAAGGTGAGAGAGACTTGGGAACTTGTATAATAAAAACTGGGTGTAGAGGAAGGTACAAGAGCCCAGCGGCTTTCTGGGACACAGAGGCCTCTGGACCAACAAGCCTCTGAACACAGAGAAGCCAAGTAGTGCTTCCGAGAGTTTCTCTGACCTTCCCTTTGACCTCTGACCCCTGCACTTCCTAGCTCTTGACCTGCTGGACCGGATGTTGACCTTTAACCCCAACAAACGGATCACAGTGGAAGAAGCGCTGGCTCACCCCTACCTGGAGCAGTACTATGACCCAACGGATGAGGTGGGCCAGCCACTAGTGGCAGGGCTGACAGGTGGACGGGGGTCTTCCCTCGGTCCCTGCCCTGAGCCACCCCACTTTGCCACCCCAGCCAGTGGCCGAGGAACCTTTCACCTTCGACATGGAGCTGGATGATCTACCCAAGGAACGACTGAAGGAGCTCATCTTCCAGGAGACAGCCCGCTTCCAGCCTGGGGTGCTGGAGGCCTCCTAACCTGGCTGGCTGCCTCTGCTCCTGGGGCCTGGTGAGTGCCTCCCCCACCCCTGCACAGATTCACCCTGCGACGAGAATGCCCAACATGCCTCCATACGGTCACCAAGCCTGCTCACATCCACGAGCCACGTGTTTGGTGGCAACAGAAGGGCTACAGCCTGCCTTGGCCACAGACCTGTGGTCCCCAGCCCCGTATGTCTCCCCCATGTCAACATCTTGCAGACTCCAGCCCCAGGTCACAAAGGGCCCCCCTCATCCACCTGAGGAAACGGAGCCAGGGTTTGGCTCCCCCAGGGCAGGCAGAGAGGCAGGGGGAGCAGTAATTGCTTTGGGAGGAGCCAGCAGCACCCAGCCTGACCCACATGCCAGGCTTTTTCTCACCTGGTGTCCAGATCAGCAGTTCACACACCTGCGGGAACCTGGCTGGGGCTACACCCACACTGCTGTGCGGCCCTCCTCTCATTTCCTGTCTGTCTTTGGCCAGCTGTAGCCTGATAACAGTAAGGCAGACACACCCGAGTTCAAAGCCCGGCTCTGCTACTTCATAAGGGCTGTGTGATATTGTGCAAGACACCTCACCTTGCCGCGCCTCAGTCTCCTGGAGACAGCCTGATAATGAAATTCCTGCAAGACGTTTGCTTGTATCAATTCACTTAGTCCCGATAGCAGTACCTTGAAATGGGTATTAATATTACCCGCACTGACAGATAAGGAAAGCCAGCTGCATGCCACCCAGCCGCAAGGTGATAGGAGGGAAGTGAGGGTGGGGCTCAGGTAGGTCAGCCACCGGGCGCTAATGGTTCCTTTCCTGCCTACCTTTTTGTCTAGGCCCTGCCTCCTGCCTGCCCCTCCCCTGCTGGACTGTTAGAAAATGGACCGTGTACCCAGCCCAGACCCCCCACCCCCCCGCAACAGCCCAGGTCGGGGTGGAGGGCGGGCCTGGCCACCTCCCTTCGCTTCGCTCAGGCGTCCTGCCTCAGGCAGGCCAACACGCCCTTCCTTTCCTCCTCCTGCCCACCTCCCCGCCCCCAGCCCAGGACCTGAGGGGCTCAGGTGGCCCCAAAGCAAATTCCCCTCTGCTGCTCTGCCTCTGTCTGCCCAGCTCTCCCAGTCTCTGATAGTTCTGGAATCCAAGGGCTCTGGTTGCCCCGGACTGACTGAGGGCGGTGGGGGAGGGGCGAGGAGGACATGAGTTGGGACTCAGGGTCAGCCCTGCCCCTCGCCTCGTTAAAACCCCACCCTGTTTTCCCTGAAGGAACATTCCTAAGGCTCAAGGGCTAGTATCCCTGAGGAGCGGGGGCCCAGGTCTCAACCCCTCCCCTACAAAGCTGCCACATCTAACATCCCTGCTGCTTCCGTGTGTGGGTGAACAGAAGTGGAGGTGGGGGCCTGTGGAGCGCCCAGGGCCCCCGCCCACCCCTGTGCCTGTATCTAATATATAAATATAGAGATGTGTCTATGGATGGCCCTGGCTCGCTCTCTGTTCGCCGACGCCCTGACCCTCACCCTTGCTGCCCGGAGCGCTGACTCTCCAGCCCGATGCTTTACCCGGCATGGTGGCCTTAGGCTCCCCCGCTGGCCAGGGTTGAGGATGGGAGTGGGATCTAGACTCCTGGCCAGAATGGGGTCTTGTTGTTCAGTCACTAATTCGTGTCCAGCTCCTTGTGACCTCATGGACTGCAGCCTGCCAGGCTCCTCTGTCTTTTACTCTCTCGCAGAGTTTGCTCCAATTCATGTCTGTTGAGTCGGGGTCAGTTCCCCCTTATTCATTGTCCTGTCCCCTCTGTGATGGCTTCCTGTCTAACTGGCTGGAGATGATTCTAGAGTGACTCAGGGACACCCTGCACACCCCCAGATTCTCTGGAAACGGCAAGGGATGTATATATACTCTGGCAACAGGCACCAGTGGGAAGGTGGAGTGTGGTAGTGGACCTGCCGGGGGGAGGGTTGACTTGATTTCCCTGGTGTGGCCACGGAGACAGGGAGGCTGGGCTGTGCGAAGGGCCTAGTGTGCGAGGCGCAGAGCTGCCTGGTCTCTTCTCCTGCCTCTACCCCATTCCCAGCTCAGCCCTGCACTCTGGCCTCCAGCCAGCAGCAGGCTCAGCAGGTCCCTAGGGGTGTGGTGGCGGCCGGTGGTGGAGTCAGCCTACATCAGCCAGGCAGTCAGTGAAGCAGCACAGTCCACTGGGAAAAGCTGAGCTCCACGGCTGCCGGAGCCTGGAGAGGTGGCGTGGCCATGAGCCCTCTGCTCTACTACGCCCTGCCCGCCCTGGGCAGCTATGTCATGCTGTCCTTCTTCTTCCTGCGCCGACCTCGCCTGCTGCACACACCTTGGGTTCCAGCCTTCCGTCCCCGCCTGGGGGCCCACCGCGGAGGTGAGCTGGCCTGGGATAGGCACGGGGTGGCCACTCCTGAGGATGGAGTGAGGACTGCGAGGCAGGTGGGCAGCAGAGAGGGCTAGGTCCCAAGGGCAGGATGTTAAAGGGAGGGCAGAGTTCAAGGTAGGCGGAGATAAGGATGGCAGGGCAAGAGATTGAATAGGGAAAAAGGAGCCGTTCAACCTGTCCTGACTGGAAGTGATGAGGCAAGGGGCAGGGGGTGTGGGGGGAGGGAGGCCAGGCCCCAGGAACCCACGCCAGCTGCCCCACACAGGGTCTGGAGAGCGCCTGGAGAACACCATGGAGGCCATGGAGAAGTGAGTCCACCTGCCCAGCCATGCTGCTGGGTAAGGTTGTGCCAGCTGTGTGAGGCATGATGCTAAGGGGTGCCATCCACTTCCTGATCTGGGTGACTGGAGCCCCCGGGAGTTGCGCAGTGCACTGCCTGCACATCTGGCCAGACCTGATGTTCCCCTCAGCCTCCCCACCACCCTGCCATCTGGCTCATCCCTGTCCCCCAGCCACTTACTGACCTTCGCTCTTGTAGCTCCATGGCCCAGCGAGCGGACCTCCTGGAGCTCGACTGCCACCTGACTCGGGACGGCGTGGTGGTGGTGTCACATGACAAAAACCTGTTCCGCCAGACAGGTGTGAACAGGGACGTGGGCAGCCTAAACTTTGAGGTGGGCTTTGCCGCAGCCCCCCACTGTGCCCAGAGAACCAAACCCCCCTCCACGCCCCTCCTGGTGACTTGCTCCCTGCTCTCCCTAGGACCTGCCCCTCTTAAAGGAAGAGCTAGAGGTCTATTTCTCACCAGGTAAGAGCGTGGGCTGTGAGCGCTAGGCTGCGCCTACTGGAGTGGGGTCCCCGCCTCAACCTCCTGCCTCCTCTTCTCCTCTGGGACCCATCCCCTGCCCCTGGGCTCTCGTCCCCATCCCAGCAATTCTCCTCCCATCCTTCTCCCCACCACCCCCAGGCCACTTTGCACGCGGGGCCGACCGGCACATGGTGCGTCTGGAGGACTTATTCCGGAGGTTCCCGCAGACGCCCATGAGTGTGGAAGTCAAAGAGCGAAATGAAGAGCTCATTCACAAGGTGGTGGTGCAGGCAGGGCTGGGCGCAGGCCCAGGGCTGGACGGAGGCCTGACTCCCCCTCCCCTCCCCGTCCTCCTCCCAGATAGCAGGCCTGGTGAGGCACTATGACCGCAACGAAATCACCATCTGGGCCTCGGAGAAGAGCTCCATCATGAAGAAATGCAAGGCTGCTGTGAGTCCCCATCCCTCTCTGCACCTCTGTGCCTCCCCAGGCAGCCTAGGCCAGGGGGGTCTGGGGGTGCTGGAGGAGCCCTGAGCAGGGTCTCCAGGGATAGGGCTGGGGGAGGCAGGGGAAGTGTGTGAGCAGAGTCATTCCAGAGGGACAGGGCTTGGAACGGCTGGGCCCAGATGTGGCTTTGCTCCTGCAGGTGGTAGGGTTTCCTGAATGTCAAAAATTGTTTCCCCCGCAGCCCAAGCCTCTCTGCTCCCCCTGGAACAGATTGATCCCTCTCCTTACTTCCTCTTGCCTCCTAGAACCCTGAGATGCCCACCTCCTTCACACTGAGCCGAGGGTTCTGGGTGCTGCTGTTTTATTACCTGGGGCTGCTGCCCTTCATCTCCATCCCTGAGAAGTTCCTCATCTGCTTCCTGCCGACCATCATCAACAGGTACCTACTAGGTCCCCATCTATCTTCCAAATCCTCCCCCAGGCTTCTGGCCCCAGAAACCTAAAATTAACACATTGCTAATCAACTCTACTGTGATATAAAATTAAGTTTCACAAAAAGAGAAATATCCCCCACCTCAAACCCGATTGTGCAGGGCCCCATGTAAAGCAGGAGATCCCAATGTCCCCAGATCCCTGACTACCCTCAAGGATCACCCACAGGGGCTTTTGAAGATAATGGTTCTCACCAAACATTCATGAATACCAACCCCTCCAAAAAACTTCTATGTAAATATGTGATAATGTGGATGGAGTTTTAGGACAAGGGTGCATTTATTCATCCATCCATCCAACAAATATCTTGAATGCCTACTCTGTTTCACGTGCACTTGCACTAGTAAATAACACCAATGTGAGTGGGGTAGGGCCCTCCACGAGCTTACAGTCTGCTTGGGGAGATAGTTATTAATTATAGCATCACTCTCTGATTCTTGCTTACGGTCTGCTTGGGGAGATAGTTATTAATTATAGCATCACTCTCTGATTCTCAAACAGAAAGGCATTTTCCTGCCTGGAGATAAGGATTAACAAAGTAACAGCTGAACAAAGTAGCAGGAATTTGGATACTTTGCCAGCTCTCCCTCTGGGACCCTTCCTTTGCCTTCTGAGCCCTCTCTGTAGCTGTCCCAGTGCTTTCTACTCTTCTCTGTTGTCTTCAGGGAAGCTCCCAGCCAACCCCCCCACCCCTACCCCCCATCCCACAAAGAGATCATTTTACTGCAGAACTTGGTGTATATCACGTTTTATCCAGGGTTTGCAAGGTGTTTCCACATCCTTTAGTTTATTTGAGCCTTACCTCTTACCACCCCCAGGAGATACAGGAATTATGGCCCCACAGGACCCATGGAGGATCTGAGGCTCAGAGAGGTTCTGTAATTTGCCCAAGGTCACACAGCACACAGACCCTGCTCCGGAGCACTGTAACAGCCTCTAAAGTCAGAGTGGGGCAATCAGGGACCAATAGCTGACCTGCGAAGTGCTTGAAATTGGTCAGCCCTAACCATGAGGAACTCCAGACTGCCTCTCCAGTTTGGGAATCTTGCTGGGTCGTGGCCCCAGCCCCACCATGGATGGGCTGTGTGACGTCAGGCAGGTCACTTTCATTCTCTTAAGTCTGTGTTCTGTAAAACAGTGAGGGCAGAGGCATACCCTCAAAGCCACCGAGCAGTGGGTGACTTATTCCTCTGCGCAACCACAGAGGTTCTTCCAGAAGGAGTGGGGTGAGACTGCTCGAAGGGTCACTACCACCCCATCCCACCCCACCCCTGTGACAGAGAGAGACCCCAGGGGCTGACCACACCACCACTTCTCCACAGGACCTACTTCCCGTTTTCCCGCTCAGGGCTGAATCAACTGGCGGCCGTGGTTGCCAAATGGTGAGGTGGGCGAGAAGGCTGGGTGGGGTGTCCCCACAGAGACCCGTCACCGCCCTTCCACTTAGTCCCCTCTCATCATGACCTTTGTGACCCTGCTCCCCTCCAGGCTCATCATGAGGAAGAGTCTGATCCAACACCTGCAGCAGCGAGGGGTGCAGGTGAGCGAGTGGTTGTTCATAGCATGGGCCTGCTGGCTCTGCTTCTGACTGGCTGGGTCACTTGGCAGGTCACTGAGTCTCGGTTTCTTCAACTGTAAAATGGGGATAATGATGTTTTAAACTCCTGTGGCTATGTAGGCGATACCTAGTAAATGCTTGGTAAAGGCTAGTCACTGTGATGGTGATGGTGTATGGAACTGTCCTGATCCCTGATGAAGGGGGCTGGGAAGAGACCAGGGGGTCCAGGGAAAGATCAGATCAGCCCACCCACTCCTGTCCCCGAGCATCAGCTCTGACCAGGTCATTTAAGTAGCAAGCCTTGGTTGAGAACTGACTGTGTTCAGACCACAGGCACTGTGGTCCTGGGGAAGGAGCAGAGAGCGTACCATCAGGGGCAGGAGAGGAAAAGCAGGCATTACAGGGGCAGCCGGTGGGCAGAAAGGGGACAGAGTGCTGTCATCTGTGGGGCCAGAGAAGAGCTTCTAGAAGAAACGAGGAGCCGGCTCGCAGGGAGAGGAAGGGGAGAGTGTCTTGGCAGGAGGCTCAGTGTGTGGGAACGTCAGGAGAAGCAAGAGGCCCGCAGAGGAACTGAGGGGTCCCACCAGCCTGCAGTCTGGAGAAAGTGGCACCAGGGACCTGGAGAAGGTAGCCCGGGAACCTCAGTGAAGAACTCAGACTTCAACACAAAGGGAAGGGATGTTTTTGAGGGCCGTAAGCAGGGGAGAGACCTGATTGAATGGAGCCTTGTCGAGTGAGGGTCACTCCAGCCAGCCACCACGTGGAGGAGGGATTGTGAGGCCAGTGTGGAGGCAGTCACTGGGTAGCTGATGCTGCCACTGACGGGACTGGGGCTTAGGTGGCAGCAGCGAGGATGGATGGAAGGGTTAAGTCACACACAGGCCCAGACTCGGCCACTGATTGGATGTGGGGGTAAGTGAGGCCTGGGGATGACATAGCTCTTTCAGATTAGCCTGCTCTGCCATCTTCACTGTAACTCCGGACAGTTGGACTGTCACTCTGATTTGTCAAAATAAGAAACTGAGAGGTCCAGCCAGTGACTTAGCCCAGGCTACAGATACCGTCTCCACCTGCTTCAGGGCCCACAGGAGAGGACTCAGGAGGCAGGGAAGATACAATCTGAGCAGCAGCAGATAGGGGCAGGTTGGGAGATATGGGCAGGCTGGTAAATGTTCCACTACTAACTTGGGGATGTGGGGGGAGGGAAGCCTTGATTTGAACATTAGGTAATTTCCTTGCTGTATACACTCCCACCTTGGCAGATTTCAGGCTACCAACATGAATTCAGTGAACGGAGTTGGGAAGAGATATATCATGTGGTAGCATAATACATTATATAGCATTTCCATCTTACACATTCAATAGAGGTAGGTGACTTCCAGAACATGGAATCAAATGTAGTAATCAGGAAGTGATGAGTTTTGAGTGTTTATTACCTTTGTTTTGAATATAATTTATTGAATTGTAAGTTTATGTAATACTTAATAATGACTGAGTTTAGACTTCCCTGGTGGTCCAGTGGTTGAGACTCGGCACTTCCACTGCAGGGGTGTGGGTTCAATCCCTGGTTGAGGAACTGGAGATGCCCCCACGCCCTGCCAAAAAAAAAGGAGGCTGTATTTAATAACCAGTTTGCAAAATTCCTGAAAATGTAAGGATCAGCTCCAGCGTCTGGATACAAGGGGGAGTGCCCGGTAGTTGTTGGGAAACTTCAAGCTCCTCCCTCCCCCCAGGTGGTATTTTGGTGCCTTAATGAAGAGTCAGACTTCGAAGCAGCCTTCAACCTGGGGGCCACTGGAGTCATAACTGATTACCCAACAGCCCTGAGGTGCTACCTGGACAGCCGTGGACCACCTGCCCTAGCCTCCTAACGTACAGGTTCCTCACCCTCTCCTCTGTTTCTCTTCCCCAATAAATATATTCTTCTCAGTCACGTTTTTGTGCTTGAGGGGACGGGGGTGGGGGTGGGTAGATTCTAGAAGACTACAAAGATGGCAGCTTGTGACGGAAGAGGCCAGCTGAGGGCCACAATCTGAGGCCCTCAACCACCCTGAGCCACTGGTTCCACAACATTCCAGTTTGAGAGTAATGCCACACCCTGTGCCAACCTGGCCTCCACTATACTCAGGAATGTCCCTTGCAAGGCCCCCTGCACCTTCAGAGCCACAGACAATGGGTCCATTCTCCTGAGGACATTAAGAGCCCCAAGCACACAGCAAAGGCCCTGACTTGCCCCAACGAGCATACCTCACCTGGTTTCAGAGGATGGGCATGGCTGCCCATCTGCTACCTTAGCCATTCCAGTATTCCATTCCCAGGTCTCCCACTCCAGAAGCTTCTCCAATTCCTCCACCCCCTGGGGCCCTACTACCCTATTCATTTAATGAATCACATATTTCACAAAGATTATCAACTATAAGCCAGGCTGGGTACTGGGACCAAGGCAAGGAACAAGGCAAGTCTAATATGGCAGACATGTTTAAACATTTTCATTTTAAACCCAGTTCGGAGGTGAGAAAGGGGAAGACAGCTAACCCAGCCTGATAACCCTGCAGGGCATCCGAGGAGGCTGCCTGGAAGAGGGGATGCACAACAGTAGGAATGGTCTTGTTCTGAGGCTCTGGCTTCCAGGGTTCTAACACGGATGGATACCTTTAGCTCTTCCCATCCAAGAGTCTGTCCCTAGTGCTATAGCAAGAACCATGGACCAAAGTGAGAATCTCAACTTCACCTCTTTATCAGCTGGATAAGCTTTGGAGAGCTGTTGGACCTCTGTGGGCCTCAGCTCCCGAGGAAAATGGAAACAATAGCAGAAGCTACCTCCTCCGATTGCTGTGGGGTTTAAGGGAGTATGCACGAGCAGTGGGTAAACGTTTGCAGATAATTATGACTATTGTTTCCCGAGGCCGTGCGTCCACTCCAGACACCATCTTCCTCCTAATGCTAGGTCAGGTCAGGTATCTCAGATCCTCACCCCTTCGAGGACCGCGGGAGGCCAGGTGGGCGACCAGGCCCGGGCGTGGGGCAGGCCGGCTGGGTTTCGGGCCGCAGCCGCATTTCCGGGCCGGCCTGGGCCGGGAGCAGGGGGAAGGGCAGCCCAGGCCTGCGCTGGCCACTGTGTGACGCGCCCCCTCATTTGCATACTGCACGCCGATTGGTCACGGCGGCCGCCGGGACCAGAGGCCGGCCCCCTCCCCCTCCCGCCGCAGCGGCGGCAGCAGCTGGTGTCGGTGTAAACAAGTCGCGGCGGCTGCGAACCCGGGCCGGGGGGGACGGCGCCCACCAGGAGCGCCCCCCTCTCCCAGGCCAGGCTACCCCGGCGGACCGGACCCCCGCGCGCCCAGGCGAGGTGAGGACCGCATCGTCAGGGCTGCGCGTCGCCCCGCGCCCCCGCCCCGGCGGCGAGGACTGCCCCTTCCCTCGGCGCCCGCCCCCCACCCCTGCTCCCCAGGTGAGCCCCGGGGTCTCAGGTAAGTCTCCGCGATAGAGGTAAGATCCCCTTGGCATAGGCAAGGCCTCAGCGCCCCCGGGTAAGAGCCCCTCCCCTCCTAGATGACCCTCCACCCTCAGTGAGGCCTCCTGCCTTCTCCAGGTGAGGGATCCTCTCCCCAGGTGAACTCTCTGGACCTCAACGGAAGTCGCCCCCAACCCCTGCAGTTCAGATGAGGTCATAAGGACCATACAATCCCCAACCCTTGCAAGCTCCCCCTAAACGGAGAACTGACATCTATTCTGGAGCCCCTTCCTCCAGTTTCAATTGCTAGGTCAGCAGGGGTGAGGCCGAAAGCAGGTGGGTGACTCATTTGGGGCTCCTCCTAGCCTCAGTTTCCCCGTTGATGCAACTTGAGGCCTCCTCCATGAGTCAAAACTGAGAGCTCTGGCCCCTGGAGAGGCTGCTGGCTCTGGGGAGAGAAGACAGCAGCCAAGTGTGACAGAGAGAGTCCCCGTGGCCCAGGGCGTGCCTGCATGTGTGTAGCCGGGGTCCTGACAGCCCACTCCGTCCCCTGCAGGCACTGGGCTCCCTCTGCTCCCCGTGGGCCGCTCCCCGCGTGGGGCCACTGCCCCCGGCCCCCGCCATGGTGCGGATTTCAAAGCCCAAGACGTTTCAGGCCTACCTGGATGATTGTCACCGGAGGTATAGCTGTGCCCACTGCCGCGCTCACCTGGCCAACCACGACGACCTCATCTCCAAGGTAACCAGGTCACAGCTGGGGCTGGAATGGGAGACTAGAGGGGCTGCCTGGCAGCTCCCCACCAGTAGCCCTGACACCCCTTTCCTCTCTCCCTCCCACTCTTTAGTCCTTCCAGGGCAGTCAGGGGCGAGCCTACCTCTTCAACTCTGTGTGAGTATCCACTCTCCCATCTTCTTTTCTCTGACCTCTGTTGTGAGTTGTGACCCCTGCCATCATACTGACACTCTCGAGAGTCTCCTGGTTTGGGTAGGAAGCTGTGCTTCCCCTTCTCTTGAGTGCTAAGGACAGATACAGTTGGATCCAAGCTAGAGGGGGGCTTTGTGATGGAGGGACCCTCCCTGGGACTGCTCCTGTGTCCCCACAGGGTGAACGTGGGCTGTGGGCCAGCCGAGGAGCGGGTGCTGCTGACAGGCCTCCATGCCGTCGCTGACATCCATTGTGAAAACTGCAAGACCACTTTGGGCTGGAAATATGTGAGTCAGTGACCTCTGACCTCAGGCTAGCCTTTGACCTGACCTCACATCACCTCCTCCTCACAAGCAGTCATCTGGTAATCTTTCAGGGTGTATAGGTCCAAATCACCCAAGTCAAACTTATCTTTTCACCCCTTGACAATGTTCTCTCCTCTCACATCCTACAAGGGCTTTTAAGGTTTTTCTCTTAACTCATCCTTCTCCTCGCAGCCACAAGCATTCCCATTTTTGAGATGAGGATATAATCAGAATGACTGTTTATTGAATACTTATATGCCAGACACTGTTATATGCTTGGCATATCTTATCTCATTCACTCATTACAGCAATCCTGTAGGTAGTCTGTTATTATCTCCACTTTATAGAAGAAGAAAGGAAGGCCCAGAGATGTTAGGTAACTTCCCCAAGGTCACACAGCTGGTAAGTAACAGAACAGGGATCAGAATCCTCATTTTTTCTCTCTCTCTTTTTTAAACTTCAAACCCTTGACCCCCAGCTTCCTATTGCCATTCAGAGGATCAGAGAAGTTGCCCAAAACCCAACAGCAACAGAGTTTGGGTCCATGAGCCTCCTTTTCCACTGCCCTCATTGCCACTGTGATTGTTCAGTGTCTGATTTCACTATCCTCTCATTTCCTTATCGGTAGTGGAAGATAAAGGGACCCCCCTGACACCCAGGGTTGTTATGGGGATCAGATTAGATGCAGCAAAAGGAGATGCTCTTGGGAAATTGCAAGGGACAGGAATCCTCGGGCATCTCCTGGGGCTGTAGTGCCTCTGGGAGTTGAATGCCCTAGGCAGAGACAGAACCCTGCCCTGAGTTAGTCCCTGGTCCTGCCACAGATTTGCTCTGTGTTCCTGGACAGGTGGTTTGCCCCCTCTGGACCTCTGTAAAATAAAGAAGTGGCCTAATCCAGAGGTCAAAAATTCAAGTGCTTGCAGGGCCAAGCAGATTCTGTGGATCTGCAAAAGGGGCAGTGTAGGTCTCCAGAGGGGGACATTCTGGTCAAATGGAATGAGCATGGCCTTCCCCATGTTTTAGTATTTGAAAGCTATTTTTATTAAACTCTGTTGGTTGAACAAAACATATGCATAGGCCAAAATTGGTCCTGAGGCTACCAGTTTGTATTCCCTGGAACTTTTGAGAAGCTTCCATATCCTCTCTATTGGAGCCAACATTAGTATTAATACTTGAAAAGTACCTGTCACCCAGAGAGTTCTGTCTATCCCCTATTAGTGAGATACCTGGCCCTGCCATTTACCAGCTCTGTGTCTGTGGGGAGGTGGCTTGGTTTCTTGGGTGATAGTTTCCTCATATGTAAAATGGGGCTTATCATATCCACTCCCCAACCCCTACCCTTTTGGTTAGGCCCTGCCCTACCTCCAAGCATAACAGCCTCTTCCCTCCTTTCAGGAACAGGCCTTCGAGAGCAGCCAGAAGTACAAAGAGGGGAAGTACATCATTGAACTCAACCACATGATCAAAGACAACGGCTGGGACTGACCCCTGCTCCTGACGCATGTGGCGCCAGCCCGGCCTGGCCGCCAGGGGGCGCCACTGGCTTCCCTTCACCCAAACGGAGCTCTGGACCCTCAGGCCCCCTACAGAGGAAGGATCCAGCTCCTGTACATATATTTTATTTGCATGCACTGTGACCTTGGGGGGAGATCGGAAGGTGGACAAAGTGGACGACACCCCCGCACTTCCCTGCGATCTGGCTGGCTTGGATCTCGTTTTTAAACCCCTTCCTACCCCGCCTGCCCTCTAGATATGGCCTGTGTGCTGCTCTCTTGGCCCCAGTGCACCATCTGCCCCGTGACGTTCTCCTCCCACCGGGCCCCTCTTACCCCACGCGTGTCTGCTCCCCTTGTTCTGTAGCGTTTGTACATAATAAAACAATGGAGTGGAGACAGCCCCAGGCTCATGTGGAATCCGGGAAGTGGGTACTCAGATGCGAATTCCTGCCTCTATAGACCTGTTCCCCTTTGAGTCCCCGAGGCATGGGGTAGGCACGGCGGTCAAAGCTGGGAGCCTTCGCTCCTGAGACTCAGCTGTCTTCTCTAGCACCCGCGGCAGATCTCACTGCCGGCAGAGATCCCGGAGCCCTTTCTAGCTCGTTAGGCCTTGACCTCAGCTGATCGGCATCTTCTCAGCCTAAGCGTTTTGACGCCGCCTAGGGGCAGCTCTCCCGGGAGGCAACCGCTCGGAGGGTTTCACCGCCCACCTCGTCTCAACTACAGCTTCCAGCGGCCCCAGCGGCATCCGCCTGTCCCCTTCGCGCCGAACGTCGGCGCTAGGCCTGCTGGGAAGTGTAGTTCCGAGGGTTCCCCAACGCGGGACCTTCTGGGAAACCCGGGCGTCAGCGGTCAGAGACCGTCGAGCTGTGAACGTCTCTAAACTTTTGAGACTTGGCTGGAGGTTTTAGAGAATGGGAGCTGGGAAGGACTCCAGCGTTCAGGCCTCGGCTGCTGACTCCTCGGGGTCCCCAGTGCACCGCGTATCAATAAGCTTAGGCCGCGTCCCTCCAGCCCTGCTCCTTCCCTCCAGTCATGCTTCCTCCCTCCAAGTCTCGTCCTCCAAGTGAAGGGGGGGTGGGGGTCACCTGCCAGAAAAGTCTGGGGCGCCAAGGTCTGCCCCAGGATTCCAGGCTCCATCCCAGGGTCCAGGCCCCGCCCCTCAGTAGATTATCCCTAGCCGGGGCTCCCCCCGTGGGAACGGGGACCAGCTGGCCGGAAGCGCCAAACTGCGTCCCTGTCGAGCCCCGGGGATCAATCAGGCCGAGGAGTTAATTATGTAATGAGGGGGCAGGGGGTCGGGGCTAATGAAGCCTGGGGGGAAGGGGAGGAGGGGAGGGTACCCAGGTATCCGGCCCCCTCTTGGACCCCTTCCAGGCCCCAGGGGTCTCCACCCCAGCCTAACTCCAGGGCCCCAAAGAGGGGAGGGGCTGTGATCCTGGATCTGGAAGGGGCTGAGCTGTGAGCTATAAAGGGGGCATCTCTCAGCACTGGGGCACTGTAGGCAGCGTGTCCCGAGGCCAGACAGGACTACTCCATGTACCACCCACGAGAGTTGTACCCCTCCCTGGGGACTGGCTACCGCCTTGGGCCCCCCCAGCCTGGGGCAGATTCCAGCTTCCCGCCTGCCCTGGCAGAGGGCTACCGCTACCCTGGTGAGCAGAGAGAATTGAGCTCGGTGTAGGAATTGGGGTGGGGGCTGTGGCCCTCAGCTGGCCCCTCATTCTCCTCCCATCTCCAGATCTGGACACTCCCAAACTGGACTGCTTCCTCTCTGGGATTGAGGCTGCTCCCCGAACTCTGGCTGCTCCCCCACCTCTACCCCCACTGCCCCCATCCCTGGGCACTGAGCCGCCACCCGCTTCAGCCCCAGAGGGCCTTCATTCACTCCCTGGAGTCAGCGTGAGCCTGGAGAACCAGGAGCTATGGAAAGAGTTCAACTCCGTGGGAACAGAGATGATCATCACCAAAGCTGGGAGGTGAGGGGGCTGGGCCAGGGTCGGAGAACCCAGTGTGTTCCTGTTGTGGGAAGGGCAGAGTTCCTGGTGATGGGGCTGGTGTGGGGATTTCTAAGGGGGCTAGAGCTCTGCCTGAGTGAAGAGTGTGACTGTGGCCTGGATCAGGGGTCATTCTGTGGCAAGGGTCAAGGGTCAGTCTGTGGTCTGGCTGGTTTAGGGACTAACCTATGACAAGGGTCCTAGATCTTTCTGGGCTAGGGACAGGAAGTCCAGCTGGGCTTTAAGTTAGTATGTGGCCTAGATGAGGGGTCAGTCTGCACCTAGATTCAGGATTCAGACTATAATGGGGGTCAAGGACCAGCCACTGACCAGCATCAGAGAAATCTGGCCAGGATCAGGGGTCAGTATGTGACTAGTTCTGGGGTCACCTTGGAGGCAGGAATATGGTCAGTATGGTCAGTGGATCTTTCTCTAGCCCAGGAGCTCAGGCATTAGCATGTGAGTCCTCGTTTTATTTTCTCTGAAGCAAGTTTGTCCAGCAGCTGTAGATTCTGGTGCTGAAGATGAAGCAAGGAGACCAGGCTGGGGAGCAGAAGGCTCCTGGCAAGATTTCTGGGGGGAAAGTGTGTCACTTCTGCTTCTCCAAGTGGAGTTTGAGGGGTCAGGGGTCCAGACTCTGCTCCTATCCTGCTGTGTGCCTCTGGTCACATCACCTGACCTGTCTGTCCTGTTTCGCATCTGTAAAATGGAATGAGACAGGCTTACAGCTCTAAGATCCTGCCTTCTGAGTTCTGATTCCACATTCCTCGAGTCTCTGTGACAGACCTGGATGAGCCAGTGACTATGCCGCCTTGCTGGTGCTGTGCTCAGCCCCGACTCGTGGGTAGCTCCAGGACTCTCTGGTCCCTTCCCCCATCCCAGGCGCATGTTCCCTGCTTGCCGAGTATCAGTCACTGGCCTGGACCCCGAGGCCCGCTACCTGTTTCTTCTGGACGTGGTCCCAGTGGATGGGGCTCGCTACCGCTGGCAGGGCCGGCGCTGGGAGCCCAGCGGCAAGGCAGAGCCCCGCCTGCCTGACCGTGTTTACATTCACCCGGACTCCCCTGCCACTGGAGCCCACTGGATGCGGCAGTCTGTGTCTTTCCACCGTGTCAAGCTCACCAACAGCACACTGGACCCCCATGGCCACGTGAGGCCCAGGCTGGGACCCCCCGATGAGGGTTGGGGTGGGACCAGGGTAGGGAGTCACTCCTCTTTCTTCCCTCTCAGCTGATCTTGCACTCCATGCATAAGTATCAGCCCCGCATACACTTGGTGCGGGCTGCCCAGCTCTGCAGCCAACACTGGGGGGGCGTTGCCTCCTTCCGCTTCCCGGAGACCACATTCATCTCTGTGACAGCCTACCAGAACCCACGGGTGAGTGACCCTGCTGGAGCGGGTGGCATCACCCTGCCCTGGCTGCAGGAGTCTTGACTCTGGGTGTGTGGCGTCCCCCTGACCCTGCCCCCAGATCACGCAACTGAAGATTGCAGCCAATCCCTTTGCCAAGGGCTTCCGGGAGAATGGCCGAAACTGTAAGAGGTGGGCATCATTCACTCATTCAGTCGTTGTCATCAAATGTTTACTGACTGTGTGCCGGGCACTGTGCCGGACTCCTGGAACCCAATGTAAGTAAACACATGTTGTCACTCACTGCTGTGACAAACACTTATTTAGCACCTGCTTATGTGCCGGGCACAGTTCTAGGCAGTGAAGGTGCAGAACAAACCAAAGCCCCTGCCCTCGTGGAACTGACTCAAGTGGGCAGAGCAGACAAGTAAACAAGAGAAGTAAATACGTTAGGGATATGTGGGATAAGGTCTACAGAGAAAAGAAAGCAAAAAGATCAGGACTGGAGAGATGAGTTCTGGAAAGGCCTCACTAAGAGGACGTTTGAGAAGACTCGGAGGAAGTATGGAAGGGAACCATGTGAGTATCTGGGAACATGCCAGGGGCCTGGGGTAGGAGCATGCTACAGTATGGCTGGTGTGGAGTGAGAGGTAATAGGGAGCCAGATTATGGTGGGCTGTAAAGTTTTGGTTAGGACATTAGCTTCTTCTAACTAACCCTATCCCCTCAGAGCTGGCCCTTGCCCTCAAGACACTTAGAATCAGGCAGAAGAGAGAGATATTAACTTAAGGATCACCCTGATGAATATGATAAATGTAACAGTATCGCTCTTGACAAGTTATCAGGGTAGCCCAGTGGAAAGAACCTGCCTGCCAATGCAGATGTGAATTTGATCCCTGGATCAGGAAGATCCCCTGGAGAAGGACATGGCAACACACTTCAGTATTCTTGCCCGGGCAATCCCATGGACAGAGGAGCCTGGCGGGCTACAATCCATGGGGTCACAAGAGAGTCCAATACGACTTAGCAACTAAGCAACTACTGTTTTCCAGTCATTTAATTCTCTGTCCTTCTATTCCTTCTTCTGTAAAATGGGTATAATAATGGCACCTACCTGATAGGGTCCCTGGGTGAAGTGCCTGGCACCTGGTAAGTGCCATTATTACCATTATCATCACCATTATCATCATCACCATCATCATCACTGTCCCCCAGGGAGCGAGACGCCCGTGTGAAGAGGAAACTGCGGGGCCCAGAGCCGGCAGCCACAGCAGGCTATGGGAGTGGAGGTGAGTGTCATTCCAGAGGTGATGGGACCAGGCCTGAGATGCCGATCCTCCTTAACCCGCTCTGGCCCTTCTGTCTCCCCAGATGCTCCAGGTGGTCCCTGTGATTCCACGCTGGGTGGGGATGTTCGGGAGTCAGATCCAGAGCAGGCCCCAGTGCCTGGGGAAGCTGCCCCTGCCCCAGCTCCTCCCTGCAGTGGCCCCAGTGCTGAGGCCTACCTGCTGCACCCTGCCGCTTTCCACGGGGCCCCCAGTCACCTTCCAATCAGGTGAGTGGGTCAGGGGCACAGGGCTGGGCTGTTCCAGGCTGAGACGAGGGGGTGGTCCCCTCTCCCCTGTCCTGATACCTCTCTGCTCTTCAGGAATCCCAGCTTCCCGGAGGCTCCAGACTCTGGGCGCCCAGCCCCCTACTCAGCCGCCTTCCTGGAGCTGCAGCCCGGGCCAGCAGGCTCAGGATACCCAGCAGCAGCACCCTCAGCATCCTTTGCCTCGCACTTCCTCCAAGGGGGCCCCTTCCCACTGCCCTACCCTGGGCCTGGGGCTTACCTGGATGTGGGCTCCAAACCAATGTACTGAGCCTTTGCTAAGCCCCCTGCCTCCCTCCCCATCTTCCAGTTCCCTTCCCCCAGGCCCGTTGCCCCCTCACTTCTACTACCCCCTCCCCCACACCAAATGGCTGCCTTGGGCCTCCCCCACCCCACTTCACACTTTGATTTCGCTCCCACCCCCTCTGGCTTCAAAGCTCTGGCTAAGCCGCTGGGAGTCCAGCTGGGGCCAGCTTCCCCTTCCAGGCTCTCACCTCGGTGTGAATGGAGGGGTTCTGCCTGGCCAAATGGGGCCTGGGACCAGCACTCCCACCCCCAGCCTCACCCTTGGGCTCTACAAGTCCTACCCCCTCCCCAGGGCGAGCCACACGGGTCTGTTCTCAGGTCCAGAGTATTTTTGTTAATAAAACTCGAAAGACGTCAGTGCTCTGGAAACACTATGGTCTTTGGCCCTGAGTGGGGCTGGTTGAGCAGAGGTTTTGTGAGGAGACGCAGGCCCCAATCAAGACTTGTCATTTCCAGCTGCTTGACCTTGTGAATCTAAGTCAATGCTCAGGGTCTGCTTCCTCTTCAGGAAGATGGAGGAATCTGTCTTGACATGACATTCTGAGAATTAAACGGGGCTGCCCGAGAACCCAGCCCTCTCCCTGGCACTCAGGAAACCCCCAGCAGTGATCACTGTCACTGGATGGGGACCAGGAGGCTCTGGGCAAGCTAACTGGCCTGAGCCTCACCTTGCTGGCAGGATTAGGGTTCTGGGGCATCAAAGTCCTGACATAAATCCCAGGTCCCAGGCCGGTACCACTGCTCATACCCAGTCAACACCAACCGAAAGACCATTTTTCTTCTTTTATTAGAATTTTTTTCTTTTTTTTTTGTTTTTCTCAAAATTTTTATCTAAAAACAAACCAAAAAAAAAAAAAGAAGGAAAAAAAGAAAACCAAAATTATTGGAAACCATGGTTCAAGTGGGGAGACGGGAGGAGGAGCATGGAACTGGGGCTCCCAGCCTCTCCAGAAAAGTCCTCACCCTCGAAGCGCCCTCTGTTGCAGGGAGAGCAAAGCTGGGGACAGCCCCCCCCATGCCCAGCCTCCGTCTGAAGAGGGCAGAGTCACAGTGGTCCGGGGGCCAGAGGGGGGCAGGGCCGAAGGGGTCACAGGAAGTAGTCGGCCACAGGCTTTTTGGAGGGGATGCCCCGTGTCTCTTGGGGAGCGGCCTCGAAGATGATGAAATCTTTCTGGAGATGCTCATCCAGCTCCAAGATGGCTGCCACATTCCCACAGCTGGAAGTCAGGGGGAAGGCGGGGGCAGCAGTGTTAACAGCGTGGCTCAGCCTGGATCCCTACCTCAACCTCCCCAGCCCAGGCAGCTCACCGGTAGCAGTAGTTGGGTGCCGACCACACAGTGAGTACAGTCTCGTTGAAGTGCCACTTGTAACCTTCCATCACCAGTTGGTGGGCACGGCAGATCATGTCAATGTCATTGGCTGCGTTGAACTGGGCCACCACATCACTGCCAAACAGGTAGCCAGCCCCACGGGGGCTCACACCCCAGCCTGTTGTGTCTGAGGCAAGCGAGCGACAGGATGGTGAGCGCGCGTCCTCAGGGCTGCCCGCTGCCCTCCGCAGAACAGCCTGCCTCCCTCCCCAGTGAGGCCTGTGCGGCAAGAGCACAGGGCCCAGAGGTATTCTGAGGGAGCCTCGGGACAGGACAGCAAATGCTGAAGCGGATACGCTCCAAAGAAGAATGAATTTCCTGATGGTTGGAGCCGCCTGATTATCAGAGCAACCATCTAATTTACTGTCCAAACAGGTACACGCAAGAGTGAAAGGAGGTGCTGACAGTAAGCACCTGGGACAGCACCCGTGACTCAGGGCAGCCCAGCTGGCAGGGAGGGAGGGACAGGGCAGAGAGGGAGCGGAGGTTGGTGTCACAGCACAAGAGGCCCAGACTGGTACTGGGAGGTTTAATTCTCATCTCGGCGATGCTCCATACTAGCTAACGCCCACAACATGAGGGCGCCTTGTGTGTACGTGCTAAGTGACTTCAGTTATGTCTGACTTTGTGACCCTATGGGCTGTAGCCCACCAGGCTCCTGTCCTTGGGATTCTCCAGGCAAGAATACTGGAGTGGATTGCCATGCCCTCCTCCCGGGGATCTTCCCGACCCAGGGATTGAACCCGCATCTCTTACATCTCCTGCACTGGCAGGCGGGTTCTGGGGGCAATCATTCTGGGAGCCTGATCCTTGCAGCAGCCCCTTCACATTCAGGAAGCTGATGATTCACATTCAACAAGCCCCTGAGGTATGACGTACATGCCCCCCAACCCCCCAGCTCAAAGCACCCAGCTACCCTCATCCCCGCTCCTCATAGAGGATGCCAGCCCATTGGCCATCAAGCACCAATGTCAGTGAAGACCAGCCCCGCTCTGCCCCAAACTCACCTGCCCAGGGCCACCCCTTCCAGGCACCTGCTCTAACCACAGGATCCCCTCGGTCACTCACCAAACTAAGAGCAGAGCTCTTGCCCTCACCTTCAGGGTCGGACCAGAGCAGGTCACACATGGGCCCGTCGTGGGGCACCTCTTGCTTCCGGTCAATTGTCCGGATCTGGTCCAGCGTTTGGATGGAGGGGGAGAGCCCCCCGTGCACACAGAAGATCTACGAGGAGAGCAAGACCGGCTGGGGCCCGGTGCCTCTTGCAGCCCTGCCGGCCCTCCCGTCCCCAGGGAGCTGCACGGCGGGCCTACCTTGCCATCGATGATGGCCGACAGGCTGAGGTAGTCAAAGATCTCAGTGCAGTAGCGCCACACGGTCACTGAGCCGTACTTGCGCAGACACTCGTCGTAGAAGCCGTAGACCTGGGTGATCTGACGGCTCTCGTGGTTGCCCCGGATCAGGGTGATTCGGTCAGGATAGCGAACCTGCAGGCAGTCACCATGCAGGGCCTGTCCCTCCCTCCTCGACGTCCTCGTGTCTGCCAGCCCTGCTCCACCCTCGTCACCACCGCCCCAGTCCAGATTCTGGTCATCTCTGCCCGGATCGTGCCACACTCACCTCACAGGCACCCCGACCCACCTCCAGAGGATCCAAAGCCAAATCCTCTCACTCCCTCCCACCCCCCACTTCAACTACAAACCTAACCGTCCCTCCTTCATCCACCAGGTACGGACCAAGCCCTTAGCAAGACATTTAGAGCACCTTGTTATCTGGCCTCTTACGACCTCTCTCCTACCAATGGATACTGTATCCAGCTGAACTCCACTCCGGGCCACTTTCTGAACAGGGTGAGCCTCTCTTCCCTCCCGCTATGATGCCGCCTCCACCTCGACCTCAACAGATGCCCCCAAGTCAAGGAAAGCTGCCTGACCACCCAAGCAGCAACAGTCTATCACCAGCAGCACAGCTCAAGACTTGGGGGCAGATGGGGCAGGAAATGAGGGCAGAAAGGATGCAGGCAAGTCAGACCAGGTCTTGGCTCCAGAAGCCAGGGGGTTCCCACCTTAAGTGCCAGCAGCAGGAGAAACGTTTCGACACTGTAGAAACCACGATCCACAAAGTCCCCCATGAAGAGGTAGTTAGTCTCAGGGACATCGCCACCCACCTGGGGAGGGAGGAAGAAGGTTCAGCTTGGTCCTAAACTCGCCCCAACCCACTGCACCGGCCCATTTCCAGTCAAGTCGAGGCCCTTCTTCCACAATGGGCCTACCTAACTAGAGGCCTCTGACCCCCAACCCCATCACCAAAGTCTCCACTCTCAACTAAAGGGGTCTTGCAGTCATCCCCTGGGTCACCTTTCCTGGCATTCCCCACACTCACTCTGAACAGCTCCTTGAGGTCATAGAATTGTCCATGGATGTCACCACATACCTGGAAGTGAGGAGGCAGGTCAGAACTCAGAGTCTGAAAGCCTTTCTGCCAGGGGCTGTCCTTCAAAAACACCCTACTGCTTTACTTTTTTAAAAATTCTGGCCTCATTGCATGGCACAGGGGATCTTAGTTCCCACCAGGGATTAAACCCACAAGCCCACAACTCCTGCAGTGGAAGCACAGAGTCTTAACTGCTGGACCACCAGGGAAGTCCTGGCTTCATTTATTTATGGATTTATTTAGAGAAACACACTCCACAGACAGAATGTGGGCCATCTCAGAGGGCAAGAGCCACCTGGAAGCCCCTGCTTTAGAAGATCCTTATCAGTCTCGGCTGAGCCGAGAGCACGTGTGTACGTGCGTGCAAGTGTGCTCACGTGCTCAGGCAGGCCCAACTCTTTGCAACCCCATCGACTGTAGCCCACCAGGCTCCTCTGTCTGTGGAATTTTCCAGGTAAGAATATGGAGCTGGTTACCATTTCCTCTTCCAGGGGATCTTCCCTGGATTGAAAGCTTCTACTTCCCAGAGTCGAGAATCTCCTCCCCCACCCCAATCCCCCCATCCCACTCTGAGTGCCAACTATTCTGTGGGCAAGAGCTAGAGCAAATTCTTTCCAGCTAGACTTGCAGCTCCCAGAGAACCTGGCCTCCTCCTCTCCCTACTCCCCTCCAGACACCCAGAATAAAGTCACTAGTAACACACAGGAACACGTGGAGTTCACTCACTCACCAAATTAAGAGTCCTTCTGCCCAGGCCAAGAGCACCCCTCCAGTGACTCCAAAGACCATGCCCACAACCACCATTTCTTCTAGCAAGGCTCTCTTGAAGATGGGGCTCCCAGGAATGAGGGGTAGACCCTGGAGCCCGCAAGACTAAAGAGGACGCCCACAGGCCTAACAGACCGAGCTAGGCTGTGGGGGGACGGCGGGAACTCACTGTGACTGGAGAGTCCACCCTCTGCACGTTGCTCTCCTCCACCAAGATCTCTCTGGAGACAGAAGACCAAAGTTACCAGAGCTGGGCCAGCCCAACCCAATTTCTGACCTTTTCTGCAGGGGAAGAGAGGATGAGGCGTGAACCTCCATAGGGCAGGTCAGAGGTGTACAATTCCCCCAGGCAAGGCTAATCACAGCCCCCAAGTTCGAGACCCTTCTGTGGTTCCCCACAGTTGACAGGCCAAAGCCCCAGCTCTTGTTCAGCATCCAAGGCCTTCCCAAGGAGTCTGGGACTTTCCTGACCTTGACCCTCCTGGCTGCTCCCTTTCACACATCTGGCAACGACTCCTAGAAGACAAGAGCTCCTCCTCCTGTCCACACAGTACCTTGGCTGGGCTCTTACAGCCCCTCTCTCCCCGCCCCAGGGGCCTTCTTCCCCTGGAATGTTCTTGGGCACAAGGGTGGTGCCCTGGGCAGGCCAGCCATCAGATCCACCTTCAAGGCGATATGCTGTTGCCACTCTTCTATCATTCAGAGGAAGCGAGGACTCTGTGCTGCCTCTTTCCTTGCAGTGTGATCTACTTCTACCTGAACGAGCTTGACATGTAAATCACTGTCCATTACGGACACCCAACGTTAAGTAGCGCTGTGCTTCCAGATTTCGTCCTTGACGATCAGAGGAGCCAAGGACGCAGCAGTTCGCACCACGTGCCAGGTCAGTCGTTAAAAGAGTTCTGCATGGATGATGCGGGCACTCAAACCACCACCCTCAAAGGCAGGTGCTATAATGATTCCCACAGCTCAGATGAAGAAAGCGGCTGTGGCCACACAGACAGGAACTGAACCAAGGTGGCCTACTCTGGGGTCTGGCTCTTATTAAGCGAGTCTGATGTGGGAGGCACCTGCTCAGCCATCACTCTCTCGGCCAGTCCCTTCCCACCAGACCAGGAGCTCCCTGGGCTCAGGGTGCACTGCCTAACTAAGGCAGCTCCAGGGAGGTGTGCCCTGGTTTCCAGGAATGGGAAGAGCTACTGGCGGTGATACAATGGGCCAGAGAGCAACCAGGCTCTCCCGCCTGTCCTGCATCTTGTACCAAACATCCTCACACCACTGCTTACAATACTTTTCCAACTGACTTGGGAGGTTCTTCCCATCCTCATCAGACAAAGAAACTGAGGTTTAGAGAGAAAAGGGGCAGGATCCAGGTCACAAAGCTGGAGGGTGGCTGGAACTCAGAGAACAGATCTCCTGAGACTTTACACCAGCCCTTTCCACAGACTCGGTCAAAACCTGCCTCTGTGCCAGCAAGGCCTCAGTGCAATGCGGGAACCAGGCCGCGGCATCAGCCCTCTCAGGGCTCACACTTGCTCACTTTCACTGCTGACCATTGACCAAAGAATGAGATGCTGTCTCTGGATATGCAGAATCTCATCTGAGCTCTGCAAGAATTTCAGACTTGGAGACATAAGAATGACTGGACCAGGGTCATACTATTTACAGGTGACAAAGCTATACTTCATCCTGAAGACGACCTCATTCAAAACCCTCTGCTGTTCTCAACTGCTGATGTTTTTCATAGGAGCAAATGCAGCTCCCAGGCCTTTGCAGTTTCAAGGTCTTGAGTCTCGGTATCCACTAGGCAAATCAAAGTTCTTGACACCACCAGTCTCAGTCTGGGGCCCTGGTGGGTCCCCAGGAGGCCACGGCCAGATGCTTGAGATAGGCCTCTTCCAGACTGGGCCTGGGATAACTGTGGCCACTGCAGGCCCGAGCCGAGTTCATCCCAGCTCCATCTCATGAGCTGGACAGGGCCCTCCCACTCCTCAGCAGCACCCTGCTGCCATTCACAGAGCCTACATGTCTGCCGGGCTATCAGTGAGCGTGGAGGACAGTCAAAGACCTGGATCCAAAACCAGCTTCTCCTCCAATCAGCTGTGAGACCAGGGGTAAGAGGCTCAGTTTCCTCTTTTGTGAAATACTCACCTCTGCCCTGCCCACTGCACAGGGCTGCAAAGAACAATGAAGACTGAACACATAACTTCTGTTGTTCTGAAAATCCCACGCTATCCAAGCATTAGCTATCATCACCACCACACTGATCCAGGCCTTGTGAGGGGCATGAAACTTACAGGAAGAATAGTGCCAGGCAGCAATGGGTTTAAGTTCCTTAAAAAATGCCAATGAAGACTGAGGGAGCAGGGATATCTGAAAACATCTTGGGGCTACTCTGGTCAGGGAAATCTTGAGCTGGAAAAACATGAAGGATCACAGAGGGCATTTAAAAGAGGGCTCTGTGTGTTCACCAAACCCACACAGGCCCTGCCTGGCCATGACAGGTCTTCGTGAGGCAAAACCAAACAAACAGCCCAATGGCCACTTTATCGGTGGCCTCGGTCAAGTCACTAGGCTTCAAGGAATCACAGCTTCCTATTCTGTAAATGGGGAAAATTATTCCAACTCTGTAGGACTGCTATGGGAAGGAAATGGACATAAGGTCTTTGCCAGTATAAGGCGAGGTGAACAGCGGGTCTGTTGTTCAAAAAATAAAGTGAGGTAATTCTGCTGACCATTTCCACACAGTTCTCCAGTGTGTAGAAGCCACAGACAGTTCCTCAGGAGGCAGGTAACTGGTCTCCTCACAGCTGCCCACACCCTGTAGACTTCTATCCCTGTTCTCCTCCTGCTGTGAATGCCCTTCCTCAGTGGGCCTGCCCCCATCAGCCCTCCAAATTATTTTCAGCTTTCAAGGCCACCTTTTCTAGTAAGTTCTGTCCTTATCAGCACTACCCTCTTCCCACAAAGTATGAACAATAACACCTAATGTTTGTCTAACACTGACATTTAACCAAAGTCTAAGCACATTCCAAGCACCAACTTACTCTTCACAATCATCTTAGTAAGTACTATTATCTTGCTTTATTATCTCCAGAACAAGAAACAGTCTCAGAGACCTCAAGATCACCAACATGGCTAGGAGGTGGTAAAGCTGATTCCATCCCAGGGCCATCACCTTCCAAAGCCTGGCTCTTAACCACTACCTCATCCTACTTCCCACAGAACCCTTAGTTGGGCCTCCCTTCACACCTTGCTTATTTCTCCTCTGGCTTATTTACTACTATTTCTTAGGCTCCCACAATCAATATGAGTAATCCAATTCCACTTTCTAGCATTATGGCCCGAAAAGGGACAGGACAGGGAAAACTGGCCTTAGGACCCATCCTTCAACTGTTGAATATTAGAGTCCTCACTGGTAAGATGGGATCAATTCCACCCACCTTTTAGGGCTGTTACTGGAATTAAAAGAATACTATAAACCACAGAGGCTTTAGCTTTCCTGCCTTGAACTCCTGTTCTTGCTGACACCTCCTTTTATCATCTTATTCTTCGAGGTCTATCCCAAAGTTCAGTTCCTCCAAGAGACATTCTTTATTGCCCCCCAGACAAGGTTGTTCCCCTGAGCTTCCTAAGTATTTTCTATACTTAACTCCACTGAAAGCACATCATTTAATACTTCAAGTACCTTTCTCCAGGCCTGTCTTCACCCAACAGGCTGGTAGCTTCTCGAGGGAAGAGGCCCTATTCTGCTCCTCTTTGGAAAGCTTCCAGGATGAGCCAGGCCCAAAGTTTTCAGCTGGGTTTACCCCAGGCCGAAACCCCAAACCTCTCTTCCCCGGAGCCACCGGGCTCACCTGGCTTTAGCGCACAGGGCTTTGACTTCACTCTCCTTGATGAGCTCGCAGCGCCGTAGCTGCTCGATCTGCCGGTCCAGGTCGCTGATCTCCGCCATGGCCCACCCCCCGGCGCGGGTCAGAGCCGGGGCTGCCGCCCCCTCCGCACCGCACAGGGGTCTCCTGGTAAAAGCGAAGATGAATCCGCGGATCAGAGTGTCCCTAGGGGGCGCCGGGTCAGCGGGGGCAACTCGATTCTGGAGCTGGCCCGGCACCCCCTCGAACTCCCGCCTCCCCTCACATCGGCCCCGGGGCCCCCAGCGTCCCGCAGCCCGGGCCGCCCCCCGCTAACTCCCGTCGAACTCCGCGGGCCCGCGCTGGGGACGGTGGCCTAGAGGGTTCTCCGACGATTACCGCCGCGGCGACTCCGGCTCTGGCTCTCGGGCTCCCTCTCTTCCTCCTTCCCTTCGCTTTGGGCCGCCGCCACCACCGCTTCTACTTCCGGCCCCGCCGCGGAAGCAGCGGGAGACCAGTTCCGCCCCGAGCCGGATGTGGCGTCATACACGCACTCCCACTCTCGCGCCGCGCCCTTACCCCACCCCCTCAAGCCTAAGAAGGGCAATAAGCCCGAGGAACCGGATATCTGCAACGAGCGGGCGGAAGTGGTGGTAGGCTAAGCTGACTGGCACCGGGAAGGCTGATAGGGACCTCAAACTCAGTAAGCCGGGCCACCGCCTTGTAGCTTTAGGTTACAAGTTTTTGTTTACCTGTTTTAATGGACCTCCCCTAGTACTGATCCCTAGTGGCTAAGTGATAAAGAATCTGCTTGCAATGCAGGAGACCTTGGTTGGATCCCTGGGTTGGCAAGAGCCCCTGGGGAAGGGAATGGCAACCCCACTCCAGTATTCTTGCCTGGGAAATCTTATGGAGGAGCCTGGTGGGCTACAGTGCATGGGGTCGCAGAGTTGGACACGACTGAGCTATTAACACTTTCACTTTCCCCCATTACAATCCGTGAGAGATGGAACTTGGTCGTGTTCACACTTGCAGCCCAGTGCTTACTTTGAACAAGGCTGGACCCAGTTGGCATGCAGAAGTATTTGTTCAGTGGGTGAAGGAATTCTAGTCTCTTTCCAGAGCCCCAGAGAAATCTGCCCTGGGGACCTCTGAAATTAGAAGCCAAAAGGACTCCCACCTTCCCCACACCAAGCGTATACCTCAATCAACATGACCTCCCTGATTCCAGAATGATCCCTTGAACTCAGCTGCTTATTGTCTACAGTTGTGTTGGTTTTTCTGAGAGGGAAACTGGCTAAAAGAGGTTAAGTAACTTGTTCACAGTTGCATAGCTAAGAACTTTGGATTTGACTCAGTTGATTTGAACCCAGGAAGCTGTGTCCTAAGTTCTAATTTCTTCTCCTTCTGCCACTTACTCTTTCTGGTTTTCACGTTGTTGTTATAAACTTTATAAAAACACCCTAAAGTGGCATTTGAAGCCCTCTGCTTCCCTAGTTTATTGCTGCAGGCAGAGGAAGTGATTGGTCTTTCAACAAATTTCTTGGGGCCAGAGGCCTTTTGGAATGTCCATTTTGCTATCTTCTGTGGACCCTCAATTTTTATTTGCTTTACTTCAGACTGTTTCACAGAGAGCTGAGTGAGGCTAGGTACAGTAGTGAGGCTGGCTGATTTGAAGGGACACTAGCTACAGCTCAGTTTTGGATGTAGGCAACAGATGCAAATGTGCAGAGAAAGGGAAAGGACAAACAACTCCCAGGAGGTGCTAGGTTTCTATGCAGATGACTGTAGGACTTCAGAAGGTGCAGAGATCAGAAAGATGAAAAAATTTTTTTCTTCCTCTAGAGTGGCGCTCAGACAGGAAAGAGTTCACATCAGGAAATTTGGGCAGTGGCAGGACTAATGCAGTCCCTGGCTATGACTAGAATCTTTAATACCTGAAAAGATCTGGTGTCGTTAGTATACTCCACAGCCTGGGTGAATGGGGAAGGGTTCCAGGCATGACATAGGGTAAGTGTAGGACCCTCATTCTGGCTGCATTGAGTGCAGAAGCCACAGAGGTTCAATTCTTAACCTGGAACCTGAGCGCCACAGTTGTTGGTACACATTTGTCTGTCTGTTGTTGATGTGGGTGTTAGGATCCCAGGTTCTTCAAGGGGTTCCACAGCTCAGAAGTCAGCCCTTCTCCTTTTAAAGATGGGAAGACTGATGAGCTCAACAGTATTAAGGATATGCATTCATAATCTTGTTTCAATCAATACATTTCCCAGCAAGATGTCTTAAGGACGAATTGGTAATAATAGCATACTCCTATAGAATACTTCGGAGAAGGCAATGGCACCCCACTCCAGTACTCTTGTCTGGAAAATCCCATGGACCGAGGAGCCTGGTAGGCTGCAGTCCATGGGGTCGCTAAGAGTCAGATACGACTTAGCGACTTCCCTTCCACTTTTCACTTTCTTGCATTGGAGAAGGAAATGGCAACCCACTCCAGTGTTCTTGCCTGGAGAATCCCAGGGACGGGGGAGCCTGGTGGGCTGCCGTCTATGGGGTCGCACAGAGTCGGACACGACTGAAGCGACTTAGCAGCAACAGCAATCGCATTCATCTCTTCAAGAAACACTCATCTTTGGGTCCTTGACTGAAGTGACTTAGCATAGCATAGCATAGAATACTTATGTTGCCCAGTTTACAGATTCAGGACAGCTTCCTTTTTGTCAGTGGCTATTTTTTGTATGTATGTTACAGGGGCCTTCTATACCTGTGAGTTCTGGGCCTAAAACTGAGGCTGAGGCTGCAGCCTCCTAAGGAGGCTGCACACACACTTCCTAACTGTAAAGGCCTTATCAGATGCTGCTGGTAGAAGGAGCAGAGCACTGGCTGGTTGGAAGAAAATCCACAAGCTTTTCTCATGAAGCCCCGGGTAAGCATCAAACAGAGTACTAAAGGAGTCCATCTCCTTCACCTACTTTTCTGCTCCAGAAAGAACATAAAGCAAGGGCTCTTTCTTCTCTGGGCTCTGCCACCTCCCCCAGGCCTCCCCTGCCCTAGAGATCACAGACATGCACACCAGATTCCCCCTTAAATAGCTGTTTATTGGCAGTAGGCTGGAAACAGTGGAGTTAGCGTACACAGACAACACCAGGCACCAATGTCACAAGGAGGCAAGAGTGACGGGAAAGAGCAGCCTGGAGCCCCAGATGAAGCCCCTCTCTTCAAGAGTGAGTGTGGGAGGGGACAGGGCCTGGAGTGTTGAGGGGGCAGCCTTAGAACACGTTGGCTTAGTAGGCGTGGTTAGAGATGAAGAGGGACTCGCTGGCTGCAGCCCCTGCCTTACCACTTGGGGTGTACTTTCCTTGGCAGGCAAGGCTGTTGGCCTAAGAAGGGAGAGGAGCCAGAGTGAGAAGTTCCCTTCTTAGAATCCGGTCCACCCCAGCACCCTGCCCGCCTCCTGCTCCATCCTTACCAAGGCTCGCTTGACGTATTCTTCCTGGGCAGCCTTCAGGTTCTCCTTCTTTCCACCCCAGGCCTTCAGGGCAGAGGCCTGCAGGGCTCGGCCATAAGAGAAAGTCAGGGCCCACGGCTTCAGCAGGGGGCACTTGTTGATGGCGTTGAGGTTGATGGATGCCTCCTCCTCACTCTGGCCTCCGGATAGGAAGGTGATCCCTGTAGAATGAGGGGGTGACATGGGGGGAGGGGTTGTAGTCAAGCAACCCAGGGGACTGGAAGAAGGCCCTAGAAGCTGACCTGGAAATCCAGACCGTATGGGCACAAGGATCACGGGTAAGTCCATCTACCTCCCAGAGGTCAAGATAAGGAATGGGTCTCACCAGGGACAGCGGGGGGCACTGTGCGGCGCAGCGCCGTGACAGTTGCCATGGCAATCTCTTCGTGAGAATATTTCTGGGTGCAGGCGTGGCCTGGGGTTACCATATTGGGCTTCAGCAAGGTGCCTTCCAGGTAGATGTGGTGGTCACTCAGAGCCTTGTAGACAGCAGCCAGCACCTACAGCAGGGTGGGACCGAAGTGGGGTGAGGTGGAGTTGGGGGGACGAGGGTCACCCCAGGGGCCCCGGCCCAGCTCCCTAGCCCACCTCACTGCCCAGGCAGGCAGGCCACCTACCTTCTCGGTTACATACTGACAGCGTTTCAAGTCATGGTCCCCATCAGGGAGGATCTCGGGCTCCACAATGGGCACAATCCCATTCTGTGGGGTGAGGAACAGGGTAGCAGTGAGGCCTCCTAACCCACAGCCCCACCTCCAGCCCTCCACAGCTATTCACCAAGATCTTATCTCCAGGACTCCTGGCTACACAGCCCTCCCCAATTCAAAACAGATTGGAGGAGATTAGCTGTCTCCTCAGATCCACCCACATAATCCCTATCCTGCCCTTCTGCCTGCAGAGCCCTTCATGGACCCAAGCCTGGAGCTTGGTGAGGATTCGGAGCCTTGGGATAAGCTGGCAGATGGGTGGCAGGCCAGCTGACACACTGGAATGGAATCAGGTGGGACATGGCCTGCTGGGGACCTACAGGCCCACCTGCTGGCAGATGCTGGCATAACGGGCCAGGACATTGGCGTTTTCCATGATGGCGAGGGAAGAAGGGGTGTGTTCCCCGATCTTCAGCACGCAACGCCACTTGGCAAAGTCAGCTCCGTCCTTCTTATACTGGGCACAGCGCTCCGAAAGCCCATCCAGCCCTGAAGAGGGGACAGAGGGGTGAGAGCTGGCCAGCGGAGGGGGCAGGTGGCTCCCACATGGCCTGGGCACCCAGAGGGGTACCGACCAGGGTGGGCTGGTTGGTAGGGCCAAGAACTAAGCGGTTCTCACCTTGGGTGGTTGTCTCGCCATTTGTTCCTGCCAGGGGTACCACACCTTTGTCTACCTGTTGGGGTGGAGGGCAACAAGATAGGATGGGAAGTGGTCTCTGGTGCCCTTTTTTCAATCTTTGATCAGGGAACTAGATCTCACACACTGCAACTAAAGAACCCGTGTTCTGCAACGAGGATCGAAGATTCCGCGTGTTGCAACAAAGACCAAGCACAGTAGATAAATAGTATTTAAAAAACAACAACAAAAACTCTTGCTCTACAGCCTTTTTCTCCTCTGTAGCCCCACCCTGTCCCAGCTTTACTTCATCTCTCAAGTATCCTTCTGGTTTGCCAGTGTTTCACTTAGCCATGGTATCTGGTCCCAAGAGGCACACACAGAGAGCTTGAATTCTACCATTTACTAAGTGTGAGCAAAACACTTCATGGCCTTGAGCTTCTGGTTTTTCAATGATATAAACATAACCTATGGCTTTTAAAATCACAAGGATTAAAATGCCAAGCAAGTCCCATAAGTTACTGGCTTCTTACACACAATTTGGAGGTGATCGGGGCAGACTCCACCGAAGTCTCCCCACCCAGTTCATCCCCACCCCGACCCCTGCCTGTTATCCTGGATTTCCTTGCCCCTCATCCATCTCACTGGGCTTCCCAGGTGGTGCTAGTGGTAAAGAACCTGCCTGCCAATGCAGGAGACATAAGAGACACAGCAGGTTCGATCCCTGGGTGGGAAAGATCACCTGGAGGAGGACATGATAACCCACTCCAATATTCTCGCCTGGAGAATCCCATGGACAAAGGAAGCTGTGGGCTACGGTCCATAGGACTGCAAAGAGTCGGACATGACTGAGGCGACTTAGCACACGCGCATTCGTCTCACATCTCCCACCCCAAGGCCTAGCCCCCTCACCTTGATGCCCACGACGCCGCCCTTGGCTTTGATAACTTGGGGGAAGGGACGCCCATCATCGGCCTTCTGGTAGAGCGTCTCATGGAAGAGGATGACGCCCCCGATGCAGGGATTCACACGGTCGTCGGCGGTCAGCAGCAGTTGGCGGTAGAAGCGCCGGTTCTCCTCAGTGTTCTCAGTGCCAATGGACTGCAGTCGCTTGGCAATGCTCCCTGGAGGAAAGCATCACATGGGAATTAAAGGGGTCAGCCGCTCAACCCCACCCCCTGGGCCCTCCTCCCCCTGTGCCCTGCCCGCACCGGTGGACTCATCTGCAGCCAGGATGCCCTTGCCCGGAGCCACAATCCGGTGAGCGATGTCACAGAGCTCCTTCTTCTGCTCCGGGGTGAGTGCTGGGTATTGGTGGGGCATGGTGCCTGTCAGTTCCTGGGCGAGGAGACACATGGGGGAGAGCTAGTTAGTGGAGTCTTCCCCTGGTCTCCCAACCAGCAGGGCCCCTTGCCTGGAGGTCAGGGGAAAGGCTTCCTACCTCCCCTGCCCCACTCCCGGCAGGTCTCAGGGCACTTCCTGCCCCAGGCTCTCCCTTACACCCAACTTCCCTATAGTAGGCCTGCCTCTTGTACCTTTCCTAACTCTGTTTGTTTCTGGGTGTTACCCAGCTGAGGGTGGGGCTGTATATTGGCATCTGGCCTAAAGGAATACGCCAGAGCCATGGACAGGCAGGTCATGTGGAAGCCGGACCCTTCTGGCTTGCGCTGTGCCATGGGGGTCACCTTGCCTGGAAGCAAAACCAAACCGGAGTATTTTGGAATTAGAAGTTGTGCCGAAGGCAGCAGGCCCAACCTTCTCATCTGAAAGAAGCCAGAGAAGGGAAAAAAGCTGTGTATCAAGCCACACAGCAACCCAAGGGCTGATCTGAGATTAGAACTCAGATCTCTGGCTGTGATACGAGTGTTCCTTCCAATCCACCTGAGATCCCAGGGCTGGCCCAGGTTCCATTACCTCAAGGACACCCCAAGGTCAGGCTGCTCCCCCTAAGGCGGGGGGGGGGGCGGTGGGGAGGGTGTTAGGAAAAAGGTGGCGGTGTGGGGTGGTCCTCGGAAGCCCAGAAAAGGGCGGCGGAGGAAACCTAGCCCGGGGGGGCGCGTAGGAAAGGAGTGAGGGTTGGCCTCACTGCTCATGCAAGGTAAAAGAACGTGGAGGAGAGGCAAGCGCCCCACCCCTTCCCCTGAAAATACTCCTGTCTGCTCCGCGGCTGCAGCTGTTCCAGGCTCAGAATCAAGGTCACCCGATAAGGAAAGATAGGGAAAGTGTTAATGGGGCTTCATGCGCTGCCAAGAGGTTTCCCCTCCTGGCCAGGGGCACCGGTCTCCCAGGATAGGGACCAACCACCCGCTTTGGGGAACCCTGAGGCAGTAAATGAGCTGGCTCCCACCTCTCGATGCCTCCTAGGATCCCTGCAGAGGCAAAGGGGCCGTCATTTTTGCACCCGGAGTCCTAACAAGAAAAGGGGAGCGGGGAACGGCCCTTCATCTCGCCTGGCTTCCTTCCTCCCCGCTGTGACTCAGCGCGCGGAGCGGTTGCTGCGTTGCGCAGCAAACCCAGGGAGCTCAGGCTGGAAGAGTCGGGGAGGCCGGGCTAGGAGCAAACGTGTGGGTGGTGGCGGAGGAGGAAGATGCTGGGGCCGGGTTGGGGGGCTCCGTGCGGACCCCCGACCCGCGTCTGCCCCCGGGATCCTTCGCCACGACCCCCTCCCTGACCTTCGCACGTGGCGGGGAGCGCTCACCTGGCACAGGAGAGGGGCAGGCTGGCGGGGCGCAGCGGTGGAGGGCTGGCGGAGTGGACTGAGGGAGGGAACGCGGCACTCGTCACCAGGACTCCGGTTCGGCGGCGCGTTCCAAGAGGAACGCAGCCTATTCTACTCCTGAGGCGGGGCGTGGGGGCGGGCAGGCAGGAGGTGGTGCCAGGCCTTATAAAGGCACCGCTCCGCCCCGCGCCGGGTTTTTCCCTTTGCAGGGGGCCGGAGGCGCCCCGGCGTCCAATGGCAGGCGAGGAAATGTGCGAAAGGCCGCCCCCGAAGGGCGAAGCCGGGAGGCGGCGCTTGGGCGGGGACTGTCCGGCGAGAGCCCGAGCCCTTCCCCCTCGTTGCCCCTCGGACGTGACTCGGGCCACATCCCGCGGGTCGCCAGGGCCCTCCCCCACTCCTCTCCTCCCCCGACCCCCCTCCCCTCCGCCTGGCGTGCTTCGGGGCGCCGTGACTCAGCCGATTTTGGGGCCCCAGAGGAGATGGGAATGGGGTGGGGTCGGAGGAAAAGCGGGTGGCAGAGCCCGAAAACAGCGAGGCTCAGCTTCCCTCCCGCAGGCCCATCGGGCGGCCTGGGGCAGCCCCAGCTTCCGGAGGCACTGAGGCAGCGAGTGTCACATTGTAACCGAATCTAGGGGCCCGGGGACTGCCCGCCCGGGCGCAGGAGAGGGCGGCGCGGGCAGGCTCCCGGAGCGCGAGCCGGCAGCGGTTCCGGGTATCCCGCCCGGCGGGTATCCCCGCCGCGTCCGCGCTCCATCCCGGCAGGTCCGGCTCCCGGGACCGGGAGAGCCAACGTGGCCCGCGAGTGCGCACGCGCCCGCCGCGGGAAGCCGGACCCGGCGGGAACCCGCTCGGGCCGCCACTCGGCCCGAGCAAGTCTGGGGATATGGGGCCAGAGTGCTTGCAAAACTCCTCCCTGGCGCCGACTTCCCTCTCCAAAATCAAATCCGCCCCCTGGCTGTCTGGCTCCCAGATCCTTTCCGAGCCTCCCCATCCTACCGGCCGGGTCTCCCCCTCCTAAATCTTGGAGCCTTCAGCCCAACCCCAACCCCGCTCCGTCCGACTGGCGCCCACCTGTGAGGAGGAAGCCAAAGGCGCTGGCGAGCCTGGTCAGCAGTGAGTGAGCCAGGCCCCGCCCGGACTGGGTTATAAGGCAGCTCCCGCCCTCCCCCCAACCGACCTTCTCCGGTGACCCCTGCCCTTTGCTCACCACAGATCCCCTGGCAGGGACCTATATTTAGGGAAACCTGAAGCCCCTGACATTCACGCCAGCGTGGGGCCTAAAGTGAAGGATGGGGAAGAAGCTTGTGGGCCTGCCTATTTTGGGGGTAGCGGGGAGGGCCCCCTGCCCACTCACCGGTACTTCAGAGATTTCTTCCTTGGACATCCAGACTGAGGCCCTCAACAGGCTGTCAAGAGAAATAAATCTCTGGACAGCGATCTGTGAGGAAGGAAGGACGGGTAAGGGGATGCAGACCTGTGGCCTTCCCCTGACTCTGGGCCTCACAGGGCTGTCCTGATTCTTCAGAGGCAGAGCACTCAGGCAGGGACTACAGTCACACCTCAAAATAACCAAGAGTCCATGGACAGGGTGTGCCTGGGGTAACCCTACAGATAGTCAAGGGTCAAGTTTGTCCCATGCTCTGGATGGTGAGCAGTGTCCCCCAACCTCACCTTCAAATATGATCAGTTACTTGGGGAGGGGGAGTCAAGGGCAGGGGGACCTGCTGGAGCACCAGCCCCTCTCTCTTCTGGCCCTGCCAAGGGGCTGCCGTCCTGCTGGCCAAGGGCTCTGTGAGTCCCGCTCTTCAGGGAGCCAGGCTCTCCACTGCTGGTTCCCAGGTCGGTGAGCTGGGCAGGCCATTTGTGGTTCCAATGGCCTGGAGAAAGGTGTCCTGAGTCCCCTCAGGGAACAGGGCCTGTGGGCCCTGGGGGCTGGCCGCTCCCCAAAGAGCAGGGACCCTGGATCGTCATCGGAGCTTGATCTCAAAGCAGAGGCAGTTGAGGCTCTGGCAGTCAGGAAGTTGGCACGCACAGGCACAGTCGCAGAGCGGGCAGCAGCGAGGGCAGCGAGGGGCCCAGTCCTGTGGGAGAGGAGGTGGGGTGAGGGAGGTGGGCGAGGGAAGGGCACCAAAGCCTGGAGCTGTTTCCTTTTCAAGGGAGAAGGGAACAGAGAGGCCTGGAAAGTCCCACTTGCCCAGTGGATCAGAGGGTACCATCCACCACTCCTGGGAAGAAATCAGCTCCTTGTGATGTTGAGAAATCAGCCGGGAGGCAATGTTCCTAACAACTGGAAGGAGCTGGAAGAAGTCATTTGGGGGGGATGTCATTTCTTTTAGGCTTCCCGGTTGGCACTAGTGGTAAAGAATCCGCCTCCCAGTGCAGGAGACTCCAGAGACTCAAGTTCGATCCCTGGGTTGAGAAGAGCCCCTGGAGGGGGGCATGGCAACCCACTCCAGTATTCTTGCCTGGAGAATCCCATGGACAGAGGAGCCTGGCAGGCTACAGTCCATGGGGAAGCAGAGAGTCAGACCTGACTAAAGCAACTTAGCATGCATGCACATCCCTTCTTTCTTCCCATCTTATAGATGAGGAGACTGAGGGCCAGAGATCAGTTAGCCCTGGCCCCACACTTACGCCCCAGTGTTCAGCTCAGAGATGGTTCTACTATACCCTTACGACCCCATACAATTGCAAGTCATTAAGACAGGGAAAGCACACACACTCTATGATGAAAACCACCTGCTGGTTTTGTGGATTTCTTTCTTGGCCTGAGACCAAGCTGGCTGTCATTCACCTTCCATTTCTGAGCACCTACTCTGTGCCAGGCACAGACTAAAAAAGTCTTTTTAGTTTTCCTTAAAAATGGTAATTTTCCTATTTTTTTAAAACTATTTAAAAGGAGTCACATTTCTTTATCAGAACCTTGAGTAGAGGGCCTCCTTACAAAAGAGGAAATGAAGGTTCAGAGAGGGAGTGATCATGCAAAGGAATACAACTAAGGAAGGGGGCTGGGATGAGGCCGGGCCTGCCTGCTTCCAGCCCTGCGATCCTGCTTTGATCCCACTGCTTCCCAGGGCCGTGAATACTAACTTCTTTCAAGATTGCTAAGGCAGGGACAGTTCACCTCCTATCTCCACTGAGCTACCAGGGGACTCAGGCTCAGCAGGTGCCTGAGATACAAATGAACGTTGAATGGGTGATTCAATCAAAGCATATAAATTTTCTCTCTAGGCAGAGAAGAAGAGGGGAGGCAGAAAGTCTGCCTCTCATGGGATAGGAACAGCATGTCCTTAGAGACAGGAAGGGAGAACCGGTCTGCTCCAATCCACTCTGCTCCTGCCGTGGGACACAGATGATCTGCCACTGCTCCAGGCATGGACTGGAGTCCGGCCAAATGGCTGGAGTGGGTCACACCCAGGATGGGTGACAGAAGATTGGCTCCTTGAGGCCTGAGGCAGAGCTAGTGACAGTCACAGTTGCACAGCTCAATCAGACTCCAGGCCAAGCCAGGAATAGGGGAATGACCTTTAGAAGAGCTGAGGTTTTGGGGTGCGGTGTCGGATGACTGGTGAGATCAGATATCACTAGGGGCTCCGGTGAGGGGAGGGTGCATTGGTCCCTGCCAAAAGAATTCTCTAGGAGGAAGCAAAAGTATATCATGGCGGAGGGGAGAGAGCGAGGCGGCTTCCTTGTGTGTGATGGGGGTGTGGTTTGGGGGTGTCTCTGGGGAGTCCTGCTCTAGGCTGAAGTCAGCTCTATGGGTTTTTGGAGGACTGCACCATCATTCTGTGTGCAGAACTGGGGGCTGAGAGAGGCCACACTGCCCTCACCTCAGAAAAGAGGGTATTAAAAGCATTTCTTGGCTCTGCCCCCCTGGCAGGGTTTGGCTCTAGTCATTAAGAACTAGCTAATGGATATTTTGACTCTCGCCGGCAGCCCTGTGGCTTCTGTAAGGAACCTGCTTTTTAAGCCCTTTTTAAACAAGGGCTCTGCATGACCGTTAACCCTCGTATTTATCTCGTTTTTCACTCTGATTTCTTTCACTCTGAGGTTGTAAAGGCCAGCCATCATTACTGTTTGGAGCTCGGGGTTTGAATCTAATTCAGCCCCACGCTTGGCCGATTGGTGATTTGAGCCTCATTTTTCTCATCTCTTGGAGAAGGGAATGGCAACCCACTCCAGTATTCTTGTCTAGAGAATTCCATGGACAGAAGAACCTGGCAGGCTACAGTCCATAGGGTCACAAAGAGTCGGACACTCTGAGCAATTCACACACACACACACACACACACATACACACACACACACTTTTCTCATCTCTAAAATGGATTTAGGAAGTAGAACACCTCCTTCACAGGGTCACTTGGGGAATCAGTGGAAGGCATGAAGCATGGTGCCTGGAACACAGTGAGTTCTCACCAAGGGGAGCTCTTCGGGTCACAGCTCTCACCCTTGAGCAGTATGATGAGTACATATGTTGCACTCTAACCCTGCACTCTAACCCTGGTGTATGTGTCTGCCATCTAAGAACTTGCTAAAGATTCGCAAATTCCAATCTCATTCCAAATCTACTGGGCATGGGGCCCAGATGCCTGGCTTTCTGTTTAAGCCTCACCCCTGCTTCTGATCACACCCGGCACTTAAGAACCAGAGCTGTCCCGGATTGCATCATTTCTCACACTCGAATGTTAACTGCCTACGTATTTCTCCCTGTCCTTTGCAGGAATGTAAGCCCCATGACGTTTGGGGCACATCTACCTTGTTTCCACCACACCCCCAGGGCCCAGCACAGTTCCTCAACAGTAACTTCGAAGTCTTTGGTAGTGTGAAGTGTCAGTCTCTCAGTTATGTCCGACTCTTTGTGACCCGGTAGACTGTAGCCTGCCAGGCTCCTCTGCCTATGGAATTCTCCAGGCAAGAATACTGAAGTGGGTAGCCATTCCCTTTCTCCAGGGGATCTTCCCAACCCAGAGATTGAACCTGGGTCTCCTTCATTGCAGGTGGATTCTTTATTGTCTGAGCCACTAGGGAAGCCTCAACTCTTTGGTAAGTGGATAAATAAATGAATGAATGAATTAGGCCCTCATGACACACCTGTGAAAGATGTAGCACAGGTGAGTTTCTCCCAGAGAGAGAAAGAGAAACCTGGGTTTGTGTCTCGGCCCAGGCTTGAGGCCTGTGTGTGCCCCAATATCTACAGCTGTGGAAGAGGCAAGGGCTTTGGAATATTTGCAGTTGCTTTTGTTCCTATAAGGAAACTGAAGAATACAGAGGCCTTACTGTGCTTTGTGGAAAGACAGCCCAAGGATGGAATGACCCCGCCCCACCATTCATCATTCTAGAACCTGTCCTGGCTCTGGCAGAAGCTGGGTAGGATCAGGCCCTGCAGGTCTCCTGGCTTGGATGCCCTGCAGCCCTGGAGGGGGCAATGGGAGGAGTCAGTCCCTCCTGACAGCACACCTCATTCTCAGGGAGGAGAAGCCCCTGACCACTCCCTTCCTGCAGACAGAAAGTGAAGGGAGTGGGGTCCCCAGGGCAGAGAACAAGAAATCATTTTGAATTTCCTGTAAAATAGGAGGTTGGAGGACCTAGGGTCTTCTCCTTTTTCCCCTTAATCCCTGGAGCCCAAGCCCTGGACCTCATCTCTGTGCTGCTCCTGAGAAATCAGCAGATTATATCTGAAAGAGGAGAACTCCTTGCCCTGCAATTGATTTTGAAACTCAAAACTTCTTGCAGGGATTTGCAACTGCAGTCTGCCCAAGTTCTGCTTGGTCTTTTCCCCTCACTCTTACCTCCCTAGGGAAGGTCCCCATTTCAAGGGCAAGAGCTTTGCTGTCTAAATCTCTGAGCCCAAAATAAGCATGGCCTAGGAAGGTGGTCAATGACACTTAACATCTTTAAAGCCACAAATGCAAAAACAGCCTGTCCGCTGTGACCCAGGCTTCTCCCTGAAGGTTCTGTTTCAACACACGATGGAGCAATTTGCTCTGCAAGACTGTCCTGTGGAACACTGGAGAAGCAACTAAATGTCCTGCGCCAAGTTATGCCCGCTGCAAAAGGAGGATAAAAGCGTGGACGGGTACCCAAGGTGTGATGTCAGGTTAAAAAGGGAAAGTGGCAGTTGGGAGGAAATAGTAGGTGTGGCATACATTTTGTAAAAAATATTTATTTGGTTGCACCAGGTCTTAGCTGTGGCATGTGAGATCTAGTTCTCTGACCAGGGATCGAACCCGGGCCCCCTGCATTGGGAGTGCAGTCTTAGCCACTGGACCACCAAGGAAATCCCTGTGGCATACATTTTTACCAACAGTGAAATGCAACAGTGATAACATTGTATGTGTATTACTATATCAGGGACATACACCAAACATAGTAACCTTGGTTACAGGGCTGGCTTATAAAGTAACTTGTACTTTCTGTGTATTCCTACATGTATACTTTGTAATCAAAAAACATATGTACATAGGGTTTTAAAAATACCCAGCTCTGGAGGTTGTTAATGAAGTTGCACAGTGTCTAGAACATTGTACTCACTCCAAGAACAGATGGAGCTCTGTCTGCTTTAACTACCATTTTCAGAGGTCGAAGTATGCCCTGCATGGTACATAGGTCACCCTTCTCCAGCTACTGCCCTGCTCTTCTTTCTCCAAGAAGCTTTCATTACCAGAAAATATCTGATATGTTGTTGATGTTGTTTTCGCCTGTCTCCACCTGACCCAGTACCTGGAACTAGGCCTGGCCTAGAATAGTTGCTCCGTAATAAATTTTGTTGAACCGAAAAAAAAGTGAAAGCATTGAGAGTACCGGGATCAGGACTCAGGGGCCAGGGGCCAGGAACCAGGACGAGAACTCACAGCTTCGGCGGGCTGGGGGCAGCAGGCATCCAAGTAGCGGGCTGGGCTGGGCAGGGGGAAGTCACAGGCTTCGGCGCAGGTCTGGCAACAGTCTTGGGGCCTGGAGGCGCCTTGCTTCCTGCAGGGGGAGCTGCAGTCTGTGCAGCAGCCCTGGGCCTAGGAGAGGGCAGCGCTCAGGATCCGGGCCAGGTGGCAGGTTGGGAGGGACAGCTGAGTCTCGGTTTTGGAGAGAGGGGCCGGAGAAGATTCAGCTGGGGACAGGAGAAGAGGGTCTCCTGGCCCAGGTGAGGGGCCGATATGGAGAATAAATGGCAAAGGTGTCTCAGGGTAAGGGCCTGCAAATAGGGGGACAAGCTGACCTCTTCCCCTGTCAGGGCCCAAACTCCAGCCTCCACCAGGCCCCTCACCAGCAGGCAGTGCCTGGTCAGCAGCACAAGACCCAACAGCAACAGATAGATGCCCACGGAGAGCACGACGATGGCCGGGATGGGGAGCAGCAGCGAGGGGCCGCTGACGGGAGCCGGGGTTGGATTCCACAGGCTAGAGGAGGCCTGGACAGCACAGGAAGAAAGGGTGACGCGGAGATGTGGAGGGGCTGCGGGGACACAGAAACACCAGGAGGGACACAGGAGGTAGCTGGGAAGCAGGAAGGAACAGCCACCATGTGGTGGGGAGAGAGTAATAGGGTTACACTGTCTGGGTCGGGAAGAGCCCCTGGAGAAGGACATAGCAACCCGCTCCAGTATTCTTGCCTGGGAAATCCTATGGACAGAGGGGCCTGGCAGGCTACAGTTCATGGGGTTGCAAAGAGTCAGACACGATAGCAACTAACATCTTCATCTTCGTCTTGTCCCCAATCCTGCCTTTTCTCTTGTCATCCCCATTTCAGCACCATCAGAGACCTGTTGGTCATTCTAGACTTTTCCAAGACATCGCTCTTCCTTTCAGAATGCCTCTCCAAACAGACCTCTTGTCTCTGTTTCCCTTGGACTACTCTACCACCCCTCAGCCCACAGTACTGGCCTCTGTCTTGCACTCTGAAGTTGTGCCCCTTTCCATATCAGCTGTCCTTGAGTATCCCTCCCTTCCTGACAGTCCAGCAGTGGCTCCCACTGACTCGGTCCAAACTTCTTATCTCCGCGACAAAGGCTCTAGTCTAGCCTTGCCTGCCTCTCCCTCTGTCCCCCATTATACTCCAGCCATACTGAAGTCCTGACAATTCCCTGGCCTCTCTTTCACATCCACGTCTCTGCCCATGCTGTTCCTTCTTCCTGGGATGCTTTTCCTCCTTGATTTCCTAACTCCTCATCTTGCCAGAGTGCGGCGTGCCCTGCCTTGGCAAGGCCACCCCTGCACTCTCTTTCTGTCTCACAGCTCTTGTCCTGAGCTGGAAGGGTCTATGTTGGGTAAAGAGCTCCAATCCTGGCGCCAAGGAAGGCAAAGTCAAGGTAAGTTAGGGGTGCCGAGGGGGCCGCGCCAGAGAGGGGTACGGGGCCTAAGACTCACGTCCATGGGGCAGGACACCGCCGGTCAGTCCAGGAGCTGCAGAGGAGAGAAAGTCTTGGGCCTCAGTGACTGAGAGGGGCCATTGGGCTCGGGTGCCCATTCTCCTCCTCCCATTTCCCGTTTGGGGAAACTGAGGCCCAACGATGGTCTCTGGCCCGAACAGTGAGGATTGGGGGTACGGGGCAGCGCCTTCTTCGAAGGCCCCAGCCCGACCCTCCGTTTTTCCCTAAACTCCGGGCTCCCTCCACCGACCTAACCCCATCACCTGCGCCCTTGGGGCCACAGGCAGTTCACGGATTCCGCGTCTTTCCCGCTCCAATCCGCCGCGGCGGCTGCACCGCCCAGAGGCCTCCCGCCGCTTCTCGCTGTTGCCATGGAGATGAGAGCACCGCTCCTACGGCGGCCGCCCAGACCCAACATTCCTTCTCCGCGCCTCGCTTCCCTCTTCCTGTCTGTGGGCACCAGTTCTTTTTAGTAGCGATCCGCTGGGCTTTCCTGCACTTACTGAGTAGAAGGGGCGAGTTCCCGCCGCTACCCGCCTGGCTCAGATCCACATCGTGTGCTGGGTCCTGCGGCGCCACAAAGGCCAGACTGAACCCCCGGGCTATGCCGCCAACTGGCTGTGTGACTTCGGCCGAGTCACCGCGCCTCGCTGAGTCCATTTTCTTCTCTGTATAACGAGGAAACGCCTGCCTCCCAGGGGTATTGTTAAAATCAGAGCTACTTCTTAATGGCATAGAATTATCCTCAATATTTTTTCAACCCGACCCCCGATCTTTATTGACAGTGCCCAAATTTAAGATTCATCATCTGATCTCTTCACCCTTCATATCACCATCAGGGTGATTTCCTCCCATCCAGGTCAGATCTTGTGCCTTTTGAATTTTTAACCCCCCAAAGGGTTTCCCACTGACTCCAGGGTAAAGCCCAAACGCTTTAGCCCACTGTCCACACCATCCACTCTAGGTACCGCCTATCTTCGGTTTATTTACTTATTTATTTGGTTCCACGAGGTCTTAGTTGGACAGCTGCATGTGAGATCTAGTTCCCTGACCAGGGATGGAACCTGGGTCCCCTGTATTGGGAGTACGGGAGTCTTAGCCACCAGACCACCAGAGAAGTCCCCTGTTGTTACTGTCTAGTCCCTAAGTTGTAGCCAACTCTTTTGCCACCCCATGGACTGTAGCTCACCAGGCTCCTCTCCATGGGATTTTCTAGACAAGAATACTGGAGTGCATCGCCATTTCCTTCTCTAGGGGATCTTCCTGACTCAGGGATCTAACCAGCCTCTCCTGCTTGGCAGGTGGATTCTTTACCACTGAGCCACCTTGGTTTATTCATTCATGATATATCCAACAGGGTCCCAAGCACTGCTCTAGGCTTTGGGACCCTAGCAGAGACTAAGGCAGACAAATTTCCAGCCCTGGTGTTGCTTATTTCCACTGATCAGATCATTTGTAAACAAAATTGTTTTGTGCCCCATCAGCTCATTCATGTTTCCATCATAAGGCCTGCTCAAGGTTCCTGAACCGGTGTATAGGGTTTCACAGCCGCTATTCCCTCTGCATAGAACACCCTTCCCTTGTCTCCCCCACCCCATTCCCCTATCACCAACTACTAACACCCTCATCCTTTGAACCCCTGTTCAGTTTTGCCTCAGGGTGGTCTTCCTGCCTGCCTTAGGCAAAGGTGACTGCTTTGGGTACCATATACAGACACGGCTGTTCTAGTACTTATCACAAGGTATTGAAATTCATTTTACTGCCTGGATCCTCAGTTAAGACTGCAAGTGCCTGGGTCTGATTCACCTTCATATCCCAAGCCTAGCATTTAGTTTGGCTCTGGGGGGGGCCCCCACTGAGTACTTACTGATTCTGTGAATGAATAGGATCCAACCAATCAGGTAATGTTTTCCAGATGCCCTGTTCCCTTGGCTCTTCAGGCACTTTGACCTCCCACTTTCTTGCTGACCTTTTTGATTCTCCACACATATGCTGTGCATATGCACACACACACGCACACTCATGTAAGCACACCTCCCTCAAAGAGGCCTCAGAGCTCACCTTTGGTTACTACATCCTGGCACGTTCCCCTGAAAGCAACACAGTACGCCTACTTCTGCGCACAGTCTCTGCCCCGGTATACCTCACCGTGACTGCTGCCTGAGGAGCTCCCTGCACCAGGAGGCAGCCGCAGAAATGGCCAGGGCCGGGACTTCCCTAGTGGTCCAATGGCTAAGACTCTGAGCTCCCAATGCAGGGAGTCTGGGTTTGATCCCTGGTCAGGGAACTAGATCCCACATGCAGCAAGGAAGAGTTCATATATCACAACTAAAGATCCTGAATGCTGCAACTAAGATTGAAGATCCCACATGCCACATCTGAGACCTGGTGCAGCCAAATAAATAAATATAGTTTTTAAAGGAACTTCCCTGGCAGTCCAGCGATTGGGACTTTGCCTTCCAATGCAGAGTACACAGGTTCAATGCTTAGTTAGGGCACTAAGATCCCACCTGCCTGTTGGTCAAAGTGCCAAAACATAAGACAGAAACAATATTGCAACATATTCAATAATGACTTTTTAAAAAATGACCCACATCCAAAAATTTTGAAAAAAAAAAAAAAGAAAGAAAAGGAAATTGCCAGGGTAGAGACCTCCCTGGTGGCCTAGTGGCTAAGACTCCAAGCTCCCAATGTAGGGGGCTGGGTTTGATCCCAGCTCAGGGAACTAGATTCCACATGCTATAAACTAAAGATCTCTCATGCCACAACTAAGACCCAGCAGCCAAATAAATAAATATTTTAAAAAGAGAGAGGCTTCCCTGGCAGTCCAGCGGCTGGGACTTTGCCTTCCAATACAGGGTGTGTGTGAAATCACCAGGGTCTGCATCCCTGGTTCCCAGGCCTCCCCTTACCCCTCGACCACACTGAGAAGGTCCCACTGGCTCTGCCACCCCAGCCCACTCAGAGGGAGCTTCAAGCCCGGAAAACCCGAGTCTAGCTGTTCCCAGTGTCACTTCTGTTGAATCTAAGTCTGGGTCAGACTGCCTGCTTAGGGCTGTCTTCTCGTCTGCCCCTATCTTTGCAGAATCCTGAGACCCAAGATGAAACCAGGTCCCACCTCAGACCAGGAAAGGGCTTCAGGTGACACAGGGCCCTGCCCTCCCTTCACTCCTGCCAACAGAGAGACGTCAGCCTTGGCAAGACCTCCGGACACATCCATGGGCTGCAGTGGCCAAACTCGCCATGGATGGTATTCTGTTCCTACCACGGGCACATACATGATACAGGAGGGTGCACAGGGCACCAGGTCTGCTCTTTGCAAGGCAAGCCAGGAGGAGGAGGATGAATGCACCCCTTTGCCAGGGCCCCACTTCTACCCACATCACACCATTCACTGGAGGCAGGGAGAAACTGACTTCACAATAGCCAAATAGCCATAAGACCTCCCTTTACCTAAAGCTCAAAGCTGGCAATGTCAGATAGTCTCACCTGTAGTTTTACACGGGCCCTGGGAAAGAGTAAAAGATTGTGTCCTTCCATTCACTGTAGGGTGGGTGGGGGACCTGAGATGCAGAGAAAACCCAGATGAAGAAAGACACCTCTGCAGACCTGGGCTTGGATGTGGGAAGGGAACCTGGCAGTTTCGATTTTTATCTAATACTTTCAACTCCCTCCTCTGGACATCAGATAATATTGCTTCCCAGAGATGAATAAGGGGTTCATCAACCTTCTCATTACGAAAATGAAAGATCTATGCTTAATCACTTCTTATCACTGAGGGAATAAGAAGCTGAGCTGAATCAGAACATCAACAGAGGCCTCTTCACAGACTTGGTCTTCTTTCATCCTAATAGTAAAATGAAAGTGGAAGAAACTATCATTTCCAAAGTTTCTAATGTTACAGATAGAAACAAATTAGGACTCACTTGAAAAGAAATTTTAGAACCAGGCAAGATATAGGTTTGAATTCTAGTTATGCCTCCATGTGTCTGTGTGACCTTGGGAGAGTTAAAGTTGACTTCCCCAAACCTCAGTCTTCCCCTGGCAAATAGGGATTATGTAAGAAACTGACAGGGTTCATTGTGATGATTAGAAGACAAGTATGTAGAGCAACTGGTACAGAAGAGGGCTCAAAACACAAAACAAAACGTAACAACAGGGGGATTCCCCTGGCGATCCAGCAGTTAAGACTCCACACTTCCACTGCTAGAGGCTCAAGTTCGATACCTGGTCAGGGAACTAAGATCCTGCATGCTGCAAGGTGCGTGCATAAATACATAAATAAGTGAACAACAGAACCATTAATGACTGCCACGGTGAATATTTACAGTGCCACACTGGACTGTGTTTACACACATCTCATTCAGTCATCCCAGAGCCCTGTGTAGAGGTCTGCTCTTGTCCTCATTTTACAGATAAGAAGCCTGAGGCTCAGAGGAGTTCAATCACTCACATAAGTTCTCCTGATTAGTGAGTGACAGAACTAAGATTTGAGCCCAGGCAATGGGACTCTGGGTATTCAACTGAAGCTCAGAGAGGTTCTGACACTTGATGAAGGTCACACAGCCAACTCATGAGAGGGAAAAAGGGTCTGGAGGCTTGATTTTTCTCACTTCACCTCATCTGTTGTGCCCTTTTCTATTAGACAGATGAAGACTGGGACTGAACTTGCCTGAAACTAACTTGGGACAGATACCAAAAAAAAGCACTAAATAATAAATGATCTGGCATGCTGGCCAGGACGCACCCCAGAGCACAGGAGGGGGAATTGAACCCTTTCCTGGGTATCATGTGGGAAACAAGCCACTTCTGGCCGCTTATCGTTTACTTATTCACAGGCTTTGATGATAATCACACCTGCACACCTCCGCAGGGCCGAGGCGGCACAGCACCCAGGCAAAGAAGATGTGCAAGTCAGCATCTGGACTTAAAGGAGGCTGAGAGAGCGGGCAAACGGTAAACTCCAGGTCCAGGGTGAATTGTGTGACAGGTGTGTGAGGTCCCCTTGGGGGGTGAGAGACTCACCTGAGGGGCCAGGCTGGGGCAGGAAAGCTGCGGGTGAAGTCATCGGAGCCTTGATGGGCACGGTGGCAGTGCCACCCCTCGCTGCCCTTCTCCCTGCGGGCGCTGCCAGCTTCCCTCCAGAGGCACTGGTAGCTTGGGACTGCACCCCCAGCCTGGACTGGCTGGTGTGTCGGCCTTCCTCCTGGGTATGTTCAGACACTCCTGAAACGCCCAGACAGGGGATCAGGGTGTGTGGAATGCATCCCATCTTGGGTTTATTTTACATCAAGGGTCCCCAACCCCTGGGCCACCGACTAGGTACTTCCTGTCAAATCAATGATGGCATTAGATTAGAAATATTGTGCACAAACATATAATGAGCTTGAATCATCCTGAAACCACCCCGCACCCCTCTAACCCACCCTATCCTCCCCCTGCAACCCACCCTCCCCACCCCACCCCCAACCCCCTTGTCATTGGAATAATTGTCTTCGGGCAAACCGGCCCCTGATGCCAAAAAGCTTGGGGACTGCTGTTTTAGATGGTACGCCCGTCAGAAAGAAAGCGTGTGTGCACAGGCACACACACACACACACTCACCTGAAAGCCATTCTCTTTCCAGTTCTCTTTCAACACATCTGATTATTCCAGGACAAAGTCTCCTTTTGCTGCCAGAAGCCCTTTAACACCTCTCTATCCTTGCTTGTCTTGTCTTGTCTTTAACAAAGAGAGAGAAGGCCTCCGGCTCACAATTCTGAGCATGGGATGATATCTAGCGAGAATGTAAGAACAAGTTTTTTCATTTTATTTTGTTGACCTTATTTACAACAAGTGATATTGGTTTTCAGTTTTTTCAGTACTGATAAAATGTTTCCTTTCAACAGACATGGTTAAAAGCAGGTATTCTGGAACCCAGACTATTGGTTCAAATCCCAGCATTGCCACTTCTGACCTGTGTGACCTTGAGCAGGACACACAACCTCTCTGTGCCTCGATTCCCTCATCTGGAAAAGGAAATTAATAATGACATCTCCCATGGGACTTCCCTGGTGGTCTAGTGGTTAAGACTTCACCTTCCAATGCAGGGGGAGGGTCGGATCCCTGGTCGGGGAGCTAAGATTCCATGTCTTGTGGCCAAAAAAAAAGCAAAACATAAGACAGAAACAACATTGTCACAAATTCAATAAACACTTAAAAATGCTCCATATAAAAAATTTTAAAAAAAAGTATCTCCTTCTTGGGTTATTGTAAGGATTATATTAGTTAAAATATGCGAAGGGCATAGATTAGTGCCTGACATCTGGTATATACTCTGTGTGTGTGTTAGTCACTCAGTCGTGTCCAACTCTTTGCAACCCCATGGACTATAGCTCACCAGGCTCCTCTGTCCATGTAATTCCCCAGGCAACAATACTGGAGTAGGTAGCCAGTATAAATGTTTGTTATTATTAGCTTATATGTGGGGGAGGACCCGAGGTTTAATGAACACTTCTTTGGAAATTCCACCATTTTCCACCTGAGGAAGTGAAGCCTTGGAGAAGATGATTAAGCAGCTGAGCAAGGATCTGGGTTGGTCTCTGGATTCCCAATCCATTTACCAGCCATCTCAATCTTCAATAATTAATATCATCTTGCAGCCTCAGCTTATTCATGGGCAGAGGGGCACTAGTACTATCTCACTGGATGTTGGGATGCTGTGTGTACAGTTGGTTCAGAAAATGAGTTGCTATGATATCTCATTGAGAGTCCCTTGGACTGCAAGGAGATCAAACTAGTCAACCTTAAAGGAAATCAGTCCTGAATATTCACCAGAAGGACCGATGCTGAAGCTGAAGCTCCAATACTTTGGTCACCTGATGAGAAGAACTGACTCATTGGAAAAGACCCTGATGCTGGGAAAGATTGAAGGCAGGACAACAAAGGATGACAAAGGGATGACAAAGGATGAGATGGCTGGATGGAACAACAACAAATAGAGTATATCCATGTTATCAGAAGTTCATGAAAACTGGTCATTACGAAACAGAATGTCTAAAAAAGGATAGGGGAGCAATAGTGAAAAGAAGTTGAGAAATATTGCCCTTAACCAGCAACTCGGGTTGCTACTCATAAGTGGGTTGTGAAATAGGCTTAATGGGTCATGATAAGTATTTGGGGAGATAAAAAATGATAAAAAGGGAAAATGATACAATACAGTGTGCCCTGCACATAATCAGAATCTGAAAGTATTGTGAGAAAGTTTGGCATGTGTGTGTATGTGCTGAGTCATGAAAGTAAAAAAAATGGTGAAAGCCATTGCTCTAAACCACGGTTTTTCTTTTTCTCCCCTCCTTACTTATCTCTCTCAGGCAAGCCCATGCAGCCTTGGACTGTTTTACTCTGAACAGGAAGAACCTGATAAGGAAAGAAACGTGGAAGAGAATGCCCAGATTCCAGTGAAACTAGGGCCCGACCTTTACCAGCTCATGGACTCTCCCCTTCCTCAGTCTATTTCAGAGTAAGCCCATGGCTGCAGAGAGCAATGACTGGTCCTCCGCACCAGAGGGGAAAATGGCTTTCTCTTCACTGCCTCCCCTAATATTCCTCCCTCTGCCTCCCTTGCCTTCTTTCCTTTCTGCTCCCACCTTGGAGGGCAGCAGTCCTGTTGACCAGGGTCTGAGTCCCAGAGCTGCCATTTACTGTGCAATCCCAGAACAAGTCATCTAACTTCTCTGAGCCTCAGTCCTCTCAGCTATAAAATGGGGGAAATTATTCAAAAGACTGCAGTGATGCTTAAATGGGATAAAGCATATTAGTATTTTAGTGCCTTGTGTTCAGTGAGTGCCCATGTAGCTGACAGGCTCTGAACCCAGGTTATCCATGTTATCTCTATTTAATCCTTGAAATGAGCTTACACAGGAACAGGGAAGGTGATAGGGCAGACTTGCATCAGGCTATCTGGTTTCAAACCTCAGTTCTGTATCTTTTCACATAGTTCTTTCTTTGTGACTGCAGTGTGTCCCTTTTTAAAAAGGTGCTTTCCTCATAACCCCACATAATGATTTCAGTTTACATTATTACATTGGCCAGCTGGGAAATATAGTCTTTTAAATAAGCACACTTCAGTCTCCAGCAAAATAAGATATTAAAGATGGATACCAGTTACGCAACCAGAGTCTCATCTTAAACAGTTTTATCTTGCTCTTGATTTAACCTGTAATTTTCAAAGGCCCATCCAGAGGAGAAAATATGGAGTAAACAATAAGAACTGTTAGCAGAGATACGCTCTGAAAATGTGGATGACATGTCTAAATTGTATTCAGTGATATTTTGTTCCCTTTTTCTCTTAACCTTTCAGTTTCTTTAGAAAAATGAGTTTATGAGTTTTCTATATCCATTTAACATGAGAGAGACCAATACATTCAGAAAATATGGTTGGAAGAAACCATATTGCATAACCTTGGAAAAGGCACCAGTTCTCTCCAGGCCTCTGTTTCCTCACCTGTAAAATGGGTACAATAATACTCCCCATCTGCAACGTTGTTTTGAAAAAATGACAATATTGCTAAACACTCAGATCAGTGTCTGTATAATTAGCATTTAATGAGCTGGCATTATTATTATCCTAACTTCACAGATGAAAAAATTGAGGCCCACAGAGATTAGCCAACCATCACTCAGGGAATGGAAGAGCCTAAATTTGTTTAACGTTTTAAAAATTCTAGGTATTTCCCTGGCAGTCCAGTGGTTAAGACTCCGTTCTTCCATCGCAGGGGGTAAGGGTTCCATCCCTGGTGGGAAGCTAAGATTCCACATGTCTCTGGGCACCATTAAAAAAAAAAAAGAAATCCAGTTGGCCTTAAAATGCACATAGGAGGTTTATGTGTAAATGCCCACGATCTATATAAGGGCATTCCCAACCCCTCAGAAGGCTCCCTGAGGTCTCCTCTCAGTACCTCCCACCAAGTTAAACGCTGTTCAGATTTTTCACGGAAGTTATTTTGCCCGTTTGCAACTTCGTCCAAATGGAGCCAAACAGTATGTTTCTTTTATTATCCATTATCCGTGGACTCTGAATTTGAAATTCAGATAGTCCCACCCTAGGACCTGCCGTCTTAACTGTTATCCTATACCACCTGTTAAAGCACTGACTGTTTGGGCTGCTCTCATTTCCCCCACCTCCTCTTCCCGTCTCCTCGTTCAGGTCTACCCCTGAATCCTAGCTGTCCTTCAAGCCATCAACGAATTCTAATTCATCTGTTCTCTGTTAGACGGCTTCCCCCGCTCTGCCCCGCCCCTATGCAGGCCCCTCTGCCATGAAGCATATGATAGGGCACACGTGTCAAGAAGTGGGCCAATAGGAAGATGGCATTTTCCAAACCGTCCACCAGTCCACCAATAGGAAGGTGATGTTCCCTCCCCCTCCAACTGCCTCTGTAGAACTGCCTCCACCTCCTGCCCTTGCAGTTTGACGCCTTCCTTGTATCCTGAAAGGGTCCCCTCAAAGCTGCTTAAGGGGTGCAGGATGGCAGGCCCTTAACTCTCCTCATCCCTCCTGGGCCTTTCCCACCCCTCCCTTCCCTAGAGGGGATGGGAGGAGAGGCTTTTCCAGACAAAAATAACATATATGTGAATGTTTTCAAAGGTTTTCCTATTGTTTGTTTTCTTTTTAAATGGGATAATACTTAGAGTTTTCCTTTTAAAAGAACTATTTTTTTTTTCTAATTTCAGTTATCTTTACAGTTTAAACACTTGCCTCCTCCTTTTTTTTTTTTTTTTCTGATTTCTGAGTGCAGATGAGAGTCACTAGTCTCCCTCTCTAGCCTCCACCTTGCCCCTCCCAGGTGAGGACCTAGGAGAGGGGAGAGGAGACACAAAGAGGTTAGGGTGGGAGGATAGAGCTTGGATGGGGTGAATTAAGAAATCGCAGGCACGCACTTAGAATTGAAAGGGAAAGAAGGAATTTTAAGGTGTGAAATGGACTGGGAGGTATAAACCAGCTTCTTTGATTACAAGGAACATAAATTAATGGAACTGGATTGATAAGACAAACTTGGGATGTCCAGTTGTTCAAGGATGAGGCATATTTAAAGTGCAATAAGGATCTCAGATCAGGGAAGAGCTATGCCTGCTGGAGTTTGACGGTTACAGAAAAATGCATCCTATAGACCATTGAGTTATAGGGATTGGTGGGAGCGTGGTCTGTGAGTCTGAGGGACAATGTGCTGAGGTGTTCTCATAGTCATCTTACCTTCTCTACGCCCAGACAGGCATGCCTCTGCTCTTTGTACTGGGCTGTGTCTTCTTCCCGCTGAGCTTTGCTGTCCTCTGCTGGGGTCTGCAGAACCATTCCAACCTGCGGATGGAGAAACAAGAGGCTGTTTTGGTGGCATCCAAGTAAGAGGGCAGGGCGAGGGCATCCTTCCTGGGGCCAGGGCTGAGGAAGCTGGTCTCCTACTTCCAGGAAGAGTTAGTGATGAGACCATTAGCAGACTGTGTGTGTATGTGAGGGTGGCTGGGTGGGGGTATAGAATCAAAAGACACTCTCTATGGGATCTCTGGTTTCCCAGGTGGTTCAGTGGTAAAGAATCCGCCTGCCAATTCAGGAGATGCAGGAGACTAGGGTTCCAACCTTGGGTCAGGAAGCCTCCTGGAGAAGGGAATAGCATCCCACTCCAGTATTCTTGCCAGGATAATCCCATGGACAGAGGAGCCTGGCGGGCTACAGTCCATGGGGTCACAAAGGAGTCTGACACAACTTATCCACTAAATAGCAACAACAATGGGATCTCTTGCAAGCCACTTAACTTCTCTGAACTTCAGAGTCCCCATTAGTAAATGGATTTAACAAGAATACTCACCTGCCATTCCTCATGGAATGTTGTGTGAGGGTAAGGTGAATTCACATCTATAGAATAGGGCTAGGGAGTCCAGTGCTTAGGCTTCAGTGCTCTCATTGCCAGGGGCCTGGGTTCCATCCCCAATCAGGGAACTGGGATCTCATAAGCTGAGCCACCTGGGAAGCCCTACATGGCCAAAATAAAATAAAAATAGTTGTTGCAAACTCCTTCAAGTGACACAAGAGATATAGGCTCTGTGCGGACTGCTTGAGCCAGAGGACTATGTTTATCCCAACGGGGGCAGCAACTGCTCGGCTCCAGCCAAGCATCATGGAATTAAAGTGTGGCCCCAGTGTTGTCTGATCTTCTCATTTTTTCTTAAAAGTTGAACTTTTATGTGAAATCTTATTTTTGTAATTTTGTAATTTTATGATTATTCCTGGGTCAGGAAGATCCCCTGGAGGAGGGCATAGCAACTTACTCCACTATTCTTCCCTGGAGAATCCCATGGACAGAGGTGCCTGGCAGGCTACAGTCCATAGGGTCCAAAGAGTTGGGCATGAGTGAAGTGACCTAGCACGCATGCGCACTGCAAATTTATGGTCTATCTGACAAAGATTAGTAAAACACTGGCGAACTATCCCCAAACCTTAGGGAGGAGGAGGAGCTGACAGAAGGCATAACTTATAATACCTAGGTGTCTGAAAGACAAAAAAAAAAAAAATCCCTACCTGTTTTAATCTCTGCTATCCAAAGTGAAGCCACAGCCCCTTCACCAGGTCTGTGCTCCTCGACCCAGTAGTCAGAGTGGCTTGCTGTCACCCGTCCTCGTCCCAACGCAGCACCATCCTGAAGCTTTGCCCATCCTTTGGCTCTGGCCCTATGCAAACATGGGTTTGAAAGCCAGCTTTGCCAATTCTCATAGCTGTATTATCTTGGGCAACTTTTTTGTCATCTTCCTTTTTTTTTCTTAAATGTCTAAACCTCAGTTTCTTGTTTATAATATAGACAAAGATGCTATAATCTGAGAAGGTTAAATAAGAATAAACATAAACCACTTCACCCCATGCCCAGTACGTAGTAAACAGTCAGGAAGTTGGGTCCCTTTTTCCTTTAAGTGAAGCGCTGAAGCCAGGAAGCTAGGTCCACTGTTGCCTCTGAACTCCTGCTGCCTAAGGCCAGAGACCTCCCAGGGTCTGTTTCCACAGCACGCCACTAGAGGGCAACACAAAATAGCAAATCTCAGTCCTTTGGGTAGGCTTTGGACAGTGAGAAGCAAATCGTACGGTTGCTATGGAAGCATATCTTAGGGCAGACTTGGAAACCAAAGTATGGTTTTGGTAGCAGGACCCCACGTCATGCAGAAGTCTACGGGGAGGTTGAGTTCAGGATGAGAAGGCCGAATTCTAGGGAGGCGGCGTGAAAGTGTGAGAAGCTGCTCAGAGGCCGGTGTAGTTCTGGCTGAGTCTCTGACCTGCACTGAGATCCTGGCCAAGTCACTGGGCCTCGGTTTCCTTGCAGTGGACTGAGGGGCTCAAATCAGGGGCCTTTCCCCCATGGAGACTGGGCTGTGAAGTTGCAGAGGAAGGGGAGCTGGGACCATCATAAACCTGATGAAGAGAGTGACCAGGGCCTTGAGGAGGCCAGGCAACCTGAAGGACACAGGCAGGGGCATCTTCGGGCTTGAAGTGAGTTTTCAGAGACACTGTGCTTCCTCTTCAAAGCCTGCCACCCAGTATGAGAGGGCTCCTGTCTTCTTAGCTACCTGGTCTTAGGGAGAGTCACTGAAAGCCTCGGGACTATTGCTTGACCTGTAAAAAGGGGATACATGCAGTTATCTCAGTGCTGTTACAATAGTTAGAGGTGGTCATGGGACAGTCTTGCAGTGGAGTTGGGACCCAGAGGCACCTTATGTAAAAGTATGTGTTGTTTTGTTTTTAGTCGCTAAGTCATGTCTAACTCTGAGACCCCATGGGCGGTAGCCCCACCAAGCTCCTTCATCCATGGGGATTCTCCAGGCAAGAATACCGGAGTTGGTTGTCACTTCCTCCTCCAGGGGATCTTCCCAACCCAGGGATCAAATCAGCGTCTCCTGCATTGGCAGGCATGTTTTTCACCATCTGAGCCATCAGGGTCTTATACCTCAGAGTTTGGGAGGTCTCTGAATCTGATACTGTGTTAAGGTGTATTTTTATTCCCATCCATTCCCTAAACTCAACCTTCCGAGACAGTGAGCTGCACTAACTTCTGGTCCCTACCCAGGGAATCCTCTTACTCTCTGTGGGAATGGGTGCCTCTAAGCTGGGACCCCAAGGCAGCTGAGGAATAAGTATTGAGAGGCCTTGGCGGAGGAGGAGATGGCAGGCATTTGCAAACTGCTGGTGGGAAACGGGCTCAGGCCCATCTGGGGGCCCAGGGCCCCCACCCCAGCCGGCCAGGGAGCCCCAGAGGAGAGCAGTCCTGCCCTCGGCCATTATCCTCAGCAGCCCCCTGAGCCTGCCGCAGCGTCTGTCTCTTTAAGGGCCTCCCCCTCCCTCTTTCTCTGCTCCCCCCATCTCTGTCGCAGCCACTGCTGTGGCTCAGAGCTGCATGGGGAGACGCCGCTGCAGGTCCGGTTTCTGGGTGTCTGGTCGGTGCCATCAACTCCCTCCTCCTCCCCCCACCCTCCCCAAGCCGGTGATTTCCCCTCCCCCCGCCCCCTCCCCGCCGAGGGGGCAGGGGGCTGGGCCCGAACTCTCCATAATGCCCTGGGGCTGCCTATGGGCCCGGCCGCGGGCACTCTGGTGGCAGCGAGAGGCGGGAGAGCGGTGCTGACCGCTGACCGCCTGCCCGGCCGCTCCTCGGTCTCCCTCCCCGCCCTCCCTCCCCTTCAGAGCTGGCACCACAGTCCCACCCCCACCCCCCACCCCGCCCCCTCGGGCCCTCCCAGCCTCTCCACGTAAGCCCCCCCACCTGCCTCGCTCCCTCCCCTCCCCCACCCGCAGCCTCCTCGTCCTGTCCCCTCTCGCTCTGTCCTCTCACCCAGTCTTGCTCCCAACCCTCTGGCTGGCTCTCTCCGGCTCCCTTGCTCGGATCCTCCCTTTCCCCCAGTCTCTCCCATCTCCCCAGTCTCCATCTAACTCCCTTTCTCCGGTCCTGGGAGGGGGGGGGTCGGGCTCTCCAGTCCCATCCCCTCCCCACCCTGCCTGTCCCCTTTGTGCCCCTTTCTCTTCTTCTCTCTCCTTCCCCGGCCTGGCGTCCCTTCTCCACCCCCATAACTCCCTTCAGCTCGGCCTCCCAGCCCTTTCCCGGCTGCTCTCAGGCTCCCTGCCAGAGGCCTGAGCCACCATGCTGACCCCCATGGTGGCCGGGGGGGTGGTGTTCCCCGGACTCTTCCTCCTCTCCAAGAACACGCTCCAGCGGCTGCCCCAGCTGCGCTGGGAGGAGGCCGACGCGGTCATTGTCTCAGCCAGGTAAACTGCCTGCCTTCCCTCTGCCCCCTCCCCTTCCCAGGCTGCATGGGGATGGAAGGGACCCTTGGCCGGATAGGGACTAGGGGCTCCTGAAGTGGTCAGTGGGCTCTACCTCCAGCTTCCTTCTTTCCGCGCTGCCTTACTCACTGTCCCAGGAGACCTCATCCAAACCCAGCCATCTGGTCTACTAGGATTCAGTCTGCTCTGCTTCCCTTTCCCATTCAGCCTCCCACCCTCCAAAACAGGGCTGGCATGTGACCAAAACATTCCTATAGGATACTAGGGAACACGGCAAGGGGCCATGTATCATTAGGGGTGGGGGGCTGTGTCTGGGGGAATGAGGGACAGATAAGTGAACGGTAGAACTCTGCACAGTCCTGGAATGCGGGCCAGAGTTGGGGAGGGGAGTGTGGTGGCTGGCAAGCAGAGAGCGGGAAAGTAGCTGGGAGGGGAATCAGGGGCAACCGAGGGGCCAGGGATGACCCACGATGACTAGGCAGCTGAGAGGTGTAAGAACAGGCCCAGGGCTTCCCCCTGCCATCCTGTGCTGCCACCCCCCCCCACCCCCGACCCCGTCCCCGTCCCTTCCCTGGAAGGGACCTCGTTATCTGCCACTGGTTCTCTGCATCAGCTCACCTCACGATGACCTCCCGGGTGTCCTCCTGAGAGGAAGGCGACTCCGTAGCAGTCCTGGAGGCTGAAGTGGTGGGGCTGAGTCCCAGGCGAGGCAGCCTGGAGAAAAGATGGGCAGGAAGCACCCGAGAAGCACAGAAGCTGGACAGTAAAGAGGAGGAACCAAGAGGCGCATCTCCCTCCTTTACAGCTACTTCCTCTTCCTCCTAGGCTAGTGTCCTCTGTGCAAGCTGTAATGGCCTCCACTGCTGGCTACATCGTCTCCACCTCCTGCAAGCACATCATAGATGACCAGTAAGTTCCATGAGACCACCGCTTCCCCCCATTCCAGCAGCCTATGTGCATGTGACCCGTGAGTGGGGCACAGATCATCCGGGGGACTCCCTCAGTGAACCCCAAGCCCTTAACTTGGGCTTGAACAAGCTAACTACAATAGCTGCAACTCAACACCCCGAGAAAAATTTATCCACATCCTGTCCTTAAAGGTCAACACCAGGAGGAGGAGAAGCGGGGAGCAAAAAGGATTCTCAAGGCAGCTCCTAGGTTTCCCAGCCTCTTGGATCATAGTAGGTTCTGAGTGTCGTTTCCTCCCCGCCCTCTGCCCACTCTTTCACCCCCTCAGACCCCATTTCCAACCAATACCCAACTGGGGTGCTTCCCTACTCGCTCGTGCCAGGCTCACCCTTCATCTCCTCCCAGAATCCAGGTGTCCAGTCCCAGCTCCATGTGTGAGAGGGACAGATGACACAAAACAAGGCCACCAATGGTTAGACAGTGGGATGGGGAGTGAAGGGTGAAGAGGCCAGATTTTGGGAGTGGGAGCTGATGCAGTGGCTGGTGCTGCCAAAAGAGCCCAGGCCGGAGATGTGGGGCAGGAGGAGGGAGGAAAGGGGCCCTGTCCGTGGTGCTGACACGGCAGCTCAAGGGGACCCAGGCTGTCATTGCTGCTAGTTGCCTGGGAGGGTGCTGATGATGCCCCATGCTTAACCTCTGATCCTGTTCCTCCTCTCTGGTGGCCTCTCTGGGGACATGGTCTGGATGACCCGACCTAGAGGTGTCTCCTCTTTCCCTTTAATTCCTTCATCTGCGGAGTGAGGTCCACCCCTATCTGGAAGGGCTGCTGCAAGGAGGAACTGACTTTGTGTCAGATGCCTACAGCAGTCCTGGCCATACAGAGTGGATGCTAAACTCCTTCTTCAGACCCCACCCCAGGGACTTGGCTTCCTCCTGCCCTTTCCCCCCATTTCCCCTCCTGAGTCCAAGAGGAGCCTGGATCCTCCCCCACCCCCACATTCCCTTCTCTCACCTTCTCACAGAGGTCACCTTCCAGCTCTTACATGTTCTCCTCCCCGTCCCCCCAGTCTGTTCTTGTCCCTCCCCCCTTAATCCTCAGGTAGGTGGGAGGATCAGGGTTAATCCAGGGGCAACAGCTGCTCCTACCTCTGAGCACCTAATTGCTGAAGAGGGTGGGGATGGGTTTAACCCTTCACACCAGAGCCCAGGGTCTGGACCCCCACAAGCTAGTGGTGTCACCATGTCTGCTGTGGCTGACTCCCTAGGCCACTCTCTGCTCTGACTTTTCTCAGGCCAGTTGGACCCCTTTCCACCTTCCTGCCCTTCCTCTCTAACCTGGGCTGCCACTTCCTCTCCTCTCTCTCCCGCTCCCTCCCGGTGACACACTCCAGCATGGCTCTCTGCTTCTTTTTCCCCAAAAATCATCCCTTCCAGGCCAGCCTTCCCCAGGGTTCACCTTCTCCTTCCATGTCACCCCTGGTCCTTAGCTGGCCCACCCCCAGGTCTCACTCCACTTCTCCCTTCAGCAGCCCCTCTTATTGGGTCCTCATATTTGTGTGCCTTCCAGCTGACTTTGTTTTCATCTCTCTACCAAGCCTGGGGAGTACTGCTGGGTTTGCCTCTTAGACCTCCCGCCCCCACCTCGAACCTGTCACAGGACTACGGACTTCTGAGAACGTACTCCATGTGCTGACTCAAGAAGAAAAATGCAATGTTGCATATTCATGCACTTTTCATTTTTGTTTACTCTCAAAGCACACGGAACTTTCTCTGCTCTTGGCTCCTTTTGCTCAGCGTTTTCCTCTTAATGCTTAGCTGTACCTGAAAAACCAAGAGGTGGGGCCACCTTCGGGCAGAACCAGCAGCACTGACGGCATCACCAATTCCCATCCCGAATCTTCTAGAGGACAGTAGGGCTGAGAATGAGGGCTATGGAGCCAAACTTCTCATGTTCGTCCCTTGGTCCGGTGACCTAGCCTCTCTCACCTGTAAACTGGGGTGACAGCCATACTTACTTTTCATGGCTTTTTGTGGGAAGTAAATAAATTTGTGCTTGTAAAAGATTTAGAGTATTGGAATAGGGCCCTCATGTAATAAGTAGTCAATTAATGTCAGTCAAGGCTTCCCTGGTGACTCAGACAGTAAAGAATCCGCCTGCAATGTAGGAGACACACATTTGATCCCTGGGTCAGTAAGATCTCCTGGAGGAGGAAATGGCAACCCACTCCAGTAGAATTCTATGGACAGAGGAGCCTGGCAGACTATAGTCCATGGGGTTGCAAAGAGTCGGACACTTGACTGAGCCACTAACGCTTTCGCTTTTAGTGTCAGCCAGTATGATCTCTCCCCACCACTCCTACCACGTCTGCTGTAATTTGTCCTGATCTCCGCTGTCTCTAAGAGCTGGTCTGGCCTGTTTCTCACTCTGTCTCAGCCCTCAGTGCTATGACTGTCTGTTGGTCTGTCTTCCTTTTTCCTCCTAGCACATTGCCGAGAGACAGAATATGAATGAATTAATATGAAAAATGAGTGAGAGACTTCCCTGGCAGTCCAGTGGTTAAGACTGCTTGCTTCCACTGCAGGGGGCATGGGTTCAATCCCTGGTCAGGGAACTAAGGTCCCACTTGCCACATGGCATGGCCAAAAAGAAAGAAAGAAAAATGTGTGCGTTCTGAGCTCAGTCTGGGTTTGAACCCCAGCCCTATTGCTTACCAGCTGAGTGATCCTGTGATCACTTGAGCAAGTTTCTTGCCCTCCACCTTGGGATTCCATCATGTAATTTGAGAGTCTACTTCTGTCTCATGGTTCTTACAAGTATCACTGGAGATTTGACTCCTGTGATGCATCCAACATAGCCCTCAGCACTTGGCAGCTGCCCTGTCCATCTCCTTCCCTCACTGACCCCACCCCTCTCTCTGCCCGACAGACACTGGCTCTCCTCCGCCTACACACAGTTTGCAGTGCCCTACTTCATCTATGACATCTATGCCATGTTCCTGTGTCACTGGCACAAGCACCAGGTCAAGGGGCACGGAGGGGACGAAGGCAGCACGAGAGCCCCGGGCAGCACCTGGGCAGTGGCACGTGGTTACCTGCACAAGGAGTTCCTCATGGTGCTCCACCACGCTGTCATGGTGCTCGTGTGCTTCCCGCTGTCGGTGGTGAGTGGGGTCTGTGGGAACTAGGGCCCCGTGTCCCGCTCATGCTGGTACTGAAGGAGCCTAGGAAGCCCTGGGTCCAGGTCCCAGCAGGATGAAGTGCCCCAGGGAGGGTTTCCTGAGCTCCAGCCCAGCCCCAAATAGCAAGAGGTTGGATCACGCCCAGCTGTGATGTTTTGGAGCTGGTAGCTCAGTTGGTAAAGAATCTGCCTGCAATGCAGGAGACCCAGGTTCGATTCCTGGGTCAGGAAGATCTCCCGGAGAAGGAAATGGCAACCCATTCCAGTACTCTTGCCTAGAGAATCCCATGAACAGAGGAGCCTGGCAGGCTACAGTCCATGGGGTTGCGAGAGTTGGACCCGACTTAGCAACTAAACCACCAACCACCACCACCACCACACACCGCTGCAGGCTTCCCTGGTGGCTCAGATAGTAAAGAATCCGCCTGCAATGTGGGAGACATAGGTTCGATCCCTGGGTTGGGAAGATCCCCTGGAAGAAGGGAATGGCAACTCACTCCAGTATTCTTGCCTGGAGAATTGCATGGACAGAGAAATCTCGCAGGCTTCAGTCCATGGGGTCGAAAGTGTTGAACATGACTGAGTGACTTTCACACACATGTACACACACCACTGCCTCTGAGACTCAGGGCTTTCCAGGTGGTACAGTGATAAAGAATCTGCCTGCCAATGCAGGAGACACAAGAGATGTGAATTCGATCCCTGGGTTGGGCAGAGCCTCTGGAAGAGAAAATGGCAACCCACTCCAGTATTCTTACCTGGAAAATTCCATAGACAGAGAAGACTGGTGGGCTACGGCCCATGGGGTCACAAAAAGTTGGACACAACTGAATAACTGAGCATACACACACGCCTCTGAGACTCAGTATCCTCATCTGTAGTATCATGGATATCATCTCACCTGCAGGAAGTTTGGAGGGATACGGGGGGTTAGTGCTCCCAGATTTGCTACTGTTCACCTGTGCTCAGACTTTCAGAGTGAAGCATCTCCAAAAGGGACAGAGAGGAGACAGCTCGGGAGGACAGGTGCTGCCAGGAATCCAGGCTCAGGCCAGGCTGTTTCCTTCTTCCCCTCTCAGGTGTGGCGTCAAGGCAAGGGAGACTTCTTTCTAGGCTGCTTGCTGATGGCAGAGGTCAGCACCCCCTTCGTCTGCCTTGGCAAGATTCTCATCCAGGTGAGCGGGCGCTGAGGGTTTGCGAGCTTGAAGGGAGGACAAGGGAAGGGTTGAGCACTTTTAGGAACCAATCTGGGATTATCCCCTGGTGGCTCAATGATAAAGAATCCACCTGCCAATGCAGGAGACACGGGTTCGATCCCTGGGTCGGGAAGATCCCCTGGAGGAGGAAAAGGCAACCCACTCCAGTATTCTTGCCTGGAGAATTCCATGGACAGAAGAGCCTGGCGGGCCACAGTCCATGAGGTCTCAAAAGAGTGGGACACGATTTAGCAACTAAAAAACAACTGGGATTTTTCAAAGGACAGGTGGAGTCAGGTCTGGGAGGGGCTATCACGTAGGGTATAGGGGAGCTGTCAGGGCAGAGGGGGAGGGGGGGAGGGGGCGGGTCCTGGGGCCCCTAACCTGGCCCCTGTCCCAAGGAGGGAAGGCCGGGAGGTGGGCGGAGGGGGAGGTGGCCCAGGGGGCTGAGTCGGGGGCGTGGCCAGAGGCGCCTGCCCCGCCCCTGACTGCCCGCCCCGCCCCCGTGTGCCTGCCCCGCCCCTGTCCGCCCGCCCCGCCCGCAGTACAAACAGCAGCACACCCTGCTGCACAAGGTGAACGGGGCCCTGATGCTGCTCAGCTTCCTTTGCTGCCGGGTGCTGCTCTTCCCCTACCTGTACTGGGCCTACGGGCGGCACGCGGGCCTGCCCCTGCTCGCCGTGCCCCTCGCCCTCCCGGTCCACGTCAACCTGGGCGCCGCGCTGCTCCTCGCCCCGCAGCTCTACTGGTTCTTCCTCATCTGCCGCGGGGCCTGCCGCCTCTTCCGGCCCCGGGGCTCCCGGCCGCCCTCTCCCTGTCAGACCCAGGACTGAGGGTGGGGCCGAGGGCGGGGGACCCTCCCCACCCCACCCCCATCCCCACCGCGTGGGAACAGGGCTCTGGGGCCGCTGGGCTAGGAGTGGGAGCCAGGGGCCTCTGGCCCTGACAGCCCCCCTGGAAACTGACAGATGGACTCCGACGGGGTGGGGTCACGTCCCTTCAGGGGCTGGGGGCCGGGACCAGGGGAGACAGAAGGCAGGAAGAGGGGACCTCTCCCCACAGTGCCTGAGCCGAGGGGTCGACCCCCTCCTGCATACCCCTTTCTCCATCATGTCCCCTGGGCCCTGGAGAAGCGAAGAGGAAGAAGGCGCACCCCTTCCCATCCGCTTAGGGCTTTTGAGGCTGTGGGGAGCCTGGGTGGACCAGGACTCAAAGAACTGTGGGGGAGGCCCTGCTGCCAAGGCCATCCCAGCCCCCCTGCTGCAAACTCCTCTGGGAGGGAGGCGACACCCCCTCTAATGTCCCTGGTCTGGTCATCTCCACAGCTTCTCTCCAGGGGAGGCCAGCCTGAGGAATCTTATTTATTTTATTTATTTATTCAAATTTGTTGGGGTGGGGGGAGGGAGGTGGCTGCTACCCCCAGCCTTCCCAGTGCTGAGCAACCCCGGGGGGCAAGTGGGGGAGCACGCAGCCCCTTCCCTGTTAGGCTGACATCTTGCCCCTGGGCCCTGGCATGTCCCTGGTGCTACAGACTTCTCGAGGCTTCCTCCAGTCTGGGGACGGGGGGACCCTGGGAGGTGCTTTACAGACCGCTAATAAAGACATCAGCGTGAACGCCACCAAGGCCCTGTCACCCAGTTCTTTGGGGTTGGGGAGGGATCAAGCATCTGGGGCAGACAGTACCATAACAGGTTGACTGTGGGACAGGGCAGGCCCCCCAAGCTGAGCAGTCAGGGAGAAAGAAGCAAGGACTCTTATTCATCAGCAGAAGAGGAGAGCAGGCATGGGTGTGCAGGGCAGAATCCAGGGCTCTCCTCTGGCTTTTTAGGCCCCTTTCTCACAGCTCCTGTGGGGTGTGGAGATCAGAGGTTGGAGGTCACGCTGCCTCCCTGGGCTTTGGGTCCCTCAGCCTCTTCCCTGCAAGGTTCCGGTGGGTGGGGGTGAGGGGGTGAGGGACAGGCCTTACATGTGAGTGCAGAACTGGAAAAGCAGGAAGAAGAAGGCCACCAGCAGAGCACCCACCAGGATGTGATGGAAGAGCCTGGAGTCAGAATCTGCTCAACAGTGACAGGCAGACAGGGGACCCTGGGCTTGACTCCAACTAAAGGGCCAAGGGCAGACGTCCTCCAGGCCCTGGCCAGGAGGACAGCCCCTTCTCAAGCTGGGTCATACCTGAGTTAGCAAAGATGACTGGTTTCTCTCCAATGAACTGGGCCACGGCCAGGAGCCTGGCTTGGTCTGAGTCTGGGTAATCAAAGAAGTCAGTTCTGTCTAAGAAGAGCGGAGATTCTGCTCCCCGGCCCGAGGCCTTGGCGCTCTCCAGACTGGGTGCTGGGGACACAGAGCGAAGTCTATGAAAGAGCCAAGCAGAGCCCTGAACCCCACCCAAGAGTCTGAGACAGACCCAGGGCCCTGCCAAGCCACACAGCCTTCGTGTAGCTATGGAGGGCCTTGATTTTGTTCCCAGAACTTCTTAGGGGTTGGCTGAGCCCTCCAGGAGAAGGCCTATGCTGGGCAGGGAGGATGGGAGAGAAGTGTGGAGAACAAAGAGAAGAGCCCAGTTGTGGCCTCCCAGCCTCTGGGGGCGGTGGGGCGGGGGCGGGGGCGAGATTGGTTGTGGCATTGACCCCAATCCCCAGCCTTCCTCCTCCCCACTCTTCCCAGCTTCCCACCTGATTCTAGGGGCCCCAGCCTGAGCAGCCACATCCATACCCACACCCACTGCCCTGGCCTCATCACCCCTCCACTCCTGTGATGAGGTGAGAGTTCTGTGATGTCACAGCCCAGAGCCATTCTGATTACACACTCTAGGGTGAGGGGAGAGAGGAAGTGCTGGGATCCAGGACCCTCCCCCACAAGCCCCTGGATTCAGAGGGGAGAGGTTGGGGCTCATAGAGCCTTTGGGTTGATGCTGTTGATAGAACAGTAAGAGTAGAAGCCCCAGGATTTACAAATAAGGAGCTTGGTGGGACAATTTGCTGAAAGCCAGAACTGAGGAAAGCAGCATTTGTATAGCAGGCACAGTGGATTGGTTGGGGGGATGGAGGACAAGGCTAAACATCTCCAGTTACCCCCTTGGATCGACCGCAGATAGCATTTATTGAGCACTTGCCACGATGCCAAGTACTTTTCATGGACTGACTCATTTAACCATCATAACATCCTCTAAGGTAGGTAATATGTCCTCATCTTACAGAGGAGGGAGCCAAGACAGAGGTGAGGTAGGCAACACACACTTCCAAAGGGCACCTATATTTTTCCCTGGGCCCCCTCCTTGCCTTGTGTCCTCAAATGCAGGGGCCCAGGGATCTCCCCCATGACCCAAACTCCATCTCTTGGTGCTCCGCTGAGGACAGCGCTGGGGTGAGCCACCTAGAGACACAACAAGCATTTCCACTAGGTGGCAGCAGTGTCTGCCTGTTTCTCTCTCCTTACCTAAGGAAGACACGGCTCCCTCATCCCATCAAGTGGCCTCGGGAACGGCAGGAATGGGGGTGGTCAGAGGAAGTCCCCTGACCCATCTCGGGGCAGGGGTCTGGTCATGCCTAGAGGCTTCACAGACTCCCCATCTCTGGGTAGGCTCCCCCATGGTCCATTCTGTTTTCCCGTTCTGGTTTCTTCTTTTCCCTTATTTGTCGCTTTCCAACAGTCACTTTCACTCTTGTGGGCTTCCCTCAGAGGACAATAGTTAGCTCCCCTTCGATTGGCAGGTAGGCCTGTCTGTCAAACATCTGTCCCGCCCCATCCGAGCCCAAGGAGACTTCAGGGTCTTCCTGGTTTTGCTACACAATTGCCTGTTCAACATTCTCTGACAAGTTCTGCGACATGCCCCACGTCAGACACGTGTCTGTGGTGCGTGAGGTCCTCTGTCCTGTGGAAGGAGGCTCCTTCCTCCACTGGGTCCCCACTGTCATCTTTCCGACCCTCAGGGACTACCCACCTATTCTCCTCACAGCAACCCTGGGAGGTACTTGTCAGGGTCAGCTTCTACTTCCTAAACAAGGAAAAGGCCCAGAGAGAAAAAAGAGGGGAAAGGAGGAGACAGACTAACATCTATGGGGCCTTCTGGGGGACTGGCTCTGTGTGTGTGCTCAGTCATGTCCCACTCTTTGTGACCGCATGGACTGCAGCCTACCAGGCTTCTCTGTCCATGGGATTTTCTAGGCAAAAGTACTGGGATTTGTGGCCATTTCCTTCTCAAGGCATCTTCCTGACCCAAGGATTGCACCCTACATGTATCTCTTCTCAGAAAAAGGAAGTGATTTGCCCAGTGTCATGTGAGGGACAGCAGGGACTCAGCCTGATTCCTAGCTCTGGCCCAGGGCTCCCTCTGCAGGCCTGTAGGCAGTTGCCCTCCAGGGCTTAGCTGGGAGAAGGGGTCCTGGGAAAAGGGGTCCAGACTCTTTATTTAGTCTTTGGAGTGGATTTGACAGTTTCATGAGTTGCCTCAAAGGAACACAGCTGCCCTCTTTGCCAGAAAAGGCCCTTTGGACACAAGCAGTGAATTATCCATTCATTTATTCATCCAACCATTAAATAAATGTATCGAGCTCCTGTTATGTGCTGGACTCCATTTATGGCTTAGATAGAAATCACCAGGGCATGGTCTCTGCCCTGGGGGACCACAGAGGAAAGAGAACTCAGGGATGCACATTGTTTGAGTGTAAACACACTAACCCTAAGAGGCTGTCTACACTTGCTGTCATTGCTCACTCAGCTTTAACGTATCTTTCAAACTCTTCACAACTGGCTTCGTCCCCACCACTCCACTGAAGTCCCTTTCCGTGGGGTGCACCAAGGACCCCATAACTTGCCAAATCTAACCCTTACTTCTCTGTTGGTTCTGACTCTCAGCAGAGTGCGCATACTCCTGCCTCTAGGCACTCACCGATTTTCTTGACTCCTCCCCCTCTAAGCTGCTCAGGCTTGGACCTTCTCTTTTCTATCTATACCCTCTCTCTCTAGGTGATCTCATCCAGTCGCATGGCTTTAAATACTATCTATATGCTGGTGACTCACAGATGTATATTTCCAGCCCGGCCCTCCCCTCTGAGCTCCAGACTCCCCTACCCAACTTCCTGCTTCATGGCTCTGTCCAAAAACATCTCAAACTCAGTAGATCCCAAGTACAGCTCTCAATTCTCCTATCCCAAACCTGTGGCTTCTTCCCATTGCAGCAAACAAGCTCACTGTTGCTCTAGATGTTTTGCTCAACATAAAAACTTAGGAATTGCCTCAAACCCCTCCCTGTTTCTCTCCTGATAAACCCATAATCAAGGCCTGTTGCTTCAGGACTTCCCTGGTGGTCTGGTGGCTAAGACTCTGCGTTGCCAGTGCAGGCAGCCTGGGTCTGATCCCTGGTCAGGGAACTACATCTTGTGTGCTAAAACTAAGAGTTCCAATGCAGCAACTAAAAAAAAAAAAAAAAAAAAATCCAGCATGCCTCAGCTAAGACCCAGCACAGCCAAATAAGTAAGTAAAATATATATATTTTAAAAAGAACTGTTGGCTCAATTTCCAATCTAAGTCTCAAGTTCATCTACTTCCCTCTTCTCATTCAAGCCAACCCCATGTCTCATCTGGCTTATTGCAACGTTTTGTGGACTGTGTGATCTCTATTTGTCAACCCCATGTCTCATCTGGCTTATTGCAACGTTTTGTGGACTGCGTGATCTCTATTTGCTCTTCTCCTATTGAGAACAAACCAGAACATACAGATCCACTACTTAAAACCCTCCAGTGGCTTCCCTTGAACTGGTTACCTTGATCTGTGAGTCTCTTGTCTACCTACCCACTTCAGTTCTTTCCCAGCTTCCCTTCCTTAGCATACCCCAGCCTTTGATACACCTCTGCCTCCCACTCTCTTGCCCCCTACTTGACCCAGAAATTCTTCCTCATCTCCTAAGTCTCAGCTGAGACAACACTTCCCCTGGGAAGTGAACTTGAATTTTCTGACTATCCCCCATCACCACGTCAGTCTCATTGCACTGGAGTTGTCTGTGCATTTGTCTATTTCCCCTACAAGCCTGTGAAGCTAGAGATCATCGATCTTGGTCATAGCCATAGCACCACAATATAGAGTAGGTATTCAATAAATATTTATTGGCTTAATGGATGATGAAAAGCCTTTCCACCTCTAGACATACCAGGGCTCAGCACTGTCTGCATGCCCCCTGCAACCAGCCAGAACTCCAGCCTCATCCTCACCTTTCTGCAACAAGGCTTTCTGGATGCCCCATGATAGGTCTGCACTAAGCCCCATGAGAAGAAAGTAGCAGAGGAAGCAGGTGTGGGCTTCTCGCCCAGCTTGCCCTTCCTCTCACTGCAGACCTAGGTCTGCCTTTCCTCAAACTCACCAGCTCTGATCATGGATAGCATCTCCCTTAGTCCTGCCTCCTTTCTTATCCTGGAGAAACTCAAAGGAAGCCTTATGGCTGCTTTTATTTTAAAAAGACATTATTTCAGGGTTTCCCTGGTGGCTCAGTAGTAATTTGCCTGCCAACGCAGGAGACACAGGTTTGATCCCCAATCTGGGAAGATCCCATATGCCGTGGAGCCACTATGCCCATGCACCACGACTACTGAGCCTGTGCTCTAGAGCCCAGGAACCACAACTACTGAGCCCACACCTCAACTACTAAAACCCAGGCGCCCTAGAGCCTGTGTTCCACAGCAAGAGAAGCCACGGCAAGGAGAAGCCTGAGCACCACAACTAGAGAGTAGCCACTGCTCCTTGAAACTAGAGAAAAGTCCAGGCAGCTGCGAAGACCCAGCACAGCCAAAATAAATAAATCAAATTATTTTTGAAAAGATGCTATTTTAGTGTATTCTTTTGAGTAGGTAACATATGCACATGGTACAAAATAAACATTTCCTATTCCTGCCCTCACCTGCCTCATGACAGCCTCCTCAGAGGTCACCATAGCTACCATTTTCCTGTGCAGCCTTCCATAAATGTATGCACAAATAAACAAACATATATAAGTTCTCTCTCTTTTTTCACTCAATGGCAGTATTCCATTCATGCTCCTCTGTAGCTTACTTTTTTCAGTTACCATGAGATTGTGAAGATGATTCTGTATAAGTACATAAAAAGCCTCCCTGTTGTGGCTGCATGCTACTTCATTGTGTGAAACTGTGACAGAACTGATTGAATCAGACGGACATTTAAGTTGCCTCCAATCTTTTGCCATGGCAGATATGGTGCAGTTAATAATCTTGAACTTCTATTATTTTGCTCATGGGCCAAATCCTAAAAGCGGAATTTCTGGATCAAAGAGTCAAACAGTGGTTACAGAGATGGTACCCATTTATCCACAGCCTCATCAACATTATGTGTTAACATTTGCTTTGATGTTTACCATGTGATTAGTGACAAGTGGTGTCTCAGTGTAGTTTGGTTTAACATGTCCTTACTTAAAAAAAAAAAAATGGGGTAGGGACTTCCCTGGAAGTCCAGTGGTAAGGCTCCATGGTCCCACTGCAGAGGGCACGAGTTTGGTTGGGCAACTAAGGTCCTGCATGCCACACAGTGCAGCAATTAAAAAAAAAAAAAAAAAAAAGGGAGGGTGGTAAAAATCCATATATGAATAGTTATACTGGGTTGGCCAAAAAGTTCATTCAAGTTTTTCCTTAAAATGTTACAGAAAAAAGATGAACTTCATGGCCAATTCAAAATCTTAGCCATTTTCAAGCACCAGATTCAGCAATACTAAATATATTCACATTGCTACACAACCTAAAATCACAATAGTTAATGTTGACAACCTAGTGCCAGGCCCAGCTTGGGACAGCCTCTGTTCCTCAGTGGTGGTGGAGACAGCAATGTAAACAGGCACGACACGCCAGCATCACCACAGCTGAGGCTGTAAGAGCTCAGGAAGCTGGGGGCTGAGCTGGGGGTGTGGGGGATGTGTCTTAGCAAGAGGGGGTCCAAGGTGCCCTCTGAAAAAAGGAAAGATCTTCCAGGCTGAGGAACTTGGGTGAACAAAGTTCTGCCTGACTGAGAGACCCAGGTATGTTCTAGGAACAGCAAGTAATGTTCCTGAAAACCAGCAAGATGAGTAAGGGGGATGAGATGGGAGAAGTCACAGTCTTAGGCTGAAGAGCCTTGAAGGTCACTGTGGGGACTTTGTCATTGGGGGCTGGCAAATTTGGGAAAGAAGAGAGCCAAGACTGGAGTTAGACTGACAGGTGGGTGCTGGGCTCAGGCGAGAGGAGAGGAGAAGGAAGGCCTCCAGGGCTCTGGGGCATTTAGAACGAAGCCCTGTGCTCCGTTGCACCTGAGGGTCCGACTGCAAGTGGGAAGGTGAGAGGAAGTGGATTCCCAAAGGAGATGCCAGCCCTAAGAAGCGGACATGGATCCTCGGGAGCTGGGTTGGGTCCAAGGAAAGAAGCCTGACCAGTCAAAGGATGGAAGCGTGAGGTGAGCCACAGCCTCGGGCCTCAAACTGTGAGGTTTCTCAGCCGGGGGCCGGGACGCGAGATCGGAAACGAGTGACCGCAGGCAGATCAGATCCCCTTCCCCAGCCCGCTCCTGGGTCATTGCGGTTCTCTAAGCCCCGCCCCACAGGCCCCGCCCCTACGGATATTGATAGGGGAGGCTAGACGCCCTCCCCCCTCCTCCGCAGGGGAGGGGCGTGAGGACTGGAGAGGTGCGGTGGGGGGGGGGTGGGTAGGATGATCCGGCGTCGCCATGGCAACTAGGCTGGTGGTCTGCCCTGGAGACCCAGGACAGAAGCCAGCAGTGAGCGGCGGAGCGAGGCTCCGCGGGCTGGGCGCGGGGGCTCGGGTCTCCAGGGAGGAGTTGGGGAACACCGGGCTATTCTCGCTGAGGGTTCCTGGTGGCGCAGGTTGTCCGTGTGTTTGCAAGCGTGTGTCTGCTAAGTTCTCCGAGGTAAGTGTGCCAGCGCGTGTCTGGGTTTATGCACGACTGTGAGCGTGCGCACGTGGGCACAGGCGTGTGCGCGGGAGTGTCCGTGCAAGATGCGTGTGCCAGCCTGCCCGTGAATGTGTGTGCACCCGGGTGCGTTCCTTAAGTGTGCCCAGGCGGGCGCCGGAGGGAGAGTCCCGCCCCCTCCCCAGCCTCCGGCCGCCCCTCCCCGCCGCCCGCCGCCCGCGCCGGCTGCCTCCTAGCCTCCACCTCGCTCACCCCCTCCTCCCCGCACTTTCTCCGGCTCTCCCTCCCGCTCGGCTCAGACTGCCGGACTCGGCGCTCTTCTCGCCGGCCGCCCTGGGAATCGCCGGCCGCCACCGCCCAGCCCGCACCCGCTGGCCCCCCAGTGCTTGGGCACCTGTTGGAGGCGCACAGATAGGTGCTGGGGGCTGGTTTCCCGGGGACGAGAGGGTGAGGGTGAGCGTGTGTGTGTCAGCCTGTGTGTGCCTCCGAGGGGTGTTCGGCTCTCCGGAGGCTGCAATTCCTGGCTCCGCTGGAGATCCGATCTCAGGAGGAAGCATCTGAGGTGGGGGTCCCCACCTTGGGCCGCAGGGGGTGGAGGACCAGCCAGCAGGCAGACCCTGAGGTTGAATGAAGGGACTGTGGGAAGTGGGAACCTAAGGGGCGGGTGACACCCAGACCAGACCAGCGCCTGGTGCAGAAGGATGGCCAGAGCCTCAGAGAGGGAGAGGAGGGGCCCTACGAGGGCCGCTTGAGGGGTCGGCAGGCTCCAGAGCAGACAGAAGCCCAGAATGAGGGGCAGGAGCTGGGATGAGAAAGGGGACAGTCTAGAGGTAGGTGGGCAAGGCTGTGCTGGAGCCAGGACCTCTCTTCAGGGAGTGGCTGCCAGCCTGGCCCCGGGGGGGAGCACAGCTCAGGGTCTGGAGGGCCCAGGCCTCCTGCCTGCCCCTGGGCTGGCACAGGCTGCTTTCTCCCTCAGGGCCCAGGAAGGGAGGCCAGTGAGGGCCCTCAGACCCCGGTGGTTGCCGCCTGGCCCTCAGCCAGCAGATGGGAGGTTTGAGGACTCATCCAGCCCAGGGCTGACGCTCTCTCCCTCCCCAAGCTAGGGGTGCTTCATGAGGGGCCGCAGGGGCGACCGCATGGCCATCAACATCCAGGAGCACATGGCCATCAACGTGTGCCCGGGGCCCATCCGGCCCATCCGCCAGATCTCTGACTACTTCCCCCGCCGGGGACCTGGCCTCGAAGTGGGTGGCGGGGGCTTCGGAGAGGCCCCTGCTCATCTGGCCCCCCTGGCCCTGGCCCCCCCGGCGGCCCTCCTTGGGGCCACCACTCCTGAGGAGGGAGCCGAGGTGGACAGCTACGACTCGGATGATACCAGTGAGTCTCGGGGCTTGAAGGGTCCAGGGCACTCCTGGGGGCCTCCAGGCTGGTGGGAAGGGCCTGGGCTCTGCTGGGGGTGGGGAGGCGGCGGGCACTGATGCCACAGCTGCAGTCGGAGTGGAGATTACAGCTTCAGCGAGGCTCAATATTCAATATTTCTGCTGAGACACTCAACCACCCACACAGCCCCAGTTGCAGCCCAGCCAGGGACCCAGACGCGCACAGGCTCGCGGGCTGACAGCCGCAGATACGCACACACCTTCACAGCTGGCACACAGCGGGGCCGCCCGCCCGCCCGTCTCACACACACCTTGTCTTTGTGCACTCACTCAGGTAAGCTCTTCCTTCTCTTCCTCCAGCTGCCCTGGGCACGCTGGAGTTTGACCTTCTCTACGACCAGGCTTCCTGCACTCTGCACTGTAGTATCCTCAGGGCTAAGGTGGGTGCTCCCTGCCTCCCCCTGCTGGCCTCCTATCCTGAGAGGGGTGGGTTTCCATTCTCCCTTCTCTCCGTTGGACTCTTTGCACCCCATGGACTCTAAAGTCTATGGAATTCTCCAGGTCAGAATACTGGAGTAGCCTTTCCCTTCTCCACTCCCTCCCCTTCCCCAGGCCTAATTCCTTCCCCTTCTCTCCAGCCCCTAAGTGTCCACACTGTAGACAGACAGACAGGGAGAGGGTAGGTGGGTTGGCAGGCCTGGAGCTCACAGCTGTCTTCCCTCTGGTCCTCCCCAGGGCCTCAAGCCCATGGATTTCAATGGCCTGGCCGACCCGTATGTCAAGCTGCACCTGCTGCCTGGAGCCTGCAAGGTACTAACTGGCCTCTCCCCTCCCCTAGTCCCCCCAGCTTGTGGATTCCCAACCTTCTCCAGCCTCTGTGGGTCTGGAGGACACATAATGTGAATCCTTCATCCCCTCACCTAAGGCCAATAAACTAAAAACTAAGACTCAGAGGAACACGCTGAATCCCGTGTGGAATGAGGACCTGACGTATAGCGGGATCACGGTTGATGACATCACGCACAAGGTGCTCAGGTGAGGGGTCCATCCTCCCCAGTCCCAAGCATTCCAGCTCAGCACCTCCTTGGGGACAGCTGTCATTGGAACCTTCTTTGGTTGGTTGACCCACCTCCCCTTAAGCCCTCAGATGCTCCAGAACCATCACTGGCTCCCCACCCTCTTCAGGAGCAGGCCAAAATGTTCCCTGACTTTCCTGCCACCCCCTCTCCCCCAAATAGCTCCTACTGCTCCTCCAAGGACTGCCCTCTTATAAGGGTTCTTCACCCCTGACCTTTGTCTGCTGTGCCTCTTCCTGCCTCCTCTCTGCCAGCCTGAACCCCACTCGTCATCCAAGGCTCTGCCTCCTCTTGCAGTCTTTCCCTGGACACTGGGATGCCTTCTCAGAGTCCCTGACTCAAGTCAGACCTATGTAGCCCGTTGTTGCCCGTGTCTCCCTGACATCTCTAAGGAATGAAGTCTCAAGGGACAGGAATGGGAATGAGGTTCAGGGAGGTTAAGTGACTTGCTCAAGGTCATGCCGTAGCTATGTGGCAGAGCTGGGAACTGAACATCCCTACAGGACAGAGCTGTTCAAAAGCATCACAGCTGAAGACAGGGCGGGGGTGTGGAGGGGGATGGATAGAAGTAAAAGCAGTATTTTCTTTTCTTAAGTTATTTGGTTCTGTCAGGTCTCAGGTGACCTTAGTTGTAGCATGTGGAATCCAGTTCCCTGACCAGGGATGGAACCCAGGCCCCCTGCATTGGGAGCATGGAGTCTTAGCCACCAGACTACCAGAGAAGTCCCAAAGCAGTATCTTTTAATTCCTGGGCTCATGAGTATCTCCTAGGCTGGCTCCTGCTCCACAGAGTAAAGGACAAGGGCTCTGGCAGGGGAGGGGTGGGCTCCTGGTCAACTGCGAGAGGCTCCTCCAGGCCTTTCTGGCTCTGACGTCCTGGTCTCGTGACCCATATTCCCCAGTGTACACCCTGTGCGCGTTCAGTTGGATCCTGTCCCCAGGCCCTGAATGGAGGCAGTTACGTGTGTGTAGAGGGGAGGGGGCAATGTTCCCAAGATTTGTGAGGGATTTCTCAGCAAGCTGAGCAGGTCCTGATGGGCAGGGACAGCCTGAGCAGCTGGAAAGCGAGGGGCTGAGGTACAGGCAAATCAAAGCATCCTCCTCAAGCTCCAGGCCTGGTGCTGGAGACAGCTGTTTTACAAGTGAGGGGTTTGGTGACTCAGACAATAAAGGATCTGCCTGTAATGCAGGAGACCCGGGTTCAACCCTTGGGTTGGCAAGATCCCCCAGAGGAGGAAATGGCAACCCACTCCAGTATCCTTGCCTGGGAAATCCCATGGACAGAGAAGTCCATGGGGTCGCAAAGAGTAGGACACAGCTGAGCAACTAACAACAGAGTATTGAGGGCAGAGCTGGGACCAGTCTCGGGTGCTCAGAATTCTGTTGGGGACCTTTCTCCCACCTTGGAGTGGGGCTCAGGTACTCCAGGGGGCCTTGACCCTGCAGTTCCCCACCAGGATCTCTGTCTGTGATGAAGACAAGCTAAGCCACAACGAGTTCATCGGGGAGATCCGAGTACCCCTCCGCCGCCTCAAGCCTTCACAGAAGAAGCATTTTAACATCTGCCTGGAGCGCCAGGTTCCGGTCTGTGTGGGGCGGTGGGGTACTACGGCAAGGGGGCTCAGGGGAGACCAGGTTTCCAGAACTTTCTCTCCGCCCCCTCAGCTGGCCTCACCCTCTTCCGTGTCTGCGGCGCTGAGGGGCATCTCCTGTTACCTGAAGGAGGTGAGCCACCCGTGGGGACTGCTTCTGGTGGGAGGTGGTGGGGGTGCCGCTGACCCCCGTGTCTGCCCGCAGCTGGAACAGGTAGAGCAGGGGCCGGGGCTGCTGGAAGAGCGTGGGCGCATCCTGCTGAGCCTCAGCTACAGCTCTCGGCGCCACGGGCTGCTGGTGGGCATCGTGCGCTGCGCCCACCTGGCTGCCATGGACGTCAATGGCTACTCCGACCCCTATGTCAAGACGTGAGCTCCTGCCCTGTTCTGAGGCCTGTCCTCCCCTCCCCAGGGAACTGCCCCCAGCCCCATCTTCCTCTGGGGTCTGGCCTGTCCCTGACCTACCTGCCCCCCATCCCTCAACTCCCATTCCCCTCTCCGCTCCTTGGCAGGTACCTGAGGCCAGATGTGGATAAGAAATCCAAGCATAAAACATGCGTGAAGAAGAAGACTCTCAACCCGGAATTTAATGAGGTGAATGGGACCCAGACCGGAAATTGAGGTGGGGGGGCTGGGGCTGGGGGCAGTGCCTCATGGAAGGTGTGACCTGCCCTGTCCCAGGAGTTCTTCTACGATATGGAGCTCTCCACTCTGGCCACCAAGACTCTGGAAGTCACAGTCTGGGACTATGACATCGGCAAATCCAACGACTTCATCGGTGAGGGAGGAGCCTGCCGGGTGGTGCCGGATGGAGGGCAGCCTGGCAGCCAGCCGGGCCCTGATCTTGCCTGCCTCTGCTGCTCCCCAGGTGGCGTGTCCCTGGGGCCAGGCGCCCGGGGAGAGGCCCGGAAGCACTGGAGCGACTGTCTGCAGCAGCCGGACACAGCCCTGGAGCGCTGGCACACTTTGACCAGCCAGCTGCCCCCCGCGGCCGGGGCTCTGCCCTCAGCCTGAGCGGCTCCATTGGGGCCAGGTCCAGTACCCAACCTTCGCACGAGTGTGTTGCACGTTTACACAGGGTGGATGCCTCACCCTGCACTACCTGTCTTATTTCGTGAGAGTCTCCGTGACTGTGGGTCTGTCTTCTTGTGAGGGACTGTGGAGATCTATATTCACATATGCAAACTTCCTTCTGCCTGACTCGCTACAACCTGCAGATATGCAAGCCACCCATCCTAAGCACACCTGCGGGGGTGTCCAACAGAGCCCCAGGCCCGGCTGCTGCTTCTCTCTCCTGCCTCTCCAGGCTGCCCGTTCCCCTCCCCTATAGGAGGAGGTCGGATTAGGCGGGGTTTGGAGGAGAACGTTTCCAAAAAAAGAAAAGGACAAAAAACAAAGAGCCACTTCTTTAATACACAATCTTCATTTAAAAACACACACACACACACACACACACACACACACACACCACACCCCACCCCCACAGCTGCCCTTTTAAGCGGGGGGGCCACCGCAGGGTCTCTGCCTCTCTGAGAGGTGACGGATGGCCCTGGCCACTCCTTTAAATAACTGTCCTCTGGATCGGGCTGGGATGTGAGGGCAGGACCCCTGCCCTCCCTGGAGAGGGCCCACCTTCTGGGGGACGTTCGTGCATGTTTACGCCTTTTCTGATTGTGTCCGTGGCCGCAGCATGGCAACTGGGCGTCAATAAACTTCTCTGAGGAAGCTGGGGGCTCGTGTGTGCTGGCTCCGAGGGGGCTAGGCAGGGGGTTGGGTAGAGGCGCTCACTCCGGGATGTCGATCACCAGGTCATCGTCCCCGTCCAGGGCGTCGTCCCCGCTGCCCGCGTCGCTGAACATCTGCCGAGGGACGGCGCTCAGGATCGTGGGGGGGGGCATCTTGGGTGGGGGTAGGGGGGCCAAGGCTGCCCCCACCCCAGCCCCAGAGCCCCGGCCTGGGAAGGTCAGCGGCCCTCCCACAGGGCAGTCGGGGGGTCCCACCGCCATCTGCAGCAGGGGGAGAAACACAGGGAGGGCTTATCAGGGAGGCACTGGGAGCTCCAGGGGGCTGGCACTGCCCCTTAAGACAGTTCTAAGGGCTAGGGAAGAGGGCAAAGGCTCATTCAAGGGGCAATGGACAAACCAGGCCAGCCAAGGCTGGAGTCAGGGAACCTGCCCCACCTCAGCCCCTTCAGAGCCTCAAATCAGCAAGTGCCTGGGGGTGAGGGGTGGTGATGGAGGTGGTGATGAGGGTGGTGGTGGAGGGGGTCTCACAGGAAACCAGGAAGGAAAGCCTGGGCCTGGCCCTGGCCAGTAAGGCACTGTGGCTGCCCCTGTAGTAGCAGTCAGAGCCAGACAAGAGCCTGCCTGCCCGCCTCTGGGCACCTGAGTTATTGCTGGCCTCCACTGCCTCCTCTCCCTCCTCCTCTTGAGGGGCTCTCTGGTGCGGTGCAGGGTGTCCAAGGTCTTCACCCCCCCATGTGAGGCTTCTACCTCTTATGTCTGGGATGGGCCCCTCTTTGGGATCCCCGCAGCCACTGGCCTGGGCCAGGCCCTCCTCTCAGCTCACCTGGGCTATGGGACCAGCCTCCTAACTGGAATCCCTGCCTTCAGCCTCTCCCAGATCCAGCTCCTCCTCCGCACTGCAGCCAGAGTGAGCTCTCTAAAACACAGACCTGAGCGTGTCACTCCTCCACTTGAGGGCCATGGGGGACAGGCAGTGCCTGAGAACAGGCTGGTCCCTCCACCTGGAGTGTCCTTTTCTATGGGTCAGAAGTCCAGCTTTGTGCTGAGGCTGGGAAGTAGCCTCTGTCCAGTTCAACCCTCCACCTGCCCCCCTGCCCCAGGTCCTTCTGAATCCTCCCCAGAGCTCTGGGGACCTCATGCTCTGCCCGTGGGCACAAACTGAACACCTACTATGTGCCAGGTGACTTCCACTAATGACCTCTGACCATTCCGACCACCCTGGAAGGGAGCAGAGGTCATTGGCCACAGGAAATGGAGGCTTGGAGTGGAGGTGTGAATGCACGGGCCTCCCAGGTTCCCACCGGGCAGTGTCCAGTCTGGCCCCAGGGTGGGGGCGGGGCAGTGGTCTTCATGGTGGCCCTTCTGATTGCTTTAACTCATTCGGGCCCCAGGGGCCTACTCTCTGCTTCTCAAGGCATCTCCCCCCTACTCACTGCTGTTCCTGGGGTGGCATGGAGGGCCAGAGAGGGTTTGTACCTCAGGGGACAGGAGTCTGCCAGGACCAATGACAGGCAGGAGGCCAGCTCTGCACAGTGCCCTCGCACACAGTACCAGGCACCCATGTGTGCACACGGGACCGAGAAAGCCAGCAGCATGGCTGGCCCCTCCTCTAGCCACAGCCTCTCGAGTCCCTACCTAAGTCCCCTCTGCTTGGATTCACTCCATGGCCTCCTCAGTGTGGCCCACAGCAGCAAATGTTTATCTGTGGCCTGCCAGGCACTGGGCTAAGTGTCTTCTCTCTGTTGACTCATTTTATCCTCACAGGGGCCCCACTGGACAGAGAAGCAAGCAGAGGTTCCCAGAGTCAAACAATCTACCCAAGTCACACAGCGCATGTGTGGATGAGGCCCAGGCTCCTGACTGACCTGCTTCAGTCTTCATAGCATTCCCTCTCCTCCTTAGACCTGCCCCTCCTGTCTCCTCACACCACCCACCCAGAAACTTCAGTGACCCTTCACTCTCCTTGCAGAATATCCGGCTGTCTATGACCCACCCCTCCATCTTCTTTCTGATGTTCTTCCCTCTCACCACTCATGCTTCAGCCCAAACAACACTTTCACCAGGCCCCTGCCGCCTTTTCACCATTGCCTCGGCCTGAACACCCAAATCTCACTCACCCTGGACTCAGATGTTACCTGTTCTTTGAGGCCTTCCCTGATATACTCTCTCCCCCGTGCACAGTGACCCATCTGGGCCCCTCTGCCCTGCATGTCTAGAATGCAGCTTCCTGACACATGTCTGTTTCAGGACCCAGAACCTCAGAGCCTCAAACTGCCAAGTCTACACCACGCCTCCACCCTCTGCTCCAGGTTTCGGTGGCTTGAGCCCTCTCCACCAGCACGCCCCACATGCCAGAAGCAAAAACCCTGCTGAGGAGAGAAACAGAGAAACAGAAGCTGGGCAGTCACTCATTTTCCAGGCTCAAAGGCCAAGGTCATACAGAAGTGAGTGGCAGGGCTGGGGTTCAAACTCCAGAACCCACACTCCTGACTACCACAGGCATGGCTCTCATTTCACTTCTGGCTCCAGAGCCTCGAGTCTACAGTCCACCCAATGGAGAGTCATCAGACCAGTCCCTATATCACTTTGGCTCAGAGCTGGAAGGGCCCTGTGCCTTCCGTGTCCTCATCTCTCCTGGCACTCAGGGTGCCAGCCTCTTCTCTCCATCTACCTCCCTGCCCATGACTTCCAAATATGCGCCCCATGTGGCCCAGGCTCGCACTACCCAGTTGTCCTGTCCACATTTCCAGACAGCATCTCAACATGTCCAAAGTCAAACTCACCTTCCCTCCCAAACCTGCTCCTCCCACAGTCCTCCCCGACTCAGAAGGGCCACTCCACTTCTTCAGCTGCTCAGGCCAAACCACCTGGAGTCACGTCCTTGCCCCTCAGATACTGCTCTGACTGGCACTCTGGTCACTCTTTCTCACTTTCCTCTGACCACACTGGCTTCCTTCCTAAATGAAACACTTCCCAGACAGCCAAAGGGCTGCTGCTCATTCCCTTTTAAATTTCTGACCACCCAACTGTAAGATGGATTCTTCAGCTGAATCCAGTTTTCTACACTGTGACCTAAGTATCTTGCTTATTTTCCACCTATCCCTTCAAGAACGTGGGCTCTGAGAAGGTAGGGATTTTTGTTGTGTTCACTACTGTATTTGCAGCACCTAGAATAGTGCTTGGCACACAGGAGGCCCTCCACAGTTCTTGCTGATTACATGTGGTCTGATCACTCCCTTCATACACACACATTCTGACACCTAGAGGGTCAAGGTCACGTGGTTTTTAAGTGGTGCAGCCTTGACTTTATTCTAGATTCCACAACTCCATCCCTCCTCGGTGGCTCCCTGGGATAACAGAACACCTGTGAAAGGAGCTCGGCCCCAGCAGTCTTTACTCTGCATCCCCCGAGGCTGGGCTTGACTGGACTGGTGTTGCAGGAGCCAGGACTTTTGGGACTCAACCCTCAGCACCCAGCCCTGGGCTGGGCCCTTGGGAGCAGTCCCACATAAGCCCTTCATAGTTCTAGGCCAGGCCCCCAGCCTAGAGCCATCTTGAGCCTCCCTCAGATGGCTGTCCTGCCGTTCTGGCCCCTCCCTAATGTCCCCCAAACAGGGTACCTTGAGTTTCCGGGGCAGGCGGGGCCGTTTCTCCCGCTTGGGCCTCAGGGGGCTGGGCTCGGGCAGCTGCAGGGCCAGGTAGTCAGAAGGGAATGGGGGGTAGGTGGGGGAAGCCAGCTGCAGGCAGGAGTGAGGGGATGGAGATGGGAAATGGAGTGGATGGGGTGGGGGTGGAGGGAAGAAATGCAAACAGGAGGAAGAATGGAAAAACAAGAGATGGTGATGAGTGTGGCTCCTGAGAACAGACGGGAGGGGACAGCAGCAGGACTGTGTCCTGGAGTCTGCTCTCCTCAGTCACGCCTGTCCCCCATTCCTACACCACAGAGGAGCGGGCAGCCCCGACTCACACCCCTCCAAGGGACGCCTGCTGGCCACCCCCAGACTGATGTCCTTGGTGCTGGGCTGGCTTCACCCTGAGGACCAGCCCCTCTGCCCAAATGATGCCCACCTTTTCCCAGGCATCGGACCATTTCCCACCCTTGACCCCCCACTCACCGAGCTCAGGTATGGGGAGGGGGCCCTCGAGGCCTGAAGGGGAAACCCTGTTGAAGGAGGCAGGGAGAGGCTGGAAGGGGAGGGAGCGCCCCCCAGCGGAGGGCTTCTCTTCCTGGAGAAAGGACAGGGGAGGGGGTCAGAGACAGAGAGGTGGCCTGTACCCTCCCCACCTCCCACCTCCTCGAGAGAAGAATGACGACTTGTCTCACCTCTTAGGGGCAGGTGTGTCTGACAACTTGGGTGTCCCCTCTGTCTCGCTGTTGTCTGAAGATGCAGTGGCATCAGAGTCTGTTGAGGGGAAGGGCTGGTCAGTAGGGAGGTTGGCGGGTTCCCTATCTACCCCAGAGGGGTGTAATCTCAACTCTACAGAAGGGCTCTGGTGAACCTGAAGGGCACACAGGTGCAATTGTGGAGGGGCCCACAGCTTCCCCAACTTCTTAAAATGCCCTTTACACCCTAATTCCTGGCTGGGCACCTCCATGCTAAAACATGTGTCAAGCATTTCCCATGTGCCAGGTTCTGGACAGGTGCTTGACATCTGCTGCCTCTCATTGTCTTCAGAAGTATTCCAGGAGGAAGAGGAGAGCGGCACCTCTGCGTTCCAGATGCAGTCCCTGAGGCTTGGAAATGAAGGTGTGGGTCTGGAGCTTGTACCCAGCCCTCCAGCTCCTAATCATTTTATGCTCTTAGTTGCCTCTGAGCTGTCTAGCACTTACCTCTACTCCACTCCCCACACCCAGGCTCCTGGGAACGTGCACCTTAAATCTTACCTTCACCTACTGCTCCCCATTCCGACTGGCACCAGGCCAGGCCGCCACTATGTCAAGGCCGCCTGCTCAGGACTCTCACCACTCCTGCCAGTCTGTCCTCCCCAACCCCAGTGTGACCCCAAATGTAAAACTGATCACATCCTTACTGAGCTCTGCCAGCATCTGAAATGCTTCTTATGGCCTCAACCTACCTTTCTGGTCTCCCAACCACACTGTATTCACATCACACCAACCTGTTTTCTCAAAGCCAAAAGTCATTCCCCAGGTTGGGTCTCTATCAAGGCGGCCCATGGTTCACTTAACAAGTAACTACTTACAGGTGAAATATACTGTTCCCACTTGCTCTGTTCAGATATCCTTTAAGCAGCAGAATGCTACCTCTCTGAGAAGTCTCCCAGAATCCCTCACGCCCAGCTGATGGCTGATTCTTCCATAACTCTCTATTCTCAACAGTCAGGCCTCTCCTTGCTGTACCAGGCAGTGTCATGTGAAGGTGCCTCCCTCACCACACTGTGGGCTTCTCTGAGGTATAAAAGTGGCTTACATCTCTGGCTCTTGCTTCTCAGATATATCCCACTCTGACCATGAACATGCTGGGTTCCCTCATGCTACCTATCCTGAAGTCTCCCTCGACAGGATGTTAACTCAAAGACCTCCAGGAAGGAACAGGAAGGCAATGAGAAACTAGAATAAAAGCTAAATGTTTTGCCATGAGGTACATGGGCTGGCCCGAGTCTACGTCTCTGACCTCAACTACTGTTCTCCTAAATTATGCAAATGAATGAGTGCTGCATGTTTTAGCAAGATATTATTTACAAAAACAAGTAACCTGGCTGTTTGCTGACCCCTGCTCTAGACACCATGGAAAGGTGACTGCATGTGACTTGGCTAATGACAAAAACAGGGCCACAAAGGCCAATCTTAGGGCTTTTTCAAACTGCGGGTATCATACCTAATACTGGATCACAAACTTAACATTTTTGAGGGAAAAAAAAAAATCAGTCTAAAAAGTATCAGAACTGCATATGGTAATCTTACTGTTGTTTTATTCTGTCTTTTAAGTAAGGAAGTATGTGAGGGTCCGTCATGATGTAAAACATATTACTAATTGCCAACAGTGCTTAAAAAGTTTAAGAACACAGCTTTTTAAGACTTCAGCTCTTCAAACCATCTGGTACAGTCTTACCTCAGAGAATTTGCATTTGTGACTCCCTCTGCTAGGAAATCTCTCACTCATCTTCACAAGATAGGTTTCTTCCTATCTAGGTCCCAGCGCAAACATGACTTCCTGAAAAGACCCTCTCTTGAAATGTTTCCTGCCATCTGCTTTTGTATGCTCTATAAACTAAGCATGGCTTTTACATTTTTAACTTGTTGGTTAGGGAAAAAGACAAATCCAAAGAAAGATATCTCATGATGTGAAAATTTTATGAAATTCAAATTTCAGTGCTTATAAATAAAGTTTTATTGAAACATAGCCATGTTCACTTATTTATACAACATCTACAGCTGTTTCGGAACTACCACCGCAAAGCTGAGTAGGTGCAATAAAAATGGTATGTTCTGCAAAGCCTAAAATACTTATTACTTGGCCCTTCACAGAAAAAGCTTATCAACCCCCACTCTATTCCAATGACTACCACTTAACCCTGATTTTATTTCCTCCCAATCTAAAATTCTAATTTATTTCTTTGCTTATTTATTCCTGGCAACTACAATACAAACTCCAAGAGGTTTCATCTATCTTGGTTATCACTGCATCCCATGCGCAAAGCTCAGTGTCTGAAACACAGTAGATACTCAGTAATACTTCAGCGAAAGAAGAGCAAAGGAGGAGGGCCAGCAACTAGGCTGCCCTGGCCTCCAAGGCCTAAAGGGAGGGCCCAGGAAACTTGCTCGAGTGCCAGGAGCATGTCCTCCACCAATTTTTCATGACCTTGCTCACCAGAAGAGTCTTCATCCACGTTCTCGTACTGCAGAAGTCGGTCTAGGAGGAAACTGAGGGAAGAGACCAGGAGAACAAGAGTGGTTATTCCCATCTCTGCAGTGTCCTCTGGGCCCTCGCCTCATCTAGCCGGCCTCATGCATTTGCGGCCCATTCCAGGATGGGGTCCGAATGCAGAGTAACGGGAGCCACATCACCCTCTGGCTTCCCTCCTTCCCTCAACGTGTCTCACCTCTTGTCCCGGGACACCTTCAGCAATTTCCTCTGCGCCTTCCTCAGTTCCTCCTGGAAGCACTCGTGTTCCTGTACCACGGGCAAGATGCTCGCTGAGCCAACGGCCGTCGTAAATTGGGGCTGGAAGCCGACCACAACTCACCCTGCTCCCTTTACACACAGGTAAACTGACGACCTACCGGCGCCAGGCCTCATCCCCCACCACCTTCCCATCCCGGCACTCACGTAGATGAGGAATTTGAGTTTTCGCTTCAGATTCCGGTATTTCTTCTTGTAGTCCACTTCACCATCCGCCGGTCCGTTCATGACCCGCTCCGGGACAAGCGCCTCAGCTGTAGTCCTAAGTCCCGCTACGCCGAGCCGGTTCAGCCCGGCCTCTCCCGCCTCAACTTCCGGGGCCTCGGCAGGGCTGGGTTCGCTGGCACTACAACTCCCGGCGTGCCCCGCGCTCAGGGATCTTAACCACACGACCTGCTCTCCGTAGCAATACCGGGAAAGGAACGTTGCTTCCAGGGGATACGCGAAAAATGGCGCCGAAGAGAAGCGTGATGTCACAAAGATGGAGGACGCTGGAGGGCGCCCTTAACTGATTCGAAATGTGCTTAGCGATTTGAAGTGACAAGAAGACATTCCCCCCTGAGATTCCTAGTCTTCAGGCGAGGACGCCCTTTTCCGTCTGCCTTTCAAAGTCACAGAGGCCTAGTTGTTGCCCGCGACCACGAACGGAGGCAGCGTCGCGATTTGATTGCGTTACACTCAAAGGTGTAGCCGGCTCCGAATAGGTTTCTAACGAGAACTTTAAAAAGCGATTCCTTCTAAGAAAAGGGAAGAGCCACGAGACCCTACAACTGCCCGGCAAAAACAAGTTTTGTCTGGCAAATTCGGCCCAAGCGGCGCGCCACCGACCCGCGACGGTCTCCTGCCTCTCGGCGTCACGACACTGCGCGTGCGCAACCTCCTGTCAAACGCACAGACGGAGGCCGGGAAGAAAAAAGGCGGGAGCCGCCAATATCAGGTGGAGCAAAATGGCGCGGGAGAATGAGATGCAGGAGTTCACCCGTAGCTTCTTCCAAGGCCACCCGGACCTCAGGTGCACCGGAGGTTGGAGTTGGGGTTGGAAAGGGCAGGGGCGGGACAAGGACTCCGTCTTGACACGTGTTTCCGCAGCACGCTTACGCACTCCATCGTGCGGCGGCGATTCTTGGCTCACGCGGGCCGCGACCACCTGGAACCTGAGGAGAAGCAGGCACTGAAGCGGCTGGTGGAGGAGGAGCTGCTGAAGATGCAGGTGTGGGAGTGACCCTGGGCCACCGCGGGCGGGGGTGGTGGCCAAAGAGGAGGGGCCTAAGAGGGGTGCGGCAGAACCCTTCCTTGGTATAGGTTTGGCTCTCTTGACACACACACAGGTGGATGAAGCGAGTGCGAAGGAAGAGAGGCTCCGCGTTGGCAAAAAGGCGAAGAGGTCTTCCGCCCCTTGCCGTGACCCAGAGAGAAAAAGGTTCCGTTTCAATTCAGAGTCAGGTTAGTGCCTTTTGCATAGTTGGTTCGTTCAAAAAAGTATTTATTGGACATGTTATGTTTCCCGCGTAGCTCAGTCAGTAAAAAATCCGCCTGCAATGCTGGAGACCTGGGTTCAGTTCCTGGGTCGGGAAGAACCCTTGGAGAAGGAAATGGCAACCCACTCCAGTATTCTTGCTTGGAAAATCCCATGGACAGAGGAGCGTAGCAGGCTACAGTCCATAGGTCCCAAGAGTGGGACACGACTTGGCGCTTTTTTTTTTTTTCCGTCCCAAGAACTTAGATGAGGGCGCATGGCCCAGGAGTCAAGAACCAGAAACACGGTAAACCGAGAGCCTTTTCCTACTGGCCTTTCGTCCATCCGTCAAAGCAGGATTCGAGGCAACTTGTCCCAAGTGGAGGGGGAAGGGACAGGAGGAACCGTCCCAACCTTCTCTTTTCTCCACTTTTCAGAGCCCAGCTCTGCAGCCCCCAGTCCAGACCGCCTCAGCCCCTCAGCAAAGAATGGGATGGCAGCAGATGTCACTCCAACCAAGGATGAGAGTCCAAATCAGGCCTCAAAGAAAGCAACTGAGAGCAGTGATGAGGAACAGCAGAGGGACCTGAATGCAAAGATCAGATTAGAGAAGGAGGTGGTGAAGGAGAGCAGTGAGGAGGAGGAAGAGGGCTCTGCCAGAAAGAGAAAGGTCTGGAAAGAAGAGAGCAGTGAGGAGGAGGAAAAGGAGTCCAAGGGCAGGACTAGGAAGAAGCCTGGGACAAAGACCAAGCAGGCACCAGGCAAGGCCTCAGGCAGTAGGAAGCAGGCTAGGGAGGAGAGTGAGGACAGCGAGGAGGAACCTGCCCAGGGGCCGGGAAAGAAAGGCGCTAAGAGCCACCAGGAAAGTGCAAAGGAGAGTGAGGAGGAGACCCTAACCAAGAAGAAAGAGAACAGAGAGGAAGAAGAGGACTGGAAACCCACAGCCCAGAGCAGTGGAGGGAAGAGATCAGTTCGGGAGGAGAGGAGCTGTAAGCAGAAAAGCAGGGCAGCACGACTGCTGGGAGACCAGGGGGACAGAGAGGAACAGAAGGGAAAAGCCGCAGCAAGCAGTGGTGATAGCAGTGAGGAAGATGAAGAGCCCCTAGTACAGAGGAAGCGCAAAGACAGGACCCAGGGAAAGGGTGGGAAAAGGCAGAGTGGAAGCAGCAAGGAGGATGGAGAAGACAGCCCGAGGAAGGTGAAACGAACAACTGGCAAGACAGCCAAAGAGGGCAGCATCAGTGGTGAGGCAAGCGACTCGGAGAAGGAAGTGAGTAATAGCGAGGCAGAGGGGAGCCCCAAGGAGAGGAAGAACCGCTCTTCCAAGAAGAGCTCCAAGAAAGGCAGGACACGAAGTTCCTCCTCCTCTTCCACAGATGGCAGTCCAGAAAGTAAAGGCAGGAAGGTGAGGGTTGAAGATGGAGTGGGAGGCCACCCTCAGGGAAGAGGGAGATCCTGACTCCAGCCCAGAAGGCTTGGCCTTCAGCTGCTGTCTTCCATTGCCAGGCTGGCTCTGGTCGCTCTGGTGAGGACCACCCCGCTGTGAGGAGGCTCAAGCGCTACATCCGGGCCTGTGGCGCCCATCGAAACTACAAGAAGCTGCTGGGTTCCTGCCGCTCACGCAAGGAACGCCTGAGTGTTCTCCGGGCAGAGCTGGAAGCCCTGGGCATGAAGGGTGAGGCTGGCTGTGCCCTGGGGGCTGCAGAGAGAGGGACTTGGCTGCTGGGGGGGAGGATCATGAGCTGCTTCTGCTCCAGGTAACCCTTCCTTAGAGAAGTGTCGGGCTCTGAAGGAGCAGCGGGAAGAGGCAGCCGAGGTGGCCTCTTTGGACATTAACAACATCATCAGCAATTCAGGTAAGGGGCTTCCTTCCACTCCCCAGCAGCGGGTGGGACGCAGACTTTGACCAACAACTCTGCTGCTTTCTCCTGCCCTGTAGACAGGCCACGCAGACGCACAGCCTGGAACCCTTCAGGAGAAGCAGCCCCACCAGGGGAGCTATACTGCAGGACCCTGGACTCAGACGAAGAGCGGCCCCGCCCCCCGCCCCCAGACTGGTCACATCTGCGGGGCATCATCAGCAGTGATGGCGAGAGCAACTGAGCTCCCCCAACCCCAGGAGGGACTTTCCTCTGGTAGAAAGTGTATACAGCATTCTTCTCACCACAACCCCCAACTCTGCCTACAGAGCAGAAGCATCTTTCTTTAGAGGACCCACAGCCCCCACGGACACAACCTATTGGGATTCTACTTCTCAGCTGCACATTCTCAATTTAAGGTGTTTACAGGGATTTATTTTTAAAAAGACTCAATAAAGGAGTGTTTGAATCACCTTGTCAAAACTGGTCCCCACTCTTAACCCCTGTCCAGGGAGCTGAGGAGCAGCCATTGTCCCCTTGGTCTGATTCCCTTTTTCTGATTTTCCGAAAGAAGTCCCAGCCTCCAGACCCTGCCATCAAGTCTTGACTCGAGGAGAGTGTGACTCCTTCCTCCAGCCTGATCAGTGGGCCCCTCTGACCACCCTGCTTTTTAGCTGTCTTGATAACCTAATGCCTTGCCGGGAGAAGGATCTGAATAACTGGCCTTAAGAAGAATGTGAAACAAGAATGAAAGGACTGGGGAACAGCTGTTGTTTATGTCTTTCTTCTCTCTCCTGGAAACAGCCACTTAGTTCATGGGCTGACTCTTCCAGTCTTTAAAGGGGTGGGTACAAGATCTAAACCTGACCAATTGGAGCACTCGAGGCCTCTGGCTACAGATCAAACCAATGGAGTCACTTCAGGACTGCTGGAATTCTTACTGTTGAGGTTGTTAGTAAGCTGTAAGCCTGGAGCTGTCAGGGGCTTGTGGGTGAGGTGAACTTTCTGAAAATCTGAAGCCAAAGCAAAGAGAAGCAGAGGTCCAGGGACTGATGGCTTCCTCTGAAGATCTAGATTCAGTCATGTCCAAAGTCAATGAAGTCACTGAAATTTTTAGTTACACAGCCCAGTGAGTTCAAGTAACACTATCACCTGCCACTGAACACTCCTTCACACACATTAAGACAGAAAAGGTGAGAGTCCTGGGATCTGTCAGAATAACCAACAGTTTATTAAAAGCTTGCTGTAGGGCTCTGTGCCAGCCCCATAGCTGGGAGGGGCTCTCATGACTGCCCCCAGGCCTGGGAGCAGCCCCTTCCAAGGTTTTTATCTTGTTCACTTGCCCCAGCTCTGATCTCAATTAAAAAAAAAAAAAAGATAAAAGGACAAGACGGCACAGGACGTCAGACAGCAACGGGGGAATGAAGAGACCCAGGCATCCTGACCCCAAGACCCCATCCTGATCTCCTTTCAGGAAGGCCTTTTCCTCCCGTTCTTCCCTCCCAGGCCCCAGACCTGCTCTGCCACATCCCAAGTCTGGGGGCCTGGCGTCCCCAGTCCATGGCCCCATTCCAGGGGGTAGTATAGTTCTCTTTATATAATATATCTAGACCCACCCTTCCCCCTCCCCCAGGGGACTAGATAAATATTTGACACGCATATCTCCCTCCTTTCCCGAGGCCGTGATGGAGAGAAACCCTGGCACCATGGTGGGGAGGCAAGGGCTCCCGGCCAGCCTTGAGGCACCTATGCCTAAGCTGGCCTTGGGCCGCTGGCCAGCCCAAGAAGCTCATGAGATGAGGTCTGAGGGGAGGAGCTGGAGCCAACATCCTATCCCCCACCCTTGGGTGGACCTCAGGCTTACAGCCCTCCAGGATCAGGCTCCACCCACCCCTGCCTCATTCATCTGCTCATATCCACCTTGTACTTCAGGAATAGAAGTGGGAGGAACCATTGAGGATGTGGGAAGCGACACTGGTGCTGCGGCTCAGAGGCCCAGGCACTGCAGCAGCAGGTGGGCCCACACTGTCACTGCCACTGCCCCCTGAGGCTGCTCGCCGCAGGGGCTGGGGGCTGTTTCTTAGCAGCAGCAGGGCTCCACCACGGGGTGTGCCACTCTGTGCCGGGGGCCCCAGCCAGTTTGGGGGACCCGGGGGAGCCAAGAGAGCAGGCTGACGCCAGGCTGGGGGTGGCATGCCTGGTGGAGGAGGGCCATGGCTCCAGTGTGCCCCTGAACGAGGAACCGGCCGGGAGGGCCAGGCGGGGGCAGGGGGTGGAGCAGGATAGCCCTGGGCAGCAGCCTCAGCTGGGATGCCCCCGAGAGCCATACTGGAGAAGCCCAGCCTCATGCTCTCTGCATCGAAAGCCTCAATCTCACGGGCCTGCCGCTCAAGCAAACTCCGGATTCGCTCAGAGCGCCCTGTCTGCAGGGCCAGCAGCTCCTCTTCCACCTGGGGTACCCAGAAGAGAGGTTAAGAGGATCCAGGATGGGGGCTGCCCTCCCCAGCCCATCCTGGAAGCCCAGCCCTCTCACCCGCTGCTCCAGCAGGGCCCGCCTCAGGGCTACTCTCTGCTCCAGCTCCCGCAACTCCCGTTCATGCTGACTCTCCGTGCGGATCTTGATCTTGCTCTGGTAAGCATTGAGCAGCTCCAGCTCTTGTTGCAGCTGCTGCCGAAGGGCCTGGAACTCTGCTTCCTGGGTTTCATCAAGCCGCAGCTAGAGATCAGGAAGAACAAGTTTTAAGGGCCTCCTCCCCGACCCCCACAATCCTCCCCTGCCCCAGTAGGCCTGGGCCCTAAGGTGTCAAGAAGCACCAAGTCTCAATATCTATCAGAATGAAAGGTCATCATACCCTGTGACACAGCAATTACACTTCCAGGAATTTATCCCCCACGTATACTTGCACATGTGCTCGAAGATGTTCACTGAAGCGTTGTAATAGCAAAATACTGGAAACAACCTAAACGTCCACCAATAAGGGATGGGTTAAATAAATCATGGTACATCCATACCATGGGAAATTCTATGCTCTTAAAAAAAATGAGACATGTACTGACATGGAAAGATGTCCAGGAAATATTCGGTGGAAAAAGAAGTTAAGAGGACAGTTTGCAAAGTGATTCCATTTTGGTTTAAGTCTTTAATATAATTTCCAAATACGCATAGGAAAAAGAAATCTAATACAATTCATTTTTAACAATTACCTCTGAGAGGTGGGATTAGGTGAGGGAATGGCAAATGAATAAGGACACTTTCACTTTTTATATTGTTTTACTTTAAGTGGCCCATTCCTGTGTCATGTGATCACTAACATCAACCTTCAAAACCCTCCAACTGGCCTGAAGGCCACACTCATTTTGATTTGCTCCCTGTTCACACATTAAACTAACTCAGGCCCAGGAAAAAAGTACAGCCATTCTTTCCTTGGTGGTTCTCGGTGGAGTAGGCAGGCTGGCTTTGTCAAGACCTTAAGAAAATATTTAAAGGGAAATAAGAAAACTGTTGCAGAGAATCCCAACAGTGGGAAGAGTATCTGAGTTTCCCAAGAACAAAAAGCCCCCTCTCTCTACACTTCCCACTTTCAGTGTTCACAGCTAAGCTGGAAATATCAAGGCCAACCTCCACCACGCTCCCTCCCTGGACCCCAGGCCTCACCGCCTGTGAGCTGAGCATCTCTGAGATGGACTGGTCGTACTGCTCGGCTAGGATTGCCAGCTTGCGGGTCTGTTCTTCCTTGAGCCGCTTAAGGAGGCTCTTGTGCTGAGCTTTGGGCGTGGTCTCCAGCAAATGGGCCCGCAGAGCCTTGTACTGCCGAGTCTGGATCTTACACGTCTCCTGGAACTGCTTCTTGATCTGCAGCTCCTTAGACTATGCAGTGGACGGACCAAAGGGAGATGGGGGCAGGGGGAAGGAGGAGGAACAACCGGGGAGAGGGGGAGAAGAAAGAGAGGAGGAGAGGAGACAGCAGCAGAGACAGGGAGAGGGAGAGAAACAGAAAACATGTTAGACAGAGGGGGCGGGGGAGCTGTATACAGACAGGCACGGAGAGATGGGGTTGTGTGGAGAGATCAAGAAGATGCTCAGTGGGCAAGAGGCGCAAAGAGAACAAGACAGCTTCCAAGAGCATGCTCAGAGTTGGGTGGACAACTCACAAGAAACAGCAGGAGAGTTCATGAAAGGGAACTGAGAATCTTTCAAGTACTGAGTGCACACAAGGAAGTTTTGACCATGCAGAGGAGGAAGAAAATATGACCTAGGATAGATGCCTGTGAGCAGATACAGAATATACACGAGTGAGAAAACCAAGTCATTCAACACACCCATGGAAGACAGCAACAAAGCTGAGGAGACAGAGGAAGTCCCAGGTTCATCAGCTCAGGGTGGGAGGGAGGGAAGAATGATAAGCACCAAGCCAAGAAATGGGTAAGAAAGGGTGGCCCCATTTCGGGTCACACAAGGGAAAGGGGCAAAGGCGGTGGCCAGAAAGGGCCTGACAAGTTCAACAGGCCAGCAGCTGCCACCCTGACCAGACCTCCACATTCCAGCCCAGACTTTGTGCACTCAGCTCCCACTCCAAGCCCACAACCAATCCCATTTCCATGGCCCCCACACTTTTGGGCCCCCAAACTCACCACCCCCTACTGGGGATGGTTTGCAGTCCCATCCCCCAGCCCTGATGCCAGGAGAGAAACTCAGCTCCCAGACAGAAGGGAACCACACAGGGAGTGGGTTGGGAGAAAAGGCAGTGAACGAGGACGAAAAGGACCCAGGACCTGAGCACTCTCTGGGAGGAATCCACATACAGGGGAACCGTGGGACCAAGCAGCTCAACAGGGGCCCAGCCCTGCCGAGCTGGTAGTGGTCATGGTGCAATGAAGCTATGAAGGTAGAAAAGATGAGGCTGAGGAGTGAAAGGGGTTGAGATAACGTAGATGGGGTGAAAAGGTCATGGAACTGGGGGCCAAGGGTCCAGACTGGGGGCATACCGGGGAGGCTAGGCGGCAGGACAAAGCAGACAGAGGCAGCCTGGGCCAAAAGTACAGTTCCGCTCAGATATTTTATTTGTGTTTGTCTTTTTCTTCTTTTTTTTTTTTTTTTGGTGGGGGAAAGGGGACAGGTTGGAAGGGAGACAGAAAAACAAAATCAAAGAGAGAGAAAAAAAAAAACATGACTCTTCCCACCCATTGCCACCCCTGGCCCCAGGCCTGAGTCGATGAGGGTGAGGATGAGCACACACACAGCGGGAGAACAGCAATAACTTAGGGTGGGGAGGAGCATCAGGAGAACACAAAGCATCGTCTCCAGACTCCATGGCAGAGGAGGCTGCCTGTCTCGAGGCTAAAGGGCTGGGGGGTGAGGGGTGGGGTGTGGGGTGTGGGGTGAATGGGAGAAGAGGGCAGGGAATGGAGAAACTTCACTGAGTAGTGGGAGATAAAGTGCTCAATGCTCTGGATTCGGGCTGGGGAGGAGCTGGAGTTGGTCACCTCCAGGGAGGTGGGGCCCGGGACTGGCGGGCTCTGGATCTCCGCCCAGCGAGCATCCCTGGCGGTGGCTGGTGGGAGGCAGGAGGGCCCAGGCGGCGCTGGCTGCGTGGAAGCAGCCGGGGGATACGGCTGGGCCGCTCACCCCGAAGCAGGCCCCAACTGGCCAGTGTGTGGACGGCCCAGGGGGGCAGGTGGGTGGCTAAACTTTGGCTGGCCCGGGCCAGGCGCCAGTTCCAGCCCTTGCACAGGGCCCAAAACCTGGCCAAAAGGGCTAGTGGGTGTCGGGCAGTGCGAGGATTACTCCGTCGGGGCCCAGGGACAGGAATACGGCTGCGGAAGCCATCCTTGTTGGTCTTGGGGTACAGTGCAAATAGGCCCCGGTCCCCCACAGCCCCGCAGCCCTGCAGGGCCCGGAAGACCATGGGTGACAGGCGCAGCAGAGCCCGCAACCAGAGTCGAGAAATGCCCCGGCGCATCCGGGGGCCCTGCTGTTGCACCCATTTGCCCCCTGCCGCCAGAGCTGCCAGAGGTAGAGCCAGGCCTGGCCAGGCGAGGAGCCAGGCAGCCCCAAGGCCCAGAGGGACGCCCAGGAGGCCTCGGCGCCAGCTCAGACTGAGGACGGCCCCCAGTGCAGTACCCTGAGCCAGGAGTAGGAACAGACTGGGGGGCACGTGCAGAGCTGTACAAAGAAGTAGGTAGGAGGCCCCCAGGCCCACCAGCCCCACTTCAAGAGCCAGCAGGGCTGCCTGCAGGCCGCCCCCACCCTGGGCCGCCAGCAATGGGAGCAGCAGTAGAAGTAGTAGGGGCAAGAGGCCTGAAGAGGACCCCACTGCAAAGGAGAGTCCAGCCAGGAGGCCATGGGACAGGAGTCCAGGGAGCTGGCTAGTAGTGCCTGGCCTCAAATGTGTTGGAGGGGGTTCCGGGGGGATGTCTGGTGAGGGGCAGCCATCTCCAGGATCCCTTGGGGTCCTAAATGGAGCCCCCTCCTCCTCTTCCTCTTCCTCCTCAGGGACTGGGGTCAGTGCAGGACCCTGGACCCAGTCAAGCTCAAACTCCTCACCCAAGAGGCTGCCATCCTCCTTCCCCCACAACCTCCATTCCACTGATGCCTCCTGGCCCACAATGCTCCTCTCCTGCAGTGCTGGGGATGGCACTCTGAGCTCCTCTGTCTCCTCCTCAGGTAGCCCCCAAACCTCCTCATCAACTAAACTCTCATGGTTTTGTGGACTGGGGCTAGCGGTCCCTGACTCTTCCCCCAGTATCCTCTGCTCCTCTGGCTCCACGGCAGCCCCCCTCTTCCCCAGAACCCTCCTCTCGGGAACTGCTTCCTCCTCCTCTCCCAGCATCCTTTGGTCCGGGACTGCCTCCTGGCCAGGTGAGCGGGGCTGCTCCTCTCTAGGGGCACCTGTGTTAGGTGGTCCCACAGCCCCAGGAACGGGGAGCGGGAGGCCCGGGGGACGCTGGCCTGCACGTACTTTGAGGCTCTTGGGCTGCTGGCGAACCTGGGCCGCGTGCTTCTGCCGCAACTCCTGCTCACGCCGCTTATTGTACTCCAGCTGGTTGCCCAGCTCCGTCTGGTGCTGCAGGCGGGTGAGCTCAGCCCGAGTGCGCTGCACAGCCTGTAGCTGCCGGAGCTCCAGCTCCCGCGTGGCCTCATGCTGCCGCAGCAGCAACGCACACTCCAAGTCCTTCTGTGTCTGTTTCTTGTTCAAGTCCTGAGGCAAAAGGGAGGCAGGGGCCAGAAAGCGGTTAGGACGCCTTGTGAGTGTCAAGGAAATAAGAGCCCCAGGACTTCTTGGCAAGGGAACTGACGGTGGGGAGATGAGGGGTATGGGTGAAAGGGAAAAGGGTGCCAAACTCCTGGCAGGCTGGGAACTCAAGTGTGGTCTGGTGGGCACAAGAAGTCAGAGAGATGCTAAAGAGAAGACAGCGCACAACATGAATGAGGGCAGAGAGGAAAGATGGTCCCAAGTGAGGCAGATTAAACAGGGCAGGAGCCTAGGACCTGGGAGGCGACAGGGGGAGGGGGAGGCCTACCTCTCGCAGCAGGTCCTGGTCTAAGCTGTGGCGCGCCAGCAGCATCTTGCGCTTGTACTGGCGACACTGCAGCTCAAAGTACTGGCGCTGCCGCCGCAGCAGCCCAGCCTCCTCCTCTGCCTGGCACTGCTGTAGCTGCTCCTTCTGCCGCAAAAGCCACTCAGCCTTCTCCCGCTTGGGGGTGCTGGGGTTCTCCTGGAGTTCCTAGGAAAGGGCAGTAGGAGAGCCAGGGGGTCAAGGCCTGCCTCACCCCCCACCAAGCCCACCCACAGCTCCGGTCCAAACTCACCTCCTTCAGCTGCTCCTTCCGCAGTTTGTAGGTTCGCTTCTGCGCCTCCAGCAGGGCGGCCAGCTCCTTCTTCTGCTGCCCAAGGATGTGCTGCTGGAACTTCCGCTCCTCAGCCTGAGCGGCTCGCGCCTCCTTCTCCCCGATGGCCTGGTGCCGCCGGGACAGCTTTTCGGCCTCAGCCCCAAAGCCAGCCCGCTGTGCCTCGAGCTCCCGCTGCAGCCGCGCACTGTGCTCCTCGCGCTCACCCCTCAGCCGTGACTCCAACGCCAGCAGCTGTTTCTGGTGCTGTCGTCGCATCCGCTTATAGCCACTCAGCTGCTCCCGCAGGGCTGAGTCCTGCTCATGCTCCTGAATCTGGCGGCTGACCTGGGGAGGGAGAAAGGATGAGGAGTGGGGCGCACCTCTGGCCCCGTGTTATTAACACACACACCGTCTTTGTGCTGTATGGGCAAGAATGTGAGGTTTCAATGCATGGGTTTAATTCTCATTTGGTACCTTCCTCACTTAACCTTTCTGAGCCTGCCACCTCCACTGGAGAATGGAGACATCATCTCCCTCATGGGTTGGTGTGACCGCATCAGACAAAAAAAGGGATTGAACATGGGACAATTCAGATTGATCCAAAAGAGTAAAAGAATCAAGACAGACCTGGGCCCAGATCCCCAGCTCTGCCACTTCCTAACCATGTGACTTCAAGAAAGTTAATGCTGCTAAGCCTCAGTTCTGTCACAAGAGACAATAACACCTCCTCATAGTGGGCTGTGGAGATTAAGTTCGCTACCTATGTAATAGTGTCTAGAATACTCTGAACTAGAAAGTGATTGTTCCTTCCCCTTCAACAAACACTGAAGACCCTTTACAGCCCAGGTATGGAGGCAGAATACAGACCATAGGATGCTGGATGATAAGAACACTGGATCTGGATGCCCTCATCTGAAGTTTGAACTCAGATCCCATTGTTCAAAGGCTATGTCAATGGCCCCAAACTAGTTCAGGTGGCCAAATCCTTAGAAGTCCCAGACCTCTCTCACAGTATCACAAAGCACCAAGCATCAGAGGGTCTTTAGAGTTATCCTAGCAGAACAACCAGTCATAAGGAGAGGCTAAAAGAACACAACAGACCAACCAATGGCCTCCAAGAGGACTGTCAACACAGCTAAACAAGAACGTAATCTAAAAGTCTACTAAAATTATAGACAAAAAATTCTATCTTAGGGAAACAGTTTTCCTATCAACTGAGGGAAAAAAAACCCCCAAACGCCATGCCTTTATTTTAGGTGAGGACCAAGGTACTGGTTACAGAATTTGAGAACTACTAAACGGAGCCCTTCTGAGTCACAACTGTGTCATCTCTTAAATGGAATCATATCCTCACCCTCCCAGAAAAGCTGGAAGGATTAAATACAGGCAGGTGTGGGGGCCGGCAAGCCAATTACTGGTACAGGCAGATACCTATATACCATCTCTGCTCTCCAGGGGCACAGAATCCAGCAGACCTGTCACAATGCTGTTCAGGAGCACCAAAGCACAGAACACAAAGCACCTGGCTGGCCAGGAGCCTGGGAAGACACACTAGGAGATGCTCTTTAAGTCAAGTCACAAAGACAGGGTGAGAGTTGGGCAACATGACCAAAACAGTCTACTGAGAGAAGGGAGGTGAGGGGGGAGGATTTAGGTGAGACAGTCGAGGTAAGAAGGAAGTGACAGCAACAGAGTCTGGAATCTGGACTTAATCACACCCCACAGGGAGAAAGCCATTTCTGAACTTAAATAGTCTGGGGGACCTAGGATGGCTGTGCTTACCAGGGAGGCAGTACGGATGGTGGCAAAGTGGTCCCTGTTGCGGCAGTAGGCCCGTCGGCGGGCTGAAGAGGTGGTAGAGGAGGGAGCTGGGGCCGCAGGTGGCTGGAGAGGCCCTGGGGTCATCTCTGGCTGATAAGGGTCATCATAGAGGTTATCAGAGCCCTAGAGGAAGAGAAGGTGGAAGGAATGCCCGAGTCTCAGAGGTCAGAGGGTCCAGAGAGAATTCCCTGAAGACCCAGTCAGACCTGGAGTAGGGCCCTGTGGCTGTCAAGCCTGCTCAGGCACAGCTGCATACCGGCAGCCGGTGGATGATGGAGCTGTGGGAGGTGACTGTGTGCTCTCCCTCCTGCATCATGGCCATCTCCCGGGCTTCAGGACCTTCCTCCTCCTCCTCCTCCTCTTCCTCCTCCTCTTCTTCCTCCTCATTATCAGAGGCATCTGCCAGGCTGTTGACTGAGCTGCTCTGGCTGGAGGCGCTGATGGACATGCTGGGCACTGAATGGCTACTCTCTAGACTGGTCAGTGTCCCGGCCCGGTGCATGTAGGGCTCTGCCTCCTGTGGACAGGACATGGGCTTGTTGGGCAGGGAAGGTGAAGGGCAAGGCAAGTGCACGTGGAGGTAGCACACGGAGACAGAGGGTATGAAGAGGGGTGGGGGAGCGGGACCAAGCAGCTGCTCAGAGGCAAGTACAACATGGTGGTGAAGATGGCAGCAGGGCACCCTGGGTCACCTCCTCCTCCTCTGGGGCTTCCGCGCCAGGGCCATTGGGCGCTTCCTGGAACAGGATCTTCTTCATCTTGCGGTACTGCAGGTTGTCCAGCTCCCGAACAGCATCCTTGGTCCTCTGGATAAGGTCCATGATGACTGTGGGTGGCCGCTCACGGAGCACAAAGCGGTGCTGGGGAAGAGAACACTGAGGCCTGCTGCCCGGCACCCCCGTACCCCACCATCCCACGGATCCCGGCATTCCCTCTGGCCTGAGGCACTCCCCTGGGGCCCGTGCCCACCACAGCCTGATGCTGGCCTTGTCCCAAGCCCTCCTCCCACATTAATTTTTACCACCCAATCTCTACTCCCCAGACACTCTTGTTCCTCCAGGCATGGCTGACAGGCAAGAATAGCCAGAGACCTGGATTCTAGTCCAGGTTTTCAAAGTGTTCTGTGCCCCTGAACATGTCATGAGGCTTCTTTGGGCCTCACAAGGCATCCCACAGTTATAAAATAAGTGGATCAAACTAGACAGTTCCCAACTAGGGGTCCTAGGGCCCCCATGGATCTCTGAAGGAATGTGGGCCCCTCTATTTTTGATAACTTGAAAAACACCTAGGGAAATCCTACATTCACCCACGACAAGGTTACATAGGCTTTTGGCTTGAATTACATTAGATCAGTGTGGTAACCCTGGTTATCGTACGCTGACCAGAAGCTCTGACTTGCAATTATATGTCTTGGATTAATGAAAGATGTGAAAACAAATTATTACTTAATAAAAGCAGTCTCCTAGACAAACTCTTGCAAAACAGAGTCCACTGGGCACTGGGGATATGTGTGGGAATTCATAAATGAAGTTCTTGGTAGAGAAGAATCAGGAATCACTACTTTCACTGAGGGGTTTCTGTGATTCCAACAAACTTCAGTTCTAGGAGAATGCTAGGTCAGTGAGCCCTCACCTTCAGAAGAACCTCTGAGGTTGGTCTGTCTTGAGGGATTTTCTGAAGGCAGGAGTCGACAAAATTCCGGAAGTACTCAGACCTAGAAGTCACAGGAGGGTAAGAATGGGGTGGAGAGGACATGAGTCAGGCAGCCTGACCCCTATGGCCTAACCCCTGGGCCCAGAAACCCCAGTCCTCACCAGTGTCCTGACTGGAGCACGGGGGACTCGTTCTGTGCAATGTGGTATAAGGCACTCATCGCATTCATGTTAAACAGCGGTGGTTTCCGTTCCGCTACAGAGAAAGGTCAAGGGGGAGAAGGTGAGAGCTGGCAGGTGGGCAGAGGAGACTGAAATTAAAATCAGAAGACTCTGGTCCACACCCCCGCTCCCCGACCCTAAGCAATTCCCATAACCTCCATCAATTCCTTCCTCTCTTAAGATATAATATCCAGTCTTTCCGCTGCACATGGGTAGAACAGGGATCAGAGAAAACAACACATGCAAAAGCACCAACAAAGGCAGAGGGAAGCACATTCACTTGCCAGCCCAGCTAATATTTACCAGGTGCCCAATGAGAGCAAAAAACTTGCTTAGGTACTGGAAAAGATAAACAGACAGGCCTTGTCTTCAAGGAATCTCCAGTCTAACAGAGAAGGTTAAATGAGACTCAACAAATAACATCAAGTTCAAAGTGCTAGTAACTGGCCTAAGAACAAAACAGTAAATGGCTGGGAAGCCAGGCCTTTAAGTTGGCCCATTTGCAGTAGTTTCAGGGAAGCTTGTTTGGAAAAAGGAATAATGGAGGTAGGCCTTAGTTCAGAAGTTGCAAGCCAGAAGCCCCTTGTGGCCCAGACAAATGTTTTGTGTTGTTTTGGTTTGGGCCTTGACAATGATCTTTACATTCTGACACTAGCAACGAAATAACCTAAATTTCCAGTTTCTTTTTTAAAAAATTAGATCTGGTGAAATGAAGCCTACATTCCTGCATAACAATGGGCTGGAGCTAAACAATAGCTGCCTGTTCTCCTGGGAACAGCAACCTCCAGTTTGCATTAGTCTCCTCCATACTGCTTCTCTGACACCAACTGAGTATCAGTTGCCACTTACAATCAAGATTGATGGTTTTTTTCTATAATAGAGAAACAGTTTTCTGTGCACATTTCTGTACCAAAAACCAGCAATAAAATGGATAGCTCTGGATTTTTCTTATACTGGCTTTCTTCGCATACTTCCATCGCCTATCTGTTCACAGCCTTAAATGGTAAGTGTGTAGACAGAGGGAAAGGCAAGCCCAAATCTCCAACCTCAGGCCAAGGACACGGTACAAAGGTAATTAACAGGAAATATTCATAGCACACTTAGGGGTGGAGCTTGTAAAGGGGAAACCCAGCCTTTAGGGAGCAAGAGCCTTAAGCTTGGTGTAAGTAAGAATGGGGATGGCTTCAGTTTTGGAAGGCAACAGGGAGGCTCTGAGGAGAGAAAACAACAGCACATCTCTGATGTAAAAGAGAATGCAAGGAAGAAGAGACTGGCAGTGGGAAAGATCACGACAGGAAGTTCTTGGTAAGAGTAACTAAAAGCATCTCTTTCTTGGGCACCTATTTTGTGCCTGGTACAGTTGTTCCAACAGCACTGGCTGGCAGAAAAGAGAACCTCAACATGGCTTCAAGACCTCATGAACTCACTGAACCGAACTCTTTGGCCTTATCACTCACTGCTCTTTGCTACCAACTAAAGCTAGTCTCAGCTTCACAGGCCTGCTCCTCATTCTCTGTCTATAATGCTTTTCTCTACAAGCCTTCCAACAGTTACCTATTATTTGTTGTATGGTTCTGTTTAGACATCTCTGCTACAAGAAGACCTTCCTCAGCCCCTAACTAGGTCAAGTCCCTTGTTTTCTGGTTGTACTGTTCCTATATCATTTCCATTCAGCTTTTATCACATAGAGAAAAAATGCCTACTTACCCCACTTGAATGTAAGTTCCAAGAAAGCAGGAACCTCATTCACTGGTATACCCTCAGAACCTACTAGCACAGTGCATGGTACTTAGTGAGAACTCAAAAAAAAAAAAAGATTTAGAACTAGAGTAGTGGACAGGAAAAGATGAATGCTATGAAATCTTTTGGCCTAAGAAATGGCAGGGTTTGACAGCTGCTTGTACTGGGAATCAAGGGTCCTCAAAATGGACAGGTGCCTGAAAGCCTCAGAGGATGGGACAGTATAGGGATAAAGTAAGAAAAAGAGAAAGGAGTGGAGAGAAAAGAGAATAAAGGAGCAGAGAGACGAATGTCCTTACCCAGCTCGATGCAGGTTATGCCTAAGGACCAGACATCCACCTTGCCATCGTATTGTCCCTCATCCATCGCCAGGATCACTTCTGGAGCCATCCTGGGAGAATGGTCAGGAGAGAGAGGCTAATCACCCGCCCAGACCCTGCCAACTCTTGCTCCCAACATCCCGGGAGCTCTCTCCATTCACCACCACTCCCACTCACCAGTACGGGGTGCCCACGAAGGAGTTGGCAGGTGCCATGATGGATGCAGAGCCGAAGTCCCCCAGTTTCACCAAGCCTGGCTCTGACAGCAGGATGTTTCCAGCCTTCACATCCCTGCCGAAGGGAAAGCAAAGGGGTAAGACATGCATCTCAGGAAGGCTGGGCAGGGGCTTTGGCCAAGAAGACTACAGCCCAGCACAAAGAGGGGTGGTACGCAGAACACTAGCTCCCTCCCAGCCATCACCAGTGCTGCTTGTACCTATGAATCATGTTGTGGGAGTGCAGATAAGCCAGGCCCTGAAGGGCCCCGTGGGTCACAGCTGCAATCTCCACCTCCTGAAGGGGCTTCTTGTGCACTGGGGAGTAAGGGAAAACCATCAAAGGAGGGAGTCCAGGGTGGGGCTGAAACTACTTCCCCTTTACCCATCCCCTACAGCTTCTCTGCTCTTCTCCCTTCTCCCACTTGTTGGCCAAAGAATCACTTACCTTCCAGAAGGTCAGAAGCTGAACCCAGGCAATACTCCATCACCAGCTATGGAAGGGTCAAGGGTCAGAAATCAGCACACCTGGCCACCCCTGGCCTAGCTCGCTCGGGGAGAGATCCAAAACAGAGGGGTTCCTTGCCTAGCCACTACTTAAGCAATGCCCCCCCGGGGTAATAACAGGGAGAAAGGACAACTGAGAAAACAAAAAGGTGGGGGAAGTCCCTGGAGTTAGGACCTCCTTTAGAAAGAGCCCAAGAGGTCACTACCAGCAGCAGCTGAATCCCAGCATTCAATCTCCTGCTCCTCCAGCCCACGTGCCCCACTTCAACTGCTAACAGGCTACGTCACTCTTCAGCCTCTCCTTCTGGATGCACAATATGACTTATGAGTTTGTTTGAGGACTAAAAAGGTTGGGAGAAATTTCCTCCCTCCCAAGATCTGCATGACAACACCCTGAACAGGGTCCACCTTGGAGACTAAACCAGGATAAGGACAGGCCTGAGTACTGGCAAAGATGATGAGGGCAGAGTCGGGGGCTAGCTCACCCAAGCTGTGTGCTCCCTCAGGTAACAGCCCCGGTACTGAATGGTATTGGGATGCCGAAGCTTCTGTAGGAACCGCACCTCCTTGATGATGTCCTGCCATTTCTGAGAGAAGGTAAGAAAGGGGAGGAGAGGTTTACTTAGCCTGTATCTTAAGACTGGGGTCCTCGGCATCCTACCCAGTCTGTCAAGCTCAACCTACCTCATTTGACTGCTTTCCACTGTAGGACATCTTCTTGATGGCCACCACCTCACTATTCCGGACATCCCGGGCCTGAGGACCAGACCAGAAGGTAGTGAAGGTCCCCATAAAGCACTGGGCAGCAAGAAGACTTGCTGGCCCAGTAGGAGAGGGCAGGAAAGGCTGGTGTGGTGGAGGAGAGGAGCATACAGGGCTGTCTGGAGGTCCACAGTGGGGAGACAGTCCCTACCCCACCCTCCCAAGCTTTAACTCACAAAGTACACAGCTCCAAAACTGCCATGGCCAATCTCGCGGAGGTCAGAAAAGAGCTTTTCTGGGTCATCCTTGAAGAAAAGCTCAGCCACATCGGGGTCCTTCAGGCTTCCGGCCCGGCCCCCAGCTGGCATGGTGGCCCCTGGGGGCCCTGAGAGTGGGGCTTGACCTGGTGAAGAGAAGGGACCCTTAGAACAAAGACCGGGCCCTCAGAGAGAGAAAGGAGCCAGCCCCTCAAGTTTCTGCTTTCTCCCCTAGTTCCGACAAGGGGGAGGCACTACTAAGGAAGGGAGGGGGAGATTAGGAACAACATCAAAGCTCCAAAAAAAAAATGAAGTTGCTCTGGCAACCAGAGTACGGGGGGCTGGGTCCCTGGAGTCCCTAAAACTGAAGGAAGACTGGGAGTTCAGCATCCTCACCAACACCCTCAGCCCTCAACAAGTTTCATTTCCCCATAACTCCTAAATCTCCCCTCAAGAATAAAGATTCTGCCTCCCAGCTAGAGCCCCATGTCCCCAAGTGTCCTGTCCCACAAGTCCCATGCCCCAAATATTTCCAGGCACCTTCCCATTCCCCTTGGCGTGGAGGCCCCCTCCTCCCTCAACCTCTCACACTCTGGAAGAGAGCAGGAAACAGCCAGGCCGGAGGCAGTGGAAATCCGGCCATTGTTACAAGTGGGTACTGGCCCAGAGGGGCCAGGAGGCTTGCTCTCAAAAAGGGCCAGGGATGCTGTGGCAGGCAGGAGATCCAGAAGGGGAGGACAGAGAGAAATGGCATCTGGCTCTGTGGGCTTGCAATCTAGATTGCCTTACTTGTCCAGTCCAATGGCATACCCATCACACATGCACAGGACACTGGTGGCACAAAGAACATGTACTGAGCATGTGTAGTAAGCACCTTCTGTGCATTATGTCATTCAATCCTCACCACAACCTTATGAGGTGTTACTATTACCCCTGTCTACTTTAACAGCCCTATACAACAAGAAGGGAAGGATCGTTATCACCATTTCACAGATGAGATTGCTGAGGCACAGAAAGGAAGGACTTCTCCAAGGCCAGCGAACAGGCTCTTCTCCTCTCCAGTCAAAAACTCACCCCAAGCTCAGCTCCCTCCTGCAGGAAGCCTCCCCTGACTACCTCAGCTCTTGGGGAGAGCTTCTAGAGCCCACAGTCAGAAAAATATTGAAAACTCCAGCAATACACATCAGTCAAGACCCCCCACCCCCCAGGGGATTCCAGGCCAGGCGCCTGGATAAGCACTTGTTGGAATTTAGGGACAAAGGAGTTTTCAGTGGCACTGGGCTCCCAGGGCAGAGTCCTAGCTCCTTGAAAGCTCCTAACAATCGAACATGCAATTATATCCTGTTGAGCATTGTTTCCTGTTGTGTTGTTCATTTTGTCTCCTCAGCCCAACTGGAAGCTGGAGGGCAAGAAGTAAGCGCGCCTCTCTGGTGGGCCCCCAGGGTGCAGAGGGCTCAGAATAGCCTGGGAGATTGATTGACTGCCCTCAGCCCAGCCCCAAGCAGCTCCCAAGCCCTGTTCTCCATTCTCCTGCCAGCAACCCTGCCAAGCACCCCTCACCCCCACCACACACCCACACACAAAGGCAGGTGCTCAAAACTTGCCAAAGGAATGTTCTTGACCTCTTTACCAGCACCCAGCCAAGAATGCCAACCGAGGACCCCAGGTCACATATAAGAAATGCCAACAAACACCGCAAGGGGCCTCTTTCTCAAATTACAAACATCTGAGTGATTACCAAGGTCTGTGCTAAATCATAACTACCTTCTAAAATGGACAATGCTACCTCCACGCTATAGACAAGGAAACCCAAGCCTGTCCACCCTAAGCTACACTACCAATGCATTTCATCCACAGTGGACAGCAACAGGGCTTTGAGTAAGTTCCTTAACATTTGGTCTTCTCTTCAGTAAAATGGATTAGTGTAGAGCTGTTGTGAAATTTTAAATGAGATCTCATACTTAGGAACATTATGCAGACACTCAGCATATGGATTTTTCCTTCCCTGCCTCCAGAGTCATCACCACAAGGCTTAAATACTTTGGGGATCATTCTGCCCCCTGGCAGCTTGGCTTTAACTGTTAAGAGACATCACTATCATTTGTCGGAAGACACAGCCCTCTTAGGAACCCAGGCCAAAGACGGGGATCATGGTAAAGATGAAGGTCACAGTAGAGACAAATCCATGAGGCAGAAGGCAGGAGCCAGAGCCTCCCATCAGGAAAGGTTCTGAGAACATCCCTCCTAAAAAGGAAGCTCTCCTCCCTCCCATTCTTCAATCTCACCCCAACCCATTCTACTCTGGACCCCTGGCTAAACCTAGGAATAGAAGAAAAGAGATGACAAGAGACAGGTATGGAACAGGGGCAAGACTTGATCAAGGACCTGAGTTCAAATTCTGATTCTGCCACTGTGTGACCTTGGGCAACCTCTCTGGGCCTCAATATGCTCAACTGTAAAATGGGAAGACAGCAATAAAACAGCCCCCCACCACATGAATGGGAGGAGAGATCACATGAGAGCATGGACCTAAAGCACTTTGTAAATGATAAATCTTCTGACAAATGAGATTACTTATACCATCATAGCAAGAGGTTGGAAGGTAACAATAGGTGAGGGGAAATACTGCCAAGAACCCCCAAACACAAATGTACACATACACTTCCTCGAAAGGACAAGAAACCCAACCAGACCAAGCCTGAAGAACAGATAAGCAGACCGACCAGAGGGAGCGGAGGTCTGGGAATTAACACCTCAAAGGAAAGAGAGTTACAATCACGAAGGAGTAACTGTGAGGGGCAAGGTGAACGGGGAGATGACCAGAAGGGTGCAAATCCTTCTGATTAGCTCAAGGACTGTAGGGCGTGACCCCAGGTGACATGACAGACCCCGTCATCTGAGGTCCTCCATCAACTAGATATAAGGAGGGGAAGAGGAAGGGGAAGAAGGTGGCAGCAGAAGGCAAGACTAGCCAGAGGCTGACCACTGGCTCAGCTGGCTTCCCCATCCTGAGCAGAGAGTCTATCCAGGCCCAGCTTTCCAGAAAGCAACCTTTCTTCTCAAGCTAGACACAGGGACCCGCGCCCCTGCACCCCGTGTCTCACCTGGTAGGGGTCACTGTGATGCCCCAGCGCTTCCGCTTCCTCCTGGGGTCCTCCAGCGGCTCTGCCAAGCAGGGAGAGGGGCAAGGAGACCTTTCCCCTCGCCACCTCTTCCTCGGCTTTCGCTCTTCCTGAGGGGCGGGCCCGGGAAGCCTCCCCTGGAGGGGAGGGGGTGACAACCTGGTCTGACCTCGCGGTCCAGTCCTCCTCCTCCTCGAGGGCGACAGTTGCTGAATCCCGGATTTCTGATTGTGGGGTCTGAACCCCAGATATGTGAACGGGGGGAGGCTGAATCTGATATTTGAATTCTTGGGGAATGAACCCCGGACACTGGTGTGCACGGGGTGCTGAACCCCAGATTTTTGAAATCCTATGAAACAGAGCCCCAGGTTTAGAGAGGTTGGGACCCGAGTCCCAGATATCTGGAATCTCAGGGGCTGATACCCGGATATCTGAGAAGCTTGGGGTCAAGCCCGGAAATTCGGGACCCGGGGACTGAGCCCCAGGTCTTCGGCCACCGACAGGGGGCCTACCCGAGGACGTCCGACCGCACGGCCCCTCTCACGCCGGGGTCCGAGGGTGACAGCCCCCACTCCCGCCCCAGCCCCCTCCCTTTCCCCTTCTCTCTCCCGAGGATAGCTGAAAGATTGTAGCGAAGGGCGGTCCCCGTGCCCTCTCTCCCTCTCTTCTTCTCAGTCTCAGCCTCTCTCCGCACCACAGCCCTGGTCTCGTCCCGGTCTCCCTCTCCCTCTTCCTCCCAATTCCAAGATGGAGACCGGGCGGGAGCGCGCAAGCGCGGTAAGGACGCCGGGCCAAGGGGGCGGGGCCCCAAAAGAAACAGCCCCGCCCCTCTCCCCTCACTGCTGCTGCCAGAGAGCTGGGCAGCAGCCCAGCCAGAGTGCGCGCGCGCCCCGCCACGCGGACCCTGGGTGGGAGGAGGCGGGGAGAAGGGTTAGTCTTAGAGGGAGGAGCCCAACGCGCTGTCCGACAACTGGTGGTGGAAAGGGATGCGGCGCATGCGTTCGCCCCGCCTTTGCGCGGAACCCGAGCTTGTTGCTAGGGGAAGCTTTGAGGGGGCACGGGTGGAAGGAAACGAGAAGCCGTGATCTGCGCCTGCGTGCAGGGTAGAGGTTGGGAGGGGTAAGGGAAGACTGCCGCTGGGCGCGGGAAAGGCGGGAAAACGGACTGTCCTGGTTAGTAACTATCCAGCCTGGGCGTGGGCTCCCAAGTTCGAGGAATCTTTGCTCGGAAAACTCAGTCTGTCAAATCCCATCAGAAGACTGAGGCCCTTCACAGCACCATGACCTGCAAAAGGTCACACTGCATTTATGTCAATCCATTTCCACGACCACACTCAAGAACTGCAGTCATCTATGCCTTAAACCTGTTCCCTAAAGAGTCAACAAGGAAAAATCCCCCAAACCTCCCTAGCTTTCTTACCCTAAAATTCCCACCTCAATCCAACCGCCAATCAACACCCCGGAAAACACTGAGCAAAAAAGCCTTTTATTTCCTCCCACATTCCAGCTCTCCACTTTTTGTAACATCTCTTCCAACTCAGAATCAAGGCCCAAGAAGTTGATCCACACCTGGAAAGAAAGAAAAAACACAGGGCAGGTCAGAGGGCCCTTGGAGGAAGCTCTGGGATGGTTGCAGAAATTGAGGAAGGAGCAGAGGAAGTGACAACTAGGGATAAGCACAGGCACTTATTCCAAGTGAGATGGCCTCAGGACCCCAGAACCTGCCAGGAGCCAGAAAGCCTTCCTTTTCCAGTCTTCTCAGATCTAAGAAAGGCTGAGAGGGTTTCACGTTTTCCCAACCCAAGTAGGTGGTTGCAGTAGTCAGGCCTAGCCCTAAGCAAGATAAGCAAAGTTGATCGTAAAGGTCCAGATCCTCTGGTTAGTGCTCTTCCCTGGGCCTAGGCTGTTTCCTCTTCTCCCATGGGGACTTCCTAGGGCACAGCAGCCAGCCAAAGCTGAAAATAGTTTAAGAGCTGAGTACACAATAAAATGACTCTCAAATTATATACAAGACTCACCTGAAAAGATGAGTTTTTACAGAATTTTTTACCTTAATGAGCGAGCACACTAACTAGCCAGCTAATATGTCCCACCCTCACTTTGGAAGCTGCGTCCCTCCAAAGATCCTGTTAGCAGAACTTTTTCTAAATGCAATGATGGCTAATGTAAAAGAGAAGGTGCATGTGAGGAACGCCAGCACACAGTATGTGTCTAGTAAATGGGCATCATCAATCCTTTTGAGCAGCTCAAGATGAATTTCACAAAATTTACATCATAAAACGGGCATCAGAATTTCACAAAAAAAAGCAAGACAAATAGGATTTATATCCAGGGCATATCATCAAATTTCAACCCTCTTAATTCACCACTGTTGCCAAAAAGCTTGGACATGAACTACAGCTATGAATCGTAAAGTCAGAGTATTAACTGAAAGAAGTCAGTCACCGAAGGACGTGCATCATTCCATCTGTATAGAGTACAGAAATAAGTAAAACCAAACCGTATTGTTTAGGAATGGCTCTGTCTCAGAACTGCCACCCCCACCTCATCCCCTATTCCTACAGGACTAAGTCAAAGAACCTTACCTGAGAACAAGACGGGAACTAGGCCAGGGCCCTCAGAGCCGGGTTCTAGACCAGTGGGACTCCCGGCGCGGATGGAAGCACGCAGCAGTGAGACAGCAGAGGCCACAGAAGAGAATCAGGAAGAAGCCCAAAACCAGCAGCCGAGAGCCACACAGAGTCAGCTCCTCCTAGGGGTGGGGACGGGGAGGGGAGGAGGAATGATGGAGAGGGTCTGTGGAGGATCTTCCCTAGGGAAGAAGACATCTTAGACACCCCCAGCCCAAGGGCTACAGAGAGAGCCTTCATGGGGGAAAAGGCTTTCCATATCCAGGGAACAACTAAAGGGAAAATGTTATTTTTATTTATTTTTGGCTGTGGTAGGTCTTTGTGACTGCATGGGCTTTTCTCTAGTTGCATAGAGTGGGGGCTACTCTAGTTGCAGTGTGAGGGCTTTTCATTGAGGTGGCTTCTCCTACTGTAGAGCATGGGCTCTTGGGCTTGAGGGCTTCAACAGTTGCAGCACGTGGGCTCAGTAGTTGTGGCACAGGCAGTGAGCTGCTCCATGGCATGTGCAGTCCTCCCGGACCAGGGATCAAACCCGTGTCTCCTGCATTGGCAGGTGGATTCTTCACCAATGAGCCACCAGGAAAGCCCTCTATTTTTATACAATTTAACACTTGTCTACTTTCTTGCTCAAACGTTAAATTGAATACTGTAATGATGCCAAGAGACAGGGAAGTTCACTACTGTCTATGTTTTGAAATGTGCAAGCAGGGCCAGGTCTGGAAACCACCATCTCTGGATTCCAAGCTCCCAGGTTATGTTCCTCACCAGGGTCTTTACAAATCTGAGGGAAGTGTATGCAGCAGCCTCCTAACTGTCTCTCTCCTCCACTTAGCCAGTCTTGTCCACCCAGCACCAAGGAACCCTGTAACCTGCAGTTATCAAATCACAGCATCTTAGCCAGGCATCACGGTGCGTCATGACCTGGCCCCTCCATCTCTTTGCCTCTTCCCCTAAGTCATTCCTAAGCCCTCATCATGGAGTGCCCCCGAACACTGAACACCTTTCAATCCCTAGGCCTCTGCTCATGCTAATCCCTTTGCCTGGAATGTGTCTCCCCTCTCCCAAGCCCCCTCTATGGCATTCCTGGCCCAAGTCTTCCTCATTCTCCAAGGATCACACTGATAGGGCAGAAGACTTGGAAGTCAGACACTGCAGGTTGCAATCCTGGCTCTGCCAACTTAACCAGTTGTATGGCCTGGGGCAATTCACTCCCTCTCTGTTTCCTCATCTGTAAAATGGGATAATAACAGCTACCTCAAAAAGCTATTTTAAGATCAAATAAGATAATGAACCTGAAAACACTCTGTACATTATAAACTACTGTAAACAATCCCCTTTTTTAAATGCCAGCTTCTTGGTGAAGCACTCCCCATAAATGTGCAAGTTGAGAGTTAATTGGTCCTCATCCTGTTTGAATAACACTTTGCTCACATCTCTCCCATAGCAGTTAGTCCATTCTGCCTTTTATTATAGCTTCTGAACTCCTTTGAGGTGAAGATCATGTTTTATTGTATCTAAAGACAATTGTTAATAGTAATAGCTAACATTTATCCAATCTATTATGTACCAGGCATTGTACTAGGCACTTTACATTCATTCTCATTTATCCTTATTTGTTAGTACTAGGAGATAGTATCATGTTTTCTATTTTATAGATGAGGAAGCTGAGGTTCTCAAAGGTCCACATGCTTGTTCAAGGTCACACAGCCTCTGTGGCAAGATTATAAAGCCTGTGCTTTTCCTCCTTGGTAAAGCTACCTCCAGGGGCCTTCACGACACAGCAGTCAGCATGACAGTTTATGAAAGCCCAACAAAGTTTACTGAGGCTCTTACCGAGGTGAGTAACTTGGTGAGCACAAGACCTTCGTGGCTCCAGACACTGACACACTCCTCAGCCATTCTAGGGCTCAGGGTGGCATTTCCTGCTCCCTCCTCTGAGCAGGGTATCGGTGGCTGGCTGGAGGGCAGGATTTCTGGAGTAGCACTAAAATACAGGCAGGTTCCTGGGGTCCTTTCTGTGGTCACCCTGGCCGTTATGAGGACCAGCTCTCCTGCAGAAGATCCTATGAGAGGTACAGGGGAGGAGATGTTAAGAAAATTCTGGGAGGTATCCATCTTTAGACATCTATTCATTTCTGTAGGCTTCCTACAGTACCAGGTATTTTGGTATTGATTGTATTCAAGTAAGTCCTTTAATACCATCATTTATATCACTGAAAAATGAAAATAACTGCATACCAATATAAACAAAATTTAAGTTAGCTCACAATCAATAAAACGGTCATACCAGTTCTCAGAAGGCTGCAGTAAAACTGAGATAGATACACACTGCTGCTATCAATGTGTCTAAACTAGTCCATTTTTCTGAAGAAAACTGTCTTCTACTAGGTACTCAAATCCATTAAAAAGTTCACATCTCATTTCAAATTAGTGGAAAAAGAATGGCCTACTCAGTCAATGGCCCTGGGACAATTTCCATTTGGAAAAAAAGTTAGACTGTTACCTGACACTATAAAATCCAGATGTATTAAAGAGCTTTTGTAAATAAAACAAAAACCTAAGTATTAAAAGAAAACAGAAAAGAACATTTTCTCATTTTAAAGTGGGAAACAAAGGCAGTCCAAAAAAAGACACAAAACTTAAAAGCCTGAGGACAAGAGCAATAAATTTCATAAGAATTAAAGGTTTCCGTACAATGAAAGGTAAGTTTTAGAAAAAGAAGTAACAGAATGACTGAAAATACCTACGGCATATTTAATTGGCAAAGTGTTTACTATCCAGAATGTACAAAGAACTTAAAAAAATCATAAGATAAATATCTTGAAAGAAAAATAACTAAAGGATATGAATAGGAAATTCAGAGAATACATGAAAATGGCCAATAAACCTGTACGAAAATTGCTCAACTTCACTAGCAGTCAGGAGAAAGCATATTAAAACAATGAGGTAATTCCAGGAACTTCCCTTCTGGTTCAGTGGTTAAGAACCTGCCTTTCCAATGCAAGGGATGTGGGTTCAGTCCCCAGTCAGGGAATTAAGAGCCCACATGCTGCAGAGCAACTAAGTCCTCACACCACTATTAGAGTCCTCATGCTGAAACCAAGACTGGAGGTGGCCAAAGAAATTAACTTTTAAAAAATCAGGTAGGCGTGGGAGGGAGCTTCAAAAGGGAGGGGATTTATGTATACCTATGGCTGATTCATGTTGAGGTTTGACAGAAAACAGCAAAATTCTGTGAGCAATTTCAGTTCAGTTCAGTTCAGTCGCTCAGTTGTGTCCGACCCTTTGTGACCCCACGAATCGCAGCACACTAGGCCTCCCTGTCCATCACTAACTCCCGGAGTTCACTCAAACTCATGTCCATTGGCCATCCAGCCATCTCATCCTCTGTCGTCCCCTTTTCCTCCTGCCCCTAATCCCTCCCAGCATCAGGATCTTTCTCAACGAGTCAGCTCTTCGCATCAGGTGGCCAAAGTACTGAAGTTTCAGCTTTAGCATCAGTCCTTCCAATGAACACCCAGAACTGATCTCCTTTAAAATCTTCTCCAACACCACAGTTCAAAAGCATCAATTCTTCGGTGCTCAGCTTTCTTCACAGTCCAACTCTCACATCCATATATGACCACTGGAAAAACCATAGCCTTGACTAGATGGACCTTTGTTGGCAAAGTAATGTCTCTGCTTTTGAATATGATATCTAGGTTGGTCATAACTTTCCTTCCAAGGAGTAAGCCTCTTTTAATTTCATGGCTGCAGTCACCATCTGCAGTGATTTTGGAGCCCCCAAAAATAAAGTCTGACACTGTTACAACTGTTTCCCCATCTATTTCCCATGAAGTGATGGGACCAGATGCTATGATCTTAGTTTTCTGAATGTTGAGCTTTAAGCCAACTTTTTCACTCTCCTCTTTCACTTTCATCAAGAGGCTTTTTAGTTCCTCTTCACTTTCTGCCATAAGGGTGGTGTCATCTGCATATCTGAGGTGATTGATATTTCTCCCAGCAATCTTGATTCCAGCTTGTGCTTCTTCCAGCCCAGTGTTTCTCATGATTTACTCCACATAGAAGTAAAGTAAGCAGGGTGACAATATACAGCCTTGACGCACTCCTTTTCCTATTTGGAACCAGTCTGTTCCATGTCCAGTTCTAACTGTTGCTTCCTGACCTGCATATAGGTTTCTCAAGAGGCAGGTCAGGTGGTCTGGTATTCCCATCTCTCTCAGAATCTTCCACAGTTTACTGTGTTCCACACAGTCAAAGGCTTTGGCATAGTCAATAAAGCAGAAATAGATGCTTTTCTGGAACTCTCTTGCTTTTTCCATGATCCAGTGGATGTTGGCAATTTGATTTCTGGTTCCTCTGCCTTTTCTAAAACCAGCTTGAACATCTGGAAGTTCATAGTTCACGTATTGCTGAAGCCTGGCTTGGAGAATTTTGAGCATTACTTTACTAGCGTGGGAGATGAGTGCAATTGTGCAGTAGTTTGAGCATCCTTTGGCATTGAATTCTTTGGGGCTGGAAAGAAAACTGACCTTGTCCAGTCCTGTGGCCACTGCTGAGTTTTCCAAATTTGCTGGCATATTGAGTGCAGCACTTTCACAGCATCATCTTACAGGATTTGAAACAGCTCAACTGGAATGCCATCACCTCCACTAGCTTTGTTCATAGTGATGCTTTCTAAGGCCCACTTGACTTCGCATTCCAGGATGTCTGGCTCTAGGCGAGTGATCATACCATCGTGATTATCTTGCTCATGAAGATCTTTTTTGTACAGTTCTGTATATTCTTGCCACCTCTTCTTAACATCTTCTGCTTCTGTTAGGTCCATACCATTTCTGTCGTTTATCGAGCCCATCTTTGCATGTAATGTTCCCTTGGTATCTCTAATTTTCTTGAAGAGATCTCTAGTCTTTCCCATTCTGTTGTTTTCCTCTATTTCTTTGCACTGATCACTAAGGAAGGCTTTCTTACCTCTCCTTGCTCTTCTTTGCCTCTGCATTCAGACGCTTGTATCTTTCCTCTTCTCCTTTGCTTTTCGCTTCTCTTCTTTTCACAGGTATTTGTAAGGCCTCCTCAGACAGCCATTTTGCTTTTTTCTATTTCTTTTCCATGGGGATGGTCTTGATCCCTGTCTCCTGTACAATATCACGAACCTCCATCCATAGTTCATCAGGCACTCTCTCTATCAGATCTAGTCCCTTAAATCTATTTCTCACTTCCACTGTATAATCATAAGGGATTTGACTTGGGTCCTACCTGAATGGTCTAGTGGTTTTCCCTACTTTCTTCAATTTCAGTCTGAATTTGGCAATAAGGAGTTCATGATCTGAGCCACAGTCAGCTCCCAGTCTTGTTTTTGCTGACTGTATAGAGCTTCTCCATCTTTGGCTGCAAAGAATATAATCAATCTGATTTTGGTGTTGACCATCTGGTGATGTCCATGTGTAGAGTCCTCTCTTGTGTTGTTGGAAGAGGGTGTTTGCTGTAACTAGTGTGTTCTCTTGGCAAAACTCTATTAGCCTTTGCCATGCTTCATTCCGTACTCCAAGGCCAAATTTGCCTGTTACTCCAGGTGTTTCTTGACTTCTACTTTTGCATTCTAGTCCCCTATAATGAAAAGGACATCTTTTTTGGGTGTTAGTTCTAAAAGGTCTTGTAGGTCTTCATAGAACCATTCAGCTTCAGCTTCTTCAGAGTTACTGGTTGGGGCATAGGCTTGGATTACTGTGATACTGAATGGTTTGCCTTGGAAACGAACATAGACCATTCTGTCGATTTTGAGACTGCATCCAAGTACTACATTTCAGACTCTTTTGTTGACCATGATGGCTACTCCATTTCTTCTAAGGGATTCCTGCCCACAATAGTAGATATAATGGGTCATCTGAGTTAAGTTCACCCATTCCAGTCCATTTTAGTTCGCTGATTCCTAGAATGCTGACATTCACTCTTGCCATCTCCTGTTTGACCACTTCCAATTTGCCTTGATTCATGCACCTGACATTCCAGGTTCCTGTGCAATATTGCTCTTTACAGCATCGGACCTTGCTTCTATCACCAGTCACACCCACAACTGGGTATTGTTTTTGCTTTGGCTCCATCCCTTCATTCTTTCTGGAGTTATTTCTCCATTGATCTCCAGTAGCATATTGGGCACCTACCAACCCTGGGGAGTTCCTCTTTCAGTATCCTATCAGTGTAAGCAATTATCCTTCAATAAAAAATTAATTAATTAATTTAAAAAATCATGTCAAAGGAAATGGCAACCCACTTCAGTATTCTTGCCTGGAAAATTCCACGGAGAGAGGAGCCTAGTGGGCTACAGTCCATGGGGGTCACAAAAACAAAAGAGTCACTAACACAACTTAGTGACTAAACAACAACAAAAGTCAAAGTTAAGCTCTTTCCTCTGTCTGCTACTGAGTCCAGCCAGCGAGTTTCTAATTTTGGTTGTTGTGATTTTCAATTCTAAAATTTGCATTTACATCTTTATGTTCCCTCTTTACAGACTATTTTTAGCATTTAAGAGTGTTCTTGATTGAGCATTTTTATAATGGCTGACTTAAAACCTCTGTCGAATAATTCTGTCATGTGCATTCTATTTTGACATCTATTGATCATTCTTTCCTGTGCAAGCTGAAATTTTGTGTTCCTTATATGCTGAATAATTTTGGTTGTATCATGACATTTTAAGGATTATTTTACAAGATTCTGAACATAAATTCTATGGAGAATGTTGCTATTTTTGTTTTAGCAGGCAATGGGACTGTTGGGGTTCAGAGTAAAAAAATTTCAACCTTGGGCTCTGTTTTCAATGTCAGATTGAGGCAGGCGATAGATGTGCCCATCCCCACTGGGTGAACAATTGGGAGTTCATTCCCTGTGGTCAGAAACTCCAAAATATTAATAGTAGGACAATCAAGAGAGGCTAGGCCCTACCCAGATAAGAGACCACATATTCCTCATTCTCTAAGTCAAGGAGACCCTCCTGTCTAGAAAACTCCTTGGAGGTCAAGAAGGGAGTGATGCTAAACTACCCACAGGCATTTTCACTGGAATCCACCTTGGCTTACAGATGCGTGAGCATACATGGGAGGATCCTGTGATATACCAAATACAGACTCAGGCAAATCAAAATGACTGGCCAGTTGCTAGCCCAGGTCGCCAGGGGCCGAGGGCTCCAGCCAGCACGCGGGAATGAGCATGTCCCTGGGCCAGCGGCAGCAGCTCTGCTCCACTGTGGGCATGGTGCAGGCAGCGGCCTGCGGATCCTGGGCGTGCGGGGCAGAATGCTTGGGCAGCAACGGCTCTTGGGAACACCTGGACGCATTGGTGAAGAAGGACAAGGTGGTGCCCTTCCTCAAGAGGATGCTGGAGCAGCCCGGTGCGGCTTCAGCCACGTCGTGGTGCAGTTTCTGTAGCTCCACGGTGTCCATGACTACCTGGCCTACAACATGCTAGACGACCACCAGCTCCGGCAAGGCATTAAAGACTCCTCCACTATCCCGCAAGGGCACCTCAACGGCGAGCCCGTGGCAGGCTGTGACAATGCAGGGACCTGATAGAACTGAGAAGCTGGGGATCTGCTCCGCCCTCTTAGACGAAACAAAACACCAGGACTCAAGTGAGGGAGGGCAGCCCGGGTGAGGAGCCGCTGGTGTCAAGAGTCTCACCACCAGAGAAGCCTTGCCCATTTGGGCTCCCACTCTTCAGATGACTGCTTGCACTGCCTCTTCCTGTCACTCTGCAAAGATAATATAACCCCCCTCCCCGGTTTTTTGTAACTTGTTCTGCTAAGAAAAATGATGGACAAGGAAGAAAATAAGACAACTGGGTTTTTAGTTTTTTAAAAAATAAACTGCTAACCCAGGAAACAAAAGACTGGCCAGAGGAAACCCAAAAGAAATGCCCCACACAAGTGATTTAAACTACCGCAAGGGTATGACTCTCTCTCTGAGTTTGCCCATGTGCCTATCCACACATACTGTACTCTTTTTTCCTAATAAACACTTTACTTGTTTCACTAAAAAAATAAAATAAAAATCAGGTAGTTCCTTGGACCATTAAATTGGTAAAAATTAAAAGGAGTGATAATAACAAGAGTTGTTGAAATGTGGAGAAATGGGCACTCTTCACTGGTGACACTTTTAGAGGACAATTTGGATGTTTCTGTTGCAATTTTAAATGGAGACAGAGAAGGACTGAGAGGATGCCCAGCAAACTGTGGACTCTGCAGGGGAGGTAAGGAAGAGTTTTACATTTGCTCTGTACCTTTCTATGTAATCTGATTCCACAACAAAATGAATTTGTGTATTTAAAAAAATGTCCATACTTTGACTCAGTAATACCACTTGTATAAACTAATCCTACGAAAAGGATTCAAAGAAAAATGCAAAGTATACGAAGCGTTTATTGTAATTTCATGAAAAATATAAAAAATAGAAAACAAAAATGTTTATCAATAAAGAAAGCATTAATAAAGGTTGGTCTAACCAATTAACAGATCACTTTATATCCATTAAAATAATAGTGTTCTGGCCATTCAGTAATATAGAAAACATGATGTCATAAAGTGAAAAAAAAATACAAACCAGTATATACATCATAATTGCAACTGAGAAACATATTTGTGAAATTTATAAGAAAATTCCCCTTTCTTCTACATTCCCCAAATCAAATCTCTCACCAAATCCTATCCATCCGACACTTCTATCAACTCTCTCAAATCAGTCCCCCTCTTTCACACCACCATCTTAGCTCAATTTTTCTTATCATCTTTTTTTGGGGGGCTGCGCTACGCTGCAAATGGGATCTCAATTTCCTGACCAGGGAAGGAATCCATGCCCCTGCATTAGAAGAGCACAGTCTTAACCACTGGTTTACCAGGGAAGTCCTTATCATCTTTTTATCACAATCACTTTCTAACTGGTCTTCATGCACTTTGACCCATTCCTTCCAGGCAGTCAGCCAACAGAGTGTGATCTTTTAAAAAGAACAGAAGAACAAAATTATACTATCTTTCTGATTAAACTCATTGAGTAAGCCAAATATACTAGTTAAAAGTCCAACTACCTTGGCTTGGCACAAGGGACTCTTCATGGAATTCTGCCTGCTGCTTCAGATCCATTTCCTGCCACTCATCAATACTCCTTTCCCTGCAACAAACGGAACCCCTGGAAGTTCCTAAATGTGCCATCGTAATCCCGTCTGCTTGCTTTTGCATATGCTCTTCCCTCTGGCTGGAATGGGGCTTCCCAGGTGGCTCAGCAGTAAAGAATCTGCCTGCCAATGCAGGAGATGCAAGAGACACGGTTCGATCCCTAAAGTTGAGAAGATCCCCTGGAGGAGGAAATGGCAAGCCACTTCAATATTCTTGCCTGGAGAATCCCATGGACAGAGGAGCCTGGTGGACTACAGTCTACAGTGTCACAAAGAACTGGACACAACAGCAACCGTGCCCAGGTGCACGCACTGGCCAAAAGGGCACATTCTGAAGCCTCCCTCGAGCCTCAGTTCAGTCCCTGCCTATATCCTTGGAAAGGCCTGTCTTCACCATCCCTGCTTGACAGACTTATGATACTCTCGCTGTACCCTGTGTTCCACTGCACATGCTGAAAGGTATTTACTTCTGTTCACATCTGTATCCTTGCTAGATTGTGAGTGATTTGAGGTGAGGATCCATATCTCACAGACAGTGCTCTATTCCCCATGCTTGGTACATAGTAGGTGTTCCACAGTTACTGCTTAGATGATACAATCATATGTGATTACTTTTTACTTGGTCCAAAACAATCTTGAATGTTACAACTTTGTTTCTAACCATGCAGAAGCAGAAACTGACAAGCTGATCCTAAAAATAATATGAAAATCCAAGGGATCTGCAACAGCCAAAACAATCTTTTAAAAAAAAAAAAAAAAAGAACAAAGCTGGAGAGTTCGCATTTTCTCCCATCCAAGTATTAACCAGGCTCGACCCTGCTTAGCTTCTGAGTTAGGGTGGTACAGCCGTAGATGAGAATTCACATTTTCTGATTTCAAAACTTACTACAAAGCTACAGTGATCAAAACAGTGTGGTACTAGCACAAGTAGAGACATAGATCAATGGAACAGAACTGAGAATCCAGAAATAAACCCATATGTCTGTGGTCAATTGCTTTCAGTAAGAGTGCCAAGGTTATTCAATGAGGAAAGAATAGCCTTCTCAACAAAATATGCCACGTCAACTGAATAGTACCTGCAAATGAATAAAGTTGGACCCTATCCTCACACCATACACAAAAAAATTAACTCAACATTGATCACAGATCTAAATGTAAGAGCTAAAAATACAAAATTCTTACAAGAAAACAATAGTAGTAACCAGCCATGAAATTAAAAGACGCTTACTCCTTGGAAGAAAAGTTATGACCAACCTAGATAGCATATTCAAAAGCAGAGACACTACTTTGCCAACAAAGGTCCATCTAGTCAAGGCTATGGTTTTTCCAGTAGTCATGTATAGATGTGAGAGTTGGACTGTGAAGAAAGCTGAGCACCGAAGAATTGATGCTTTTGAACTGTGGTGTTGGAGAAGACTCTTAAAAGTCCCTTTGACTGCAAGGAGATCCAACCAGTCCATTCTGAAGGAGATCAGCCCTGGGATTTCTTTGGAAGGAATGATGCTAAAGCTGAAACTCCAATACTTTGGCCACCTCATGCCAAGAGTTGACTCATTGGAAAAGACTCTGATGCTGGGAGGGATTGGGGGTAGCAGGAGAAGGGGACGACAGAGGATGAGATGGCTGGATGGCATCACCGACTTGATGGATTTAAGTTTGAGCGAACTCTGGGAGTTGGTGATGGACAGGGAGGCCTGGTGTGCTGTGATTCATGGGGTTGCAAGGAGTCAGACACGACTGAGCGACTGAACTGAACCGAACCGAACCTATATTTAGTGACCACGGGTTAGGCAAAGTCTTGTTAGATATAATGCTAAAATCACAAGCAATAACAACAACAAAAATAGAAAATGGACCTCATCTAAATGAAAACTTTCATGCTTCCAAGCATACCGTTAACAAGGTGAAAGACAACCCAGATGGGAGAGAAAATTTGCAAATCATACATCAGATAAGAATCCTGCATTTAGAAAACAAAAGAGACTCCTACAACTCAATAATTAAAAGAAAAGTTATCCAATTTTTAAAATGAACAAAGACTCTGAATATACATTTCTCTGAAGAAGATACGCAAATGGCCAATAAGCATATGAAAAAAATATTCAATATCATCAGTCATCAAGAAAATGCAAATCAAATGATGCAACTGATAAGGGCTTAATTTCCAAAACATACAAACAGCTCATACAACTCAAACAAACAAAAAAACCCAACACAATCAAAAAATGGGCAGAAGAACTAAACAGCCGTTTCTTCAATGAAGACATAGATATGGCCAATAGGCACACGAAAAGATGTTCACCATTGCTAATTATTAGAAAAATGCAAATCAAAACTACGACAAGGTACTTCACACTGGTCAGAATGACCATCATCAAAAAGTCTAAAAATAACAAATCCTGGCAGAGGCGTGGAGAAAAGGGAACCCTCTTATGCTGCTGGTAGGAATGTAAACTAGTGCAGTCTCTACAGAAAACAGTATGAAAAATTAAAAATAGAGTTGCCATATGATCCAGCAGTCCCACTCCTGGGCATATATCCAGACAAAACTACAATTCAAGAAGACACATGCACCCCACAACAGCCAAGACCTGGAAACAACCTAAATACTTACTACTCAGCCATAAAAAGAATGAAATAATGCCATTTGCAGCAACATGGATGGACCTAGAGATGATCACACCAAGTGAAGTCAAGTCAGAGAGAGAAAGACAAATGCCATACGATATCATTTAGATGCAGAATCTAAAATACAACACAAATGAACATATCTACGAAACAGACTCACAAACATAGAGAACAGACTTGTGTTTCCCAAGGGAAAGTCGGGGCAGGGGTGGGTTGAGAGTCTGGGGTTGGCCAATGCAAACTGTTATATATGGGATGTATAAACAACAAGGTCCTACTGTATAGCACAGGACACTATACTCAATATTCTGTGATACACCATAATGGAAAAGAATATGAAAAAGAATATATATATGTATAACTGAATCACTTTGATGTACAGCATACATTAACACAACACTGTAAATCAACTGTACCTCAATAAAAAAAGAAAATGCAAAACAGAAACGTAATTAGATATCACTTCACACTGACTAGGATGGATATAGTCAAAAAACAGGCAATAACCAGTGTTGATGAGAATGTGAAGAAATTAGAACTCTTATACACTGCTGGAAGGAATATAAAATGGTAGTCATTTCGGAAAACAGTCTAGCAGTTCCTTAAACATAGAGTTACTATATGACCCAGAAACTCCATTTATAGGTATATACTCAAAAGAAATGAAAACACAGAATAATGCAATAACTTGTACATTAGTGTTTACAGCAGCATCATTCATAATAGGTAAGAAATGGAAACAATTCAAATGTCAATCAACTGATGAATGGATAAATAAAACGTGGAATATGCATATACTGAATGCCTTTCAGCAGTAAAAAGAAATGAAGTACTAACGTATCATACAGTATGGATGAACCTTGAAAACATTATGCTAAGTAAAAGAAGCCAATCACAAAAGGCAACATATTATATGAAATGTCCAGAAAAGGTATATCTTCAGAGATAAAAAGTATTACTGGTTGCCTAGGGCTGGAAGGTTACGAGAAAAAGGGAAGTAGATGCTAATGGGGACAGGATTTCTTCATCAGGCAATGAAAATGTTCTAGAATGGACAGTGGTAACAGTTGCACATTTTTTTTAATATAAAAAAAGCCATTTACTTGTACATTTTAAATAGGTGTACTTTATGGTTATATGAATCTTTTATATTTATATATATATATATATTTTACACAAAAAGAACAGGAAAAAATGTTCCAAGTCTGTATATATCATATACATTCCTTTACTCTTGCTCTCTGATCACACACACGTACACCTGACAATATAAAGACCTACTCTCACCTGGCAATATATGTATATGTGTGCCTCCCTACACATATACATATTGACTCCATGCAGAATCTTAGAACGATAGTGTTGGAAAGGACCACAGAAGTCTAAGAATTCCACTTTTCTCTCCTCCTCCTTCATTTCCACAGTCTTTAGATAAGGAACTTGAGGCCAAATCTCCCCCAGGAATTAATGGCACCCCCAACTCACTCTCACTCATCATTTTCCCAGAAGACTTATGCAATTTGGGAATGGAAGATGTCTAATTTTTCTGTATACTTCATAGCACACAGAGCTGTATCCGGCACTAAAGACACTAGGTTAAATAAATAAAACATGCTTCTCTGATATCCCCGAGGAAAAAAGAAGGTGCCTCTAACAGAAGCCCCAAGGGGTGAAGAGGATTGAGAAAGAACTTTAGGTCAAATCTTGCCAATTTCACCACACCTCCAAGGATAGAATCAAAGAACCCTCAAAGCTGGAAGGGGACAGAGAAAACATTTATCGAGAATCTACACAGTGGGCATTGTGTTCACTGAAAATATCTAGTCCTATTATAGCAGAAGTGATTAAGGCCCAGAGATGTGGCCAAGGTCACCAGGATGGTGAGGTCAGAGGCAGGGCCCCACCCCTGAGTGTTCTGATATCCAACCCCACAATTCCTCCTTGGTCTCACCTTTCAATCCCATCCGACTACCCTGGACCTGGGCTTGGAATGTCTGGGTCTTGTTCCTGTCTGAACCATCTCCGAAGTTCAAGGTGGTCAGTAAGCCCACGATATGAGACCCACGCCCCTTCCCTGTGACTGTCCCATTCACGGGGCACAGGGTCAGCTGGCCAAAAGATCTCAAGAAGGAGACCCAGTCCTGAGGGCAAAAAGAAGGTGAGGAGAAGTGAGAGGAGATTAGCAGCAAGAAGTGGCCTGCAGGGGATGGATGAGCAGGAGAGTGAGTACTCACCTGGGGGATGTCAGGGCTGCGCAGGTCAGTTCTGTGGGTGAGGAGGAAGCCACCAAGACCCAGGCCAGAAAGGCCAAGAAGCAGCAGGATCAAAGTGGCACAGACCAGAGGTGGGTGGTGGGCCAGGCAGAAATGCAGGTAGTGCCCTGCCTGGCAGCTGCCCATGGGGAGCAGAGGGGTCTGAGCCTCCGGGAAGAGCCTGCTGGAGGAGAGGAAGGGAGAACTGCACAACAGCTTGCCAGTAAGAAGGCACTTACCCATTTCATTCAAAGGGAAGTTAAAGCATCAGGAAGACAAAGGACTTGTCCAAGGCCACACACCCAGTCAGTGTGGCAGAGCCAGGACAGGAATCCGAGGCTCTTAACTCTGAGTGTTTATCTCCATGCACCAATCAATAAATGTTTGCTGCGTTCCGTTTCTGAAGTAATCAAGGCGGAAGCACAGCAGAGTACGCTGTGCTGGAAAAAGGAACTCAAAAAGGAGAATTCTCCAGGGGAGAAATTCAGGAAGCAGCTGTTCTGGGGCTACCGTTTGGCCAGGGTTCCAGCTGAGAGTCCAGACAAGTAAGTGCTGGACGAAAAAAACTCCACTTTGGAGCTAAACTCAACTGAAATCCTCCTCTGCCACTCACTGGCTCAAGGAGACAAATCAGCGAACCTGTATGAGTTTAAGAAATCTGTGAAATGGGAGTTCTAGGAACATCAAATAGTGAGGACTAAACGGGGCAGATAAAAGTTGCCCTAGTACCTGGCCTTGCAAGAATTGAACCAATGTTCACTTCCTTTCTGTTTCTCTGGGTCATATGGATCTTCAAAACCAGGTGGGACAAGGCAAAAATAACTACGGGGAAAATTGAGGTTCGGGCACTTTAACAAAGGAGTGGAAGGGCCAAAGTCTGAAACCCGGCTCCCCTCCCAAGTGGAGTGCTCTTTCCCTGGCGAGAAGCGACAGCCTGATGAAAAGGAACATCGGGAAGGTGAGATAAACAGATGGGCTGGGGGAGAAGGAGGGCTCCAGGGAAATGCAGGTGTCACCAAGGCTCAGCCCCGGCCCTGTTTCCCGTCCTGGCACATCTGGAAGGACGGAAAAGGCAGAAAGGGGGAGGGCAGAGCCAGAGGTCGGCGGCTGGTGGCGCCCCTAGGCCTCCCCTCCCCCGCCAAGCCCCTTCTGCAGAAACTCAACACCCGCATCCCTTCCCGCTCTAGCAGCGTCAGATCTGCCCGCCGCTCGCTCTCACCGCTCGCAGCCGGGCGGAGGCCGGCGCCCCCCGCGACGTCACGAGTGGAGTCGCGAAGGGGCGGGGTCCGTGCTCCCACCCAGCCGCCCCACCCGGCCTCGGCGGGATGCGCATGCGCAGTGCTCCTGCGAGCGCGCCTCGCCCCTCCCGGTCGGGGTGGGGGCGTACCAAGAGAACATCCACTGCAGGGGCAAAGGGAAAGAAAGAACGCCACGTGAGGTGAGTAAAAGGGAGAGAGGCATCGGAGGTAATCCTAGAGGCATTCTTAAATAGTAATCTCTCCATCCGGGTGGATCATGGGGGTATTTCAAAGAGAATCTCGTCGCAGGCAATTTTCTTTTGCTCGTCTCCCACCCTTGCCAATAGCACAGCCCAGCCGCGCCCTAGTTCCGGGTAAAGACTTGGGGTCCACCCGGGGGCGGGGCTCCGGTCCCGGGACTCTGGTCTTCCGGGCCGGCGTTGGAGCATACTTTTTTATGCAATTTAGTAGTGTCTAGTGGCACCCCACTCCAGTACTCTTGCCTGGAGAATCCCATGGACGGAGGAGCCTGGTGGGTTGCAGTCCATGGGGTCGCGAAGAGTCGGACGCAACTGAGCGACTTCACTTTCACTTTCATGCATTGGAGAAGGAAATGGCAAACCACTCCAGTGTTCTTGCCTGGAGAATCCCAGGGACGGGGGAGCCTGGTGGGCTGCCGTCTATGGGGTCGCACAGAGTCGGACACGACTGAAGCGACTTAGCAGCAGCAGTGTCTACACCTCAGGCTTGGTCCATGGCTTTTAGTGACCCCTTGATGCATTGGATCCTACAGCTGCAAGGCTGCTCAATACAGACCATCTGCTTTCACTTCTGCTCGCATTTTAGAGATGAGAACAGGAGGTCCATCTTAACCCTACAGGACACATGGAACCAATAACTTTGGGTTCAAATCTTGACTCTGTCCCTGCCCCTACATAAAAACATAACCGTGCTCTTCTGAGGACTGAGTTTACTTCTCTGTTAAAGGGGATCATCTTATCTGTCTCACCGTTTAAATGGGAAGATTAAGAGAGAAAGTGTGGGAAAACGTGCGCCCACTGAGCACTCAACAAGCACTGGACAAATACTGTATGAAACAGAATCTGACTATTCAACTCTGCTGAAGTGAAGTGCAGTCGCTCAGTCGTGTCCGACTCTTTGCGACCCCATTGACTGTAGCCCACCAGGCTCCTCCGTCCATGGGATTCTCCAGGCAAGAATACTGGAGTGGGTTGCCATTTCCTTCTCCAGGGGATCTTCCCGACTCAGGGATCGAACCCAGGTCTCCCACATTGCAGGCAGACGCTTTAACCTCTGAGCCACCAGCGAAGCCTCTTCCTTAAAGTAGAGACTATGTCCTTTCTGTACCACCACCCCCAAAAGTTTATAGCTCAAAATCCTCTCGTATATGTTGTTTAGTCCTTAAGCCATGTCCAACTCTTTTGCAACCCCATGGACTGTAGCCTGCTAGGTTCTTTTTGTCCATGGGATTTCCTAGGCAACCAGTACTGGGGTGGGTTGCCATTTCCTTCGCCACAGGATCCCCCTCCCCCTACTCGGATCCAACCCTCATCTCCTGCATTGGCAGGTGGATTCTTTACAATGAGCCACCAGGGAAGCCCCTCATATATATAGTCAAGTGATGTTCAACAAGGTGCCAAGACCATTCAGTGGAGAAAAGCCTGTCTTTCCAACAAATGGTTTTAGGAAAACTGGATATCCACATGCAAAAGAAGGAAATTAAACTCATACTTCATACCCTATGCAAAAGTTAATTCAAAATGCATGAAAGAACTAAATGTAAAAGATGAAACTATACAAATGTTGAAGAAAGCATAAGGGGAAAACTTCGTGATACTAGGTTTGGCAATGATTTCTTCAATATGACACTAAAAGCACAGACAGCAAGAGAAAAGGACAGGAAAATGAGACTAGATCCAAGTTTAAAACTTCTGTGCATCAAAAGGCACAATCAACAGAGTGAAAAGGCAGTCCATGGAATGGGAGGAAATATTTGCAAATCATGAATCTGCCAAGGAGTTAATATCTAAAGTATATAAAGAACTCCTACAACTCAACAATAGCAAAACCAGCTTGATTTAAAAAGTGACTTAAATTCCTCCAAAGAAGATATGTAAAATGACAACACATGAAAAGATGCTTAATATCACTAAGCACTAGGGAAATGCAAATCAAAATCACAATTAGATACCACTTCATAGCTATCAGGATGGCCACTCAAAAAAAAAAAAAAAAGAATATAACAAAGGTTGACAAGGCTGAAGAAAGTGGAACCCTTATGCATTGTGGGTGAGGATGTAACATGGTACAGCTACTATGGAAAACAGACCGGTGTATCTTTCAAATTTTTTAAATAGAATTACCATATTATCAAGCAATTTCACTTTCAGGCATATATACCCCAAAACTGAAAGGTCTCAAAAAGATATATAAGTACCATGTTCATAGCAGCATTACTCGAAAGAGATAAAAGGTGGAAACAACTCAGTGTGTCCATCAACAGATGAATGGATAAAAAAACAAATGGTATACTATACAATAGAATATTATTCAGCCTTTAAAAAGGGCATTCTGACACATGCTACAACATGGATGAATTTTGAGGACATTATGCTAAGTGAAATAAGTGAGTCGCAAAAAGACAAATATTGTATGATTCCTCTTATATAAGATATTCAATACAATAAGTAGTCAAATTCATAGAGATAGAAAATAAAGAGACAGGAGAGAGGAGAATGGGGAGTTACTGTTTAATGGGTTCAGAGTTTGAGTTTTCCAAGATAAAAAGTGTTCTGGAGACAGATGGTGGTAATAGTTACACAACAAGGTAAATGTACTTAACACTACTGAACTATATAATTAAAAATGATTAAGATAGTAAATGATGTGAATGATTAAGTAAATGATTAAGAAACCTGGGGAGGATTTATGGCCCAGTCTCCTAGGGTATTAGTGGGTGTTTTTTAAATGCCATTGATTGTTGCAATTCCAAGAATAGGAAGTATTTTCTTCTCAAAGGAAAAAATGTGTGGCTGTCAGAATTTTAGATTCTAGGAATTGGAAGGCACTTAATAACTGAACAATGGGCTTCCCTGGTGGCTCAGATGGTAAAGAATCTTCATGCAATAAGGGAGACCTGGGTTCAATCCCTGGGTCAGGAAGATCATTTGCAGAAAGGAATGGCTACCTACTCCAGTATTGCCTGGAAAATTCCATGGACAGAGAAGCCTGGCAGGCTACATCCACGGGGTCACAAAAGAGTTGGACATGACTGAACGACTAACACTTTAATAACTGAACAGTTCAACAATACCACCACCCTCCTTTATTTTCTAAAGGGGCTAAAATTGATGTCTGGAGAAATTAAGGGACTTACTTGTCCCAAGTCTTCCAGCCAGTTGAGCCTCAGCCAGAACTAGAGCCCACATGTCCCAACACTGAATCCAGTCCTTTCCCACTAAATCCTTTCTCAGTTCTGCCAACAGCTCTCTCCTGAAAACCTACAGAAGTCTCTGTGCATTCACTCATAGTCACGTCCAGCCCAGTGTGGGCCAACTAGGTAAACTTTCCCTAGTCTTGATCTAGTCTCCCTACCTGCACCTCAGCTCCTAGAGTACCATGTTCTCACAAGCCCCAGGTCTTTTCATAGTTTGAGCACATATTATTTGCTCAGTAAATATTTATTGATGAATTTACTAAAAACAGCTCCATACAGTCCAGTTTCCCCAAGAACTCACTGATTTTCAGTCTCATTTTATGGTTGGGAGCATGTCTACCCATGTTTGTGAAATTTAGGTTAAAACGTAAAAGAAAGTTTATTCTGTCAACAATCTTTTTTTAAAATGCCTGCCATGGTTCAGGTCCAAAATTAATATCCACATAGCAAAAATTTTGTTACTGCTTTGACTTAATGACAAGTCTAACTTGTAGGGTAAGATGACATGAAAGCACCCAGTAGTGCTGGTATACAATGGAAAGTCAACAAGCAATTTTCCCCCATTATTCTTGTGCTTCAGAATAATTAAGCATATTTGGACAGAAGTTTCTGTCCATGATCATAATTGATACTTACTTGCCAAACCAAGCAAATCCTATGGACCAATAGAGGCAAACTGTTTAGAGCAAGAAAATTCCTTGAGGTCTGCGAATGAGGGTAAATGGATGTGAACAAATGTCTTAAAAGTTGGAGGGGAGCAAACGAAGACACAAAATTGGTTGTGAACTGTAATGCTTCAGCATTACACCAGTATTCTGACTTAATCCACTCATCAGGCCCTCAAAGGATGTTACTGTGGAAACCTGGCCCTAGACATGTTTAATTAATTAATTAGTGTATTTATTTTTGGCCATATCATATGGCAAGTGGAATCTTAGTTCCCTGACCAAGGATCGAACCCTGCCCCTTGCACTGGAAGTGCGAAGTCTTGATCCCTGGACCACCAGACAGCAGGTGACGGAAGCTGGCTTATGATTCAGGCTTGTCTACAGCCTATCATATGAGGATCAGAAAGCTGATGGAAAAGGGAATCAACCAGTCCCTTGAAAGGAATTTAAAGAGAGATTCTTCAGTCACTTCACAGTGATAAATTCTTCTCAGAGCTCTGACTCAGATAAAGCCTCTCTCAGAGAGCTGTTTTATTTTTTTCCTTCCAAATTATTGAGTCTTAAAACTTGGGGAGACTAAAGACCCTTTTGAAAATTTGATGAAAGCTTTTCATTCAGTCAGCCAGATATTCATTCAATAAATATGAGCAGAAGGCTCTATTCTGTGAGCTAAGAGTACAATGGTGAACAAAGGATTCAAGATCTCTGGCCTCCTGGAACTACAACCTGCTTCTGGACCCTCTCCTTGGAAAAATGCACATTCATCTAAACATCCACATGCAGTTTAAATCAGTGGAACTTCAGTCCTCTTGGAGTTCATCCTTAGAAAGAACCCCTAGATATTAGTACTTAATAATGTTCCTTCTATACCTAGTTAAACCTCACTTTTGTGTTTAGTTTTATATCAGAACTGCTTGATAAGATTATTGCTTTCCCACCTTATGATGTAGTTTTATCCATTCCATCAACCAATTCATTCATTCAACAAACATCTGAATATTGCTAACTGCCAGGCACTTGGGTAGAAGCAATACTTTTGGCTGTGCTCTGAGGCATGTGGGATGTCTCCCCAACCTGGGCATCCCCAGTGAAAATGCCAAATCCTAACCACTAGGCCACCAAGGAACTGGCCACAATGAGGGAAACCATATTTCCTATCAATGAAAAGCCTTAGTGAAAGAGGCAGATACACACAAAAATTATGATAAGATGTTAAATACCGAGATAATCACATAATAACAATAGCTACACTACTGAATAACTTCTAAATGGGTCAAGCATTTGATGGCCTTTATATGTTCCCTTGTTCAACCATGTCAATATCAAAATAAAATTGGTAATACCCCTACTTTACAAATGAGAACGCTAAAAGTTAGCAATGTTAGGAAACTTGCCAATGGTATCCAGATATTGGTAGCTACATGTAATACATACACATGTGATAAAAATATTGGGGAAAAAAGGAAAATATGTTTATAAGCCTGCCTGGGATAAGACATACTTTCTAAAGAAAGACACATATATGTATAGAAACCATAAATGAAAAAATTGATGCACTTTTTAAAAGTTTCTAAATGATTAAAAAATACATACAAGTGAAAAGTAGGAGAAAATAACTGCAATATATATTAATAGTCAAGAGATTGTCAGTTCCTCCTTTTATGTCTGTTAGTGTTTGTCTTATGTATTGAGGTGCTCCTATGTTGGGTGCATAGATATTTATAATTGTTAGGTCTTCCTCTTGGATTGATCCCTTGATCATTATGTAGTATCTTTCCTTATCTCTCATAATAGTCTTTATTTTAAGGTCTACTTTGTCTGATATGAGGATTGCTACTCCAGCTTTCTTTTGCTTCCCATTTGCATGGAATGTATTTTTCCATCCTCTCAGTCTATATATGTCTTTAGATCTGAAGTGGGTTTCTTGTAGACAGCATGTATATGCATCTTGTTTTGTATCCATTCAGCCAGTCTGTGTCTTTTGGTTGAAGCATTTAATCCATTTACATTTAAAGTAATTATTGATATATATGTTCCTATTGCCATCTTCTTAATTGTTTGGGGTTTGTTTCTGTAGATCTTTTTCTTCTCTGTATTTCCTGACTATATAAGTCCCTTCAACATTTGTTGTAAAGCTGGTTTGGTGGTACTGAATTCTCTTTACTTTTGCTTGTCTGAAAAGCTTTTGATTTCTCCATCAATTTTGGCAGTAACACAATATAGTAGGAGACTTTAACACCTGACTTACACCAATGGACAGATTATCAGAACAGAAAATTAATAAGGAAACACAAGTCTTAGATGATACATTAGATGAGGTGGATCTCATTGATATCTTCAGGACATTCCATCCTAATGCAGAAGAATAAACCTTCTCAAGTGCATATGTAACATTCTCCAGGATAGACCACATCATGGGTCACAAATCAAACCTCAGTAAATTTAAGAAAATTGAAATCATATCAAGCATCTTTTCTGACCACAGTGCTATGAGACTAGATATCAATTACAATAAAAAACACAAACACATGGAGATTAAACAATACATTTCTAAATAACAAACAGGTTAGCGAAGAAATCAAAAGGGAAATAAAAAAATTCCTAAAAACAAATGACAATGAAAACACAACACCTCAAAACCTAAGGGATGCAGCAAAAGCATTTCTACGAGGAAAGTTTATAGCAATACAATCCTACCTCAAGAAACAAGAAAAACATCGAATAGACAATCTAACTTTACACCTAAAACAACTGGAAAAAGAAGAACAAAAAAACCCAAACTTAGCAGAAGGAAAGAAATCATAAGGATCAGAGCAGAAATAAATGAAAAAGGAATGAAAGAAACAATAGTAAAGATTAGTATAACTAAAAGCTGGTTCTTTGAGAAGATAAACAAAATTGACAAACCTTTAGCCAGACTCATCAAGAAAAACAGAGAGAAGAATCAAATCAACAAAATTAGAAATGAAAGAGGAGAGGTTACAACAGACAATGCAGAAATATAAAGGATTATAAGAGACTATTATGAACAACTCTATGGCAATAAAATGGATACCCTGGAAGAAATGGACAGATTCTTAGAAAAGTTCAATCTTCCAAGACTGAACCAGAGAGAAATAGAAATTATGAACAACCCAATTAGAAGCACTGAAATCAAAGCTGTGATTTAAAAAAATCTCCCAAAAAAAGAGCCCAGGACCGGATGGCTTCACAGATGAACTCTATCAAACATTTAGAGAAGAGCTAATGCCTATCCTTCTAAAACTCTTTCAAAAAATTGCAGAGGAAGGAACACTTCCAAACTCATTCTACAAGGCAACTATCACCCTGATACCAAAACCAGACAAAGACAACACACAAAAAAAGAAAACTACAGGCCAATATCACTAATGAACATAGATGCAAAAACCCTCAACAAAATTTTAGCAAACAGAATTCAACAACACATTAAAAAGCTCATACACCATGATCAAGTTGGGTTTATTCTAGGGATGCAAGGATTCTTCAGTATAACAAATCAATCATGTGATACACCATACTAACAAATTAAAAGATGAAAACCATACAATAATCTCAATAGATGCAGAAAAAGCCTTTGACAAAATTCAGTTCAGTTCAGTCGCTCAGTCATGTCCGACTCTTTGCAACCCCATGAATTGCAGCATGCCAGGTCTCCCTATCCATCACCAACTCCCGGAGTTCACTCAAACTCATGTCCATCAAGTCGGTGAAGGCATCCAGCCATCTCATCCTCTGTCGTCCCCTTCTTCTCCTGCCCCCAATCCCTCCTAGCATCAGAGTCTTTTCCAATGAGTCAACTCTTCGCATCAGGAGGCCAAAGTATTGGAGTTTCAGCTTTAGCATCAGTCCTTCCAAAGAACACCCAGGACTGATATCCTTTAAAATGGACTGGTTGGATCTCCTTGCAGCCCAAGGGACTCTCAAGAGTCTTTTCCAACACCATAGTTCAAAACCATCAATTCTTCAGTGCTCAGCCTTCTTCACAGTCCAACTCTCACATCCATACATGACCACAGGAAAAACCATAGCCTTGACTGGACGGACCTTTGTTGGCAAAGTAATGTCTCTGCTTTTGAATATGCTATCTAGGTTGGTCATAACTTTTCTTCCAAGGAGTAAGCTTCTTTTAATTTCATGGCTGCAATCACCATCTGCAGTGATTTTGGAGCCCCCAAAAATAAAGTCTGCCACTGTTTCCCCATCTATTTCCCATAAAGTGATGGGACCAGATGCCATGATCTTTGTTTTCTGAATGTTGAGCTTTAAGCCAACTTTTTCACTCTCCTCTTTCACTTTGATCAAGAGGCTTTTTAGTTCCTCTTCACTTTCTGCCATAAGGGTGGTGTCATTTGCATGTCTGAGGATATTGATATTTCTCCCGGCAATCTTGATTCCAGCTTGAGCTTCTTCCAGCCCAGTGTTTCTCATGATGTACTCTGTATATAAGTTAAATAAGCAGGGTGACAATATACAGCCTTGACGTACTCCTTTTCCTATTTGGAACCAGTCTGTTGTTCCATGTCCAGTTCTAACTGTTGCTTCCTGACCTGCATACAGGTTTCCCAAAAGGCAGGTCAGGTGGTCTGATATTCCCATCTCTTTCAGAATTTTCCACAGTTTATTGTGATCCACACAGTCAAACCTTTGGCATAGTCAATAAAGCAGAAATAGATGTTTTCCTGGAACTCTCTTGCTTTTTCCATGATCCAGCGGATGTTGGCAATTTGATCTCTGGTTCCTCTGCCTTTGCTAAAACCAGCTTGAACATCTGGAAGTTCACGGTTCATGTACTGCTGAAGCCTGGCTTGGAGAATTTTGAGCATTACTTTGCTAGCATGTGAGATGAGTGCAATTGTGAGGTAGTTTGAGCATTCTTTGACATTGCCTTTCTTTGGGATTGGAATGAAAACTGACCTTTTCCAGTCCTGTGGCCACTGCTGAGTTTTCCAAATTTGCTGGCATATTGAGTGCAGCACTTTCACAGCATCATCTTCCAGGATTTGAAATAGCTCAACTGGAATGCCATCACCTCCACTAGCTTTGTTCATGGTGATGCTTTCTAAGGCCCACTTGACTTCACATTCCAGGATGTCTGGCTCTAGGTGAGTGATCACACCATCGTGATTATCTGGGTCGTGACTATCTTTTTTGTACAGTTCTTCTGTGTATTATTGCCACCTTTTCTTAATATCTTCTGCTTCTGTTAGGTCCATGCTATTTCTGTCCTTTATTGTGCCCATCTTTGCATGAAATGTTCCCTTGGTATCTCTAATTTCCTTGAAGAGATCTCTAGTCTTTCCCATTCTGTTGTTTTCCTCTATTTCTTTGCATTGATCGCTGAGGAAGGCTTTCTTATCTCTCCTTGCTATTCTTTGGAACTCTGCATTCAGATGCTTATATCTTTCCTTTTCTCCTTTGCTTTTCACTTCTCTTCTTTTCACAGGTATTTGTAAGGCCTCCCCAGACATTTATGATTAAGATTCTTCAAAAAATGGGCATAGAAGGAAACTACCTCAACATAGTATAGGCCATATATGATAAGCCCACAGCAAACATTATTCTCAATGGTGAAAAACTGAAAGCATTCTCTCTAAGATTAGGAATAAGACAATGGTGTCCTCTTTCACCACTATTATTCAACATAGTTTTGAAGTCCTAGCTATAGCAGTCAGAGAAGAAAAATAAAAAGAATCCAGATCAGAAAAGAAGTAAAGCTCTCACTGTTTGCAGATGACATGATACTATATATAGAAAACCCTAAAGATACTATCAGAAAATTACTAGAGCTAATGAGTGAATTTAGCAAAGTCGCAGAATATAAAATCAATACACAGAAATTACTTGCATTCCTATATTCTAACAATGGAAAATCATAAAGAGAAACTGAGGAATGAATCCTATTTACCATTGCAACAAAAAGAATAAAATATCTAGGAATAAACTTAAGGGGACAAAAGAACCGTATACAGAAAATTATAAGACACTGATGAAAGAAATCAAAGACAACATAAACATATGGAGACATATTCCATGTTCCTTGGTAGTAAGAATCAATATTGTGAAAATGACTATACTACCAATGCAATCTACAGGTTCAATGCGATCCCTATCAAATCAAGAATGGCATTTTTCACAGAACTAGAACAGAAAAATTTCACAATTCATATGGAAACACGATCAGTCAGTCAGTTCAGTCACTCAGTCATGTCTGACTTTTTGCAACTCCATGGAATGCAGCATGCCAGGCTTCCCTGTCCTATCTTTTTGCCTTTTCATACTATTCATGGGGTTCTCAAGGCAAGAATACTGAAGTGGTTTGCCATTCCCTTCTCCAGTGGACCATGTTTTGTCAGAACACTTCACCATGACCCGACCATCTTGGGAGGCCCTAAATGGCATGGCTCATAGTTTCATTGCATTAGACAAGGCTGTGGTCCATGTGGAAACACAAAAGACCCCAAATAGTCAAAGCAGTCTTGAGAAAGAAGAATAGAGCTGGAGGAATCAACCGTCCTGACTTCAGATTATACTACAAAGCTACAGTCATCAAGACAGTATGGTACTGCCACAAAAACAGAAATCTAGACCAATGGAACAAGATAGAAAGCCCAGAAATGAACCCATGCACCTATGGGTACCTTATTTTTGACAAAGGGGGCAAGACTATACAATGGGGCAAAGACAGCCTCTTCAATAAGCAGTGCTGGGAAAACTGGTCAGCTACATGTAAAAAAATGAAATTAAAAAAAAAATGAAATTAGAACACTTCCTAATACCACACACAAAGATAAACTCAAAATGGATTAAAGACCTAAATGTAATACCAGAAACTATAAAACTCTTAGAGGAAAACATAGGCAGAACACTTGATGACATAAGGCAAGATCGTCTATGACCCATCTCCTAGAGTAATGGAAATAAAAACAAAAGTTAAAAGTGGGACCTGATTAAACTTAAAAGCTTTTGCACTGCAAAGGAAACTAAAAGCAAGGTGAAAAGACAACCCTCAGGATGGGAGAAAATAATAGCAAGTGAAACAACTGACAAAGGATTATTTTCCAAAATATACAAGCAGCTCATACAACTCAATACCAGAAAAACAAACAACCCCATCAAAAAGTGGGGAAAATACCTAAAAATACCAGGCATTTCTCCAAAGAAGACATACAGGTGGCTAACATGAAAAGATGGTCAACATTGCTCGTTATTAGCAAAATGCAAATCAAAACTACAATGAGATATCACCTCACACTGGTCAGAAAGGCCATCATCAAAAAGTCTACAAACAATAAATGCTGGAAAGGGTGTAGAGAAAAGGGAACCCTCTTGCACTGTTGGTGGGAATGTAAATTGATGCAGCCACTATGGAAGATGGTATGGAGATTCCTTTAAAAACTGGGAATAAAACCACCACATGACCCAGCAATCCCACTCCTAGGCATATACCCTCAGGAAACCAAAATTGAAAAAGACACATGTATCTCATTGTTTATTGCAGCACTCTTTACAATAGTTAGAACATGGAAGTAACCTAGATGTCCATTGACAAATGAATGGATAAAGAACTTGTGGTACATATACACAATGGAATATTACTCAACCATAAAAAGGAACACATTTCAGTCAGTTCTAATGAAGTGGATGAACCTATAGCCTATTATACATAGTGAAGTAGTCAGAAAGAGAAAGAGAAATATCACATACTAATGGATATATACAATCTAGAAAGAGGGTACCAAGGAATTTATTTGCAGGGCAGCAATGGACAAACAGACATAGAGAACAGACTTATGGACATGGGGAGAGGGGAGAAGAGGGTGAGGTGTATGGAGAGAAAGTAACATGGAAACTTATATTACCATATGTAAAATAGCCAATCGGAATTTGCGGTATGTCTCAGGAAACTCAGACAGGGGCTCTGTATCAACTTAGAGGGGTGGGATGGGAGGGAAATGGGAAGCAGGTTCAAGAGGGGGTGGATGGAATATATATATATATATATATATATATATATATATATATATATATATATAGAGAGAGAGAGAGAGAGACCTATGGCTGATTCATGCTGAGGTTTGACAGAAAACAACAAAATTCTTTAAACTAATTATCCTTCAATTTAAAAATTAATTAATTAAAAAAAGAGATTAGTAGCAGGTGATATGTTTCCCCTTGAGGCAAAATTTATATATCGTGAAATGCAGACCTTAAGTATAAATTTCATACATTGTAATTTATGAAAGGGAATGCCCATTAAAAATACCTCAGTCTAGATATGAAATGCTTCCAGTACTCTGGGAACTTCCCTCATTCCCCTTCCAGTTACTCCCTGCCTTCTCTGTCCAAAGGCCATCACTATTCTGATTATATCATGGAAATCTTTCTTTTTTTCCTTAAAATTTCCAAATTCTCTCACTAGATTGTAAGTTTTCTTAAAGAAGAATCTTCCTGATTCTTTTTCTCCCTTAGGGTGTGTATGTGTGTGTGTGATAAAATATATACAACATAAAATTTGCCATTTTAACAGTTTTGAAGTGTGCAATTCAGTGGAATTAGTTACATTCAGTGTTGTGCAACCATCACAATTTACTTCCAAAATTTTTTTTATCACCCCAAACAAATTCTGTAACCATTAAGCAATCATATCTCCCTTGACCCAGACACTAATAACCTCTTGTCTACTCCCTATCTTTATGCATTTGCCTATTCTAAGATATTTCATATAAGTGTAATCAAAATATTTGTCTTTTTGTGTCTGGCTTATTTCACTTAGCATCACATCTTCAAGGTTCATCCATTCATAGCATGTGTCAGAATTTCTTTCCTTTTTAAGGCTGAATAATATTCCATTGCATAAACACACCACATTTTGTTTATTCATTCATATGTTGATGGACAGTTTTTTCCCACATTTTGGCTGTTATGAATAATTCTGTTATGAACATTTTCGTGTACAAGTGTCTGAGTCCTTGTTTTTTAATCTTTCTATGACTGGGACAGGAATTGGCTTGGTCATATGGTAATCCTGTTTAACTCTTGGAGAAACTGCCAAACTGTTTCCCACAGCAGCTGCACCATTTTACATTCCCACCAGCAATGCACAAAGGTTCCAATTTCTCCACATTCTTACCAACACGTTATTATCTTTTTGCTAACAGCCATCCTAGTACATTTCACTATGGTTTTTATTTGCATTTCCCTAATATTAAAAAGCAGAGACATTACTTTGTCAACAAAGATCCATCTAGTCAAGGCTATGGTTTTTCCAGTGGTCACGTATGGATGTGAGAGTTGGACTATAAAGAAAGCTGAGCACCGAAGAATTGATGCTTTTGAACTGTGGTGCTGGAGAAGACTCTTGAGAGTCCCTTGGACTGCAAGGCAATCCAACCAGTCCATCCTAAAGGAGACCAGTCCTGGGTGTTCATTGGAAGGACTGATGTTGAAGCTGAAACTCCAATACTTTGGCCACCTGATGTGAAGAGCTAACTCATTTGAAAAGACTCTGATGCTGGGAAAGAGTGAAGGCAGGAGGAGAAGGGGACAACAGAGGATGAGATGGTTGGATGGCATCACCGACTCAATGGACATGGGTTTGGGTGGACTCTCAGAGTTGGTGATGGACAGGGAGGCCTGGTGTACTGTGGTTCATGGGGTTGCAAAGAGTCGGACACGACTGAGCGACTGAACTGAAACTGGAACCGAATGATTAATGGTGTTGAACAGTTTTCATGTGCTTGTTTCTTATTTGGTGAGAAAAAGAGAAAGACAGTAAATTGTCTAGGCAGGGACACAGGGCCAGTATAACTACTTTAGGGAGGTAGGTGGCAATAGTAATTTTGCTTTGTCCTAAAAAGGAATTTGTTACTAATGTAATTTGAAAACAACTTCTTTTTCATCTGTGGCTTCAGTTATTATCTATACACTGATGATTCGAACATCCCTACCTCTAAGCCATATGCTGAAGTTAAGTTTAATGTTCCTATTTTCATATTTTTACTATGAAGCTCCAGTCATTCAACATACATTTGTTGGGTGCTCACTGTGTGCTATGGACTGTTCTAAGTGCTGGGGATCCAATAGTGAATATACCAAACAGATCTTTAGCCTAAAGAATTTATATACTGGTTTACACTTGGTGTGGTACAGAGACTTAACCTAATATGTTCAAAAACTGAACTCATGGAGTGACATCAGTGAAAAGGATGGAGTTAGTACCTCCAGTAGCCTGTACCTCCCCAGAATTACCAAAAACAAACAAACAAACAAACAAACAAACCAACAAAAACTGTCAGAATGAACATGACGGAGTTCCAGGAGATATTCTGGACAGGTATTTCATGTTCAGTGATGCTGAGCAGAGCCTTTGTTCCATCTAAATAAATATATGAGTTTAAAGTTAGGTTCTCCAGACAGAGGACAAATATTGTATGATATTGCTTCTATGTGGAATCTAAGAAAATGGTAAAAATGTAGAAAACATGCCTATGGTTACCAGGGGGGACAGGGGGAGGGATAAATTGGGAGATTGGGATTGACATATACACATAACTATATAAAAAATAGATAACTAATAAGGATTAATAGATAATTAATAAGGACCAATACTATACTCCAATAATTTTTTAAACCGCTTACTACCTTTCCCTAATATATACTCCTTTTACTGCATCTTCATCTCAGGTGACAGGATCACCATCCACCCAATCTCCCAAGTAAGAAACCTCTGAGTCAGCCTTGACTCCACCCTTTTCCCTTATCCCACACACTCCATCCATCATCAGAATTATCTCTGGTACCCTTCCCCTCCTCTCCATGCCTACTACCTTTGATTGTTTCTGATTCTGATTCTCATTCTCTCTCATCAGGACCAGTGCAGCTATCTCCTAACCCTTTTCACTGCCTCCAGTTTCTCCTCCCGTCAATCCGTCATGCATGTCATCTACTCAGTCAGCTTTCTAAAATAGCAATCACAAGCTTCTGCTGCCCTCCTTAAGACCTTTGCTGGACTTCCCTGGTGGTTCAGTGGTTAGGACTCCACCCTTCCAATGCAGGGGGCATGGGTTTGATCCGTGGTTGGGGAACTAAGATCCCACACACCTACACAGCTTGGCCAAAAAATAAATAACATTTAAGAAAACGAAATAAAAATAAAAATGACCTCTACTGGCTCCAGGAGAGAGTTCCAGCTCCTGGGACATCCTTCACAACTTAGTCTCAACCACACAGCATCATCTTTCCATTTTTCACTCCAGCCACATAAATATCTTGCAATTCTAGGTATTCCACACCACCATATTTTGGGCTAGCATTATACTCATGGAACTCACTTACTTCTACCTTATACATACTTTGTCTTCAAGACTAACCTCAAAGGTCACAGCCTCTGTGATGTTTCTCCTCCATGCTCAGAACTGAGCCTCCACCCACATCATGCTTCTGCAACACTCCTTACATTACAGTACAGAGCACCCTGCATTTTACCTTTTTGTGAAGAAAATCTGTCTCCTTTGGAATGTGAGTTCCTGAAAGGCAGAGAATGTGTCACACTCTCCTCATCTCAATAACCTCAACACTCAGCACAGTACCTGGCACATGGGAGTCTTAAAATGTTGGTGAGTTCCTTCTTCCCTTCCCCTCAGCAACTGTTCTAAATCTCTGCCACTCTCCTCAAATCCTTTTCCCAACTTCTCAGTTCAGTCTATCTGAACTGTCAGCAGAGGACCTCACCAGAAAGAGGCCATCACTTTGTTGCTCTTCAGTTGCTAAGTCGTGTCCAACTCTTTGTGACCCCATAGACTGCCGCATGCCATGCTTCCCTGTCCTTCACTGTCTCCTGGAGCTTGCTCAAACTCATGTCCATTGAGTTGGTGATGCCATCCAACCATCTCATCCTCTGTCATCCCCTTCTTCTCCTGCCTGCTATCTTTCCTAGCATCAGGGTCTTTTCTAATGAGTCAGCTCTTTGCATCAGGTGGCCAAAGTATTGGAGCATCAGCTTCAGCATCAGTCCTTCCAATGAAAATTCAGGACTGATTTCCTTTAGGATTGACTGATTTGATCTCCTTGCAGTCCAAGGGACTCTCAAGAGTCTTCCCCAACATCACAGTTCAAAGGCATCAATTCTTCAATGCTCAGCCTTCTTTATGGTCCAACTCTCACATCCATACATAACTACTGACAAAACTATAGCTTTGACTATACAGACCTTTGTTGGGAAAGTAATGTCTCTGCTTTTTAATATGCTGTCTAGGTTTATGATAGCTTTTCTTCCAAGGAGCAAGTGTCTTTTAATTTCATGGCTGCACTCACCATCTGCAGTGATTTTGAAGCCCAAGAAAATAAAGGCTGTCACTGCTTCCAGTGATTCCCCATCTATTTGCCATGAAGTGATGGGACTGGATGCTTTGATCTTCATTTTTTGAATGTTGAGTTTTAAGTTAGCTTTTTCACTCTCTTCTTTCACTTTCATCAAGAGGCTCCTTAGTTCCTCTTTGCTTTATGCCATAAGGGTGGTGTCATCTCCATATCCAAGGTTATTGATATTTCTCCCGGCAATTGTGATTCCAACTTGTGCTTCATTCAGCTCAGCATTTCACATATTATACTCTGCATATAAGTTAAATAAGCAAAGTGACAATATACAGCCTTGATGTGTACTCCTTCGCCAATTTTAAACCAGTTGGTTGTTTTCTAACTGTTGTTTCTTGACCTGCATACAGGTTTCTCAGGAGGCAGGTAAGGTGGTCTGGTATTCCCATCTCTTTCAGAATTTCCCACAGTTTGTTGTGATCCACACAGTCAAAGGCTTTAGCGTAGTCAATGAAGCAGATGTTTTTCTTGAATTCTCTTGCTTTTTCTATGATCCAACAGATGTTGGCAATTTGATCTCTGGTTCCTCTGCCTTTTCTAAATCCAGCTTGAACATCTGGAAGTTCTCAGCTCACATACTGTTGAAGCCTAGCTTGGAGAATTTTGAGCATTACTTTGCTAGCATGTGAGATGAGTGCAATTGTGCCATAGTTTGAACATTCTTTGGCATTGCCTTTCTTTGGGATTGGAGTGAAAACTGACCTTTTCCAGTCTTGGGGCCACTGCTGAGTTTTCCAAATTTGCTGGCATATTGAGTGCAGCACTTTTACAGCATCATCTTTTAGGATTTGAAATAGCTCAACCAGAATTCCATCACCTCCACTAGCTTTGTTCGAGGTGATGCTTCCTAAGGCCGATTTGACTTCACACTCCAGGATGTCTGGCTCTAGGTGAGTGATCACACCATCATGGTTATCTGCGTCATTACAATCTTTTTTTTGTATAACTCTTCTGTGTATTCATGCCCCCTCTTCTTAATATCTTCTGCTTTTGTTAGGTCCATACTGTTTCTGTCCTTTATTGTGCCCATCTTTGCATGAAATATTCCCTTGGTATTCCTAATTTTCTTGAGGAGATCCATACATGACTACTGGAAAAACTATAGCTTTGACTATACGGACCTTTGTTGGCAAAGTGATGTCCCTGTTTTTTAAAACACTGTCTAGGTTTGTCATAGCTTTTCTTCCAAGGAGCAAGTGTGTTTTAATTTCATGGCTGCAGTCACTGTCTGCAGTGACTTTGGAGCCCAAGAAAATCAAGTCTGTCACTGTTTCCACTTTTTCCCCATCTATGTGGCCTGAAGTGTTGGGACTGGATGCCATGATCTTAGTTTTTTGAATGTTGAGTTTTAAGCCAATTTTTTTACTCTCCTCTTTCATCCTCATCAAGAGGCTCTTTAGTTGCTCTTCACTTTGTGCCATTAGAGTGGCCATCACTTATGAAATGTTTTACCATCTACCCTTGCCACATACCCTACATACCCTGCATACCAATCTATGCTTTCCTCCTTGCCTCAGCTCACAGAGGAAGATGTGTCCCTTGTCCACCCAAGACCAGTGCTGGCACTGTGCTCCAAATCTCCTCTCATCTCCTCAGGGCTTCCTCAATCGTCCTTCCCTCCTTTTCCACCCATATTCATTCAACAAATATTTATAGAGCAACACTGTATCTGGATGCTAGGGTTATAATGGCAAATGAGTTAGATAATGCTCCAGACCTCATAAAGCTTCCACTGTAGTGAGAAAGATAGACCAAAAAAATTGAAATGGATGTAAAGGAAATGAATAGGAAGATAAGGGAATAAGAGACAGGTCACTTTATTTTTGTTTTGTTTTTTTGGTATTTTTCCTAGGAAACATGATTTGTTGTTGTTTAGTTGCTAAGTTGTGTCCATCTCTTTTGCGACCCCATGGACTGTAGCCCAACAAGCTTCTCTGTCTATGGGACTTCCCAGGCAAGAATACTGGAGTGGGTTGTCATTTCCTTCTCCAAGGGATCTTTCCAACCCAGGGATTGAACCCGTGTCTCTTGCTGGATTCTTTACCATTGAGTCACCAGGTCACTTTAAATAAGGAAGTCAAGGATTTCCCTGGTGGCCCAGTGGCTAAGACTCTGTGCTCCCAATGCAGGGGACTAGGGTTCGATCCCTGGTCAGGGAACTAAATCCTACATGCCCAATGAAGAGTCAGCATGCCACAACAAAGATCAAAGATCCCGTGTACCACAACTAAGACCTTGTGTAGCCAAATAGATAAATATTAAATAAATATATAAGGAGGACAGAGGGGAAAAAAACTTTTTTTGTGGAGGTGACATTTGAGCTGATGCCTTAAGGATGTGGATGTGAATAAATTTTCTGTGTGAAGTTCTGGGGGATGAGGAGTCCAGGTAGAAGGAACAGTGGTATTCAGAGAGAAAGAGAAAAGCCAAGGTTGTCTCAGTGGCCTATAAGGCCCCCAAGCTCCAGGCCCCCCATCATCTCTCTGACCTCATTTCCTACTGCCCTTCCCCTCCCTCAGTCCACCGACCTCCTTGCTGCTTTTCAATTATGTCATGTGTATGCTCACCCTAGAGCCTTTGTGCTGGTTGTTCTCACTGCCTGCAAAGTTTTCCTTAGATATCTTCTTGGCTAACTTGCTCACTTCCTTCAAGTCTTTGCTTAAAAGTCACCTTCTCCACAAGGCCTACCCAACTACCCTACTTAAAATTAGTATTCACATCCCCTCTGCCATGAATACTCCTGATCCCCTTATCCTACTTTGCTTTTACTTTCTTTTTCTTTTGGCTGCACTGGGTCTTCATCCCAGCACACAGACTGTAGTTGTGGCACACAGGCTTAGTTATTTCATGGCATGTGGGCTCTTAGTTCCCCCACCAGGGATCAAACACACATCCCCTGCATTGGCAGGTGGATTCTTAACCTCTGGACCACCAGGAAAGTTCCGCTTTTTATTTTTCTATAGTGCCTATAACCTTGTAACATACTACATAATTTACTTATTCATTAAGTCTACTGTTTATTGATTACCCCCTCACTAGAACATAAACGTCATGAGGGTAGGAATCTTTTGGTCACTAGTGTGTTCTAGGGAGAAGGCAATGGCACCCCACTCCAATACTCTTGCCTGGAAACTCCCATGGACAGAGGAGCCCGGTTGGCTGCGGTCCAGGGGGTCCCGAGGAGTCAGACATGACTGAGCAACTTCACTTTCACTTTTCACTTTCATGCATTGGAGAAGGAAATGGCAACCCACTCCAGGGACGGGGAAGCCTGGTGGGCTGCTGTCTCTGGGCTTGCACAGAGTTGGACACAACTGAAGCGACTTAGCAGCAGCAGCAGCAGCAGTGTGTTCTAAGGACTCCAAAGAGTGCCTGGCACGACGTGGGTGCTTCACACAAATTTATTAATTAAATGAATTCTTCAAAACTCATCTCAGATATCAGGTCCTTCACAAAGTATTTCCCAGCTGTGAACAAGCCCCACTTTCCCCAAAATTAATTCCCCCTTCTTTGGGCTACCTTTGTATCTTGTACCATTGTTGGATTTTCCAGATAATATTGTCATTTGTATGTCTAGATTATGAGGGCAAAGTTTGGGACCCATCTGATATATTTCTACATTCTTATAGAATTATTATTCTTGCCATCTCAGGGCCAGACAATAGTATACATGTATTATTTTGATAAATAAAATAGTAAAGCCACACCAAGATCAAAAGTCTGGAAATATTCTGTTGGTGACGGTGTGGGAAACAGGCCTGCCCAGTGTTGATAGGAGTGTAAACTGACTGACTTACGCTCCCTGCAGGACAAAGTGAAAATATCGATCAAGTTAAACATTTACTTTCAGAAATTCTGCTTTTAAAAATGTATCTATCAGGGCTTCTCCTCTGGTGGTCTAGTGGTTAAGAATCCACCTGCCAATGCAGGGGACACGTGTTCGATCCCTGGTCTGGAAAGATCCCACATGCCAAGGGGTGACTGAGGCCCTGTGCCACAACTACTGAAACACGCACAGTGAGAAGCCTGCTCACCACAACGAAGAGCAATCAGAGAAAGCTCGTGCACAGCAGCGAAGACCCAGTGCAGCCATAAATAAATAAAATTTTAAAAAAGAATGCATCTATCATATTTACTCATTCAAGTATTCCAATATACAGAGATATTCACTAAGACATAGTTTATGATAAATATATGCATATATATAAAACTTGACTGTCCCACCAGTAGGTCCTTATACAAATTATAGCATATCCACAATAGAATACTCTGTGGCTGCTATGTAGGATGAGACTACCTGTATGTACAAACACGGAACAAGCTCTGAGATGTATCAGATAGAAAGAACATAATGCAGGTAAACATGGAGTATGCCAATATGTGTATTTCACAAAAAGGAGAACACTAGATACACATGCTTATATGTTCACAGAGTATTTTGGAAAGATAAACAAGAAACTCTGAACAGCGGCTGCCTCTAGAGAGGAGGACTGGAGTATCACAAGTCAAGGTGAGGGGAACACTTACTTTACACTGTATACTCTTAGTTTGAATTTTTTATCATGTATATTAATTTCCAATAATAATTTTAAAAAGTTTAATGATAAAGTAAGACTCAAGATTGCATATTAGGAAAGGATGGAGAAGGATTCAACCCTCCACTGTGCCTTAGGTGTTTGACAGGAAAGTGTCACATCTTTTTTAGGCGTTTCTGTCTTCAGTTTCTCTCTCAATGAGAAAGGGAAAAGGAGTGGAACTGGAGACTTGGATTAGGAACTTGATCTTGCCACTGAGCCACTCCTGGAAAGATGGTGGCCATCGCCCACTGAACAGTGTCCAAAGCATCTTGATTACGGGTTAAGATCCGTATATTATGTGAGAGGCCGTGAGAGTTTCCCTGGGGTGGCTATATTCAGAATGGGGATACTAAGTAGTCAGTTTCTTCTACAAGGCCCAGCCTGAAATTCTGAGCACAGGAAGACTGTCTTGACCTCAAGAATCAGCACTGGTCAGGGAAGTCTGGGCTGCCAAGGGGTTGGGGCTGGCTCCCTTCCTAGGGAAACTGTCCTGTCATTCAGGGAAACTGAGACAGAAACCTTGGCCCATGAAGCAGAGGAAAAGGAAGAGGCAGGGGTTTGGTGGGCTTAGGGTTCCCCAGAGCTCACCTGAGGCAATGAAAGGTGAGAAGGGTCCCTGGGCTTTTGGAGAACAGAGTGAAGGACATATGATGTGGGAAATGGCAAGCATACAGAAAGGGAAGTGAGTTAGCCAGGTTAAAAAAAAGATTACTCAGCTGTTCTGTTCCTTTCCATCTTCACAAGCCAAAGCAGATATCATAGAATTGAGTCCTTTGTTCCTATGATTCCAGGGCTGGAAGAGTCCTTAAAGATATTTTAGCCAACATCCTCAGTGATGCTAGAATCCTTTTATGCTCTAGGCTCCATTCATACACTCACAGAACTAGCAATGCCTCAGACACCACAGGACCTGGTATACAAGGCTCTTCTTCTGCTTTCTCCTCAGGAGAAGCAGGCCTGGAAGGATCTTTCCCCACAGTCTTTCTCTGCCTGGCCCACGTTCCAGCTCCCAGTAAGAAGCCCATACCTGACAGAGCTCCACTTTCTTCCTCTCCAGGGCCAGCTTAAAGTCAGGAGGAGAAGCCTGACAATGCTGAGAAGCCCAGAAAGTTCACCAGATCCCTCTGTGATCAGGTCAACTTCATTAAAGTGAACTATGTTCCCCGAGGATTTGATCGTGGAGGTGGTTTTGATTGCTGTATCACAGTTCCTATGGCTACAGGCTCACAGTGAAAAGGGAACAGGTATACATCAGCATCTTCCTATAAAACTGGGATCTGACCTCCTTTATAGTCAAACATGCAGCAGGCCACCGTGCAAATGGCACAGCATGAATAGAATCAAGAGAATCCTGAAAGACTTAAGTGGAAAAGAACACTAAATGAAATGATGCATGTGAAAGGACGTGTTCTATCCTTGGTTCAGCTTGCATCCTGCATAACTGTTCACCATTCATCTTTCATACCCAGAAGGGAGATCATCCAACTGAAAGGGCTACAAACTGGCAGCCCCCAGGCCAAATAAAACCCACAAACCTATATGGTATGAGTTCAGAATGTTTAAAACATGTTTTGAATCAACTTTAAAAAAAATCCATTATCTTTTCAGTAAAAAAATAATCCACTTTCCAGTGTCAATGCCCTCCTGTCAAAGGCTCTCAAGAACAAACCTATAATTGAACAAAGCTGGGTTTATTGACTCACTGCAGAGGGAGACCACACAATATGTGAAACTGTGAGACATCTCAGTAAGAGATGCTGTAAACGACTTATTGTAGGACTTGAACTTGTGTTAGGTTTCTGGGGAGGATCAAGGAAATGGGCTGACTCTGATTTAGATGCTATGAAGAAGTGAGGAATAGTTCTATGATTGGTATCTTAACACTTTTAATCTAAATGATAGGAAGACTAAAGCCATCACTGGTAAAGAAGGAAAAGTAATTCATATTAGGCAGAATATGGGTATTGGGTCATTTCTGTTGTTTGGATAATGTTCTTGATTTTTGTTCGTTTACTCTTTATTTATTTGGCTGTGCTGTCTTAGTTGCGGCATGCAGGATCTTTTAAGTTGCAGCATGTGAACTCTTACTTGTGGCATGTGGGATCTAGTTCCCTGACCGGGGACTGAACCCAGGCCCCCTGCATTGGAATCTCAGAGTCTTAGTGACTGGACCACCGGTGAAGTCCCTATTATTTTTGACTGTGTTCAGATATAATGACATGGTGGTCTTGTTTTTGTTTTGATCCATCACAGTTGACAGAGTGGCCCTGAATCTACGATACTGGTGTTCTGTAAAATCATTTACATTTTATCAAGAGAAAACAACATCTAGCTGTGAGTTCATACTGGCTCCTATCAAACCAAGGCTGACATGATAGTGCCAGCCAGCTCCAGGCTGTCAGAGGATGCTTTCTCTTCCTGTCTCCCTCTTGGCCAAAGGCAGATGGAGTCATGCTTCAGGATGTTAGCTTACCACCCAGCTTTTCACCATTGCCAAGATTTTGTTCATCAGGAAACTGTCAAGAGAAGATCTATAGTTAGACTAAGGTTAGTCTTTCCTTCTCCTTTTGTTGCCGAATGAATTCTCAAAACCTCTGATACAACGATGGTTACACAGCAGCATTTAAAACTGTGACCAGGACTTCCCATGTGGTAGAGTGGATAAGAATCAGCCTGCCAATGCAGGAAACATGGGTTCGATCCCTAGTCCGGGAAGATTCCACATGTTGAGTAACTAAGCCTGTGCACCACAACTACTGAGCCCAAGTTCCAGGGCCCATGAGCTGCAAATACTGAGCCACTGTGCTGTGATAACTGAAGTCCACGTGCCTAGAGCTTGTGCCCCGCAACAAGAGAACCCACTGCAATGAGAAGCCTGCACCCCACAACGAAGAACAGCCCCCGCTATTAGTAGTTCCAAAGTCCAGCTTGTCTTTTTTAGCAATTCAAGTTATTTATTTTTTTAGCATAGTCACAGGCTGCTCAATTTGACCTGTATTTATATAGGTGCTGCAAGCCGTGTTTGCCAAAACATGAATTTCCCTTTGGTTAATGAACTTAAATGTAAATTGGTTGTTGGGCTTCTAAGTAGCAGTTGCCATTTACGATGTCTGCTGAGGTTAGAGACAAGATCTGGATCACCTTTTCCAGTAGTATGACCCCTCTCTGGCAAGTATAGCTCATACAGCATGCATGATAATGGAGTAGGTTATCCCTCCTGGGAGTTTTCTTGAATAGCCTGTTCTTAAACAGTCTGCCTCATTTTGGAGATTTCTGGAGAAGTGATAGTTTAAAATACTTTAAAGGCTCTTAACAATTACCCTGAATACACAGGATAAGTTAGTGTGCAGCAGGCAGGTAAAAGCCTGTTGTCTGCATGAGAAGTTAAACCCAGGACTTCCCTGGTGGTCCAGTGGCTAAGACTCCGCCCTCCCAATGCAGGGGTCCCATGTTCAATCCCTAGTCGGGGAACTAGATCCTACATGCTGCAACTAAGAGTTTCTATGCTGCAACTAAGACCTGTCACATCAAGAAAGAAAAAACGTTGGACCCTACTGAGGCATCGATTGTGGTTAGGAGTATCCAATTTGGGGACCTTTGAGGTAGACAGGCTCCTTGAGTGGATTACCTGGTGCTTTCAAGTTAAGTTGGAGTGTCTTATAAGAGAATAGCAAGGATAGCCCTAATCTTAGTTCCTATTCCTGATGACCTAGATTTTATAAGGGAGAATCCCTTTGACAGAGAAGCCTGGTGGGCTACAGTCCATAGGGTCAAAAAAAGTCAGACACGACTGAAGTGACTGAGCACCAGCATGAGCATAATGACCTTAGCAAAAGCATTTCATTCAAGTCCAAGTTTTGTTAAGACCAAACTTCGGAATTAATTATGTGAGAAAAACTTAAGACCAGAAGGGACTTGTTTTGAGTATCTACATTGTGTGTTAGAAGTTACTACATTTTTGGTCAACGGGATTAGATGGGGAGGCAATAGTTCCAGGAATAAGGTCGATTCAGAGCAATACCTACGGTCTGAAAAATATGCACCAGACTATTTTTTCTCCTTAAGCGGCAGAAGGAGACCACAAGAGTCGAAAGTAACAAGATGAGAACAGGGAAGACATATTAAGAAAACTTTTAGGGGACCTCCCGAGTGATCCAGTGGTTAAGAATCTGCCTTGCAAAGCAGGGGACATGGGTTTGATCCCTGCTTGGGGAACTAAGATCCCACATGCCAAGGAACAACCCCTTGAGCCACAACTAGAGAGTCCATGTGCCAAAATGAAAGATCTTGTATGATAAAACTAAGACCTGATGCAGTAAATAAATTAAAATGTTTAAATTAAAAAAGAAAAGTTAGTCAAAGAGGATGTTAAAGACAATAGGCAAGATTACTAGGAGAACAAAAGGTAAGGGAAAGGGTACTGAAGAATCAAAAAATTAGTCTTGTTCTGCAGAATCTGTTCATATGTGCAGTTATCATCTTCCCCTTTCATCTTGGACAGAAGCTGCCCACAGTCTTCTGTAAAAGACTGTGAAAGTAGCTTCTATAAAATGTCTAAGAATGCTCAGTTTGAGGTCTCCCAGTGGACTAGAGGCTCGGTACCCTGGAGAAAGCAATGTATGTCATTTTACTTAGGAAATATGAGCTGAAAGATCAACAACATGGAGTTTTACTGTTGTGTCAGTTATCTGTTAAAGGTTCTTTGTGTAGAGACTCAAGGGCAGTTTTTTTCTAATTCTTTTCCAGAAGACCAAATCTCCAGTTTTCAGATCATGCAGAGCTACTTAGGTGGGTGTTTTGGAGATGCAGTTTATATCTGTTGGTGATAAATCTGGAAATAATATATGAACATAAATTTATAATGGGGTCAGTCAAAGATTGGAAGTGATTCTCAAATGCATGAGGCAGTTAACTCAGAAGGAGATAAACTGTGGGTCCTGAGGAGAGAGAATTGATCTTATTGTCAAGGGCAATGGCAAAATTTTTGGTTTCTGCAAGTTTTTTTAAGACCTATTTGTCATTTATTTCATATTTTTGGGCTGCACTGGGTCTTCACTGTGGCGTGTGGGCTCTTCGTGGTGGCATATGGGCTTTCTATAGTTGTGGCATGCAGGCTTCTCTTGTTATGGCACACTGGTTTGGTTGCCCCGTGGCACATGGGATCTTAGTTCCCTGATTTGGGATCAGACCCACATCCCTGCACTGGAAGGTGGATTCTTAACCACTGGACTACCAGGGAAGTCCTTTCCTGCAAGTCTTAAATTTTTTTATTTATTTGTTTTTGACTGCCCGGGCTCTTCGTTGTTGCGTGCCAGCTTTCTCTAGTTGGAGAGAGTAGAGGGTACTGTCTAATTGCAGTGCACAGGCTTCTCACTGCAGTGGCTTCTCTTGTGGCAGAGCCAGGCTCGAGACCATGCGGGCTCAGTAGTTGTGGTGCCCAGGCTTAGTTGCTCCACAACATGTGGAATCTTCCTGGATCAGGGATCAAACCTGTGTCCCCAACATTAACAGGTGGATTCTTAACCACTGGACAACCAGGGAAGTCCCTTTCTATGAGTTTTTTTTTTTCATTCTTTTAGTTCTATTTTTGCTGAAGATAGTAGATGATATGAACAGTGTGCTTTCCAAGTAAAAGGTAAAGCTATACAGAATTTTTTTTAATGATGGTATGGAAAAAATAAATTGAAACGTCTTTGTAACTGGCAAGATAAATTGAGACTTCTTTCCTCCGTGCTGGGAATTTAAAAATCAAGCGATTTTCCTGCCACCAATATATCCATAACTCTCCAGTAGGAAAAAGTCTCAATCTACCCTAAGAATAAAGAATAATATCTAAAATGTACTTATAGTTCATATGGAGGTATTCAAAAGGCCTCAAGGTCTTGGTTCTTGTCCATGTTCCACCTTTGTAGACTTGCCAGGAATATGTCACTGGCTGGTAAGACATACACTGAAAAACTCTCAGCAATACCCTTAAAATTACATCCACCTATATTGGTTCAATGATGTTAACATGTCTCTGCTATTTGGGCAATATCAAGACGCATTCTTGGGACTTCCCTGATAGTCCAGTGGTTAAGAATCTGCCTTACAATGCAGGAGACGTAGATTTGATCCCTGGTCGGTAAACTAAGATCCCACATGCCATTGAACAACTACGCCTGTGTGCTGCAATTAAAGATCCCACATGCCACAACTAAGACTCAACACAGCCAAACAAATTTTAAAAAAAGAGAGAGATAAAAAGGAGCATTCTTGCTATACTCCATTTTTACTATGTCTTGTTGTTCAGTCGCTAAGTCATATTTGACTCTGAGACCCCACGGACTGCAGCACACCAGGCTTCCCTGTCCTTCACTCTCTCCCAGGGTTTGGTCAAATTCAGGTCCATTGAGACTGCAGCCATGAAATTAAAAGACGCTTACTCCTTGGAAGAAAAGTTATGACCAACCTAGATAGTATATTCAAAAGCAGAGACATTACTTTGCCGACTAAGGTCCGTCTAGTCGAGGCTATGGTTTTTCCTGTGGTCATGTATGGATGTGAGAGTTGGACTGTGAAGGAAGCTGAGCACCGAAGAATTGATGCTTTTGAACTGTGGTGTTGGAGAAGACTCTTGAGAGTCCCTTGGACTGCAAGGAGATCCAACCAGTCCATTCTGAAGGAGATCAGCCCTGGGATTTCTTTGGAAGGAATGATGCTAAAGCTGAAACTTCAGTACTTTGGCCACCTCATGCGAACAGTTGACTCATTGGAAAAGACTCTGATGCTGGGAGGGATTGGGGGCAGGAGAAGAAGGGGACTACAGAGGATGAGATGGCTGGATGGCATCACTGACTCGATGGACGTGAGTCTGAGTGAACTCAGGAAGTTGGTGATGGACAGGGAGGCCTGGTGTGCTGTGATTCATGGGGTCACAAAGAGTCGGACATGACTGAGCGACTGAACTGAATTGAGTCAGTGATGGCATCCAACAATCTCACTCCCAGTGCAAATTAAATTCACAAATAAATGGAAAGATATTTGTGCTCCTGGATTGGAAGAATTAATATTATTAAAATGTCCATGCTATCCAAAGCAATCTAAAGATTCAATGAACCCTAATCAAAAATCCCACTGTTATTTTTCACAGCGATAGAACAATCCTAAAATTTGTATGGGGGAATTATCTGGTGGTCTAGTGATTAGGACTCCATGCTTCCAACGCAGGGGACATGGGTTCAACCCCTGGTTGGGGAACTAAGATCACACATGCCAAAACAGAGCCCAAAATAAATCAATAAATTTTGTATGATACCACAAAAGATCCCAAATAGCAATCTTGAGAAAGAAGAACAAAACTTGAGGCATCACACTTCCTGATTCCAAACTACATTGCAAAGCTATAGTAATCAAAACAGTATGGTACTGAGGAAAAGAGAGTATATTAAAAAAGAGTGTATCTTAAAAGTCTTATCAAGAAAATGTTTTGTAATTATGTGTGGTTACAGATATTAACTAGACTTATTATGATGAACATTTCACAATATATACAATATTGAATCACATTTTACAACATAATGAAACTAATATAATGTTATATGTCAGTTAAACTTCAATTTAAAAATTAGAGGCAGACTTCTTTCGTGGTATAGTGGATAGGAATCTACCTGCCAATGCAGGGGACATGGGTTCAGTCCCTGGTCTGAGAGGATTCCACATGTCACAGAGCAACTAAGTCCTGCACACCACAACTACTGAGCCTGCACTCTAGACCCTGAAAGTAGCAACTACCAAGCCCATGTGCCACAGCTGCTGAGGCCTGCACTCTAGACCCTGAAAGTAGCAACTACCAAGCCCGTGTGCCACAGCTGCTGAGGCCTGCACGTCTAGAGCCTGTGCTCCACAGCAAGAGAAGCGACCACAATGAGAAGACCACACACCACAAAGAAGAGTAGCCCCTATTTGCCACAAGTAGAGAAAGCCTGAATACAGCAACGAAGACCCCGTGCAGCCAAAAATAAATTTCTAAATATTAATAAAATAAAAATAAAGAGTAAAACTTCCATTTGCTTTTTAAAAAAATTAGGGACAAAGGAAAAACAGACACACAGATCAACAGAACAAAAAAGAGAGCTCAGAAATAAAGATATGCATATATGGTCAATTAATTTACAACAAAGGAGCCAAGAATATACAACAGGAAGAGGATAGTCTCTTCAATAAATGGTGTTGGAAAAATTAGAGACCCACATGCAAAAGAATGAAACTGAACTGCTGTCTTACACCACAACAAAAATGAACTCAAAATGAATTAAAGTCTTGAATGTAAGCCCTAAAACAATTAAAGTTCCAGAAGAAAACATAGAGGCAAGGTAAGTTCTTTGATATTAGTCTTGCCAATGATATTTTGGGTTTGATACCAGAAACAAAGGCAACAAAAGCAAAAATAAACCAGTAGAACTACATCAAACTAAAAAGCTTCTACACAGCAAAGGAAACCAACAGAAAGAAAAGGCAACCTATGAAGTAGGAGAAAATATTTGCAAATCATACATTTGATAAAGGATTAACATCCAAAATATATAAAGAACTCATACAACTCAATAGCAAAAAAAAAAAAAAAAAAGATCCAATTTAAAAATGGACTGAGAATCTGACTAGATAATTTTCCAGAGAAGACATACAAATGGCCAACAGGTACATAAAAAGGCATGCAATATTACTAATCATCAGGGAAATACAAATCAAAACCACAATGAAATATCACCTTCCAACAGAACGGCTGTCATCAAAAAGACAAGAGATGTGTTGGAGAGGATGTGGAGAAAAGGGAAGGCTGTGCACTACTGGTGGGAATGTAACCGGGTATAGCCACTTTGGAAAACAGAATGGAGGGTCTTTAAAAAATTAAAAATAGAACTATCCTATGATCCAGTAATTCCACTTCTAAGGTATACAGACAAAGGAAATGAAACCACAATGTTTAGGAAAGATATTTGCACCCTTACGTTCACTGCAGTATTAGTTAAAATAGTCATGATATGGAAACATCCTAAGGATCCACTGACAGATGAATGAATAAAGAAAATGTAATATTTGTTTATTTCAGCCACAAAGAAGAAAAAAATCCTGTCATTCGTGACAACTTGAATGGACCTTGAGACTATTATGCTAACAGACATAGAAGTGAAAGTCGCTCAGTCGTGTCCTACTCTTTGTGACCCCATAGACTGAATTCTCCAGGCCAGAATACTGGAGTGGGTAGCTGTTCCCTTCTCCAGGGGATCTTTCCAATCCAGGGATCAAACACAGGTCTCCCACATTGCAGGCAGTTTCTTTACCAGCTGAGCCACCAGGGTAGACAGAGCAAGACAGATATTATATCACTTATAGGTAGAATCTAAAAAATTCCAACAGAGAAACAGAGAATAGATTGGTGGCTGCCAGAGGCTGGAGGCAGGAGTTGGGGAAGTGGATGAAGGTGATCAAAAGGTACAACTTCCAATTATAAGATAAATAAGTTCTGGTGATATAATGGACAGCATGGTGAGTATTTTTTAAAATTTCAAAAGAAATCATATATGAAAACTTAAGATAATTTACTTATAAAATATAAAATCATGAGAAAACTAACCCTTGTATAAACCAAAATATTGTGCTGGCATTATTTTTACATAGCAAATTAAAATGTAAAAACACTGCATCATGCTAAAAGCGCCTTTTATTTTGGAATTCAGCCCATTTGTATCTTATCTGTAACTATACAAAACCTATTACATAAGTATTACTTTTCAGTGCTCACAAAGGAAACATATATAGTTTAGCAGTCCTTTCAGACATTTTTGATTACTGTTGACCCTTGAACAATGTGGGAGTTAGGGAACTTGAGAAAATAACACTCCTCAAAACCCCACCCTCTAGGGCACAACTGACTCCCTCCTCAAACTTAGCTACTAAAAGCCTTACTGATTATATAAATAGTTGATTAAAACATGCTTTTTATATGTATTATATACTTACAATAAAGTAAGCTAGAGAAAATGCTATTAAGAAAGAGAAAATACACTTAAGATACTGATTGTATTTGTCGATAATGATACCATATGTTAACATGATGAATCATCTGTCAGTATCTACGTCAATACTGTCTTATGTTTCACAAAGCAATGTAGTTAGTAAATGTACTACTAATATAACATTGTGTGTATCACTCAGTCACGTCAGACTCTTTGGAACCCCATAGAGTGTAGCCCACCAGGCTCCTCTGGCCCTAGGATTTTCCACGCAAGAATACAGGAGTGGATAGCCATTTCCTTCTCCAGGGGATCTTCCTGACCCACCCAGGGATCAAACCTGGGTCTCATACATTGGCAGGCAAGTTCTTTACCACTAGCACCACCTGGGAAGCCTGAGTACTACCAACACTGAACATCAAGAATGAAAAGATAGGGAATTCTCTAGCCGTCTAGAGGTTAGGGCTCCACGCTTCCACCACAGGGGGCAGAGGTTCCATCCCTGGTCAGGAAACTTAAGATCCTGCATGCCATGCTATGCATGGAAAAAAAATAGTGTGAAAAAGAAATTCATGTTTATTTACAGATAAAGTGATTCATATATTGATAATGAAGAAGCAGCAATATGATCACCTTCTGGTAACCTTGTGTAATTGATAGTGTCATGAAGAGTCTATAAATGTTTGTGTATACAAGTTTTGATAAATTTTCACTTTTTATAATAGATCTGTGTATATTCTACGGTTAACAAATGACAAAACACACTAGCATCTATTTATATTTTATGCATTCATAATATACCTTTTTCTTAATTTTTTGATATTTTTAGGCTACACATTTTTTCAAATTTTTACAAATTTCCCCTCCAATTTTTCCAATATATTTGGAGTTCAAACCCATATTGTTTGAAGGCCAACTGTACTTAACTGAATTGTGCACACTCAACAAAATGTTCTTTTGATTAAGCTTTAAACTTTTCCAAGAGAGAAAAATGGACAGGAAAAAATGAGAGAAAGCTACTTCAGACAAACATGAAACTATTACTATGGTAATAGTAAATGAAACTATTACCAAAAAAGAAAAAAAAAAAAAGCTAATCTGTATTCCCTCTGCAGGAAAAGATAAAATAGTTTTAAGTCCAAAACAGAAGCTTTAAATGCCAATCTCCTCCCCTACCCCCCAGATTTTGATATATATTAATACATACACAAAAGGAGTCACATTCCTCCTAATTTTAAAACATTTTAGGCGCTTGACAATAGAGCTATATAATTTAAAAATCAGTATTAATCTCCAAAGTACAGAAATGAAATATCACCTATGTTAAACAAAACAATCTCTTTTTGACTAACATAACAATCCCCTCATGAGGGTCTCTTCTCTTTTCATTCTACCTTTCTTTTTGTACCTTTCAAATAAAGAATGTTGTCCCAAGTTCCCCAAAATGGCCACTGCAATTCTAAATGGTCCCTAATGAAATTATGTCAGAAAGATAAGGATACAAGCTAATGTAACTTTAAGAAAACATGAAGGAATCAGGAATTTGGCCCAGTTTTACTTGAGACAAGAGTTCATAAAACAGTGCTGTGCAAACTTGTATCTCCAGAATTTGGCCAAAAACCAATCATCATTTATCAGAAGCCAGAGCAAATGACCTGATTCTGGGCAGAAGAAGTGAAACAAAGTGGTTCTCACGGACACACACAGAACTGAGGCAGAACTCCTTACAAAGGTTTGGAATGGCGACCTGAGGCAAAGTTTATTCAAAGCACCCTTATTTGAGGGTCCCCTGGGCTGGCTGTAGGACCAACTTATTGGGCCTCAGTTGATGAAGTGATTTGTCTGGTTAATTTGGATAACAAATGACACTCCAGCATGCTAACTGACTCCCAAGTGGTTGGCATGCCCAAGTTCTTAGAGGGACAAATGGTGTTCAGCCACCAAATACTGTGCAAGAAAGTCTTTGTAATATTCTTAGACACCCAGGGCTGCATACCCATCTTGTTCCTATATACTTTTCCTCTGACAAACAATATCCAATGAAGGGACCTTTGGAGCAGACAGATGCAGAAAGTCAGAAAATAAATTCCCCAAGGAAAAATAAAATTGGATAACCCCCAAACTGAAGAGGATCTCTTTTCTTGGCTGCACCGGGTCTTAGTTGTGGCATGTGGAATCATAGTTCCCTGATCATGGATAGAACCTGTACCGCCTGCATTGGCAGTGCAGAATCCTAACCACTTGGACCACCAGGGAAGTCCCTGAAGAGGATCTTATTCCAAGGAAAACAAACAAAATAATCCCCAGGCTCAAGGGTCTCAACAAAACATCAGAGCTCAGTATATCAAGAACTTACCTCCCAGCCATGGGCAAGATGGCACCTCAAACAGTTAGAGACACCCGGTCTCAGATGTGCACATTATTACTGTAGTCAAGGATGGAATCACCATGGAACCTCCATTTCTGACAATGCCCTCCAGGCAAAGACCACCAGGAACACCCCTGTAGTTGAACAAGGAAGCCTGCATATCATGGGGAACCCATGCTGGGCATCTCAGCACGTGCATAATAAAAATGGTTTATTACAGGATTGGGCTTCCCTGGTAGCTCAGACCATATAGAATCTGCCTGCAATGTGGGAGACCTGGGTTCGATTCCTGGGTCAGGAAGATCCCCCGGAGAAGGGAATGGCTACCCACTCCAGTATTCTTGCCTGGATAATTCCATGGACAGAGGAGCCTGGCAGGCTACAGTCCATGGGGTCACAAAGAGTTGGACACAACTGAGCGACTTTCACTCACATGGTATTTCAGGATAGGAACTTACGTTAGATGATTTTCTTGGAGGGATTGAGAAAAGGGAAGGTTTACAAACGGCAACCCACTCCAGTACTCTTGCCTAGAAACTAGAAAATCCCATGGACGGAGGAGCCTGGTGTCCATGGGGTCGCAAAGAGATGGACATGACTGAGTGACTTCACTTCATTCTAGGTTTGGGGCTTCCCTGGTGGCTTAGAGGGTAAAGCATCCGCCTGCAATGCAGGAGACCTGGGTTCAATCCCTGAGTTGGGAAGATCCTCTGGAGAAGGAAATGGCAACCCACTCCAGTACTCTTGCCTGGAAAATCCCATAGACAGAGGAGCCTGGGAGGCTGCAGTCCACGGGGTCGCAAAGAGTCGGACACGACTGAGTAACTTTACTTTGACAGCGCAAACTTAATTCCTATATATTCTAGGCTGGATGGTGTCAGGAAGTGGGGATAGTTCTTTTTGGTTGTCTTAATCGTTTTTTTTCCTTTTTAAAAATATTTATTTGGACACACCAGGTCTTAGCTGCAGCATGCAGAATCTTTAGTTGTGGCATACAAACTCTTCGTTGTAGCATGTGGGATCTAGCTCCCTGACTAGGGATTGCACCCAGGCCTCCTGCATTTGGAGCATGGAGTCTCAGCCACTGGGAAGTCTCATCTTAGTCATTCTTATCTAGAAATTAGGAGAAATGGATCAGGGCTAAAACTGTACTCAATGAAGGAATAGCAGTCACTCAAGCTGTGGAGAAGAGGGTCATGTTTGATCATTTTTGTGGTCTGAGCAATGTTTTGGGTTCAGATATGATCATGGAATGGTTTTTCAACTCATAAGAGACTGGCTTTCTCTGATGTTGGTGTTCTGTAAAATTGTTTATGCTCAACAGGGCAACACCATAGCCTAGTTAATGGGGCCAGGCCCCTTCCTAGCAATATTGAGGTTTCTGAAGGAAGAGTGTAAACTAGCTCCCAGCCATACCTTTTTCTCTTTTTCATCAGCTACATTTGAAAAATCAGAATTGGCAGTCCTTTCATAAAGCATGGACTTTGCAGGTCACCACCAGCCCCAGGACTCCCTAGTACCTTGTAACTGGTCCACTCCACTCCTTTACATTCCTACCTGTTCCCTGGCATTTAAATTTGCACCCCTCATTAAGCAGAAAAGGAACCAAATAAGCCCAGAGAAAAGTGACTTGCCTAGGATCACCCAGTGAACTGGTGGAAGGGCAGGAACTATTCAACTTTCTCATTTTCCCTCCAGCGGGCCCCCAGCTAGACATTCAGGTAGACTGCTAAATCTCTGAGGTGTCAGCCCATCAGCTGAACACAGATGGGGTCCTACAAAAACACTTCTCACCACGCTTTATCAACATGTTTCCAGCTTACTTTTTTCCCTCAGGGGTTGGGAGTCTTATGACATCGGCTGGGAGTCTAAGACCTTTGCTCCAGCCACCCCTGACCTTTTCTGCTTCTCAGCTATGTCCAGGGAGTTCACTCCTGAGGGTCTCTGTATTCGCCTGTGGCTCTTTCTGGAACTGTCCCCCCTCACACCTGCTCATGGCCGCTTCTTCTGAGTTTCAGCTCAGTATCACCTCCTCAGAGAAGCCCTCCATGACGACTTACCTCCTCACACCCTGCCTGCTCTAGCAGTACTGCCACCTCCTCTGTGAGGCCACCCCCTCTATCTCCTTTAAGAGCTTCTATGGCGCTTTGCTCGAAGCTCTTCTCTTGTCAAATGCGCGGGGCTGGGAGGCGGCGAACTGTTTCCAATGCCCTGCCTCTCTGGGCCAGTGTTCCCTTTATGCCCACGAAGCTCTCTGAGAGCAGAAACACGCGGCAGGGACGACGCTTTCCTCAACAGGCAGGTGGCCAAGAGCCTCTTACTTCGTGACCCCAGAGTGGCGACCAAAGGGCACGTTGCGTGGCACCCGACTCAGCCACAGCCTAACCCAACGGTCCAAGGCTACTACGCATGCTCCGCACTCCAGGCCACGCGAAGTCGGGGGCGGGGCCTTGACGCGCCTGCGCAGGTGCTCGCCCGGCTTCCGGGAGGTACCGGCGCAATGGGACAGAAGGCCAGTGTCGCTGAGTAGCGGCGGCGTAGGGGCGTGCGGGCCAGCGGTCCGGTCTGAGGGCTCAGGTCTCGGTCTCTGGAGCAGCCAGGGAGCGCGAAGAGAACCTAGGGTCGCTGCCCGCCGCCACCACCAGGCATGTCCGCTGAGGCCTCGGGCCCGGCGGGGGCCGAGGCGCCGTCCCTGGAGGTCGCTAAGCCCTCGGGTCTCGAGCCTGGCTCCGCCGCCTACGGTCTCAAGCCACTAACCACGAATAGCAAGTACGTGAAGCTGAACGTGGGCGGCTCGTTGCACTACACCACGCTGCGCACCCTCACCGGGCAGGACACCAGGCTCAAGGCCATGTTCAGCGGCCGCGCGGAGGTGCTCACTGACGCCGGAGGTACGCGGGCTGCCCTTGCTTACTCTCCTGCATCCCTCCAGATCCCGCCTCCTTTTCCCCTAGTCTGTCGTCGCCCAGTCTTCTCATGCCCCTTTACTCCTACCGTCCAATTAGCTAGTTCTCACCTCCTCCGGCGCCCACATCCCATTTCATCTCCCCTTTCTCATTCATTATCTCCCTCCTCCCCCGGTCCTTACCCCCAGCAGTAGTAACCAACATTCATGGACCACCCGCCATCCCCCGCCCTTCCAGCTACTCTGCCGGGCGCAGTGGTAAGTGATTAAACATGTCAGCTGAGAATGTTCATTACTGCGTCCCACCGACACTCCCACCCTTCACCCCTCAGCTCAAAAGACTTGGGAACCCGCCATGCTGGCAACAGCATCCTTCCAGGCAGTTTTCATCAGTTTCTTCCACTTGCCGAGCCTTTTGTTCCGCCCTCTTCCTCAGCGCTGCCAACAACCATCCCGGAGTGTTAGAGGATTTTGTCTGTCTCTGTTCCTCTAACGCAGGTCCCTGTACACTCTAGGAATCTATCTATACAGACTGTAGAAGGAGGGGGCTGCTTTTGCTTTGCCAGGGACGCCAGAATGGAGAGTGGACAGTTCTCCTCACCAGGTGAACCTTACCCTCTGGAAGTGTTGCATTCAGCTCCGTCCCCCATATGCCCAAGTGGAACTTTAAAGTTTGATGGGGGGAGGGGGAGGTGATTCAGAAGGAGTTAAGAATTATGAAAGCTGGCAAATAAAAATTGGGGAGGTATCCCTCAGCCTTCATATGCCTGAAGGTGAATAATTTTTTTTTATTGAATAAGTATTTGTAAAATACCAGTTAGTGTTAGAAATAGTTTGGTAAACAAATCTGGTAAGATATGTTTTCCAGAGTTTTGCTTTTTTTCTCTGTGTGTGGGGGGCGGGGTGGGTAGGGGGACAATAAACAAACGCAAAAAATGAGAGCAAAGCATGTGATTTCAGATAGTAATAAGTTCTATGAAATTTATAAAGTAGTGAACTGGTGGGTGCGGTAGACATTCTTAATAGGGTGGTCAGAGTTAGCACAAGAGGTTAGGAGTTTATTGATAAGGTTATCTGTAGGTACTTTCTCATGATGAAAACCTTCACAGTGTAGACCAGACTTGGGAGGGAATTAATTCTCTGTGGCTGGATGTGTTTTAAAAATAAATAAATAAAAGGCCCATGGGAGAACTCACTGGAGATGTTTTAAAGGGATTTTCTTGGATATGGCAGAGGCCTGAGACAGATTGGTATTCAGATTTGTGGCTTTGGAATCCTTTTTTCATAAATATAGTAGTTCTGTGGCCTTCAGCAAAGCCATCCTTTTCTCCTGCCTCTCCCCACCCCACCAGGTTGGGTGCTGATTGACCGGAGTGGCCGCCATTTTGGTACAATCCTCAACTACCTGCGGGACGGGTCTGTGCCACTGCCTGAGAGCACCAGAGAACTGGGGGAGCTGCTGGGCGAAGCCCGCTACTACCTGGTGCAGGGACTGATTGAGGACTGCCAGCTGGCACTGCAGGTGAGCATCCCTTCCCCACCTCCTGAGTCCCACCCTGATGCTCATGTCCCTGGGAGAGCTGCCCAAGCAGTTAGCTGTTAAGATATTAAAGAAAAACAAAAGGAAATATGGCGCAGTGACTGGAATGTTGCCTCTGGCCTGACTCTGACTGGCTGTGACCCCAGCAGTTTCGGGGGTCCTCTGCATTTCTGCTATCCCACCACCACCTCATGCCAAGACTGCTGCGTTGTTTGAATGACTTCTTTTCTCTGCATCTTGCTGTTTCTACCCAGCCAGTCGAACTGTTACACTGCCACCGCAATAATGATCCTTAAACACAATCCCAATTTATTCTCTCCTTTGCTCAGCAATCCCAAGTAATGCCCTTGTCTCACTAAGTTAAAAAAAAAAATTCTAAATCTAAATTGTAATATAATGACCTCCATGATCTGGTCCTAACCTGGGAGGCAGCATTCCATCACTTCCATGGCTTTAAGTAACTTTTTTTTCTAGCAATGAAATACTGTAGAAGCAGCCCCTCCTGATAAAACAGGGTTGGTGGTTCCAGAGCCCCATCTGCTGGGCTTCTCTTCTGGGGATCTCTTAGAATTCTGAGGAAAAGAGGTTGGAAAGGACAGTCAGGAGATATGGGTTAATGTCACCTCCCCTGCTGCTGACTGAGTGACCTTGAGTGAGTCAATTCCTACCTCTGGCATTCTGTTCTCATGTTCCAGAAGATAAGGAAATGAGAAAAATATGTGCGATGTAGTGAGTTTCACAGAACCTTTTATTCTGTTCTATTTTTACAATGTTAAAAGTGTCCTGTCTTTTATGATATAATATTAGTAGCTTATAAGAGTTTCTTTTTTTGATGCCCTTTATATATTAAAAAGTGGCAACTATGAACAACTTTTTGTTGTCTTGGGGAATACTTATTAGTCCTTGAAATCCAAAAATATAAAATTCCTTTGGGCAATAGCTGTGTTTGTTTTTCAAGTTTTTTGACTGCATCTCATAGAGAAAAATGCATTTTTATATCTTTATATAACCAAGGGCTTCCCAGGTGGCTCAGCTGGTAAAGAATCCACCTGCAATGCAGGAGACCTGGGTTCAATCCCTGGATTGGGAAGATCCCCTGGAGAAGGGAAAGGCTACCCACTCCAGCATTCTGGCCTGGAGAATCCCATGGACTATACAGTCCATGGGGTCGCAAAGAGTCGGACATGACTGAGTGACTTTCACTCACTTAAGTAACTGAAGTAAGAGTTCTATAAAATTATACTTTTAGTGAAATACACTCTGATATGTTTTCTTTCTTTCTAATGCTATTTGCGACCCATTAAATTCATTTCATGGCCATTATGGGTTACCACTTGCAGTTGAAAAAACATTAAACTAGATGACTTTGGAAGTGCATTCCTGTTTGGTAGCATTACATGTATCTAATGTTATCTCGTACATCCACCGTGGTTAGGGTCTGTTACCTCCTTGTACATTGGTTTGACAAAAGGAAACATGAGGGAACCTGGGGATATATCCAGGGTCAAAGAACTGTTTAAGCAACAGAGCTCCAAGTCAACCCCAGTTTATCTGACTCCCAAGTACAGTACTTTTTCTTCTGTGCTCCAGCTGCCTTCTTTCAAAGTTTTCTCAAGGCTGTTCCATCCCCAGCCCACTCAGCTAGAATATGTGTGTGTGTTTGGAGGTTTGGGGTTTTGTTTTTAAGATTCAGGTTCAGAGTACTGAGTTCATCATACTTCTCAGTGTGCACTTAAATATCTTTAGTCTCTGCAGATCTTTTCACTTTTCATTTTCCCTTCATTACCGATCCCCTGCCCACTTCCCTTGTCCTCATAAGTACCCCTCCAGTTCTAACGTTTCAATATGTTTGCTTGGATTATGTTTGTACCCTTGAAAACCTATGAAGTGTTGCTTTGTATACATAAGCATTTAAAATTTCTGTAAATGGCTTTGAGCTATGGATTGTGTGTTCTGTTTCTGAATTCAGCACTTTTTCCAAGTTCCGTTCATGCTGCTGTACATACATTTAGTTCTTTGCTTCTAACTGCTGCATAGGAATCTGATGTGTGTTCGTAATATTTTGTTTATACATTCCTCTGAGGTTGGAGACCTAGATTGCCTCCTGCTTCCTGCCCCCACAGACGATGCCACAATGAGCATCTTTGTACCTGTGCCCTCGTGGGTCCCGGACCAATGTTTCACATGATTATAGCTGGGATTGGAATTGCTGGGCCACAGGACACGTACAGATGAATTTCAGCAAGTATCATCTGATTACTCTCCTGAATGGCTGTAGCACATTATATTGTTGATGAGCAGTGCATAAGGAATCCCATTTCTGCATATCTCCAACAGCTCATGGCATCACCCAGCATTCTAATTTTGTCCGTCTCATTGGTATAGAGTGATCTAATTTTAATATGCATGCTTCTGATTACTAAGTAGATTAAGCATCTTTTCATATATTCACACTAGCGTTTTTGGTTTCCCCTTCTGTGAGTTGCCAAGTCTTATTCTTTACCAAATTTTCTATTGAATTTCCTTTTTCTTGTTGCTTTGCTGGAGATTCTTACATAGTTTAGTTCCTAGAGAGAATTAAGCCCTATTATTCTAGGGCATATACTTTACATAATAAATTAACTTCTCCTGTGCATATAGAATGGTACTGTTTATCTGACATTTTCAGAAGAGTTGAGAAAATAGTTACTCAGATTATTTGCTGGGTTTTGATATTCAATAAGGAACCCCAGTTGAGAAAGTCTGTTTCAGATGATAATTTCTAGTCAGTTTTCTATGTTGCCAGTCATTTCACTTAGAATGTCATCTATCTGTGATGTCTGTTGTTGAACAGAAATTGTTGATTTTTTGAAAAATTATACATAACCATTTATTATTTTTAATGCATATATAAGTATTGTAGAAATTTAGAAAACACAGATAAAAAAAAAAAAAAAGCACCAAATACTCTTCCAGGTCTTTTCCTGTGTGTGAGTGTGTTTGTCAAAATATGATTATGGTGTATGTACTGCTTTGTAATCTGCTTTTTTTGTTCGTTAATAATTGCCATCTTTCCATGTCAGTGAAATTTTATCTAACATCAAGGGCATGTACAAATTTCTCCATTTGTTCCAGAAATGTCTGTCATAGCTGGTTCACATCTAAACCAATCCAGTCTAGATCCTTGCATTATATCTGGTTATTATGTTATTTTTCCAACCCAAAGCAGTTCTTTTCTCATAATACTGACCACCAGTTGTCCTGCACAATGACCTACTTTCCAGATTTGCCTGATTTGGTTTGTTAACCCTCATCCTATCTTGAGTTTCTCTAAACTAGATGGTAGATTGAAAGGCTTGATATGAAAAATTTTGATTAGAAAACATTTTAAGTAATGTTGTATATTTCATACTGTGTTATATAAAGACATATAGTATTGTTAGTATGACCCATCATTACTGATGCTCAGAATTGGCCACTAGATTCAGGTGGTGATGGTTTGATCCTTCATTGTAGTTCCATTCCTTTGTTGCCAGCCATAAAGTAATGCAGGTACTTTATGAATGGCAGTTATCTATCAATCACACAATTGTTAATTCTCACCAGAATCAATAATTTCATTAGTGTTGTAGAATAATTATAATTCATTCAACATTACATGGGATTATTTATAAAATGCTTTTCATTGTCAACTGGAGAGACTCTTGAGTGTAATATATTCAAATTCCTCTTTTTTTTTTTTCCCCACAAGATCCTTGTAGGATCTTAAGTTTATTCTGTATTTTTTATTAGCTTTATAGTTTTATCTTTTGTATATGGAATTCACTGTAGTAATGTGAATTATGAAGGGATTTAACTTTTTTCTCCTCCGTGGACCAGACAGTGCCATCTACTACACAGTCTGTGGTAGCCAGTGTCCGAGAGAGCCACCAGCAATTTTTTTTGCCTATTGGTTTTATTCAGGTTCTTGTTCAGTCCCTTCCCACACTGGATAGGGCTGACCTGTGTAACCAGTTGGAGATTGCAGAGGTGATAGTGTGTGACTTCTAAAGCTAGGTCATAAAAGACATATCAGCTTCTGCCTCTCTCAGATCACTCACTGTGGGGAAGCCAGATGCCTTGTGAGCATATTCAAGCAGCCCTAGGCAGACATCCACTTGGTGAGGAATTGAAGCCTCCTGCTCATGGCCAGCACGAACTCTCAGCCAAATGGGTGAACTATCCCAGAATTGGATCCTCTAAGCCCATTCAAGTTTTTAGATAACTACAACCCTGGTCAACAGTGGACTCAAACTTCACGAGAGACCCTGGGCCAGGACCACCTAACTAAGCTGAGCTCAAGTTCCCAACCCACAGAAACTGTGAGATAATAAATGTTTACTGTTTTAAGCCGCTAAGTTTGTACTAATTTATTACCTAGTAACAGATAGCAGATTGTGGTATCTGGAATGTAATTCTGCCAAAACAAAATATGGGAGTGGCTTTAGAACTGCAGAGTGGGCAAAAATTGGAAGGACTTTGAGAAAACTATTAAGAAAAGCCTAAAAAGCTTTAGAGTATTCATAGAAGTCTGATGACCTTTGAGGAGGCTGCAGTATGGAATGTGTTTCCTGGAAAGTGGTGGAAAGGGGATCCTTCTTATGTAGTGGCAGAAGTAGCAACACTGTCTCTGATGGTAATGTATTAATAGAAAGTAGAAAACATACCTAATGAACTGGGTGATCTAGCAAAGAAATTTCCAGACAGAATGTTAGGTGCCACAGGTTTCTTATTGCTTATACTAAAACAAAAGAAGAGAGGGTAAGCAGAAGGAAATTGAACACAAAGGAGCCAGTAATTTGGCGCAGGGGGTGGGGAGTAGTGCTTGAACATTCCCAGCCTTTCAAATAACAACTGATGTTAAAATTAACAAATGGCTTCCTGGCAAAGAAAAAGTACAGGGCATTCTCAATATGATTTGGTCTAAAGATGAAGCCATCACTTCATGGGAAATAGATGGGGAAACAGTGTCAGACTTTATTTTTGGGGGGCTCCAAAATCATGCAGATGGTGATTGCAGCCATGAAATTAAAAGATGCTTTCTCCTTGGAAGAAAAGTTGTGACCAACCTAGATAGCATATTCAAGAGCAGAGACATTACTTTGCCAGCAAAGGTCCGTCTAGTCAAGGCTATGGTTTTTCCAGTAGTCATGTATGGATGTGAGAGTTGGACTGTGAAGAAAGCTGAGCACCGAAGAATTGATGCTTTTGAACTGTGGTGTTGGAGAAGACTCTTGAGAGTCCCTTGGACTGCAAGGAGATCCAACCAGTCCATTCTGAAGGAGATCAGCCCTGGGATTTCTTTGGAAGGAATGATGCTAAAGCTGAAACTCCAGTACTTTGGCCACCTCATGCGAAGAGTTGACTCATTGGAAAAGACTCTGATGCTGGGAGGGATTGGGGGCAGGAGGAGAAGGGGACGACAGAGGATGAGATGGCTGGATGGCATCACCGACTTGATGAATTTAAGTTTGAGCGAACTCTGGGAGTTGGTGATGGACAGGGAGGCCTGATGTGCTGCGATTCATGGGGTTGCAAAGAGTCGGACATGACTGAGCGACTGAACTGAACTGAACTGAACTGAACTGAAAGATGAAGCTGAGGATGCGATTGTAAAATTCTTTGTTGAAAGACCTCAGAATATCCAAGAAGATGCCTCAGAATCATTCATTCAAATGATAGCTCCTCTAAGAAGCTTAAAGCTATTGTCAGGCAGCAGTCTCAGCATAAGCTCAAAGTAGAGAAGAGCTCATCTCACAAAGTTGTGTGGGTGTGGTTTTTGTCTAATGAACTGAACCCTGGACTCACAGTTCAGTTCAGTCACTCAGTCGTGTCCGACTCTTTGTGACCCCATGGACTGCAGCACACCAGGCTGCCCTGTCCATCACCAACTCCAGGAGCTTGCTCAAACTCATGTCCATCGAGTTGGTGATGCCATCTGGTTATCTCATCTTCTGTTGTCCCCTTCTCCTCCTGCCTTCAGTCCTTCCCAGCATCAGGGTCTTTTCTAATGAGTCACAAGACATCCATTAAGTTTTTAAGGGAATTATATTGGCAGAAACACTGCCAGCTTAGACTTAAAGGGACAGAGACAATACAAGAGGAAAAGAAACCTTTGGACTTCCAAAAGTTGTATGGGCAAAAAGCAGGCTAAAGAAACTATAGAGCTGCACTGAAATGATCACAACATTATTAATTGCCTATACTCCAATATACAAGAAAAAGTTAAAAAAAATTAACTATGGAGCTGCAAGCATGGATTATCTTTCATGGAAAAGGAAGGATGATTCAGGTCAGAGCCAAGAGCCATAAAGAAGAATCACCGACTTCTGCGCATCAGCACTGTAATGGAATGGGACTTTGGGGCAATCTTAGGAAGAGGTGGTGAGTATGTTTTGCATATGGGAGGGATTTGAATCTATAGGGGCCAAAAGAGGGATTGTGGAGTCATCCTCCAAGGCAATCCTCAGTGATTCTTATTCCCTAGCAGTCATTCCCGTGTGGTGTTCCCTTCCACATTGAATAGAGCTAACAAAACTATATCATAAAAGACTGTGAGGGGACTTCTCTGGTGACCCAGTGGTTAAGAATCCGCCTTGGATTGCAGGGAACACAGTTTCAATCCCTGGTCAGGGAACTAAAATCCCACATGCTGCAGGGCAGCTACTGAACCTGAGTGTCACAGCTCCTGAGCCTGTGTGCCAGAATGAAAGATCCCACGTGCTGCAACTAAGACCAATTCAGCCAGATAAATAAATATTTAAAAAAAAAAAAAAAAAGGGCCTCTACTTTACTCTCTTTTGGATTATTTGCTCTGGAGAAGCCAGCAGCCATATTGTGAGGACACTCAAGTAATTCATCACAGAGGTCCGAATGACAGGGATCAAATATTTCCTGCCAGTAGCCAGCAGGAACTTGCCAGCCATATGAATAAGCTTTGTGAAAAACAAATCCTCCAGATGAAGACAGCCTCAGATTACTGCAACCCCAGCTGACTTGACTGTAACCTCATGAGAGACCCCATGCCAAAAGCATTCAGCTAAGCCATTCCTGAATTCCTGACCCACAGAAATGGATAATAAGTATTTGTTGTTGTTTTAAGCTGTTTAGTTTTGGAGCAATGTTACACAGCAATAACTAATACACACTTGCCCTCACTGATTTGTGATGTTCTCTCTGTAAATGTCAGTTTTCATTTTATATATATATATAGATATATCAGTCTGTTTCCAAGTTCTCTATTGTATTTCATTGTTTTTGTTTGTTTCCACACAAGACCTACACTGTTTTCATTATTGTGGCTTTGTAAGATATTTTAATATCTGGGAGGGTCAATCTCCTCTTTCTTGACTCTTTTTAAAAATTCACCTAAGTAATAGTAGAATTGTTCTTCCATGTTAATTTTAGTAGAAGTCTTAGGTGTTTCTAAAAAAAAAAATTCTGGAATTTGTATTAGAATCACACACCTAGTTTTTAGGTTGGGGGAGGTGAGAGGGGTTTTGGCATGAAGATTCTCAAAGGCAGAGAAGAGAAAAGAAACCTCTGTGTCTGGCTCTAATTCTCCCTCCAACCTCCCACCCAGCCCAGTTCATTCATTCAACAGATATTTATTGACCATATACTGTGTACTAGGTATTTATTCTCTAGACAGAGACTATGAGCAAATATACCAAAAAATGAGAAAATGTGAGGACCTGAGTGCCATGAAGAAAGTGAATGGAGAGTGTGAAAAGGAAGAAGTAGAAGGGGCTAATTGGCCAGGGAGCCCAGGGAGGAGGACTGGTACCCTCCTAGGGGCACTAGTCACGTTGATACCTGAATGGCATGAAGGGGCCAGCCACGGAGACAACTGCGTGCTGGCCGTTGCTGGAAGTGGCAGCAGCAAAGGGGGCACAAGCTGGATGCAGAAAGGAGCAAGCGGGGCTCAGCCCGGCAGGCAGGGGAGAGTGGCAGAGCCGAGGTCAGAGGGCTCACACGTGGACCCTGAGGAGTCTGGATTTTTTCCCCAGGAGCAACAAGCAGTGTTGGAAGGCTCTTAGGGGAGCGAGTGGCCTTTGGTTGTGCTGTTAATCACCTTCCGCTTCTTCTCCAGCAAAAAAGGGAGAACGTGTCCCCGCTGTGCCTCATCCCCACGGTGACATCTCCCCGGGAGGAGCAGCAGCTCCTGGCCAGCACCTCCAAGGTGAGGCCCCTGAGCCCTGTAGGGTGGAGGCTGGGCGCCTGTCCCGGCAGCCTGACCCCCACCCTTCTCCACCCTCTTTTCCCCAACAGCCCGTGGTGAAGCTCCTGCACAACCGCAGTAACAACAAGTACTCCTACACCAGGTGACCCCCTCGGAGGTGGGGAAGTGCAGTGGGTGGAACCCTGGGCTCCAGCATAACCCACGGGGAGGGTTATGGCCACACAGAGGGTATGGAAAGAATCCTGCCTGGATGCAAACTCCAGCCTTGCCACTTATCCCCTGGGGACTTTGGAGAGGTCGTTTTCACTTGTGAGCTTCAGGTTTTGGGTTGGTTGTGGGTTTTTTTTGAGCTTCAGTTTTATCAGTGTACTAGGGTCCCAGTGAGGATTAGATGATAATGAGTAGCATTTCCTAAGTGCTTGCTTTGTAAGAGGCATGGCTCTAAGCGCTTTATATACATTTACTCACAGGAACCTCACAGTCGTTGGAATTAGTTATTGTTGTGATCTCCATTTTACAGATGAGGCAATTGAGGGAGCAAGAGGTGAAGTAATTTGCTCGGTGTCAGTTAAAAGGGGGTGGAGCGAGAATGTCTGGTGAGGCCGCTTGCCTCCGGAACCTGCACGGGTAGATCCCTCTGCTGTGCTGGAACTTACTGAACAAATGCTGCTTCCTTTCCAAGGCCTGCTGGGCACCAACCTCCTAGGCAGGACCAGAGTGCTGGGTCTCAGGGCCCCTAAAGCTGAGGTAAGGGGGGTGGGTTGCAGAACAGAGGGAAGGAAGCCCGTCGTGCTGAGGCCTCCTGGCCCCCCTGGTCCTCAGCACTTCAGATGACAACCTACTTAAGAACATCGAGCTGTTTGACAAACTGGCCCTGCGCTTCCACGGGCGGCTGCTTTTCCTCAAGGATGTTCTGGGGGACGAGATCTGCTGCTGGTCTTTCTACGGGCAGGGCCGCAAAATCGCCGAGGTGTGCTGCACCTCCATTGTCTATGCCACGGAGAAGAAGCAGACCAAGGTCAGATGGGATTCGGGGCCTGGTCAGGGAGGGCTGTGGCGGTGGGCAGGATCAGCACCCTGGACAGAGGCAACTCATCCAGTCAGGCCTGGGAATTCCAACAGTGGGAGTCAGGAGCTGGAGTTTCAAGTTTTGGGGGTCATATTTCTGTAACCTTGGGTAAGTCATCTTAACTTTCTGTGGGTCTCTGCTTCTCTATCTGTGAAAGGAGGGTGTTGGATTAGAATGGGATTCTTAATGTAGGCCAGTTGAGTTTCAAGGCTATCTTGAAAGAATATGTGGTTTGGGGTTTTGTGTGTGCATTTTTCTGTGTAGAAGGACTGTACCTGTCGTTAGACTTTCAGAAGGATCTAATGACCCAGAGTAGGTTCTTAAAACTTCAAGTATTTGGAACACACTGAGATTGTAGGCCTTGAGTTATTTCCATGGCAACCATCATCAGAGACTTTCTAAGCACTGCAAGAGGCTTGAAACCAAGGTAAATGAGATGCTGAGTGAAAAACAAGCCCTCTGTCATGACATCTGTCCCTGAAGATCTTATCACCCTGGTCCCTCTGACCTTGACAAGAAGGGTGTGCCTCAGATACACAGGAGATCTTGGAAGTCTCTAAGCACCCAGTGCTATTTCACACCTCACGGCCTTTGCACACACCATTCCCTCTTAGGATTATATTTCCTCATTCCTGTCTGCTTGTGAACTTGTGCTTAATCTTTAAGACCTAAGCCAAGCGTCACTTTCTTTGGGACAACTTAGCCCAAGAATTTTCAAGACAACCACCCCAGAAAAGTTGGTCCTACCCGCCTCGCAGCTAAAGACAGCGTTGATTGTAGTCTGCTGGGGATGGGACTGTAGAGGGTGTTTACTTCAACAGCAAGGGGTTAGCTTCTTGAGAACAGAGCTATATCTTTTTTTCCCCTATCTCTCTAGCACTAGCCAGGCTTTTATCACTCTACAGAAGCTAGGAAACAGTTATTGAATGCACTAATGAATGAATAACCCAGTTTCCAAGTAGCTTCCTCTGTAGTTGGGAAGACAGGAAGATAAACCAGTAATGAGAATGCAGCTCGTTAAAGTTTTGTTTATATCTCTCCAAGTCACACAAAGGGAACCCTTAACTACCTCTTCATCCCTTTCTACTCTTCTTCACTCTGCCTCATTGCTTGGCCTTGCTGCTGATCTAAAGATACACTAAGCACACTCCTGCCCCAGAATTCTTACACTTGCTGTTCTCTTCTCAGACTGATCTCTAGTTGTCCGTCTGGTTCCTTCCCTCCCTTCCGTTGGCTGTTGGTCAAATGTCACTTCAGTGAGGCCTTCTCTGAGCTCTGTCTTTAAAGTGGTAACATTCCTCCCCTTTTCCTGCTAATACTTTTCCAAAGCATTTATCATCATCTGACATTTTATATCTTATTACATGTATGTCTGGGTCCTCATCCTAGAATGTAAACTTCCTGCGGACAGGAAGTTTGCCTGTTTGATTCACAGCTGTATTCCCCAGTGCCTCGAATAATGCCTGGTACTGTGCAGTCACTCAGTAAATATTTGTCAAATGAAAAAAAAACCGAGACCTAGCAACAAAGGACAAAGCAAATAACTCTGCCTGACTTCAGAGCTGGACTTCACAGCATAAGCATGACTTTGCTGAGTAAAGACATTGCAAAGAGGACAGTCCAGGCTCGAGGAACCTGTGGCTGGAGGCTAGGCGACTGCACAGGCTAGGAGGCCTGCCAATGCAAGAGCAGCCTGGGGGAGGGGATGGCTGTATAGTCGGGCCAGAAGGAGGGACCTGGGGGTTGCTGGCCTTTGCAGGTGGAATTCCCAGAAGCCCGGATCTTTGAGGAGACCCTGAACATCCTGATCTACGAGACTCCCCGAGGCCCAGACCCAGCCCTCCTGGAGGCCACAGGGGGTGCAGCTGGAGGTGGTGGGGCCAGCCGAGGGGAGGAGGAGGAGAACCGAGAGCACCGTGTCCGCAGGATCCACGTCCGGCGCCACATCACCCACGATGAGCGTCCTCATGGCCAACAGATTGTCTTCAAGGACTGAATTTTGCCCTGAATTTTCCTCTAGCCACTGGGACCCAAGTCCCTCTCTCTTTTCCTCCTCCCCTTCCCAGATCTTTGCCCCGGCTTTGCTGGCCAAGTCGTGGGTCTCCCTTCAGTCCCTTCATCACATGGTACAGTTCACTTTGGCCCTTTTCCATCTATTCCCGTCTCATTGCTAACCACACGGTACATTCCAGCCCCTCCCCTCAGAGGCCTTCAGAAGGCCTACGTTCCATCCTTCATCCCCATCCTTGTCCTGCCCTCTCCCCTCACCAGCCGGTTTAGAAGGATTTAGAATTCCCTTTCTCTTTTTTTAGTACATCTTAACACGCCAAAGTGTCAAGCCAGCCCGTAATAACACCCACCGCGTTCTGAGCCACCTCCTCACCATTGCGCAGGCTTGTTTGCTCCCTCCTCCTCCCCACCACTCTCCCTACTTCCTTAATACTAGGCTGACCTGGGCCTGCACCAGCTCAGCATCTTCCCAATTTGTTTCATATTATTTATTATTTTAATTTTCTATTAAATTATTGGAATAAAGTCGAGTTGAGGGTCTGGTTCTGGCTCCCGGGGAAATGGCTTATTTAGGGATAACAGACCTTTGCCCCCAGCCTTTCCCTGGGCTGGCAGCTGGGAAGAAAGTAGTCAGGAGAGGATTTAAAATCTATATTTCAGCCAGTTCCCACCCTCAGCCCCACCCCACCCCCTGCAGTGGAGAGGCGGTCTTGGCTACCACTCAAGCCATCCCTGAGTGCAGCCTCTCTCCAGCCCGGATGTCTGAAAGGAGCATCTTCCTTCAAGGGTCTGGTGCGAAGACAAAGTCGAGAGCCTGGCGTTCGGCCCCAGCCACATTGGGATGCCAGAGGTCCACGATGAAGACCACTCGAGGCCCATCTTCGGGAGAGCCTAGGGCACGTGGGGTGGAGACAGCAGAGCAGCTGACATTAAGTACTTACAGGCCAGAGCACTTACCAAATACTCAGAAAGGCAGACACTATGCAAATAAGTGCCAGTCACTGTTCTAATCCCTTATGTGTATTAGCTCTTAATCATCAAAACTAGGAGATAGTACCATAAGCATTCCCGTTTTATGCAAAGTAACTGAGGCACAAAGAGGTTAAGTAACTTGCCTGAGGTCATACTTCTAGTAAGTGCCAGAGGGAGGACAGGAAACCAGGTGGTCAGGTCGAGGGTCTGGTGCCACGAACCACTTGGCTGTGCACCTACATTAGCTTATTTAATCCTTACAGTCACTTGACAAAAAAGGGGGTTGCCCTGTTTTCCAGGTGATTGGAGAAATCATGTGACTTGTTCAAGGTCATGCAACTGGGAAATAGTGGTGTAGGACAGGAAGCCAGCTGGGTCCAATTCTGTAGCCTCTATAGTCTAATCCCCTTCACTCTTCAGTCCCTCATCCCTCCTGGCAGAATGGGAGCCCCATTACCATTATGAGCCACTGTGTATAGGAAGGAGTCATCCACCAGAAGACAGTGTCCCTCAGCCCAGCACTGGGGCTCGCCCCCGACCACCAGCTCACAACCAGGGGGAATCTTCAGGCCTGTAGAAAGAGATGCAGACCTCCAAATTCCTGCCTCCGTTGAAGAGGCCCACCCCCTTGAGTCAAAAAACAGAATCTGAGAATTTTACATGCCAGGTTCTATGGTTTTATGACCACCTGAGGCAAAGAGCTGACTCACTGGAAAAGACCCTGATGCTGGGAAAGATTAAAGGCAAAAGGAGAAGGGGGTAGCAGAGGATGAGATGGTTAAATAGCATCACTGGCTCAATGGACATGAATCTGAGCAAACTCTGGGAGATAGTGAGAGAGAGGGGAGCCTAGCAGGCTGTAGTCTGTGGGGTCGCAGGGTCGGACATGACTTAGCAACTGGACAACACAACAAATGGTGTTCCCTAGCTCTCTAGAAAGTGACCCATGTAAAATTACAATACAGTAGTGGATGAGAGGAAATGCTAGGAGATGGGAAACACAGTGCAAAGCGCAATCTGTTCTGTTTCAGAGAAAAGGGAAGGGTTTCTAAAGGAACCAGCCTCCCTTCTTTAGCTTCTGTCAGTTTAACTCAAGAACCCTCTCTTGTGTTAGGTCCTCTCCCCAAAAAGTATAAAGCAAAGGGCTCCATCCTGCCGAGGACCACACAGTGAGGTGCAGAAAACTGAGGAGCCAACTCAAGTAATGGGGAATAGGAGGACATCCCGGAGGAGGTGTGACATTTGAAAGTGTGAATTGTGAAGGCTAATTAGGAGTTTTCCAGGAGGTGGTAAAGGGGGAAAGACATCCTAGAGCATGCATGTGGCATCTGCCAGGACCAGCCAGAAGGCCTTCATAATTTAGGGCATGGTGGAAAGGAAGGGAAAGAAGGGAACAGGTGGGAGAAGAGAGAAAAGAGCTGAACTTGATCCAGGCTCTTCAAAGCCAGTGTGCTTTAAAGTATAGAACACATTCAACTGGTAGCACAGGAGTAGGCAAAACGAGGCCATAGCATTAAATAACTTCTCAATCAGAAAATGAGGGATTGCTTTTTTTCTCCTCATTTTCTTTCAACCTTTAAAACACTGAAAAGAAAATCTCAGTTTGATGCTACCATAACTTTAACACCCCTACTAACATTGCTGCTTTTTATTTTTTTTATTTTGGACTGCACCATGTGGCTTGCAGAATCTTAGTTCCTTGACCAGGGATCAAAACCAGGCCCTCAGCAATGAAAATACAAAGTCCCTGGTGGCTCAGTGGTAAAGATTCTGCCTACCAATGCAGGAGACATGAGTTTTACCCCTGGGTCAGACGTGGGTTTTACCCCCTGGGTTTTATTCCCTGGAGAAGGAAACGGCAACCCACTCCAGTATTCTTGCCTGGGAAACCCCATTGACAGAAGAACCTGGCAGGCTACAGTCCACGAGGTCGCAAAAGAGTCGGACACAACTTAGCAACATTTACAACCACTAGACTGCTGAGGAATTCCCAACATTGCTCCTTTTTAAAGGAGGAGAATGTAGGCTTCAGTCTCAGACTAGAAGATTTTGCTAGAAGTTTTCAAGCTTTTTTTTTTTAAAGTTTAAACTTGTCTTATGAATAACTTCTATTTAGGGCAAGTAATACTGATCATCATTGTTCTATACAGATGCCTTCTAATAAGTAAAACATGAGGGGGAGTCAATATGAAGAAACAGGACAGGTGGTAAATGATTGTGGGAACCTTGTGAAGATGGCTTTCTGATCATTGAAACTCAAGAAATGCTGCTATAGGCAATAGGGAGTCATGGAAGATTTCTGAGAAGAAAGGCATGATCAGAATCACAGTGTAGAAAGCTATGATGGCAAAGGAGAGAGTCTGGAGGGGAAATCATGGAGGCAAGGAGGTGGTCTGTAAGCAGCATCCACTTACCCAGATGACATCTGACGCGGGCATTAGTGGGCCCACAGCGGCCATCAAGCCGGGCGCCAGGCAGGAGGACGGAGAAGCCAGCATTGCCGAAGGTGTTGGCACTCATAAAGCTTCGCAGCCCCCTCAGTGCCCGATAGGCCCCTGGGCACCGGCGGCAGTTGCTGGGTTGGCAGCGGCCTGCTTGGTATAGCAGGAGCTGGTAGCACCCAGGGGCCAGCGGTGGGGACCAGCCCCGAGGCGGAGGAGTTGTCCCTGAGAAGTCCCAGCTCACAGCCCCAAAGTCCCGCAAGATAGCTGGGAAGCTGCTCTCCAGGAGCTCCACATCGTGCCTCTGGGCCTCCCGGGGCACGAAGGGGGAAGAGGGCAAGTCTGGCAGGAAAAGCAGGCCTGGGCGCTGGATGCCCAGGACCCCTGGCCCTCCCCCCAGGCTGGGGGCACCCTGAGCTGCCCGCCTCACCCTACCCATCCCTGCCCAAGAGTAGCGCCTGGCATAGGCCCGAAGGCGACGGCTCATTAGGCCTTCCGTCCTGGGTCCTTCTCCGGACTCTCCAGAGCGGCCTGGACTTGGCCTGCCCGCTTCAGAGCACCCTCCAGGCCTACCACCAACAGCCCCAGCCCGACTTCCAGCCCCCAGGGCCTGCATGTCTTGGGAGCCCAGGCGGTAGCAATACCAGAGGAAAAGGGAAGTGAGGGCTCCAAGGAGCAGGGTAAGGGCAGAAGAGGCCAGAGGCAATGGCCATGCAGGCATGATGGGCAGGGAGGCCCTGGCCAAGAGGCCTGGGCCATCCTCCAGACCCCAGTTCCCCTGTCCCCCCAGTTCACCGGTTCCCTCCATGGCTGCTCCCTGGCTACCCCCTGTGCTGCTTCCTCGCCACATTCCTACTCTTGATTCTCTGTCCTTCTGAGGTCCTGTTGCCACCGTGTACCTTCTCCTTTCTCCCTCCCTTCCTGTACCTCTAACCCTTCTTTTCAACTCTCTTCTTTCTATTTTGCCTCTCTCCTCCTCTTCTTTCTCCTTCCGGCAGTTTCCTCTCTCCCGTCAGTCTCTCCTGTCTCCCCTTCTCCTTTCCTCTCTCCTCCTCCACCACCGTCCCCACCCCACCTCTTTTCGCTCTCTCTTTTCCTCCCCCTGCCCGCTGCCCTTCCAGCTTCCCCAGACAGCACTTCCTACCCCACTTGGACCCGCAGCCCCGGGAAGGGAACGCAGTCAGCCGTCCTCTGCAGCGACTTCTCTCTCCTTCCTTCCCCTTGTCTCCTGCCTGCCTTCGCTTCTCATTCGACCCGACCCACGGCTTCTCTCTCCCTCTCCCGCTACCCCCTCCCCACCTCTCTCCTACTCGCTCCTTTCTTGGCTCCCACTCACCCTGACGTCACCCCTCCCCACAGTCCTCTCAGCTTGGCGACCCCCGCCCTCGCCCGGTGGCAACCGCAACTCAGGCGGGTTGGGGTCGAGGGGCTGGGGGGGTGGGTCCGTCTCCAGATTTGCCTCCCCCGGCCCCTACCGGCCGCCACGTGCGGCGCCGGGGGCACAGCGCCAACCTCCAGCGCCCCGCAATGCGAAAAGAAAGGGCGGGGCCTGAGAGGGGTGTGGCAAGCTAAGGGGCGGGGCGAGGGCGAGGACTGATCGACAAGGCCGGCGCTCGCGGTCTGCAGACAGGGATGCTGCGGCCTGTCGATGGGTCAGCCGATCTCCAGACCAGACGGCCTGTTACTCCACCTCCCCCTTCGCCTTCACGAGAGCCAGCCCCCGGCGGGAGCCAGATTAATACTGAAGGTGGCCGCAGCCAATCGCCCGCCGCGCCGCGGGCTAGGCCAGCTCGGGCGGGGCCGAGAAGAGCTGTCCTTTCTGGTGGTGCTGAAAAGGGCGCTCCGGAGGCCTCGTGTGAGGAGATCAGGAGAAAAAAAAAAAAAAATCAAAGTTGAAGCCGCCAGACAGCTGGCTGGGGTGTGTTGTACGTTGGGGGGGGGGGGGGGTGTCTCCCCTCCCCAGGTCCCAGCCTGTCACCCCTTAGACTTCTCACAAACGTAGGAACCTGTCATTCTTCTGGAGGAAGGGAAAGCCCATTCCACATGAGCTCCTCTGAAAGGGTCTGGAAGTAAGCCGGGGCATACTGGGAGGCTGAGCAAGCGCGAATCCAGCTACGCTGCCCCACTGGGCACCCCAGGAAGAGAAGATTCAGCTTTCAAATATGCTGGAATGGTTGGGGGAGGAGGTATAATTACTGCTGGGACCAGAGTTTCTTTCGCTTCCCCTAGGGGCCGCGGGAGTGAGGATTACGACCCTGGCTCATGTGGTCCCTCCTTCCTCCATCTGCACTTCCTCCTCCTCCCTCCCCCCACCGCCCCCAAATAAATCCCAGGCCCCTCCCTTCGCCCGTCCCCAGGATCTGACGTGGGCTCGACACCTTTCTCAGCTTCTCCCTCCCGCAGCTTCAGTGCCCGAGCCTCAGCTCTCCAGGTTCTGCAACCCCTTCTCCTCCCCTCCTCACCAAGCCCCACTAGAGCACAGTAGGAACCCTCCCTATTTTCGACCCCACCTTAGGTCCCCGGGACCTGTTTTGCCTCGACCCACTCCCCCAGCTTAGAATCCAGCCAACCCGGGGGACCCAGGCGCCTGAGCCAGAGGGTAACCCAGGCGACCCGGCTCCTTCGCCCTTCTCGGCCCCACCCCCTGCAGCCGGAGCCGCGCCCCCTCTCCCACACACTCGACAGCAGAGGACAGAAGAGATTGGGCAAAGAGGGGTGGGCTCCAGGCGACCCCCCTACCTAGTTCTACCTCTCCATCCCAAAGGGCAGAAAAATTGTCTCCCTTACTAACTGCTAGTAGGGGGTAAAAATTAACAAGAAAGATAAAAGGAGACGGAGGAAAGGTGACAGCTAGATTATTTAGGAGAGTCGCAGAGGAGAGAAATCGGTGTGAGTCGCCATGGGGACTCCCAGGGCCCAGCATCCGCCGCCTCTCCAGCTGCTGTTCCTGTTTCTGCTGAGCTGTCCCTGGATTCAGGGTAAGGACATGGGTGCATGGCGGTGGGCCCCCGGGAATGTCCCCCTGAGGGGGGGTTCTATACCTTTCTTTCTCAGAACATCCTGCGTCTTCTGAGCTCCTGGGGGAGGGGAGGGGCACAGCTGACGGACCTAGAAAGCCAGGGCTTTCTGGCTTGCACCTGGAGCCCCTACCCTCATATACTGAGGAGTTGGGAAACGAATGAGGGGAGCTTTTAGCAGCGTCTCAGGGGTTAAATCCAGGGAGAAGGGCTGGGGAAGTTGCGGGTGGGGGGGTGCAATCTGCGGAGGCGGCAGAAACAGGCAGGGTACCTGGGTGGGAGATGGATGCGATGGGAGAGATGCCAGGCACTGCACACACAAACATTCTTGGACGTATGGACAAAGACAGATGAACAGAGGCAGTGCTCAGAGGCCAGATATTTACTCCCCCACTCTGACCCTCCAGCCAGACTCCAGTGAAGGGGGCAGAGACTGCAGAGAATGAGAGGGAAGGGGAGGGGGGGTAGCGCGGGGAGAGAGAGAACCACACTGCAGACAGAAACCCAGAGAGAAAGCTAAACACTGCAGAAGCAAGGGCTGGGAGGTGCTGCCAGACCCTCCGCAGAGCCCTGGGGTTGCGGGGAGCACCTCTGAGGGAAAAATGAAGGTAGCAACCCGCCGCTTCTCTGCCCTGCTGGCGCTGTCCAAGGTGCTTACTGAGGGCCCACACGGCCTAAGGGAAAAGGGAGAAAGAAAGGGCTAGGAGGTATGATGGGCAGCGGGGAGCCCCTCCTCCAGTCTTGGCTCTCAGCCCAGTCTGGGACCCTCCGAGCTCCTGCTGGCCCAGCTGACTGGGGAGGAAGAGCTCTGGAAAAGATCTTTCTGGAGAAGGAAGGCGTGTGGGGCAGTGGAAGAGCTCAGATGATTTCATCTCCTAGGTCTGCCCCTGAAGGAGGAGGAGGCATTGCCGGAGCCTGGAAGTGAGACCCCCACAGTAGCCTCTGAGGCCTTGGCGGAGCTGCTCCATGGGGCCCTGCTGAGGAAGGGCCCAGAGATGGGATACCTGCCGGGTGAGGCCCCCAGAGTGGCAGAAGCTGAGAGGAAGAGGGAGGGACATTAACTCAGGGAGATGGGCAACCAGGCCAGTAAAATACAGAGAGAGACAGAGAGATGGTTCGAGAGAATCAAAACTGGACGTAGACAGAGAGCGAGAATGATCAAGAAACAGAGCCAGACGGAAAAGCAGACAATCAAAGAGAAAGACAGATGGAAACTCAGAGAACCAGAATCAGAGATAGAGTGGGGGGGAGGGGACACAGAAAGAGAGAGAAAAGCAAGGATTAGTAGATTTAGAATCATAAAATCAGAAAGGGGTAAGAATATTAAACAGAGATCAAGAGTTCTAGAGAGTGCAAAAGAAAAAGACAGAGGAACAAGAAAGGGGTAACCAGGAGAGGGAGCCAGAGCTGAATGGAGAGACAGAAACGATCGATGAGGCTGTCAGAGTGGAAGGGCCTGGACACAGAGAAGAAAAAGGGTGGAGGGCAGGCTGTGGAAAGCTTGAGAGGCGGTGGGAAGCTGGGGTGGGGAAGGGAGAGGTGGGGGATCTGTGCCTTGTGGGAGAAGTCTTTTGGTTTCAGTGGGGAACTCTCAGTTTCCCTGAGCCCTGCTCCCCAACCAAGGCCCACCAATTTGCTCCTCCTTTTCCCTGATTTCCCTTGCCCTGTCCCAGGATCTGATCCAGACCCCACACTAGCAACCCCTCCAGTCGGCCAGACTATTGCAGCACCCTTTCCGCCTCGGGCCACTGAGCCGGGCACAGGGCCTCTGACAACCGCCGTAACCCCTAAAGGGGGTAGGGGGGCAGGCCCCACCGCGCCAGAGCTGCTGACCCCGCCCCCAGGAACCACAGCCCCGCCCCTTCCCGGTCCAGCCTCTCCAGGCCCACCCTTGGGGCCCGAGGGAGGAGAAGAGGAGACCACGACCACCGTTATCACCACGACAACTGTCACCACAACAGTGACCAGCCCAGGTGAGACGATTGACGGGGGATATGGGAGAGGAGCAGGGCGTGGATGGGGGAGAGGCTGCTGCATATGTGTGGAAGAAGGGATCCAGATAGGAGAGAGTCTTCTGCTTAAGAGTAATCATAAAGGCTAGCATTGATCTATGCTTACTATGTACCAGCGCCGTTCTAGGTTTTTATCTATTATGACAGTTGGGGAAGGGAGTTCTGGGCGCCAGTGGGAGAGTAAGCATTGGATTAAGTTATGAAGGCTGCTGGGGAGATGATGGATGGGGACCCCCGGAGTTGCTTGGCTGGGAGGGCACGAATGCAGAGATTCTCTCAGTCCCGTCGCTTCTGTCTCTTTAGTTCTGTGTAATAACAACATCTCCGAAGGCGAAGGGCACGTTGAATCCCCAGATTTAGGGAGCGCAGCCAGCTTCACCTTGGGGCTCCTGGACTGCACGTACAGTATCCATGTCTACCCTGGCTACGGCATTGAGATCCAGGTAACTGCATTAAGCATCCTATTGTGAAACCTCCTAACCCTTTCCTCTGGGCCCAGGGGTGTGGGCAGGTTTGGCCTAAGAACCAGAGAACTTGTTTTCTCCGATGAGCCTGGTTTCTGAGGCTCTCACAAACTCCCCTAGAGTTCTACAACTTGGCCAGTGTCACTGTGCTGTTACATACAGGGAAAAGGGTGGGGGGCTTAGGGGGTTACCACCCTGGCTGACTTGCCCTGGCGGGTCTGAATCTGGCTTCTTTAGGTGCAGATGCTGAACCTGTCTCGGGAGGAGGAACTTCTGGTGCTGGCTGGTGGGGGGTCTCCAGGTCTGGCCCCCCGACTCCTGGCTAACTCCTCTATGCTGGGTGAAGGACAGGTCCTTCGGAGTCCCACCAACCGGCTGCTCCTGCACTTTCAGAGCCCACGGGTCCCCAGGGGTGCTGGCTTCAGGATCCACTATCAGGGTGAGGAGTTCGGGGTCCTGGTGGAAAGGCAGGGGCCACATTGGGCTCAGGAGACATCTCATAGGCCTGCTAACCTCAGGGTGATGTCAAAGCCTTTTCCTCTTGACTAGGATGGTGAGGGGCAGAATCCTAAGAGGAGACCTTCTTATTGTTTAGTTGCTAAATCATGTCTGACTCTTTTGTGATTCCATGGGCTATAGCTTGCCAGGCTCCTCTGTCCATGGGACTTTCTAGGCAAGAATACTGAAGTGGGTTGCCATTTCCTCCTCCAGAGGATCTTCCTGATGCTGAGATCAAACCCACATCTCCTGCACTGACAGGAGCATTCTTTACCAGGAGCCACCAGGGAAGCCCCAGAGAAGACCTATACACACTTATCTCACACGCAGATCTGTGTCTGGGTATGCACCCATCCAAGGGACAGTTCGTCCATTCCCTCAACAAATCTTTATCCAGAGCCCACTTCATACTGGCCCTGGGTTATCCCTGAGGAGAAGACTAAACAAGCCAAACGTAAAGGTAACTCAGAATCTAGGTAGGGAGATGGGCAAATAATCAAGAGGATTATAATCCAGTGAGATACGGACCCCAATCCCTATGATGGAAGGACAATGGGCAAAATGTCAAAGGGACCTACATTTCCTCTGTAAGGAATATAGGAACACCTCCTTGGAGGAGGTGATGACTAAGTTGACACCTGAAATGAGTTAACTAGGGAAAGGGTGGGAGGGACAGAAAGAGAAAGGCAGATGTCTAGATGGATCAAAAAATATATCCCAAGACCCAGAGAGGAGAAAAAAAAGTTGTGACACCCCACCCAGAGGAGTTGAGGTCACTCAGCTTGGAATATAGAATTGTCCTGTGTGACCTGGGGTGAGTTACTTAACCTTTCTGGACTGCATCATCTTAACTGAAAAATGAGGATGATGATGCTTACCTCATCACATTATTAGGAAGGTCAGATGAATCCATACAAGTGGTTAAAACTGTCTGGTGCCCAGCGAGGGCTCAAAAAGTTGATCATTGCTATTACAGGAAAAGCCCAGAAAGTGGTAGGGAAATAGGCGAAAAGATTAGACTGGGAGGTAGGTCAGATTTCGATCACAAAGGGCCTTACTAGCTTCAGTGAGGAGTTCTCAGACTACATTATCCTTACAGGGGAGGAGGAGCCACTTCGAAATGTTTTAAGCAAGATAGTGACAGCCTCAGATTTGTGACCTAAAAAGATCCTGCTGACTTCCGGGGGAGCAGGCAGGAAAGAGGGGACGTGTTTGCGCATGCTTGCATTCTCTAGCGCCCGCCCACAGACAGCCTACACACACGTGTTCATCCATATTTGCCTGTGTGTATGGAAACCTTCCCACGATGCAAGTGCATGTTCTAGCATACATGTGTGCATGAGGCCAGGGGCCCAGCCCATGATCCTTTTCTGGACATTGCTGCCATCTCCAAAGTCCCTTCCTCGGCTCAGAAACAGAGAGGGAATTGTGTCCCTTCATGTCATCTCATGGCTTTGCTGCCCCCTTGTGAGCTCTGCAGACTCTGGATCCCTTGTGACTTTATCCAGGACACAGGCAACCATTATCCCTTCCTCACACCCTCTCCTGCGATCTTCCTTCTGGACCTGCCCCACGGGGTCAGGTGTGCAAGGTGGAGTTAGCAAACCTACCTGTAGAGAGACCAGTGAGTCGGGGTACATGTAGTTGGTGGTCAGGGGCTGGTTGTTGGGGAGCAAGGGCAGGCTTCAAGGGCCCAGGGCTGAGGGCTAGGCCTCAGATATTGCAAAATGGCTCCCCACTGGCTCCTTTAAGCAGCCACATCCCTAGTGCATTGAAAATAGGACTCGTTAGGCTAAATGGAACATCTGGGGAAGCAGGGCTACTGTGTAAACGGGCCTTCATGACCTGCCTCAGTCTTCCTTGTTCTGCAGCTTCTCCTGGCCCCTTTGGGACTGAGGCCTTGTTTAAGCCCTTGCCAGTCTCCACTAACTGGGCCTTCTGATCCACAGAGTCCCCATTAGCTTCTCTGGATGGTCAAAGGCTCCATCACCCCTCACCCCAGGGCCAACCATCCTCCCCTTCTCATAGCAGCCCTGGGGGTGGCCTTTGTCAACTTTGTCTCTGAGAGGAAGACAAAGCCTCAAAGCTTACAAGGATGGTTTGGCCACTAGCAAATGCACTGCAAAGTCAGAAGTCAGATCCCCAAGTCCCTGACCCCCAGCCGTTTATTAACTGAGGCTGAGGGGCAAGTGATTAACATTTTCTGAGGACTTTCTAGTTCCAGGTGCCTGGTGTGTTTATTTTCTTTAAGGCCAATCCTCAATTATAGGAATGGTTATTGTCATCTACAGATGGAAGGCCCAAGAGGCAAGGTCACGTGTTTGAGACCATACAGCAAATAAGTTGTGCAGCTGGAGCTGGAGCTTAGGTGTGCCCGTCTCTAAATTCAGTGCTCTTTGCACTGCTCCACATTGGCTCTTGGTAGCATCAATTGATCAGCAAGGGTAGGTTTTTAGGAGACAAAATGAAAATGGTTTGGTTCAGTCTCACAGTGGCGATAGGCAGGCGTTAATGTGACGATGAAATTATGCATGTGGATTCTGCATAGACCGAAAAAAAAAAAAACTAACTTTATTGAAAAGGGGAGTAAGGGGGTCAGGAAAACTTCCTGGAGGAGGTGGTACTTCAGTTATTCCTTGAGAGATGAGGAAAAGTAAGACGAGAGCCTCGCAGGTAGAGGAAATTATGTGAAAAATACATGGAATTGGGACACAAAACTATATTGTGGGCTAGACCCAGTTGTGGAAGGGGCTTTCAGAAAGCCCCTTCAATCTAAAGTTTTCGAGCTTGAGTCTGTCAATCATAGGGAGCCATCACAGAAGCTAAAGTTTATTGAAATCACAGTGTTTGGGTTGTTGGTTTTTTTTTTTTTTTTTTGCAGGGGGTGGGGGATGTGTTTTGTTTTGGCCACTGTGTGACTTGCAGGATCCCCTACCAAGTATTGAACCCTGGCCCAGCAGTGAAATTGCCAAGCCCTAAGGATGCTGAAAGCTTGGCTTCTCTGTACACCAGTCCTGAATTGAATCTCAGAGACAGAGTTTGGAGTGATGTAGAAAAGAAGAGCTTTTTTACTTTGCCAGGCAAAGGGGCCCAGAGCTGGCCAAGGACCTCAAAATAATGTCCCAACTTAGAGAAAATAATGAGAAGTTTTATAGTAATTGTTCAAAGGGAGAGTGGTCAGCTCGTGGATATTCTTCTGATGGGTTGGTGGTGAGATCAGTAGAAGTCAGCATCATCAACCTTCAAGTCCAACTGGTCTGGGGTCTATAAACTTGTGGGCAGCACACCATCGTTAATTTTTGTTAGCTTCTCCCACCTGGCAAGGGTTTCAGTATCTACAAAATAGCTCAAAGATATTGTTGTGTGTATCCATTGATGGGGAAATAGGACCGTGTCCCAAGAGGGTGCACTATTGTTTTTCTTTTTTTAAAAGAAAATACTTATTCATTTGGCTGCTCTGGGTTTAAGTAATAGTTCTAGCACTGGGGATCTTTGTTGCCACATATGGGATCTAGTTCCCTGACTAGGGATTGAACCCGGGCCCCCTGCATTGGAAGATCAGAGTCTTGGCCACTGGACCATGAGGGAAGTCCCACTATTGTTTCTCTTGACTCTCTCTGGTCTCAGCATCCCCTCCCTTCCCTAATTAATAGCTGCTAGAATCTGCCCATTAGAACTGAGGGAAGGTCATAGAGGCTGAATGAAGGCTGTTTCCTATAACCAAAGAAATGGGGGACACAGAAAGCCTTTGTGCTCAGAAGTCCCACAGGGCCCTGCTCAGTGTCACTAACCACTGGACCACCAGGAAATGCTCAGATCCTATGATCTACAAGGTTGTATTTGTGTCGATCTTAGTAGACCATGAACTCCTGAAGGCAAGGCTTTAGTCTGTTTCACCTCTGGCCTTCAGACCCAGCCAAGGAAATGCTTGTTGAATTTTGAAACACAGGGACACTAGGGTCTCTAACAGAACCACTTGGGACTGGAGAGTCAGAAAAAGCAAATGCCCAAACAAGCTGGACCCTCTGCTAACCACAGCCTGCCCCTCCTACAAGATACAGCTTTGAGGTATTTCCTCCAGGAAGCACCCCTGCCAGCTTTTTAAAATCACTACACTTTATTTTATTTATTTATTTGGCTGTGTCAGGTGTTAATTGCTGCAGCACACGTGATTCTCACTGGCTTATACAGGACATTTTGTTGCAGTACACAGGCTCTCTAGCTGCAGTGGCGTGTAGGATCTTAGTTCCCTGACCAGGGATGGAACCAGCTTCCCCTGCATTGCAAGACGGATTCTTAACCACTGGACCACCAGGGAAGTCCCCAGGAAGGCCTTCTTGATGAGCTCTGCTTAACCAGACATACAGAGCTCTGTCAGGATCAAGTTCAGAGTCCATCATTGATTACCAATGCACTTTCTATTTATTTGTTTTATCTCATATGACTGCAAGAATTTCAGGAGGCTTTCAAAAAAAGACCACAAGCAATAAAATTAAATAGAATAAGTAAGAAAAATTGGCACCAGGTAATGCTTATTAAATTTGAAAAAAAAAAAAATGTGGATGGAAATTCCCTGGTGGTCCAGTGGTTAGGACTCTGTGCTGTGTCTGCTGAGGGCCTGGGTTCAATCCCTAGCTGGGGAACTAAGATCCTACAGGCTGAGTAGCACAACTGGGAAAAAAGAACGTGGATGGATAAGCCACTGTTACTGGGAGCAAGTCTCACTCCATCTGGTTCTGAGCTTCCCAGCAGCCAGTGCAAAAAGAGAGATTCCAGAGTTCTCACAACAGGAAAGAAAACAAACCAGTTGCTTAGGGAAAGCAGAGCTTTCCCTAGCACTTTACTTTCTGTGGAAGACTTACTCAGAGGGTGCTGAGTATTAGAGTCTTTAATGGCAAAATACTTTCTAAAGGAGCTCATTGTGACTCCTTTGGATGAGAGCTGAGGATATAATACCACAGTGCACCCCAGTGGAAGGAAGTCTGTGGGTGTGGAGAGGAGAAAATGATATGAGCCACTTAATAACTCGGAGCCTCAATTTCTACATCTGGAAAGTGGGTCACAGCCTGCCTCCTCAAAAGTGCTGCATGAACTCGTTTTGGAAGCTGAGCGGGCTCTGCAAATACCATGCGTTATTATTAGAACTGGATGGGGTTCAGAGTGGTCTACTGATTTGCCTGAGGTCACACAGCCAATGAGTGCTAGCTAGGGTCCAGAACTTCTCTGAGTCTCAGGTTATCATCTCATCTGTAAAATGGGGGCCCGAGGGGGTAGACTACAAAGATTAGGGGACACCAGGGGTGTGGAAATTACCTCCTCGTGAGAAAATGTGTCCATGTAAGGACTCCAGTATGAAGCCAGTGTGTGCCCCTGGGGGTGGGGGGTAGAAAGAGGGGAGGAAGTGCTGGGGGGCCAGTGAGAGAGAGTGGCATGGGAAACTGAGGTCTTCTCCTTCTCTGCCTGATCCAGCCTACCTCTTGAGCTGCGGCTTCCCTCCCCAGCCAGCCCATGGGGACGTGAGTGTGACAGACCTTCACCCTGGAGGCACTGCCACTTTCCACTGTGATTCGGGCTACCAACTGCATGGAGAGGAGACCCTCGTCTGCCTCAATGGCACCCGGCCAGCCTGGAGCAGTGAGCCCCCTAGCTGCGTGGGTGAGTCTCCTGCTCCTCCCCGTCCCAGGAGCCCCGCTGGAGGGGCCTGTCTTTGGGGATCACTATCTTTGGGGAGCACCCATCTTGATGGGGTTTTTTAATCCTGAAGACTCCCTATCCTAGGGTCTCCCTCTGGAGCGCTACACCCTAAGGGTCTCCATCCTTGGTGTCTCCATTCTTGGAGGGTCTCCATCTGGAGAAATCCCATCTGGAGGGTTCCTAGATCTTAGTTCCCTGACTAGGGATTGAACCCATGCCCCTAGCAGTGGAAGCATGGAGTCCTAACCACTGGGCTGCCAGGGAATTCCGGGAGGGTCCCCATGTGGGGAGTCATCATTCTAGAGGTCCCTGTTTTGGATAACCCTCATCCTAGAGGAAATCGTTTTTAGAGTCTGTATCTTGAAGGTCTCTATACTGGAGAGCCTTCATCCTGGGGGCCTATCCTGAGTATTCGCCATCCGAGAGCTTCAGTTTCGGGGCACGTGCATGTGCATGTGTACTAAGTTGCTTCAGTCGTGTCCGACTCTTTGCTTCCCTGTGGACTGTAGCCTGCCTGGCTCCTCTGTCCATGGGATTCTCCAGGCAAGAATACTGGAGTGGGTTGTCGTGCCCCTCCTCCTTGGTGGGGATCGTCCCCACCAAGGGATTGAACCTCCATCTCTTACATCTCCTGCATTGGCAGGCGGGGTTTTTTTTTCTTTACCACTAGTGCCACCTGGAGGGAATCCCTCATAACTCCCCACCCCAGGGTGTCCACGTTTGGGGAGTGTCCATCCTGGGGTCTTTCTATTCCAGAGCTGGTTCCTTACCTGGGTAGTGGCATGGAAAAGGTCCTGGGGTGAGCCTGTAGGGCAGAGGTCATCCCAAGGCCAGGGCCCAGGCAGACGTATGGGCACAACAGCTCTGAAGATGGGACAAGGACAAGTCACCTTAACCTGCTGCCCCTCTGCCCACAGCATCCTGTGGGGGCACCATCCACAATGCTACTCTTGGCCGCATCGTGTCCCCTGAGCCTGGGGGAGCTGCAGGACCCAACCTCACCTGCCGCTGGGTCATTGAAGCAGCCGAGGGACGCCGGCTGCACCTGCACTTCGAGAGAGTCTCGCTGGATGAGGACAATGACCGGTGAGGGTCTGAGCCTTGGATCAGAGGTTCCCACTTCAAGGAAATAGGAAGGCTACCGCAGGGAGGCAGGCAGACTAGGGGCATCCCAGTTGGGATCTATGTTAAATGGAGGTCAGTCCTTCCCCTTTCTTAGGCAGTGTAGCTGTGCAAACTGAGACAATCACTTAACCTCTCCGTGCCTCATTTTCATCATCTGTAGAATGGAGATAATAGTAGCTCCCTCTTAATGTTTCTGTGAGGACAAATGAATTAAAAATATGTAAAATTCTTAGAGTGATCAGCACACTGTAAGCACTCTAAATGTGTTTACCATCATCGTCATTATCCTCACTCTTTATCTAATAAACTGGTACCCCAGGTCTGTCACTAGCTGCTATGTGATGCTGGACAGGTTACTTACCCTTTCTGTGCCTCAATTTTCTCATCGATGAAATGAGGAATAATAATAGTATCTGACTTGAGGGTTCTTGTGAGAATTCAATGAGATAAAATGTGTACAGGCTTAGAAGAGTCCATGGCATATAGTTAATATTTGAAAGCAATAGCTATGATATTAAGTTAGAGCAGGCAAGAGGTGAAGCAGCTTCCTAGGGGAAGCCAAGCTCCTGACCACCTCTGTCCATCCCAGGCTGATGGTACGCTCAGGGGGCAGTCCCCTCTCACCAGTGATCTATGACTCGGACATGGATGATGTCCCAGAGCGGGGTCTCATCAGTGACGCCCAATCCCTCTATGTGGAGCTGCTTTCAGAGACACCTGCCAATCCCTTGCTGCTAAGCCTCCGATTTGAAGGTAACAGCCTTCCCCCTGGGGCCCCAACTCCCCCACTTTCCCTTCCTCCTGATGCCCGGGCATGGTCACAAGCACATAGTCCATCTCTGCTCATCTCCATGTTTGGAGTCCTAAAAACCGACTTGCCTCCCGATCCCCAAGTGACAAAGATTCCGTCTAATTTCCTGAGGTGGCCTTTCTACTTAAGCTTCAGGTATGGCTGGATCCAGGTACAGCTGGTCTCAGGTACACAGCCAAGAGGCCAATTGCTTTCATCTCTCCTTTCTTTCCTCTCGGCTGGCTTCATTCTTAGGCAGACTCTCAGCCTGTGTACCTAGCAGTTCCAGATTTACAGACCACCAGCTTTAGTAACTCCATCAAAAAGAGAGGAAGCATACCACTTTTCTAAGAGCTTCAGCAAAGATGCCAGGAAAGGCTTTCAATGTCCTGGCTTAGGTCAGATGTCTATGCCTGAGCCAGTCACTGTCAGGTGGTATAATGATTGGCAGATCCACGTCACACGTCCATTCCTAGTTGGCCCCAGCTGAACCTCATGCACTGGAAGTGGGGAGGGCATGAGACCCAAAATGAAAATAGGAGTGCTCTTAACAGAGGAAGGAAGACTGGATGCCAGACAGGTAGAAGCAGGGAGGTCAATGATCATAGGAGGAGTCATTTGAACTAGGACTTACAGGATGGAGACAACTTTAAAAGACAAAGATTGGAAATGAGCATCTCAGATAAAAGAACAGCGTGAGCAACAGTAGAGAGGTAGAGAAAAGCCTGATATATCTGGGATACAGAGTTTCACTGTGTCTCAAGTGGAAGATTTATGTAAACAGTAGCAGGAAAGAGACAAAGAAAGTGAAATGTACAGAGATGAAAGGGGGTCATTTCTGATATGAATCAAAGGAGAAAGGGAATTGGCACTGTGCCCTGATGGGTGCATAGGATTTGGACATCTCACCTTACTAGGTTAAGTAACAGTGAAATAGAACAGTGGATCTGATAAATAAATTGCATATTAGATTCTGAGACTGCAAAAAGAATTTCTGGGTCTGAGGCCTGCCTGCACAATTGTGGGTCACTATTGCTCCATGGGCTTCAGACTGTTTCTGTATCATAAGCACCTGAATCTTACCTGAGTCTTTGCAGCTAAGATATGATCAGATGGGTTAAAAACTAAAATGCTCTACAAATGTTCATTTTCACTGCCTTAGCCCAAAGTTAAATAAGTAGCTTTTTGTGTTTGCCTCACTTTGGATTCCAGCCACAGTATGGATTATCAGGGATGATCAGAAGTCAACTGTTATTTTTGAGGAGTCAGCACACCTACATGAGTCAAGTCTCCAAAGGCACCCTTTCCCCCTCAGTCCATTGCAGCTTCCAGAGCCAGGCATCTCTGGCTGGGAATCAAGGAGTCTGGGCTTAAGAAGGTCTGGTTCCGCCACTGCCCCAACCTGTGACATGGGACAAATGGCTTTTTGACTGTGGACCTGGTGTCCTCATCTGTAGAACAGTGGCTGGGACTTGATTGGTCTCAGCCTCTGTCTAGAGGCCAAGGAGCTAACATAAATGTGCCTATGAGGAATATTAAGGTTTGGGGGAAACTGGAGAGTGAAAGCTAAACCCAAGGGCATTCGATTTTAAATAACCCACTGGGGGGCCAAACCACACTGGAATTCAGCCCAGTTCCCCAGTCTGAGATCCCTAGAGGCCTGTTCTATTATGTGTGTGTGTGTGTGTGTGTGTGTGTGTATTTTTAAAAAGTATTTATTTATTGGCTACATGGCATGTGGGATCTTAGTTCCCTGACCAGGGATTGAACCTGCACCCCTTGCATTGGACGCACAGAGTTTTAACCACCAGACTGCCAGGGAAGTCCCTGTCCTAATGTTTACTTCCTGTGACTGACTCCTTTCTAGCCTTTGAGGAAGATCGCTGCTTCGCCCCCTTCCTGGCACATGGCAACGTCACCACCACGGACCCTGAGTACCGCCCAGGGGCACTGGCCACCTTCTCGTGCCTCCCAGGATATGCCCTGGAGCCCCCTGGCCCCCCCAATGTCATTGAATGCGTGGATCCTACAGAACCCCACTGGAATGACACGGAGCCAGCGTGCAAGGGTGAGCCCTCCACCACCCTAGACTTCCTTCAGTCCACAGGCTGCCTCCTGAGCCGGGGAACCTAGGAAGGCCATCAGAAAGGAGAACCTAGTAAACTCAGGCCTTGGATCAATCCCTGTCCTTTTCAGAGGCTCAGCTCAGTTTTCTTAGCTAAGTAGTTGGTGGGCTTGTTACAGAATTCAGGGATCATAACACAAATATCTTCAAGAGCTAGGGCTGGAGTTGGGCTGGGTCAGAGATTGGGTGGTGATGCATCGGCTGGTGGGTGGGCACGGTGAGTTAAGAGTGGGGCTGGGGATTGGACACAACAGGACTAAGCATGGCAAGAATCAGATGGGTAATAGATAATAGAAGTCCGGGAGGAGGTATGGTGCGCAGAGTTAGGAGTGGTGAGAATGGTGGTGAAATGGAGACTGCATGCCCACCTGATCCTGAATCTGACACCGTTTCTCCCCTAGCCATGTGTGGAGGGGAGCTGTCAGAGCCAGCGGGTGTGGTCCTCTCTCCGGATTGGCCCCAGAGCTATAGCCCTGGCCAAGACTGTGTGTGGGGTCTGCATGTCCAGGAAGAGAAACGCATCTTGCTCCAAGTTGAGATGTACGTTTGGGTACCACAGAGGGTGCGATGGGTGTGGGCTCAGCCAAGTGTGGTATGACAATGCACTGCCCTGCTTTCTCAGCCCAGCTGTCTTGAGCTTTTTTACATGAGTCGGTGGATATATGTTCAGATTTAAAAGGTGTATAAGGATTCATGATGGGGGTGTGGGACATCAAGTAGACCTAGGGACAAATCATGTATTGGTTGGAAAACCTTGGAGAAGCAAATGGGGGTAATGCAGCCTTCCTCAGGGGCTATTGTGAAAAGGGGACTCTGGCCTGGAGTCTCACTGTTTGACTGTTTCCAAGGCCACCTGTGGAGTGATTTCAGGGGACCCAGGCCCAACTGTTGCATCAGCAGCAGCACACAAGATGAACATAGGTGTGGGGGAAATCCAGTGAGCTCATTTGATGTGAGGTGGTTATGTGCCTGGACAAAACTAGAGAGGGCATAGCTCAAAAAGCAAGTACTCAGGGGAAGCCTAGAATTGGGCGGGGTGGTAATGAGCATGGCCTGTGGTTGGTCAGAGTTGGAGTTGAGCCTGACCAATCACAGGCTTTTGGAGTTGAGCATCACCTGGTGATAGAGAAGGGACTGGGGAGTAGAAGGCTTTAGCAGTGAGCAGGGTTGGGTACTGGGAAGCAGAAATCGGGAGAAACCAATGGAACCTGGAGCGGCTAGCATGGAGAAGCCCATTATTGAGCCAAACCTGAGGCATAGGATAGGCAACTGGAGAGTAGGTAAGGTTAGTAACGAACCGAGTTAGGATTGGGCAGAACTGGACGGGAGGGGCTGATCATAACCCATCCCCCACTCTGCAGCTTGAATGTGCGCGAAGGGGATATGCTGACGCTGTTCGATGGGGACGGTCCAAGTGCACGAGTCCTGGCCCAGCTGAGAGGGCCTCAACCGCGCCGCCGCCTCCTCTCCTCTGGGTCCGACCTCACGCTGCAGTTCCAGGCACCGCCCGGACCCCCCAACCCGGGCCTGGGCCAGGGTTTCGTGTTGCACTTCAAAGGTACGAAGGCCCAGGGTCCCGAGATGGGCAGGGGTCCCGCAAGTCAGAGAGGCCCCCGAAGCTGGAAGGGCGCTCTGAGTCTCAGGACAGCCTCCAAACTCGCTGTCTGTCCCCTGCAGAAGTCCCGAGGAACGACACGTGCCCCGAGCTGCCGCCTCCGGAGTGGGGCTGGAGGACGGCCTCCCATGGGGACCTGATCCGGGGCACTGTGCTTACTTATCAATGCGAGCCTGGTTATGAGCTGCTCGGCTCCGACATTCTCACCTGCCAATGGGACCTGTCCTGGAGCGCAGCGCCGCCCGCCTGCCAAAAAAGTGAGCCCGGGCCGGCCCCTGCCACTCATGGCCCCTCCCCTGCCCACCTGGGTTTCGCTGCTCTGCTTGGGCCCCGCCCAACCCCTCTGCTCCCTGCTTCGTCCCATCTTGTCCCCGCCCCTGTTTTGCCTGGGCTTCACCCCTTCGCTCTAGGTCTTGCCCAGATCTTCTTCAGGCCCTGACCATATGTCCCCTGGGTATACCACTCCTCTGCTCCTCGGTGTCCCGAAACTGTCCCCTCTGCTCCCCAGTCTCAACTTCCCACTGCTACATCCCTCCGTCTTGCGCTGTCCTGGGTCACACCCTGGTCCTCTGGGACCTGCCTTATCTTTTCGTGGCCGCGCCCCCACAGTCTCTTAAGCCCGGCTCTGCCCCGTCTGAGTTCCACCCCTTACCTGGCCCGCCCTATCATCTCTTTTCTTGTTCTAGGCCCTTCTACAGTCTCTCAGTCCCCAACCCTTGACATTATGGGGAGCCACCTTGCTGGGGCCTAAGCTCGTCAGAGAACTTGGTTAATTTTAATGCAGTCAATAAAGTGCCGTGCTGGGTTGGGGCTGGGGTTGTACAGAGAGGTCAGGAACCCTACCTACGGAGACAGAGCTCACAGCTCACAGTCTGGGAGAGGGACAGATACTTAACTCAAGATATTACAGTGCTAAGTGCTGGGTGACTTCAGGCAAGGTACTTAACATCTCTGAGTTTTTTCATCCGTGAAGTAGGAATAGGATGTTGTGAAAAGCAAATGAAAGGTTTTCACAGTAGTACCTGGTGATAGTAAACAGTAAGTACTAGCTGCTATAAGTATGAAGAAGGGCTGTGGGAAGAGGGGGGTTCATTACTCCACAGATAGGGCTGGAGATTTCACAGAGGTGACATTTAAAGGAGCTGGGAGTGTTTATCTTTTAGAATTGAAAAGAGGGGTGGCATCTTGTCACTTTCACCAAATTTTGGGTCACCAGGATATGGGGCTATAGGTCTTTCATCTGGAACCTAGGAGGAACAGTGGGACCAATGAGGATAAGTTTCAGGAAGCCAGATTTCGACTGGACACTGTCAACTAGGAAAACTTTCTAGTTGACACAGGTCCCCTTTCCTCGAAGGAGTCACAGGATGTCTAATCCAGAAACCAGATAGGATGGGGCAGGGACAGGAAGAGATGAGAGCAGGGCCCGGCCCAGCTGCCGAAGTCTAAGGAGAGGACCCGCCCCAGGCCTCACACTGACCCTTCAGCTGAGCTGAAACCCAGGTCTCTGAAACTCAGCCCAATGCTCCATGGCTGTGACCCTGAACAGTTCCAGCTCTGCCACTTTCTGATTGAGTGACCATAGGCCAGTCATTTGACTGCCTTGAACTCTGAGCCCCAAGGGAGATGACAGTGACCTTGATCCCTCATCAGGGTATATGTTATTGTGTTTGTAAAACATCTAGCAGGGTGCCTTGTACAGGTCTGTATATAGGAAATGGCTTTGCCTGGGACTCTTTCATAGCATGTCTGTGAACAGATGCCCACAGGGGCCAGGAAGGCAACATAAGTGAGCAGACTGGGCTGAGAATGAGGGAAGCAGGAAGGCTGGGCCCCTCTTCTGCTGATGATTTGCCAGGCAGGGCTGACAGCAGGCATTTAGCTGGTTTGCTCTGGCTAAGTGGTTCACTATTTCAAATTTCACCCTGGGATGGGGGCCCAGGTTGCCCCACACAGTCAGTCTTCTGGAAGAAAAGTGTCAGCCCCGCTCAGTCATGTCTGACTCTTTGCGATCCCATGGACATTAGCCCACCAGGCTCCTCTGACCTTGGAATTCTCCAGGCAATACTGGGAAACCTGATATGTAAAATGCATTGAATTCTTAAAGTTTTCCCAATTCCTGCTCTCTTCATTCTGAGGAAGGAGTGGGAGGTGGTGGGGGGTGGGGGTCTGCCCCAAAGAGATGGCCTATGGCTCAGGGCTTCCCCAGCTCTCAGCTTCTGGGAGATCTTTTAAGGCCACGGCTCCCCTTGACTTTGCCCTCTTGTCAACAGTCATGACTTGTGCAGACCCGGGTGAGATCACCAATGGGCACCGCACCACCTCCGATGCCGGCTTCCCGGTTGGCTCCCATGTCCAGTACCGCTGTCTGCCCGGGTACAGCCTGGAGGGGGCGGCCGTGCTCACCTGCTACAGCCGGGACACGGGCACGCCCAAGTGGAGCGACCGGGTCCCCAAGTGCGCCTGTGAGTCTGGGGACACCCTGGGACAGGTGGCTGGGTGGCCTGCTCACAGTGCAGCTGGTCCATGGCTGACCTCTTCCCTGCAGTGAAGTACGAGCCGTGCCTGAACCCTGGGGTGCCAGAGAATGGCTACCAGACACTATACAAGCATCACTACCAGGCTGGCGAGTCTCTGCGCTTCTTCTGCTATGAGGGCTTTGAGCTCATCGGCGAGGTCACCATCACCTGTGTGCCCGGCCACCCCTCCCAGTGGACCAGCCAGCCTCCACTCTGCAAAGGTGCCTGGGCATGCAGGGCAGGAAGGGGCATAGCAGTGTCTGGGATGTGACAGGGCAGGGAAAGTCAGGTAGCACACTTGAGACTGCTGAGTTTTCCTGTTCACCTCCCATGGGCTCTCATCCTCAGAGGTAGATCCACAAGCCCTGGGGAAGTTCAAGGTCATGGACTCATCCTAAGGGAAGTAGGACAGGGGGCTTTGGTTTGGCAGTCCCTTGCCCTCTGGACTGGTCTCAGTTTCCTTATTTTTGACAAATTCTACAGACCTGGTGGGTTTAGACTCCCCAGGGGTCTGGACAAGGAGGACCAAGGCCCTGCCCCCCTGAGGGAAGGATCAAGCTTAGGTTGAGCAGAGGGCAGAGAAACCAGCCTGTCCAACCCAGCCCCACCGGGCTCCCGGCCCTCTCCGCAGCCTCCTTCCCTCCCTGGCTCAGACCCCGTCCCCTCCCCCTCCTCTCCCTGCAGTGGCCTTTGAGGAGCTCCTGGACAACCGAAAACTGGAAGGTCAGTGAGGGTACAGTGGAGACCCAGGCCTGGCCAAGCTGGGAGGGCAAGGCAGAGGCCGGGGGCAGGAGGCCAGATCCCTGGCGGGGTGAGGGCCCAGGGGTTCAAGGCCCAGGGCAGGAGGCTGGGAGAGCCCAGGGTGGGCCCAGCGCCAGCTCACTGGCCTCTCCTCCTCTCTCCAGTGACCCAGACCACTGACCCGTCACGGCAGCTAGAGGGTGGGAACCTCGCCTTGGCCATTCTGCTGCCCCTGGGCTTGGTCATCGTCCTCGGGAGTGGTGTTTACATATACTACACCAAGTAAGTACCCGACTCGGGGAGCTGCTGGCCAGGGCAGACGTCCTGCCTGCCTGGCACAGAAGCCTGGGTGAGGGGGGGTTGGGGGCTCACTTCTCGATAAGCCCCTCTATCTCCTTCCTTTCCCAGGCTACAGGGAAAATCCCTCTTCGGCTTCTCGGGCTCCCATTCCTACAGCCCCATCACGGTGGAGTCAGACTTCAGCAATCCACTGTATGAAGCGGGGGTGAGCCTTTCTGCTATCCTAGAGTGCCCTATCCCTCTGCTCCCCCAGGACCCTATAAGCTTCTCTCAAGGTCTCTGTAATATCAGTCCTGGGAACTGCAAACTCAGCTGCCTACAAAGGCCACATCAGTGAACAAAGCAAGTCAGTGGGCAATAGGGAGTGGTGTGGACTGTGGCTAATTGGAAAACTTGTACTCCATCCAGTTTGTGGTGGAATTGTTGTTCAGTTGCCAAGTCGTGTCTGACTCTGTGACCCCACAGTCTGCAGCTCACCAGACTTCCCTGTCCTTCACCATCTCCTGGAGTTTGCCCAAGTTCATGTCCATTGAATCAGTGATGCCACCCAGCCATCTCATCCTCTGGTGGAAACCTAAGCTCAATTGCCAGATCTTCCAATTGTCCAAGAAGATCCAGAAATTTCAATTTTTATGTGATTTTAAGATACTGTAGAGTGAACCAAACATATCCATTGGCCAGATTCAGCCCCATTCACATCCCATGGCTGCCAAACTCCCAGTGATCAATGTTATTTGAAAAACACAGTCTTGGATGTCCCTGGAAGTCTAGTAGTAAAGACTCTATCATTTGATAGACAATGTCTTTTGCTATTTAAAGGCAACTTTTTCTTATACAAGGGGTATTTAAATCAGTTAATTTATTTGGTATTCGACCAAAGAAAAGCCATTTGCTCCTGTGCTGGAAGAAAACAGGCTGTGTTGATCTACATCTGAGACCACACCAGTCTATGCTTAACGGGCAATTTAAGGGAACTTCAAGGGTAAATTAGTACCAAGGGACTGAGAATTTGGCTCCAGCGTGAACTGGAACTCCACACTTCTAATGCAGGGGCCATGGTTCAATCCCTGGTCGGGGAACTAAGACCCTGCACTCTATGGCCAAAAAACAACACACACACACACACACACACACACACACACACACACACACACACACACACACACACACACACACACATGGTTCAATCCCTGGTCGGGGAACTAAGACCCTGCACTCTATGGCCAAAAAACAACACACACACACACACACACACACACACACACACACACACAGAGTCTTTCCCCTTCCTTGTGGATACCTATTTTGCTGTCTCGTCCACCTCCATCCCACTCCAGCAGCTGATACATCTCTCTGTTTCCAGGATACACGCGAGTATGAAGTATCCATCTGAACACCAAGACAAAGGCTGCAGGACGCCCTTCCTCTCCTCATTCTGGGCAGGAAGGAGCACAGGACCTGGTCTCTGGCTTCCTTCCTCCCTGCTGTGTAAATAGTCTCCTGGTCCCACAAGGGGGCTTTGATGGCCCTGGGGACCCTACAGTAAATAAACCAGCATCCTGTGCCCAAAGCCTCCTCTTCTCAGTTGCCAAACAAGGGGCCTGCCCCACCAACTCTACCTGCTTTTGGACCCTGGGAGGGGAACTCAGTCCCGGCTGCAACTGCTGGGGCGCCTCCAGCCCAGGGCACCCCACAGGGACTATACCCAAGAGCTCTGCTATTCCCTTGGCCAGGAAGGCTCTGTCCTTCCCAGTTGCTCTGGCCCTGGCCTAACCTCTAACCCTAGAGGGTCAGAAGAAGAGGGATGAAGCGGAGAGCTAGGACAAGACCCCTACCCCTTTCCTGCCATGTCCCCTCCCCATGGTGTCCCCGCCTTTGCTTCTGGATTTTTGGTTTTGAGCAATAAACAGAAAATCACCATTTGTAACTGGGCTGGTAGGGTGTGGGAAGGTGGGTCACAGAGCACTGGAGATGGCAATACTGGTCTCTCTGGGGAGAGGGCTGGGGAGAGAGGAGCAATTTGCGGAAAAGATGGCAGTTTACGTTTGCAAAGAGGGCAGTGTTGAAGAGGCTGGCCTGGCTTTAGGCTCAGCCTCTGGAGGGTCAGCTGGGTCCCCTCCTAGCCTCAGCTATCTCTCTACTGGGCGTGGCATTTCCAGGCTCTTCAGGATGGGCCATAGCTGGCAGTAGGTGCTTCTCATCTCTCACTGTTTGCATGCATGCATGCTTGCTAAATTGTTTCAGTTGTGTCCGATTCTTTGCGACCCTATGGATGGTAGTCCGCCAGGCTCCTTTGTCCATGGGATTCTCCAGGTAAGAATACTGGAGTGGCTTGCCGTGCCCTCCTCCAGAGGATCTTCCCTACCTAGGGATTGAACCTGTGTCCCTTACATCTCCTGCGTTGGCAGGCGGGTTCTTTACCACTAGCGCCACCTGGGAAGCCCACCTCTTACTGTCTGACAGGTGGAAAACAGTGCTCAATTTGTTTCACAGCCAGTTGCCCTAAAAGTCAGCCCCTTCTTGAGAATTCTTGTAATAAACCCCAGTGTACCGTTCTTTTTTCCCCCAATCGTCTTGGCATTTTAAGCATATCTGCTCTTACGTGTATACCAAGTATTAGATTTGCTGCCTTTCCTAAACAATGAGCTTGTTTTGTATCCCATGGGTGTCCTTTTCTTTACTCTTGGGCATTATAGGGAATTTATAACGAGTTTGTCTTAAAGTCTTTCTCCAAATCAACTGAATTTTCCTTAATTAAAATTTTGTAACTAAATATAATGAAACATTTTTAGAACACTCAAAAGAGGACTGAATTTTAGGAGAACATGAAGCAAACTGACCTTGATAAATGCTTAAGTTTGGGGCATTTATTCTGGGCCAGGCATTGTGATGAGCACTATGCATACAATTATGTTTTTAACTCTCACAAGGTCCTTGTGAGGCAGGGACAATTATTTCCATTTTTCAGACAAGGAAACAGGGGCTTGGAGATGTGAACTGACAGGAAATTCCTCAGGAGGCACCAAAAAGTGGCCAGACTGAGATTTAAATGCAAATTTCACAAAGCCTCCAGCACTGCCTTCCACCATGATGTGTTCCAAAGCCAGGAGGCTCCAAAGCGCAGAGGAGAGACCTCAACACTGACGCTGGTGGCAGGGACAGAGTCTCTCAGATGTCACAGGCCTAGCTAGACCTTACGATGCTGGAGTCTGGCTGGAAGGATGGATCTGAACCTTTGAACTCATCTCTGCCAACAGGCTGATGGATAATAGGTGGATAACTGCCTGAATTAAAACCATTCCCATAATATGGAATATGCCATTCCAATAATATGCCCACACATCTGGCAAAAGGGGGCAGGGGTGCTCCTTTCACATCACCCCAGAGAAGTCACACGAGAGCACTGCCCAGGTTGAGAGGAGGGGAGGATCTCTGTCTCTTTATTAAAGCTTTTCATTGCTGGGGATGTCCTTGCCAGTTGAGGGTGGCAAGGTGTGTGATGGTTCCGGAACACTTTGGAGGCTTCAGGGGTAATGTTGCTAATGACCAGGAATGCCCCCAGAACTGAACTGTTGAATGAGCGGTGAAAGAGGAGCTTTGACATGTTGCAGAGAGACAGAGTGAGGGGAGGGCAAGAGAGGCCAAGAGCAGCACCAAAGTTGGGATCATTCTCCAGACGTCAAGTTGCTAGGGAGAGCTCCCTAGAAAAGAATACGAGTCTTGATTTTGGATCCAAGGCTCATGTCTTTTTATTCTTCCATCCTTCCCCTATCCACCCAATCCCTACCCTCAATCATTTATCAACCCACCATTTCCCACCTACCCATTTATCATCCACCCACCATTCTCTTTCCATCCATCCATCCATTCATCCATCCACTGATCCATCCATTCCATCCATCCATCCACCCACAAATCTATCCATCATTCCCCATTCATAATAGACACTCAATAAACATTTGCTTAGTTCCTTCTCTGCCTTCTTCATTAACCCCTCTCTTCTCTGCCAACCTCTTGTAGAGATTCTCCAGGGCTCCACCCTCAGTGCCCTTGTCTTTCTCACTTTGCACAAACCCTTCCACCCCCACTCCCAGGGCAACTGCACACTCTTTAATTGCCAACCCTCTCCTACATCAGATCTCTAGCACCAGCCCAGACCTCATGAGTGAGCTTTGAAGCTGCATTTCCAACTGTCTACAGGGTATTTCCACCTAGAGTTCCCAGGGGCCCCTCAAACACAATTTGTCCAAAGGTGGCAACATGCCTGCCATGCCCCAGGAAGAATGAGAAGGCTGGCAAGACTGGGAAAAGGCGAGCAGTCATGGGCAATGAGGTCAGACAGACAATAGGGTTGGGGAAGAGAGAGATCACATAGGCCTTTGTAAGCCATTGAAGGCCTTTGGCTTTGACTCTGAAATGGAGACCTACTGTAGAGTTTTGGGCAGGAGTATAGCATCATCAGACTTAGGTTTCCCAAGTCAGAAAACTAGGAGCCCTCTGATTCCTTCCTTTTTCCCCTACCATTTTTAATCAATTACCAAACTCATTCTTCCTGGTCTTTATTACTCATATCTACCCTTTCTCTCATCTCTGTTATTACTGTGAATATTCAGGACCTACTCATCTCTAGTTTGGTCTCCAATTCCTAATTGGCCTTCCAGCCTCTCATCTTCCCCTCTCCAGCCAGTTCACTCTCTCCACTGACCACCAGTGTGATGGATCTAAAATTCCAACTTCCCCTGCTCAACACTCTTCATTGACTCCTCACCTGTAGAAAACATCTCTGGATCTTAATAAAACACACATAAAGTCCCTTGAAGAGTCCCTGGGTACCATACCGGCACAGTCCAGCAGGAAAACTGCTTCCGGTCCTACTGCCTCCTCTGCCCTAAAGGACCCACACAGAGGGACTTCCCTGGTGGTCCAGTGGCTAAGACTCTGTGCTCCCAATTCAGGGGGCCCTGACCAGGTTCAATACCTGATCAGCAAACTAGATCTCACATGCCGCAACTAAGACTTGGTGCAGCCAAAAAATAAATTAATTTCAACAAAAAGGAATACACACTTATACCCATGGTCATCCTCCTGAGACTCACCTCTGTGCCTTTGTTCATAAAAGTCCTACCACTTGGAATACCCCGACCATCTCATTTTTCCCTAGAAATTTTTCTTTCAGTGTCACCTTCTCCAGGAAGCTCCATGATTCTTTTCCTTCCTGTCCCAACAGCGGCTGTGAGCAAGTGCTCTTCTCTCTGTTTCCATTTCTGTCATGGGCACTTAACCATATTTGTTGTAATTGGCCATTTACTTGCCTGGCCCCACACTAAACTATGAACTTTTCAAGGGCAGAGACTGTGTCATTCATTTGCGTCCCAAGTTCCTAAAACAGGGACTGTATATCATGTGAACTCTAACCGTATGGTTATTCTGAATGGCCTTGGACCCAGCGCATACCTTCTCGCGAGGGGATGGCAGGAGATGTGCCTTTGTGCAGGTACGGTTTCTGTCGGAGCTACAGATGGCGGAAGGTAAAGGAGAGAGGTGAGAACTCAAGCCAAGGATTGGAGCAGAACAGAACAGGACTATGTGGTGTAAAATCCCCCTACCCTGCTGGGATGTTGTCAAACCCTGGCTCTCTCCTCTACAGGCTCCTCATCTTTCTCCCAGGACAAAGGGGCATCTCCTGTGAAGCCTCACTCACCGGGTATCAGTGCCTCGGGTCTTGGTGAAGAACACTGGAAATAGAGGCCCCAGTCAGAGAAAGTACTATCCCCATAGCCAGAAAGAGATGTGGCTAGTGAGGAAGGGGCTAAGGAGATTCATGGTCAGGGGTGGGGTATGGGGACTGGGTTAGGGGGTGGGGAGGCGCTGTGTGGTCCCAGGGCGGCTATGAGATGGGGGAGCTGGGGAAAGACTCCTGGAGAGGTCAGCTGCGGGTGGGTTGGGGGGCTCAGGGACTGGAACTGGGGGTATGAGTGGGTCTCTGGACACAGGGATCCTCAGGTGGGGAGTCACCATGTTTGGATATCTGAGTCCCTCGGTCTTGTGTCTGTTTTTCCTTGATGGGCACAGGATTCATGTGGTAGGCAGCAACAAACAAGGCCTCGTCAGTGAGTTCCGTGCTGATCTGTGTCAGGAATTCCTCAGAGCGAGAAACCTTCTGGAAAAGGGAAAGTTGGGGTGGGGGTGGGGGGTTCCGCCTCAGAGTCCCCACATGGAAGTGCAAGGTCTGGAGGTTTCCAGGCTGGGGGCTCTGGGCTCAGGGTTGAGGCCAGAGTCTGAAGGCTGGCAATCTCAGTGTCCTCAGCCTGAGCACGCTCCAGCTCACTTCACCCCGACCCCAAGAAGCCCTCTCCAGTGCTCACCAGATTGCAGCCCAGTGAGGTTGCAGGGGTTGTGGGTTGGGATGGCCGGCTGCCCTTTTTCTCCTCATTCCTGGCAAGAGTGGATGACATTCCCCTGGGGACAGTGGGAGCCCGAGTTAGGCTGCAAAACCAGCTCACTTCTCCCAACCCCAACCCACCACCATTCCCCGGGGCCTTGGAGAACTGTGTCAGCTCTCTCTGAAATAAAAAGAAAAGGGGCGGGGGGGAGAGAAATAGTTGCTTTAAATCTTCCTAGGGGAGGGAGGAGGTGGGACGCTCATAACATCCACCTCTCCTACCCTTTACTTCGCCCAGAAGGGGCCCTCTCTTTCCTGCTTCCCACCCAAGGCCCTTCCCAAGACAAGGCAGCCCAGCCGCCGCCAACCTGGCAGATGTGTCGAAATCCTGGGCTACTCGGCAGGAGGGGAGACGGAGAGGTCTAACGAGCCCTTTTACGGGGCCGTGGGGACGGGGGATTTGGGAGTTGGGGAGGAAGGCTGGAAAGAGGGGAACCCGGGAAGGCGCCGTTGCTATAAAAACCTTGGCGTCTGAGGACGTTCCGCAGCCCCGTTGCCAGGAAATTAAGGATTCTAGAACCAAATGGGGGAGGGCATTTTCCCAGCTGGTCGCATTCGCTTCCCCGGCTTCTCCACCCTCTCTGGGTCCCTCCTTGCGGGCACCGACCCCAGTGCCAGTGGCTTGAGAAACTTGGGAAGATCACGGAAAGTGGACCTTGGCACCTAATCCTCCCACCGCTAGGGGCAGGCGAGAAACAACCCCTCCCCAGGCCGCCTTCCAGCCTCTCTGGCCGTCATCTCTTTGCTTGGAGCTTTCGACAGCAAATGAGGGCCGAGAGAGGGGGCGGGGAAGGGAAAATGTGGGCTGTACCAAATAACTTTGCCTTTTGGGGGTGCAAAGACTCTGGATGGCGGGATCTTTTTGCCATTATGTCCAGGAGTAATATCCTCCGCAGAAAAGAAAGTAGAGGCAGTTACCTAGACCTCGTTCTCTTTTGATCTCTCCTTTTAAGTTCCTTCCTTATCTCAGCGTCGATGATTCTTTGCCCCCTCTTCTCCCTCTGTACTTTGGTACGAATCGATGGAAAGGGGCGGAGGGAAGAAAAGGAAAAGGAAGCGGGCAGATCTTAAAGGGGACGCAGCCATTTCTTAAGTCTCGTTCCTTTCTCTAATTTTGCAAGGACAAACGCAGAAAAGTAGGTTCCGGAAGCCGAGCGCAGCTGGAGCAGCAGGGGCCGCAACTGTAGGCGGGAGCTCCCGCGAGGCAGGCGGAGGCCAGCGTCTGCCCATAGGAAGGGCGGGGTGTGCGCGCCCCCTGCGCCCGGCGCACCGCTGGGTCGGCCCATGCTCCGGCCGGCAGCGAGCTTGAACATCTGGGACCCGGCAGGGACCTGCACGCAGTGGGCGTGGCTGATGCGCCGGGCTGGAGAGTGAATCTGCACCTGGACTGGGACAGAGTTGGCACCTCCAGTTAAGGCCCAGAGCGGCCAGGGGACCTCCGCGATGGCAAGCGAAAATATCTTCCTGTTTGTGCCTAACCTCATCGGTGAGTGCTACCCGCGGCTCCGGGCGGAATGGGAGGGTCAGCGGCCTTGGGCAGGCTCCCAGATCTGCCCTGTCTCACCCTGTCTCAATTCCAAGGTTATGCTCGGATTCTCTTCGCCATCATTTCTTTCTACTTCATGCCCTGCTGCCCCCTCACGGCCTCCTCCTTTTACCTGCTCAGCGGACTTCTGGACGCTTTGGATGGACACGCTGCTCGAGTCCTTAATCAAGGTGACAGTCATCTCTTCCAGCCAGCCCCACAACCCTCGTCCCCTTTTTCCTGCTGCCTCAGGACCTCGGGGTGGGCGGGTACTCGGGAATCCCAGGGCTCTGTTATTCCCGTCTCTGTAGAAGGCAGTCTAGAATGACCTGGTTTTGGAGCAGAAGGGATTGAAGCTCCCTGTTGAAAACGAGCGCGACTGGGCATGGCAGTGGCAGTGCTAGAGGCTTTTCTGAATCAAAAGCCATTCAACAGGTTATTGGGCATCTGCTGTGTGCCAGACACAAGCGATCAGCATTCCAGAAGGCATGTTTAGAGGGAGGATGGAGAAGGAAGGGAGATAGTTTCTGGAGGGTTGACCTCATTTTTTATAATCCGTTGTTTAGACCCACCTCTAAGACTTTCCTAAGACCTCAGATCTTCTTGTCTTGAGACCTGGACCTTTGATTATGGATTGATGAGTTATAGATCTAGTTAGCTTTCTCACGCCTTTCTACAATGTTGTCTCCATGCTACCAGGCTTCCCCATTTTATGGTATGGTGACCTTTGCCCTTTGGCCTTTAAACTCCAGCCAGAGCAGTCTGCTTACCTCTCCCCCCAGTGGATGGTGGGCATTTTCACTCTTAGACTCTGCATCAGAGTGATACACCAAATATGGCCTCTGTCACAGCTCCACTGTCCCCTGACAGCCCCTTTCCACCATTTTTCTCAGGGACCCGGTTTGGGGCCATGCTGGACATGCTGACAGACCGGTGCTCCACGATGTGTCTGCTGGTCAACCTGGCTCTGCTGTACCCTCGCGCCACCCTTCTGTTCCAGCTCAGCATGAGCTTGGATGTGGCCAGCCACTGGCTGCACCTCCACAGGTCTGCAATTCTGGGGGTATGGACTGGTGGAAGAAGACGCTACATGGGGAGGGATGAGACCTTCTCAGGGTATCTTCAGGCTTCTAGGGAGGTCTCCTTTTTAGCTGTGCTTTGTTAAGGGAGTCTGGCGAATCTTCTCTGACTCAGCATCCTATTTTACAGTTGGCTCAGTAATCTTTAAAACTCTTTTGAGGATTCCAAAGAGATAACATCCCTTTGGAAAGGGGATGGAGCTTTTGAATCCTGATTTTGCTTCCTCTAGCTACCCAGCTAGACTGTGACTTCTGGCCCAATGGTCCTCAGCTGTGCCCAGTCCCCACTCTGTTCAGCAGAGACAATCCCAGTACTTATGTAATGGGGGTTGCATTGAGGATTCGGTGGGCATTCCTGGTGATGCACGCTCATGGATTCCCCCTCTACTTTCTCCCTAAGTTCTGTGGTCCGAGGCAGTGAAAGTCACAAGATGATCGACCTGTCTGGAAACCCTGTGCTTCGCATCTACTACACCTCCAGAGTGAGCCTTTGCCGCCCCTCCCTATTTGCATAGGGCAAGTCCTGGCCCCAGCCCTGGGCCCAGGGCAGGATTGGTAGGGAGGATGTGTATGAACTGCTCAGGCAGCAGGTGTGCACAGGAGGGAGGAACTGAGTGGCTTGAGGGGTGAGGGAAGGAGGAAGAAGCCAGAGAGGTCTGCAGAACCAGCTCTCTAAAGGCCTTAGGCCGTAAGCAGGAGTGTAGTCTTCCTCCTGGGTGGGCTGGACCGTATTAGTACCTCCAGGTAGGACAAGGAGAGTGAGAATGGCGGCATTGCCGGGTAAGAATATCTTCCTGTTTGTGCGTATCCTTATGGTGAGTGCTGCCTGTGGCTCCAAGCTGAAGGGGAGGGTGAGGAGCCTTGGGCAGACTGATCTGCCCTGTTCCCCACATCTTCTCCACACCACCCTGCACCCCTCTTTCCCAGTTCCTGGTCCCCTGGCCCTTAGTTGGAGGATGGGAGCCACTGCCCTGCCCTCCTGCTCAAGCAGCCTTTTTGCCGTTTGTTTAGCCTGCTCTGTTCACCCTGTGTGCTGGAAACGAGCTCTTCTATTGCCTCCTCTACCTGTTTAATTTCTCCGAGGGACCTTCAGGTAGGAGATGAGGGACTGGGCAGGAGGAGGGGAGGGGGTCTGGCCTGCCCAGGGAGACAAGACCCCTGCCTCACCTGCATCCTATTTTCTCTGGATCACCCCTGATCCCTTCCCACAGTTGGCTCGGTGGGTCTTTTCCGAATGGGCCTCTGGATCACTGCCCCTATCGCCCTGCTCAAGTCTCTCATCAGTGTCATCCACCTGATCACAGCTGCCCGCAACATGGCTGCCCTGGACGCGGCAGATCGGGCCAAGAGGAAGTGACCCTGGAACCTCCAGCCCCTGGCTGCCCACCTGCCCTGGGAGTCTCACTGTGCTACGCGGCTCCCCAGTCTCTTCCTAGGAGGAGGGCCCAGGCTCACATCTTTCCAATTGTGTCATCCAAACTGCTGGGAACAGGGGGTGGGCATCCTCTTTGGTGATATGATGTTCTCCGTAATCCTGGGGACCAGTCCTCCCACCCCCGTAATTGCCAAGGACCTGGACTTCAAATCAGGAAGGATGCTCAGGAGGCCCCACCCACACGGGCAGTGCTTCGGGGGCCCCAAGAGAGCTGGCTGAGGACTGGGCATTGTCACACCTGTTGGCTCAGCCCTGGGATCTGGCTTGGCCTGAGATCTTAGGGATTTGAGTAAGGGAGGTGGGATAGGGGCCAGGGTTCCCAAGAGGAAGGGATTCAGACCTCTGCCCCTGGCTGGAGGAAGCCTGTGGGTACCGTGGCTAGGAGAAAAGGGGCCGTCAAGATCCCCATTGCAATCTCCTCTGTCCTGGCTCTGAAGGCCTTGATAATAAAGGAGGGGATGTCACTGTTCTGGAGTTGGTTTCCTTGGAGATACTCTTGGAGCAGGGCCTGGGTTGAGGGGAGAGGTTGGGGGAAAAATGGTGATCCATCTGGATACTAGTTTACTAGCTGGCTCCTTCCTGTCGCTCCTCAGTGACCTCAGAGCCCCTCCCTGCCACCCAAGCTCATTCCGTGTCCCCTGCCTGCTTGCTTTATTTCCTTTACAACACCTGTCACTGGCTGTCTACAGTTACTTGTGTACTTGTGATATTTTCTACACTCACTAAAAAGTAAACTCCACAAGGGCACAGACTTTTCTTATTCTTATTCTCTGTCCCTACAAAGAAGATTATTCTTGACCTGGCATATCATAGCTGCTTAGTAAAGACTCATGAATAGATGGGTTGGTTTCTGAGAGCGTGGTTCTTGGACCACATATGGGGTATTTCTGGAAAATCCAGCTTCTTGGACCCTGCACCAGACCTCCAGAGTTGGGAATTAAGGGATAGGCCAAGAAGTCTGGGATTGTAATAAACCCCAGCTGATTGATTCTTTTCCCCAATTACATTGAGAATCACTGACCCTTCTTAAACATTTTGTGGGTACCTACCAATAGGAGATATTGTTCTGGGCATCTATCCCTAACAGCTTACCCTGTCATCTGAACAGAAAGCTGCCTGGCATCAGCTTTGAAAAGAAAGACTATATTGAGCCAGATACCATATGCCAGATCCTGTACTGGGGATTTTTTGCAGATATAACTTATTTTACCCTTATAAGAGCTTAACCAAGAGGGGCTCATGTCTGTTATTGTTGCTCAGTCGTGTCCGACTCTGACCCCATGGACTGCAGCACACCAGGCTTCCCTGTCCATTAGCAACTCCCGGAGATTGCTCAAACTCATGTCCATTGAGTTGCTGATGCCATCCGACCATTCTCATCCTTTGTGGCCCCCTTCTCATGCCTTCAAGCTTTCCTAGCGTCAGGGTCTTTTCCAATGAATCAGCTCTTCACATCAGGTGGCCAAAGGATTGGAGCTTCAGCATCCATCCTTCCAGTGAATATTCAGGGTTGGTTTTCTTTAGGATTGACTGGTTGGATCTCCTTGCTCTTCAAGGGATTCTCAAGTCTTCTCCAGCACCACAGTTCAAAAGCATCAATTCTCTGGCAGTCAGTCTTCTTTGTGATCCAACACTCACATCCATACGTGACTACTGGAGAAACAATACCTTTGACTATATGGACCTTTGTCAGCAAAGAGGCCCTCATGTCTGAGGGCTGACATTTATCAGATGTGTATTGAGCCTCAACTCCTGCTCTAGGCTCAGGGGATTCAGTGAGAAGGCCACTGGCTAGCCAGGGAGGAGATGATGCCACTCAGAGGGTGCTTATTGAAGGGTGGGGGTAGAATGTGCTGTGGCGCTTTGGGTGTCTTAAGAAGAAAGCTGGTAACAGTAATTGGGGACGGAAGGGTTAATGCAGAGGTGGATTGAGTCTCAACTGACTGAGTTGGGAGGCGACCTGAGAGCACCCTGGGCAGTTGCCAAAGGGAAATGGAAGCAGGTCGATGTGGCTGAAACACTGAATGCTGGGGGTTGGAGGCTGGACAGCTGATGAAAGGTAGGGCAGAAGCCAGCATCAGCCTGATGAACCCAAGGGAGCTTTTGGACTTCACCCTGAGGGCCACATGGAGGTGCTGTAGGAATCTTTCAAAATAATAGGTACATTATTCATAGGCAAAAATATAAGTTTGCACACATTACCAAAGGATGACGAAGTCTTCCTGCCACTTGAAGCTCCCAGTTCTCCCCAGAGGCAACCACTGGTATTCATTGCTCATGTATCTAAATGAATTCTTCACATGTACCCGTATTCTGTATTTTAAAATTCAGTTGGTATATTTGCTGGTCTGCTAATGAAACCCAGCGGGACCTTGTGGGGCTCCTGGGTAAAAATCCTCTCTGTGTGCCCCATTTCTTGTTTGTAGGAAATAGGCTTCCTTCAGCCTCCTTGACCTTCCCTGAATTCCAAAGGGCAGGTTCAAACAGTTGCTAATCAGAGAAAAGAAGAGGTTGCAGAAATAGGGGAGGAGCAGTTTTAGATCTGACTGTGACTCAGATCATAAGGGCCTTACTGCAAAATTCAGGCTTAAATTGAAGAAGGTACGGAAAACCACTAGGCCATTCAGGTATGACCTAAATCAAATCTCATGATTATACAGTGGGGGTGACAAATAGATTCAAGGGGTTAGATCTGGTAGACAAGAGTACCTGAAGAACTATGGGCAGGGGTATATAACACTGTACAGGAAGTGGTGGTCAAAACCATCCCCAAGAAAAAGAAATGTAAGAAGGCAAAATACTCTGAGGAGGCCTGACAAATAGCTGAGAAAAGAAGGGAAGCTAAAGGCAAAGGAGAAAGGGAAAGATAAACCTAACTGAACGCAGAGTTCCAGAGAATAGCAAGAAGAAATGAGAAAGCCTTCTTAAGTGAACAATGGAAAGAAACAGAGGAAAGTAGAATGGGAAAGACTAGAGATCTCTTCAGGAAAATTAGAAAACAAAAGAAAATTAGAGATACCAAGGGAACATTTCATGCAAAGATGGGCACAATAAAGGACAGAAAAGGCAAGGACCTAACAGAAGCAAAAGAGATTAAGAAGAGGTGGCAAGAATACACAGAAGAACTGTACAAGAAAGGTCTTAATGACCCGGATAGTCACAATGGTGTGATCACTCATCTAGAGCCAGACATTCTGGAGTGCGAAGTCAAATGGGCCTTAGGAAGCATTACTACGAACAAAGCTAGTGGAGGTGATGAAATTCCAGCTGAGCTATTTCAAATCTTAAAAGATAATTCTGTTAAAGTACTGCACTCAATATGCCAGCAAATTTGGAAAACTCAGCAGTGGCCACTGGACTGGAAAATTTCAGTTTTCATATCAATCCCAAAGAAGGGCAATGCCAAAAAATGTTCAAACTATTTGAACAATGGCACAATTGCACTCATCTCACACTCTAGTAAAGTAATGCGCAAAATTCTCCAAGCTAGGCTTCAACAGTACGTGAATTGAGAACTTCCAGATGTACAAGCTGGATTTAGAAAAGGCAGAGGAAACCCAGATCAAATTACCAACATCCATTGGATCATAGAAAAAACAAGGGAATTCCAGAAAAACATCTGCTTCATTGACTACGCTAAAGTCTTTGACTGTGTGGATCACAACAAACTGTGGAAAATTCTTAAAGAGATGGGAATACCAGACCACCTTACCTGCTTCCTGAGACACCTGTATGCTGGAGAACCAGACATAGAACAATGGATGGTTCTAAATTTATATTCTTATTTAATTTATATGCAGAGTACATCATGTGAAATGCCGGGCTGGATGAATCAAGAGGGAATCACGATTGCTGGGAGAAATATCAGCAACCTCAGACATGCAGATGATACCACTCTAATGGCAGAAAGCAAAGAGGACCTAAAGAGCCTTTTGAGGGTGAAAGAAGGGAGTAAAAAAGCTGGCTTAAAACTCAGCATTCAAAAAATCAAGATCATGACATCCAGTCCTATCGGGGCAAATAGATTTGGAAAAAGTGGAAACAGTGACAGATTTCATTTTCTTGGGCTCCAAAATCACTGCAGATGGTGACTGCAGCCACAAAACTAAAAGATGCTTGCTCCTTGGAAGAAAAGCTATGACAAACCTAGACAGAGTATTAAAAAGCAGAGATATCACTTTGCTGATGAAGGTAAACATAGTAAAAGCTATGGTTTTTCTAGTAGTCATGTACAGATGTTAGAGTTGGACTGTAAAGAAAGCTGAGCACCAAAGAATTGATACTTTTGAACTTTGGTGCTAGAGAAGACTCGTAAGAGTCCCTTGGACAGCAAGGAGATCCAACCAGTCAATCCTAAAGGGAATCAACCCTGAATATTCACTGGAAGGACTGATGCTGAAGCTGAAGCTCCAGTACTTTGGTCACCTGATGTGAAGAGCTGATTTATTGGAAAAGATCCTGAAGCTGGGAAAGATTGAGGGCAGGAGGAAAAGGGAGCGACAGAGGATGAGATGGTTGGATGGCATCATTGACTCAATGGACATGCGTTTGCGCCAACTCCAGGAGATAGTGAAGGACAGGGAAGCCTGGTGTGCTGCAGTCCATGGGCTTGCAGAGTTGGTCATGACTAAGCAACTGAACAAGTACAGCTTTGGGGCTTGGTCCTGGTTCCTTCTCAAGGAATATACATAACAATATCTTTGAGGTCTTCTGCAGAACCAAGGCCCCCACTCAGGTGGAGGATGGTGACTTCCGGCTGGAGCTCAGCCCTGTTACCTCACTACCAACCAATCAGAAGGAAGTCACACACCTTGCAGTCCTCACCCCACATTTTGCCTGTTAAAACCTCCCCTCAAACCGCTGGGGAGTTTTGAGCAGGAGCCACCAAATGTTCTCCTCCCATGACCCCTTAATAAACCTTTTCATGCTCCAAACTACAGCGTTTCAGTTTATTTGACCTCACTATGCATCAGGTACACACATTACCATTTCACCTCACATCTGCACTCTTCTGTGTACTAAACGATACAATAAGCCCATTTTCCATAGAGGAAATCTAGGTCCTGAGAGGAGTCCATCCTGGTTGGCTTGGTTCCAGAGCTGGTGCCGTTAACCTTTACCACACTGCAGTCCACGTCAGCAGTCTTTTTTTTTCAGCAGTCTTCTCAACGGTGGCAAGGAATTCCATGGTTTATTTAAGTAGTTCCTGCCACCTCGAACAGTGTTTGACTCACCTGAGCCCTCTAATTGGGGTCACCTGTAGGATGAACATTGAAGGACTTGAAGCTGGTTGATGGCAGGGACTGATTTGTGCTTGAGGAAGAGAGTGGTTCACAAGCTGAGCAGCCCCTCCGACTGCAGGCGTTCCCCTGTCAGCCTGCTCCCAGGCAGGCGGGAGGCTGAGCAGTGGTCCTTCATCCTTTATCCTTCATGAGTGAGCTTGATGCCGAAAGCTCAGCTTCTCTGTACACCAGTCCGGAATCGAATCTCAGAGACAGAGTACGGGGTGAAGTAGAAAAGGAGAGCATTATTGCTTTGCCAGACAAAGGGGGCCAGAGCAGGCTGACACCCTCAAAACCGTGTGTCTCCCCTTGGGGAAGAAAGAAGTGTTATAGTAATTGTTCAAAGGGTGCGTGATCAGCTCCTGGGCATTCTTGGGATGGGTTGGTGGTGAGATTAGTAGGAGTCAGCATCATCACCCTTCAGGTCCAACTGGTCTGGGGTCTACATACTTGTGGGCCGCATACCATTGTTAATTGCTCTTTACTTCTTCCTCCTGGAGGGGTTTTCAGTATCTGCAAAATAGCTTAAAGATATTGTTTTGTGTATCTGTCGATGGGGAAACAGGAGCCTACCCCAAGGCTGCTCTCTCTTTCTTTTTATGCAATATTATGTATCTGTGTTTGGCTGTGCTGGGTCTTTGTTGCTGCACTGGTATTTCTCTAGTTGCAGCGAGCAGGGGCTACTCTCTGGCTGCGTGCGTGGGCTTCTCATTGCATTGGCTCCTCCTGTGGGCCATGGGCTCTAGAGCACAGGCTCAGTAGTTGTGGCGCACGGGATTAGTTGCTCCAAGGCATGTCGCATCCTCCAGAATCAGGGATCAAACCTGTGTCTTCTGCACTGGCAGGAAGATTCTTTACCACTGAGCCACCAGGGAAGTCCCCCAAGTCTGCTCCTGACTCTTTCTTTCTGATCTCACATCCTCTCTTGAACCTGCCCATTGGAACTCAGGGAAGGTTATGGAGGCTGCTTCCTATAGTCAAAGAAATGGGGGATATGAAAAGGCTTTGTGTCCAGGAGCCCCACAGAGCCCTGCATGGTATTAAGATCTCCCTTCTGACCAGATGGAGTCCTCCAACCACTCACTCTGGCCCCACAGCTCTGACTGGTTCCTTGGCTCTTTCGCCCTAACCATTTATACAGACACCAGACATCTCTATCAGTGTAAACTAAGCGAGTACACTACGGTGTTTGTTGCTCAGTATGTCCGACTCTTTGCCACCCCATGGACTGGAGCCCACCAGACTCCTCTGTCCATGGGATTCTCCAGGCAAGAATACTGGAGTGGGTTGCCATTTCCTCCTCCAGGGGATCTTCCTAATCTGGGGATCAAACCCAGGTCTCTTGCATTGCAGGCAGATTCTTTTCCATCTGAGCCACCAGGAAATTCAGCAAAGTGGGATCTAAAAAAGAAAGGTGGGCACGAGAGTGTGGGTATCTTTCTCTCAAGCAGAATGTGTCCATGAGAAAGCAGCACAGAAGACTCTGAATCCCTTCCCCTGTTGGGGCTGGGAGCAGCTTGCTGCCTTTGGTCCCATATCCAGCGACTAGACAGGGGCCAGGAGGAACCTTCAGGATCGTCCTGTGTCCTGGAGGATGAGGGTAGGGAACGTCAAGGCTGAATTTGACCAGTGGAGTCACATCATATGTTGTTATGGTCAATGTCTGTATGTCTGAAGAATTTATATGTTGAGACCTAATGACTGATGTGATGGCGTTTGAAGGTGGGGCCTTCAGGAAGAGATGAGGTTATGAGTCCTCACATGCTGGCTCTGAATCAAAAAGAGGTTTTTGTTTGTTTGTTTGTTTGTTTACCAGATCAGTGCTGGTGCCTTGATCTTGGACTTCCAACCTCTGGAACTCTGAGAAAGAAATTTCTATTGTTTCTAAGCCACCTACTCTGTGATATTTTGTTATAGCAGTATGAACGGGCTAAAAAGTATGTGCAGTAGTAACTTTCCAGATTCAACTCTGTGTTCTCAGATTATATAAATAGTCACCATGTAGGACATGCCATGTGTTCTACAGAGATAGGCACAATAAATACAGTTCCCTCAGGTGGTCCTGAGTCTTCTACACCCCTGATACTGATTAAAGATAACCCTAACTGCTGTGAAAAACTTCAAGATGCACAGTGGCTCAAACAAGACAGGTTATTTTTGTTGTTCTCATTGTTTAGTCGCTAAGTTGTGTCTGACTCTTTGCGACCCCATGGACAATAGCCCACAAGTCTCCTCTGTCCATGGGATTTTCCAGGCAAGAATATTGGAGTGGGTAGCCATTCCCTACTCCAGGGGATCTTCCCAACCCAGGGGTTGAACCCGTGTCTCCTGCCCTTGCAGGTGGATTCTTTAACACTGAACTACCAGGTTAAATCCTAATTCCAGAAATTAGGGACTCAGGTGCCTGCTGATTTTCAACGCAGATCTTCCAAGTACACCATGCTTGCTTGCATCTCACGTAGGCAGAGGCAGTGGGAGGACTGCTCGAGGCTGGTTTATTGGATGGCAGGGAGCTGGCACCAGCTACCTCCACTCCCATTGACAGGCTGCCAGTCGGTCATGCGGCCACTTCTACATGCAGAGGAAGTTGGGAAAGAGATTGGTTGTGGGCCTAGGAGGAAGAGAAAATAGATCTGGTAGACAAAGTCTTTTGCTGTTTAAAGACCATTTTTTCTTCTACAAGGGATACGTCAGTCAATTTATTTGGTATTTAACCAAAGAAAAGCTATTTGCTCCAGAGCTAGAGGAAAACAGGCTGTGTTGATCTACATCTGAGATCACACCATTCTGTATTTAACGGGCAATTTAAGGGACTTTTAAGAGTAAATTTCGGACCAAGGGACTGAAAATTTGACTCCAGCGTGAACTGGAACTCCACTATATTTCCAGCAAGGCCTGCTTTCCTATCATAGAGATGTATCTTGTCTTCCCACTATATAATCAGTGCTTGGGAGACAGTGAAAACCCATCTTCATGCGTACAGTTTAAAGAGCAACTTCGATTACCTTATTGGATTTCACAAACTTATGAGGTATATGTAGTCAGGACAGGCTAGATTATACTGTGGTAAAAAGCTCCCCCACAAACCGCAGTGAGTTCACGTAGGAAATGTTTCTCACTTCCGTTGCATGTCTACTGTGGGTTGGGTGTGGCTCTGCTTCACGCCATTTTTCTCTGGGACCCAGGTTGATTTTTGAATATTGCTGGTTAACACAGAAAAGGAAAAAGTGTGGTGATGTCATTCCCTCCTGCATTTCATTGCCCAGAAGAAGTCATAGGCCAAGCCCAGTGGCCATTGGAGATCTGTGTGGAGGCATCAAGTCATCAACTGGAAATGAGCTTAGAGCTCAGGGGTGAGGTCAGCGGTGGAGAAATGGATTTTTGAATCTAAAGCCAGGAGACTGGCCAAGAATGTAGCCTTGTAAAGGAACAAGGTTCTGGAAATTCCCTGGTAGTCTGGTGGTTAGGACTCCAAGCTTTCGCTGCAAAGGGCGCTGACCAGGGAACTAAGTAAGATCCAGTAAACCACACGGAGTGGCCAAAAAAAGAAAAGAGAGCGAGAAAGAGAACAAGGCTCAGGGCGACTCACGACTTAGCAGCTGAGCAGAGGAAGTGGGGTTGGCCAAGGAAACTGAGGCACAACCAGGGAGGTGAAAGGAAAAGCGGAGCAGGCTAGGCAATGGGAGCCTGTGGCAGGAGGCGGGCAGCTGCTGTGCTGAATGATGGGAGGGGCTGACGGAGAGGACCTGACTTCTGGGTTTAGCACTGGTTGTGTGGTACGAATAGAGCTGTTTCCATTAAGCAAGGGGTGGAGACAGAAGTTAATTGGTGTGGTTTGAGGAGATAATGAGAGATAAGCCAAACTGAGAACTTTGTCTAGGAAGGAGGAGATAGGGGAGCTGGAGGGAAGGAAGGGCAGAGAGAGTTGGTTCTCCATGGGAAGGAGCAAAGCACATTTCTAGAAACAGATGGTGCAGGAGATAAAGGCGGTGGGATGGGGGAGTGGACTCCCAGGAGGACTTGGGGGAAGGGGGCGAGCCGGGCTCAGTGGGAAGAGGAAGAAGGACAGAGTCCAGATGGGGTCGTTTGTTAGATCTGATGCTGGAAAGGGCCTTCCTGCCCAATGAGTTTCTATTTTCTCAAAGAGGTGAGAGAAAGTGGGCTGGGGTGTGGGAGGTGGAGAGGAGAGGGGGTGTGAAGAGCTGCTCTGAAGGGACCCTCACGCAAGCCAGCGAGAGGAGCAGAGTCAGAGGCCGTGAGGTCTCTCGAGATTCATGGCGTGAGTTTCAAATGAGATCAGTCCGTAGGTGGGGTGTTCCTCCTCCAGGAACAAGCAGCTGGTCAGGGCGGGTGGAGGGGGCGGTATCTGGTTTAAGTCAGAATGGAGCGTTTTCCACTGAGTATCACAGGAGCAGGGGAGAGGCGAGGAGGGAGGGTGTTTTTTTTTTTTTTTTCATTGAAGTATAACTGATTTACAATGTTAAGTTTCTGCTGTACAGCAAAGTGATTCGGTTATACATTTATATACATTCTTCTTAAAAATTCTTTTCTATTATGATTTATCATAGGATAGTGAATGCAGTTCTCTGTGCTATACAGTAGGACCTTGTTGTTTATCCATCTTCCATTTAATAGCTTACATTTGCTGATCTCAGCCTCCCATACTGTCCCTCCCCCAACCCCCTCCCCCTTGGTAACTACAAGGCCATTCTATGTCCATGAGTCTTTCTGGTTCATAGATAGGTTTATTTGTGTCATATTTTAGATTCCACATATCCAATATTGTATGGTATTTTGTCTTTCTCTGACTTCACTTAGTATGGTAATCTCTAGCTCCATGCATGTTATTGCAAATGGCATTATTTCATTTTTTTATGACTGAGTAGTGTTCCGTTGTATAATATATACCACATATTCTTTACCAATTCATCTGTCAGTGGACATTTAGGTTGCTTCCAGGTCTTGGATATTGTGAATAATGCTGCTATAGACATAGGGGTGTGTGTATCTTTTCAAATTAAGAGTTTTGTCCAGATATATGCCCAGGAATGGGATTCCTGGATCATGTTAATTTTTTTTTTAGTTTGCTGAGGAACTTCCACACTGTTTTCCATACTGTCTGCACCAACTAATATTCCCACCAGCAATGTAGGAGGGTTCCCTTTTCTGAAGGAAGTTTTGAGTGAGAATGAGTGAATTACAGAATGGACAACAAAAATCTAGGCTGGGCAAGATTGAAATGAAAAGGCTGTGGGGTTCCCCATTGAGAAAGTGGTTGCGATCAAGGTCGCTGAACCCTGGAGTAGAGGAATGGTTGGTGGAAGGTGAGGAGGAGTTGATTTCAGAGGTGGTGTGGTTATTAGTAACAACAATGTCAAGGGGTGGCCACGGGTGCCATGGCCAAGACAGGAAGGAACTTACCCTTCTTGGGTAACCTTCTCTGCTGTTACTTCTCCCCAGAGGCCCTTGGCTATAAACAGTGTTAACACAGCACGTACCAGGTACTGGATGAAGAGCTTTGAGTTAGTTGCCTCTCCTCAGGAAGGTGCGGAAAAGGCAACAGCAACCCACTCCAGTACTCTTGCCTGGAAAATCCCATGGACGGAGCAGCCTAGTAGGCTGCAGACCATGGGGTCAAGAAGAGTCAGATATGAATGAGCCACTTCACTTTCACTTTTCACTTTCATGCATTGGAGAAGGAAATGGCAACCCACTCCAATGTTCTTGCCTGGAGAATCCCAGCGACGGCAGAGCCTGGTGGGCTGCCATCTATGGGGTTGCATAGAGTTGGACACGACTGAAGCAACTTAGCAGCAGCAGCAGGGAAGATGTAGGGAGTTTGTAGGAAGGAGGGGTGGATGAGCTGACTCACTTGCCTGTTCTACCAAGACCGAGACAGCAACTCCAAATGCTATGGGCTAAACAGACAGCCCCAGCCCCAACCAGCTCAGACCAATACAACTCAAGGCAGGAGACAAGAGCTCATGGGACAGGGCCCAGTGAGGGGAAAGGAATAAGACCCTAAAAAAAAAAAAAAAAAAACACATCATAAAGAATCTCCTTGCAATGTAGGGACTCCAGTTCGATCCCTGGTTTGGGAAGATGCCCTGGAGAAGGGAATGGTTACTCACTCCAGTATTCTTGCCTGGAGAATTCTGTGGATGGAGGAGCCTGGTGGGCTACAGTCCATGGGGTCTCAAAGAGTCAGACACGACTGAGTGACTAACTGCTCAGTAGGGGAAATGCTGGCTCATTTCACAAATGAAGAAAAGATCAGGGAAGTTGGGTTCTCTTGTTGCACAGCTAGACACCCAAGCTTCTCTACCTAGGCATCTTTTTGCTTCCTCAGCAGAGACCAGGCAGGCCTGGCACCTAGAGACCTACCTGTGCAGGAGGGCTGGTATACCTTGCAGCCTCTACCTGTGTGCCCAGATTGATTGTACCTGGATCCTTCCCCCAAATAAGAGCTCATAAACGGTCGTTGGGGAGGGTGAGAAGGGGACACCCCCTCCTTGATGCTCCAAAGAACCCAAATCAGAAGCCCAGGGAGGTGGCTCCAGTTTCTAAGGCCCACTGCACCATCTTCCCCTCAGATCTGACACCCCCATCTGAGAAGGGATGGGTGCACAGCGCCATGCGCAGGTGCATAGTTTGACCAGCAGGTGGCGCCAGATAAAGCCTCCCAAGTGCAGGAGGTGGGGAAGCTAGGATGGATACACCCACAGACGGAAGGTTAATATTCCAGGATGCCCTGGCCAAACTGGGCTCCTGGAGGAAATGGTAGTTAGAAGAGATGGCGCAGAAGCCACCCCAAGAGGTACAGCCTTCATCCTCTCACCTGTGCATCATCTTCCCCCACGGGCATCTAGGTGAGCTGATTGCCGTAGGGACAGTCTGGCTGCTGAGAGGGACTTTAGGCCCATCAGCCTGATTTTGGGTTAGTCTCCCTGTCTTAAATTTCCTCTCCATTTCCAGATGAGGGTGGCCTGTAGTAACCATCAATTTCAGAGGCTCTCTTCCCCACCACCATTAATCTCCCTGTGATAACAGACTGAAGGTAACAGAAGAGGGTTTTAAATGCCCAGAAGTGTCCGTTTTATTTGTCAGCGCAGTACAGAGCTAAGGTACAACCTGGCTGTTTCCAAGAGTTAGGGGGGCAGCAGTGGAGATGGGAAGCAAGCCCTCTTGGACGCTGGGGCCCCCGGTGGGTTTCTTGGCTGGGGGCTGGGCCTCAGCCCCGAGCCCCAGCAAACCCAAGGCTGTGTTGAAGAGGTTGATGGGCGTGGAACCATCGGTGATGAGGGTGGATTTTAGGCCCAGGCTCTGCAGCAACTTTACCTGGAAGGAGCAAGAGGCGGGTGAAAACACAGTCAAACCCTAGTCCCTTCTCTCACCCCCTTGGCTGCCTCTCTGGGAGGGGGCTACCCTGTTCTTGGCCCTCACATTGCAGCTGCTGCCCAAGCCATCCTCGGAGGACTATTCAGTGACAAGTGAGGGCCATTAAGGGGAGTCTGAAGGTTTCATCCTCTCCCAGGCCTCAGGAACCTTGAAGCTCTGGCCACTGCCTCCGGGAGCTCAGCACTCCCCGCCCTTCACCTGCCAGGTGGCAGCCATCTAGACCTTTCTGTCCCTTAAATGCACCTTGGAGCCTCTGCTGGGAAGCCCCCATCGACTGTGCAGAACTTGACTATCCCCTCTTCAGAGGGGCGCCCCCTTACCCAGCTAACCTGCAGCCTCTCCTCCCCCTTCTCCGTATCACCCTGTTTGACTTATTTTGAAGCAACCTGTCATGGATTGACATCTCAGTTTATAGCCCTCCCAGGAGCTCACCGAATCCAGTTCAGTGCCTAATATGACCCCATGCTCGAATGACATGGATCAGAACACGGGATACATAGAGTCCAAGCCACCACCTCCTCTGTCTGTCCCCGACATCTCTCTAGAAGTACTTGCATTCCTGGCTCTGTCTTCCTGGTTCCAAACAAGGTGCCAAGACACACCTGCACACGCACAGACATCCACACACGCCCACACCTGTACCCCCTCCCCCACTCTCACCTGCATCTCCGGCCCCGCCACAGCCAGGTCCCTGATGGTGCTGGGCCCCAGGGCCTCTGTCATCTGCTTGAACTTCTTCACCTCCACCTCAGCCAGCTGCTGGGCCTTGCTCACTTCCAGCTCCAGCTGGGCCCGGGCGTAGACCAGCTCCAGCTCTCGCACTTTCTTTACTCGCTCAAGTTCGGCTTCCTGGAGAGGAAAAACCCAGCATTCTTTTGATCAGGTGGCCCCTGGATGTATCTAGCAAGTCACCTAGCCAGATAGCCTGAGGGATGGAAAGGATGGAACAGGGGTTATCAGTTAGGGGTGAACCCTGGCTATGCCACTTTTTAACTAGTGACCCCTTTGTGTATGTTCAGTCGCAAAGTGGTGTGTGATGCCATGGACTGCAGCATGCCAGGCTTCCCTGTCCTTCACTATCTCCTGGAGCTTGCTCCAGTTCATGTCCACTTAGCCTCTGCTGCCCTCTTCTTTTGACCCCTGGGAACTCCTTAATCCAAGACTCAGTTCCCTCTGTAAAATGGAGAGAATTCCTAACCACAATGGAATTTCAAGATCTTGCCTGTAAAAACACAACATACCTAGCAGAAAGCTGGCCAGTATGGGAACATGCATCTGTAAGATGGGCAATTCTTATCCTTACCTTCAAAGCAGGTATTAGGTGAATGGAAACAGGAAAAGGACTTCACAAACCACAACACACTTGGATGGGGCTTTCTGTTAGGGCACTTGGTGTCCCACATGGCTGCAAAGACCGGGCCTCTTCCAGACCCCAAGGCCATACCGTTTCACAGGCATCTCCCCCACGCACCGTCTCAATGGCCAAGGCCTCTGCCTTGAGCTTGGCCTGGAGCACAGCGCCTTCTCCCTCGATGCGCGCTGCCTCAGCTCGGGACTCGGCCTCCGCCTTGGCGGTCCCGGTGCTCTCCACCGCGGTGCTGAGGGCAGTGCAGAGAAGTCAGGGAGGCCCCAGAGGAAGCCCAGCCACACCCTCCTCTACCCTTGACTTGTGCTATCGCAGCATGAGTGAACACACACGCACACATACACTCCGCCCTATCAGCTGCTCTTCCAAGACCCTCTGCCATCTTTTCTGCCAGTTCTCCACCCCACCTCAGAGCCTCCAGCTCCAAGAGTTCTCTGCGAGCTTTCTCAGCTTCCGATTGGTCTAAGATCTTCTGTCTCTCAAGCCGGCCGCGGGCTTCTTGTTCTAGTCTCTGAGCCTCGTGCCTGGGTGGGAGAGGGGACAGGTAAGACGCCGGGAGTGGGGCCTCCCAGGGCCGGGAGCACTGGCCTAGGAGAGGCCCTCGACATGCAAATGAAAAAGCAGCATGGATGTTACATGAACCAGGGGCGGTTCTAGCAATGGCACATGGCCACGACCCTGCTTTCGCACGACGTACCTTCCAGTGGGGGGGAAAAAACAAGTGAACCAAGATGATTTCAGACAGTGACAAGCTCTTTGAGAAATGGGTGCTACAATAACATGACTGGGCAAAGAGGGCGCTGCTTCAGCTGGGGTAGGTGAGCTCTGGAGGCCAGAGGAGGAACCTGCCCTCAAGTGCAGAACAACTCTGGGCAGAGGAAGCATTGCTGCCAGCGCAGAAGGCCTTAAATGCACAGCCAAGTTCCCACCTTGAGGAGCAGAAAGGAGCTATGGGCCTGGAGCACATGAGCCCTGGGAGAAGGCAGAAGGCGAGGATGGGGGAAGCAGGGCTGGACCCCAGAGTGCCTGGAAGGCTGCGGAAACGAATCTGGGTTCCAGCACCAGCAAGGTGAGAAGGCACAGAAGCAGAGATAGCGTCTATTCCACTTTCAGTGGCCCAGGCTATCTGCTGGTAAGGGGGACAGCAGGCTGACCACCAGGGGCGCCATGTCACTGGGGTCCTGGCAGTGGGCAAGAGGCAGGGACTTGTGAGGAGTGGGGCCCACTGTGGGCATCATGGTGAGCCAGGCCCTAGGCCTCACTCACTTGGCAGCTGCCTCCTGGGAGTTGGTGGTGATCTCGATGGCCAGCTGGACACTGCGCTGAAGGGCATCCCGGGTCCTCTGGTCCACGGGCTCCACCGACTGCACATCCACACTGCTGACCACCAGCCCGTTCTGGGGAAAGACGGCCCGGTCCCGGGGCTGGGGCAGAGCCATGCTGTCAGGCCCCTTGGTTTCCTGGGTCTCAAAGCCAAAGACAGCAGTGCGAATGATGCGGGCCGAGTTCTTATGGAAGTCGTCAAAGGTGACGGAGGCCACGGCCCCCCGCACCCGAGATGCGATGGCCTTGCAGGCGTCACCCACGAAGTCAGGCACTGAGAAAAGCTTGGCAGTCTCTTGGGGGTCCTTCCGGTCCCTCAGCTCGAAGTGCCTGTGAGCAAAGACAACTCTCTCATCTTCAAAAAAGGACATTGACACCCACCTTCTGTGGTTTAGGCAGGGTCTCACGACAGAGAATGCTAATTAGCATCTGCTGTGTATCAGGTAAAGTCCTAAGAAACTTACATGTTCCCATTTCATTCACTCAACCACCCTATTCGGTGGGAATTTTTATTTTTTAGACAAGGAAACTGAGGTCCAGAGAGGTTAAGTGACAGACTCTAAGTCATACAGCAGGTCCTCCCAAGCCAGAAAGTTGAACCCAGGTGGTATGGCTCCCAGGACCAGGCACCCTCAGTTTGTCATATTGCAGTGCCCCCAAAGATGCCAGTGTCCAGCTAGCTGCCCTTGTCATGTCCCAGGCACTCAGCCAAGAGGTGAGGGTGTGCATGGGAGTTGTCAAGCACTGCTTCTGGGTCTGACTTTTCTCTCCCCTAACTCTCATCACTGCCATTTGAGCTTTAACTACAGATGGGTCACTGTTCTAGTTCTCATAGCATCCTGTCCACAGCCCCATGAGATTGATGGTTATGCTGTTATTTTACAGACTGGGAACCTGTGGAAAGCACCCAGTGCTTGCCCAGCCCATGGCTAGCAAGTGGTATACCTGTTGGCCTCAGAGCACTTGCTCTTGACCACCTGATTGTCCCAGCACACACAGAGACATACACACAGTCTTTTTAAAACCCTGTTTGGCTGAATTCCCACTGGGAGTTTAGCTGGTGAGTGTCTTCCACCCACGTCCCTCCAAATCATGCTCCAGGCAGGCCCACATCTTCCCTGTCGTTCCCCTCTGGCATCAGACTGCATTTGCATGAACCCCTGGGTTTGCCCCTTGACCACAGCATAGAGCCGGGTGCTCCACCCTGATTGTGGGCTCAGCACTTGAGAAGGCATTTCTCTTCCTCAGGGTGCCCCTCGGGGGCCCCTTACCAGTTGTAGGCAAGCTGCAGCTGGAGCCTGGCGTGGTCCGCTGTCTCGATGGTGATGACGTCGGTGAAGAAGTCAGGCCCCAGAAGCAGGCAGAGCGTGCGGCGGGCGTGGGGACGCTTGGGCCGCCCAGCCGAGAGGGACAGCACAGTAAACTGCTCTTCGGGACCCAGCAACACCAGCTCTGGCCCGAAGACCACACTGCAGAGAGAGCGGGGTCAGAAGCCTGGAGAAACCCTCCCGCCACAGCCCCCTGATGGCACAGCCACCCAGGTGACTGCTCACCGGGCTTTCTTCTCTCGGTAGTCATACACCTGCACCGCAGCATTGTGTGGCACACGGTAGCTGACCACGCGGGTCTTATTCCGGGGAGTGGAGAGCTTAGGGGTCTTGGATGTCTCCTTCTCACCCCTGTCAGCCAGAGGGTCCTGCCCCTTGTTCAGCAGCTCCTCCACCCCTGGAGGCAGCTCCTTCTCCCACAGGACTTCGTCCTGGGTCAGCATGTAGGTGCTCCCAATCACAGCTCGCACCTGGAAGATGAGGAGGGATGTCACCAGCAAAGGGAAGATGGAAAGAGACCCACATGGCAGCCCTAAAGCGTAAGTGATCCAGGAGGCAGGGCAGCATCCTGGTTAAACGTGGCCTCTGGAAGGAGGCTGAATTCAAGTTCGCGCTCTGCAAGCTTGGTCGTCTTGGGCAGCTATCTGCCCCGACTCCCCTCGCCACCCCATGTCTCTCAGCTCCTTATCTGCAAAATGGAGGGCAGGGTTGAGGAATGAATGATATCTTATAGGTCTAGTGCCAAGAATTTGGTATATGGTATGTTCCGATATTGTTCTCGAATTTTCCTTCATAGGGCAGCTTGGAGGGCACCCCAGGGACAGATGCAACCTCAGGAAATAGTTCAGACACACTAACATTTCCTGGGATTCTGAACTCTACTTGTAGGTTGGAGTTCTAAAAGAGGCTGGAGATGTGGTCCTCGGTCAAACCAAGATCAAGGTTTAAGTGACAGGCAGAGAGGAGGGATTCCACCAGGAAAAGGGTACGTGAGGCAGGTGGGGTCTTACTGGTCCTCTGCATCCCAGTCAGACCTTCATGCCCGAGGCCAGGTCTAGATGCCTCGGGGGTTGAGTCCCCATCCTCAAATCTGGTTCATCTTCTTGCTCAGGAATGCTAATATTTAAAGTTAACTAAGACAGGGACTTCCCTGGCGACTCAGTGGTAACGAATCCACCTGCCATGCAGGAGATGTGGGTTCGATCCCTGGGTCGGGACGATCCCCTGCTCCAGTCTTCTTGCCTGGGAAATCCCATGGCCAGAGGAGCCATGGTGGGCGACAGTCCATGGAGTCGCAAGAGTCGGACATGACTGAACAACTCAACCATTTAAGGCAAAGGGAAGGCAAGAACTCCAGAAAACACGCTGGTATTTTGCAGCCAGCTGGCTCAGATGCTGCCAGCAACGCCGTGGAGCTCTTCTGTCACCTCCACTGCACACCTCCCCATCCACATCATCCTCTCGCCCAGGCCAGCCGCCACCACACCCACCCGGCAGTGACAGCGCCCACCCCTCCACAGTTACCCTTCCGGTCTTGACATCCTGCACGTAGATGCCCTCGTTCTCATCCAGTGGGATGGCCTGACGCTCTTCCACCACCTCCACCTTGGCGGGCGGCACATACTCCAGGGGTCCACGGATGAGCCAGCGGTCCCCAGCCTGGTGGGAGACCTTCTCCTTGCCCTCCCCCTCCTCCAGGGGCTGCAGGGCCCTCAGCAGCAGCCCCTGCTGCTCCGACAGCACATATACATTCTGGATGCCTCGTTCCAGCTTCTCCCCGGGCTGGAGGAAGAAAGACTGTTCTCCCTGGTAGGGAGAAGTGGAGTCAGGAGCCGTCACCTCCCAGGACTGTGGAGCCCTCTGATGGTTCCTCCCTCAGCCCTGTGATGGTGGGCTTCTGCTGAGGACAGAAGCCCCAGCAGCCCCCCGCCAAAGTTCCTACCCACCCCCCCTTCATACAGAAAATCATTTATTTAGACTGAGACTCTTCACAAATGCCTGTAGATGTGGTCAAACCTGCCCTGGAAAGATTCTGTGAAGTGTCAAGGTCTGGGTTCTCACAAGCTCAATAGTTAAGAATTAACCTATTATTGCCTTATTTCTCTCACACTTTATTCCCTTAGGGTAGTATAGTACAGAGTTTCCAATCTCTGACCTTTGGACCAAATCTGGCCTGCTATTTAATACAATATAAATATATATTTGAGATAAAACCCACATATTATAAAACATGTGCCCATGTGCTAAGTCTCTTCAGTCATGGCTGACTCTGCAACTGTATGGACTGTAGCCTGCCAGGCTCCTCTGTCCATGGAATTCTCTAGGCAAGAATATTGGAGTGGGTTGCCATGCCCTTCTCCATGGGATCTTCCCAGCCCAGGGAATGAACCCATTTCTCCTATATCTCCTGCACTGACAGGTGGATTCTTTACCACTAGTGCCACCTGGGAAGCCCATATTATAAAATACAGATATTTAAAGTATACAATTCAGTTGCTTTGGTGTATCCAGAGTTGCCCAACAACACGACTCCCTGATCCCGGAACATTATCATCCTGAAAAGAAACCCTGGATCCAGTAGTAGTTACTGCCCATCCCCACCCCAACCACTATACATGGGTCTACCTACTTGGGACATTTCATATAAATGGAATCATACAATAAGTGGTCTTTTTATGCCTGGCTTCTGTTGCCTAGCATAATGCTTTCAAGTTTATCCATGTTGTAGGACATATTAGAACCTCAGTTTTGATTTTTACCTTTTTGAATTCTCTCAAGAACATGAATGTCCGCCACCCCAGAAAGATTATCTTATCCTTTTGATTGACATGCCACTGAATGGATATACCATATTTTTCAGTTATGCATCAACTGATGGACATTTGAATTGTTTCTATTCTTTCTGCCTGTTTTTGCAAATAAAATGTTACAGGAACACAGCAGCACTGGTTCACTTACAAGATGTCTACGCCACACAATATTGTAAAGCAACTATCCTCTGATTAAAAAGAAAAAAAAAAGACAATCTACACTGCTTTCATGGCACAACAGCAGAACTGAGCACACCAGAGACCATGCCCCTCACAAAGCCCTAAATATCTGTGACTGTCATAGGAGAGGCCGGCCCAGCTCTGGTAGTCCCACATAGTTCAGAGAAGGGCTGAGGCAGAGGATGCAGAGAAGGGTAAACCAAGAGATTTGTCTGACGCAGGATGACAAAGCTTCCAGAAGAGAGAGACATGAAATATGAGAGAGAGTTTCTGGGTCTGCATTCACCAGGGTCAGGGAGGCGCTCCCAGGAGAGACTGTGGGTAACCTGAGGTCAGGGATTGCCAGGAAGATCAGTGACACTGTATTCTCAAGAGAGAGACAAGTGTGCACAGAGGGAGCCGAAACCAGCTTGATGTTTCTAGAATGTCTACCTGGGGTGGGAGGAGGGAAGGGACAAGGGTCCAGGGCCTCAGGCCATTCCCCTCTGGGTGAGGGGCAGGCACTTACCTTGAACACAAGCTTTTGCCCCAGCTGGTTCTTGCCGTCTGGTCCGACTGGGTCGAGAATCACACAGTAATTGTGGGGGCCCAAGGTGGTGACGGACACAACCCCCATCACCTCCTCGTAGACATCTGGCACGTGGGCCTCCGTGTCCTGCACGGTCACCAGCCACTCCTCCCCAGTGCGGCGGCTCACCCCTCTCACGTCTCGGAAGTTCTGCCGAGCTCGAAGGTGCAGGGCTGTCTGGAGAGCAAGATGTCAAGGGTTAGGGGGGTTTTAGTAAACCTAACTCCGACTAACTTCCTTGGGGGATCTGGGAACCCCACTGGTCACTAAATGCTCCAGGTCTGAGTCACAGTGTCTACCAACCCAGGAGGATTTCTTAAACCCTTTCCAGTGACCCAGGATACTCCTCAGGTGATCTTATTTTCTCCCACAGTTCTTTGCCCCTCCGAGAATCTCCCACCCAGGGTCCCCCAGAACACAGACCTTTTCCGTAAGGATCACAGCATCCACCACATCCAGAACCTCCTCAAACACTGCTGGGAGATACGCACCCACGGAGCGGACCAGCCATTCCTCTCCTGGGCCGGGGAGGAGAGGCAAAGGTCAAAAGTCACCCAGCCTGCTCCCCAGCTGCCCCTTCCCGCAGCCTAGATAAAGGGTACCTGCAGGGCTTCACACACCACTTTGAGGTCATTGCTCCCAGGCTCAAGGGCCTGACAGAGTCCTTCTTTTCCTTTTTTGAGGCCAGAGGAAAAGCAACCCCTACCTCAGAGAGATTAAAAAAAAAAAAAGGGCCTTCCAAGCATCCAAATTGTTGCTATGGCAGTACCCTGTAGGCCTTCTCTAAGCTCCAGAGACCGGCCTTTTTTTCTTCCCCTAAAATGGGTAGAAGGGCTTCCCTGGTGGCTCAGAGAGTAAAGAATCCATCTGCAATGCAGGAGACCCAGGTTCCATCCCTGGATCAGGAAGGTCCCCAGGAGAAGGGAATGGCTACCCACTCCAGTGTTCTTGCCTAGAGTATTCCATGGACAGAGGAGCCTGGCAGGCTACAGTCCAAGGGGTTACAAAGAGTCGGGCACAACTGGGCGACAAACACAAAATGGGTAGAACTGCCACATTACAGCTTAGAGGTCGTTCAGCCTACTGGAGAAGCAAGAGTGCTGGGCACAAGTTCCAGCCTGGCTCTTTCTGGCCATATACCCAGGCCTCAGTTTTGTCATCTGGAAAATGGGAGCTGTGGTGCCTCAGGGTTGCAGGAAGACCTAAGGGAATTGCGGTCTGTAAAACATTTGAACCACACCTGGCTCAGTAAGCATAGCCTTTGTTAAGACTTTGTTTTGTTTAATACAACAGGTCTGTCAAACAATTGCTAGTTGCATATAAACACGGGAAGTCCCAATGGCTCAAGAGGTAAAGAATCTGCCTGCAGTGCTGGAGACCTGGGTTCAATCCCTGGGTCGGGCAGATCCCCTGGAGGAGGAAATGGCAACCCACTCCAGTATTCCTGCCTGGAACAATCCCACGGACTGAGGTGCCTGTCGGGCTAGTCTGTGGGGTCGCAAAGAGTCAGGACTGAGCATGCACAGGCACAGCAACAATATAAACACCTGCTTTGTTGGCCTAGAGACAGACCCAGCTCACGACAGAGTCGGAGGAAGGGAAAGCCATGTCAACAGGATCCGGGCCAGGTTAGTGGGGGAAGTAGCATGTGGCAGCCCCCAACAGCTGACAAGAGATACCAGGGAAGCGCTTCCTCCAGGCTACAGGTGGCCAGCCCCCAACCTCCCCCACTTACCCCCGCAGTCAAGGATCAGCCCGCCCTTAGCCCTGTGAACACTTCAAGACTCCACCTGTCACCCGCTCCTTGCCATCCCTGTCTAAGCATTCCTTGCGAGCCCTCAGCCTCAGGGCCTGGTTCTGCTTGATGACCGTGGCCTGAATGATCTCGATGACTTCCACCTCCTTCTGGGGGATATATGTGCCTGGGAAGGGAAGATGGGGGAGGTGGGGTTTGAAGGTCAGAAGATATCAGGGCCCTAATGAGAAGGCAGGAAGCCTCTGACCCCAAACCCAGCTGGACAGGAAAACACTCACCAGGTCCTTCAAATAGCCACTCATCCCCTGCTACCACCTTCTGTCCGTTCTTATCCTCAAAATCCAGTAGCGCCTTAAGATGGAGGGCGGTGTTGGGTAGAACCACCTGCAGCGGGGTGATGTCCTAACAGGGGAAGCAGGGAGGAGTCATGGGGTACTCAGAGCTGTGACCCCTGGAGGCCAACTGGGACCCTCAAGGTCAGAGTCCACAGCATCAATCTCTCCACATCCCCAAAGACGACTCCAAGTGGAATATACAAGATAGCGGTGGTCCCAGAGCCATCTGGCCTGAAGAGCTGAGACGGGGTTGACAGAGCCAAGAGTTAAGATGGAGTTGATGCCACGGCTGAGGGCCAAGGACATGCTTTCCTCTGCAGAAGTGCTCAGGTCCTGTTTAGAACTAGAAACCCAGGTGGGAGATTGGGTAGAGGCCTTGCTGGGCATTGTGGGAGAGACATCAGGGAAGCTGAGTAGGTGAATATCTCATGGCCCAGTGTGCACTGGGGCACTCAGGAATAGGAGGTGGGAAGGTCTACACCGCTCTGACGGGCATATCTGAAGCATGAGGCTTTGTTTTCAAGGTTGCCTCATGGTCACCAGACCCAGTGCAGAAGAGAAGCCGCAGCACTGTTTAGTAGAGGGGACTCCTGAGGGAAGTGAAGGTCAAGAAATGTCGCAGAAATGAAGGTGTCCTCACTCTCAGACCGAGGGCCAAAGGGCAACACGGACAAGGGCCTAGCTGGTACTTCAGATCTGCGATGCCTTCCCAGGAAGCGACCACAGGCGCCTGGGCCTCACCTGGTCCACCACTGCTGTCCCAGCCCACTGGCGCCTGAGACTCTGAGGGAATAAAATGCTTTCTCTCGGCACAAGTCACTGAGTGCCAGACTGGCCAGGAGCTTCGGGCAGGCTCCGGAGCCTGGACAGTTAGGTGGCGAGATAGGCTGAGCTCTCAAAGGTCTGACATGGGCGTGTGGAGAGGAAGAGGGTATTTGGGGAAGGTGAGGGAGGGGGCATCCGGTCAGTTCTGTCCCGGTGAGAACCAGCAAGTGTCCCCTACCATCCCCACCCCCTCCCACCACCCCAATTTGTTTTCCCTCCAGAAAGCAGCGCTGAGCCCCAGGTCAAGGTGGCAGGACACAAGACAGTGGGTACGGGGAAGGTGAGCTGGGTACCTTCTCCAGCACCTCCCCTGGGAACAGGGGGAAGGGATCCTGGGCCAGCCGGATCTCTAGGTCCGCATGGCGGAGCCGCACTTGTCCTGTGATGTCAAACAGCACGGTGCCCTGGGCGTCCCGGGCCACTGGGTTGGCCACCATGCAGTAGTGCCGTGGGGGGACCGTCACCATGCGCACGGGAGTGAACAGGATCCTGTTGGAGGTGAGAAGCAGCGTGAGGACTCAGACCCCTGTCCCTAGTCCCAAAGGAGGCAGCAAACGGGGGAGACAGCTTCCTGTGACCCGAGCCCATGCCAGTCTTGCTCGGGAACGGGAAGGAGGAGATGGATCATCATGCCAGCCAGACTCCCAGGCCCTCCTTGGCCCCGGGTGTCCCCATGGCCCAGTGCTGGCCACCCACCTCTCATTGTCCTGCCGGATGTAAGTCTTTGGCCCGACCTCCACGCGGGACACATTGCTGTTCTGGTCTAGCACGTGGATGTAGTGGTATGGCGGGATGCGGATGATGGACTCTTCCATCGCCATGGTGACTCCTGAGCCCAGGGCAGCAGAGTGACACAGAGGTGGGCAGAAGACCAAAGGTGAGTCCGGGGGGCTTGGGATGAGGCTGACGTAAAGACTGCCTGGGGTGATAGGGGAATGGGCCCTTCTTCCTTCAACTCAGGTTATTCCATCCTTTACCAACCCCCACCCACTTATTCCTTTCCTCCCACCCAGGGCAGCCCATCCAGACCTCATCTCTGGTGAGAGATGCTTGATGCAGTTAACCACAGAAGCCTACGGCTTTCTACCAACTCTTTCCCCTCATTCCCATCAACTTCACCTCCCTCAAGCTTCCTATGCGGCGCAGCTTGTGGGATCTTAATTCCCCCACCAGAGATAGAACCCGGGTTCATGACAGTGAAAGCACCAAGTCCGAACCACTGGACCACCAGGGAACTCCCCTGGAGGCAGCTTCAGATCAAAACTTTCACAGTGTACAACCCCCAGTGTGGAGGAGGCAAAGTACGGAGCTGGGAAACGTGGTCAGCCTCTGGTGGAGCTGTGGGGATTTCCCCCTAACGGGGGCAGGGGGCAGAGGCTCTGAGGAGTTCCCTGGATCCTCCAGGGGACAGGCTCCTTTATTTCAGGGGATCCTGAGGGCCCCAGCTGTATGCAAACATTAGCCCACACCCTGAGAATATTTGCATGGTAGGCAAGCCTGATGAACTGTTCAGATATGAGCCACCTCTCAAGGAAGGGACCCCTGATGGAACTGATGCCAGATTAGCAACACCAAAGTATTCTAGTCCTTTCCTCCCCACTTCTCTCTGGTCTGCTGCCACCCGTGACTCCCTGCCATCACAGGTAGGGGTGGGTGGGAAGGAGAAAGGGAGTAAAGGAATACTCCATCCAACCCCCCCCGCTTCTGAATCCTGGGTGGTTACATCCAGTGCTCAACCTGTTCAGGAATGTCACACCGCCTACCTAAACCCAAGTCCTGCCTCCAGCATGCCTTGAACTTTGGACATGTCCCCTGGAATCACACAAAAGGAATCAAATTTACTAGGGAATTCAAAGCCTTGTCCTCTGAGACTTTGGTCGAACTGAAAAAAATTTTTTTGGCCACATTGTGCAGCATGCAAGATCTTAGTTCCCCGACCAAGGATCGAGCTTGCGCCCCTTGCATTGGAAGTGACGAGTCTTAACTACTGGACCACCAGGGAAGTCCCAGTCCAACATTTTTGAAGCCAACACCAAAAAAGGAGTGGAACCCATCTACTCCACCGTTCGTCTAGCTTTCAGCCTGGGTGAGAAAGAAATGGGAAGTGAGAAGGAGGAAGGGAAAGTGGCTTGACACAGGAAACAGAGGCAGGAGCCACAAAATTATGAGATGAAGGTGAGGCCCAAGGATTTTACTTGATCCACACAATCTGCAAAATTTCTTCAGTTCAGAAAATTGTAAGTTTTTTATAAATTCCCGATTCCTGCTTCTCTTGATGAATCAGGAGCCAGGCCCTACATTCTCACGCGACAAACTGGTGAGCACCAAGTAGCTGCTGAGCTCTTTAGATGGGTCACAAGCTGTCCTGCTTAACCACAACCCCCACCACTCCCTGTTGTCTTACACCTGTGCCAATGCACTCACATCACCTGCGTGGCTCCTGTTTAAAACCTTCCAGGACTTGCCTGGTGGTCCAGTGGTAAAGAATTCGCCTGCCAATTCGGGGCACATGGATTAAATCCCTGGTCAGGGAAGATCCCACATGCTGTGGAGCAACTGAGCCACAACTGAGCCGGTGCACAGCAGCTACTGAAGCCTGTGTGCCTAGATCCTGTGCTCCCCAACAGTGAGTAGCCCCCACTCACCACAACTAGAGGAAGCCCAGGTACAGCAGTGAAGACCCAGCGAAGCCAAAAAAAAAAAAAGAAATTCCAACTCAGCATCATCTGATAGAACCTTCTACAATGATGGAATTAATCAGTGCGGTCTTTGGACTGACTGCTCGTGGCTACCAAACTCTTGACATGTGGCAGCGTGACTGAGAAACTAATTTTTTTTAAGAAGCGGATTCATTTGGAGAAAAACACACTCCACAGACAGACTATGGGTCATCTCAGAAGGTGAGAGCATCCTAAAGTTTTAATCAATCATATGCGGCTAGTTGACCCCCATATTAGATAAGACAGTGTGGTTCTAAGTAACGGAATCCTATGTAGGGAGGATGAGTTGGTCAAGGCCACACAAGTCACTGGCACCATTAGATTCTCATCCTGATGGAATACCTGGTCCTATGCCTCTCCAGGGGCACGCAGTGCAGTGCTGGGGGCATGGATTCAGCCAGACTGCCACTTACAATTCTGACTTGCCACTTTCTTGCCTGGTAAAGTGAAAGTCGCTCAGTCGTGTCCTACTCTTTGCGACCCCATGGACTATACAGTCCATGGAATTCTCCAGGCTGGTATACTAGAGTGGGGAGTCGTTCCCTTCTCCAGGGTATCTTCCCAACCCAGGGATCAAACCCAGGTCTCCTGCATTGCAGGCAGATTCTTTACCAGCTGAGCCACCAGGGAAGCCCAATGTTTTAATGTCTTACTTCATTTTCAAAGGTTACAGTTTTCATCTGTTTTCTTGGTACACTTTCTATATCGGGAGGGCTATGATTCTCTGCTCCTCATTCTTTTTCTTGCAACTTTGTATGGGATTTGATCTTGATACTTTTCTGTTGGCTGTTTGCCAGGTTGATTACCCTTAACTTTTCTAACATCAGAGCTCCCTCTTCTGTTGATTTCAGGTAGTGTGTGAAAAACCCAGTGTGGGCTTTCCGCTCTCCCCACTCTTACCTGGGCCTTTGCTTCCCTTCTCTACTGCCCATCCTGCTCAGCTGCGCTTCCATTCCCTGGGACAGGGCTCCACAAAAGCATCCCTCCTCCCCTGGCTAGGACTGCCTGGATCTTGGTTCTAAGTCTTACTATGGATGGGTGATCTTAGACAAGTCCTTTGCCCTCCCTATTCCCATGTCCTGGACTTTGAACTCAGGATGGATAGGGCATCAGCCCAAGTCTATGAGAATGGAGTTTATTATCAAGCACTTGGAATACAGCCTGGCTCTGAGAAGCACTGTGTGTGGCTTGCAGCTGAGGCCCAGCCTCCCTATCCAGTTGGAGGATGTGACCTAGCACCATAGGCCCCTTATCCCACCCAGCATGTCTTTAAACTTGTTTACTGATCAGGAAGGTGACAGGTTTTTGTGGGCCACACCCCGGCTGTGGGCCTAGAATAGCCAAGGGGCATCTGACAGCCTAGTGAAGCCTCTTCCTGGTTCTCTGCACAGTGGAAGCCTGGTCAGAAAGCCAGATGGGGGAGAGGGAGGGCTAGGGCTACAAGCGGAGGGGAGCTCAGGGCTCTGGGAGGCCCCACAAGACTTGAATTCTAGAAGGCCACACAAGGCTGGGAAGCAGGATCTGGGAACAGCCGCCCTAGGATCCTTTGGACGATCCTTCACCCCCTGCAGCTGAGGCCTCTCCACCATCTGTTACCCCAGTTGGGCCCAGTTAGGGGGGCCAAGAGCCTCGCCCAGCTCAGTGACTCAGCTGAGAATCATCCTTGAAGCTAATCAGGCTGGGTTCCTGTCTTGTTTCGAGGCCAAGCCCTTGTCAACTACTCTTATTTCAGTACCGGGACCTCCCTGGTACTGTCTCACCTCCTTGGTCAACCACCTCCTCAGCCCCAAAGCTGTGCCTTCCACCTAAGTTCACCCAAGAACAGGCTTTGAGGACTTCCCTGGCAGTCCAGTGCTTAAGCCTCTGTGCTCCCAATGCAGGGGGCACAGGTGAACCAGGAACTAAGATCCTGCATGCTGCAAAGAGCCACCAATGCAGAAACTAAAACACTCCACCCCCTACAAAACAGGCTTTGCCTTTTCCATCTTGCCATCCCCAGAAGTCGACGTGAGCCTCAGAGGGTCTCAAGGATCCAGAGAAACCACCTAAGTCAGCATGTTTGTGTATCAAATACAGGCTTTTGTGGTTTGCCAGATGACGTGTACAGTCAGAGCATTTTACTTTCAATATACCAGGGCCCTCAGAAGACAGTTTTATGTTGGACTTTAGAAAGTCCTGCCCAGCCCCGAGTTTGGTCCCAACTTCCTAAATTCTGAGACTTCCTTTCAGTGTCTGCTTCCGAAATCTGTGCCTTAGGCTGCTCTCTGGGTACATGTCCAGACTGGCCTGATCACAATGACCCTCATGTCTCATGAGGCTCCCGCCAGAACCAGTCACTTTCACCCAAAGTCTCAGAGACCAGTCTCCCCAAGTTGCATCCCATAGACAAAGGGGGGAGGGGCAAGTGTTGCCCTAGCATAACATGAAACAGCCTGTGAGAAGCTGGCTTTATCCTCCAGTTAAGAGGTAATTTCTTGACCCCTTTTGGCTCAAGTAAACATGCTAAAGCAAAATTTAATAAATGAGTCATTACAGGTCCAATTTTCAGGGTCAATTGTGAATAGCTGTGAATCTTAAATAGCAGATGCCTGGTCGACTAGCCACATGAGGTATGGGGCTGCAGCGAACAGGAGCAACAGCATCACCTGAAAGCTTGTTAATAACGTGGCATCTTGGTTTCTCCTGACCTGTCAGTTGCTGAGTCAGTCAGCTCTTGAATTAGATCCACAAAGATTTGGGCATAAAGTATGAGCAGCTCTGCTCTATAACAGCCTCTCAACCCTGCCTGACTGTACACTAGAATCACCTGAGTATTTCTTAAAACCACCCATCTCTGGAGATCGATTTAACTGGTCAGGGGTGGGGTCCAAGCATTGCTATATATAAAAGCTCTTCCATTGACTCTAATATACAGAATGGACTGAGGTCTGTCTCTGCCAATAGGATCTTGGGCCACTTGCTAGCCTCTGAGCCTTACTGTCCCAGACTGAAGTGGGAATAAAACTGACTGCTTCCTCGGGTTAAAGGGGTTAATGACTGGATTATGTCTAATGGACGAAGCGTGGCTAGGAGGAGGAAGGTGAATCCAGATGGCAAACTGCTCCTCAAATACAGAAAGTTTCATGTATTTTCCCAGCCCCTCACCCCCAGGTCCAAGTAGCCCCCTAGCCAACGCTCAAGTACCCTGGTCCCAAGCCATGGGCAGGCCTGAGGTTGGAGGAAAGGGTAGAGACAGCCTTGGTACCCACCGCCCCCACCTCTATCAGGTTTTGTTTGGAATGGATTTGTTGTTTAGTTGCTATGTCGTGCCCAACTCTTTTTGCGACCTAATGGACTGTACCCTGTGAGACTCCTCTGTCCATGAGATTTTCCTGGCAAGAATATGGAGCAGGTAGCCATTTCCTTCTCCACGGGATCTTCCAGACCCAGGTATCAAACCTGCGTCTCCTGCTTTGAAGGTAGATTCTTCACCACTGAGCCACCACGGAAGCCCTCTATCAAGCTTAGGTTTAGGAAAAAACAGAGAACTCAAGCACAAACAGAACTCATCTTTGCAGCTTCCCTTCACTAACTTTAAACATTCTAGTCTTTGTTTAGATAATTCAAGAATCGCATTACTCAGGGACTGCAGAGAGGCTGTTTTTACCAGACAGCTTCCCTATTTAGGGAGATTATTTCCTGTTTTAGGGAACTAGAGTGGAAATTCTTGAGGATTTGTCTCACGTAAGCTACTTCTTTAGTAGTAGCAAAGTTTTTAGGAAATTTTTCTTCCAAGGAAAGTCTCCTCTGAGCTCCAGCCCCGCTGGGCCACTTTTGGGGAGCAGCAGCTTGTTCCGGGGTCAGAACAGCTCTGCCAGCTCAGGCTGACGCTGATCCTGTTTCTATCCTGCCTCCCAGATGCGGGCTTTCCTGGTGGCTCAAGGGTAAGGAATCCGCCTGTAATGCTGGAGACCCGGGTTCCATCCCTGGGTCGGGATGATCCCCTGGAGAAGGAAATGGCAACCCACTCCAGTATTCCTGCCTGGGAAATCCCGTGAACAGAAGGGCCTGGTGGGCTCTACTGAACTGCAGAGTCAGATACGACTCAGTGACTAAACGAACAACTCCCAGATGTCACCAATTAATGCCAATCATTGACAGCACAGATCAGCTAGATTGGAAGTGAGCCAGGAACCAGGCTTCAGAACCCCTGATCCAGATCAACGTTTGCTAAAATTGCCCAATCATAGGACTCAGCTGGTCATCTTGATTCCCAGGCCTCACCCCATACCCACGGACTACAGTTTCTAGGAAATCCCACGGACAGAGAAGCCTGGCTACAATCCAAGGGGTCACAAAGAGTCGGACACGAGTGAATGACCAACACTTTCACAAGGTTTCCAGGAGTGAGGTTCTGGAATTTCTATCTGTGGGAAGTGCCTCTCACCTCCCCCTGTAACAGCTCCTACTCATTAATAATTTGGGCCTGGTATTGTGCTAAATGCTTTTAATTAACTCATTTAATCCTCCTAAGAACCTAGAAGTTAAAGAATTTGCTCAGAATCACACAGTGATCAAGAGATGGTGGCTCAGACGGTAAAGCATCTGTCTGCAATGCAGGAGACCTGGGTTCGATCCCTGGGTCAGCAAGATTTCCCTGGAGAAGGAAATGGCAACCCACTCCAGTGCTCTTGCCTGGAAAATTCCATGGGCGGAGGAGCCTGGTAGGCTACAGTCCACAGACTCACAAAGAGTTGGACATGACTGAGCAACTTCCCCCCACCTCAAAAAAAAAAAAAAAAAAAGAACCAACCTAGAATTTAAAGAATTTGCTCAGAATTGCACAGTGATCAAGGGATGGAGCCAGAATTCCACCCCAGGTACTATGTCTGCTGCTGCTGCTGCTGCTAAGTTGCTTCAGTCGTGTCTGACTCTGCGACCCCACAGACAGCAGCCCACCAGGCTCCGCCATCCCTGGGATTCTCCAGACAAGAACACTGGAGTGGGTTGCCATTTCCTTCTCCAATGCATGAAAGTGAAAAGTGAAAGTGAAGTCACTGAGTTGTGTCCAACTCTCAGAGATCCCATGGACTGCAGCCCACTATGTCTGCAGAGCCGCCAAACCAGGAAGTAGTGTGGCTTCTCATGCAAAAATGTCAGTAAGATTTTAGAGTCAGGACTTTGGGACCTGGGTGGGGCTGGGTACTCTTCAGGAGATAGTGCCAGTGCAGTTCAAAGGTATTCTCTGCAACCTAGGAAGGCAGCACCCAACAAGGAGGCCCAAGTAGCCATTCAAGGTGGCTGCCCTACGTGCTCATGGCTTTAAAGAGCTGCTCTGCCCAGAAAGCCTCACCCCCAGGGCAGGTCGGGTGTCCTGTGTGCCAAGGGTGGCAACATGCAGAAGCTTCTGGGAGTCAGTTGGCACCCTACTGACTGCCAGCCCTCCTCCCCATAAAATCTAGCCGGATATGGAGCAAAGAGGGCACAACCTGCTTCTACTACCCGCCCCCCGCCCAACCCTCTGTGCTTCTAAGATCCCCAGAATTACAGGCCAGTGGGTCCAAAATAGAGCTTCCTTTCACTTTGGTCACCCTGTCCCCCGCCCCGTCAAAAACAAAAACCAAACAGAGCCTTGCTCAGCAAACTCCGTGTCTTCCGGAAATCAAGCCTTCCTTAAGATTACTCTGCCAGTGATTTCTCAAATGATCTGCAAGGCCCACAGCTGACACAGCCCTGAGCAGGGCAGAGGGGAACACATTGATGTCTGCAGAGCTGAGGAATCTCAACGGACGGAAAAAAAAAAAAATTACATTCTAAGAGCTTAAGGGGACAGGCAAGATAAATCTAGCAGGGACCAATCTCACTGGAGGAGGGATTCTAAATGGATCCCTTAGGTTTCCTCTGCCCCTACTGCTGATGGGGGAGCTGGAGGTCTGAAAGGCCTGAGATTTCGGGTCTGGGGGTGTTGGCAAGGTGACAAGTTGATCTACCTTTACTTCAGAAGCCAGAAAAAAAAAAAAAGAAAGCAAACCCTCCCGAGGCTAAGCCGCCATCCATCTTCTCGTAGTTCTGGTTCAGGGACCACTTGCCCCAGCTGAAGCCTCAAGAAGGCACAACAGAGCTGGAGACGGACTTGAGGGCCACAAGGTCCCACTCACTGGTTTGGGGCCTTTATGAAGTACTTACATCCAGAAGTGTGGCTTGGCTGCAACAGACTCCTCAGTTCGGGGAAACTCCAGCACCCAGCCCTGGGGATCACTTCCCGACAGTGCAGGCTCAGGGGTGGGGCTTGGGATTTAAAGGGCCCTCGCAGCTGGTTCTCATTTCTTTTTTTTCTCCACCTCTAGGCGGCTTCCCAGGTGATTCAGTGGTAAAGAAACTTGCCTACCAAGTCAGGAGATACGGGTTTGATCCCTGGGTCAGGAAGATCCCCTGGAGAAGGAAATGGCACCCCACTCCAGTATTCTTGCCTGGGAAATCTCATGGACAAAGGAGCCTGTCCATGGGGCTACACAGTCCATGGGGTCGCAAAAGAGTCAGACACGACTGAACAACTAATGAAGAAAAACAAGGTGGCTCCTACTACAGCTGAAGGCACTGACCTCATTCAGTGGTGGGGAATGCCCACCCCACAGCCAGCTGGCAGCCCTGGACGCACACTGGGAAGGGTCCCGAGGCAGGGGGCAGGTGCTGACTGAGCTCACTTCTACCCCATCTGCCTTCAACTGCAGTCAGGGTGAATACAGTCCTGCTTCTCCACAAGGGTCTTGGCTTCAGCGGCAGCCTCTCCTCTAAGAGAAGGTAACTTGCTTTTAAAATTTTTTATTTTAGATTCAGAAAATTTGGCTCAGGTCTCCCAACAGATGTTCAAGAGAAAACATAAACACACACACACACACACACACACACACACACACACACACACACACGTCAGTCCTCCTTCCGGCAAGGTGTTGTGGTGGGAGTCTGGGAGCATCTCTCCTCTTGCCCAAGGCCCTGGGTGAGGGAAGGTGGGCCAAGGCTCCAGCAGGCAGACTCGGCACGCTCAGTATTTCCGCTGCCGGGGGAAGAGACTACTCCCTGAGGACCGGAGTGGGGGGCTGGCGGGGCTGGCGTCCTCTGAGTCCAGGCTGAAGAGGTCCCTGCCGGTACGAAGGATCTGCTCCTCTAGCTTCTTGTGTCGCTTCATGTCTGAAAGGACCTTGTCCAGGCGGGCCTCCCGTTTCTGGCTCCGGGCTGAGCTTCCTGAAGAAGGGGAAGATGAGAAAAGTGGAAGGGACTGAGGCAGTATGTGCCAGACCTGCCTGGGTCTTATTAATCACTTGGGGAGCTTATTAAACAAAGAGATTTCCAGGTCTGTTATGAAGGCACTTTTTTTTTCGATATTGTCACATTTTAATTTTTTGGTTTCATTTTGGCACATTCAACTCACACTCAAATTTTTAGAATTAGAAGCACATTATCTTTTTACATGCAGGGTAGAAGACTATTTGTAAACCATATAACATTTTCAATTCATTCAGACATAATTGCCATAGACGTCATGGAGGTTCTGAGGTTTAGGGTTGGGGTCTCAGATGGGGTGGGAAGTGAAGGTTTGAATTATAAGAAGAGGCCAGAAATGAGAAGATCAGGGAGGTGTGCCCCAGGCAGGGGGCAAGCAAGTGCAAAAGCCCCAGGGAAGGAACTCGGAGACCTGTTTAATGAGAAATGTAGAGCTAGCAGAAACAGGAAAGACGAGGCCAAGTGCTGGGAGCCACCACGGGAGATCCCACCCATGACAAGGTCATGTGGAAGAGAACTGTTAAGCAAGGCTTCAGAACTCAATGGGCTCCCTAGGCTTTCTCAAACATCTACTCCAAAAGCAGAATCTGTCTGTTTTACTATTTCATGACTTTCACCAACTCCTCCAACATTAACAGGGGGCTATTCCTGACCACCTTTCTCTGGAGAAAATCAACTTAGGGCTATAGCTAATAAGTCTCCTGGACATGAGAAGAATATTTCCAATCAAAACCCCTCTGTTAGCATTTTAGCTTGCTTGGCAGATATATCCAGACTCTTGCAGCTACACATGTGATTATTTACAGCCTCCCAACTGTGAGAGGCACGGAAAGCCTAAAACATAGAGCCTTTCAAAGAGTTAAGTTATTAGAGTAGTGCTAGGCATAGGATTTCATTATTGGGCCAATGCTTGTTGCCAAGTTCCCATATCTCTTATCCACTGTGCACCTGGGAGTGCATTAGTTAACATAGTTGGAAAGTAAGAAAAACAAGTGTAGCCTTGAAATTAACCACATCAGACTTTTGAGCTAATTGGTTCTTTCTTGTAACTCACTGCACCTTTGCTTCCTGAGAATGTAACTCTGTTTAATACTTTTTGAGGCTGACACAGATTAGAAATATAAGAAAAAATATTTCAAGGGAAAATACGTTTTCTGGTTGAGAAGCCTTTATCAAAAGAGGGTCATAAAATGTTCACAGGCCTCCAAGGCCAGAAGATAATGTACACAATATTGTTTATGGGAAAGGTTTGCAGAAAAATCCTGGTTTCGATAAAGACAAAACAGATATAATGTTTGGGCTGATTCTGTATGACTTTGCATCTTTGATTTCCCTCTATGTACAAGTAAAGGTATAAAAGACCCTTTTAAAAATAAAAACAATGGGCCTCGCTTGAAGAAGCTTGGTCACCCCGTGTTTCTCTTTTATTTTCTCTCTTACTTTCTTTTCCAGGCTGATCTCTTGGAGCATAGAGGCTCCCTGCGTTCACTTATCTGCCCGGGTTTCTAAGACCTGAACGGGAAGACGTTTTGCATCTTCACTCCCTTGGGAGATCGGGAAGGCACCTGTGGCCTCCGTGAACAGGCAAACTTTTTGTCTCGAAGTTTTATTGGCTTTCTATGTAAACCAAGGAGTATCAGCCTCTTTCTCTCCTCTGTTTTCTTATCTACAATATTCTTTCCTTATCTCTCTCTAAATCATCCGCCGACGCCATTTTTCCTTCAGGTTCCCCTGGATCCTGCGGGGGCTGGACCCCAGCAGCCAAGGAAATGACTTACAGGCCATGACAAGGGGTTTGGATCTCTTACTGTACATGGAAGCCTTGGGCTGGGGGAGAGGGGGGCTTGGATTCTCAATTGACATGCTCGTCCACCCACCCCAGCCCCCGTAATAGAATCATTTGGAGGACTGAAAACAAGAGAAGTGACACAGCTTACATTTTGAAACATAAACCATCTCTAGTGCTGAGACTGGTGGCAGGAAGACCAGTTAAGAGCTGCCACACCTCTCCAGGTGACAGAGATGGTGGTGGCTTGAATGAGGATATCGTGTTAAAGGTGGAGAGCTGAACATGGGAATGTGGAAGCAGAGCTAACAAGACTTGCTGCTGGCTTGAGTGTTGAGGCGAAAGAAACCGAAATCAGGAATGGCTCCAGGACTTCCCTGCTGGTCCAAGGGCTGTGAGTCTGCCTGACAATGCAGGGGTCATGAGGTCGATCCCTGACCCAGGAGGACCCCACATGCCCTGGAGCAGCTAAGCCCGTGTGTCACAACTACAGAGCCCTTGCCCTACAGTCCAGGAGCTGCACCTACTGATGCCCACGTGCCCTAGAGCCCATGCTCCGCAACAAGAAAAGCCACTGCTGTGAGACACCCAAGTATCAAAGAGCGGTACCTGCTCGTTGCAACTAGAGAAAGCCTGTGCACAGCAACAAAGACCACCATAGCCAACATTTTTTTTAAAAAAGATGGCTCCAAGGGGACTTTCTTGGTGGCTCAGATGGTAAAGAATCTGTCTCAATGTGGGAGACCTGGGTTCGATCCCCAGGTTGAGACGATCCCCTGGAGAAGAGCATGGCAACCCACTCCAGTATTCTTGCCTAGAGAATCCCCATGGACAGAAGTGCCTGGCAGGCTGCAGTCCATAGGACTGCAAAGAGTCTGAGCGACTAAGCACAGCACAACAGCAAGGGGACTTCCCTGATGGTCCAGTGGTTAAGACTGCTTCCACTGCAAGGGCACAGGTTCAACCTCAGGGCAGGGAACTAGGATCCCACATGCTGAGCAGCATGGCCCCAAACAAAACAAGAATGGCTCCGAGGGTAAACTCTAGGAAGGCACATAGGATGGGAAACTGGGTAAGATTAGGACATGTACCCAGCAGTGTAGGTATGTGGATCTAGGTAATAGTAGTAATGACTTGGACTTCTAGGATGACTGAGATCAAAGTAATGAGAAGCATGATGAAATTATCTGTGATAATCTTTTAAGGGAAGATAGGGGACCACCGAAGCTGGAAGGATGGCATCACTGGGTGCATGCTCTCTTCTAAAGCTACAAGTTGTGTAGCTACCAAGCACCAAGTCAAGGCCTCTTTTAGGGAGTCACTTTCTGAGTAAGTGTGAGCAGAGGCTCTTCACCCCACCCCCCCATCCCCCTCTACCCCTCCCACCCCCCATCCCCCTCTACCCCTCCCACCCCCCCATCCCCCTCTACCCCTGCTGCCCAGTACTCCCCTCTCCTCTGTACCTGGGGTGCGCCTCCGGTCAATCAGGGAGTCCTTTGGTGTCATTGGCTCATCATCAAAGTCAAATTCTGTAGGCATGTGTGGTCTGGGGCAGGGGGACAGACAGTGAAGGGTGAGGGTGGTTCCCGCTCACCCCCAAACAACCACACTTGTCCCCAACCCCCTGGCTCTTCCTCTCCCCCTCTCTTCCCTCCCTTCACTTCCCATGATCCTGGGTCCCACCTCCCCTCCCTATTTCCTCCCGGAATCAGGGGAGGAGCCCCAAGGACAAGGTGTCAGGGTGTGCCCTCACTTTTCCTCTTCCTCCTCTTTGGCCTCTGGCTCCTCATCGGATCTCTCCTCTTCACTCTGGGCCTCAGGCGTGGGTGGCCGGCGGGGCAGGATCTCAGCCTGAAGCTCCAGGGTACCGTGGGCAGCCAGCAGTTCATAGAGCCGTTGGATTTCAGACGGGGGTGGCATCCAGGACTGCCCATCTGCGGGCAGCTCCACTTCTTCATCGCTGCAGGGCACGCACCAGTCTTCGGATTCTCCCTTGGCACGCTCCTCCCCCTCAGGGCTGGGGGCTTCTCCCTGCACCTCCTCGGCCCCGGACCCCTCATGCTCAGCCTCCTCCCGGCCTCCTTCTCCCTCTTCCTCGGCTTGGTCGGCCGAAGCAGAGGGGCCTCCGGTATCCTCCACAGCCAGAGCCTGGAGACCGGAGGTCACTTCCCCTTCTTCAGACAGAGGCGCCGCCGTGGTGGCTGCAATGTCTCCATGGCCCCGGACAAGGGACATATGCCACTAGGGAAGGGGCCCTGCGATGACAGGAGATGGCAGGAGTACTAAGCCAGGGATCCCCCACCCCCGCCTCCGCGGGTAGGGCTTCCCGTGGCTTTGGGGAACGTCTGTCTAACCAATCAGGCTCCAACAGCAGTCCCTGCGAACAGACCCGCCGATTCCCAGAAGGGGGCGCTCAAGTTCCCTCCAAGGACCCCGCCCCTACGGATCCAGATCTGGTATTCCAACGTTCCCAGGGACCCAAAGAAACTACTTTCCAGGGCGGAAAGGGGCGGACCCGCTCTTTTCGCCTTCACGCCGCCCCTCTCTACACCTGGATCCGGCACCCTCTCCCCACACCTCGAAGTTTCGCCACCTCAGCTGCCGTACGCACCTGGAGCTAAGACCCGCCTCCCGGACTGCGCAGGGTCACAGTACGCAGGCGCACCGAGATGGCGCGGGAGGCTCCGCTTAGTCTAAACTACTTGGAAGAGGAAAGCGAGGGAAGGCTTGCACATGCGCAGGTAGGCGCTCCGGAATGATAGGCTTCGGCCCACAGTAAAGATGGCCACCGGGGCAGCGCCTGCGCAAACCACGCAGTGTCTGCGGAAAAGGAGGCACTACCTTCGGCCCCCGCGGCGCACGCTTGTAAGGACTAACTGAGGCTAGAGACGAGTCTCATGCAGTCTCCGTTTATTGGTGTCTCAGACCCATGCAGCATCGGCATACAAAAAGGGAGAATCAGTTTGATGTATCCTTTTTTTTGTTTTTAGACTTTTAGGGTTTTTTCCCTACACTTTTTTTTAGGGGGAAAAAAAAAAAAACCCGCCAACTCCGAACCGCGTTGTGGCTCGGTCCCCGCCTCCCCAGCGGACTGTCGCGTGCAACAAACCTCTCTCGTCCTCTTAGAAAATAATAATACATCTCTCTGCCCTTCCCTTGCTCCCTGCAGCTGGGAGCTTTGGTCCTATTTGGGGGATTCTTTTTCTTACGAAGTACGTGAATGACCCCAGCTCCGACGAGTTCGCTGACTGGGTTAAAAAGACCAGATGGAGCAGGTCAACTCAGGCTGACCAGGGAGGGTCAACAGCCGTGCCCCTCCGTTCTCCCAGGTGCGTGTTCAGAACACGCCACCCCTGCGTGTCTCCAAACGAGGCCTGGCTTGCCAGCTCTGCGACCCCGAGGCACCCTGGGGGTCGTCCGGACCTGGGTGGTCCCAACAGAGAACAGTCGGAGCCCGGGCGAGAGAGCCCTCTCCTGACACCACTCCCCTCCCCCAGCCTGATCTGAGTGCTGGAGTTTTTGTAGAATAAACGGTGGAGGAGGGTGGAGGAGAGGATGCTGGAGGGAGATGAGGAGGCAGGAAGAGGAAGGGGGCGGAGGGTGTGGGGAGGGAAGTGGCGGTGAATAAGGTGGGGAGGAAGAAAGGGATAGGGGGAGGAAGCTGAGACAATGAAAGTTGGGTGAGGGAGACCAGGGTCGAGGTGCAGGAAATTCGGGGAGGTTGTAGTGCAGGAAGGTGGGGAGAGATGCAGGGAGGCTGAGAGCACAGAGAGATGGGGAGATGTTCAGGGAGGATTCCAAAAGTGCAGGAAGTGCAAGGATAGGGAAGCCGAGAGGCTGGAGGGGGTGCAGGCAGAAGTGCAGGGAGGTTGGAAACAGTGCAGGGAGAAGGGAGGCCTACGGTTGGCAGAGGAGCCTGGCAGGATGCAGGAGCAGGAAAGAAGCTGTAAACAAGGCCGCTCAGGCTCCCTTGGTCCCTATGGGTGCGGGCCTGGGCCATGGATTGGGCTCCCCCCAAGGGAGGATGGGCCCAAGGCAGCTCCCAACAGGAAAAAAAGTCTTGGAATGCAGGGCAGAGCCCCTCACTTATACACTGTGGGAGAGGAGAGGGAGGGACAGACAGAGACGGTGGGGCAGAGGGGTGGGGGGAGACAAGGAGAGACAAAGAAGTAGGGAGGACAGACAGGAGAGAGCAGGGGCAGGGGTTAGTAAAGCCGCCCTTGCCAACCCTTCCATTCCTCCCAGCCTGTCCCAGACCCCCACTCACCGCCTAAATTGATGACGCAGGAGGCGATAATGATGAGGATCCCCCCTACCAGTGCCACGATGCTTAAGAGCTTGGCCACGCGACCCAGACGCTGGGCCCCATCCACGTCCCCCTGTTGCAAGCTGTTTCGGGACTGGGGTTAGAGTGAGCGGTGGGGGCACCAGCCCAGGTCAGGAAATGCCAGCCAGGCAGAGATCGGGTGTAAGAGTCATCCAGAGGAGACAGGCCAGCCGGTGGACAGTGGTTAAGGGAGGAAGGGGGTTGAGAGGCAGCAGGAGAAGGGCACAGGTCAGTAAGACTGTGTGAAATGTCTCAACTTCCCTCCCACCTGATGGGGTAGGGCTCAGAAGGTGAAGCCCCAGGGAGACTCGAGCAAAGGCCCTGTAACTGGGACGTGAGATCCATGCAGAAAGGGGAGGGGAGGCGGGGTTACTCCTGGGGCTGTGTCCCAGCACAGGGCAGGAAACTGGGAACCACTGCAGGCCTGGGCCAGGCAGGGTCCCCTGGGGCTCACCATGACAGCATAAGCGAAGGCCACGATGTTGACAGGCCACATGGGGCAGAAGCAGGACAGGATGGCGAGGATGATGTAGTCCCGAGGTTTCTGGGTGCCTTCACCTCCCTCTACCCCAGACCCTGCGAGCTGGGAGCTAGGGTGGCGGCTCAGGCTTCCTCGGGGAGATCCTGAATGCCCACTGTGAGCCTTTCCTAGTCGATCCTCCTCCACCAGCTGCTGCAGCACACGGGGTGGGGCCCCATTGGCTGGGGGGGTCTTTGTGGAGGGTGGTGAGTGAGGCTGGGGGGCTGGACCCTCTTCCCCATCACCATCACCAGCCTGCAGGGGAACCACTGCCCCGTTCTCCTGCTTTTCTCCCATGTTCTCGCTCAGGATCTCAAAGGTGGGCTCCTCCTGGGTAGGGGGTTCTGGCTGAAGGGCTGGTGTGGAGGTGGACTGGGAAGCTGGCTGGGGCTCTGGCTGGGGGTCTAACTGGGGTTCTGGCTGGGGGGCAGGCTCTGAGGCTGGCTCAAGCGGGGCTGCGGATTCCAGGTTGGATTCCGGGTCTGCAGTGGCCTCTTTGCTCACTTCGGGTTTGGATGCTAGCTCTTGGCATGTTTCTTCAGTGCTGGAGTTGGCCTTTGCTTCCCCTCCTGGGTTTGAGCTGAGGTCTCTGGCCTGAGCTGCTTCAGGGGCCCCGGTTGGGGTCTCTGTGGTTTCTGGAGCCAGCCCAACCTTGGGCTCTGAGTCCACAGGGGCCCCCATGACGTCTGGGCCTGGCTGCAGGGTCTCTGGCTCATCTGAGACCCCAGCTGGGACCTGGGGAGAGCCAGTTTGGCCTTCAGAATGGCCAGGCCCTTCTCCCTGGGTCTGGGGACCCTCCTCTACGGCCTTAATCTCAGAGATCTCAGAGCTGCTAGCTGCCATCTTGAGACAGGAGAGGGGAGAGGGCCTCTGAGGGAAGGATGGAACGGCGGTGAAGACAGCAGCAAATCCTGCAAGAGGAGGAGACAGGCTTGGTGTGAGGAGGGAAGAGGTAGCTTTCAGCGCTGCAGCCCAAGAGAGCGATGCTCCTGTCTCAGGGCCAGCCTTGGACTGCCTCTGGGGAAAAGGAAGAAAAGTTGGGGTTTCCTTTGCTTTGGGGTGGGACATCTCTGGGGAGGAGTGCTCTGCTCAGGCTTCTGGTTGGAGAGCCCTGGGAAGATGAACCCTTTTGTAAACAAGGTTCCCCCACGGTCTCTTCTTGGGTCTACCCAACAAGATCCAAACTCATCCTAGCAGATACCACAGCACCCCAAAATCAACAAGCTATTCAGACTCAGACGTTCCGAAAGGCAGACTGGGCAGAGGACCCCGAAACTCACATTCCACTCTCTCTGCATCCTCCCTTCCTGCCTGGGCGCCCAGCCGGTGCGGTTTTCGTGCTGCGCTTTTGGGGCGTAGACGCCCGCGCCCCTCCCTCGGGGACCTGGGCATCTCCGCTGAGCCCCTTCCCAGCCCCTCTCCCAGGGATTCCCTCGCCCCCAGGGGACCGGCGCCGTCTCCTCCCATTGGCGTGGCGCGCCCAGCACCACCCGTCAGTCCATCAGGCGCCCGCATTCCGGTACAGCCTTCCCGGCGTCCGCGGTCTGTCCGTCCACTCCTACCCGCAGCTTCAGTCAGTCCATTCCCGTCTCACCTCGACGCCGGCCTCCAGACTGCTCCGGCTGCTGCCGCCGCCGCCGCCGCCGCCACCGCCGCGGTTGCAGCCGCCGCAGCCCGGGAGGGAGCAAGTCAGCTAGCGAGGAAGGGAGGCGGCGGGTCTCCCCTCCCCTCGGCTCATCCCCTCCTCTCAGGTCCCCTCCCCTACGCTTCGCTGGCGCACCGCCCCCGCCCCTTGCACAGCTCCCGCCCCTCCCGGCCAGCCGGAGGGAGCCACGCGTGCCAGGCCCCGCGTTACCTGGGCAACCGGCCGGGGGACCACTCGCGCGGCTCCTGAGCCCTTCCCCCGCGCGCCTCCTGGGGGTGCCCCCTTCCCAGGCCCCGGGCCCCTCCCGCCAACGGTCACCGGGGGTCCTGGCCAAGGCAGGGGGTCAGGGGAAGCGGAGAGGGGCCTCGGAGGAGGCTGGACCAGTGAGACAGGCAGGACCAGGTGGAGGCACCCCTGCCAGCAGGAAGGGAAGGGAGATGAGGCCAAACTTGGGAGAGGCTGCAGAGGATGATCAGGGTGGAGTTTCCAGAAGGGAGCCTGCAGAACGGCAAGTCCCTCTACCGCCAAGGAAGCAGCAGCAGCAGAAATGGGTAATGGAAGGCTCAAGTAAAGGGTCCCTGGAGGGGTCAGAGCAGTGACTGGGAAGGGAATTCCAAGGGGCAGGATGGAGGCTGCAAGAGCAGTCTGGAACAGGAGGGGGCTGGGTAAGAGCAGGGTGGACCACACCAGAATGAAGAGGACGAGTGGGGAGAAGTGCAGTTTTTATTCTCCACGTCTTTGTTCCCAGTCCTAGGGCTGAGTTGCCCAGTCTTTCCACAGCCACATCATCCATCACCTCTCAGGGCCTTAAGAGTGTGCAGGTATTGGCTGGGGTGTGAGCAGCAGGCAGTGGGTCTGGACGGAAAGGGAAAACCAGCATTTATGTCCAGCAACTGTTTGGGTTTCTGACCCAGGCCTCTTCAAACCTCCAGGGGCTATTCTGGGCCTGGGTGGATTGAGTATTCCCCAGAGACTCCGGAGTCCTAGAACTTGCTCCCCACAGCCTAGCAGCCTCGGCCCCACCCTGAACCTGGACTGCCTGGGCTGGTGCTGCCTCTGGGGAAGGAGGAGCTGGAGCCTCAGAGCTGCACAGGGCTGAGCAAGGCTGCCACTGACTGACCAACTGCAGGCCTAAGAATTCCTTTGGGGGTGGGAACAGGGGGCTTGTTGAGAGCAATTCATTCACTGAGTCTGAGACAGGTTTTTATTTAAAATTTATTGTAATGGGGTCCGCGCAAAAGGAGGGGGTGAAGGGTGGGGAACATGCAGGGGACACCGGAACACGATGACATGGCCAGGGCCACAGCTTCTGTCGTGGGGGAGAGGGATGAAAAGAAAAGGCCAGGGCTGGAGCTGGGGTGGAAGAGGGAAGGGGGAGACACTGTGGCTGCATTCCCCCCACCCCCAGGAAGCACCTCTAGTCCCTGGATACCTCCATTTACCCTGGCCCCTAGGATTCCATCTCTTGTCCTGCCTCTGACCCTAGTGGCTCCTCCTTTTGCTCCCCTTGACTTGTTTTCCCCTGACAGATTCTTAAGCAGGATGATGTTCAGGGCCTGACTCCAAACAACCCCACCTGATGAAGGTACAACCTTTGCCTTCTGCCCCTTCTCAAATCTCACCTTTCCCCATCTCTGGGACAGAATCTTTGATTTCCCTCCTTCCTCTCCTCCCTCCCCCTGGAAAAAAAAAAAAAAAAGCACCAACTCCCCAGGGAGGGGCAGCAGACAGTAGGTGGGGGCACCGGAAGGAGGAGAGCAAGAAGGACCATCGAGGGAGAAGGCTCACAAATCCCTGGAAGGGCAGGGCAGGGGGTCACAGAGAGGAGAGGGGGTAAGGGCAGTGGCCACTCCTGTCCTCTGCTCCCCCCTGCCCACTGTCCAGGGGACTTCAACACAACCAAGGGAACAGGTGTGTGTGGGGTCAGGTCTCATAGGGAGAAGAGAGGAGCAGGAGAAACAAATCGTTAAAACCTAGTGAATTCCCCTAAGAAAACATTTCTTCCTCCTTTCCTTCTGGAGGCTCCTTGGTTGGTGGGGGAAGTAGTGAGGAGTTGGTGGGAAAAGAGAGGGGAAGAGGAGATGGTACCGAGGGACTTTCCTCCATTCTCCCCTCTCCCCCCCACCAACTTGGAGCTCACCAGGGCTGGGAGGGAAGTGGCTGAGAGCTCACAGGCACCCCCTCGGCCCCCGAGAGGGAGCCCACGGCTGTGGGTGGGGCTGCCACTGCTGCTGCCGCTGCCGCCGCTGCTGCCGCCGCTGCCGCCATTGGACAGACCTCACCTGCCATTGGACAGACCTCACCTGTACCTGCAGGGTGAGAAACACCACGAGATCACAGCGCGATCTGAATGGCAAGAGCCTTGCCCCAGACGCCCTCCCCTGGGACACAGCCGTTGCTCATTCCCTGTTTAGTTAAGATTTCGGCCTGCATCCTTACCTCGTTCTCCTGAAAGGCCCTCCCTGGTCCCAGAAGTCTCCCTAACTTGGGGATAGCTGGGCATCCCTGGCCTTCCTAAGATCCCCTATTGGGTCCTGTGAGCCCCCTCGTCCCACGCACCCCATCCCACCCCCCCAGCCATGCCCCACGCCTTGCCTGGTGGGTGCGGGGTCCCCCTCAGCAGGTGGGCTGTGGCTGGGGGGCATCTCCCGGGACAGGGGGGGCGGCCCCCCCCAGATGGGTCTGCATGTGGCCGGCCAGCTGGGCAGGGGTCTTGCAGTGCACGCTGCACAGCTTGCACAGGATGCGGTCAGCCCGCGGGGCCTGGAGCCCATGGTCCTTCACCGCGTGGATGCGCAGGTATGCTGCCGTGGTGAAGCCTATTAGGGGGGTGGATGGGGATGGGGGGGTGGGGGTCAGCCAGGTGGAGACCCCAGAGACGGGGTTGTTCTCCTCGGCTGGGGACGCCCTCCTCAGATGGCCCTGTCCTCCTCCCACCACATCCTTGGTAGCCTGGGGCCAACTACTCTGCTGGGGCTGGGGGCGGGCAACAGCCCCCCGAGTGTGGGAACTGGTTGAATGGTGTTGGCCTCTGGGCCTTGGTGTCCCCAGAGTCCATTCTCTGTGGCTGGGGGATCTCTCCCGGGGTGACAGGACACTTGATTCCTAGCCACTTGAAGAGTTGACCCTCAGCAGAGACGGCTGTGTCCCCTCCCTCCAGTGCCCCATACAGTCTCAGCCCAGTTACTCAGTGGAGTGAATCTGTTTAAAAGCAGCTCCCTCTGCTACTGAGACAGGGCGAGTACTTTGTAAATCTCTGCCAATGTACTCCACTTGCCCCAGGAGCTGAAGACAAGAACTTGTGGCTGCACAGCTGAAACCTTGCCTGCCAACCCATGGGAACTGGCTCTCTTGACCACTCCTTCCCCAAAGCAGTAATGCCCTCTCCCATCTCCCCACACACACCCAGGAGTTGACTCTCTCTGGTAGATCATCTCCTCCAGCCATGACATCTCAGAACTTAGTGATGTTCAGTCGTCCCAACGTTCCTTCGTGTGTTTTCTAAAGGGCTCTAGATGCCACGAGCTCTTGGCTACAGCACCTTTAACCCACATCTGTGGAAAGGCTTCTGGTTTTGTCCCCACCCTCTGTCCCTAGCCCTCCCAACATCTCTCAGCATGTACCTTTGTTGCAGAGCTCACAGACATGGTGAGGACCCTGGCTGTGCACCTTCATGTGGTCCGAAATATAAGCCGAGCTCAACATCTTGCCACACACATGACATGGCACCTTCTCCTCGTGTCGTACTGTGTGGGCTCGCAGACGATCCTTCGTAGCAAAAGCTGCCTCACATTTCTGGGGAGGGGGGAGGGGCGTGGGGGGTGTCAGGAGAGTTAAAGCTTCGGGGAGTAGGGCGAGGGGGGCAAGAGGTTAAAGGAATCAGAGCCTTGGGGGTCTTTGATCTGTAGGAAATGGGAGTGAGATGATGAGGCCTTGAAGAAGGGATGAGAAAATGGAGTGAAAAAGCAAAAAGAAGAGAGAGAAAAAGGGGCTCTGAGAGGCTGAACTCAGACAACTACAATGAGGATCAAAATCATGAAAATCAGGACAGGAGGAGGCGGGCTTCCTACCTCACATTTGAAGGGCCGTTCTGTTGAGTGCACTTGTCTGACGTGACTGTTGAGGTGATCCGGCCTGGGGACACGTTGGGGTTGGGGTTAGGGCCCTGGGGTGTGGATGGGTCCCCGAGTCTGCCTAACTTGGTCCATCAAGCATTTGCAAGGGGCCCTGCGTTTTCTCCCAAGCCCAGGGATTCAGAGTCCCGGTTAGGCAGGAATCCCTCCTCTCGCTCTAGGCGGCCTCGGCCTCCTCCCACTCAACCTAAGGACCCACCTCCTTCTGCTAAGGACCACCCCCTGCTCCCTGGTAACCGGGAGAGGCTTTCCTCCCGCCTCCCTGGGAGTGGCTCCCAGTCCCCATCCTCAGAAAGCTCCCTCCCTCCCCACCAGCCAAGGCCAGGCCACCTCCACCGCCGGCCTTCCCGCCCTCCCCACCCGCCCATGGGGCGGCCGAGGCCCGTGCACACCGGGAGAAGCTCTTGCCACAGTGGGAGCAGTTGTAGGGCTTGTGCACAGCGCCGTCATGTGAGCGCACGTGGTAGCTCATGCGGTCCTTGCGCTTGAAGCGCTGCTGGCACACCGGGCACTGGTAGGGCTTCTCGTCCGAGTGCGACAGCTTGTGTCGGTTCAGGTGGTACACGTCGCGGAAGGCCTTGCCGCACATCTCGCAGGCGTGGTTCTTCCGGATGCGCTTTCCCGAGGCGGTCGTGGTCACCACGCCGCCGGCGGCCACTGCGGCCGCTCCGCCGCCGGCACCCGCCTCTCCCCCTCCCCCGCCGGCTCCGCTCAGTTGGGGCACGCTCAAGAGGCTTAGGGGCACCATGGTGGGCATCTTCATAGCACCCGAGGGGACCCGGCCGGCTTTGGCTCCGGTGTGGATGGCCTCGTGCCTTCGGAGATTGTAGCCGTTCTTGAACTCCTTGGCGCACAAGGCGCAGATGTAGGGCCCCTTGCTCTTTGTCTTCTTCTCCAAGGCAGATGCGACCGGGGCCACGGCGACCGTCGAGGTTGGGGCAACGACGGCGGTGGCCGCGGCTGCGGCGATAGTGGCGGCAGAGACAGGGGGCGCGGCCTCGGCGGCGGGCGCCGACACCGGCGGGGGCGGCGGAGGAGGCGCCGGGGGCTGCTTCAGAGCCGCTGTGTCCACAGTGGAGGCGGCGGCCGGGGCCGGGGGCGCAGCAGCAACGGCGGCGGCGGCGGCGGCAGCGGCGGCGGCAGCCGCGGCCGCGGCGGACTCCTGGGCGGCGGCAAGGACCGGGAGCAAGTCCACCTGGAGGGGCTCGGCCGCCGGGGCCTGGGGCGTGGGTGGGGGCGCCGGCGCGGCCTGCGAAGACAAGGCGCCGTGTGGGCCGCGGCCGCGGGTCGGCGCCCTCCCGGCCCGGCCCGCCACGGCCGGCCCCTACTCACCTGGAATGGACTCTGGGCGCAGCCCTGGGAGGCAAAGAAGCGGGACTGGAGCTCAGCCCCGACCTGCAGGGGGTTCTGGGCGTGACCCTGAGGTGGCGGGAAGGAGTTCATGAGGCCGCCCACCCCCCGGGAGTCCAGGCCCAGCACGGGGAAGGGGGGGGCCAGCAGCGTGCAAGGGAACACGGGGAACATGGCCTCGGCCACGGCGGGGCCCCCGGGGCTCAGCGGGGGCCGGGGGCGCGGGCCGCGCGGGGCCCGGGCTCGGGGCGCCGCCCCCGGCCGGCCGGGCTGGGCCGCGCCGAACGCATGGCCCGCGGGCCGCCCCGCCGCCCGCGCACCCCGGCCGGCGGGAGGGAGGGAAGGAGGGCGCCTGGCGGGCCGCGGAGCGCGGCGGCGACGGCGGCGGCGACGCCCCCTGGGTGGGGGCGGGAGGCCCCGCGGGGCCGGGGGCCGGGGGCGGGGGCCCGGGCGGCGGCGGCGGCGGCGGCGGTTGGAGCCTGGCGGGGCGGGGTGGGGGGAGCGAGGGAGCAGCCTCGGCCCCCGCCGCGCGCGCGCCCAGCCGGCGCCTCGGGGAGGGCGGGGGAGGGCGCGAGGGAGGGAGGGGGACAGCTGCGCGCGCACCGGGCGCGCGGAGGGGGGGTGGGACGGGAGGGAGGGCGGGCGGGAGGGGGTGTGGGAAGGGGGGGTGGGGCGGGGGAGGGGGTTGTTACCTGGAAGATGAAGCTGCTCCAGTTGCCGGGATCCATGGCGGAGGGAGGGAGGGAGGTGGCTCGCGCTCACCCTGGGGCGGGAGGAGGAGGAGGCGGCCGTGGGGGAGGGGGGAACCCGGGGAGGAGGCGCGCGGGGCGGGCGGGAGGGGGGAAGGAGGAGGAGGGTGGGGGGAGCGGAGCACACTGCGCGCGGGGAGGGAGGGCGGGCGGGGGGCGCGAGGACACACAAGAGGCTGGAGCGGGCGCGGGCGCGAGCGCGCGCTAGGCCCGCGGGAGGGGGGAGGTACAAGAGGGACTCTGGCGGGAGGAGGGACAGGGGAGCCACCCAGCAGCCGGAGTCGCCCCAAGCGCGAGACCCCTGAGACGGCCGCTGATTGGCTGACGATGGCGCAGGTGGTGGGCGCGCGGGAGACGGGGCGGCTTCTCTCTCCCCCCCCCAAAGATTCCACCCCCCGCTTCCCTCCGCCAGCGGCCGTTATTCCGCGCGCACGCGCACAAACTCGCTGTCGTTGTCGAGCGGGAGAATAGGGGAGCGCGCGCCGGGTTACGGATGGGGCGGGGCTAAGCTCTAAGCGCGCGCCCGCCTAACGGTCGTCGTCCTAGGGCTTTCGCGGGAGCTTTTTGTTTCTTCTCGGCCACCGTCCCGTCCCCCTCCCACTCCAGCTGTTTATTTACAATCCTGCGCTGCTTCGTGTTTTCCCAAAGATGGCGCCCAAAGAAGTTTGCAGGCTGAGCTTGTGGCCCGTCCCAAGGGCAATTATACCCCGGCCCCGCCCCCGTAGTCCCAAGAATCAGGCTGAAGCAAAGGAGTGAAAACTGTATTTACAAGACAAGCAGTTACACAAGGACTTAAAAAAAAAAAAAACGGGAGGGTACAGAGGGGAGCCGGCAGTCAGGAGGGGCCACAGCCCTGGCCCGCGGCAAGACCCAGGATGTTTGCCTGCAACACAGGAGGGAAGGGGAGGGCAGGTTTAGAGCCGGGCAGGGTACAAACCAGGGTAACAAGGGGGCCCGAGCCGCGAGCTCACCTTCAGGAACGACTCCATCTGTTTCCCCGACATGCCCTCCACGCGTTCCAGGTCCTCAACCTGGCAGGACAACAGCGATGGGGAAGGGTCTAGGCCAGGTGTCCCCCACCCAACTCCATTCCAGGGCTGTCCTCCCTGAGCCATTACCTGGCTGAAGGGGCCGTGGAGCTCCCTCCAGCCCACGATGAGCTGAGCCTTCTTTTGGCCAATGCGCTGCAGGCTGCGCAGATCACGGGCTGAGCCTTCGTTCAGCAGATCTAATATTTTTTGGCGACCATGGGCCAGTAGCTCTGGGCTGATCTGCAGCTCCCAGCCGTCCTCAGCCTTCTCTGGCTGTGATGCATCCAGGGACTCCAGCTATGAGGCAGGAGGTGAGTGACAGAAACAGCAGAGTTTGCTGTTCGGCCCGCGGCAATGAACCGCTCTGGACTCCTCTGCCAAGGATAGGAGTCTTAACAGCAGCTACCTGCCCGCCCTCCCCAGCCTCTGTTTCCCTCCTGTCTAGTATCTGTCCCAACACCCTTCCCTCTGGTCACTCTGGCGTGATTCCCAATTTATCTGATCTGTGAAAGAGTAGAATAGAGTTGTTGTGAGGATCAAATTAGTTAATGAATGTAAAACACACAGTAAGCTCTTAAATCTGGTCCCTCATTTCTGAAAAGAGTAAGTTCTTTCATCTCCAGGAAGGCGCATAAGACGAAGTAATCAACAAATGACTCTCCAACTGATGTCATCTCAGTTTAAAAACTGAGGTGTCTTTCAGTGTCATTTCTTGACTGTTTAGTTGTCTGCCTAAGTGGGCGCTGTAGTTTGTAGAGGGCAGGACCCAGGCTACACACTGTGCCTAGTAAGTAGCTACTGACAGAGTGAGAGCCATCAGGAAGAAAAATAAAAGGTGATGGACACCTATCCTGCTAGGTACATTCATATTACCACATTTCATCCTAAATGCCCTGTAAGACATTCTGAGGGTAAGCAACATGGAAGGGTTGTGAATAGCTGATAAGTGTATGGACAGGCTACCTAACTCTGTGGCCAGTCCTCTTCCCACTAGAGGTCTCTGCCTCTTCTCCTGGGCTCTAGGTGTAGCCTAAGCCTGCAGTGACTCTCACCTTTCTCTTCCGGCCTTTCTTCTTCAAGATATGGATCTCGGCATTTGGGGATGCTGCCTGCTCCTGAACTGAAAGTATGAATTATGAGCTGGAGTCAGAGCAGAGGCCACTTTTCAGCCCCCTGGTAGCCATGTGGTCTTCCATTACTGATTCCTCAGTTCCCCTCCACCCCAAGTTAACCTTCTCTTTTGTTTCCACAGGACCTTTCTTCTACTTGTACATGAAAGTAATCTCAGTTGGTCTTTCATGATAATCAGTCATGCAGTGGTCTACCCCACTGTACGAAATGAGAGCAGTACACCCAGCCAGCTCTTATTTCATATCCACTTTCCCCCTTTCCATCATGGTGGGAGGACATGAGTGATGTAAGGACAGCTGCTCCAAATACCGCCTTCCTTCCAAGATCTCAGTTATCTGGGCCCTTCTGGCCCCTACAGCCAAACTTACTCAGTTGTAGAGGCATCACCACTGCCTTTTTAAGGGGCTTAGCCACTGTGACTGTACGGCGAGCAAGGGGTCTGAGCATTGTGGAAGAGTAGTTCTCTTTCTCCTTGGGGTCAGCAGCCTCCTGGGCCAGCACTTTGGCTTCCAGTTCTTTTTGCTTCATCTTAAGCCTCTGTTAGAAAGGATCAGGGAGAGATATGACCCAGAACCAACTTTAAGGCAGTGGATTAGGAAAGTGAGTCTGCAGGGCTCTGAGGCCTTAGAAGAGCAGAGTAAGCACCAACAAGAGAAACTACCAGGAGACAGCTGGAGCCCAGGGTAATTAAGGGCTTTCTTGGACATAAGTTTGAGTGAACTCCGGGAGATGGTGATGGACAGGGAGGCCTGGTGTGCTGCGATTCATGGGGTAGCAAAGAGTCGGACACGACTGAGTGACTGAACTGAACTGATCAGGAAAATAGATGGGGAAACAGTGTCAGACTTTATTTTGGGGGGCTCTAAAATCACTGCAGATGGTGATTGCAGCCATAAAATTAAAAGACGCTTACTCCTTGGAAGGAAAGTTATGATCAACCTAGATTGCATATTAAAAAGCAGAGATATTACTTTGCCAACAAAGGTCCATCTAGTCAAGGCTATGGTTTTTCCAGTGGTCATATATGGATGTGAGAGTTGGACCGTGAAGAAAGCTGAGCGCCGAAGAATTGATGCTTTTGAACTGTGATGCTGGAGAAGACTCTTGCGAGTCCCTTGGACTGCAAGGAGATCCAACCAGTTCATCCTAAAGGAGACCAGTCCTGGGTGTTCATCGGAAGGACTGATGCTGAGGCTGAAACTCTAATACTTTGGCCACCTCATGCAAAGAGTTGACTCATTAAAGACCCTGGTGCTGGGAGGGATTGGGGGCAGGAGAAGGGAACGACAAAGGATGAGATGGCTGGATGGCATCACCGACTCGATGCAGAAGAGTTTGGGTGAACTCCGGGAGTTGGTGATGGACAGGGAGGCCTGGTGTGCTGCGATTCATGGAGTTGCAAAGAGTCAGACACGACTGAGCGGCTGAACTGAATGATCAGAGCTGCCCAGAGGTGGAAGGAGCTTCTTTGTGAAATACTGGGGGGAAAGGCTATTCAAGCAGAGTCCTGACTTAATTTTATCTGGGTTTTAGCAAATGGCAATGTCCTACACTTGTACCTGGAATTTTTTTCTCTTGCCCCCTCACATAGGATCTCAATAATTTTTCAAAGTTCAGCCATGTTAAGGACATTCAAGCAGAGAACTGAGGGATTCCAGTGTTGGGTGAAAACTGGATGCTGGTCCAGCCTTTCCGGTCCTTCCCTATCTGAAGATCCTCTGACTGTTTCTCAAGGTCAGCAGGAATCCCAGCTCCAACCTCCCAACACTTACCTCAATTTCCAAATCCTTCTCTTCCACTGTCTTCATAAGCACCATCCGCTCTCGCTTTGGGGTGCTCAGCAGAGGGGTCCCCTGGCTCCCCTGGGAGCCCAGCAGACGGTCCAAGCTTAGAAGGCGCTCCAGCATTGCTGGATCCATGCTGCTTAGCTTCTGTAGAGGGCTGAGCACACAAAGAGGTTACTCCGCACTTACCTCTTCTCTCATCCTCCTCTCCAGCAGCAGGATTCCTCTCATCCTGACTTAACTTGGTGTTTCTGTGGTTCTACAACCCTACTATTAACTTGCTGGCAACCCTGTACAAGTTATCCAGACACTCTGGGTGCAGGGTCTTCTTTAGGTGAATGGGGATCAATCACTACTTGCCCAGGTAAAGCTCTCAGGGAGGCCAGGAGATCAAATGAGAAGAAGCATTTCATGACCACTGAATGGCAGGTATTCATGGGATCTAAGACATCCCCCTGCCCTAAGGCACTCACTGTTGAACACTAAGAGATCATAAGGTGACAGCAAGGGCCATCCGTACACCTGTTCATTTGGAGGAGCAGTGGGTGCAAGATTCACGGAGGAGGTCATCTTCAGCGGGGCTCTGAAAACCCCTGAAGACCTCAAATGCCAAGCCTTTCTCCTGTGGGCAGTAGGAAAAGCCTCTTCAAAAGGAGACCTGACTTAATCTGAACATGGTAACATTTGTTCCTTCTGTCTGGAATTTCCCCCTCACATCTGATCTCCATTGTCATTCAAAGTCAGTTTGATGCTACCTTTCAGGTGATGCCAGCTTGGCTGTGTATCTTCTTTCCTACATTATGAACTAGCTTCTCGAGGATAGAAACTGCCCTGTTCTTTATGTACAAGGGCCTCGGAGAGCAGGATCAGAAAGTACAGGTGAATACAGTAGTCATTTCTTCTTTCCTGGCTGTTGCAGAACAAAAGGATCCTCCTTCCCTATTGTGCTCTTTACTGTCGACCTTTCGTCATATACGATGTTCCCATCTTGCTTCCTCTACTGAAATGTGAGCCCGCTGAGGTCAGGGTCTGTTTAGGTCTGATGGGCCCCACATCTAATGGCAACCCACTCCAGTACGCTTGCCTGGAAAATCCCATGGACGGAGGACCTGGGTGGCTGTAGTCCATGGGGTCGCACAGAGTCGGACACGACTGAAGTGACTTAGCAGCAGCAGCCCCACATTTGAGGTTACCCAAGGTCCCCATCTGGCAGAGACCTTGCCTGTTCACGTGTTTTACACATGTGCATGTGTATGTTTCTCTTGAGTCTGTACACATATGAGAGGGGACTGCTGACAAACAGTTTAAGAAGGACAAGATCGAGAGATGGGGTTCTGAGTGAACACAAGTACCTAAGTGCTTTTTGCTATCCTTTCTAAAATAGTGAGTTGGTCAAAAAGTTCAGGTTTTCCTGTAAGATGCTATGAAAAAACCTGAATGAATCTTTTGGCCAACCTGATACAACTGTCCCCTGGGGCAGAATGTGCACCAATCCTTGGCCTCCTCAGGTCACCTCTGTTCAGTTCTTAGGACTTAAGAGAGTTGAGAAGCTTTATTGGAGCTAGGGGTAGAAAAAGGACAAAGATCAAGATGCAAGTGGTTCCTTGGAAGGCTAGGTGGCCAGACACAGAAAGCAAGACCACTGAACAGGGGTGACTTGAACATGAATGCATACTGGGCCATGAGGTGGGGCTATCAGAACAGGAAGGGAGGTCACACACCTCCCTTGTTTGGATTCAGCGTAGAAGCAGGGCAAAGTTAGGACAGCAGCTGACCCCATGGAGAGCTACAGAAAGGCTGGACTCTGGACACACAGACTGAGTCTCAATGAGACATTTTTCTATCTCCTTTGCTATGCTTTATCCTTGGGACCTGAAAGACCTGGTCCTCATTACTCCTTGAATCAGAAGCGAAAGTGCTCATCCTTGAAACACTGGTGCCAAAATGTGAGACTTTGCTGACTGCCTAAAGGAGTTGGAAAATAGAAAAGAGGGGTGGAGGTGGCAGCTAGGAGCTCAAGGAGCCTCCTTATGACCCCTGATAGCAACAGCAAGGCTGGAGGTTGCAATGAGTTCAGCAGAGTAGGATTTTGGCTGAATCCAGTGGAAGAACAAGTTCACAACTCAAGGATCCAACAGACTAAACCGACAGCCACTCTCCACCCAACCCGGGCACAACAGGAAAGGGACTATGCCCAAGACTCCTCCCTCTCTGCTCACCTGAGTTTCTGGGAGGCAGAGGCTGGAGCTATTGGGAGTTCGGGACTCCCAGTTTCCTCTTCCTCAGGGCCTCGGGCTCTCTTTGCCTCTGATGGGCCTAGCAGTTCTTTCTGAGACAGTTTTACAGGTGCCAAGACTAGGGGAAGATGGCAGGGTAGGGAAAGAGGGGGGCGTCAATTTCTGTGCTAATCCTTGGTGGATTCAGCAAACTCCCCAGGTGTCCAGCCTTGGCCTGTCCACTCCAGCCCACCCAAGTCCTCACCAGGAAGCTGCAGGCTCTCATTGGTAAAAGGCCGGTTGATCACCTCCTTGGACCTGGCTGCAAAGTTGAGTGCAGAGACTGTGTCCAGGTAGAAGCGTCTCTCAGGGGCAATGTTGGCAATGAGGATGCTGTGGGCTGAGCCACCCAAAGAGTCCTGAGAGATGGGGACAGGGCAGGGTGGGTCAGTCAGTAGCCTCACCTTCCCCTTCCCTGACCGCTGTTCCTCGATACTCCAGCAGGCCCGAGAACCCCTTTCTCCAGCCCCTTTTACCCGAGATGGGAGGCCTGACCTGCAACAGGCGAGTGAGCTTGCTGTCCCGGTAGGGTACCCGAGGGAGGCCCTGGTTCAAAGCATCCACCACCTTGCCCAATACAAACAGGGAGGTGTTGATGGCTCCACTCTCCTTCAGCCTCAGGCCCTTGTTGCCTGTGCGGCGGTTGTCCTCTGAGCCAGCCAAGTCAATCAAGTAGAGTTTCCCTTCCCGCTGGCGAAACGGGGCCAAGCGTTCTCGCTGATCCACCTGGGGGCAAGAGCAAGGGCCCCCATTTAATTCAAATTCCGGGGGCTCCGCAGGTGCAGGTCCTCACCCCTGTCGGGGGTGGAGGAGAGGTCTCACCTTAACCAGGAGCACAGCATGACTGCGGGAAGAGCGCTGGTTGAGCCGGGTGGCTCCCACCGTCCGATTTCGGCTGGCTGGCAGGAAATGCCGCTCAAAATCAGCAAAGCTAGTGATGGCCTTCTGCGTGAGGCCCGGAATCAGGATATTTCCTCGGCAGTCTTCTCGGATCACCAGGTCTCCCGATGAAGGTTCCAAGAGGTCTAATACCTATGTGAGCAGTGAGGGGTAGGGCCAATTCTCCACTTACAGGCTGCCTACTTCCTGCCTGTGGTTCTCATTTTCTTTGCTGGATTCTCAGAGTTGTGCCATCTGCTACCCTAACCTCTGTCTTTCCAGGTGTCCTTGCTAGATCAAAACTTCATGTTCCAGAACCGGGTCTGATTTTTACCCTTTGTTTCTTCCCTCCCCAATCACAAAGGGCCCTTGAGGACTTCCTGGTGGTCCAGTGGCTAAGACTCCACACTCCCAGTGCAGGGGGCCTGGGTTCGATCCCTGGTCAGGGAACTAGATCCCACATGGCAACTAATGATCCCACATGTGCCTCAATTAAGACCCTGAGCAGCGAAATGAATATTTAAAAATGGGGCTGGGGGGCTCACCTTTTCCTGGTAGATCTCTAAGTAGGACATAGTAACAGAGAGGGCCCACGGCCGGCCCTCAGCACCCTCCTCCCTCGTGAGCTGTAGGAGGTCCATGAGAGCCCGAGGAATCACCCCAGGCTGCTCTGGGCTGCCCAGCATGGTGTGTGTCTTCCCTGGGGAAAGAGTGGAGAGAGCTGTGAGATTTTCTTCCCCGTTTCCGAGTCCCTTCTGGCCTGGGGCTGCTCTGTATCTGGCCTCCTCACCTGCCCCTGTGGGCCCATAGGCGAGCACACTGGCATTCTGCCCTTCTAGCAAGTGCCTCAGGATGGGCTGCACCGATCCTGCATAGATGTCCTGCTGAGAGCTCCTCTCCCCGTAGAAAGCATCAAACCTGCAGGCAGGAAGAAAGGCGGGACTCAGTAGCAGGTTCCATTCTCACCCAGGTCTAGAGGATAAAACTGGTCTCACGTTTAAGGGTCCCTATTCTTCTTCTTACACAAAGATCTAAGAAAGTGCCCACTGAACACCCATTCTGTCCCAGTCTCTGTTTTGGTGTAGAAACACAGAGATGAATTTGGTATCCCTGCTCTTAGGAGTTCTGCAGTCTGGTGGCATAGATAGATACCCACACTTTGCTGTGACTCAGGAAACAAAGATGAGAATGCACTAGAAGGAGTAACATTCTGCCTGGGGAAGGAGGATTTTTGCCAGAGAGAGAAGAGAAAGATACTCTAAGTGTCAAAAATAGCACACAAGACATGGTATAAAAGGGCCAGGCTTCCCAATCCTTTTTCATAACACAGAATTTATAGAAAGTGGCATCTGTACACCACATGGAGTAAAGACTAGATGAGACTTGACACACCTGAAGCTTAGTCACTGTACTCTGACGGAGAAGCTTTGGTTGAGGCAGGGATTAGCACTGATATAGTGGAGTGTAGCATGTGCTGGGGGAAATGAGCCTGGAAAGAAACTAAAGCCAAGTTGTCAAGGGCCTAGAACAAGGTTGGCAAACTTTTTCCATAAGAAGCCAGATAGTAAACATTTGGGGCTCTGTGGACTACATGGTTCCTTTCACAACTGCTCACCCGTCACTGTAGTCAGGCAGAAAGCAGCTGCAGATAGTATGTAAATAAATGAGCATGACTATATTCCAATAAAGCCTCATTTACACAAAGTCTGCTGACAGATTTCACCTGCAGATCTTAGTTTGCCACCCTCTGGCCTAGAATGACAGGCCAAGGAGCCTGAACTTTAAATCTCCCAAGGAATTTTAAACCAGCTGTAAGCTCTATCCCCCAAACATGGGCGGTCTTATCTGACACCACCCAGCCACAGCCTGGGTTGGCTGGCTGGTCTATGTTTCCCCAATCCTTCCCACCCCTCCCCAAAGGTCCGAGCTGGACTCCCCAGTTCGCCTTTGCTGCTCCTTCCCCACTTTGTGCCTGCTTCCCATCTAAGACTGTGAATAGCAACGTGCGTCTGACTCAGCCTCCGGCCTTCCCCACACTCTCCTGGACAGGCCCTATCGCAGTGGGCACCCATGAACGTTACCCGAGCAAAGGTGTGGCAAACAAAGCTGCACTAAGGAAGGAAGGAGCCTCAGGAGGAGGTCTGAGAAATCGCTTCTGGGCAAGTGATAGTGCGAGCAGGCCTAGGAGAGAGAGAGTGGGAGGGAGTGTGGCCTGAACCTTACTGGTATTTGAGAGTCTCTTGGTGGTTCCTCCAGTTGGCAATCTCCAGAGAACAGCTGTCCAGGCCCCGCACACAGGGGGTGTCGTTTTCTCCAGCTGTCCCATCCACAAACGGGCGCAGTCTCACAGCTACCCTCACTCGAGCTGGAGGTGGGCGCCGGGCAGCTCCCACCTTGCTTAGCCGACAGCGACCGGCTCCTAGAAGATCATTTTTAGGCGTGAAGCATGGTGGCAGCTTTGCTGAGAGATAAGGGTATAAGTGGGCTTCCTGGTGGCACTAGTGGTAAAGAACCCACTGCCAGTGGGGGAGACCTAAGAGACACAGCTTCGAACCCTGGGTAGGGAAGATGCCCTGGAGAAGGGCATGGCAACCCACTCCAGTGTTCTTGCCTGGGAAATCCCATGGCCAGAGGAGCCTCGCGGGCTACAGTCCATAGGGTTGCAAAGAGTGGGACACGAGTGGCGCAACTGAGCACACACGAATACACGAGGCTAGCAGTCTTGGAGGTGGAGGTAATTGAGCTGACCCCTGAAGAATAACTAGGGTCACTGCCAAGCATTTCAGGGAGAAGGAAAGGCACGTGCAAAAAATATGGAGGGGTGAAAGCAGGCCCCCGTGTAGAACCACTAAGGCAGGACTGTGTGTGTCCCGTAGGTGAGTCAAACACAGAAGGGCAGGATGGAAGAGAAAGAGGAATCAAATACACGGTCTCAGGCAGGGTGCAGTGGGGGGCTGAAGGAGAGAGATTATCTATGGCTGGAACCATAAACCAGACCGTGTACTTAGCAAACATTCACATTTATGAAGCACTGGCTAAGTGCTGCTGCTACTAAGTCGCTTCAGTCGTGTCCGACTGAGTGCTAGGCACACTTTAACTTCCATGGTGTCCCTGAAAGGTAGCTTCTGTCAGTCCTATTAACCTGTGAAGACGCTCACAGAGGTGCAGCCACTCTCCAAGCACCTCGGTGTTTTAGGCCTGGAGCCCTGTGGCTATTACTGTATCTTGAACCATAACCTACATTGTGTCTTCTTTGCTATTCAGAGGAATAAACAGGGATTATTTAACTTATATGCAGAGTACATCATGAGAAACGCTGGACTGGAAGAAACACAAGCTGGAATCAAGATTGCCGGGAGAAATATCAATAACCTCAGATATGCAGATGACACCACCCTTATGGCAGAAAGCGAAGAAGAACTAAAGAGCCTCTTGATGAAAGTGAAAGAGGAGAGTGAAAAAGTTGGCTTAAAGCTCAACATTCAGAAAACGAAGATCATGGCATCTGGTCCCATCACTTCATGGGAAATAGATGGGGAAACAGTGGAAACAGTATCAGACTTTATTTTTGGGGGCTCCAGAATCACTGCAGATGGTGATTGCAGCCATGAAATCAAAAGATGCTTACTCCTTGGAAGAAAAGTTATGACCAACCTAGATAGTATATTCAAAAGCAGAGACATTACTTTGCCGACTACGGTCCGTCTAGTCAAGGCTATGGTTTTTCCCGTAGTCATGTATGGATGTGAGAGTTGGACTGTGAGGAAGGCCAAGCGCCGAAGAATTGATGCTTTTGAACTGTGGTGTTGGAGAAGACTCTTGAGAGTCCCTTGGACTGCAAAGAGATCCAACCAGTCCATTCTGAAGAAGATCAACCCTGGGATTTATTTGGAGGGAATGATGCTAAAGCTGAAACTCCAGTACTTTGGCCACCTCATGCAAAGAGTTGACTCACTGGAAAAGACTTTGATGCTGGGAGGGATTGGGGGCAGGAGAAGGGGACGACAGAGGATGAGATGGCTGAATGGCATCACTGACTCGATGGATGCGAGTCTGAGTGAACTCCGGGAGTTGGTAATGGACAGGGAGGCCTGGTGTGCTGCAATTCATGGGGTCACAAAGAGTCGGACACGACTGAGCGACTGAACTGAACTGAATTGAAAAGCTGAGCAAAACCCCAGCATCTTCGTAGACTAAGAGACTCCCCCCGCCCACCCATAACCTTGACAACAGAGGCAGGGAAGGAAGCCTGAAGACTGTGTCCCAGAGAGCCCCCTGGGAGGGTCAGGGGACCACAGCTCATTTCAAGGGAAGCTCTTTCCACCCTGGCTGTGCTGGGTGTGTCTGCAAGTTTGGCCTCAGTTTCTGTCCTGCTCAGCAAGTAGGTAAAAGTGGGTGTAAATTGTAATGTGTATACAGATAACCTAGAGGAGCTAAAGATTCTGCATTTCTAGCAACTTCTAGGTAATGCTTATGCTGCAGTGGGACACTGAACTGTCAAGGTGTGGCAGACCAGGACCTCATGGGATTCTTCTAGGATTAAGGAAGTGGACATTTGCCCCATCGAAAACCCAGTCACTGGACTCCCTGGCCTTTCTGCGCCTCTATTTTTGCCTGGAATTTCTTATCTATATAAGTTCACACATACACACATATGCCCCCCTGCACAAACTGTTAAGTGATGGTTTTCTCTCCGTGGAGGGTCATGTGGGTTTATTTTCTATGTTACCCAGTTTTGTAATGCTGTAACATTTGCAGTAAAAAATAACAGGACTTCCCTGGTGGTCCAGTGGTTAAGTGCTTCCATTACAGAAGGTGTGAGTTCAATCCCAGGTCAGGGAACTAAGATCCTGCATGCCAAGCGATGTGGTCAAAAAATTAAAAAACAAAACACAACACAACACTGTGGACAACTTTGGAAAGGATAAAGTTAAGAGGCAGCCGCCAGTCCCTCAGCTTGCAAAGGCACTAACATGCAGTGCTTCTCTGCAGTAAGTTTTCTGTTTAGTTTGCTTCTCATAATTAAATCTAAGTCATTTGGCAGTGGGGGGGGGGGTAGTTATTTTTATCGTTAAAAAACACAATTAAGATAAAACTGGGGGGGGGGAAGGCCTTTCTTTCCGTGAACTGAAAAAAATCTATGAGGTAGGTATTTCTGTATTTTAGATACCATACTGTAGCTCACAGCTAACAACAGAATTCAAACCTAGATTTCACCTCCAAAAATCTGCTTTTAATGAGGATGTCGTATTGCCTCCCTGTCACATACCAATTGGGAAAGTTCTTGATAGCTCTGACTCTCCATTTTTGCTGGTGGTGGCAGTTGGTTGCTGGGACCCACGGACCTCATATTAAGGTACCAGGCTGGTATCTGTGGCCAACATAGAAACAGCAGGACAGGCTACCCCAGGAAGAATCTTTTATGTAAGTAAGGTATACCCACAAGCAGACGGCCTGTTCCAAAAACTGGGCCTCCGTTCCTTCATCTGACAAATGAAGCTAGCAACCCCATTTCTCACTTTACAGTTTACGAAGCCCTTGGGCATCTAGTTTTCATTTGACCCTCATGGCAGTCCTGAAAGTCAGAAGGAAGTAGAAACATGCAGATGAGAAAACTAAGACCGCAAGGAGGTTAAAGACTTCTCAAAAACGTGTGCAGGAACCTCCCCTTGCCTGTCTTTCCCAGGTTTTTTTCAGCGAGAAGAGAACAGGGATGGTAGATACAGAAGCACTTAAAAAAGCTCAGTGAGCAGTACAAGGGGAAGGGGAAGTCTGTGGTGATGTAGAAAGAGTATAGACTCTGGCTAGACAGAGCTGGATTTCAATTCCAGCTCTAACACTTGTCAGCTTGTGACCTTGGGCAAGTGACTTAACATCCATGAGCCCCAGTTTTCTTGTCTATAAAATAGGGAGAGGAAGGCCTTGGAAGGTCTTAATGAGGATTAAAAGTAACATGTAAAATGTCAACAGAGTAACTAGTACACAGTAAGTAGGTTGGTAACAATTCTAGTTAAGATGGCCTAGGTTCAAATCCTAGCTCTGCTACTTACAACTAACTAAATAACCTGGGGAAATGATTTTCCATTCCTATGCCTCAATTTCCACAACCTATCAAAATGGGAGTAAATAAAAATACTTGTTGGGTTCTTATGGCAGTAAATAAGGTCATTCACACAAAAGTGCTTAGAACAGCAAGAGCATTGGTGTGTGTGTATATGCTCAGTTATGTTGGATTCTTTATGACCCCATGGACTGTATGTAGCCTGCTAGGCTCCTCTGTCCGTGGAATTTTCCAGGCAAGACTACTGAGTGGGTTGCCATTTCTTAGTCCAGCGGATCTTCCCGACCCAGGGATCAAACCCGTGTCTCTCGTGTCTCCTGCCAACTGGCAGGTGGATTCTTTACCCCTGCACCACCTGGGAAGCACAACAGCACTGGTACTTGATAAAAACCCAGTAAGCATCTTGTTATATATTCATCCATTTTCCAAATGAGGAAATGGCAGTATAGAGAGGTTAGCTAGCTTGCCCATAGTCAATAGCTAGCTAGTGACAGAGCTTCAGATGAAGGTCTAACTCTAAAGTGCATTGTGTGATTTCTGGGCCTTCTTAGACCCTACATCCCCATGGGCCTCAGAGTCGGAGACAAGTTCCTCTACTAGCTGTGTGACCTTAGGAAGGCTTCTTTCTTAACCTCTTCAAACCGCAGTTTCTTTTTATAAAAATAACAGTATCTACCTCATAAGATTTCGAGGAGCCAGAGAAATAATGTACATACAATGTTTTAACACAGCGCCAGCATAAGCACTCCACAGATGTCAGCTACTGTTGTAATCACACATTTCTCTTGCTACTCCCTTCAAGGCAACAACTCACCCCTGCCCTCATCATTCAGCAGGGTCACCAGTGACCTCTTTACCACTAGAGCCCACAGCCCGGTTCAGTCCCCACCCTGTTTGACTTCCCTGCAGTATTCAACACCCCAGATCCACTTTCCTTTGGAAAATACACTTCTCCCTGTTTTCCTGCCACCCACCAGCTGTCTAGTGACTCCTCAGTTTCTTCCAGTCTTAGATATTTTCCCTAAGCTCCTTCTATCCTCTTTCTAGATCAGGGTTGCTCAATTCCTGCACTATTGATATTGTGGGCTGGATAATTCTTTGGGGGTGGGGCTCCCCTGTGCATCGTAGGAAGTTTAGCACATATCCCACCACCACGACCACTGCAACAACCAAAAATGTCTCCAGATATCACAAGTGTCCCCACGGGGAACACAACTGCCCCCAGTTGAGAACACCATTACTGACCGACTAATTTCACAGGCATGGTCACCCGTGCTCCTGACTTCAATTACCATCTCAAGGCTAATGACTCCTAATTGACACTTCCACACCAGAGTGCTCTCTGCTGCCCTGACACCTCCTCTTACACGGTATTTCAAACTCCACTCGTCTTAAACTGAATCCTTCCCCATCCCTCTGCAACCCCATCTTCCTTCTACGCTAACGTAAATAAATGGAACCAACCCCAAAGATCGGAGAGGCTTTCTTAACCTCATCTTCTCCCTCATTTCTCACATCAGCTCTTCATTAACATATGTGAATTCTACCTTTTTAAAATAAGTCCACTTCTTTCCTACTGTGCCGTCTTTGCCAAGGTTGTCTTCATTTCAACAGCCTCCCCACTGGTCTCCTTGCCTCCAGTCTCATTCCCTTCCAATCATTCTTCCTCTACTTCCTCCCTAGCTTCTCCATCACACTCTATGTAGCTGTACATTTGTCTGTCTTTTTCATCTAACTGTGAATTCAGTGAAAACAAGTCTTACTTGGCTTGCCTTTATATTCCCAACATCCAGCACAGAGTAGGCTCTCGGGGGGTATTTGCTGAACAAATTAAAATCTGTCAAATGAATACCATAAACTGTAGCCACTGCCATTCTTCCTCCAGAGCTCAGAGTCCAGGGGAAGTTGGCAGGAGGCACATTCACACAACTGCCAATGGTAAAAGAGTCTATTTCACCATAAAAGCCACTTTGAAAAAAATAATATATATTTCTTAAAAGTCACTTTGAGGTTGGGAGAAGTTAGCACTTCTAATTATTTCTAATTTCCCCCTCTTCGATGATTCCCAAGCTCATTCAACTTAACTCTTCTTTTATTGATGAGGAAATTGAGCCAAAGAGAGCATCTTTGGCCTCTCTTTACAACATAAATAAGAAATAGATCAGTTGGTGGTCTTTTTGATCCAACAAAGCATAGCAAACTTCTATCCAACCTTTGAAACCCACTTCAAATATCACTTCCTTAATGAAGTCTTCCTAGAATACCCAAGAGTTTACTTCAGATTCTGTGTTCCCTATAGCAGTTTATACATACCTCTCATTGCTTTTTCACGATGTTATAGATTTTTATGACTATCTATTGATACAGACTAAAGCTCCTCTAAAGAAGGGACAATATTCATTCAAGCATTTTTATGATATCTACAATGTACCAGACACAGTGGGTCTTGGAAGGCTCAGGGTAGGTTGTGCTCAGACGGCAGGAATATCATGTGCTTGGGCAAAATGGTTAAGAGCAGAGACTCTAGAATCAGATTTGCTGAGTACGAATTCAGACTCCACTATTTACCGGTTGTGTTAACTTTGAGCAAGCTTTTTAACCTATCTATGGTTCTTTGGTTTCTTCATCTGTAAAACAGAACAATAGTAAACTACCTCATAGCAGCATGTAGAGATTAAATAATTCATTACCATAAAGTACTTACAACTGTGCCTCACCCCTAGCAAGGGCTCAACATGTGCTTGACATCCTATTAAATAGGTTTGCTTCCAAACAGGGCCTGACAAACAGTAAGGTCTCAGATAAATTCTATGGTGCCCATTATAATCACTGACCAGAATTCAGTGTACACGAAGGCAGAAGAGCAAGATTCTGAGTGTCCTAGTAATCTTTCCAAACAGTTCTGACTTGCAGGGCTATAAGAAACAGTCTCTATTTCCCTTTTCTGTGATAACAGCACATCTTATGCTGTCAACTCACACCCTGCTGCAGCCCGTCTGAACCTCTTACCTCTCTCAGGTATCTCCCTGCACCCAAACAACACGTCATACAGGAACTCTTCCCCCAACCAAACGTGTATCTCGATCCCTTTTGTCCCTATGGCTAGAGTATAAAGTTAGCTACTTTTAGCTCGCTTACTTCTGTAGTCTTCCGAGATACGTCACTCTCCCCATTTCATTAACAAAGAAAACTGAAATTCACAAGGGAAAAGTGAGCTGGGGTCAAAAATGCGCCGGAACTAGGTCTCAGTGCGGGTCTACAGACCGACACCGAGAGCAGGAAGCAGAACTGCGACTCCCATCCACACACCCAGCTTTCTCCTCCCCGCCCCCGCGCCATCCGCGGTCTCCGGAACAACTCACGGAGCCCACACTGGACTCCGACCCATCGCCCCGCAAGACTCCAGGCTACAGCAGCCGCCCTGCTCGAGTCGGGATAACTTACCCGAGATCGCCGCCGCCATCTCGCGTCGCCTCCGCGCCGGGACCCCCGCGTCCATCCCACTCCCTCCCGGGGCCCGCCTCTCTATTCGAATTTCCCGCTGCCCCGCCCTCTCCATTGGGTTTCACCAATCACGGCTACTCGTCGCCGGAAGCTCCTGTATTTGCCTACCACTATCCCGCCCTCTAGGGCTCGCCTGCAGGTCCTTCAAGAGTTTCCCCTGGAGGAGAACGCATGCGCGCACGTCGGCTACTTAGCCGTTGACGTCGGGCCGGCGGCGTTCCCGTGCAAGCTCCGCCGCCCTAGGCTTTCGCGACGGTGGCCGTCTGGGCCACTAGTGAGCGCTGCGGCGTACTGGGCTCCGGACACCTTCTGGGTTTCCAGGGGTAGGTTTGCGCTAAGTGTAGCGTTTTCGCTTCATTAATGCTAAGTCACTTCAGTCGTGTCCGACTCTGTGTGACCCCACAGACGGTAGCCCACTAGGCTCTGCTGTCCGTGGGATTCTCTAGGCAAGAACACTGGAGTGGGTTGCCATTTCCTTCTCCAATGCATGAACATGAAAAGTGAAAGTTAAGTCCCTCAGTCCTGTCTGACTCTTAGCGACCCCATGGACTGAAGCCTACCAGGCTCCTCTGTCCATGGGATTTTCCAGGCAGGAGTACTGGAGTAGGGTGCCATTGCCTTCTCCATCGCTTCATTAGCCCCGCCTCAAATAGCTACGAATCGTGGTATGAATTGAGCAAGGGGTGATCGAAAGCGCTTAATTGATTTATCGAAAAATTTCTCTGAACTGAATACAACTTTCTCTATTTTAGTGGCAGAATAAAAGCACGTTACAGGAATAAAGATGTTGCACGGAAGTTGTTTCTCGCCTTTGTGGGGCGGGAATCGTTTTGTTTATTTGGGCACTTTGCCGTCAGGGCCAGTCAGCGGTCTAGTCACTGATTTAGGTCAGGACCACGCTGGCTAGATTGTGGGTAAATCACGTTGCACTCACGTTGCTGAGCCCAAAGCCACTCTGAGGTGTAGAGGCCAGGTGACCTATGTCCTCTTACGTCTTATGTCTGAGCCGAGGAGACCAACTCGGATGTTCTTTACTTTGTAACTCAGCATGTTCCTGGTCTGTCTCAGGCATGGTCCGTCTCTTAGTGACTTAAATCTTGGTCAGCTTCACCCTTGCTCCTGTGTCCTGTGGATCTAGTCTGTTAAATAGTTCCCTCGCCCTTGTGGAAGCTTAACCATCTTTGAGCTCCTGGTAGGGCCGTGGTTTAGACATTATGTCCAACATATCAGAAAACAAATATACCACCAGTGATTCTCAAATTTTTTGGCCTTGGAATGCCTAAAAATTAAAGCTCCAAAGATCTTCTGTTTATATGGGGTTTATCTATCCATATTTACTGGGTTAGAAATGAATACAAATTTGAAACATATTAATACACTTTAAAAAATTACAGAAACAAATCTGTCGAGACAGAAAGTTGATTGGTGGTTGGCAGGGGATGGTAAGGAATTGATGAACTGGAACTGTTGCTAACAAATTGAAATTTCTTTCAGGGGTGATGGAAATGTTCTGAAATTAGACAGTGGTGATAGTTGCACAATACAGTGAATGTACTAAAAACCACCAAAATGTGCACTTAGAAATGATAAATTTTATGTTATATGAATTATGTCTCCATCTAAAAATTGCCCCACATTGCAATAATAAACTCTTTACATATAACATAGATAACATTTTAGTTTTTAAAATGACTATTTTCCAAAGCAAAAAAGAAGAGTGACATTGTTTTACCTTTTTACAAACCAACCCGGGGATTTCTTTGGAAGGAATGATGCTAAAGCTGAAGCTCCAGTACTTTGCCCACCTCATGCGAAGAGCTGACTCATTGGAGAAGACTTTGGTGCTGGAAGGGATTGGGGGCAGGAGGAGAGGGGGACCACCGAGGATGAGATGGCTGGATGGCATCACTGACTCGATGGACGTGAGTCTGAGTGAACTCCGGGAGTTGGTGATGGACAGGGAGGCCTGGCGTGCTGCGATTCATGGGACTGCAAAGAGTTGGACACGACTGAGTGACTGAACTGAACTGAACTGAACTGAATGTCTGGTTTGAACTTCCCAGGTAATGCAGTAATAAAGAATCCACCTGCCAATGCAGAAGACTCGGGAGCCTCCAGTTCCATCTCTGGGTGGGAAAGATCCCCTGGGGTAGGAGATGGCAACCTTCTCAAGTATTCTTGCCTAGAAAATCCCACGGACAGAGGATTCTGGTCAGTTACAGTCCATGGGGTTGCAAACAGTTGGACACAACTGAGCTTGCACGCACAGTGTCTGATTTAAGATGAAACAGCAGGATTCTTATATGTGTTTCTGTAGTCAGTCTGTTGTAATATCACACATCATATAACCTCTTGAAAACTTAGCAATATACTCAAGAAAGAATGTAAGTAAAAAGTCAAATGGTATCTCAGTTTTTTAGTGAAAATAGTTTTGACGTTGCAGACCCCTAACAGTGTCTCAGGAATCTCAAGAACCATTAGACAATTGGCATTTTGGTCTTCCCTGCACTTTACAGAGGACTATTAGGGCTTCCCTAGTGGTGCAGACAGTAAAGAATCTGCCTGCAATGCAGGAGACTTGGGTTGATCCCTGGGTTGGGAAGATCCCAAAGATCCCCTGGAGAAGAGAATGACTACCTACTCCAGTATTCCTGCTTGGAGAATTTCATGGACAGAGGAACCTGAAGGGCTACAGTCCATGGGGGTCACAAAGAGTCAGACACGACTGAGCAACTAACACTTTCATTTAGGTTTTCACATCTGTTGTCAGTCCCCAGATATATGATAAGATGCCTGCCAGAAATAGTGAAAAGAGCGTAGCTCAGAGAGTCAGGACTTCTAAGATAAAAAAAAAAAAATAGCTTAGGTACAGGGCTTCGTTACCAGGTGCCTGGAGTCAAGATATTTAACCTCTTTGTGACTTAATTTCCTTAGCTCTTGAAAGGGAATGATGGTTGGATCTACTTCCTAGGGATCTGCATCTGCCTGCTGGCAATTCCAATTGTTAAACACTTGATATTCCAAGAGAAACAATAATTTAAAAGGAAAAAAAAGAAAAACCTTCCAAACTACATCCTTAAGGAGAAAAGGAGAGCAAAGTTGGGTATAAGAGCTGACACTAGGGACTTCCCTGGTGGTCCAGTGGCTAAGGCTCTGTGCTCCCACTGCAGGGAGCCCGTGTTCAATCCCTGGTCAGGGAACTAGATCCTAGAGGCCACAGCTAAGAGTGTGAATGCTGCAAATAAAGATCCTTTGCCTTAACAAAGATCGAAGATCTTGTTATTACAACTAAGAGCTGACACACTCAAATAAATAAAGAAAATAAACATTATAAAAGACTCAATGAGTCCAAAATCTATTTAGTTTTTCTTTTGTATTCCCCATCTCAGAGAATATCCTTCTTCCCAGTTGCCCAAGCTACTGATGTGGTAGTTCTAAATTCTCTTTCACTCACCCTCTTGCCTTTACTTATCAATTCTTCTGAGCCTATCTTCCCCCTCAAATCTCTTAAATTCTTCCCTTTTCTCTCTTTCTCATGCCTTTGTACAGACATTATCATTTCTGATCTAGAACTAGTCTCTTAACTCTTATCTCATCCTGCTTTATCTTTAGTCCATTTCCCCAATTTACACCAGAAAAATGCTGTACAGCTTATCAATCCAATGGGCAAAATTTGATTCAGTGCCATCCCATAACTCATAAAGTTTAAATAAATAGTTCAGTATTATGTTCATGGTTCCTGCCTGTCTATGAGGCTTCATCTTTGGCCCAATTGTGCTTTGCATTTTGCCTGTGCTGAACCACTTAAACCATTTTGCTTGTATTGAATCATGGTAATCATCACACATGACTTGGGGGCGCAATCAAAAAGTAGGGTGAATTTTATCTTATGTGATTTATATATCAGTAAAAATATAGTTGCATAATATTCCATTCCATGGACTTGAGAGAAGTATTTCTACATAAGCTAGAAATACTGTTGCTCCACAGACACACACACACAGACTTTCCTGACCTCCCAGAGAAAGTTAACCCTCCTTTTGGCTCTCTTAGCATATTACAAAAAACACCTTTGTTATGCCACCAAACCAACAGTTTAACTAGAGGAAAAGAACCAGATCTTCAGTACTCTTTGTATTCCTACCCTTTAGCAGGGACTATTTGGTAAATGATTAGCTTAATTCAGCACTCTTAAAACTCAAGTTTTTAAGTAAGGGGACATTTTCCTTAATCATAATCTCCTGCCAAAACCCAGTAAGGACTAGATAAAAGCCAGGAGTCCCTCCCCTTAATTCCCTTCTGCCATGGCTGCCCCTTTGGTGCCAGTCCCCTAACTGGGTGAAAAAACACAGAGGCTTTCCTAAAGTTGACCAAATATCTGATCTGTTAAAAGCCTGTCAGATTCAGCCGTAAGAAGGTCTAAAGTATTGATATATGCTCTAACATGGGTGAAACTTGAAAATACTATGTTAAATGGCAGAAGCTAGACATAAAAGGCCACGTTGTAGAATTTGATCTGTGTGAAATGTCTGGAATAAACAAACCTATAGAGACAGAAAAGAGATGAGGGTTACTAGGGGCTGGGGGAGAGGAGAATGGAGAGTGACTGCTTCATGGGGACGGGGTTTCTCTTTGAGGTGGTGAAACTATTCTGGGATTAGAGAGTGATGATGGTTCCACAATCTGTGAATACGCTAAATAACCTCTGAATGGCATACTTTAAAAGGGGGAATTTTGGACTTCCCTGGTGGTCCCCTGGCTAATGCAGAGAAGAACATGGTTCGATCCCTGTTCAAGGAGGATTTCACATGCCGTGGGGCAGCTAAGCCCACATACCACAACGACTGAAGTCCATGCACTCTAGAGCCAGGGCTCTGTAACAAAAAAAGCTACCACAATGAGAAGTCCAGGAAGAACAAAGAAAACACTGCCAAAAAATAAAAATTTTTTTTAAAGGGTGAATTTTATGGGTCTTCCCTGGCCAGCCAGTGATTAAGACTTAGTGCTTCCAATGCAGGGGGTGTGGGTTCCAACCCAGGTTGGGGAACCATGCCAATCATCCCACATGACACGGGGGCACAGTCAAAAAGTGGGGTGAATTTTACGGGATTTATATATCAATAAAAATATAATTGCATAATATTCCATTCCATGGACTTGAGAGAAATAAAGGCATTTTTATAAAAAACAGACTAGTCATGAGTTTGTATCATGCTAATATTTCTTTATAAAATTACATATACATGACTGTTATTTTTGTCTAATTGGGAAAAAGTGTGACTGAAATTCGCTGGGATGTGAATAAACCTATTGGGAGCAATGAGTAATCACCACCACGAGCACAAATAAACAAACAAAAAACTGTCAAAAATTTGGGACCAAGAACTAGAATTTCCAAAGCAACTATATACCCTTAAATCCTTCCTGAATATGTCCAGTCCCCCTAATGCTTCTCCTGGACTCTAAGTAGCCCCTTCAGTTCACGGAAACATGATGGACAATCTCCACCCCAACCCCACCTCCTGGAATACCCTTTTGTTTTGAGGGTAAAATTGGCAGAGTGGGCTTCCCTGGTGCCTCAGTGGTGAAGACTCCACATGCCAATGCAGGAGATGCAGGTTCGATCCCTGGGTTGGGAAGATCCTCTGGAGAAGGAAATGGCAACCCACTCCAGTATTCTTGTCTGGGAAATCCCATGAACAGAGGAGCCAGGCGAGCTACAGTCCATGGGGTCATAAACAGTCGGATACAACTGAGTGACTAGGCAGCAACAACAGTTGGCAGAGTAGAAGCTGTTGAGCAGGTGGTGGCTTCCGGAGGAAAGAACTGAGATCTGAGAGAGCTGAGCACAGACCCCAGGACTTACGTGTGAAGGCAGGAACTAGGATGGGGTAAATAGCCAGAGTCCTTGGCAGCCACTCGGGCTAAACTTTGGGAGTCGAGTGGGTTCTGGGAAAGAATGAAGGATGATGAACCAGGCACCCACAAACGGTGAGTGGGTTGAGGTCAGGAGAGTGAGGTGACAGCCTGTTGGTGGAGAGGCACTATCTCAAGAAGACAAAGCAAGAAAGGGCTGGAGAGTGAAGCATCTGGAGTCTTGACGATAAGCCACGACTTGGCCTTAGCTTCAGCCTCCAGTTTGGGTAGACATTTGAAAAAAAAAATCAGTTCAGGCCAGAATCTTATCTCTTCTATATTTCTAAAAGTTATCTCAGCTGAAAATACTTTTGTAAAGTTTAGTTATTTGGGGCTGTGCTGGGTCTTTGCTGCTGCACTCTGACTTTCTCTAGTCGTAGCGAGCCCTGGCTACTCTCCTGCTGGGGTGCATGGGCTTGTAGGCTTCAGTGGTTGTGGCGAATGGGTTCAGTTGCTCCTCGACATGTGGGATCCTCCCAGACCAGGCATCGAACCAATGTCTCTTGCATTGGCAGGCAGACTCTTAACCACTGGACCACTAAGGAAGACCTTATCTCCTCTTGATAAATTATGAAGAAAAGCTCAGGATTCTTTCACCTCTCTCCCTCCTCCTCCCACTCTTCCCCAGACTAACACACAACAAGTAGCCAGAAATGAGATTCACACATTCCTACCCAGAGTCAAGAGGTGCATCCCACTAGCTGTAGTCATGCCCTTTTATTGTTTGTTGCTTTTTTTTTAATTGAGACATGTGGATGGTGGTTAGTGGTGAGTGGGTTCCCAAGTCCCCATTGTAGAGTTGCCGTGCAACTCAGCAGCTCTCGTAATCAGAGGGGTAGAGGTCCCAGTGGAAGCCGATGGCATCAATAAGGGAGCCAGATCGGCCACTGATGAATCGTAGCACAGTGTTGGGGTACAGGGGAACAGCGTTGAAACTCGTGCCTTTGTCTTTCCCGAAAGACAGGAAGCGGAACTTGTCCGTCACAAAGACCAGCTTTCTCAGGTAGGTCTTGTACTTTCCCGACACCTGAACGATGGATTCCCCAGGGTAGAGAAAGATCTCGTCCAGGTCTCCAGAGGTGCCACCCACATAGTCGCTCCACACCGTGCCGTAGCGCACCTGGAGACTAGGGGTGGAGTGAGGAGGGAAAGAAGGGAGACACTGAGTAAGGTGATCAGAATTCAGGAGCTGTTGGCCTACAGGCTGAGACCTTCAGACTGGTGATGGAGATGACAGCCCTGAAGAGTGTGAGGGTTGGATGAGCCCTGGAAGGTCATACATGGAATTTCAGCTCCTCATCTTGCTGATGAACAGGCTCACAGAGGGAAAACAGCTTGCCCGGAATCACCCAGACAGTGAAAATCAGAGCTTGCCTTTGGAGTCTACGTTCCCATTGGGCCCCTACTCCCTACTTGAAAGAAGAAAAGGGATTTTTTTTTTTTTTCCCAAACATCTGAAAGGCCCCCATGAGGGGAGAGACTTGTTCATGGTGTGCCAGGCTCCAGTGTCAGAAAGACACGCATTTGGGGAGAGGCATCCAGTTAGAGACGGAAGATGCCAGGCTGGATTTAAACCGCGGGTGGGGGTAAACTAGACAATGCCTAGGTCCCTCAGAGGTTAGGGTATATGAGTTACTCACGATCACACATGTGGGAGTCTTAGGGGTTTCGGCAGCACAGGTCTCAAATCCAAGTCATCTAATAACTTTTCTGTATCATGTTATCCCTGTGACTTGCTGCTGTGACCCAAAGTGACTGCTGCTGCTGCTGCTGCTGCTGCTGCTAAGTCGCTTTAGTCGTGTCCGACTCTGTGCGACGCCCTGTCACTGAGACCTTCCTAACTTAGTAAGATCCTAGAAGGTCGCCAAAGCACAGAATCTCGAAGACGCTTACCCTACGATGTAGTAACTGCTGACTCGGATGCGAATGGCGGTGATGGGGCCATCCAGCTGGTTTCCAGACTGGGAGAATCGTTCTCCTCCCCCGCCTCCGTATTCTCCACTGTAGGAGGAGGCCCTGGGTTGAACTGGAGGGAAAGGAGGAGTTGTGGGGAGAAATCCCCTGAGAGCTCAGTTTCTCCACATCACCCCTCTTCCTCCCGCAGCTCGGTTCCCACCACGCCAAGTCAGCCTCTGAAAGCCTTGGCTGCCCGCAGCGCGGGCGGCTGTCTTCCCCTGATCTAGTCCTGGGCTTCGGGCTTCTCACTTACTCTCTGTGGCAGAGGCTGAGGCACAAAGTAGGGCGAGAAGAGCAGTGGTCCACATCCTGGGGCTGGAGTGAGAAGAAAGGGAGTGAATAGTTGCCCTTATCCCCTCCGAGGCCATTTACCCAGGCTCCCCTGACCTCCAGCTGAGTCTTGGGGTTCTTGGTCCTTCAATGCAGACCTCGTCCACTCAGTCTTCAGCTTTGAAAGAACTGCCCATAGTCTCTAGTCCTGTTCATCACAGATACTATCTTACGTGTCCTTAATCCCTATCCGTCTCTCCTGTCTGGCTACAACCAACCCTCCTTTTCCCTCCTGACTTTCTATCTGGATTAAGCTGTGTCGACCCCTGTTCCCTCCTAGCACAAAGCAGGAAAGGAATTTTCTAAAGAAGTGAGGGACTTCCCTGGTGGTCCAGTGGTTAGGACTCCGCACTTCCAATGCAAGGAGAACAGGTTCCATCCCTGGTTGGGGAACTAAGACCTACAAGCCACATGGCAAAGCCAAGAAAAAAAAAAGGTGGAGGACATCTCCAAATTATAGAGATGGTTGAGTTCATCAAACCAGGAGTCTGAGAAAAGCTTAAAGGAAGTAGGGCTGGGGTAGATTGGCCCAGCTTGTGGGGCAACTGGGGCATAGTTTAAATTCCTAGGTTGGGCCTTTTCTCAAATTGGAAAGAAAGGAGCATTTTAGAGCATTTATCTGTCACTTGGAGAGTGAACACGGTAATAGAAGAGACAGCCAGCATCACCATCCAAGCAGTTCTGGTGGAGATGGGATAGCCCAAGAAGTTTGAGAAGGAGCTGGAATCAGCTCAAGATATTAGATGCCAGGTGCCTGGTCTATTTGTCATACCTCTTTCTCCGCTAACACAAATCTGGCCACGGGTGTATCCCAGGTGTCTCCAGCCCTACAGTTGAGATCCAGACGTCTTTACACCTAAGACTAGCTCCGATTCAGATGCCCCGGTTAGTTAACACCCAGGTCTTTCCTGCGGCTCACAGGGAGTCTCATCTTCAGCTCGGCTTGAATTTTCCCCTAGCCCAGATCCAGGAATCCCCGTCACCCCCTAGCCAATACCTCTGTCACCCCTCACCTGGCAGTTTCAAGTGCAAAATAGCTCCCCTAGAAACTTCCAGATCTTTTATACCAAGTCCAAGCCCTCCCCCTGCTGTTTATCGTGTGAACCTCACCTCCTGAGCAAACACGACCAGACTCCTAGGATCAGTTGTCAGGCAGGGTCTGGAACTTATCCTACCCCAAGGGTTACAGGTGGCAGGGTGGGGCCAACTCTGGGCCAAGGCCTAGATCTCAGGAGAGGCAGAATAAACTTGGGAAAATATCACCAAACGAAAGGCCAGCAGCTGTGGGCAGGCAGCACTGCTCATCACCTGGTGTTATCCAGGGTTCTCCCTCCCCTATGTGGTTTCTGCTGGTGTCCTTACCTGCAATCTGCCATCTCTCAGGATAAACATTGCCCTCTCCAGGCATTTGAAATATAGATTCTCCTGGAAAGGAATGACACTGCCAACACCTTATACTATTTGCTGGGCAATTTTTTTCTCTCCTCTCATATTTTATATGAAAAAATTCAAAGTGTAGAAAAGTTGTAAGAATATACAGTGAACATCCGTATGCTCACCATGTAGATTCTGTCATGGTTAATTTTTTTTTATTAAATTGAGTCAGATGAAACAAAGTTCTACTTCATTAAGAAATAATTTTATTTATTTATGTTTGGCTGTGCTGGGTCTTCGTTGCTGCACCGGCTTTTCGCTGGTTGCGAGGAGCAGGGGCCGTTCTTTGTTGCAGTGTGCAGGCTTCTCACTGCAGCGGCTTCTCTTGCAGGGCCCAGGCTCCAGGGTGCGAGAGCTTCAGTAGTTGCTGCAGGAGGGCTTGCTAGTCGTGGCTCGTAGGTTCTAGAACACAGACTCAGTAGTGGTGACAACGCACGGGCTTACCTGCCCTGCGACATGCAGGACCTTTCCGGATCAGGGATCGAACCCATGTCTTCTGCACTGGCAAGTGGATTCTTTACCACTAAGCCACCAGGGAAATCCTCTCATGGTTAATATTTTGTTGTACTCTCTATTTCTTCCAACCATCCATCATCAATCTGTCAGCCGCTTCACAAACTTTTTCTCTCTGAGAAGAGCGACTTGAGGCAACACCTGCAGATCCCCCTCCCCGGAACAGACAGTCAGTTTAGTGGGCAAATGGGAAGCTGAGGAAGTAAAAGCAGACAGGACCTGCCCTGGGGGCCGTGCTGGGCCCTCAGGACTTCTGGCACCATAGCTGAATCTGCCTGGTGCTGTAGCCCGCCCAGGGCAATGACTCCCTCCTGTGGGTCCGAAACTTCCCAGAATTGGGGTCATCGATTTCTTCTCTTTGCCAGCCCTTGTCTTCTGGAACCCCTCTAGGACTGGCCCTCTCACCCACTGAGGCAACAGGTCAGAAGGACAAAGGCCAGGGAGGGACTGGAACCATTAGCCTCGGTTATTAATAACCAGGAGCCCAGCATTCAGAGGACAGGCTCACCATCTGGTGCTGAGGACCCATCCCAGGAAACAAAGGAGCCCCACCCTGGGGAGCCGGAAGTAGGGCGGGGCTCCTGGTGGGGAGATTCTGAGATCTAGGAGGGCTGTGTGATCTCCCTTCTCCAACCTTCTGCGTGTCCAAAACAAGCACATCCTGGTGACCACTTTTATCTCATTCCAGCCATTTTGTCCTCTTATGGCTTTTGTCTTTCTTTTAATATTTATTGTTTATTTGGTTGTGCTAGGTCTTAGTCGTGGCATGTGGGATGTCTTTGCCTGAGCAGGGATTGAACCCAGGTCCCCTGCATTGGGAGTGCCAGAGGCTTAGCCACTGGACCACCAGGGAAGTCCCAGCTTCTCTCCCAGCAAGTGCAGCTTCCTTGCACTTGCCTTTCTCTCCCGATTCTCTCTCTTTCGTTTAATGTCTTGATCTTCCCCTGACATCTCCTATCCCAAGGTTTTCTCTTTATGTTCCCTCTCTCAGTGCCTTTTTCCTTCTGTTCTTCTCTTCCTTCCTTTTCTCTTTGTCTCTCCCCAAATCTCTCTCTAACTCTGCCCTCACCGCTCACTATCACCCATCTCTCTCTTCTTTAATAGGGGCACATCACGCAGTCTGTGAAAAAAATACTAGAACTCAAAGATGGCAGCTCAGAGAGATCTGAGGGGAACACCTTGGGAAAACTCCTCTGGGACCCTCAGAATAATCTCTTACACTGGTCATAGGTTCATTTTCATGCACCCACCCCAACAATGCTGTGATCCAGGGTCTCCTCTCTGCCTGAAGACTGGTCCCTGGGTTCTGGGACTTTAGTCTTTAGTGCCCTCTCCAGCATGACGGAGATGCCCTTCCTCCAGTGGGAGGGGTCTCAGGGTTCATCCTCCGTCCTCCTGCAGACAAGGAAGGCCTCTGTGTAGCTGATGCAAGTACCTCCTCTAGAGCTTGCTCTGATGCTGTGCCTCAGGAGGCAGAAGGAAGAGGCAGAGGCCATGGGACACCAGGCCCCCCTCTGCTTCTACCTCATTAGCTTCCCTTTGAACTCTTTCACATTTAAGCCATGTGCCAGCTGGGGGCCTACCTGTCCTGGTCTATGAGCAGTGAAAGGCACACCTGCCCTGGTCCTATAGACCAGGAAAGTCCAAAGCCTTCCCAAGCTTTCTGCTCTTCCAGGCAACTTAAACTCTCTCACCATCTTCTTTGCCCCCTTAGCAAAGCAACTCACTCAACACATGTTTATGGAGCATCTATAGGTTGGAGGCACCACCCCAGATATTGAAGAGATACCAAGGAGGAAGAGATTCAAATCCCACCCCTAAGAGCTTCCACTCCAGTGGGCATGTGCATGCGTGCTAAGTCGATTCAGTTGTGTCTGACCCTTTGGGACCCTATGGACTGTAGACCACCAGACTCCTCTGTATGTGGGATTTTCCAGGCAAGAATACTGGAGTGGGTTGCCATGCCCTCCTCCAGGGGATCTTCCCGACCCAGGGATCGTTCCAGCGGGGGTGAGTGGGTGTCATCAAATGAACAACAACATCACTGTAGGAGGTGTGCTATGAAGAAACCGTCAAATCAGAACGAGAACATGAAGAGGGATAGGGAGGCTGCTTCTCTGGCTTGGAGGGTCCTCTGGTCTGTAACATTTGCGAAGAGACCTGACTGAAGTCATAAAGAGAAATACAGCTGTTTGTGTGAAGAGTGGGCCAGGCAGAGGGAAAAATGAATACCAGAGTCCTGAGCAGGAAGCACGTGGGATGAATTTAGAAATGGTGGGGAGGGCAGAGTGGCTGGTGGTAAGTGAGGGAAGCAGGTGGGAGGCAAGGTCTGGGCAGCAGCCAGTGGGCAGAGGGTGCAGGGCGAGGGAGATGTGGTCAGGGGTTTGGATTCCTTCCGAGAGTGAGGGGAGCCCTGAAGCGTTTTGCCTTTCAAAAGCGTTCCTTGCAGGATTTCCCTGGTGTTCCAGTGGCTAAGGTTCTGAACTCTCAATGCAGGGAGCCCAGGTTTGAACCGTGATCAGGGAACTAGTTTCTATAGGCTGCAACTTAGAGTTTGCATGTTGCAACTAAGGATCTCTCATGTCTCATTGAAGATTGAAGATCTTACATCCTGCAACTAAATAAACTAAATAAACAAACTTTTTTAATATTAAAAAATGTCTAGTGGGCAAAGGTGACTTTGCTAAGTTGCAAAAGGGGCTTCTACCCCCTACGCCACTGTTCTTCATGCCCCACACGTTGCCCCTCAGTGGCCTACAGTTGGCTCATTTTGCTCCAGCTACTCAACACGCTCTTCTCTTTCTGCCCACCCAGTACCTTCTACCCTTAGGACAGTCTGCTGTATCGCCAACTCTGCAGCCACTCCGTGCGCCCTCCACCACCGCTTCTCTCCTCAGCTCCCTTCTCCCAGGCTCTGAACTGAAATCAAGCTCCTTTCTCTGACCTCCAGCTGTGCTTCCTCCATCACTTGTTATTGTTCAGTCGCTCAGTCATGTCTGACTCTGCAACCCCATGGACTGCAGCACGCCAGGCTTCTCTGTCCTTCACCATCTCCCTGAGTTTCCTTAAACTCATGTCCACTGAGTCGGTGATGCCATCGAAACAGCTCATCCTCTGTCGTCCCCTTCTCCTCCTGCCTTCAATCTTTCCCAGCATCCGGGTCTTTTCCAATGAATTGGCTCTTCACATCAGGTGGTCAAAGTATTGGAGCTTCAGCTTCAGCATCAGTCTTTCCAATGAATATTCAGGACTGATCCCCTTTAGGATGGACTGGTTGGATCTCCTTGCAGTCCAAGGGACTCTCAACAGCCTTCTCCAGCACCACAGTTCGAAAGCATCAATTCTTTGGCTCTCAGCCTTTTCTATGGTCCAACTCTGACATCCGTACATGGAAAAAGCATAGCTTTGACTATACCGACTTTTGTCAACAAAGTGACGTCTCTACTTTTTAATACACTAAGTTTGTCATAGTTCTTCTTCCAAGGAGCAACCGTCTTTTAATTTCTTTTAATTTCCTCCATCACTAATATGGTTCTAATTTGCCTGCACTGTAATTTATCTGTTTTCCTGGACTCCTCTACTGAAACAGGAGCCCCTCCCACAGCAGGGACTATGAATCCACCTCTGAATCCCCGCTCCTGCATCTTACCTGGTCCAGAGCAGGTGTCCTCCAGAAAGGACTGTCAAATGCCTCGGCTGCAGCGAGACTCCTAGAAAGTGTACCCCCACCCCTGTTTCTTCATGTAGCTAAGCCTTTCTTCTTGCAGGACAGGCATGTGGGTGTTCTTCAGTTTCTCATTTACAATTCTTCTGGAGAAATTCTGTATTCAGAAGAATACTGGGTGTAAAGGCAGAATTCTGTGTCAAGGTCCTCATTCAATACTTCTTAGTTGTGTACATTTAAAGAATTCACTTCATTCTGGAGAGCCTATATTTCTGCATTTATCAAATGAGAAAAAAAATCTCCAGATCAACCCAAATCCTAAAGTACAGTGTTTCTCAAACTGTAGATCTTGACACTGGTGGGCCATGAAATCAATTTAACAGCTCAGGACCAGCATATTTTAAAAATGGAATAGAAAAGAAATGAAGAGAGCACAGCATGTAACAAAGTTAAATACTATGGGCTTTGGGGGAGATTTTTGGCCCCTCGGCTTGTGGAATATTATTTCTCCAACCAGGGATCAAACTTGCGCCCCCCATAGTAAAAGCGTGGAATCTTAACCATTGGACCGCCAGCGAAGTCCTTATATTGTTTTTTGAAACAGTGCAGTTAAACACTGTATATGTAGTGGGTCATGATATAAAATGTTGCTTCCTGTTATGAAATGTAGCTCAAAAAACTTGAAAAAAAAATGATGTTTACCTCTGTCAAAGGGTAAGGTTCCTATAGAGTTTCTTCATATAACAATGCTGTTTGTTGAAAATTGTCAGGCTAGAAGTCTAGAATTGGGACCCTCTAATGTGAACTGTGGTGTTGGAGAAGATTCTTGAGAGTCCCTTGGACTGCAAGGAGATCCAACCAGTCCATTCTAAAGGAGATCAGTCCTGGATGTTCTTTGGAAGGAATGATGCTAAAGGTGAAACTCCAGTACTTTGGCCACCTCATGAGAAGAGTTGACTCATTAGAAAAGACTCTGATGCTGGGAGGGATTGGGGGCAGGAGGAGAAGGGGACGACAGAGGATGAGATGGCTGGATGGCATGACCGACTCGATGGACGTGAGTTTGAGTGAAGTCCAGGAGTTGGTGATGGACAGGGAGGCCTGGCGTGCTGCAATTCATGGGGTCGAAGAGAGTTGGACACGACTGAGCGACTGAAGTGAACTGAACTGAATGGCAACCCACTCCAGTACTCTTGCCTGGAAAATCCCATGGATGGAGGAGCCTGGTAGGCTACAGTCCATGGGGTCGCAAAGGGTAGGACACGACTGATCAACTTCACTTCACTTCAGGGCAGTAACTAGAGTGGCTCTAGAGACCCAGATTCAGGTAGGTAAGTGTACAATGTTAATAATTTTTTTTAATTGAGATACAATTGACATATAACATTATATTAGTTTCAGGTATACAACATTATGATTCAATATGTGTATATATTACAAAATGAGTTAATCACTTTTGAAATCAGAAACCTATAGTAATGTACCAAGAATTTGTGGACAGACTGCTGTATTACAAAGAGACATGGGTTTAAAGCCTGATTCCAGTTTTCGCTCTTTTCATTACCTACTGAGCCTCGGTTTCTTCCTCTGTAAACTGGAGATGAGATCAACTTTTGGCAATAGACCTGGCATGTGATATGTATTAAGTAAACGTATATTCTCTCCCTTGAGAATTTCACAAAACTGCCTTCCTTTTTTATCTCTTCAAAATAAAGATGGTTTAGGAGGCCATATCTTTTTCATCTGCAGTTAGCTTTATCTTAAAGCTTGGCTTAACTTGAGTTTAGATCCTAGAGATCTTGTCAAATGCATCATAAGACTGCCAAATAATTTTGTGTAAGTTGGCTTGAACAACTCAAATTAAAGTCACTTGGGAACCTGGTTTTAATTTCCTTTTATTGAGATATAATTACACAGTAACTTTTTTTTAACTTCTGTTTTTGCTTTCTCTTACTGAATTGCTTTATCCACTGCAACTTTTTATTTTTCCCTTTGTTTGGTTTTTTGTTTCCTTTAATCTGTTTTGCTCCTCTTCACAATAATAATCACTCTCAAGAATGTATAACAATATAGTATTCAAAGGGATGAAATCCCTGTCCATCTGAGTTGTAAATCAGCCAGTGCTCATATATGCTGGCTAAGTTGCTACCTATGTGGGAGTCATTCCACCACAATGCCCTCCTTCTTGCTTTGTGTCAGAAAGAATCCATCTAAAAGTAGGAGCAGATTTGCTTTCCTTGACACATCACATGAGGTTCAAAGAGTCATCTGCTCTCATGCGTGACGTGTTCTGCAAATGCATTAAGACAGTGAGGTGCTGTGAGGTGCTGGTGAAGAGTACAGTGTTGGCATTCAGCCACCACTGCTCAGATGGTGTGTGCCCAGGGAAAGTTACTCATTTATTTATTTTTAAACAGGTGAAAATCAAAGTTTAATAACACGTATATATGGGAGAGAATCAGAAAAAACTGAGTAACTCACCAAAGTGGCTGCAGCCCTGCCAGCCTCATCTAAAGACAAAAGATGTTAAGGGTGGGGAGAGTCAGCTCTGGGAAGTGACCAGAAAAAAACACACGGTAAACAAGGAGCCCAGGCCAGTCAATCTTAAAGGAAATCAACCCTGAATATTCGTTGGAAGGACTGATGCTGAAGCTCCAAGTAAACAAGGGTGATTGTGATGCAGGTTTAAACATTATCTTCTCCGAAGACAAGAATTCGCAGAGAGTTGATAATAAAACTATGGAATGCTTTACAAATTTGCTTGGCATCCTTGCACAGGGGCCCTGCTAATCTTCTCTTTTTTCCTACAATGTTAGTACATGTGCTGCTGAAGTGAGCACCTGGGGCAAGTTATTTTACTTCTCTATGCTTCTATTTCCTCACCTAAAAAAAGGGTCATAACTGCTCACCTCTTAGGGTTCACTCCAGAACATGGCCTGGTGCATGGTGAGTGCCAAGGAAATGTTTCTATATGAATCAAGAGTGCACTAGTAAAACAAATATCTCATGTTCTAAGGAGGGGCTCTATCCAGTGGAAATGAGAAAATCCTAAGATTCCTAATTATCCCACACGTATTAGTTATATACCTAAATCATACATTTCCAGCATTCTCTACACACGCCTTGATTTTGTTCTTTTCCTTCCCAGTTGAATACAGGGCAGACCAACTGCTCACTGCACATCCAGCTGTGAGTCATTGATTTTAGCATCCATGTGCTCGCATGCTCAGTTGCTTCAATCATGTCTGACTCTGCGACCCTATGGACTGTAGCCCTTGAGGCTCCTCTGTCCGTGAGATTTCTTAGGCAAGAATACTGGAGTGGGTTACCATGCCCTCCCCCAGGGGATCTTCCCAACCCAGGGATAGAACCTGAGTCTCCTGCGTCTCCTGCGTTGCAGGCTGATTCTTTACCGCTGAGCCACTGGGGAAGCCCCGTTAGCATCCACAGTACTTAGTATGTCTCAACTTTGTCCCTCTTGTACCAAGGTCATGAGATCTTGCACATTTTCTCTAGTATCATCACTTTTTCATGTCCACTCATTTTGTGTAAGTGAAGGCAAAATGGTCAACTAGCCATAACTAACCAGACACATGGGCTAAAGTAGCTTGAACTTCATGTGATCAAAAACATTTACTGAGGTCACTTGGAAAATGGAACTGGAGTGTCCCACCTGGAGGGACTCACAGCCTTATGAGGGGCAAACATAAAGGAATGTATAATTGTCAGAGTGCAGTGAATGAGAACAATGGACAGGCATATGGGGATTCAGCCGAGGACAGAGAAGGAAAGGATCTCACCTGTGGCCAGGAAAGTGTGGTCACCGATGATAGGGTAGCAGAAAAGAGAGGAGCTGGCTGAGGTCCATCCAGCACAGCCACTTATCTTGGGCAAATTATTTAAAGTCTCTCTGGACCATCATTAATAAAAGAAGGATAAGATCTGCTTCATTTCAAAAAATGATACAAATGATGGCACTTCCACTGCAGAGGGCATGGGTTCAATTCCTGGTCAGGGAACTAAGATTCCAAAATTGGATGGCCAAAAGAAAAAAAAAGATACAAATGAACTTATTTACAAAAGAGAAACAGACTCACAGATATAGAAAGCAAACTTAGGGTTGCCAAAGGGGAAAAGGTTATGAGAGATAGCTTAGGAATTTGAGATTAACAGATATACCCTATTATTATAAAATAGATCAACAACAAGGCTCAACTTATAGTACTCATACTTATCTTGCAATAACCTATAGTAGAAAAGAATCACTTTGTCATACATTTAAAACATAAATCAGCTGTACTTCAACATAAATAAATAATTTTTTAAAGAAAAAGACCCACTTCAAAGGGTTATTATTATTACTTTGGCTGCACCAGGTCTTAGTTGCAGCACCTGGGATCTAGTTCCCTGACCAGGGATGGAACCCACGGCCCCTGCTTTGGGAATGCGGAGTCTTAGCCACTGAACCACCAGGGAAGTCTCAAAGTATTATTTTAGAGGATTAAATGAGATAGAAAAATGAGGCACATAGAAGACAGAATTAGTTATGGCCAAGAGCAGTATCATAGGAGGAATAGATATTTGAACAGGGTAGGATGGTCAGTGGTGGGGAACTGATCACCAAAGTGAGACCCTTCATCACAAGAGGACAGTATCAGGGCAGATCAGGCGGCAGCCGATGATTATCCCCCCAGGCAAGCCGTGAATGGAGCCAAGAGCAGACCATGATATTTATGATGACTAATCCTATCCTTGCTGGGGTGAGGATAAGGGGCAAAGGGGGCCAACTCCACTCTGGAAGCTGAGAATCAACAACGAAGAGAGCTGGGGCTCCTGCCAAAATCCGCAGCTTTCTTCATGGAAGAGAGGAAGAGATTATTGGCTGATGGAGGGTTGGTGGCATTGGGCAGGACCCTAGGGAAGCAGTGAAAGGTTTGGAAGAGCCACTGTCCAGAGGGGAGAGAGAGTTGCCCAGATCCGTGTTAAAGGGTGACTAGACGCACTGACCGTGATGGGTTGTGTGATTTTCTCCAATAGGACAAAGGACAGGTGGTTGTATTAGTTCAAGGGGAAAGGCTGGCAAGGGCTGGAAGGAGAGGGGTTGAAGCAATTCACAATGATCTCAAGTTTATAGAGGAAGCAGAGTGAGGTCAGGAAGGGCGGGCAGTCAGTGATGGATTTCTGAATGTGGGCACCAGGAAATAGAAATATCAATACGCTGGACCAGTGGGTGGAGTGAGAGAAAGGAGAGGCTCAGAGTTTGGGGAATCTGGTGGTCAATGTAGAGCAATCCTTAATGGTAACAAGATTTAAGGTGGTCCCTAATGTGGAGAAGGAAATGGCAACCCACTCCAGTGTTCTTGCCTGGAGAATCCCATGGACGGAGGAGCCTGGTGGGCCATAGTCCATGGGGTTGCAAAGAGTCAGAGACTGAGCGACTTCACTTTCACTTTCACTTAATGTGGAGAGGCAGATTCTTCATGGTCTTGAAAGATAAGATGAGAAGTAATGCTACATCAAGGTGGAAGAGGACCAAAGTGCTGAATGCGACTCTATGTAAAGTATCTAGTATCATCACTGCAACAGCCCTTCAAGTTGAGGATTTGTGGAAAATGAAAATTCAGACACAAATGAAGTGTCTCAGGATTATTACCAAGTCCCTCAGGATTATTAAGATGGGTGGTGGTGGTTTAGTCTCTAAGTCGTGTCTGACTCTTGCGATCCCATGGACTATCCTCTGTCCATGGGATTTTCAGGGCAAGAATGCTGGGGGGTTTGCCATTTCCTTCTCCGATTAAGATGGGAAGCTCGGGTATTTCCCTGGTGGTTCGGTGGTAAAGAACCCGCATGCCAATGAAGGCCACTTGAAGCTGAAACCCAGAACTCTGATTGCAGTAACATTATTTAAGAAGGAGTCTTTGGGCTTCAGCCAAAATGGGTGGCATAAGCATGACAGGATGAGAGTGTGGTTGCCCTCCCCAATGCCTGCTCATGATGCTCTTTTAGCCTGAGGCTGGTGGCCTCCACATATTGCCCAGGAGCCAGGTTCACGGAGGTCCTCCGCAACGTGGATGGGGAAATGTGGAGCTGTCATTGCTGGGGGAACATGAGTTATGAAGAGGAGAAGTGGATGAACCCGGCAGTTGTAAATTTGGCCACCGGCAGTTCCTCAAAAAGTTACACAAAGAATTACCCTATGACTGAGAAATTCTACTCCTAGGTATATACAGAAGAGAAACTGAAAACATACGTCCACACAAAAACCTGGACCTGAATGTTTCTAGCAGCTCTACTTGTAATAGCCAGAGTGGAAACAACCCGCCCCGGAAAGGATGAACAAAAAGTGGTATAGGTATCCTCCACGTTTCTTGAAACTTCGCTATACGCCACTTCGCTTTTATGAAAGACCTACGTTAGTACCTGTTTTCACTAGCCTGAAGAAATCTGAAGAGGATTTTCGTTTTTACAGTAAAAGGCGAGAGTAATACTGTGTCTCTTTTGTAGCGAATGGTTATAGAGGCAGGGCTTATTACCCCACGCCTGGAAGTGGCACAGTCAAGCTCCTTCCTGGAAACTACACTCAGCATCTCAGCGTGCAGTCACCGTAGTCTTCAATTGTGTGTGAGCATCTGTGCTTCTCTCTGTTTATTTTGTGCATCCATTAGCAAGATACATCCTAAGATAATGACTTCCTTATTTTATGCCATTTCAGTTTACGAAATGCTTCACAGGAATGCTCTACTTTCAGATAGAGGAAAAAAACCTCAAATAGTCTATGCTGGAATATACTTTATTCAGCTATAAAAAAAGGAAGAAAGCATTGATTCTTGCAATAGTATGGACAAACCTTGAAAACAATATGTGATATGAAAGAGGCAAGACACAAAAGGCCACAAATTGTATGACTGCATTTATATGAAATATTCACAACAGACAAATTCATACAGAGAGAAAGGAGATAGTGATTGCCAGAGACTGGGGGGAGGAGGCGATGGGGAGTGGGTAGAGGGTTTCCTCCTGGGGTGATGAAATGTTCTGAAATTAGATGGCGGTGATTGCACAATTTTGTGAATACCCTAAACACCACTGAATTGTATGCTTGAAAAGGGTGAAATTTACCATATGTGAATTGTATAGCTCAATAGAAACAATGATAAATATATAAGCTTTGACCACCCCGTGCTGCTCTATGGAGACAGTGCAGCTGTGAGCAGTGAAGTGATGTATCCGAGATCCATTTGCTACCCCTTGGGATCAGGATGGGAGAGCTGGAGGATGGATGAACTTGGATGGAGGAGTTTTCTAGAACTAGGATACAAGTGAGTTCTCCAGTTGGATCTCAGGTGACTAATGACCCATAGAGTTAGTATTCCTTTCTGATGAATGGGGCAGTGATGGCCAGGTATGTTGTAAAGGACATGAAGTTTGATGTTTTCTTAAGAGAGTCCACCTTCACCAGAATAAGGCTAAGTATGGTCAGGCTCAGTACACACAGGAGTTGGGGAAAGTTGTGGGAGCCTCTTCAGCCCTCCTTTCTCCTGGAAACATCTGGTGGGCTGCAATGCATCAGAAGATGTAGGTTCAGGTATTGCCCACTGAAAGCCACAGACTGGAATATATCTCATTGACTTTCTTAGGGGCACCATGGCAGAAAGATAGGACCCACAAAAGCTACCACATGGGCAGGAGCCCCACACATACTCAGCTCAACTGATTGCTCCTTTGAGATCCATCAGGTCCAGTTACCTCCAGATGGGGCTTCTGGTTAGGGCTGCAGAGAACAGTTTTTGTTTTTTGTTAAATATTTATTTAACAGGTCATAGCATGCAGAATCTTCTATCTTCATTGCAGCATGCAGAAGCTGGTTCCCCGACCAGGGATTGAGTTGGGGCCTCCTGCATTGGGAGCATAGAGTCTGAGCTACTGGACCACTAGGGAAGTCCCCCCTTTTTTTTGTTTGAATATCAATGGCTGGAAACTTGATGTATTTATTTGCCGAATTGCACAGTTTACAAGGGATCTTAGTTTCCTGGCCAGGGCTCAAACCTGTGCCACTTGCAGTGGAAGAAACAACTCTTAACCACTGGACTGCCAGGGGAGTCCCCTTCTAACAGCTTTTAACTGTACAGTCCAGTAGTATCAAGGACAACCGTATTGCTGTGCAAACACCCCCATCCTCAATCTGCAGAACTTTTTCATCTCCTCAGACTGAAATTCTAGACCCATTAAACACAAACTCTTCATTCCCCCTCCTCCCAGCCCCTGGCAACCACCAGGGCTCTTTCTATCTATCGAAGTTTGACTACTCTAAGGGCCTCACATGGGTGGGATCATATAGTGTTTGTCCTTTTGTGTCTGGCTTATTTCACTTGGCATAATGTTTGCAAGGTTCCTCCACGTTGTAGTATATTTATCCACTCATCCATCAATAGACATGTGAATTCATTTGAGTTATTTCTTTTAGCTATTGTGAATAATGCTGCTATAAGCATAAGTGTGAACATGTGTTTGAGTTTCTGCTTTTAATTCTTTTTCTTTAATTTACTATTATTTTTAAAAATATGTATTTATTTGGCTGTCCCAGGTCTTAGTTGTGGCATGTGAGATCTAGTTCCCTGACCAGGGATTGAACCTGGGCCCCCTGCATTGGGAACAAAGAATCTTAGCCACCAGGAAGCCCCTGCTTTCAGTTCTTGTGCATATATATAGACATAAAATTGCTGGACATATGGTAATTCTATATTTAATTTCCTGAGGAACCAGTTAAAAGAAAGTTAAGCCTTTCTGTAAGTGACGAAAAACAGTTAAGAATCAAAACAGCCAGCTTGATACCCTGAGAACAAGCAAACAAACAAAAACGTACCTGCTTTTTCTGGTTTTTAATACCGTTTACTCTCCTAGTGGGCTGCCCAGGTGGCTCAGTGGTAAACAATCCGCCTGCCAATGCAGGAGATGCAGGTTCAGTCCCTGGATCTGGGAAGATTCCCTGGAGGAGGAAATGGCAACTCACTCTAGTATTCTTGCCTGGAGAATTCCGTGGACAGAGGAGCCTGGTGGGCTACAGTCCATGAAGTCACAAAAGAGTCGAACACAACTTATCGACTTAAACAACAACTCCTAGTGCTTTGATTTTTTTTAGAGACAGATAATTTATAAGAAAACAGATAAAACAATTTTCAGATTTTATTTACTTGGAATTTATTTTAAAAAGAAAACCTTTTTAATGCCATGAATACGTGTAACATAAAATTTACCATCTTAATTATTTGTACATATCCAATTAAGTTCAGGTTTTATTTTAAGGTCTATAGTCTCATCCAATTCTAATCTCATTGCGTTGCACGCAGGTCATAAGGCACAGAGCCTTGGGACTCTCCTTCCTCCTACTCTCACCCCTGCCACATTTTGTACTCCTTCTGGCCCTTCCCTCAAAACCACGAGGATAAAGCAGTCTGAGTCAGGCTGCCTTTGTGATCACCTTTTGTAATACATTAACGTTTCAACATATTTTTGGTAGCCCTTCACATTAAATGGCTGTCATTTTGCAAAATGAAATATGTGTTCCTAGGAAGTGTTGTGCTGTATACAGGTTGTTTGCCAGAGAAGGGATTTATATCTATAATCCCCCCGTCCTCCGATGGACTTGAGGTGTAAGACTTAGGGCACAACATGTAACTTGTTTAGGGCTTATCTGTCCTCTGTCAGTGAGGGAGTCGAACTAGACAATCTGTGAAAGGCTCAAAGTCTAGGAACTGATGATGTTCTCCTTGACCCCCAGCGCTAAGGGAAAGGAGCCGAGATGGCAAGTGTGCAGTCTTGGTGGTTTTGCTCAGTTGTGTTCGACTCTTTGTGACCCCATAGACTGCAGCACGCCAGGCTTCCTTGTCCTTCACAATCTCCTGGAATTTGCTCAAACTCATGTCCATTAAATTGGAGACGCCACCCAACCATCTCATCCTCTGTCACCCCCTTCTCCTGCCCTCAATCTTTCCCAGCATCAGGGTCTTCCCAATGAGTCAGCTCTTCCCGTCAGGTGGCCAAAGTACTGGAGCTTCAGCTTCAGCATCAGTCCTTCAATGAATATTCAGGGCTGATTTCCCTTAGGATTTGACTGATTTGATCTCCTTGCAGTCCAAGGGACTCTCAGGAGTCTTCTCCAGCAGTACAGTTCAAAAGCATCAATTCTTTGGCTCTCAGCCTTCTTTATGGTCTATGGTCTCATATCCCTACATGACTACTGGAAAAACCGTAGTTTTGAGTATACAGACATTTGTCAGCAAAATCACCTCTCTGCTTTTTAATGTGCTGCTTAGGTTTGTCATAGGAGCAAGCATCTTTAATTTTCATGGCTGTAGTCACGTCCACAGTGACTTGGAGACAGGCCTAAGCACATTTTTTAACCGGGATCCTTCCCAGAAGCCTGCCATTTTTGCTACCTGAGTCTCACCTCATAGCTATTTTCCAACTGAAATTGGGGCTACATGGTCTGAAGAAAAGGAGATATATGTCCATGAAAAACACGGAGAAGGTGGGGCAAGCAGGAGGGGGTAGGGGCAGATAGCAAGAGGGGGATTGGGGGAGGGCCCAGTGGGCAGGGCAGGGCCACAGCAGCCTCCTGGGAGCAAGTAGAGGGGGCCACCTTGGTGGCCGGGATGGGCTCTGTCTCTCTAGGCTTCCGCTTACGTGTTCTGAGGTCTGGGGGCTGGCTATAGGGTGACACAGAGCTGCTGCCCATTCCGGCCCCACCCCTTGCCAGGAAACGCCTCCCCGCCCGCAGTGACCACATCCCCCAGCAGGTTGCCTGGGAAACGCTCCGCAGGGGCTGGGGGATCCAGGGCACAGTTGCCCAGCAACAGGTGGTGCCCTCCCTTCCGCCCTCATGTGAGGCAACTGTCCAGCACCCTCTGCTCACACAGGAAGAGCGGCTCCGACGGAGAGTCAGGAGCCCGGGATCCACCGCCTAAGGTGAGGAGCACAGGAGGCCCCTGAAGATGGGGGACCAGGGGGCCCGCCAGGAGGTGAGCAGATACAAACAAGGGAGATGGGGTCAGGCAAGACTGGGCAAAGCCGGAGAGGCGGGGACGGGGGTAGAGGTGGCACCTGAGACCTGGCACAACAGCAAACCCAGGGGAGCCTGCAAAGAGCAAGACCAGCTCCAAGGAGGGTTGTGAAGGCCAAGGAGCACCCAGGGTGCCGGAGCTGGGCCCACACACAGGGGCAGGGCTGGGATAGGTCTCACTTCCTCACCCGGCACTTCCTCTTCCAGGCAAGACCTGAGGGGGGCTGAGAGGGGAGGAGAGGAGCCCTCAGGGCCCTTTGAGTTTGATCTGAGGGACCCTGGATTCTGGGAGGAAAATACAGCTTCCAGGAAGGGCCTGGGGACTCTGAGCAGGAGGGCCTAGCTGCAGACCCAGGGGGGCCCTGTCTCTCTGGCCGCCTGGCTCCTTCCCACCCTTTCTGGGTCTCCGGGCTCCTCTATCTTCGTGGGTCTGTTTCTCGCCCAGATGTCTGGGAGCCCAGCTGCCCTCTGTCTCTCTCCTCCCCGTGTTCACACACCTGCGGCCCCCCTCTGTCTCTCCTGGTGGTATCAACCTTGTCTCAGGCGCTTCCTCTCCTGACCGCTGTCTCCTCAGATGCCTCCAACCCCAGAGCCGCCCTCGGGGCAGACAGAAGCCTCCTCATGGGCCCCGCTGCCCTGTGGACCCTGCATCCCCATCATGGTGGCCCTGGCCACGCTGGCAGCCGTCTTCCTCCTGGCCACAGCCGTGCTGGCCGAACGCCTGTTTCGCCGCTCCCTCCGGCCAGACCCCAGCATCCGCGCACCCACCCTCGTGTGGCGCCCCGGAGGAGAGCTGTGGATCGAGCCCATAGGCACGCCTCGAGAGCGCTCTGAGGACTGGTATGGCTCGGAGGTCCCCCTGCTGACGGACAATGCCCCAGACCTGCCAGCCCAGGGGGGCACCTTGGAGGCACGAGCGACAGCCCCACCCTCCCCCTCAGCCCCACGCCCCCCTCCCAGCAGCCTGGTCTCCCAGACCCCAGCCAATGCCCCAAACCGGAGCACCTTCTGGGGGCCCCAGGTCTGGGACGAGAGGCCCCAGGCCCCAGGCCTGGTGAGCTGGGCTGAGCCTGAACAGAGGCCAGAAGCCAGTGCATATCCCGGGAGCCCCCAGGCTCGGAGGGTGCGGCCAGGAAGCCCGGATCTTGAGTGGGGCCTGCAGCCTCGGGTCACCCTGGAGCAGATCTCAGCATTCTGGAGGCGTGAAGGCCGAAGCAGCGTGGGTTTCTGAATTCCCAGGGCCTGCCTGGAGGACTGGCCTTCCAGAGACCCTGGGGGGAGGCCCAACCTCAGAGGGATCTTAAGATCCTGAGGCTCCCAAGAACTCGAGCTGACACCTGAGGTCCCCTTGGAGGAATGCCCTTCCCAGGCCTTTTACTTGTGGATTTCGGTTCCCCTGGATCTGGGCCTGGGAGGCCTGGATGTGGACAGAGCAGGAACTCAGTGGTGTCTTTGCTTAGCTGTTGAGGGCTGTGGCACAGAAAACTGGATTTGGGGCTGTCTCTGGTGACTCAGGCAGTAAAGAATCTGCCTGTGATGTGGGAGACCCAGGTTCGATCCCTGGGTCGGAAAGAACCCCTGCATAAGGAAATGGCAACCCACTCCAGCATTCTGGCCTGGGAAATCCCACGGACAGAGGAGCCTGGCGGGCTACAGTCCATGGGGTTGCCAAGGGTCTGACACAACTGAGTGGCTAATACTGCATCAGAAGCTGCCAAGATCACACTTTGGATTAAGAACTCAAGGTTCCAGACAGGAAGGAAATAGCATCAACACAGCGGCTTCCTCCCTTCTTCTGCGTGTGCCTGAGATGCCGACACCGGAGTGAAGGGTCCTATAGATGCTGAAGAACAGACTGTGGTGATGACGAGTGTCAGCCACTAGCAGGAGAGACAGGAATTCAGCTTCCCAGGCCACCCCCCATCCCAGCAGAAAAACACATACAGAGAGGTCAACATCCAACAGAGCATCTTATTAGATACAAACTGTGGCTTTGGCCCCCAGCTGGTGACAGGAGGCCCTCTCTTGCCTGCAGTGGGATCTACAGTCTGAAAAAGGCCAGCAGGCAGCAAGTCCTCTTGAGGCGTCCCATCTTAGCCCTCTGGATCTTACCCCTCCACAAGTGGGGAGGCCCGATCCAAGGAGATCTGAGTTTGATCCAGTGCGGAAGGAACACTCTCCTGGAACAAGGCAGCTCCTAAAACAGCGTCCCTGGCCATCTTCCCTCCCAGCTTGTTAGCCAGAGCTGCCCCAAGATGGGCTTACTTATAATGCTCCACCCCACAAAAATGGAGCCCCCATATCTGTATCAGCTGACCTCCCCTTTGGGCATGGAGCCAAGAGTTGGGGGTGAGGTGGGGGCAGGCTAAGGAATTTCCATTCCCTGGGATCTGACTTCTCAAACCTCAGTCCTGAATGTTAGGATTTCTGCCATATCAGTTGACCACCTGTACTTTATATTTTTCTTTACACATGGCTTACTGTTTGCTTAATAAATTTATTTTACAAGAACTCTGTTGCATATCATTTCTGTAAATGGACAACCAAGTACCATTGGCCAGAAATAGAAGGTTAAACATGGAAATAAATACAATGTAAACAAAGATATCAAGTTCTAAGTAGACTTGACTTCCTGCTGGAGGCATTGACCTAGAGATTTGCCCTTTCTTTGTTAAAAGGATCAACAATGTTGTTGAGTTGATAAATCCTGTCCGACTCTTTTCGACCCCGTGGACTGTAGCCTACCAGGCTCCTCTGCCCATGGGATTTCCCAGGTAAGAGTATTGGAAAACTCTTGCCGTTTCCCTTCTCCAGGGGTATCTTCCCAACCCACGGATCGACCCAGGGATCAATCCTGCTTTGGCAGGTGGGTTCTTTACTGCTGAGCTACCAGGGAAGCCTTGTCAGCAGTGTTAGAAAAGTGGCAGACGCTCTAGTGCCATCCTGAGACCTGCCCCCAGATGACAGCCCTGCCCGAGCAGCAGCCATCCTGTGCGACTTGAGGCCAGCCAGGAGTCCCTCCCCCAAATTCATCCACACCCAGGAAATGCTGGGGGGTAGAGGCCAACACTCTGCTCTTCCTGCCTGGAGGGCTGGGGAGCCTCCCTTCTCACTGCTTGGATGCCAGACGGTGGAGGAGCAGTCAGGGAATCAACACCCCCTCCTCCCCTCCCACCTGAGGCTGAGGGACCCTCCCCTCTTCTCCCACCTCACACTCATCCTGTCTGTGTTCCTCCCAGCCTGGCCCAGCGGGTGGAGGAATCAGACCTGACCCCGCCCTCAGGGAGCTCTCAGTCTCTCTAGCGGCAGGCGGCAGGCGTGGGGGTGGAGGGAGGCGAGATAAGACCGGAAGACACCAGTGATACAAGATCAGTCCCATCTCTGTCACTCACGATTGGGTAACAGTGTCACTTCTCCTTGTCACCATCAGCTAACCAGACCCTGTTGTGGGGACTCCACCCACGAGGTGTGAACCGAAAGCTCAGAGCTTAGATGCCTGTGCACCAAGGGCTCAGCGGAGGGACAAGGCCCCAGTGCTGCGATCTGGCTGTATCACCCACTCAGTTGGAGAAAAGTAATTTTTGTATTACTGGGCCTCACATTCTTTCTCGTGACACAGAGAGAGTTGAAAGTTAAACCAATGCTCTTTTGGAGCTCTCCTAGCTGTGATGTCTAAAGATACAATAAAATGAAAGATGGACTCACACTCACGTGTGGATGAATGTCATCTCCCTGAGGCAGAGTCCAGCTTGCTGTCCCCCAAATCTCCTTTATGTCCCCAGACCCAGAACAGGATCTAAAATATAGCAGAAGCCCAAAGAAGGGAAACAGGAATGACTGTATAGATAGATGGATTAATAGAAGCATTCATTTCACTCTTCCTCTTTTTCCTTTTTTTTTCGGCTGTTCTCCATGGCACATGGGATCCTTGTTCCCCTACCAGGGATAAAACTCATGTCCCCTGCGTTGGAAACCTGAAGTCTTAACCACTGGACCACCAAGGAAGTCCTCCTTTCTCCTCTTTATTTTGGACCTCTCTTCATTTTTAACACTGTCTTGCTACTTCCTCATGTTGAGTCCTTCTTCTGTGCCTTTCAGCATTTAAAATGTACTTCTTCAGGACTTCCCTGATGATCCAGTGGTTAAGACTCTGCGCTTCCAGTGCAAGGGACGCGGGTTCAATTCCTAGTCAGGGAACTAAGATCCCACATGCTACATGGCTAAGAGTTAAAAACAAATGAACAAAACCATAAAAATAAAGCATACTTCCTGAATGGTCCTTTACCTAATAACTCTGTAGTCTTGAGTCAAGTTCTAGAGTTGTCTGCTCACTCTCATTCATGACAGCTGGCTTCCTCTTATGTTTTCTAAGCTGGGGCCATGAACTCAGCTTCAGCAGGGCCTTATGTATGGAAATCCATGTGACCAGCTCCAGGGTGTCTCTTTAGAGAGCTTCTATGTTTGCTTCAGCCGAGGATGCTTCAGGGGAATCACCAAGCCTGACCACATTATTTGTTCATTTTTATTTGGGCTTCCAAGACTATACAAATTGTATAAATTTGAACCCCAGATTTACATGAAGGCACACCTTTGCTTATGAACTCTCAGGGGAGCCTTTCCATTGCCACCGGTTCTCAGGGTGTGACCCACCAGGTTCTTTTGTGTTCCCTGGGCTGATGGAAAGGTGTTTTGCTTTTTTTTTCTTTCTAGTCTGCATTTTCACTGAGAGTGTCACCCTTTAAGGGACTGAGCTGAATATTAAGGTCTCAGTTTTCAGTGCCCCAGGTAAATCGTCTCCAAAATATAGGTGGAGGTAAACCCCAAACTCCTTCTTTTTGCCAATATCTGCAACTGTCCATGAGTTCCCCCAACTCTGGTTTTCGATTTCCTCTTTGTGTGTGGCTCCGGGGGTTCCCCTTAGTTTCTTGAAACTTAGCTGTGCTTTGTAGAGGATGTTTGCTTGATGTTATGCAGCATTTCTCGATGTTTCACAGCAGGCATGTGCTTGTCAGGTTAATACTATTCACAATATCACCAAAAACAGACGATTTCCTCTATAATCAAGGTCAAATCTTCACAGCTAAACTTCTGGAAGGACCCGTCTGCCCTAGCAGGCTACATTTGCTCCTCTCCCCATCACTCTGCAACCTGCTGCAGGCTTCTATACACTTCCAGCATTCTCCAGAAACTGCTTTCCCCAAAACCAAGACCTGCATATGTTAATCAAAGGACACTACTCAGTCTCCCGTGAGCATCTTAGATATTTTGATTCCCTATCTTTTTTTTTTGGCCACGCCACATGTCATGGGGGAGCTAGTTGCCAGATCAGGGATCGAAGGCGAGTCTGCTGCATTGAGAGCGAGGAGTCTTAGCCATTGGACCACCAGGGAAGTCCCTGGGTCAGATAAAGTTTCATGTTCCTGTACACTGTGGAATATTTTGCAGCATCTCTAGTTGTGAGGAGATGTCTGCAGGCATTGCCAAATGTCACCTGGGGTGGGGTGGGGAGGGGAACCAACCTCTCAGATCTAAGTGACACATTTAATGCAGTTAACACACCTACACACAGAGCTTGAAAACTGTCCAGGGAAAGGCCCACTGAGGAACTAGACCCGCTCAGCTGCCAGGTAGAACCATGTGTGCCTTCTCTTACTGATTTTCAGGGGCACCAAGAAAGGATTAAGATGAAGAGATAAAACAACTAACCCTGGAGGAAATGATAGGGATAGAATTGGATAGTTAAACAAGTAGCTGTAGAAGTCCCAATAGGGACTATAGATAGAGAAGGAAACCTAAGAAAGTTTGGGAGGGCATTGTAAGTTAATGATAGCTCAAGAAAGCTATTGGCGGAAGGAAATGGCAACCCACTCCAGTATTCTTGCCTGGAGAATCCCAGGGACAGAGGAGCCCGGTGGGCTGCCGTCTATGGGGTCGCAGAGTCGGACACGACTGAAGCGACTCAGCAGCAGCAGCAGCAAGAAAGCTATTGGAACATTATTCAGTGAAGCAAGCTTGCTGCTGCTACTGCTGCTAAGTCGCTTCAGCCGTGTCCGACTCTGTGCAACCCCAGAGATGGCAGCCTACCAGGCTCTTCTGTCCCTGGGATTCTCCAGGCAAGAACACCGGAGTGGGTTGCCATTTCCTTCTCCAATGCATGAGAGTGAAAAGTGAAAGTGAAGCTGCTCAGTCGTGTCCGACTTCGCGATCCCATGGACTGCAGCCCACCAGGCTCCTCCATCCATGGGATTTTCCAAGCAAGAATACTGGAGTGGGGTGCCATTGCAGCTTGCTTAATTATAAAACCATAAACGAACCCGAAAGATATGCCCCAGGCCACTAGATGGAAGAAATGTCACCATTCTTCTACTAACAAGATAATCCTAGTTTGACCTCATAGGGTCAGACACATTCCTGCCTAATAAAACCGAGGACCTAAAGATGTATGCCTCACATCCACATCACCATCTACCTGAAGAAGGCGGTCTTCTCCCCTCCCCATTTTTTCATTACTAATTGTCTCCCACTCAATCCTAGGGGCAGAGCTCCCTCACCTGCCCACTTGCATCTCTTAAAACCGTTTTATATTAATAAATCTACTTCTTGCTATCACTTTGCCTCTTGCTGAATTCCTTCTGCACTGAGACACAAATAACTTGACCCTCAGTAAGTCCCAGACATCGGGTGAGTGATTCTAATTAAAAAATTGTGGATTCAAGTCCCAAACTGGGTTTTTGCTGGGTTCAAGTCCCAATCTGATGTAAATGGTTTCAGAAACAAATAAGATAATACACCATGAAACCAGCAGACGCTTCTAGGAAGACAATGCGTCACAATGTCTTTTGTGATTGAAAATTATAAATTATAATTTGGAAATTGCAAATTTGATTGCCCAAATGAAAAAATTAATCAAAAGAATGTATGGGTGGAAAGGTTTTTAAACATCTCTCAGGATGTAGAGAAAAATAGATGGAAAACATGTAAGAAACATTAAGCGATGAAGGATCAATTCATTTAATATTTACCTAGGGGCTTCCCTGGTGGTCCAGTGGCTAAGATTCGGTGCTCCCAATGCAGAGGGCCAGAGTTCGATTCCTGGTTGGGGAGCTAGATCCCACATGGTACAACAAAGATGGGAGATTCTGTGTGCCCCAACTAAGACCTAGCTGGATCTTAGAAAAAGCAAAGGAATTCCAAAAATCATCTACTTTTGCTTCATTGACTATGTTAAAGCCTTTGACTGTGTCACAAGAAACTGTGGAAAATTCTTAAAGAGATGGGAATACCAGACCCCCTTACCTGCCTCCTGAAAAACCTGTATGCAGGACAAGAAGCAACAAAGCCAGACAGGGAACAATGCACTGGTTCAAAATTGGGAAAGGAGTATGTCCAGCCGGTACATTGTCACCTTGTTTATTTAATTTATATGCAAAGTACATCATGCAAAATGCCAGGCTGGGTGATTCACAAACTGGAATCAAGATTGTCTGGAGAAATATCAATGACCTCAGATATGCAGATGACACAACTTTAATGGCAGAAAGCAAAGAGGAACTAAAGAGCCTCTTGATGAAGGTGAAAGAGGAGAGTGAAAATGCTGGCTTAAAACTCAACATTCAAAAAATGGAAGATCATGGCATTCGGTCCCATCACTTCATGGCAAATAGATGGGGAAACAATGGAAACAATGACAAACTTTATTTTCTTGGGCTCCAAAATCACTATGGACAGTGACCGCAGGCACAAAATTAAAAGACGATTTCTCCTTGGAAGAAAAGCTGTGACAAACCTAGACAGCGTTTTAAAAGCAGAGACATCATTTTTCTGACAAAGGTCTGTATAGTTCAAAGCTATGGTTTTTCCAGTAGTCATGTAGGGATGTGAGACCATAGACCATGAAGAAGGCTGAGTGCCAAAGAGTTGATGCTTTTGAACTGTGGTGCTGGAGAAGACTCTTGAGAGTCCCTTGGACTGCAAGGAGATCAAACCAGTCAAATCCTAAAGGAAATCAACTCTAAATACTCATTGGAAAGACTGATGCTGAGGCTGAAGTTCCAATACTTTGGCCACCTGATGCAAAGAGCTAACTCATTAGAAAAGACCCTTATGCTGGGAAAGACTGAGGGCAAGAGGAGAAGCTGGTGACAGAGGATGAAATGGTTAGATGGCATCACTCGATGGACATGAGTTTGAGCAAATTCAAGGAGGTAGTAAAGGACAGGGAAGCCTGGTTTATTGCAGTTCACGGAATCGCAAAGAGTCGGACATGACTTAGTGACTGAATAAACAACAGAAGAATTATGCAGATTCATCTGTATAATTACAGATTACAAAACTATCTGGCGCTCAGCAAGGTGAAATTCACCACATCTCGAAAGCAGTAATAAGTGAAAAAGACAGGAGAAGATAAATGAACTGTCAGAAAAGATTATGGATTTTTTTGGTTCTATTTTAATTATTGTATCCAGAGCATCATAGAACTGTTGCCTCAGATAAGCCACAAACACAGTTCTTTTGCACCTTCTACCTTTCCCCCCATGGGCCTGTCATCCTTTGGAATCAGATTGGAATTTAAAAATGCAAGACTTGGTCTCGCCCTTGAAATCTTCCATCCATTTTGATAATTACTATACCAATAATACAAAAATAACTTTAGTACAATCCTTTACCTAAAAAGCTGCCAAAGCTCAATGAATTCTCCTTCTGGCTCCTAATATTCCGAAAAAACAAAGCAAATCATGCAAAAAAAAAAATAGATATTTCTGGTTCTTGGTGAGATTACAGTTCAGTTCAGTTCAGTTCAGTTCAGTTCAGTCGCTCAGTCGTGTCTGACTCTCTGTGACCCCATGAATTGCAGCACGCCAGGCCTCCCTGTCCATCACCAACTCCTGGAGTTCACTCAAACTCACGTCCTTCGAGTCGGTGATGCCATCCAGCCATCTCATCCTCTGTCATCCCCTTCTCCTTCTGCCCCCAATCCCTCCCAGCATCAGGGACTTTTCCAATGAGTCAACTCTTCACATGAGGTGGCCAAAGTACTGGAGTTTCAGCTTTAGCATCATTCCTTTCAAAGAACACCCAGGACTGATCTCCTTTAGAATGAACTGGTTGGATCTCCTTGCAGTCCAAGGGACTCTCAAGAGTCTTCTCCAACACCACAGTTCAAAAGCATCAATTCTTCGGCGCTCAGCTTTCTTTATAGTCCCAACTCTCACATCCATACATGACCACTGGAAAAACCATAGCCTTGACTAGACGGACCTTTGTTGGCAAAGTAATGTCTCTGCTCTTGACTATGCTATCTAGGTTGGTCATAACTTTCCAGTTAAGGGGTTTTAAAATTGTTTTTGTTTTAATGTGGGAAGCATGATTTTTATCCAGCCTTTAAGGAATCAACATTGTTTTTTCCTTATTTATTTTTGGCTATGATGGGTATTCGTTACTGCAAGGGCTTTCTCTAATTGCTGTGTGCAGGTTTCTTGTTCCAGTGGTTTCTCTTGTTGCAGAGCATGGGTTCTAGAGCACAGGCTCAGTGGTTGTGGAGTACGGGCTTAGTTGCCCCACAGCATGTGGAATCTTCCCGGACAAGGGATCAAACCCATGTCCCCTGCATTGGCAGGCGGATTCTTAACCACTGGACCACCAGGGAAGTTTCAGCATTGTTCATTATATACTGATGTAGTATTTCGAAAGAATCTTTTCTTTTGTTAATAAGCAGCCAAATATTAAGAAGCAAGTGACTTATGAGATAGATCTTTGTTAGTGCTAAGTCTTCTGAAAATTTTAGCTCAAGAGCTGGAAGAAGAAATAGGTTACCCAGTGACCCACCGAACTAGAGGTACATAAGAGGATCTCTGCCTCTGATCATTCCCTGAGTGTGCTGTACTAGATCCAGGGATCCAAAGAGGACTACCTACCTGAAAAAAAGCCCATGTTGCCTGGAGTAAATCTACTGTGCACAGAGATCAATGGAGATATTATTCAGAGCCTCACGGTCAGATTCTCTTCAGATCTTTGTAGTTTGGTTTTATAAGCTGAGTTACTTAGGGCCTCAGAAAGCAGCTTTTAAAAGCAGTTACTGAATAACTGCCAAAATGTTCTATTCCTCAGGAAGTGATTGGAACGATGTACAGAGATGTTGAAACATTTATGGAATTTTACCTACTGTATTGTCCTGAAGGGCTAACAATAAATTAATATACATGTCCACACCACATAATAGCACAGTGGGATTTTTTAAAGATCCAAAGTTGAATTGTTTGCAGATACAATTTGGTTTGCTAGTAATGTCTTGCTGTTTCTAAATGCTTTCAGCTTTCTCTGGCCTTGACTCACTAAAAAGCTCATGCCCACTGAGTTCAGTGGCTCTGCCAACCTACTTTGATCTCTTGTCTTCCCTGACCCTGTACATTTAGTGTTCCAGTGGTTGGGTTGGGTGGAGGGGTGGGAAGAGAAATGGATGCATGGAAGGGGGATGGGTGGATGGAAGGGGCCTGGGTAGGTGAGTAAATGTTAGCAGAATGGGGTGGGGGTGGTGTGGAGCATGGAAAGTCTGGTGAGTTGAATGAGTCTTGGTGGTCTCTGGAGTACACAGGGTCTTGAAGTCACTGAGATACCTTAAGCAGTTGGAGGGGGAACTGATGAGGGGATTAAGCTGGAAAAGTGGGTGGAAGACACGCCTGGTGCACACTCCTCCTCAGCTTTCCTTCTTGGGCAGATGCTGCACATTATTCATAGCCTCTTAGCCTGCTGCTGTTGCTGCTAAGTCGCTTCAGTCGTGTCCGACTCTGTGCGACCCCATAGACGGCAGCCCACCAGGCTCCCCTGTCCCTGGGATTCTCCAGGCAAGAACACTGGAGCGGGTTGCCATTTCCTTCTCCAATGCATGAAAGTGAAAAGTGAAAGTGAAGTCGCTCAGTCCTGTCCGACTCTTCGCGACCCCATGGACTGCAGCCCACCAGGCTTCTCCGTCCATGGGATTTTCCAGGCAAGAGTACTGGAGTGGGGTGCCATCGCCTTCGCCTGTTAGCCTAGGATCTTTGAAATCGGAAAGATGGAATCAGAGCAGAATGGACGGTGCTGTGACTGCAGTGCCCTCTGGTGGCCATAAGGGGATTTGGCGGTATTCTTCGGTATTTTTTTTATTGTCTATTCTCCGCTCGCCACTCCATTGTTTATTCTCTTCTCTACCCCGCCCCGCCCCCACACAGAGTCCCCCACTAGAATATAAACTCCATGAGACTAGGGCTTTTTCACCGTTTGCTCATTGTTGTATATCCAGCGTCTAGGACAGTGCCTGGCACATAGTAGGCTTTCAACAAATACTTGTTTTTGAATCTGCTCCTCCACTTTATTGACCCTAAACAACACTCTTAACTTCATAAAGCCTCAGTTTCCTGAGCAAACGGGAGATACTAACATCCCCACTCCCATAAGCATGAACTGAGAACAAGACCTACACGTGCTGAGCAAGGGCCCTCAGTTAAATAAACGTACGTTTCCTTCTCCCCCAGCAGCCGGCAGTGATGATGCTGTATATGCTGCCTTGATTTGCACCTGAGTTTTGATGGGCATGTTTGCTTTAATGGACATTGGCTTTATGCTGGGTGGGGGCAGCCTGCGGAAGTCATCTGAGCCTAGTCTCAGGCTGGTCAGGGAAGAAGGAAGATACCAGGTAGATACCAGGTGAAATGTGAGACTTTGGCCATTCATCCCTGTCTCCTCATTCTCACGGCCACACCCAGTTCTTCCTCTGGCCCTGAACCCATCAGATTCCATCTGCGCCCTGAGCCTTTGCAGATACTATTTCTCCTACCTGCCCTCCCTTCTTGCTGACCACCTGCCATGACCCACATTCAAGCCCTCTGAGTAGCGGTATCAGCCTTCCCTTGGCCTGCCTATAGCCACTCTGGCCCCTTCAAATAGATCTTCCTGCAAATATGCTTATCTCATTTTCCAGTTTCAATCTGATTGTTCTTGGGACAGAGTCCAAGTCCTCTGACCTACCATTTTGTGGTCTGGATGCTGCCCAGCTCCTAGTCATCTTGCCTCTCCTGATCTCAGCCTCAAATCTTAACCAAACAATCCAAGCCATTTCCCACTTCTGACCCTTTGCCTACAGTCTCCTCTGCCTGCAAATCCACCCTTGCAAGGAGAGCATGAATTGTTTTTGCCTCCCTACGCTCCCTTTTCTTCTAGGCAGGTGGGGGAATCCCCTCCCAGTGCTTGCATTTAGGATCAGGCTGGGAGGACTGGTTCATTTTTCTGTTGAAGAGTGAGCTTGAGATTCAGCCTGGCAGCTTGCTTTTTTTCTATTTTAATTGGGATGCTGTGGTTGTTGCCCACATTCTCCGGTTGGCCACAGTTTGCTCCCCTGCGTCTTCTTCCAGCCTCCCCCATTTGTCTCACGTGCTTGGATCCTAGAGGCATCTGAGTTTGAGACTCCTAGTACACGTCTCCCTTCTGCCTCTACTAGACTCTGACTCCCTCTTGAGCCCAAGGCTTTTGCCTTTTAGTTCCCTGCTCATCTTGGGTCCCCATTTCTGTCCTGACACCCAGTTCCATGAGGGTTCAGCTATCCCCCTGCAGGTCGGAGGAGCTGGTCCTCGAAGATCTAAGATCCCTGGAGCAGGGAAGGCTGCCTGGCAGAGAGTGTCCTTGTTTCCTTGGAGGCAGGACAGGAGGGCCCTGGGGTGGAAGTGTGTATCGCAGCATAGGTGTAGCCCAGGTGGCATCTCTGGTCCGTGTCCTGTGAGAATTGCCCCTTTAGTTCAGGACATCGGCCAAGGCACCAGCCACTTCTGCCCGGCATCTTTGCTAGATGAATCTCCACGGTGTGCTCAGAGCCTGGCCATGGCAGGCACTCAGCACACATCTGATGCTTGAAAGATGAAGGTATTGGCCTGTCTGGAGCTTTCCCATCTGGGGTGAGCTTGATGTTTTCTTGATCTGCTCCTTTCCCATCTCTGGTCTCCAGGGTTGAAAAGGGGGCAGAGGGGTAGAATTGATCCCTCAAGACAGACTGGGACCCCCAACATCCCCCTGAAGAAAGAGTCTCTGTGGCTGAGACCTGTTTTTCTCTCCTCCTGGCAAAGGGTGGAGAAGAGAGTAGATTCTGGGAGGGGAGAGGCGACTCCAGACTGAAGCCCTTCCAGAAGGAAGCACCCTGGGGACCTTCACCCTTGGGGCCCTTCATGTTCTCGTTCCTCCCAGAGGCACCCAGATGGGTCAGAGAGAGGTTCGAGGTGAGGGTAGGAATGGCCACACAAATGGGCAAGACCTCAGGGGTGTGGGTGCACATGTGTGCTTGGGGGGCTGGATTTAGACCCTCTGCTTAGACCTCTGAGTCCTGACCTAGCACGGGATGAAGTTTGATATCTGAACACGGGCCCCCACCCATCCCTTCCTTACTCCCTAACTGACCTAGGCTCTGGTCCTCTCAGAGGCTCAGCAGCTGCATATCTCTCCCAACTAATGATATCCTAAAAGGCCTTCAGCACCCAGTGGGGGTTTCATCTGGAGAAGGATGGGTGGTGGAGTCTGTTGGGGACCCCAAAAGTGAGGAATGAACAAGTTCTCACGTCCAACCAAAGAGATGGTAGTAGTAGCCAGAGGCGAAATGTGAAATACTTAGTCATCAGTACAACATGGGCATTAACCAAGTGTAATATTCCAGCTGGACATCAGACTGGGTCCACATATCCTTAAATATAAGACACCATTGATTATAAAACACATATCACGTTGCGTTAAGTGTTCTGTCATGTCCGACTCTGTGACCGCATGGACTGTAGCCCACCAAGCTCCTCTGTCCGTGAGATTTCCCAGGCAAGAATACTGGAGTGGGTTGCCATTTCCTTCTCCAGGGGATCTTCCCAACCCAGGGATCAAACCCATGTGTCTTGCATCTCCTGCACCAGCAGGCAGATTCTTTTATGTCTGCATCACCTGGGAATCCCAGAAACACACACACTTACTCAAAAAGAAAACTGTCAAACCAGTCCCTTCTGAGTACTTACAATTTCTATTTTATGCTTGTTGGAAGACTAATTTCCACATAGATCGTTATCATGTTGTACCTATAAGCCGCATGCACAGACTACAAGGGCTACGTGACAACCCATGTCTGTCTGACAGGGACCATTAGACGCTGTTAGTTAAAGGCGACTTCGGTGTGTGGAGGGGAAAAAAAGGGCATCTTAGAACAGACGAATGATGGCAATTTCTAACATTTACTGAGCATTTACTCTGTGCTAATTACCACCCCCAAGAAGTCCGTAAGGTTGATTAGACCCATTTTACAGATTAGGAAACTGAAGTGAGCAGAGGTGAAGTCAGTCCTTCGCAGTCCCCCAGGCAGCGCGTGGCAGAGCTGGCCTCAGCACAGTCTAACGCCAAAGTGTCCTGTTGGCCGCTGGACTTAAAGAAACCTTGAGGGTCCCATGAAACCACCTTATCCCACTGCATGGGTAGCCTCCTTGGCTTTAGGAGCGGCGGGCGTGGGGCACTGGAGTGGCCCCTTCAGCAAGCAGCTTGAGGGAGAAATCGAGGGCCGGGGCCGCCTGAGTCAGCATCCCCAAAGAGATGACATCGATATGGGGCCCACAGAACTGCGGGAGGTTGTCCAGCGTGACGCCCCCGCTGGCCTCCACACTCACACTGGGGAACTGGGCCTTCAGCGCGGCGGCCGTGGGGTGCAGCTCCTGCGGGACACGAACCGGGGAGAGGTGAGAGCCCCCGACCCGGCCCCTCCCCAGAAAGCCGCCCCGGCCTCACCTCAGGCCTGAAGTTGTCCAGCAAGACGAGGTCCGCTCCTGCCTCGGCCGCCTCCACAGCCTCCTGCAGGCTGCTGCACTCCACCTCCACCTTCAGGGCGAAGTCGGTCGCCCGCCGCGCCGCCCGCACCGCCTGGCAGGCCGCAGGGGTGACAGTGAGACCGGGTGGCACCTGGCCGCCCCAGGGCAAGTGAGCTGGGACTGCCACGCGAAAGGCTCCAGACAGATAATGAGCTTGGGGTTCATGGCAACCCACTCCCGTATTCTTGCCTTGAGGATCCCATGGACAGAGGAGCCTGGCGGGCCACAGACCATGGGGTGGCAAAGAGTCAGACACGACTGAGTGACTAACACTTGGGGTTCATGAGGAAACGGGGCGTGGAAATGGCTTCTTGTACATTAGCACACACACATTAGGTGAAACCACATGAAATTACCATTTTTGTGAGGCAAAAAAAGGCCAGATTCAGCACACTTTGGCATTTGGACCTGAGTTCAATCGACTCAGAATATTAAGACTCAAAAAGGTCTTCAAGCACAGTTTCACATAAAGGAAACAGGTCCAGGGAGTTCGAGTGACCTGCCCAAGGTCGTAGAGTCATTAACACTGGCTTCCAATAGTTTGTCCTTTGCCCTGGAGCATCATACCAACCAGCTGAAGAAGGCTGGAGAAGAAGCAAGTCCAACCCCTCCCTTCACAGATGGAACCTCTGAGGGGTCGAGGAGTCTCACATCCCACCCGGCCCCAGGCCATCACTGTTTCACCAAGGAGTGGCTGGGGGTCCCTGGTAGCAGGGAAGGACTGTGATGGGGGCTGGGGTTGGAGCAGGGCCCGGGTAGGGGCTCAGCTGGACAGATAGACACCTTTTTCACACCACCGGCTGCCATGACATGGTTGTCCTTCACCATCACCAGCCCGCCAAGGTCGTAGCGGTGGGCGGCAGCCCCGCCCACTAGGAGCCCGTATTTCTCCACCAGCCGGAAGCCTGGGGTAGTCTTCCTCGTGCCTGCCACATGCCCGGCCCAGCCGTTCCCCCTGGCAGTCTCTACCGCAGCAGCAGCCATGCTGGCAACTCCGCTACAGCGGGCCAGCGTGTTAAGGGCCACCCGCTCCCCCAGCAGCAGGCAGTGGGCAGGGCCCCGGACCTCGGCCACTTTGGCCACAGGCACCAGCTTTGATCCCTCAGGGAGGAACCAGGAGACCTGGCAGTTGACTTGGGCAAAGATGGCATCAAAGAAGGGCCTCCCTGCCAGCACCCCTGGGGACTTGGCCCACAGCACCGCCTGCGAGGAGGCTGTCCCCGAGACCAAGGCCACGTAGTTGAGGCCTGGGCAGTCCTCTCGGAGCCAGCTGTCTGCCAGGGTGGCCAGAGTGGCAGGAGGCAGCAGACGCGCCAGGCCTGGGAGGGAAAGAGAGAGAATGGCATTACATGTTGGCTGCCTTTCTGATAGTCGAGTGATGGTCAAAATATTTAACCGCTGGCTGAATTGGGCACTAGCCAGTCAGGGTGAAGATCTGGGGGTCCTGGGAGAGGGGCTGAGGCACTGGGTAGGCCTTGTAAGCTGAACAATGTTGCCCGATTGACCGAATGAAAATACAGGACACCTAGTTAAATTGATGTATTTATTTATTTTTGGCGGCACGGGCTCTTCATTGTTGTGTGCAATCTCTGTGCAACAAGGGGCTACTCTTGAGTTACAGTGCGCAGGCACCACTGTGGTGGTTTCTCTTGTTGCAGATCGTGGACTGCAGGGTGCTCGGGCTCATGTGAGAGCTTCCGGGACCAGGGATCGAACCTGTGTCCCTTGCATTGGCAGGCGGATTCTTAACCACTGAACCACCAGGAAGTCTCCTAATAAAATTTAAATTTCTGACAAACATCAAAGTTTTTTTAGTATAAATATATTCTAGGCAATATTTAGGACATGCTTTCTCTTAAAAATTGTCTGTCAGTTATCTGAGATTCAACTGAGTGCCCTGTATTGTATCTGGTAAACCTAATGCTGGATCAACAGCTATTTGTCAACTATAAGAGACATGCAGCCACCTAAAATGTCATTCTGTGGCTTTTCCATCTGCCTTTCATAGAAGGATGGGTTATTTATTAGCTGAAGCTCCCAGGAGAACATGAGCTGTATGTCTTTCCGATCCCTGTCTTCTCCAGAGCACCAAGAATTTTAAAGCTGGATGTTCAGCTTCTTATAGACGTGGAGACTGAGGACTAGAAAGGAAAGTCAAGTCAACTGAGGTCACAAAGCAAACTGACAGCAGAGTGAGACTAGCCGGGCCTCAGGGTCATGGGCATCTGTGCTTCACCTTTGCCCTCCAAAACGTGCCTTCTCTCTAGAGATGGAGTAGTATAAGGAGGAAAGAACACGGGGAGCTTGTGTTTGAGCCTTTGCTTTTCGAGACAGAGCTTCAGGAGTGTGGCCGAGCCCTCTAAGCGTTAAGGACAAAGTGTTCTCTGAGGTCCTTAGTGGTGGTTTGCAGGGCCCCTGTGTCTGTTGAAATGAGTGGGGTGACCACACAATGGTGCAACATTGCCATCTGTTAGTCAAGAGAAGAACTACAGCCTCGTGGAGGGCGCCGCAGATGGACTCAGCTTGAAGTGGGCAGAGGTGACAATTCGATAGCCTGTAAAGGGGGTTGTTTGTTTCCCCTACTTTCACTCCAAGTTGAAGATTTTGTCTTTTGGCCACGCCACATGTGGGGATCTTAGTCCTCCCCGCCGCTGCAAGGATTGAACCCCTACCCCCTGCATTGGGAGCATGGAATCTTAACCACTGGACCACCAGGAAGTCCTGCTCCAAGTTGAAGTTAAGGCCAGATGGTCTGGCTTGCTCTACTCTCAGAAGGTGCATGCCTGCTCAGTCGCTCAGTCGTGTCTGACTTTTTGTGACCCCGAGGACTGTAGCCTGCCACATTCCTCTGTCCATGGAATTTTCCAGGCAAGAATACTGGAGTGTTGCCATCTCTTGCATTGGCAGGTGGATTCTTTACCACTCAGCCATCTGTGAAGCCCAAAGCCCTTCTTTTTCAGCCTTTCTTTCCCAAAACCAAGCACCTGCCCCTCCCCACCCCAGCCACAGATCTCTGTGCTTGCACCTGACCTTCCTTCCCCATGTTCTTCTCTGCAACGACCCAAGTGGCTTCTCATTCCCTCCTCAGAACCAGCTGTGCCCTGGCCAGGTGCTGGGAACAAAGTCAATGAAAAAGACATAGTCCTGTCTCCACCATTCACAATCCAGCCAGGCAAAAGGCCAGTGAACAAAGGGCAGAGGTGGATGCAAAGGCCCCCACTCCATTCAGACCCAGGTGCTGTGATATTTACTTTTTAAAGTGAATTTAAATTTTTGGACTGGTGAGTATCAGATAAACAAACTGTGATGCATGTATACAATGGAATTCGACTTGGCAATGAAAAACGAAATGAACTACTGATACACCCAACAGGCACACATCTCAAATGCATTATTCTAAGTAAAGAAGCCAGATTCAGAAAACGACACGCTGGGACTTCCCTGGCGGCCCAGTGGTGAAGAATTTGCCTTCCAACGCAGGGGACCCCGAATGCTGTGACGAAAACCCAGCGCAGCCAAAAAAAAAAGTGACATGTTATTTGAGTCCATCTATGTAGCTATGTTCTGGAAAAAGCAAAATGATACAACAGAGAACAGAACAGGGGTTGCCTGAGGGCGGGGGAGGGGCTGGCCACAAAGGGAGCAGCACCCAGTCCGGGGGTGTGATTGAACTGGCCTAGATTTTGTCTATGATGGTGGCTACAGTACTGATGCACTTGTCATGACTCATAGAAGTTGACACAGGAAAGGGTGAATTTTACTGTCTGTGGTTATACCTCATTAAACCTGACTTTCAAAATCAAACCGTAAAAACGGAAATTTAAGTGGATCGCTCTCCCGCTCAAAGCCTCACTTTCATTGTATCAGTGCCAGCTCTCTTGACATCTTTCCATTTTTCATTTATTCTTTGGACAAATCCTTGCTGAGCGCTAGCTCTGTGCCAGGTACTAACTGCTGGGTGGCAGAATGGGCAGCTCTTTCTCTTAGCTTTCAGGCCTTCGCCTATGGTATTCTAAGGTTGTTCCTGCCCCCTGAAGTCCTTTTCCTCACCCTCACCCCAGACGCCTCCTTCACCTCTCAGTCCTCTTCAGATCTTCCCTTAGACATCACTTCCTTGGCCGGGGGCTCTCACAGACCCCCTAAACCAGGTCATGTGCTCACGCAGCTCCTTGTTCATCCGTCAATGTCATCCTCTGCTGGTGTTTTCTCCCCGGGGCCAAGAGGTCCACTGATTTTTCTGCTATAGCCCAAGTGCCTGGCACGCTGACCCAAACAAGTGTGCGGCTTGCATATTGACAATTTCATATTATTTAAAAATTATTTACTTTTGGCTGCACTGGGTTTTCGTTGCTGCAAAGGCTTTTCTCTAGTTGTGCCTAGAGGCTTCTCATTGCAGTGGCTTCTCTGGGTGCGGAGTATGAGCTCCAGGGCGGTGGGCTTCAATAGTTGCGGCCCGAGGACTTAATTGCCCCCAAGGAATGTGGAATCTTCCTGGACTGAAGATCAAACTCATCGTGTTTCCTGCATCGGCAGGCAGATTCTTAACCACTGGACCTCCAGGGAAGTCCAGTTTCACATTATTTTTATCTTTCGGTCATGCGAAAGGCATGTGGGATCTTAATTCCCCCACCGGGGATCAAACTTGCACCCCATCGGCAGCGCCTAGTCTTAACCACTGGACCACCAGGGAAGTCCCCTTATATTGTTTAGTTTGAAATTAAGTGTTTGATGATACTTATCTGAGCAGAGAGGTGGCACAGTGAAAGGAATCAGAGCCCAGACTCCAGGACCACTCAGTATGGGTTCCAATATTCTTCTATTACATTTAACTAAGTGATCCTGGGCAGGTGGCTCTACCTTTCAGGGGACCTTCTGTGTACCAACTGTAATAGGAATAACACTGATAACCCCATAGACTTGTTATGAAAATTCAGGGAGTTTATATTTCTAACATCCTCAAGAACACAAAGGAAATTCAACCCCGGATATTCACTGGAAGCACTGATGCTGAAGCTCCAATACTTTGGCCACAGGATGCAAAGAGCTGATTCACTGGAAAAGACTCTGATGGCTGGGAAAGATTGAAGGCGGGAGAAGGGGGCAAGAGGATGAGGTGGTTGGATGGCATCACTGACTCAATGGACATGAATTTGAGCAAGCTCCGGGAGATGCTGAAGGACGGGCAAGCCTGGCGTGCTGTAGTCCATGGGGTTGCAGAGTCAGACACGACTGAGTGACTGAACAACAGCAGGGACGCTGGCATACAGCAGGTGTGTTTGCTGATGGGATGAATGAAGCATTTACCCAGAGAGAAAAGGAAGAAATGACTAACCGTCCCTGAGGAAGCGGGGAGTCTTAGTGGTCTTAAAGGATGAGTCATGTTTGCCAGGCAGGGGTGAGAGGGTGGGGAGGAGGGAGGGCAAGACACAAAAGAGCAAGTGCTCGAGGTTCAGAAGCAAGAAGATAAAGGAGGTAAGGGAGGGCTGTGGAGGATTCATGGGAGAAATGTCTCAAGCTTGAGGCCAGAGTGAAAAAGGGGCTAAACCAATTAGCAGAGAACTTTGGACAAATCCTGGGAGTCATCATAGAATTTTAAAGGAGGGAATGGTATGATTATGACTTAGTTCCAGAAAGGTCACTTCAGCCATCAACTGGAGACGGGTTGGGAGGCAAAAGGAGGCCGGGGCAACTGGCCAGACAGAAAGTGAGGAAGCCCTGAACTGGGCAGAAACCAATGGAGGAGCCGGGGCGGGGTGGGATAAGAGTTGGGGCAGATGGAAGATCGTTTCTGAGGCAGAAGCCACATGGTCATGGGAAGGGAGGGGCGGGGGAGGGAAGTTGAGAAAGGAAGGCACTCCCCCTGGGCTGCACATTGGAAGCCCCTGGGAGCTTTCCGGACTCTGCTGCTCAGGTCCATCCCAGATCAATCGAATCAAAATCTTTCCAGGGCAGTTCCCATGAACCCAAGTTTTGGAAATGCTCCCCATGGGATTCAGATGCACAGAAAGGTTAAGAACAAGTTCTCACACAAAACCACCTGTTGTATACCTTGGTTTATATGAAACATCCAGAAAAGGCGAATGGAGAGAGACAAGACATCAGATGAGTGATTGTCTGGGGCCAAAAATTAAACATGGGATCTTACTGGGGTGATGGAAATGGTCTGGTGATGGTGGCATAACTTGGTAAATTTACCAAAAAGCGTTGAATTGTCTACTTAAATAAAAACAAGCACCAATACTCTGCCAAAAGGCAGGAATCATTTTGCAACCTTAGTAACCTGGTGGATCCAAGGACTGGATCAAAAGCCAACATCAAGAGGAAAGTCAACCAGATACTGGGCACTCCGTACAGAACACCCCCCAACCTGTGGAATATTCTTGGCAAAACAGCTCAACCAGAATCAGATCACACTTCTAACGCAACCACCAATTCACAAGAAAACTGGAAGACAGAAGAATGTGTTAAACCATACCACTGGGATACAGCCAGCCAAACTCAGACCATAGGAAAGTCTCTAGAAGATAGCCCAGTTTCTTCTCCGTGCATGTGTGCTAAGTCATTTCAGTTGGGTCTGTCTCTTTGGCGCCCTATGGGCTATAGCTCACCAGGCTCCTGTATCCATGGGATTCTCTAGGCAAGAATACTGGAGTGGGGTACCATCCCCTCCCCCAGAGGATTTTCCCAACCCCAGGATCCAACCTGAGTCCCTTACAGTCTCCTGCATTGGCCAGAGTGTTCTTTACCTCTAGCACCACCCATACATTGCAAGGAAAACCAAAGATTAAAAGAATCTAAACCCATACTAACCAGTCACAATGGATCTTATTTGGATCCTACTTCAACCAAACAAATGGAAATCAAATTAGAACATTTACGAAACAGTTAAAAATTCAAACACTGACTGGGTATTTGGTAACATTAAGGAAATATTTTTTGAAGTGGGTTATGGTTGTGATACAAAAACAAATTATATTTTAAAAACAGTTTAAAAATAACAAAATATTGAGATATTTATGTATGGAAATATTTGAGACCTGGGTTTCCTTTAAGATAGTCTTGGAAGTTAGAAATTAAAGGGTATGGGGACTTCCCTGGCAGTCCAGTGGTTAAGACTCCATCCTTTCCCTGCAAGGGGAACAGGTTCAATCCCTGGTCAAGGAACTAAGAGCCTACATGCGGAGTGGCACCGCCAAAAGAAAAGGGTAGGGGAGTATGGATGGGACTGGATTGGCCAAAATTTGGTGGTTGTTGAAGCTGGATGATGAGTATGTGAGAATTCATCATACTTTTCTATCTACCTTGTGTGCATTTGAAGTTTCTCTATAATGAAAAAGTAAAACAGATAAAAATGGAAAGGAGAGAGAGGACCTTCGCTTAGGATAAGGTCAAAGAAATTTTTGGGGAGGATGAATAGAGCAGTGATTCTCAACCTTGGCTATACAATGGAATTATCCAGAGAGCTGTGCCAAATGTATATAATGTTTTGGCCCCACCCCCAGAGATTCTAATGTAACTGGTCTGGAATGTGGTAACTTAATTCTAATTCATTACAGAATTGAGAGCTTCCGAACCACAGGACGAGAACCTGTGTGACTACTATACCTTGGTGAGCGCCAGATGCCTGGCACTTGCTATATATATGTGTAGTGTGCTGTGCTTAGTCGCGATCTTTGCAACCCCATGGACTGTAGCTTGCCAGGTTCCTCTGTCCGTGGGGATTCTCCAGGCCACTGGAGTGGGTAGCCTATCGTTTCTCCAGGGGAACTTCCTGACCCAGAATCAAGCGGAGGTCTCCTGCATTGCAGGCAGATTCTTTAACCAGCTAAGCTACCTGGGAAGCCTATATATGTATATATACACAAAGTCACAAATCCTACCTACTGCCCTTCTTCATGGTAGAGGTTACTAAGACAGAGAACCTAGGTTCGGAAATGCAAAGGGAAATTACCTAAAGAACAGAGCTAGAAAATAGGACTTTCCTGGTGGCCCACTGGTTAGGACTCTGTGCTTTCACTGCAGAGGGCCTGGTTTCAATCCCTGGTTGGGGAACTAAGATCTCGTAGGCCATGCATTACAGCAAAACAAAACAAACAAACAAACAAAAAATTAGAAGATAAGAAAAGGAAATGACCAGCGTGGACCCTGGTCTTCCCTGTCCAAAGAAGGTAGTTTTAGCTTTAGAACCACACTGCCTCCTCCAGCAGGGCTTCCTGTCTGGCTCTCTTAGGCAAGATCAGCTATTGTAAATGCAGCATGTTCCTGAAAAACAAATAAATACATCTGGATTTCTTTAAGCCCCAACTCTCTTGTGCATTTCGAACAACAGAAATTCCTGTGGGGAGCTTTGAAAATAAGGCTCTCCTAATTAGCTGCTGAAGCTCAAAGGAACTGCACAAGAGAAGCAGGCTGTTTTTGCAGCTGCCTGAGCAGAAGTCGCAGCACTGAGGAAACAGCTGTAAGCCCTGTCTGTCCCGTTTTTATCCTCGCTGTTGTTCTATGTAAATAGTCTCTCAAGACACCTGAACTTCAGAGATTATAGTGTGACCCTGTGAGGTGTCACCTTGATCTCTCAAGGCAATACTTTCTTCACTGGTTATTCCAGAATTTTTAAAAATATTGGCATCTCTGGGACTCCCCTAATAGTACAGTGTTAAGACTCTGTGTTTCCACTGCAGAGGGAGAGGATTCAAAAAACTGGCATCTCTGTTTTTGAGGGAATCTGAAGCATCTGGATGGGGGCGGGGCGGGGGTGGGGTGGGGTGGGGCGGGTGGCTGGAGTTGGGCTTCCCAGGTGGCGCTAGATGTAAAGAATCCGCCTGCCTCTTGCTGGAGGAAGAGATGAGGGTTAGATCCCTAAGTCAGGAAGATCTCCTGGAGGAGGAAATGGCAACCCACTTGAGTATTCTTGCCTGGGAAATCTCATGGAAAGAGAAGCCTGGTAGGCTACAATCCATGGGGTCACAAAGAGTCAGACATGACTGAACCGACTGAGCATGCACACACACAAAGCATCTGGGGAAATTTCCTGCATTTATTTCTTTACAAATAATGTAAAAAGATGCAGGTAAACTGAAGACTCTGGCAGAATATTTGAAGATTCCTCCTCCCTCCTCCCACCACTGGCACTTTTGCTATTCTCGTCTGGATTCTGGATTGTTGACTGATTTTTTAAAAAACGTTCCCCATTCTTTATTTGGCTGCATCAGGTCTTAATTGCGCCGGGTCTTAATTACGGCAGCACTTGCCATCTTCTGTTGTAGTACACAAACCTCTCTATTGGTTTGGAATGGAATGCTTGACTCTGGAATGCTTGGCTCAGTAGTTGTGGTGAACGGGCCTAGTTGCTCCAACGGATGTGGAATCTTAGTTTCCCGACCAGGGATCAAACCAGCATCCCATGCATTCCAAGGTGGATTCTTAACCACTGGACCACCAGGGAATCCCTATTAACTGATTTTTCTATGTTGCCCTAACTGGCCAGTGGCTTGGTACCAAGAGCGAATGGGCTAGAATCAGAGCTCCCATCCCTGCATCTTTCCTCCAATCATGTAATAAGTACTTGATCCTGCTTTTGATGAACTGGCACAAAGGCAGGTTCTACAAATGCATGTAAGACAAATACCACAAGTTTCTGTTCTTAATTTGATGTACGACCGGGTGTAACCGTGTGTAACCATATGGCTTGTACTTGGAACAACAGTGACTTATATGAGGCTGACAAAATGTTCCAACTAAAAGCAAGTGATGATGGTTTTCCCCAACTGACTGGAAAAAAAAAATTTAAATAGATGTCAGTTGTAAAGGTTTTGCATTTATAAGTTTTTCTTAAAACTCTGGTGCCTGCTATCACTTGTCTATAATAGAATCTGAAGTGACATCGTGTATAATAACAGCTAACACATATTGTCCTTCCCTAGCCCTGTCCCAAGCATTTTCTACATATTAATACATTTAATCCTCCCAACAACACTCATAAGGTAGGTACTATTATTATCCCCCTTTTACAGATAAGGAAACTGAGGCACTGAATAAGAAAGTAATTTGCCCAAAGTTCACACAGCTCTGAAGTGTGTGAAGGCAGGATAAGTCTAGGCAAGCTGACCCAGAGTCCCCTCACTTATCCTACCTTATCACATAATTCACTCAATTATTTTTTAATTATTATATATTTATTATATCACTATTCACAGAATTCTACAAGCCAATCCAGGGGTCCAGCGTTCTGTCTCCTGGTGCAGTAGGAATAGCCTGGATGGGGGGCAGGGGAGGGGATGGTCGGAAATGCCTGATTCGAATCCCGGCTCCATCACCTACATGCTGGGTGACCTAAGGCAATTTCCTAACCTCTCTGAGAGTCAATTTCATGAAAAAAGCACAGGGTTACAATAAGGAGGAAATGGGCGGCTCATGTTAAGGGCCTGAGCCAACACCCACTCAGCTGGTGTCTTTGAACCCAGGGGTCTGACTCTGGCAGCTTTGTTCTCCCATCTACTTATTTGTTGATCCATTTGGCAAACACCAGATGGAGACAGAGGCTGGTTAGCACCCAGGCTTCCAGATAAAAAGTTTTCTTTTCCCTTTCTCTCCCTAGAGAGGCGAAATGACCTCCAAAGAGAACCAAAGGGGATTGCCTGTCACGCAAGTGGTAAAACAATCTACAGGGCTTCAGACAAGGAGAAGAGACCTGCGTTTAAGGAGAGAGCAGTAAGAGAAGGCTGGGGTTGGATGGGCAGAGGAAGGCCTGAGGCTTATGGAGCTGAAGGTGCACATGGTGAGAGAGAGGGCTGAGTGGGAGGAAGGGGCCAGACTGAGCAGGCCCTGAATAACAGGAAACAGTTAGGGTCTCACTTAACAGGCAATGGCAAATTCATCAAACTTTTGATCTGAAGTCACATGATGAAAAATGCACTTTTAAGTTTTCATGTGCAAGTTGTACCTAGGATTCTTTTTTTTTTTAAAGATTTTTAAAATTATTTATTTATTTATTTAAATAAATGCTGCGCCAGGTCTTAGTTGCAGCCTCCCCCTGCCCCGCCCCTCCCAGGATCTTTGATCTTCACTGTGACAAGTGAGATCTTTTTAGTTTTGGCGTGTGGGATATTTAGCTGTGGTGTGTGGAATCTAGTTTCCTGACCAGGAATCAAACCTAGGCCCCCTACATTGGGAGCCTAGAGTCTTAGCCACTGGACCACCTGGGAAGTCTCATGCCTAGGGTTCTTGAAAGATGTAATGTGCTTAGTCTCTCCAGTTGTGTCCAACTCTTTGCAACTGCATGGACTGTAGCCCGCCAGATTCCTCTGTCCATGGAGTTCTCCAGGCAAGAATATTGGAGAGGGTTGCCACGCCCTCCTCCAGGAGATCTTCCCAACCCAGGGACTGAACCCAGGTCTCCCACATTGCAGGCAGATTCTTTACTGTCTGAGCCACCTGGGAAGCCCTGAAAGATATAAGTTGCAAAGCTACTGCCAACAGCTTAGGCAAGGAAGCAGCTGCTGCTACTGCTAAGTCGCTTCAGTCATGTCCTACTCTGTGCGACCCCATAGACGGCAGCCCACCAGGCTCCGCCATCCCTGGGATTCTCCAGGCAAGAACACTGGAGTGGGTTGCCATTTCCTTCTCCAAGGCAAGGAAGCAGCGAACCAAGATAAAGGGCAAAGGGAGAACCTCTGTTTACAGGGACTGCCTCCTGCATTCCACACCCCAGACCTGGGATTCCGCCCCCTGCTCACACTTTGGCCACCAGCCTGCCATCTGCTTCTCCTTCTTCTTTTAAAATTTGAAGGGAGGAGGGAGCGGGGTTCAGGATGGGGAACATGTGTATACCTATGGTGGATTCATGTTGATGTATGGCAAAACCAATACAATATTGTAAAGTGATTAACCTCCAATTAAAATAAATAAATTCATATTTTAAAAAGTAAATAGATAAAATAAAATTTGGCTGTGCTGGGTCTTGGTCACTGCAGTGTGCAGGATCTTTAGTTGCAGTATGCAGGATCTTGTTCCCTGACCAGGGACCGAACCAAGGTCCCCTGCATTGGGAGCACAGAGTCTTGGCCCCTGGACCGCCAGGGAAGTCCCAGCCTGCCATCTGCTTTTAGCCCAACTCTGTCCTTGCCCCTCCTCTCCTCTGCGTCCCCAGCCTTTGCCTCACCCCACTGATCTGACTACTCCTTCCTGGCTGAACTCCTGGTCAATGATCCCAGCACCAACCCTTCTGGCTGGGTTAAACATCAGTGTCACCTCATGCGTGAAGGCCGCCACTCAGAGGAAGGCTTCCCCAGAGGGAGGCAGGACCAGAAAGACGTGGCGGTAGATCCACAGCACACAGCAACTGTCTGGATATTGGGGTTCAAGGGAGAGGGAGCTGTCAAAGGTGACCTGAGGTTTCCGGTCTGAGTGGGAAGCTGGCGAGACATGAACAGAAATGGAGCTGGTGGCACCAGAGGAGTTTGAGTAGACACACCAAGCACATTTCCCCAAAATGGGGTGGCCTCGGAGCTGGTGAGGACCCAACGCCGTCACCAGTGTAACTGCACTGAGTGATCTCTGTACCAGGCACCTGATGTGTATTATCTCATTTAATCCTCACCACAACCCGAGGGTAGGCACTGTTTTCACATGACCCAATGAGGAAACTGAGGCACAGCGAGGCTAAGGATCTTGTTCAAGGTCACACAACTGGCTGGTGGCAGGGATGGGACCTGAACCCCAGCTCTAACTCTGAGATCATTTCTTTAAAAAAAAAAATAATAATTTGTTTATTTACTTAATTTTGGTTGCGCTGGGTATTTGTTGCTGCACACCAGCTTTCTATAGTTGCAGTGAGCGGGGGGGCTACTCTTGGTGGCAGTGCACAGGCTTCTTATTGTGGCAGCTTCTCTTGTCGGGAGCACAGGCTCTAGGCCCACGGGCTTCAGTAGTTGCAGCACGCAGGCTCAGTAGCTCCGGGCACACAGAGTTTAGGAGTCCGCGGCCTGTGGGATCTTCCCAGATCAGGGATTGATCCCGTGTTCCCTGCATTGGCAGGCGGATTCCTATCCACTGTACCACCAGGGAAGTCCTCTGAGATAATTTCTAAACTAAGAACTGGTCTTGACCCCCCAAAAGCTGGTTCCACGGTCAAGCCAGAGGGGCCAGGTGTGGGCCCTGAAGAAGCCTTGGACCGGGAGAGGGAGGCCAGAGCTGGGGAAGGAGAAGCCTGGGGAGAGGACTGTGAAGCTGCAGGGAGCCCTCCATGTTCCTGTCATTCCCTGCCCCCATCCCCAACCTGAGGAGCAGGAAACTATTAATAGTATTATCATTTTGCAGATACAAGGAAATGGGGCCCTGAGACCTCAAGTGACTGGCTCAAGGTCACACAGCCTATTTCTAGTGGAGGTTGGATTCGAACAGGAGGCTTTTTGACTCCAAAGCCTGGCCTGTGCCATCCTGCATCCAGCCTCCTCTGGGCATCACTCCTCACATGTGTTAGAATCCCAGGACTCACAGGACTCAGGCCCCCTCCCCCGCCCTCGCGGTGCATGGGACAGGACTTTGCCTCACTCCTGCAGAGTTGTTAGCGAGGGACAAAGTCCGGAGCGGCTCCAGCCTCCCACTACCCTGCACCTTCAGCACCCCCAAAGATGTGGCCACTTCTAGGCCATCCCCGAATTTCCCAGAGGTCAAGCCCCTTTCTTCCCCAGAGCTCAAATGAGGACCCGTGGTGGAGAGAGAAACTAGAGTGAGATGAGGCCTTTGGAGGGCAGAAAAGAGTGCTTGGGGTCAGAGAGACTGGAGGGAGACAGGGGTAGGTAAGAGAGTAGCTGGTCCAGCGGAGACTCGATCTCGGAGGAGGAAGGCTGGGGATGGAGGCGAGATGGGATGCGGGGATGGGCAAAAGGGGGGCAGAAGGTGGTGCAGGGACACAGGGGAGAGAGGTCTGGGAGGCTTCTTTACCTTCAGGGTCCATGAGAGCTTGGAGCTGGCCGACTGGTGTGTCCACTGCTGGATTCAATGTTTGGAGAGGCCGGAAGCTGGGGGTGGGGCTGCTGGAGGGAGGTGGGTGGGGCCAGTCTGACCAGCCCTGTCACCCCACCAGAGCCCTGCCCCTGTCTGGGGTTCCCTCCTGCCTCCAGGACACTCAGCCACAATAGCTCAGAAGTCCTCTCCTCTTTGAGCGGAAGGTTCCTATTCTTGCCAGTCACCAGCCTCCCCAGCCCTGCCCCAGGGCCTGTGCTCCTTCCGAGGGTTGGAGAGCATTTTTATAAAAAAAAATAATAATAATTTTATTATTTAGTTTTGGCCGTGCTGGGTCTTCGTTGCTCACTGGCTTTGCTCAAGTTGCGGTGGGCGGGGTCTAGTCTCTGGCTTCACTGCAGGGGCTTCTCGTTGCGGTGGCTCCTCCTGTTGCGGAGCTCGGGCTCTAGGGAACGTGGACTCAGTTGTTGTGGTACACGGGCTTAGTTGCTCCTCCCCGTGTGGGATCTTCCCAGATCCAGGATCAAACCCGTGTCTCCTGCATTGGCAGGTGGGTTCTTTATTAATACCACTGAGCCACCCGGGAAGCCCCTGGAGAGCCTTTCTGATGGTGCACTGGGGAGATCCTACATCCACCGTTTTTGATCTCAGGTACCTCTTTACCTTTTTCTGTTCCTCCATTTCCTTAGCTGTAAAATGGGGGTAATACCATCCTCATGGTTTCAGCTGACACTCAAGTGAAAAACTCCACGGGTGACACAGAGTAGAAACTCAGCAAATAGCCACTTCCCTTCCCTTCCTTCTTCCCAAAGTACTTTCAGGTCCCCGAACAGATTAGAGCCGGGCTTCTGAACAAGAAAACCAGGAAACTGCCAATTATGGTACTGGGACTTCAGGCAAGTTCCTGTTCCAGAAGTGCTAGAGATTCCATTTCTTCATCGGAACCACCTGCTAAAGTTGCTGGGACCATTGACTGATTGCTAGACCCTGGCCTCTTCCCAGCCTTCTCAGATTTCTGCCTCTGCGGGCGGCACTCGACCCCAGCAGAGACTGGACTCGCGTGAGGCAAGCAAGGGTCCTGCGGCACAAAACTGAAAGAGCTCAAGCTCGAGCTCCATTGTTGCGCCTCCATCCTTGCTTGCCTCTGTCTAGCCCAGGCTAGCTCCTGACAGCCCTTCTCCGAACCATTTCTCCCTTTCTTCCCCCAGACGTCATTTTCTCTTGGTTTCTTTCCTCAAGGCTCTCTTCTGCCTCCTGCAGATCCTTCTTCCTCAAATTGTGGTGTCCCCTCAGTGTGGCGAGGACTGTTCCTCTTTCCCTCCTGGTGAGCATACATGCTAAGTCGTTTCAGTCATGTCCAACTTTGCGACCCTATGGACTGTAGCCCACCAGGCTCCTCTGTCCATGGGATTCTCCAGGCAAGAATACTGGAGTAGGTTGCCGTGCCCTCTTCTAGGGGAATCTTCCTGACCCAGGGATTGAACCCATGTCTCTTCCTGCAATGGCAGGCAGATTCTTTACCACTCCCGCCACCTGGGAAGCCCCTTCCCTCCTGAGTACACAGCTAAACTACATGTTCCAGCTCCCGGGAAAAGAGACCACCATGTGACTGAATTCTGTCCGGTGGAATGTGAACAAAAGTGATACAGGCCACTTCCAGCCTTCCCATGATCCTCCCTAGGAATGGCAGAGCCGTAAGATAGAAGGAGCCTGGGTCCCTGAGTGAGCTCGTGGAAGTTTGCCCTCCAAATACCAACACTAAATTGTTGCATAAGCAAGAAAAAGCTTCTTTTGAGTTCTACCCCTGAGATTTGGCAGTTGCTTATTAATAGCAGTTAGCTTGCCCTAACACAAGAAGATTCTCTCCACAGCTCTTCCTTTTCTCATTCTACACAATGAATGATACAGTTTATGCATTTATCCGTCAGTGCCACTATTTAAATTGCTATGCAAACTCAGATGACTCTTTATTTCTCCAGCTCTGATCCCTCCAAAATTTCAGGTCTCTACTTCTAACATCCCTCCTGACAGTTCTAAAAACAAACTCATGGAGAGTTCCCTGGTCACTACTGGTTAGGATTCAGCATTTTCACTGCTGTGGCCTGCGGTTCAATTCCCCTGGTTGGGGAATTGATGTCCTGCAAGCTGTGCAGAGCAGGCAAAATATAAATAAATACATAAGTACAGAAATACTCATGTTTTCTCCCCAAACTACTCATCTCTCTGCATTTTCACATAATTATGTCAGCATCTTCATCTCCCAAGACAGAAACCTTGGAGTCTAACCTCATTCTTCCTCTCATCATCTCAATAGTCAATTAGTTCCACAAATCTTATTCTCTGGATAAATATATTTCAAGCCTGACCTCTTCTTCTGCCTTAGACCAGACTCCCACCCTATCTAACTTGAACTAGGCTGATGCTCCCATCTCGGTCGCACTGCCTTCAGGCCATGCTCCTGGATGCCAATTTCAGTCAAAAAACTGATCTGGCTCCTCCTCACAGGGGGGACACCCCCACCCTTCCTCTCTGCGTGAGCATCTCTGCCTTGCTTCTGTGTTAACTAAACAAACTGTTTCTCTACGTGCTCTCCCACTTGTTGTGCTATCTCTAATAATTAACTTTGTACCTGCAAAAAACAAAGTCAAAAGACATCTGATCCTGCCATGGCTTACGTGAAAACATCGTTTGCTCATTCTTTCATTCATGTACTCCTCCATTCAGTAAACACACATTAGGTAAGCATGCCAGGCTCCGGAATCTGGAGTCATAAAGACGACAGGAACAGGGGACACCTTCGCATGATGACAGCCCAGCTGTTCTTACTGTCACATGAGGCACTGTTGGAGTGGAGGAGAAACCCTGTGCTGGGCATGGAGACAGCGAGGGCGGCTTCACAAAGGCAGTGACATTTGAGCAACATCTTGATGGTTAAGAGGAGGTTGGAGGGAAGTCAAGATGCGTGTGGGGTGGGCAAGATGGGGAGTGGGCGGGCTTCAGGCGGAGCATGCGCAAATGCAGGAGTGAGTATGTGGCCCTCTCCATGGCTGGCAGCACTGGGGATCTGGGCCATGGTCTGGCTAGCTGTCCTGAAGACATGAGCTGGGCAGGCAGGTTTGCTAAGCACCCCAGGTCTGGCCATGGTCTGGCTAGCTGTCCTGAAGACACCCACTGGCAACTCATTGCTGGGGATACACAGACGATCTCCAGAATAGCCTGAGTTTTCTGATGGCTAATGGTTGGACCCCAAACCTCCCCAAAACAGGAGCAGACTTATGGATGCAGAGGAAAATGAAGTGTAAATATCCACTTTTAGAAACGAGATATACTTTGAGACCCTTTTCCTGACTGGAGAAGTGAATTACATGACTAGATTTTTCAAGACCAAAATCCTCTTCCACCTGGAATTTGCACTGGATGACAAAGCTGTATTTATAACTGATTATAATGTGCGCTTTTGAAAATAAAATAGGAACATGCGTTTTAAAATATAAGATGAAGAATAAAATACCATATATGGTTGGGTGTGTGAAGTATTCTGTTATTTAAGATACTAGAAAGTGCTGGCAATTTTGCAAAAGAGGAAAAATGTTATTTTACCATCAGGACAAAATTAGTATTTTAAATATTTTATTTTTTATTTATTTATTTTGACAAAGGGTACGGGTTCCGTACCTGGTTGCGAAACTAAGATCCCTCCTGCTTGCACGGCATGGCCAAAACAAAAAAAGGGCACCCAGACATGTGTGCGGAAGACTAGATTTCCACCCCTGCTTCCCCAGGTGTGGGTGGCACAATTCTGGGTGGGTCCCTAGCCACTTTCCGCCACTTCTCTCCCCATCTCTCCCCCACCCTCCCATGAACTGTCTGACCCAGCCCTCTCCCAGTCTCCCACATCCCCTCCGATCCAAACCACCTGGCAGTCACACCACCATGGTGTCCCCTGGCCTCTCCTTTTGTAGGTCAGTACGTCTGCTCTTGGTCACTGCTCCTCTTAACAACTTCCTCTTTGAAAATCCTCTTTGTTCTGGGGAAATACCAACGGCCTCCGGGTCCACGTGGTGCCCAGGGCACTGGCCTGGGCTGGTCTCAGAGATAGTGCAGCTGGGTCTGTTCCCCTTTTCTCCATCCCAGAGCCACAGGGATGCTCCTGCTTCTGGGACCTGTCACAGCTCCCTCTCTCACAAACACATTGAACAGGTAACAGCATCAGTGAGTCCTGGGACTCAGTGTGCCCATTGGAGGGGTGGTGGGGGGAGGGGAGGGGATGATGGATGAAAGAGTAGGGGGTGGCAAGCGGGGGAGGGTGTGGCTGGAGGGGTGGGGGGGGAAGTGGGGATAGGGGTAGAGGTTACGGGGTACTTTGAGGCTGAGTTGAAGAACGACACTCAGTCACACATGCAGTCTTTCTCTCACGCCAGGCCAGACAGAACTAAATTTTCCATCCCCACCCATCTGAGCAAAGACAAGGGTGCCTATGTTCTCAGCACCTCTTTAGGGTGGCATCTCCCCAGCCTCCGCAGCCTTTCCTGCCCCTCCCTTACACTGTCTGTACTGCTCCCCACTGTCGTTCACAACATCACCAAGTCCTTGCCTCCTGCACACAAACCGCACGCATGAGTGGACCCACGCAGACGCCAAGACTTCTAAGAACTACACCTGCCCAGAAACTTCTCACCTCTGCTCTTGGGAGGAGAAACAACCGAAGCCTCTGGCCGCCTCCATCCAGAGTTGGGGGGAGTGTGGCAGCTGGGACCATGGGCCAGTCTAGGGGCCTGGGGCTGTCACAGATACACTGAAAGCACCCCGAGGTGACGCCACCCAGCCCATGCTCTGGGCCAGCCTGGCACAGACCACTGGCACCCAGAGTTACAGGCAGTTCATGGGCTAATCTACTACAAATGTCCTAATCCATGGGGCCATTATGTACTTTCCAGAGTAATCCTGAAGTGGGAGGTTGCTGGGTTGCCAATTCCTTCTTCCCTGATATTTGTGGGGAATCAGCTGAGAAATCATCAATCCAGGAAGTTTGGCATTTCCAGAGACTCGGCAGCTAGTTTCAAGGACCAAAATGTGGAGAAAATGTGATGGGGAGAAGTAGGGGTTGATGAGGAAGTTTCATTCGTTCCATCTGCAAGTGTTCAGTGGGTGTAGGCCCTGGTCTAGGTGCTGGGGGTGGATGCTGGGGGTGGATGCTGGCTAAAAGAGCCAGGGTTAAGAAGCTGAATGAAGATTGAGGGTGAAGATGCTGTATTAAAATCCAAAGAGCGCTGGGTGAAAATGCTGGGTGACGGATGAGGAGGCTGGATATCAACCTCTTGGTGATGATGGGAGGGAAGGTGATAAAAGCAGGAATGGTTCTAAACTCTAGCCTTGAGATTCTTGAGCATTAAGGGGTCTTCACCTCTCTCACTTCTGGCCCATTAGAAGTAGGGGCCTCTGCACCCTCATCCTCTTTGCACACCAGCGGCTCCTCTTCCCCCTTTAAGCTGGAGGCTGCCCCTGCCTTTAGCTCCTCCAGCGCCATGGAGCCCTGGTGAGACTTCCGTCTACCAAAGAAAGTGGTGAGTGTGGGTCGCTGGGCAGACCCCTCCCTGCGGGGGCCATCAGAGTCATTGTTCCCCCCAGACGCTCCCTCTGTCGCTGTCATGGCCTCCTCATCAGACACCCGGGCGACCCCAGCCCAGGCATCTACCACCCCATTGCGTTTTCCACTTCTGCTCAGCGTCAGGACTCCCGTCTTCCGCTTCTGCCGCCGGAACCACAACAGGGCTGATGCCACGAGGACAACGACCACCAGCAGGGCCACGAGCACAACCACCAGCAGGATGCCGTTTGTCCCCTGAGCTGGAATTGGTTTGTCCCTCCTACTTACATCTGTGGAGGTATTTGGGCTGGATGTTGTTACGCCATGGCTAGTGGGGCCACTGGTCCCCATGGGAGTCTTGAGAGAGGTAGCTGGCATGGTGACCAGGAGTCCACTGGTCCCCTTGGAGGTCTTAGGAGGGCCAGTTTTCATGATGACAGGGGATCCACTGGTCATACTGATGGTCTTCAGAGAGCTAGTTGCTGTGGTGACAAGGGGTTCCCTGGTCCCACTGGAGGTCTCCAGAGAGCTTGTTGCCATGGTGACAGGAGGTCTGCTGGTCCCACCAGAGATCTCCAGAGAGCTAGTTGCCATAGTTAATAGGACTTTTCTGGTCTCACTGGAGGTCTCCAGAGGGCTAGTTGCCATGGTGACAGGAGGTCTGCTGGTCCCACCAGAGATCTCCAGAGAGCTAGTTGCCATAGTTAATAGGACTTTGCTGGTCTCACTGGAGGTCTCCAGAGGGCTAGTTGCCATGGTGACAGGGGTTCCACTGGTCCCACTGGAGGTATCCAGAGGGCTAGTTGCCACGGTTTCACCAGTCATAGTAGGGAGTCCTGTAGGTTTCATTACTGAGACACCAGGTATGCTGGGGGTATCAGAGATTTTCATGGGCATTGCTGACTTCTCGGTTGAATCCTCCTGGGAGATTGTTGACTCAGATACAGGACTGTCCCTGCTGGCAGCAGGGGAAGTTTCAAGAGAGGACACCACACTGGGTATATAGGAAGGCGGGAAAGTCTGGTGCTCAAGGTTATCACTCATCTTAGAGACCGTCTTTGTTGTAAGACTGGTTGTCACTGAGTTGACTGTTAGCTTCCCAGAGACCGAAGAAGAAAGAAAGTATGTTGTGGGTTTAGATATCCGCAAAGGAGAGCTGCTTGGAGACACTTCAGTCAGGTTTTCCGCCCTCATGCTCCCGAAGAGGAGGAGAAGCAGGATCATTTCCAAAGCAAAAGGCATGAGCAGGAGTTGGGACCTGAGGGTGGGGAAGTTGGAGAAGCAGAGCACATAAGGATCTGTGGGTAGGGGGAGGACCGAGCCAGGCCCTCCCCTCCTGCCCACTTCCCTGCCAACTGCCGGTTCAACGGCTTTTTCCACCCTTGCTTTCACTAGTGTCAGAAATAACAAGATACTGGCTGCACCCCCATCAACTCTATCCCTCAGGACCCCTCAGCCATTGCCATCCCATCCTGCCCTGCCCTGACCGCATGCAGCTCTGATGGCTCCTGGTCCTTTTTTCACATTATCTGGCAAGGTCTTCTCCAGCCAGAGGCACATTCCCAGGTCCACCGAGGCCCCTGCCCCACCACATCCCACTACTTACCAGCTCACTTGAAAAGGGCACAGGGCTGCGACCAGGCTGCTCCAACTCCTCCTGAAGCTGGGGCAAGACTGGCGGTCAAGGGCCCCAAGGGGAAAGGAAGTGGCCCTGGCTCCACCCACTCCAGCATCCTGCCCCACCCTCCCCGCTCCTACATTGCCCTGTGATGAGAGAGGCATCACTCACTTTTTGAGGGTCCCAGGTGATGACAGGGGCTCTGGGGTCTCAGCTGCAGCAGGTGGGGATGGTGGGTGGGTTCTGGAATGGGGATTCCTAGATCTTTACTGGAAAATGGGATGGCAAGTTGGTGACTCTGGAACAGGTATAGGGGTCACAGCAGAGCTGGTGGAGATGGGTGCTTGAAAACAAAGGGGTGTGGAGGAGGAGATGGGAGGGGAAGGCGGTTTCCTTTGCCTTTGTGGTCCCCAGGCTGTTAGGTGCGCCCCCAAGGCTAGCACGTCTTCTGCCCCAGGAGCTCCCAGGAAATACCAGGGCAAGAGGAAGCCCTTGACTCTGGCTGGGGGCAGTGAGAGCCTTTGCAGGCTGCGTGAAATTCCTGGTGGGCTCTGGACTTCTCAAGAAGCTGGGGGTGGTTACCACAACAGCCCCAGGCATGGACTGCCTGACTAAATCAAAGTGCTTATTGAGCACTGAATATGCAGTCCATGGGGTCACTAGGAGTCGGACACGACTGAGCGACTTCACTTTCACTTTTCACTTTCATGCACTGGAGAAGGAAATGGCAACCCACTCCAGTGTTCTTGCCTGGAGAATCCCAAGGACGGGGGAGCCTGGTGGGCTGCCGGCTCTGGGGTCGCACAGAGTTGGACACGACTGAAGCGACCTAGCAGCAGCAGCAGCATGCTATGATCTTATTTTTTTAATTTTTGAAACTTTGTATTTATTTAATCACTTTCACCTCTGCTGGGTCTTTGTTGCTACACAGGCTTTTTTCTAGTTGCAGCGAGCACGGGGCTACTCTCCAGGGGGTGGTACTTGAGCTTCTCACTACGGTGGCTTCTCTTGTTGCGGAGCACGGGCTCTAGGGCACGTGGGCTTTAGTAGTTGCCACACATGGGCTCAGTAGCTACACCTCCGGGGCTCTAGAGCACAGGCTGAATAGTTGTGGTGTATGGGCTTTAGTTGGTCCACAGCATGTGGGATCTTCCCAGATCAGGGATCGAACCTGTGCCTCCTGCATTGGCAAGTGGATTCTTTACCACTGAGCCACCAGGAAAGCACCCTTCTTTTTTTCATTTTAATTGGAGGATAATTGCTTTACAATGTCACGTTGCATTCTGCTGTACAACAACATGAATCAGCTATTAAGTATACATATATTCCCTCACTCTTGAGCCCCCTCCCATTATGCTATGATCTTATTTTTGCAAAAGACTAATAAAAATGTGGGAATCTACATGGAAGACACTGAAAAGATATCTACAGAGGGATTAACAAATTTTGTTGGGTAGGAATGAGCAGAGTTCTCTATTTTCTTCTTTGGGTGGTTGCTGTTTTTTCACTTTCCTTTAATTTGAGAGCTTTGACTTTTGGTATATATATATGATTTTTTTTCCTTTTTAACCGTTCTTTTTCAAAAAAATCAAAACTGGTATTTATGTTGTGCTCAATCACTCAGTCGTGTCCGACTCTTTATGACCACATGGACTGTAGCCCGCGAGGCTCCTCCATCCATGGGATTTCCCAGGCAAGAATACTGGAGTGGGCTGCCATTTCCTCCTCCAGGGATATTTATGTTGTACAAGTACTAATGCATGTACATGACATGTGACCAAAACAGGCCAGTATCAGGGCCTGGGACTGTACCTAACTCACAAGCTAACGAATTAGTCTGACAAAGACATGAGACTCCTAAGTCAGAGACACAGAAACCCACCACTCATCACTCAGCAAACAGCAGATGCGCTGCGTCTGCTTCAGTTCCGCTTACCCCGCCGCGCCCCCCTCTCCACCCCCCCCCGCCCCTCCGATTCGCACAGCGGTGAACACGGAGAGACTTGCCCCACAGCTGAGGAACTCTGAGCTTGTAGAATTTCCTTCTTTTTGAGTAGGTGGTAAGCAAACTTGCCCTTTGTCCTGAAGGGAGACATTACTTCATCCCTCAGCGTTACTCACTGTCAACACAACCTTGAGAAACTGCCTGGATGTAGAACGGCCAGGATCATGTATTGTTGGCATATCAGCAAGAGTGTGGGCTTAACAGGTGGCTCAGTGATAAAAGAATGTACCTGCCAATACAAATGAGGGGTCAATCCCTGGGTCAGGAAGATCCCTTGGAGAAGGAAATGGCAACCCCCTCCAGTATTCTTGCCTGGAGAATTCCATGGGCAGAAGAGCCTGGTGGGCTACAGGCCATAGGGTCACAAAGAGGGGGACACAACTTAGAGACTGAGTATGCACGGACATAGGCACACATAGCAAGAGTGTGCAAGTATGCTCTGGGCTGCAGGGGATTGCCTCTTCCACCAGGCTCCTTGGAAAATGGCTGACCCCAGGGCTGGAGCCTGGAAAGTATAAGATGAACCCAAAGAACTATCTTGTTCCTGATTTCAAGCTGTATCTCATGCTACAGTAATCAAAACAGTATGGCACTGGCATAAAAACAGACACATAGATCAATGAAACAGAATAGAGAGCTCAGAAACAAACTCACACTTAAATGATTAATTAATCTGTCAATTAACTTATGACAAATGAGTCAAGAATATGCTATAGGGAAAAGACAGCCTCCTCATTAAATGGTATTGGGAAAACTATACTACTTACAAAAGAAACAAACTGGACTACTTTCTCACACCATATGCAAAAGCAAACTCAAAATAATTTAAAGACTTGAATGTAAGACTTAAAACCATAAAACTCCTAGGAGAAAATATAGATGATAATCTCCTTGACATTGGTGTTGACAATGACTTTTTAGATTTGACATTAAAAGCAAAAATAAATGGGACTACATCAAACTAGAAAGCTTCTCCACAAAGGAAACCATCAACAAAATGAAAAGACAACCTACAGAATAGGAGAAAATATTTGCAAATCATGCATCTGATAAGGAGTTAATATACAAAATACATAAGGAACTCATGCAACTCAATAACAACAACAAAAAAGTCTGATTTAAAAATGGGCAGAGGAAAAAGAAAAATCAAAAAGAATAGAAATGGGCAGAGGGCTCAAATAGGCATTTTTTCAAAGAAGACATACAGGTGGCCAATAGACACATGAAAAAATGTTCAACATCACTAATCATCAAGAAAATGCAAATCAAAACTGCAATGAGGTGATCACCTCGCACCTGTCAGAATGACTAGTATCAAAAAGACAAGAGGGACCTTGGCAGTCCAGTGGTTAAGCCTCCCAGCTCCCACTGCAGGGGGCATGGGTTCAATCCCTGGTGAGGGAACTAAGATACCACAGGGCACAACTAAGAATTTGTACATTGTAACTAAAAAAAATTCCGCTTGCCACAACCAAGACCTGGCGTGGCCAAATAAGTAGATATTAAAAATACTAATAATAAAGACAAAAAAGACCAGTTTACAACCAACATAATAATAATGGATTCAGATAAGAATGAATGTTTAAAACCACTGGGTGAAATTGGAGCAGGGAGGTGTGGCATGCACATAGGGTATTTTTATAGTGTTAAAGCTATGTATTTATAGTCAACAAGCTATGTATTCATTAAAGGAAAGTAGCAACTTTACAGTGGAGAAAACTAACAGACACTATCTTACCAGAGCAATCAAAGTTCACATCACCAGTGATAGTACAAACCCAACAAGAGGCTCCAGATATGATGCACCGAGAAGGATCCCTTCTGTCCTAGCAAACAAATGCAAAAACCTGAATCTAATCACTGAGAAATATCAGGCAGATCCAAATTGAAGGGCACTTTACAAAAGCAACTGGCCCTTACTCTTCAAAAATGTCAGTGGCAGGAAGAACAAAGAAAGCCTGAGACACTCTTTCAGAACTTTAAAGAGTAGAGACTTGAGGACTAAATGCAATATGGTATCGTCAACAGGAAAAAAAAAAAGATGCTGTAAAGGACACCAAGGGATAACTGGCAAAATTTGATTAGACTGTAGAATATATAATAATGTTGTTAACATTAATTCCTTGAATTTAATAAGTATATTATGGCTTTATTCCTAGTTTGAAGGAAATAACATGTTTAAAAAACGTAGGAGTCATGGTGCATAATCCAGCGAGTTCCTCTTCAGTAGTTTTACACACACAATAATAACCATAGAAAATTTTAAAATTTGGAAGATAAAAATAAAGCACATATGGAAAAATAAAATGAAGTGAGGGGGCTTCCAGGTTGATGAACATGCAGAGATGGGGAGAGATGGAGGCGGGGCTTGGAAGCTCCGCCCCCTTTCCCCCAGACCTTGCCCTTTTCCTCTCTTCCATCTCGCTGTTCCTGCATTATAAACTTTTACAACAAACCGGTTATCGAATATATCAACATATTCCTGAGCCACCATTTCCCTCTATATATTTAGCACCTGGCCTGGTATTTGAGAAGAACTTGACTTCAAAATGAGAAAGCAGAAAGAACTCGACTTCAAAATGAGAAAGCAGAAACGCGTATCTTGCAAATCTCTTCGCAGGTGCCCATAAAAGAAGAGAAAAAGAAGAAGAAAAGGTTTCTAGTTAGCGGTCATTACCAAAAAGGTGAATGGCGTCATTATGTTTCCCCTAAGTCAGGAACAAAGAGGACTCAGAGCTTCTGAGTTTGTAAGATGTATCCAGATACCATACTGAAAATGTAATTCCATCATTCTTCTATTCTATTCTATTCTTTGTCGTTTAGTCACTGAGTTGTGTCCGACTCTTTGCCACCCCATGGACTGTAGCCCACCAGGTTCCTCTGTCCGTGGGATTTCGCAGGTAAGAATACTGGAGTGAGTTGTCATTTTCTTCTCCAGGATATCTTCCCGAAACGCGGATTGAACCTGCGTCTCCTGAATTGCAGGCAAATTCTTTACCTCTGAGCCACCAGGGAAGCCCATTATGTGCTCAGGCATCTAATAAAAGGACTTTTTTTTTTTTAAAGTGGTGAAGACATGTGAAAGATCTGCGGGTGTTCACTATATTATTCTTGGGACTTTTCTTACCTGAAAAATTTCGAAATAAAAGAACATACTGGAAATTCCTTGGCGGTCAAGACTCTAGGCTTTCACTGCCAAGGACACGGGTTTGATCTCTGGTCAGAGAACTAAGATCCTGCAAGCCCTGTGGCATGCCCCGACACACGCACAAAAGATAAAATAGAAAGACCTAGAATCTGGTTACTCTTCCCCCACCTTCACTGTTGTCTCCCTGCTCTCAGCCTTGTCTTTCATCACCTCCTTTGGGCTCTTAGCCAAGGAGCAGCCAGAGGGACCCAGGTCAAACATCTGATCTCACCTGTCCCCCACTCTAAACTCTGAGACAGCCACCCACAAGGTGGACAACAAGGCCACGTCAATCTGACCCTCCCTCCCTTCCTGCCCTCATTCCCTCTGCTCCTGCCACCCAGGCCTCCAAGCTGTCCCTGGAGAATCTGAGCCTGGAGGCCTTTGTGCCATTTGTGAACCTGCCTAGAAGGCTCTTCCCTGTTATCTAAATGGGTCAAGTGTCACCTTCTCAGTATGTCTTTGCCTGGCTACTGTACTGTATTATGCAGGGGGAGGGGGCTAAAACTGTTCTCCCCTCACCCCAGCCTGCATGTCCCAGGCCCTACCGCTGTTTTCTATGGCACTTTTTATTTACTTTTTAAAAAATATTTATTTAGTTTTGGTTTCGCTGGGTCTTTGTTGATGCACATGGGCTTTCTCTAGTTTTGACTAACGGGCTACTCTCTAGTTGTGGTTCGCAAGCTTCTCATTGCAGTGACTTCTCTTGTTTCAAAGCACAGACTTTAGGGCACTCCGGCTTTACTAACTGCGGCTTGTGGGCTCAGTACTTGCAGCTCATGGGCTCCAGAGTGTTGGCTCATGAGTTGTGGTACATGGGCTCAGTTGCCCACGGCCTGTGGGATCTTCCTGAACCAGGGATCAAACTGGTGTTCCTTGCATTGCAAGGTGGATTCTTAACCACTGGATCACTAGGGAACCCTTGTTGACTTGCTTGGTAAACAGTAGGTGCTCCGTGATGTTTACTGGCTGACAAGGAGTTCTCTGGCTGAGAGAATAAAGAAGGCATAGGGTGAAGAATTGTGCCACTGAAGCAAGGACGCCTGAAAGGGACCAGACGAGGGTGGAGCTGCAAGCACTGGGTGTGCCTGTAATTGTGAAGGCTGCACCCAGCCCGCAGACCTCCAGGAAGTCCCTTGAGGTCATCAGAGGTCTGCAGGTGCTAGAGTGGGGCAAGCCACTTGTGTTCTATGAAGATAATATTTCTGTCCTCTCCAGGGTTTGGGCTTTCAGATCTGATCTCCTGCAGGTCTCTGAGGGGCTGTTTCCAGGCAGACATCCAAGCAGATGGGAGCCTGCTCCTTCCTGCCCCTAAGCCTGAGGCCAAGGAAGCCTCAGATTAGGGATCACGGGCACCTAAGCTGCGTCACTTACTGTCCGCATGGCCTGGGGTCAGGTATGTCATCTCTGTGTCTCAGTTTCTTCATCTATAAATAGGGACAATAATACTATTTGAGGGGACTTCCCTGGCAATCCAGTGGTTAAGACTCTGTGCTTCAGGGACTTCCCTGGTGGTCCAGTGGTTAAGAACCTGCCTCTCAATGCAAGGGACACGAGTTTGATCCCTGGTCAGGGAGCTAAGATTCCCTCACTCTGTGGGGCATGGCCAATATATACATACATACATATATTATTTTTCAAAGTTCATAGGGGGATTAAATTAGATAGTGTAGGGGGGCAGGGCAGTCCCTTAGTAAGAGCCTAGTAAACAATAACTGATGTGTATGAGCTGTGTTGTGATGTCCCATCTAATCCTCCAAAGCCTGGGCCCTTTCCTCCCATCCACAGCCCTCTCTAGGAACAGGGCTGACAAGTCAGGCAGCCCTTCCCTCTCTGCTATCCGCCCCCTCCCAGGGACTTTCTATCTGGTCAGAGGGGTGTTTATGTACTACTAATTTATCATTGAATGTAATGGTTTCTCAATTTTTATCAAAGTAACGCATATTATTAGCACAGAGTGTTTATCATGGAGGGTAATACTCTTCCCTTTCCCTCCCAAGTCCTAGTCCTGGAAAGGAACCATTCTTTAATCTCCTTTATTTATTCTAGTCTCAATTCTTCTGGTAGTTCCATATTCCTCGACAACATGTTATTTCTGCTGTTTCTAGAAGTATCCTCCCTGCCTATCATTAATCCACTGGCTTCCAGCTCCAGTAGGAAAGTATCTGGCCCACTGGCCCTGTCCCACTTCCCAGGTCAGTGCCATCCCTCTTTTTTAGGCCTTCTGTAACTGTGACTGCAGTTTTTGTTGCTGTAAATTTAGTAGCTCATGGTCATTTTTGGTGTCAGCTGTCATGTGTGGCAAGATGATGGTTGGAGAGGACTCTGAGGCCAGACTTCCTAGGGCCAGACCCCCAGACTCCGCTGCTGACAGAGTGTGTGACCCTGGGCAACAAATGTCACCTTCCTGTGTCTCAGGCTACTGAGCTGTGAAGAGTTAGCCTTATCCTAAGAATTCAGTGGAGGGCTTCCCTTGTAGCTCAGTCGGCGGAGAATCTGCCTGCAGTGCAGGAGACCCGGGTTCGATCCCTGGGTTGGGAAGATCCCCTGGAGAAGGAAATGGCAACCCACTCCAGTATCCTTGCCTGGAAAATCCCATGGACAGAGGAGCCTGGTGGGCTGCAGTTCATGGGGTTGCAAAGAGTCGGGCACGACTGAGCGACTAACACTAAGGATTCAGTGAGCTAAGCCAGGGGTAGCTGTGCCATCAACCTGTTAAAGAGTACAACTCAACTGAGGACCTAATTGGCTTTATACTAAACAATCCATGAATCTAGCAGCATCTCACCTAGCCAGGAGAAACGCGCTCTGAGGAGCTGTACAAATCGATGGCTTTTATAGGCCTAAGTTGGGCAGGATGAGGAGGCGATTAGCCAAAGAAAGAAAAAGGATTATTTTAGTCAATTATTTCCTTACAGGCAGGGGTCAGGAAAGATAGAAGTCTTATCAAGAAAATTACCTCACTAGTGTTGATCAAGAAGTTTCAGACTGGTTAATTTAAACTTTCATGCCTGGGAACAGCTGAAACTATAATCAGGTTAGGTATTAAGTTTTGGTTTGAGTGACTTGGCTCAACACAAATGGACTCCATCTGAGGCCTGTTGCCTCATCTTTAATAGATCATAAGTTCTATGTAAATGTTGGCAATTATAGATCCTTTTTTAGAAAAATATTTATTTATTTATTTGGTCATACCAGGCCTTACTGCAGCATGTGGGATAGTTCCCTGACCAGGGATCGAATCTGGGCCCCTTGCACTGGGGGCATGGAGTATTAACCACTGGACCCCCAGGGAAGTCCATTTAAAAAAAAATTTTTTTTTTCTTTTTTCTAATGTCAGTGGCTGGAAGTTTTATTTATTTGTTTATTTTTGGCTGCACCATGCAGCATTCGGGAATCTTGGTTCCCCAACCAGGAATTAAACCCCATGCAGTAGAGGTGCAGTATCCTAACCGCTGGACCACGGGTCCCCTCTTATATAGCAGTTTCTTGACTGTTGCTTTGTGGTTTCCCTTTCCTGATCTCTCTCCTAGTTTCTGATATGCGCACATTTAGTTTTATAATACATAAAGTAGCTAATACTTGCATCTCTTCTTTGCATTGTCTAGAGCTATACTGTCCAATACAACACCAACTGGCCAAGTGGGACTATTTTAATTTAAATTAATTAAAATTCATTAAGATTTAAAATTCAATGGAAAGAAAGATGTGGCTTTTATACACACACACACCCACACACACACACACACACACACACACACCCACCCCTACACACAATGGAATACTACTCAGTCATAAAAGAATAAAATAATGCATTTGCAGTAACATGGAAGGACCCCTAGGGATTATCACACAAAGTGAAATAAGTCAGAAAAAGACAATATGATATCACTTATATGTGAATCTAAAAAAATGATACAAATGAACTTATTTACAAAACTCAGTCATAGAAAACAAACTTATGCTTATCAAAGGTGAAAGGGATGGGGGAGGGATAAATTAGGAATTTGGGATTAACAGGTACATATCACTGTATATACAATAGATAAATAACAAAACCTATTTATAGCACAGGGAAACTATATTCAATATCTTATAATAACCTATACCGGAAAAGAATCTGAAAAAGTATATATTATATAATATACATATTTTTATTCTATACATTATATAATATACATATAGGATAAAAGAGGAGAAGGCAATGGCACCCCACTCCAGTCCTCTTGCCTGGAAAATCCCATGGACGGAGGAGCCTGGTGGGCTGCAGTCCATGGGGTCACTAAGAGTCAGACACGACTGAGCGACTTCCCTTTCACTTTTCACTTTCATGCACTGGAGGAGGAAATGGCAACCCACTCTAGTGTTCTTGCCTGGAGAATCCCAAGGACAGGGGAGCCTGGTGGGCTGCCGTCTATGGGGTGTCACAGAGTCGGACACGACTGAAGTGACTCAGCAGCAGGAGAAAAGAATATATATATAGGGTTAGGGTTAGGGATATATATATATATATATATAGCTTCTCAGGTGGCTCTAGTGGTAAAGAACCCATCTTCCAATGCAGAAGACATAAGAGATGTGGGTTCAATCCCTGGGTGGGGAAGATCCCCTGGAAGAGGGCATGGCAACCCACTCAAGTATTCTTGCCTGGAGAACCCCATGGACAGAGGAGCCTGGTGGGCTATAATCCACAGGGTTGCAAAGAGTCAGACATGACTGAAGCAACTTAGCATGCATGTGTTGTTGTATGGCAGAGACCAACACAACACTGTAAATCAACTATACTTCAATTAACATTTTTTAGCTAATTAATTTATTTTGGCTACACTGGGTCTTTGTTGCTGAGAATGGGCTTTCTCTAGTTGTGGCGAACAGGGGCTACTTTCTAGATACGGTGTGTGGCCTTCTCATTGTGGTGGCTCCTCTTGTTGCAGAGCACAGCCTCTAGGGAGCTCAGGCTTCGGTAGTTGTGGTGCACAGGCTTAGCTGCCCCGCAGCATGTGGGATCCTCCCAGACCAGGGATCGAACACGTGTCTCCTGCATCGGCAGGCAGATTCTTAACCACTGGACCACTGGGAAAAACCAATGTAAAAAAAAAATTGTTTTAAAGATATAAAATTCATCTCCTCGGTTGCAACTAGCCAGCCGTATTCTAAAACAACACATGGCCAATGGCTTCACCGTACTGGTTAGCACAGAAGTAGAATATTTCAATTATCTCAGAAATTCAAGATCAGCACTGTCTGATCTAGAGTCTGGATCAGCAATGTCTGGTCCAGGGTTTGAGTCTAAAAATGGAACACTATTCATTTTCTTTCCTTTAAATATTATACCAATATTATTCAGTGTACAGTCTAATAATTTACTAAGATTACCCACTCTTAATTATGCTTCTTTATTTTTTCCTAGAATATCAAATTGCTTTTCCTAGTTGCTTGCTCTGAGTGGCCTACCTGTCCCCCTGCCTCTCCTCATGGCTACACAGCTTCATCCTGGGACTAGTGGTTATTTCTCTTGAAAGTGGAATCCCCTGTTACCTGAACCCTACATGCTTCTTTCATGATTTATCCCTCATTTTTGTTGGAACACATCCTCAAGTCACTTCCTAAGGAAGTGACCTTCCTAAGAAGAAGTTAAACTTTCTAAATAATCTTACACCCTAATATGTCTTTATTTTATTCTTATACTTGCTTGATACAGAATTCTTGGCTAAAAATACTTTTCTTTAGAATCTAGAGGGTGTTGTCTGATCTTCTACTATCTGAATACTTGATTTTGCTGATGAAAAGTCTGATGCTAATCCAGGAGATTCTTCTCAAAAAAAAAAGGAAAAATTGAATGCTTTCAAGTTGAGGAGCCCTACTCCAGTACTGAATGCTTTCAAATTGGGAAGACCTACTCCAGTACCTCGGAGAAGGCAATGGCACCCCACTCTAGTACTCCTGCCTGGAAAATCCCATGGACAGAGGAGCCTGGTAGGCTGCAGTCCATGGGGTTGCTAGGAGTCAGACACGACTGAGTGACTTCACTTTCACTTTTCACTTTCATGCATTGGAGAAGGAAATGGCAACTCACTCCAGTGTTCTTGCCTGGAGAATCCCAGGGATGGGGGAGCATGGTGGGCTGCCGTCTCTGGGGTCACGCAGTCGGACACGACTGAAGTGACTTAGCAGCAGCAGCAGCAGCAACTCCAGCACCTAAATCCCCAATTAGCTTTATTAGTTCACTGTAAAATATGAATATACTTAAATACCAGACAGTCAAAAAAAAAGCCGTTGCAATGTGAAAAGAAAGTGCCCAGATTAACCAACCCCGTCATCTATCCTGCCTTCCTCCTTCCTAAGAGAACCTCAGTTCATTCAGATGGCCACCCTCTCTGCATATCAGGGACACTGGCCCCTGCATATCAGGGACACTGACACACCCTTTCAGCTCCAGGAGAAAGTCTGATGATCTAAAGTAACCACCACCACTTCTACCCACAATTGGATCAGAAAAGAGAATGTGACCCCATTCTAGCCACTGAGTTGCAAGCTTATAAGGTTTGAAAGTTCTTCTTTGGCTAAAACAAAAACAAACAAATAAAAAAAGCAGGAGAAATGACTTTTCCTTCCTACCACATGATTAAAACACATCCTACAACTCTGAGAAGAACCAGCCCTAGGGTGCTGACAACGTTATGGGTGCAGAGAATGGAGACAAACAGCATGGGATCCTGGAGGCCTTATAAAAACCCAATCAATGAGTCCTGAGTCCCCTTTGGTCCCCTTCTACGGGCTTCCTATTAGTTGGTAAAATTGCAGAATACAAAATCAGTACATAAAAACCAACTGTGTTTACATACACTAGTAACAGACTATCAGAAAGAGGAATTAAGAAAACAATCCATTTATAATCGCATCAAAAAGAATGAAATACCTAGGAATAGATTTAACCAAGAAGGCAAAAGATCTGTACACTGAAAACTATAAGGCATTCATGAAAGAAACTGAAAAAGACAGAAAAATGACATTATATTTCATGTTCACAGATTAGAAGAATTAATATTGTTAAAATGTCCATACCACCAAAAATAATCTAGATTAAATGCAATCCATATCAAAATTGTAGTAGCATTTTTCACAGAAATAGAACAAACAATTCTAAAGTTTGCAAGGGATCACAAAAGACCCCAAGAGCCAATGCAGTCTTGAGAAAGAACAAAGCTGGAGGCATTACACCTCCTGACTTCAGCCTATATTACAAAGCTATAATAATCGAAGCAGTATGGCACTGGCATAAAAACAGACACACAAATCAATGAAACAGAATAGAGAGCACAGAAATAAATCCAAAAAATATGGTCAATGAATTTACAACAACAAACCTAAGAATATACAATGAGGAAAGGAAAGTTCTTCAATTAATGGTGTTGGGAAAATTGGACAATCACATGTAAAAAAATTAGTCTTTGTTGTTTAGTGACTAAGTCATGTCTGACTCTTTTATGACCCCATGGACTGTAGCTCACCACGCTCTTCTTTCCATGGGATTTTTCAGGCAAGAATACTGGAGTTGGTTGCCATTTCTTTCTGCAGAAGATCTTCCCAACCTAGGGATTGAACCTGCATCTCCTGAATTGGCAGATGGATTCTTTACCACTGAGCCACCAAGGAAGCCTTAACCTGCACCCTTATCTTAACATCATACACAAAAAAGACCTCAGAATGGATTGAGGCTGGAACTTAAGACCTGAAACCATAAAACTCCTGGAAGATCACACAGGTAATAAGCTCCTTGACACTGATCTTGACAATGACTTTTTGAACTTAATACCCAAAACAAAAGTAAACAAGTGGGACTACATCAAACTAGAAAGTTTCTGCACAGCAAAGAAAACTACCAATAAAATGAAAAAGCAGGGACTTCCCTGGTGGTCCAGTGGTTAAGAATCCGTCTTTCAATGCAGAGGACTTGGGTTTGATCCTTGGTCAGGGAACTAAGATCCCACATGCCGAGGAGCAACTGAGCCCACACACCCCAATTAAGACCCAATGCAGCCAAACAAACAAAATCCAAGGCTAAGAAAGAGCAAGTAGAGTGACAAACTCCACATCTGACTATGAACTTCCTGGGGCCGACCCCCAAAGGGACAATTTATATGATGAGTTCTCTTATTCAAGGAGGAAGAAATACAGTAGTTCCTCAGAGGAGTCCGGTGTTTTCCTGGCACTCACATAAAATTACTCTTCACATGAGAATATCGTTCATGCTGGTTAATGTCAGGGATGACATCAACCAACAACATGTCAGTCATGAGTAAGGGTCTAGGCCTTGAAGGCAAACATTCTAGCCTGACTCCCTGACATTAACTGTGTGAAGTTGGGCACATTTCTTTCCTTTTTTCTTTTTATGGCTGTGCCACGTGGCTTGCAGGATTAGTTCCCCAACCAAAGATGGAACCCTGGCCCCCCGCAGTTAAAGCACCAAGTCCTAACCACTGGGCCGCCAGGGAATTCCCTTGGGCACATTTCCGATTCTCAGTTTTCTAGACCTTTGAAATGAGAATAAAGAATCTACCTCACAATGTTACTTAATTTGTTCATTTATTTCATAAATATTTGTTGAATGCTAAATTCCCCGGTGACTCAGCAGCAAAGAATCTGCCTATAAGGCAGATGATGCATGAGTTGTGGGTTTTTTCCCTGGGTTGGGAAGATGCCCTGGAGGAGGGCACGGCAACCCACTCCAGTATTCTTGCCTGGAGAATCTCGTGGACAGAGAAGTCTGGCAGGCTACAGTCCATGGGGTCTCAGAGTTGGACATGACTGAAGCCACTGAGCATGAGAGCGACCATGAGTTAGGCATAGTTTATAATCATGAACCAAAGAAAGTGCCAGTCACCTGTCCTGGAGGTGACTGTCTCCCAAGGAGACAGAGTTTAGACAAATCTACAGTGTTTGCTATTATGGAGAACAAAGTCAATTCAAAGAGCCTGTCAGCAGATGATGCCTGGCATGTTCTGGGAACCCCAAGGAGGCCAGCATGTCTGAAGCAGAGCGCATGCCAGGGAGAGGGTGGGAGGGGAGGTCGGAGAGAAAATAGGGCCAGATTCTGAGGGCAGGAGTTCCTGTCCCGGGTCAGGTGAGAGATGAGGGAGTCTGAACCAGGATGATGGGCAATGTGGAGGCCAGTTATCAACTGTTGCTTATCTTCTGAGGTAGAACCAATGGAATTTCTTAGCCTATTAGCTTTGGTGGGGGTGGGGGGGGTGTTGTGAGAGAGGGGATCTGACAACACCAAGATTTCTGTCGCAACTTAACTGTAAGAACCAAATTGTGGTTTTCTGATACGGGAAGGCTGGGGATGGAGCAGGTTTGGGGGAGAAGATAAAGAATTCATCTGGGAACATGCTAAATTTGATACACCTTTTAGACACCCAAGTGAAGGTTCCAAGTAAGCAATTCTCTATGAGCTCCTACCAGCAAGTAAGGAGCTCCCAGAAGACACCCACACAGAAGGTGTGAATTTGGGGGTCATCAGAATATGGTTGGTATTTAAAGCCATGTCCGGATGAGCTCAGCTCAAGAGTGAGTGTTAGGGCTTCCCTGGTAGCTCAGAGGTTAAAGTGTCTGCCTGCAATGCGGGAGACCAGGGTTCTATCCCTGAGTTGGGAAGATCCCCTGGAGAAGGAAATGGCAACCCTCTCCAGTACTCTTGCCTGGAAAATCCCATGGACGGAGGAGCCTGGTAAGCTATAGTCCATGGGATCACAGAGAGTCGGACACGACTGAGTGACTTCACTTTCCATCACCAAAGCAAATCAAGAGTGAGTGTTGATGAAGAGATGACGACATGTGAGGAGGGTGTTACTCCAGTGAAGAATGGGCCACAGTGGCTCAGAGAGGTTAAGTGACTTACCTAAGATCACACAGCTGGTATGGAGTAGAATCTGCATTCACAACTAGATCCTAGTACTGCATTCAAAATGGTCTTAGATCTTTAGTACTGCTTTAGAGTTGCCATTGTAGGCTTCTCTTTATCCAATTTGACCTGGGGCTATCATTAAGAGTGTTTAAAGGGTTTGTGTGCATGCCTGCTAAGTTGTTTCAGTTGAGTCTGACTCTGTGCAACCCTATGGATTGTATGTATATTTGATTTACAATGTTATGTTAGTTTCAGGTATACAGCAAAGTGATTCAGGTGTGTATATATATTCGTGCAAGCTAAGTCGCTTCAGTCATGTCCAACTCTTTGCGACCCTATGGACTGTAGCCCATCAGGCTCCTCTGTCCATGGGGATTCTCCAGGCAAGAATACTGGACTGTGTTGCCATGCCCTCCTCCCAGGGATCTTCCCAATCCAGGGATCAAACCTGTATATCTTAAATCCACCTGCATTGGCAGGCAGGTTCTTTACCATGGGCACCACCTGGGAAACCCTTAGAGGGTTTAACTGGTGTTTAACTGTTGCTGCTGCTGCTGCCAAGTTGCTTCAGTCGTATCCGACTCTGTGCGACCCCATAGACGGCAGCCCACCAGGCTCCCCTGTCCCTGGGATTCTCCAGGCAAGAACACTGGAGTGGGTTGTCATTTCCTTCTCCAATGCATGAAAGTAAAAAGTGAAAGTGAAGTCACTCAGTCATGTCTGACGCCTAGTGACCCCATGGACTGCAGCCTACCAGGCTCCTCCGTCCATGGGATTTTCCAGGCAAGAGGACTGGAGTGGGGTGCCATTGCCTTCTCCAGAGGTTTGAGAAAAGCCAGAGAATCAGGAGTCTAAGTTCAGGCCTGGAGGTCTGATGGGATTCCCACACACCGAGACAGTGAAGATCTGTGTGCTTTCAAAGCCAGAGGTGGTAGGAATTTAAATACTAGATTTTGGAAGTTAGAGGACCTGGCTGACCAGGTATTGGCCATTAAGGCATGTTTTGGGATCCATTCCAGCCCCAGAATAAGTAATGAAGTACTCAGTACACCCATGCAGCTTTCCTCCAGTCTGGAAAATGTCACCAACGGGTGTCACCAACTGCTTGCCCTCATCCCAGCTCTAAATTGAAGGGAATGCTAAAATGATTAAGGACAAATGGTAAGATGGTAAATGATAAAACAAAAATAATGCTTGTCTCTCCAGGAATGCTATAAGATTAAACAAGAAAATGTCAATGAAATTACCCAGCTTAGGTCAAGCACTGGCACAGAGCTGAATTTCTTCTCCTGCCTCGGCCATTAAGAATCTCAGCAGAGATCCCTCAGAAGCCATAAGACTTCCAAGGGTCCCCTCTTGCCTCTGCCCCAGGCACTTGTTCAGTTTGACACATCCCACCTAGGAAGTGGTTTTCAGAGTTCCATAGACCCTGGGGTTCAGAAGTGGTGCTTCGGGGCTTGTCACCCTAGCCTGATTCGTCATCTGCCTTCCACCCCGCAGATCCCTTCTCTGCCCTGCTCTCTACCCTGGAGGCTCCTTTGCTCTCTGGCTCCCACTTGGGTTCAGTTAAAGGTAGGACAGCCTGGAGATCAGAGGAAAAGAAGAGAGGACATTTCTGGCCTGCTCTAGTCACACTTCTGACTTTATCTCCCTGCTTATGTCTATAGGATCTGTGAGGTGACCTCCTGTGATATTGTGATTCGAAATAAGAAATATATATTTAACCTTTGTCTCATTTCTGGCACAGAACTCCCCCAAACCACACACACACACTGGAATTGATGATCAGAATTTTACCCCCTCCTATGTGTCTCCACCTTTCACTGGGGTTCAGCAACACTATTTCTTCCCTTAAATCTTGGAATTAGTAACAGTTTCCCTTTATTGTTAGCCTCTAGGGGCTTCAGCATTCTTTGTAGGTTCCTTTAATCATACCTATAGCTCTACCAGGAGTCCCTATATTAAAGCCTCTGGAATTGTGCTGTCCTATACAATAATCACTGCAATTTAAATTGCAATAATTAAAATTAAATACAATTTGGGACTTCCCTGGTGGTCCAGTGGTTAAGAATCTACCTTGCAAGAAAGGGACACTGGTTCGATCCCTAGTGGGGGAACTAAAATCCCACATGCCTTGGAGCAACTAAGCCTGAGAGCCACAACTAGAGAGTCCTCACTATACAACAAAAGACCCCGTATGAAGCAAGGAAGATCCTGTGTGGTGCAACTAAGACCTGATGCAGCCAAATAAAATAAATTAATTAATTAAAAAAAAAAGCCACTGGCCCAAGCTATCCCTCCATTAACCCCCATGGAGTCATTCTGGCTACTCCTTCAGGAAACTCCAGAAGGCCCCACATTCCTGCTACTGATAAGTTTACACCCAGATAGCAACTGGAGAATGGAATGGAAACCCACTCCAGTATTCTTGGCCAGAAAATTTCATGGACAGAGGAGGCTGGTGGGCTACAGTCCACAGGGTCACAAAGAGTCAGACATGACTGTAGCGACTTAGCAGCGGCAGCATTATTATCACCACCAAGGCAATTTCAAGAACAATCAGAAGACAAACCTCCAGTGGGCTTCAGGTAGGTGTTACATGTCCTGCTTCCTTGTAAATCTCAGAATAGCTGGTGGCTGTGGAGCCACAGGTAACCTGCTGTAACTGAGCAGGACCCTATGGGCCTTCCTAGGATTGCTCCCTGCCTCCTGCCTATCCTCTGCCTGCCTCTTTACTGTGGAAAAACGTCAGCCTCTGAGGTCTTCCCGGAGTTCCACAGAATAAATTTTATCAGAGAAATGAGAAAATGCAGAAGCAAAGGAAAATAGTCAAACAAGACAACATAATAGTAGTTTAGGCATTAAACAAAGTCAAGGACCTTTAGTTCCCTTTCTTATCAAGGGCTACAGATAATTCTTGGATCTATTTTGCAGATACTTTCTATTTGCAGAAATCCCCTCCGGGTGGAAGAAGTTCACTGTATATTGCCCACAAGCACGTAGACCCCAGACAGGTTGGACCCAGAAGGCTGATGATGCTGACTTTGGTTACCTCACTGCAAACCAATCAGAAGAATGACCACATGCTGATCATGGGCTCCACAACCCTCTCTTCAACATGTAGCTGCTTCCTCTTTCCCCTATACAATCTCCAAGCAAAAACTCGGGGAGTGGGGAGTTGGTTCTTTGGGACATGAGTCCACCTTCTCCCTAGGATTGCTGGCTTCCTCAATAAAGGTGTCTTTCCTTATGTAGCACTTGTCTCGTATTGGACTCTTGAGCAGCGAGCAGCCAAAACTGAGTTCAGTAACAAGCCCGTGGCCATGACACTCAAGGACTGGCTCCTTCCACCGTGCCTATTTCCCCACGCCTGCCTCTAGCCCACATGGCATGGGTGCCCATGAACACAGAGAATGGGGGCTTTCTGCTGGCCTCTGTGAACTCTGGGGATATTTGTAGAAAACCAAAAGCTGCCCTCTACTGTCTCAGCTGCCACTGATCTGGGGGCACAAGGTGGGGCTGGGCTGGGGTGCCACATAGTGTAACCAGAGAGCCTGCCTGGGGCTCTGATCAGAATGCAGTAACAGGGGCTGGATATACCTACTTTTTACATTAAAAAAAAATTTTTTTTTAATATTTATTTATTTGGCTGCATTGAGTCAAAGTGGACAAGGATGGGATCTTACATTGCAGCACCTAGGCTTCTCTAGTTGAGGCACTTGGGATCTAGTGTGTTCAGGTTCAGTAGTTGTAATGCGTGGACGTGGTTGTCTCTCCGCATGTGAGATCTTAGTTTCCCAACCAGGGATTGAACCCGCATTTCCTACATCTCCTGCATTGCAAGTGGATTCTTTACCCACTGAACCATCTGGGAAGCCCTCCAGTTCTGTCTAAAGAACTGTAAAAACAAGTCTTGAAAGCATCAAATTGTTTTCAAGGCACTATGACCCCCACCCCCCACTTCCAAATTTCTTGGCCAAGTAATAAAACTGGTTTTTAATTAATTAATTAATTTTGGTTGCACTTGGTGTTCGTTGCTGCGTGTGGGCTTTCTCAAGCTGCGGTGCATGGGCTCAGCTGTCCCCCAGGCCTGTGGAATCTTCTCTGACCAGGAATCAAACCTGTGTCCTCTCCATTGACAGGCGGATTCCCGGGACCACCAGGGAAGTCCCAACATAACTGTTTTTGAGAACAAAGTTCAAAATATTTAAAGGAGGAGGTTGCCACCTATGTTTGAGTGAGGAGGTCAGAAAATCCTCTCCCCAAAAGTAACTATAAATCTGGGCAAAACAGACGAAACAGTCACTTCGGAGCTCTGAAACTGACCAAACACATGCCCCAATCTAAGAAGGAATTGACTTGAAAACTGCTCAACTTTTAGTTAGAACTGGGGGAGGCTGTTCTTGTGTTCTTGCTTGAGGCTGCTTCATTTCACCTCATCCCAGCTGCCAAGGTGGGACAGTGTTGAGGACCAGCAGATTCACTGATGAAGGGGGCTCAATGGATTTAGAGATGCAGACAGTGCCCACACCAAGCAATGTTGCTGGTAGAAGTAGCCAAATTGGGGGTGTGAAAGTGAGAAGAGCTGATGCTTTTACTAGCCTGATGCTGTGGTTGAGGCTGAGGCACGCATACTCCTAGTTGAGGCTGTGTGCATTTGCAGTGGAGGACAGGGCGGCCCACTCCATCCTTCCACGCTTGGCTAACCCTGGGGCCACATGAGCAGAGAAGCTTCAAAAGGGCTCAGTGGAAAGTAAAGCTGGGGCCAACTTGGAAACAGCTTGAACTTTGTACTCTCCTACCCACACACAGATCTGTTGGCAGAGAGCAGAATTCTCCCTGATGCGAGGTAACTGCGTACAGCCTCCATTCAATAAGTGGCTGACCATTAAGTGACACCGACACAGAGGTCTTCCAAGGAACCCAAGCTTAAAAATAAAAACATCAGTTGGTTAAAAAACAAAACACAAAAAGACAGGGTAGAGACCATGGCCACACACCATGAAGGAGGCAGATTTCACAGATACTGCCTACCAGGCTAATTATTAAACAAACAAGCAAACAAACCATGACAACAACAACCTTTAGGGGGCATCAGTCCAAACTCAGTGGGGAAAAAAAAATGTAATAGACCAAGACTTTGAAGTTCCTATTATAAATATGTTCAAAGAACTAACGAAGAAAAGCGTGACAACAAAGCAAAGACTCAAAGCATGACAATGAATCAAAAATAGATCATCTTGAGAAGGGGGAGAAATCATGGATTTTTTCCAAAGAAAGAAGTTCTGATACCTGCTACAACATGGACGAAACTTCAAAACAGTATGCTAAGTGGAATAAGTCGGACACCAAAGGGCAAATTCAGAGAAACAGAAAAAATGGATACTACAAGGGATTGGAGGGAGAGAGGAATGGGGAGTTTTTTGTTTAGTTAGGGTACAGAGTGTCTGTTAGGATGATGAAAAATTTCTGAAGGACTTCCCTGGCAGTTCTGTGGTTAGGAATCCGCCTGCCAACATGGGAGACAAAGCTTTGATCCCTGGTGTGGGAAGATTCCACTTGTCATGGAGCAACGAAGCCCAGAAGCCACAACTACCAAAGCTTGAGCGCCCTAGAGTTCATGCTTCGAGACAAGAGAAGCCACCACAATGAGAAGTTCGAGCACCACAAGTAGAGAAAGCCCACACATACAGCAACGAAGACTCAGCACAGCCAAAAATAAATAAATACATAATTTTTAATAAAAATTAAAAAAAAATAAAAATAGGCCATAAAGTGGGTCAGATCTCTCACCAAAAATCCTGGCTAAACTTCAGGATCACACAGACCTGGGTTCTATCACTCTATCATTTTCAGATTCTTCAACATGGGGCAGGTCAGTTTTCCTCACCTCTCTGAGCCTCATTTTTCTCATCAGCAAGATGGGGAAAATATGTAGCTAACTAGTAGGTTGTTGAGAAGATGAAACATAATACTCCTAACTTATTTAGATACTTAAGAAATGTCAGAAATTCCCTGGTGGTCCAGCAGTTGGGACCCTGTGCTAGCACTGCTGAGGGCCTGGGTTCGATCCCTGATCTGGGAACTAAGATCCCACAAGTTGCATGGCATGACCAAAAAAGAAAAGGAAAAGGAAAACAGAGATGTCAAATGATTTCCTCTTCTCTTATCAAATAGAGACGGGTTTAGAGTAAGAAGTCTGAGTCAGATAAGAGGCCTTTAGGACAAAGGGCAAAAGCCCACATCGTGTCCAAGTGACCATGGAGAGCTTGAAATAGAGAAATGTGTCCAAAACAGGGAGCCACAGGGCCAGATGCCACAGAGTTGAGTGGGGCAGAGACATGCAAGGTAGTGGGTGGAGAACAGGAAAGTGAGAGCAAGGACGATAGCATCAGAACAGGAAGACCAGATGCTGCCCAAGCAAATCTCAGACAGCATCAGCATCTGCAGCTAGATTTTACACACTTGTCACATGCAGGGTTTACACAGGGAAAGTGTTAGTTGCTCAGTTGTGTCCAATTCTTTGCAACCCCATGGACTGCAACCCGCCAGGCTCCTCTGCGCATGGGATTAACCTGGTAAGGATACTGGAGTGGGTTGCCATTTCTTCCTCCAGTGGATCTTCCCAACCCAGGGATGGAAGCCGGGTCTCCTACACTGCAGGCACTATACCATCGCAGGCCCCAGGGCAGCTGTGGCTTACACAAGGAGGTGGGCCTGACCTACAGGGCAGGCTGGGCCAGACAAGCCTCCTGGAGAACGGGGGTAGTGTCGGCCCCCAGCCAGCCAACTGGAGATGTGAGCTGGGACTTTCCCTCTGAAGGAGGCTGGTGGTGGTCTGGGAAGTGGTGAGCCTACCACAGTGAAAGTGTATCATTGAACTTGCGGAATAGTCAAAAAGGACCAGGAGCAGCCCAGCTTCTGTGGGGAGTTCAGAAATGGCTACTGACGTTGTCCATTACCCACCCTGGGATCATGCGCAAAACGTACCCGCTCCGACTCCATGAACTGCAGCCCACCAGGCCTCTCTGTCCATGGGATTTTCCAGGCAAGAATACTGGAGTGGGTTGCCATTTCCTCCACTGGGGATCTTCCCAAAACAGGGATCAAATCTGTGTCTCTGTGTCTCCTGCATTGACAGGCAAATTCTTTACTACTGAACCACCTGGGAAGCCCTCTGTGTGTAAAACATCTGCTACTAAATCCACTCTTGAGGGAATTCCCTGGCAGTTCAGGGGTTAGGACTTTGCACTTTCACTGCTGAGGACACAAGTTCAATCCTGGTCAGGGAACTAAGATCCCGAAAGCTTCTGGATATGGCCCAAAACAAACCAACCCACCCTTGAGAGAAATTCCTCTTGGGTCTCAGCATCAGGAAGAGATGGGCATCTCCAGGGCTCTAGCTTGGTTCTGGCTGGGAGCAGAGTGGAAGGCAGGCTGCCAGGTTCAGGCCTCCCCACTGCCTAGGAGCCTGGGGTCCAGTGACTGTGCAATGAGGCGTCAAGCCAGCCAGGAGGGTCTAGAATGGAGGGCACGTGTGTCAAAGGTATGAATATACCACACCTCCTCAGGCTTTGTGGATTCTGACTCTTCATTAATCTTAACCCCTTTTGGGGCTCCTTCCCAGACCTCATCTCCCTCAGGACCCCACCAGAGGCCCAGGGCAAAGTGTGATACCCTGGAGTATCCAGACTCCTCTCCCCGAATCCTGCTACTCTTCCAGAAAACAGCCTGCCAAAGGCAAGAGGCTGCATTTCAGAGGGGCATGTGTGTGATGCAGTAATGACACCTGCAACTTTGACCTTGAACTCTACTGTAAATCTGCCCCTGGCTCAACGATACCCTCAGGAGTTAGAATGAAACAACCCCTCAGCCCTGCCTCCTTGGAAGATGCTTGGCCTTCCCAGGTGGCCCAATGGTAAAGAACCTGACAAGCTATAGTCCATGGGGTCACTAAGAGCCAGACAGGACTGAGCAACTGAACAACAAAGCCCTGCTCATACTCTAATCTTGTCAGAGACCTCACCTGTGAACCGTATGTTATAAATCCCATCATTAAATTCTGCTGGGTTGGGGCACATAGTTTTTAGAGGCAGAATCCCAGTGTGTCCCCCTTTGTCTGGCAAAGTAATAAAGCTCTCCTTTTCTATTCCACCCAAAACTCTGTCTCTGAGATTTGATTTAGCACTAGGGTAGAGAGGCTGAACTTTTGGTAATGGAGCCTGGAGCCTGGAGCCTGGAGCCTGGAGCTGAGGGAGGCAGCAGGGAAGAGACACGTGGAGGTGGAAGGGCTGGTTCAGGCCAGGCCATAGGAAACCCATCAGCTTCAAGTTTTCAAACTTGATCTTGAGGGCAATGGGGAGCCTTGAAAGTTCCAGTGAGGGGCTTCCCTGGTGGCTCAGTGGTAAAGAATCCACCTGCCAATGCTGGAGATGCAGGTTCAATCCTTGGGCTGGGAAGATCCTTCACGCTGCAGAGCAATTAAGCCCGTGCGCCACAACCACTGAACCTGTGCCCTCAAGCCCGTGTACCCCAACTACTGAAGCCCGACTGTCCTAGAGCCTGCGCTCCACACCAAGAGAAACCACAGCCATGAGAAGCCTTCGCACCTCAACTAGAGAGCAGCCCCCTACTCACCACAACTAGAGAAACACCTGCACAGCAATGAAGACCCAGCACAGCCATAAATAGATAAAAACCGATTCCATTTATGTAACATAGAAAAGATGTAAGTACTTAAAAAAAAAAAAGTTTCAGTGAAAGACAAGGTTCTTCACTTCTGTCTTCCTCTTCCAAACCCATAACCCAAATCGAATCATAGGGGAAATTTCAGACAAGTCCAAATTTTAGGAATTTGACCATAAACCACACCAGCACTCCTCAAACTGGTCAAGGTCAGTGAAAACAAATCGGAGGAGCAGTCAGAACAGAGAAAGCTAAGGAGACAAGACAGCTAAATGGACCGCGGTGTTCCAGACAGGATTCTGAAACAGAAGAGGGATGTTACGGAAAGTTAGTAAAACATAAATAAGTTTAACCCATCCACACAATGTAGTAATATAGTGATCCATCCACACAGTGGAATGTTACCCAACAATAAAGGAGAATACAGTACTATTACATGTTACATCGATGAATCTTAAAAACATGCCAAATACAAGAAGCACACACAGAAAACACATTAGACCACATATGGGATGATTCCATTTGTGTGACATGCCCAGAACAGGCAAACCTCCAGAGACAGGAAGTAGGTTAGAGGAAGGCAGGGGCTGGAGGGTGAGTGGGGATGGGGAGAAATGGGGAGAAACCACTGCTGGGTGGGGTTTCTTTTAGACAAAATTCTAAAATGAGGTTGTAACAATGCTTTCGCAATCCTGTGAATGTACTAAACAAATGGTACTTTAAGTGGGTGGATTCTATTGCAAAAAAGCTATTGAAAAACAGTAATGTCAAAAACAAAAACAAAAATAGTAACATTGGTTCATGGGTTAACAAATGTGCCACTGAAAGATGTTAACAATAGGGGAAACTGGGTGTATGCTCTGTACTATTTTTGTAAATCTACAAAACAATTGTAAGATACAAAAAGCTTATTTATATAAAAATTATATAGTGATTTCCCTGGCCCTTCAGTGGTTAAGAATCTGTCTGCTAATGCAGGGGACAATGCAGGTTTGATTCCTAGTTTGGGAAAATTCCACATGCTTCAGGGCAACCGAGACCCCACAACTTTTGAGCCTGTGCTCTGGAGGCCATGAAACACAACCCCTGAAGCCTGAGCACCCTGGAGCCCATGCTCTGCAACAAGAGAAGCCTGTGCACCGGAAGGAAGAGTAGCCCCACTGAGACCAGAGAAAGCCCGTACACAACAACGAAGAGCCAGTACAGCCAAAAATAAATAAATAAAAATTAAAAACAGGGGAAAAAATAAAAGACTCTGCACCTCCAATGCAGTGAACGTGAGTTCGATCCCTGGTCAGGGAACTAAGGTCCCGCATGCTGTGTGGGGTGTGGCAAAAAAATATTATATACTCACATGTAAAAATTATATATATGTATACACACACACATATATATACACATACAGTTTGTTTGGTTTAAGGCAAGGGAGTTAAGCGTTGATAGGGGCTTGAAATAGGGACATGGCCAATGAAGAATTGAGTGAGGTTTAAGATGGGGAGAGGCATTCAGCTGGATGGAGTGCTAGTTTCCTATTGAGGCTAACACATGACCTCAAACTTAACACAGCACAATTTTATTAGTTCTAGCAGTGGTCAAAAGTCCCAAGTGGTTTCACTAGGCCAAAACCCACAGTGGAGCTGCGTTTCTTTATTCCAGCGTCTACAGGTACCTGCATTCCTTGGTATCTAGCCCCATTGTCTAACTGCAAAGCCAGCAGCAGGTGTAAAATCTTCACCTCCCGCTCACTTTGACCCTCCTCAGTTCCATTCACTTAATAGGACCCATGTGAACATACTGGTCCCGCCTCACTACGTGATCATGTTTGCAAGCTCCCTTTTGCCAGACAGCCGTGCATTTACAACTTCTGAGGCTTAGGATGTGGCCACTGTGGGGGCTATTAATCTGCCCACACCTGTTGTCCTCAGGGATGTAAACACAGAGGGGATGTGTCTGTGTCCATCCAAAGCTGAGGAGCTGGGATGCCTGCAGGATATCTGGGGGAACTTCCCCTTGGCTTCCATCTATTCACCAAACACTACGCACCTCTGATGAGTCAGTCACTGGGGATATAAACGTGAATACTGTATTTCACTGGTTCTAAAACATCTGTTTTTTCACTTTAGAACATATCTGAAATCAGGATGCAGCTTTGATTTGAATCAATGACATCTTACAACTACAACAGGCAGGGTTTTCTTTCTAACACATGAAGACATCTTACAACTGAAGGTATCTTGAAGTCAGTGAAATCCAGGTCTGGACAAAGCACTAGAGTAGGCTCCACTGCTATAGACATTATTATAGAAGGTAGCTGCCTCACCAGAGAATCAAGTATCCCCACCCAGCCCCTCCACCCTTTCCTGGTTCTTGGCCTGCCTCCTTCCGCCCCAGGATGCCCATTGCCCCATGGCTCTGCTGCTCAACTCTTGGCTGACGCCACCAGAACCATGGCCACACCCACGTTCAGCTCTAACACATGAACTGGTCCATGAACCGGGCCCTCTCCCAGGTGTAACCTCGAGTTGGGCCCTGTGGTTTTCCACCTGGATGCACATGGGAAACACCTGGAAAACACTTAGGAGTTTTTCAAAGACCCAGGCCATCCCTAGACCAAATCATTCATAATGTCTGAGAAGTGAGGTTATAGTTCCCCATAGACTCCAACAGAGAGCCAGGTGGAGAACTAATTGGTGTTGAGTAAGGAGAGGCATGAGGCAGCACCAGTGGGAGGTGGAAAGTGTTAGGTCCAGACTACACAATGACACCTATCGGTCTTCCTTCCAATCCTCCCCAGACGCACTCTGAATGGAAAGGACCAGCCCAGTTCTCACAGTTTCCTAAAGGAACTAAACTGAGTCAAATATATTGTAGGAGCCCAGGAAATGTAAGCTGCACAGACTCCAAGGCCAGCCAGAAAAGGCCTGGTGCCAAGAAAGGCCTTCGAAGGGAGTCCACTGGGTCGGGGACAGTCCTCTGATTCACTGTGTAACCTCCAGCGAGACACTGCCCATCTCTGGGCCTGTGCAGACTGGCCCAGGTGGCCTTGAAAGTCCTTTAGGTGCCAACATTGAGTTTAGACTTTACCTCAGAGACTATTTCTATCTGCTAAGAAGTCTGAGACAGCAGGGAGCAAGCCAGTAAGCATCAGCCTTTCTGCTCACTCCCAACAGATGTCTCAGCCCATCCAAGCCTCAAGATTCCACTTCTGGGGCTCTATCCTATATTGGTTACAAGGCGGAACATCTTAGGTCCTTGAAGCCAAAGACCTAAGAACAGCAAAACGGGAACCCTCAGGGGATTCTGGAGAACAGCATGTGAGTGGAGAGATTTTTCAGCTGAGAACAAAGTCCAGATTGGGAGGCCACAGGACACCTCACAGGCCAGGCCCTGCCCCAAGGAACGGGAAACAAAGGCGAGGTGGTTCGAGGGACCAGAGAGAAACTCCCAAGGAGGAAATTCACGAGAGGAAACGCTAAGGGCAAGAACAAGTCCAAAGGGACCTGGAAGAGGTTCCCAGCTCCACCTTCTGGCCATCAGCACAGCCAAGGCCCCTAATACACAACTAAAGGCTTTTATTGGGAAAAGGAAGTTGACTGAAAAGTGGCCCCCAACATCTTCACCACCTGAGGCAGCCGGGGCCTCCTCCACAGAGTCCAGCAAAGAAGGGACCACCAAACTGGGCCCTCAGGAGGCTCAGGTGTAGAGGTCAAAGTCAATCCGCTTGGAGTTGTAGAACTGGCCACCTGGGGGGTCCAGCTTCCGGCAATAAACGCCATCTGGGAAGTAGCCTTCGTTCACCCAGGTCTGCAGGAAGAGAGGGCAGAGCTAGGAGAGGACTGATGGGGTGGGGGGATGGAAAGAAGAGGCACAGCAAAGTAGAGAGGAGCTTACCTGCATCTGGGTGCTGGTGAAGGGCCCGTACAGCTCAGCATCCCCTGTGTTCTCCCACTTATATTCCCACATCACGTCCGCAAGACCATCTCCAGGTGACTCTGCTTCTAAAATAATAGGCCAAGTCATTTGGGCCTCCAGTGGCCTGCCCCCTGCCCACAACCCCCCTCCTCTGCCCTTCAATCTTACCTTCCCTCTGGGCAGGGGTTGGGGTCTCCAGCTCCCCTTCTGTCACTTCCTCAGCAAACATGTCCAGGGAGGGGGGCGGTGTGGGGTCACGGGGTCCCTGGGTCTGGCACGCCAACCCCTTCAGTCGCATGGCCAACCGTTCTCTTGTCTCCTGATACACTCCCAGGTTGCCCTGGGCCACCATCTGGTCAGCCAAGCCGGAGAGCCGGTCGAGGCGCTGGGGGGAACTGGGCCGCCCGGGCCCCTTGCTGCCTTCTTTGCTTCCCCCTCGGGCTCCCAGACGCCTCAGTGCCCCAGCCACTGTCTCTCTTGGCAACATCAGTTCCAGAAGGCCCTCCAGGAGGGCTTGGGTGCTCATCGGTGTCTGGCCCAGGCTGTCCTCCTCCTCTGAGTCTGACAGCGGCCGCTGATCAGGTGGCCGCTCCCTGATCTTTACCTGTAATGGGAAAACAGGAAGGTTTTATTTCTGACAAACTGCCAGCAAGGCCCAAGCCCAGCCATGCTAATCTCCGGGCCTCACCCAATCAATGTTATCCAGCCAGCTGTCTCGGATTTGAGCATCCCGGTTCAGGAAATAGTTGCCGTCTGCATCAAAGTGGCCTTCCTCCATCTCTTCCTGCAAGTTGAAGGGTGTGATCCGCACACCTCCCTCACTGGGGAGCGTGGCTGCTTCCTGGCCTGTACCCAGACAGACACAAGAATCACATGCTAGGCATGCAAGAGACAGGAGCCTCTCGTCCTCCACGGCCCCAGAGGTCCCTATTTGTTCCCCCAGCAAAAAGTCAATTCTTGGTACAGCTCACCTTCCACATCCTCTGAGGCCAAGATGTCATATTTGCTGGACCCTTCCTCCTCCTCCTCCTCTTCCTCATCGCTGTCCAAAGAGTGTTTGCCCTTGAAGCGGCTCCCGGGACCTCCTACCCCAGCTACAGGGTCCACCAACTGTGGGCAGGAGACAGAAGTTAAGAAAGAAGCAAGTTACTGGCTATGACCCCAAATACTCTAGGATCTACACTCAAACTGAAAATCTTGCAAAACCATATCTCAGAAATACGCGGAAAAGCTGACCCTTTCCATCCTTTCTTTGTCCCTCCAGATCTCTCTTCTGGCTTCTAATTTATTTTTTTTCTCCCTTCACACCGCCACAGAACAGAGGAGTCTGGCCCCCCTCACCTTTTTCTTGGGGACACTGATTTCATCCTCGTCATCATCTCCCACGCCTTGGAAGGTCACTTTCCTCTTTGGCATGACTGGACAGAAGGGCTTTTCCAAACTGAGCAGAGGGAAAGAGCGCAGATTAAGGGAACTGGGTGAGGAGGCAACTCCCCGCGAGGGGGCCCCCTGCACAACAGATCTTTTACTTGGCGGGTACTAGATCCACTTTGGGAAGGGAGTACAGAATCAGGAGCCGAAAGGCGAGCTGGTAGTCCAGAACTCACCCTCCCCCAGCCCCTCCTGGGACTTGGCTTAGCATCTAAAAGAGCCGCTGGAGCGGAGACGCAAGAGCGGACGGGCGGAGGAGCTCCTACGGGCACCCCCACGCTTGACGAGAGGAGACGGGCTCCCCCACGTGACCACCCTTATTCCAGGCCCCAGCAGTGCTGGGCGCGATGTGCTTCGCGGGTAAACACCCGCTCCACCACCCCCAGCTTCCTCGGAACCCGAGGGGCCCCGGCAGACCCAGGACCTAGCGCCCTGGCAGCCCCGCTCCTCCCTGCGCCGAACTCCCAACTCCGCGGGGTGACTCCCAACTGTCTTGGGCTGTGTACAAATTAGAAAGGCGGCAGGGCCACGGGGACACCAGCAGTCCCGCCGGCACGCGCTCACCTAAGGATCCAGGAAAGGTGGGGGAAGAAAAGGAGAGAGGGTTTCACCAGGGCTACATCCGGGCCACCCGCCCGCCACCACCCGGAAGAGAACTGCGGAAGGCGGCGGGGAAAGCCGGAAGTGGCTTCACTCGGGTTAGATGAACAACTGAGGGAGCGGGCGGAAGTACGCGCCGCGCGGGGGGAGACACCCCCTCCCAGAAGTGACGCGAGCCGTGTGGGGCGACTATGGTGAGAAGAGGGGACATTTGAACGCCTAGACCCTGATCGGACGAGGATGGCCGGAAGTGGTCTCGGTTTCCTCCTACAACACTAGAGGCTCTGAGGAGAAAGGGGCGCCCAGGTTCACGATGGAGGAACAAAGTCCCAGCAGGGCCGGTGGGTTCCTGCCCTAGTTTTCTCTTTCCCGGGTTGAGTCTCCTTTTCCCCACGGCTGGTTCTGCGCCCTTCATCATCTCATTAGAAATCCTGCCTTCCTACTCTTGGCGTCCAGTTGTCAGCCCTTTGCTAGTCCGAGGTGTAGCCTTGCTGTTGTCCCAGAGGTTCTCCTGGGACTTTCCGAACCCAGCTCCTTTTAGGACCCAGGGGAAGTCTAAAATCAGCCGCCTCCTATCCCCTGGGCAAGTTCCTGGTAGAATTCTGAGGTGGGAAGAGTCAAATAGGAGAGGTGGCAGTGGCACCTGTTCCCAGTACCGAGGCCTGAAGTCCCTTGTGCCCTCATCTCAGGTAGGCCTGGGAAAGGGCCGTAGTGGATATCCAACAACCCCAACCCCAAACAGGACCCCAGCACTACAGTCCTGCCCAGGTTTTGTAATTTGGCCCAAGGGGCAGAGCTGAGGTTGGGAGGTGGGTGGAAGGTCCTTCTTGAAAACTCAAGAGAGTTTGAATCCCTCTAGACCAAGACCAAGACAGTGCCCAGAAAGAGCCTACTGGAACCAGAGGAGGGGAGTGCTGGGGTACCCCGGATAACCAAATGCACCACTCCTTTCTCCGCTCCTAGGGTTTCTTCCCACAGTGGGCTACCATGAAACTGCACCGAAAGTCCGTGCTCCGTTTCTTCCGTGGGTACAGAACACAGGCTCCAGACCGGGAGGGCATCCTGCTAAAGAAGGGGGCCCGAAATACCAGTTATCAGCGCCGCTGGTTCATCCTTCGAGGAAACCTCCTCTTCTACCTGGAACACCAGGCTGACCACACACCCCTGGGTCTCATCCTATTAGAGAACTGCCAGGTGGAGCCACGCCTTGGAGCCACAGAACCTTATGCCTTTACCATTCGGACTCCAGGGGGAGATGGTGGGCGGGCCTACAGGCTGGCAGCAGAAAACCAGGAGGAGCTGAGAGCCTGGCTGTGGGCGTTGGCCGGAGCCACCTGGTCGCGGCTGGCTGAGCTGCTACGCCCCCTGGAGGCCCAGTACCGGGAGCTGTGCCAGGCAGCTGGCCAAGAGCCCGGCTCACCCCCAGAGGACTGTGGCTCCCCAGCCACCCCCAGGACCCTCTTCAGCTTCCAGGAGTTGCATGAGCACTTTGGAAAGGAGATCCGGATGCTGCAGGCTGTCCATAGACAGTTCCAGGAGGCCAGTGACAACGGAGGCAGCAGATCCCCAGCAGGTGGAGGTGAAGCAGGAACGCAACAACTGTGTTGATGAGTGACTAATAGACTAAAGGCCCAAAGGTATCTGCCAAGTCCAGTCAACAGCTTCCAGAGACACCCAGATCCTTGCTAACTCGTCACTCCCTCCCTCCTTGTCCTTACTTTAACCCCACTCATCAAATAACAAGGCAAAAGACAGGCCCAGGTACAACAGCAGGTTCTTTTCCGGTTCCTCAAAGCGGCCGCACAGGGTGGGAGCAGAGACAGAAGAACATGTAAACATTGGGTTCCACCCCCTGGGGCTCAGGGGAAGACCCTTACCCAGGAAGGGGCTGGAGGGTTGGAAGGGACAAAGTGAAAGGCAGGGGCCCTGGTCAGACAAAGCAGGGGAGGCCTGAGAATACAGAGAAAGGTGGGTGAAGAGGAAGGAGAGCAAGGAGGGTGGTGGTGGGAGGTGGGAGACATTTCCTGTTCCAGTGCGTGTCCCCTTAAATAAACTAGAGTGCAAGAACACTGAGGAGGGAGAACCAGAGAACAGAAGATGGAGTGAACACCCCCACCCGGGGCCCACCAGTTCCTCTGTACATAATTACAACAGAGATGTCCAGAAGAAGAGCAAGAAGAGCCTGGGCCCCCAACCAGGAACTGGGGGAAGACAGGCAGGACTTAAGGGGATAAAGGAACCCAGCTTCATTTCACGGGTAAGGGGAGTGACTGGAGTGTAAGAATCTGAAAACTGCTGACTCCCACTGCCACAGGTCACCCCTGCGGTGACCAAAGGCCAATCAGGAGAGTGGCACCTGGGAAGGGACCCCAGTTGGGCCGAGCTGGAGGTGAGGTGTCCACTGCTTTCCCAGGGAAATGCAGCTGCCCCCCGTTCTGACTGTCCTGGTCACGTGGGGATCAGCGGCTGGCACGGAGACGGGGAACAAGCCACTTTCCTCAAAAAGAGGGACAGCCTGCCAAGGGCAGGCTGGGAGCAGGACCCCAGGCTAGGTCTGCTCTTGGCTGAGGGAAAAGAGGGGGCCACGCAGTCCAGCCCCAGGGCAGAGGTCAGAAGTACGCATCCTGCCGGGCCTCTGATGCTGAGGACCTGTCCCCGCCGTCCTGGGGGGCAGGCGGTCCATCTGCCTTTCGACGGAGTGAGAGCTTCCTGCCCTGGGCCTTCTTCTCCTGCTTCTGCCGCTCCTTCTCCTGCTTCTCCCGTTCTTTTTCCTGTTTCTGCCGCTCCTTCTCGCGTTCCTTTTCCTGTTTTTGCCGCTCCTTCTCCTGCCTCCGGGCCTCCTTGCCGCTAGGGGCCAGAGGGGCGCTGTTGCCAGTAGGCGAAGGAAGGGATGGACGCAGTCCCTCGGCGGTGACCACGGGCCCTGGGGCAGGCCCCGCGCTGGCCCTGCGGACAGGAGGGGGTGGGGAGGGGACCCCTCCACCTGCCCGGGAGCCCCGGCTCTTGAGGCCAGGGAGGCTGAGGAGGCTGGAGGAGGGGCCCAGGGGGGGCAGCTGCCGCCGGCGCTCCTCGTGGATGGCCCGGGAACCGTGTAGTCTCCGTGAGGGCCGATACTGCAGCTCGCCCCGGGTTTCCAGCCACTTCTTGAGCTGGGCTGCATTCTCTCGCTCAATCAGTGCTTCTGTCACTTGGAGGTTGGTCACCTAGATGGAGAAGACATGGGTACCAGGGTGAAGTGGGCTGGGGATCTACTGAAGCGGGTGTGCGGTACGCTAAGGCCAGGACCTACCTCGTGCACCAGGAAGTCCTCCTGCATGCACTGCTGGGGCAAGTTCCGCAGCTGCTCCATGGTCTCATACATGCCTTGGCAGGAGCGCAGCTTTTCCACCGAGCCCAGCGTGTGCCGCAGCAGCACCAGGGCCACCCGGAAGATGATCTTGACGCCTGCAGGCCCGAAGAGAAGAGGCCATGGGTGATCAGCCTGGGGGTCTCAGCCTGACCCGTGCAGGGGGTACTCACAGCCCCCATCCCTGTGTATTGTTGACCCGACAGATGAGGACATGGAGGCCTCGAGAAGAAAATGAGCCGCCATGGGTTTTAGGTTCCTGGGAGGCAAAGCAAGCTGTGGCTGGTGGCAGAGCCAGTAAGATCAAGTCTCAGTTTCTCCAGCCCCGAGATGGATCTCAGCCACCATGGAAACCCCAGTCCCCCTACTGGCCTACGTGGCTACAGAAGTACCTTCACAGAAGAACATATCCCAGACCCGGAGCACTGAAGCCCAGGGCAGGGTGCGGGCGAAGATGCACATGAACCACTCTGTCATGTAGAGCACGGGATCGATGCGCTGCCGTCGCAGGTGCCGATGCGCCAGTGGGGAGGCCCGGCGCAACAGGGCAAAGAAGATCTCTCCGTCCAGCTGAATGGCCTCCTGGAGATGGGATGAACCATGAGAGGCGCTCTGGCTGTGGGCCCCCTGGGGTGGGACTGGCGCTGGCAGCCGGATCCCATCCGTGAGGCGGGAGCCTCAGCTCAGTGGGAGGGCCCAGAGCAGCCAGCCAGAACGGCACAGGCTGAGGCTCAGCCCGCCCCGCAGTCCTAGGGACAAGCCGTAGCCCCAGGCGCACCAGCCTCCACACACTCACCAGCCCTGCGCTGTAGTAACCAGGGAGATACTTGTCGCAGATCTGCACCAGGCACCAGAAGGCTTGCTGAGAAAGACAAGAACAAGGAGGGAGGGGTGGGGCCAGAGGAACAGGGGGCAGGGAGCTCCCCCGTCACCCCTGCAGGCCCAGCCCCTCCCCGACTAGGTCCGGCGTCTGCTGACCTCAGCAGGCATGTGCATGAGCAACACCGCGGCCACGGGGGCCTGGGCCTGGCAGTAGCCCTCGTCGGGCCGGTAGATGGTGTAGGCCTTCAGGATTCGATACAGGTCCTGCTGCCTGTGGGCACAGGGAAAGACCATAAGGGCAATCACAGTACTTGGGACTCCCTGCCCCTGAACAAACCCCGACCCCAACCCCACCCCAGACTCCCCCAGAGTTGGTGCAGGATCAACCCCGGAGCTTTACCAGCACACACCTGATCTAGCTACCTTCCCACCTCCTGAGCTTAAGCCAAAGTCTCAGATCATCATGGAGGCTTTCTCCCAGGCTCCAGCCCTCCACCCTTGCTGCACACCCACGTGCTCCCTACCCATTCCCCACAGGCTCTGCTCTCCATCTGCCACCATCCCTAAACCCTCAAGGTCACCTTTTCCAGGAAGCTCTCCTCTGCAGGATCGGCCCTCCTCTGGCACTGTCTGCGTGCTTTAACCTCCCAGCAGGTGCTCTCCCAGGGCAGAGCCTGCCTTATCTGACTGGATTTCATCAGTTTCCCCCCAGGCCAGGGCCTTGGTTCTTGTGGAGTCCTGGGAAGCCAGCTGGGCCTCAGATTTTCCTCTTATCTCTGCATCCAGAAGAATACATGCTCTGCCCCAGATCTGTCCCTTTTGCTTGAGGGTGCTCCATAGCTGTATGAGGGAACTCCAACCCCTCAGCCCCCCATTAGAAAGCAGAGGGCCTGCCACCCCTCCCCACGGCTGGTCATCACATCATATCAACACTAAATTCTGAATTTCACTCTTGTCTAGGCCTTCTCTCCAGCTTCCCTGGTGGCGCAGAGGTTAAACTGTCTGCCTGCAATGTGGGAGACCTGGGTTCGATCCCTGGGTCAGGAAGATCCCCTGGAGAAGGAAATGGCAACCCACTCCAGTATTCTTGCCTAGAGAATCCCATGGACGGAGGAGCTTGGTGGGCTACAGTCCACGGGTTGCAGAGTTGGACATGACTGAGTGAGGCGGCCTCTCTACCTCCACAGTTACTGAGCAGCTCAGCCCTTCATCTCTTAACCAGGGAAATGTTCATAACCTCCCAGATCTTCTCCCTGCCTCCAGTCACACACTCCTGACCACAGCTTACAACAGTGTTTCTCAAAATTCAGTCACTGAAGTGTGACCTTCATTTGTGCTTTATCTGCACACCACCCCACTGTTATTTCTCTACTTTGTAATAACATCCATGAAATGACAGGTTTGATATACTAGTTATTTCACCTAATATGTATTAAATATGTGACGTCCACAAGCTCTCACGCTACTTTCACCCACCTGCCTCATTCTGTGCCTCTGCCTCCTCCCGCTGCTATGAGTGAACTATTTGTGAATCTGACCAACCACAGCCTTTCCAATGGGTCCCATCCCTTCTTGCCTACACAGGCCATCCTCCCAGCAACCTTCCCATCACTTGGGTATCATCCATTTTTCTCTAACTACAGATGCTGGCAGCATACCAACATGTCATTTCCTCTAGCTTATAAAAAATAAAAGTCTATCTACCCAAATTTCCCCTCTGAATATCACACCATTTCTTTCCTGCCTGTTCAGGCAAACCCACCCAGAGTACAGATTTGCTATCCTCAGTTTCTTTCCTCCAATCCTCCATCTGGGCTTTAGTCCTTGCTCCACACAAAACCGCTTTTATCAAGGTCACCAATGACCTCCACATTGCTAAATCCAGAGGTCAGTTTACAGATTTGACTTGACTCGATCCATCAGCAGCAGCTGATCCTGAAACTTCTCTTCACTTTCCTTCCAGGAAACACTCTCCTGGTTTTCCTTCTAGCTTTTTCCAGTTTCCTTTACAGGTCCTTTCCCATCTTCCTATTTGTGAAATGTTAGCGCTGTACGCTCAGTCTCTGAACACCCTCCTTTCATACCTACACTTCCTACTTTGATGACCTCATCTAGTCCCACGGGTGAGATCTGGTCCCATCTAGAGGCTGACATCTCTCAACTTCCAATTTATCTCCAGTTTAAATCTCTCCCAGACTTCTCTGGTGGTCCAGTGGTTAAGACTTCACACTCCTAGTGCAGGGGGCACAGCTTTGATCCCTGGTTGGGGAACTAAGATTCTACATGCCAAATAGCATGACCAAAAAAAAAAACCTCTCCCTGGATGTTGTGTATATTGTATATCCAGCTTACCTGGCATCTCACCTGGATGTCCAGTGAGTATTTCAAACTTCACATTCACAAAATGAGTTCCTGATACACCCCTCAAGGTTACTTTTCCCCAACCACCCATATCAGTATATTGTAACTACATTCATGCTAGTTTCTAAGACCAAGAACCTTAAGAGTCTTCCTTATCTACTCTCTCTCTCACACACACACCACTCCACATCTAATCCACTGGCAAATCCTTTTGGCTCTACCTTGAAAATATATTCAGAGTTCAACCCCTCCTCCCCACAGTTCCACTGCTACCACCCTGGTCTATCTACCACTGTCTCTGTCTGCGATTATGGCAACAGTCAACCTGGTCTCTGTTGCTGCCCTTGTCTCCAATCATCTATTCTCACCACAGCAGCCAGAACAATCCTAGGGGTTTTTTTGGGCAGAGTTGCACAGTATGTGGGATCTTAGTTCCCAACCAGGAATCCCAGGGATCAAACCCATGCCCCAGGCAGTGGAGTCTTAGCCACTGGACCACCTGGGAAGTCCCAGAATGATCCTTTTAAAACACAAATCAAATCAGGTCACTTGTAACCCCATCTCCACTCACATTCTCTACTGGCCTTTCTTGCTTTAAACTCTTCTATTTATTACCATTGTACATACGACATATTTTCATTCTTTGTTGTCTATCCCTACTAAAATATAATAAGCCTGGGGAGGGCAGGAGTTTTTATCTTTCATTCACTGCTATCATCTGTAACTAAAACAGTACCTGGAAGATAGCAGGTGCTTGATAAGCACTTGCTGAGAGGATGAACTTACTGTTAAAGTTTATCCACGTGCTCCCACAAGGAGCTGAGAACCATCTAAAAACATCTGGCACACTACTAGGAAGCGATATATAGACTTCTTGAGGAAGTCTGGCAAACAGAACAAAAATCGAAGGGCCCTGGCACAGCATTTAAGGGCTCTTAACTGCTTTGCCAGCTTCAGCAGCTCTATCCAATGCCACTGCCCAGACAGAGCTTACATAACCCCCCAGCCAGGAAAAACCCTGCCCCTGGCTCTGCTTCCATCTATCCTTCAAAACATCACTCACATGCAACCTCCCCAATGAGGCTCTGATGTGTCCCACCTCCCCCTTTACCAATACCCCCACGCCACTCCCCCATCACCCCAAGTCAGTGTCTCCCTCCCTGGACCCATCCTTCAGTATGTCTTGACACTCAATTCATCAAAGACCACTCCTGCAGAATTCCTGGGAGGCAAGAACTGCTTTCAGCCCAGACTTGCATCCACCCACCACGGACTCACACAATCAGGTTGCCTTACCCGTGCCCGCCTCGAGCAGCAAACATCTCGTGGAAAGGGAACTGGCGGTGCAGGTCCTTCTCAATCACATCCAGCCACTTAGGGTCCCCAGGAGCCCGTTCCAGCTCCTGCAGTGGGACAGCTGAGATTACCTCAGACTCTGGGGGTACGGATGATGGCCCTCACACAGACTCTGTCATTGGCCCCACACCCTGGAGCCGTGCGCACCTCAAACTTGCCCGGGTTCTGCTCCAGGAGTTCCTTGCTATTGGACAGGTACTGCCAGGCCTTGGCTCTGAGGGAGGAGGGGATCCCCTTCCGGCAACGCAGCTTCACCTAAGGCAGGGTGGCCAGGAGGGGAACAGCTTCAGTGACTGCCACAGCCTCCAAGCCTTCCCCTGAAGCCCTCAGGCTCCCTGGGACACCCAACCTGGCCTTCTATCTTTTAAAGTTACTCCTCCCCCAGGCCCAAGAACCACCTACCCGCAACATGGTCCAGAGAGCAGATAAGACTAGGTTCCTGGGCTTCCCCAGAGCCCATGGGCCCACCCTGTCCTCCCCACCCCCACCACATCCGTGGCCCTGCCCACTACAGCCTTCTCAAACCTTCTGGAAACGCCGTGACAGCCACTTATCCCAGTGACTGAACATCTCCAGCCATTTGAGCTCCCGCTGCCGAGCCACATCCACAGGAATGGAGCTCTCTCTGAGAATATGGGGAGTAGGAAAGAAGTCAGTAGCAGCAGTATAAATCCTGATGCTGCAGAAACTGAGGCAAGCCCTCCCAATCTCCAATGAGAGCCCAGACCACAAACACATTCTGTGAGCTATCAACACATCAGGATGTCTGGTCACTCCGCCCTCCAAGGCGCTAATTCACCACACTGAAAGGAATTCCCTTTGGATGGAATCTCCGAACAGAGATCACATTCTCATGTTGGACCTCTGTACAGAGGCTATGTTCAAATCCCACTTCTGACACATAAAAGTTGGGGAGAGAGTACAGGATATGTATAAAGTATACTTTGTACTGGGGCTTCCCTGGTGGCTTAGATGGTAAGAACCTGCCCGCAACGCAGGAGACACAGGTTCCATCCTTGGGTTGGGAAGATCCCCTGGAGAGGGGAATGGCTACCCACACCAATATTCTTGTCTGGAGAAGTCCATGGACAAAGGAGCCTGGCAGGCTACAGTCCATGGGGTCGCAAAAAGTCATACACAACTTAGCAGCTAACACTTTCACTTTCACTTCACATATTTTACATTAGACCTTCACCACTTACTCACTGTGTGGCCTTGGGCAAGTCACTCTCTAAGCCCCAATTTCCTCATTTGTAAGATGGAGGAAAAAACAGTATCACCTAGCACGGCCTCAGTGAGTAAACAGCAATTATTATCCACAAAATTAAATACAGAACAAATATCTGTCTCCTTAGAAGCAACTGAGTTTCCTTCTACCAGACTCTTGAGATCCCTTGAACCATCTGCAATCTCCTCTACCTCCTCCTCCTTGGAATCACCCCAGATTACCAAGCAAATGAAGCTCTCCTTGCATGGCCTGCTCATTGTTCTAGCAAAGCTTCACACTCAAGATACCACATCAGTCTTAAAACAGTTACTTGGAGGAGCCAGCATTAGGTGAGTGGAATGGAAGAAAGTGCATGTTCTCAGATAGACCTGAGCTCAAATCCCACTTGTCCCTTAGAAATTGGGGAGTCTAGCAAGTGAGAATCAAGTCTCTTCCTTAATCTGTTAAAAGGGATGCCACCGCCTACATCACCAAGTTAGGGGAGGACTACTGAGAAACTGTATATAGAGGACTGTTAAATGGAAGGTTTAATGTTAGTTTCTTTTGTTCCAGAAGCTCCTTAAACTGAAAGGTGATTTCTCATTAATCTCTATCTTAAAAGTCAATTCCAAACTCTACTAAAGGCCAGGAGGAGTAAGATCCCTTTCCGGCCCTCGAAATGTCACAAGCTAGCAGAGGGATGACGGCAATGTGATGAGGGAAACGCAATGCCAAAGATGCACGGAAGAGGCAGCTAACTGAAGTAGGGGCAGCAGATATCAGAGAAGGCTTCCTGGAGGAAAGGACATCTGAGGGAAGCCATGAAGGACTGAGTAAAAGATGGCAGGAAAAGGCCAGGAGAAGGGCATTCCTGGCTGATGATACAGCCTGAGTATGAAAGGAGAAAGACTACCATCACTTCAACAGCACACAGCACATGGTGAAAAGTGGGAAAGAGGACCAGAGAGATTGTCAGGGCTGATAATAAGGAACCTGTGTCCAGGCTAAAGCTTAAACTTTATCCTCTGGACAGTGGGGAGCCGCTAAAAGTTTGTAAGAAAACGTGCCCCACGGTCAGCCTGACCTCAGAAGTAGATTCTGCCAGTGTGAAGATGGGTTTTAGAGGGAGAAAACCACAAAGCAGAGAGTTAGCACCCAGCACGGTGCCTGGTACACAAGAGGGGCTCACTAAAATCCAATTCAATCCAAGTTCCTTAGGGCAGGATAGCACCATAGGTCACGCGGATCCAAATTATTTGAATGGGGCAATTCACTCGATTGCTCTAATCCTGTTTCTTCATCTGTGAATTAGGTACAACAATGCCTCCGTCATGCATGGGAAAGCACCAGCCTTCCCCACATAGGACCGCGAATGTTGATGCTCGAAGATTTTCTGAAATTTTGTTGTTGTTTTTGGATTATACACCCTGCATTCTTTAGAATACCCTCCCACAGGGCTTCCCCCAACACCAGGCAGGTCCCCCTGACCCCAACATACACAGCCATGACTAAATTCTCCTCATTCTCCACAATTCAGATCAGTCTGGCTGAATCCCCAGCCTGGGCAAAAGATCCCTCCCCTAGGTGCTCACAAAACCCCGTGATGATCTCCAGGCTAAACCTAACATATGATGTCGAAACCAACGGTTTAAGTATTTGTCTCTCCCTCTAGATGATGAGCACCTTGAAAAGCCCATTTGATCCTTAGTACCCAGCACAGGGCCTGGCACCGGGGTTCTCTGGCAAAGCTGTACACTGAACTGACCAGCAGGTTAAAGGGGTACAGGACCAATGGGGAGCATCCAAAGAGAGGAAAGGAAGAAGTCAGAAGTAATTACACCCCCACCTTAGGAGTGACTCAGGCGCCTGGAGGGAACTAGGAAAGAGTAAGCCCGGCTAGGAAGATGAGGAAATGGGGAAGAGGCCTCCCCCACCCCCTTTCCTTCAGTGAAGACACAAGCCTGCTCTTCTGTTTCAGAGAGATGCCCTGCCTTCGGGTCTCTCTTCCATCAGACTTCCCCAACTCATCACCCCATCAGACCTAGGGCTACGGGGGAGAGGTGCTTGCATCCCTCCAGACTTTGCCCCTAAGGGACCAACGATCTCTATCAGAACCCCTGTCTGGTCAAACCTCCAGACTATCCGGCCTGTAGCTGGAGACTCCCATCAAGGAGCTGGGACAACCGGAGGTATCATCTCATTCTACCTTTCACTTCACAGAGGAGGCCCTAACTCCAATGGGGAAGGCACTCACTCAAGGGCGCGCAACACACCACCAAAGGCAAGGCTCAGACTCAAACCCAGAACTCCTGACACCTGGTCTGAAACCTTAACAAGCTGGTGCCACAGAAATGGATGTTCTAGGATCCATGCCTCAGGACGCTCTAGGCAGGATAGGATCCTTAAGCATCCCACTCCCACTGGTCACTCCCTGGATCCTCAGAGGAGGATGCGCCGAGAGAGTGTAGGCAAGGTGTATCCTTTCCTCCCCATCCCGCCCCACCTCTGCTTCCTTGAAACAGGCCCACTGGGTACTCACAGGCTGCCTGAATACTGGCTGCCCCCAAGGAAGCCGTACTTGTCCGTCTTGCGCAGGGCCAGCCCGTTTATCTCAGAGTCTGAGCCCATGGAGCTCACATCATCCGCCAAGGACTCCAGGGTCCCAGACATGAGGCTCACGGAGTCCAAGTAGCTCAGGGTGTCTGGGGCCTGCCCTCGAGGCCCAGAGATGCCAGGTCCCAGGCTGGACATGGAGCCTAGGTCCTGAGAGTTTTCAGCGGGCTCCGGAGCTGGGGTCACCGTCACGACAGCTACCTGGGCCTCACATGACCCTGGAGGGCCTGTGCCAGGCCCTGAACGGTCCTCGGGAGCCTGTCCGGTTGATGCTGATGTTGCTGCCGCAGCTCCATGTCCACTTGTCACCTGTCCTGCTGTCACAGCTGCAACCCGTGCAGTCACACCTGAGGCCACTGTGGTTCCCGGCTTGGGGGCGAGAGGGGGTTTGGCTGTCAGGGCCCCAGGAGCCGTTCTTGAAGGGGTCCTGGTGAGGGTCCCGGGTCCAGGATCGGGTGAGGTTATAGCCTCCTCCGTCTTCGGAGGGTCTGCCCCTGGGGCCTGAGCCACGGACATCTCGGCTCCAGCCACAGCCTCGGGCACCAAGGGCTCCAGGCTGGAGACCTGCGCCCTGGGGGCATCGGGTGAGGCCTCCAGAGGCAGTCCCACCTCCGTGCTGCCTGTGACCGTCGGGCTGGGAGCCGAGTCTGAGGTCTGGGTCGGACCCGGTACCCATGCGGGCCGCGCCTCCCCGGGGGCCACCAGGGTGACCGGGGCCGAAGTGGCCGTGGTCACTGGCGGCCCCGGAGCCACCACCAGGACGGGCCCGGCCCGAGAGCCGCGGGGCGGCGGCGAAGGGGCCGCGGGGGCGCCATGACGGCGCGGCGGGGCCACCAGGGGCGCCGGGCCCGTCTCCATGTCCGCGGGCCGCCCCTCACATCCCCCCGCAGCGGCGGCCGCAAAAGGCGCCGCCCCTCAGGCCGCTCCGCGCCGCTCGCCGAGGAAGGGGAGAAGGCGAAGGGCGCGGCCCGGCGCGCGCCGGGGTCTAGGGCGGCGCGCGGGCGGCTGCCCAGCGCGCGGAGCCGGGGAAAGGGTCCCGGGGCGCCAGGCGCCGGGGTCTCGCTCGCGCCCTCTACCTCCCTCTCGCTCTCTCGCCGCCGCCCCCTCCCTCCCGCTTCGGGCGAGTGGCCGACCTCGCGCCTGCGCACACGCCCCGGTGCCGGCCAAGCGGCCTGCTTCTCGGCGCTTCACGCCTGCGCACGGGCAGTCCCATCGCGCTCCTTTTTTCTCCCTCCTCGTCAGAGGTCTTGGACGAATAATAGGAGAGAGGGAACTGGGTTTCTGCCAATCGTTGGGAGGGTGGGTGGGGCTGAAGGTGGGAAGGGGTGGGTAATTTGGGAAGAGGAAACAGAGAAGGCGGAGGGTTATAAAACCAATGAGAGGGCGAGTGAAACCCAGCGGAGGCGGGACGAAGGTATTAACTAGTAGGAAAGCGGGAAGCCGAACCTCCTGGCCAATAAAGATGACTGAAGAGTGACAGACCGTGGAAGGAGGCGGGTGCTGTGCGAGAAGAGGCAGGCCTATGTAAAAAAGAATGGTTAAAAGGGAGCCAATGGAAAGGGAAGTGGGAGGAGGTCAGGTTGACAGACAGGGATAACTATTTGGGCGGTGACAGACAGTATCCGCAGTCAATAGCAGCTGAGGGATTCTTTGGGTGTCCCAAGAAGGTCCGGAAGAAATGACAGCTGCGAGGGGCGGGCCAAATTTGCGATTAATTTGCCTTGTCAGCCAATGAATGCATCCTCTCACTTTAGTGATAAGGGAGGAAGAGAGACAGCTGTTTCAGCCAATGGCAACATCCAAAGGAAGGGGGTGCTACCAGCAGGCGGTGCCAAGCCAGGGATGTCGGTGACAGCCGGAGACAAGCGCGGGAGGGGGTGACAGTTGGGGACAGCGCTGAGAGGGGCGGGGTTCGGGAGCATTGGTGAAACCCTTAGCCAATAAGCGCCACGCTTCCCTGCCTGAGTCCTCTCTTGGGCCGGTTCTTTCAGCTCCCAAACCCACCACGGAGCACTTGATTAGGTGCCTTCTGATCGAGTACTCTTGCTCTTCACTCTGTCTCTGATTCTTACCCCAGTCCGCTACAAACCCCAGGTGACTATAACAAGAGCCCCCAAATCCTGTAAGTGACTTATCCTTCTGGATCCACCATTTCCTGCGGGTATCCCAACCCCTAGGTCCCTGTCCTCAGATCCATCTATCTGAGCTCCTCCCAGAATCCAGGCTCCGGTTCCTCAGAACTCATCCTCTGAGTGCCCCCTCCATTCTAGTGGAGATCCAAGACCCCAAATCATGGATTCCCACTACCATGAACTCCCATATCTCTGTTCTTATTCTTTGGAGGATGCAGAACAAACCCTCTGGACGCCTCTCTCCTCATTGACACACCGTTCTGTGCTCCTCCTTTTCTGCCAGGAAACCAGACCCCAATCTCATAATCCCCCTACTCCCCCCGCACCCCATCCCAGGCTACCTTAGACCACAAACACAAAGCCCAGACTTTACCAGCCCCTCCTCTCTCTGGGCTCCATCTCCCTGGGGCCCAGGATTCAGGATTCAGCCCCAGAAGGGCTCCAATTTCTGTGCAAAATCCACCATCCTGAAATTTCAGTCAGGCCTAGCTAGCTCCCAGTTTCACAGTTCCTTGGTCTCTGAGTTCTCTGAGGTCCTTTCCCCAGATCAGACTCAGATCCTGTGAACTCCAGTGTCTGAGATCTGCCACTCTTGATCTCATTCTCTTCAAACTCCCCACTTTCCATTAGGCCCAAGCTTCCTAAGCACTTCCTCCATTCCCTTCTATTGAGTTCTCCTCCCCTCCCACAACCCAGTAAGAAGTGGGCTCTTCCCTGCGCCTGGACCCCCGTGGTAACCTTATAAGGTGAGGCAGCTGTTGACTGAGGCAGGGAGGGCCCAGTGCAGGAGGCCAAGGGCAGCTGCTAAGTTTAGGATGGCTCCTTCTCCCTTCTTAGAGACAACAGGTGGCTCGACCTCAGTGCCCAGAAAAGAAACTGTCTTAGAGGCATTGGCATGAGTCTGGAGGAGGGAGCAGGGAGGAGGCAACTTCTTCAGGACAGCAGGTCCTAAACGGAGCAGGAGGAGGAGGAGACATAGGTGTCCTTGCCAACCTTGAACCTTCTGGGGCTTCCTCAGCCACTATTTCCCCAGGCCTCCTCTGTATGGAATGGACAGGCACTGAGGCCCAGAGGGTTGGAAGAGAGGACCTCAAAATCTCACAGTCAACCAAGCTGGTTCTTGCCCAGATTGGAGAGAGAAGCCATTGGCCATCCAGCCACCAAGGTGGAGGTGATTAATTAGCTTCTCTCTTGGTGTCTTTGACTCCCCTCCTCTTGAGTTCCAACTTTTACATCCATATCCAAAAAAGTGATTAAAGACTCACACTAGACCATGTCTTTCTCCTGTTTCAAAACTTTTCAAGGCTCTCAAGGTCTCAGCCCTCAGTCCAATCTCTGGCGTCCAGGTCCTTGTATCCTCTGCTCAAGCCCCATCCCAATTCTGGCGATCTGAACACTTCTGATCTTTGATTTTTCCAGGCCTTTGCCCATCCTTGCCCTCCACTTAGGATGCCTGTTCCTGCACTTCTACCCGACACTTCTAGCGGCCTTCATAAGGTCATTTCAGCACTCCTACACAGGCCTGCCATGCCCTCTACTTCTGTATTCCAACTGGTGTGTCATTTTCTGCATTTACCCTCTCTCCAGAGCTAGACTGTAAGTTCTACCAAGGCAGGGCCTGAATATTAATCGTAATGATTGTAAGAATTCCCTGGATGTCCAGTGGTTAGGACTCCAGGCTTTCACTGCCAAGGGCCCAAGTTCACTCCCTAGTCAGGGAACTAAGATCCCACTAGTTGTGCAGTGCTGCCAAAAAAAAAGAAACTATAACGATCATACATCACTAATTGTTTCCCAATATGTTCACATCCACAAGTTCTTTGGCCTGGGAATTACCTTCCCATTTTACAGAGCGGGAAACCAGGGCCCAGAGAGTTGGAACACAAAACCCAATGTCACAGAGCAGGCTCTCTGCTCCAGGCTGTCTAGTCTCTTCATACTTAGTGGTTCCATGCCCCACATCTTCCCTCACAGACTGCCCCCTCTCCTTGAAGGGGATGTAGACTTCCTGATCCTTCAGCTTCCCCAGATAGCTCTCTCCCACTTTTAATCTGTCACTACCCAGATACATACATACTCTTGACTGTGAACTCCACAATGGAGGAGGACTGTGTTTGCCCGGTGCACTTGGAGGGACAGCAAGGGGTGTCTTTGGTCAGCCTTCAGCCTCCCTTCTCCAACGCCTCCATGTTTGATCAGACCCAGATCCAGGAGTTCAGAGGTGAATATGGGGAGAAGGGAGACTGAAGTATGGTCCAGTGCCTGGTACACTATTGCTGCTTAATAAATTTACTGGGTTTAAACCTTGCAGGGATACAGGAGCCTGGTTCCTCTCTCTCCTAGTCCTGTGTCTCAGCCTGGGCCCTCTCTGAACACTGGCACATTCCAGCTTCCTTTGGGGAGAAAGAACATCCCTTCCTGCCCAGGTCCTGGCAAGACATGTCGCCCAAGACACCCTCCCTCCTTTGTCCCTCGCTAGGCTCCAGCTGCTGCTGGCCCTCCAAGAAAGGAGAGGCCCTGAGCTGGGCTATTTTGGTATCTGGGGTGGGCACCCACAGAGCTAAGGTTACAGTGGTATGTTAAGGGCTCCCTGGGGCAAGACTATATAACTTCAGAGGGAGTGCTCCAGACGGACTCTCTGCTCCTTTCCAGCCAGAGCCACTGCCTTGACCCCAGGAGACCTAAGACATGGTGAGTGAGAATCCCCCAGCCCAAGCTCAGATCTCTCAGACCTCAGGGCAGCCTAACCCATTGAAAGAAAGGGGCTGGTTCCAAGTCTGGCAAGAGGAAAAAAGTTGAATCTTCCCTTTCTTGGTATCGTTAATGGGGAATATATAGAATGATGCCCTAAAGGACCCAACCAAGGATAATCTGCCCAGACACTCCACTCTCAGGAGCCCAGTCCCTCTGAAAGCACACTCCTTCACCTTCCTAAATCCCCTGGAACCAGCCCGGCCAGGATTCCCATTCCCATTTTATAAATGAGAAGGTAGAGGTTCAGACAAGGTGAATAAGTGGATCATGGACACACAGCAAGTCTAGGACTCAGAGGAGCCAGGCTCAGGGCACTCAGAAGGCAAGAAACATTTCACTTGTTGGGCAGGGTGGAAGGATGGGTACTTGAGGGCTTCAGATAGAAATTTGACAATCCAACTGAAACAAGTCCCCTCAGAAAAGAGTCGTAAGGAAGGGGAAGCCTAGAGCCAGAAGAGTTGCTTTAGAAGAATGAACTCAAAGAATCCACCGCCTCCAGAGGAGTAAGGATGGGTCCACGAACCCCTCTGCCCAACCCTCACCCTTCAGGCACCCAAGAAGGCCAAGAGAAGGGCAGCGGCAGAGGGCGGAAGCTCCAATGTCTTCTCCATGTTTGATCAGACCCAAATCCAGGAGTTCAAGGAGGTAAGTGTGGGGAGAAGGGAGACTGAAGGCTAACCAAAGGCACCCCTTGCTGCCCCTCCCCCCACCCCTCCCTGGAATGTGCACCTGTTTGGGGGAAGGAGAAGGGCTTAGATTCCTTACTCCCCTCCCTGCTTGGAGTGTAAGAGGACCTCTGGCTGGCAACCAGAATCTCAGAATCTGATCTGCCTGGAGTAAGGATGCTGAAACTTGGCCATGGGAGACCTAATCTCTCCTTGCCTCTGCCTTCTACAGGCCTTCACAGTAATTGACCAGAACCGGGATGGCATTATTGACAAGGAAGACCTGCGGGACACTTTTGCAGCCATGGGTGAGCTGCCTCCTCTACCTGTAAAGATTCAAGGCTGCAGAGTCCTGGGAGTTCAGCAGCTGTGGGTCCCAGTCCTGCCAGGCCACCTTGGACTCAGTCTATCCAGGATAAAATTGGATGGGATAAAAAAATAAAAATGGATGGGATGATCTGAATTTATAGGAAGCATTATTCTCTGGCTGCAAGACCCCACTCCAGCCCCTGCTTTCCCAACCCTGTTCCAGGGCGTCTCAATGTGAAGAATGAGGAGCTAGACGCCATGATGAAGGAAGCCAGTGGGCCCATCAACTTCACTGTCTTCCTGACCATGTTTGGGGAGAAGCTCAAAGGTGAATGAAGTATGACGTGTCCTTGGTCCAACCCCTCAGCTGCCTCTCCTCAGAACTTTCAGGGACTGACCCATTAGCAACCTTTCAGCTACATGTGCCCTCTGACCCCCTCTAGGTGCTGACCCTGAGGATGTGATCACTGGAGCCTTCAAGGTCTTAGACCCTGAGGGAAAAGGCACCATCAAGAAGCAATTGTAAGTGACACGCTCCAGCTGCTCCCACACAGAAAGCCTCTTTCAATTCCCACCAATAACAGGCACTGCCAGTGATAAGGGTGGCTCAGACAGTAAAGAATCTGCCTGCGCAATGCAGGAGACCTGGGTTTGATCCCTGGGTTGGGAAGAACCCCTGGAGGAGAGCATAGTAACCCATTCCAGTATTCTTGCCTGGAGAATCCCTTGAGAAGCTCTTCAGAGGAATCTGGCAGGCTACAGTCCATGCGGTCTTAAAGAGTCGGACACGACTTAGCGACTAAGCACCGCACAGCACAGGGATAAGGGAAAAATCAGGACTGTGGAAATGGGCGATGGGACACAGGAAGAAGGGCAAAACGGGAGGTCAGAGTGTTTGGGAGACCAATGAGGAATCCAGAGTGACCCTGGTTTTCAAGATGAGACTGGGAATGGCAAGGGGGATGAGGTGGGAGGGCGCGGAAGGGAATCACGAAGTCCAGTCTCAAACCTCCCGTATATCAATCACCTCTCTCCAGCCTGGAGGAGCTGCTGACCACGCAGTGTGACCGCTTCTCCCAGGAAGAGGTGAGTGGAGGAGGGGTCTGGAGAAGCGGAAGGATGGGGGAAGGGGAACGTAAGGAACCAGTTGGTGATACTCTGCTTGTTTTCCACAGATCAGGAACATGTGGGCTGCCTTCCCCCCCGACGTGGGCGGCAACGTAGATTACAAGAACATCTGCTACGTCATCACGCATGGCGACGCCAAGGACCAGGAGTAGAGCGGACCCTTTTCGGCCTCTGCTAGTCAAAGCCTTCTTGCCAGTCCGATCTCCCCACCCAGACTCCTAATAAATTGAAAGGGTCTCGTTTCTTATTCGCGGCGCCTTCAGTGCGTTTGTGTGAGTGGGATTCAGGTGGGAGGCTGGGCAGACACACCGGCTGGCACGAAAGGAGTGCCCAGCAAATGAATTAATAAATAGTGGCCCGGAGGCCTGGGTGGAGCGGTTCCACCCGCTAAGCTCGCACTTATTCCCTCTGGGAAAGAGAAGATTTGCGTGCCCTCAGAGAAACTCAGTTTTTATTGAAGTCACGGATAGGGAGAAGTGGGGAGGGAATGGGGGTATTCAGGGTTGGAAGAGGAGGTCGCGCTCCAGAAGTGAGCTGGGGCGGAGCCAAAGGCGGGGCTACAAATTCCAGGATTGGGAGAACCTGAGAACCCGCCCCTTAGAAGGGCGGGCCTTACAGGCTGGGGCTCCGGGATTAGGCGCCTGGCAGCCTGGGGCTCAGGGATTGGACAAGAGACGAACCGAAGGCGGAGGCGAGGTAGAGAAAGCCCCGATGGGGGCCTCAGAGAGCGTCGGACTGCTCGCCTTGAGCCTGGCTCAGCTGCATCTGGGCCTGCATCTTCTCCAACATCTCTTGCATGCGGCGCAGCTGTGCGGGGCAAGATTGCAAGCATTGGGTCCGGACGAGGCCAGAGAGGGGCTCCAAAGAGGACTTGGGGGTCTTGGTCTGGGGGAAAGCTCACCTCTTCGTCTTTCTCGCGAATCAACTTCTCCGTGTCTGCCAGAGGCAGCATGGGCAGCGGGATCTCTGTGGCGCTTTGGCGGGAAAGCTTACTAGGGGACGGGAGAGAAGGCAAGGAATCAAAGGCGAGGGCCTTGGTTGAGTCATCGCTGCAAGACAGGATCTGGAGTTAGTTTGGAGTCTAAGATGCGGAGCCATATCCTTAGGTTAGGGAGGTAAGCAAAGGGGATGGGGAAAGAAAGGCCCTGGGAGAGAGAGGTCTAGAAGGTGAAGGTCGAGGTCATGGAGAGTGAGGGTGGGGCCTTGGAAGCACCTAACTCTCTGCGCTGGCTCTCACCTACGGCTGGCTCGATCTCGCGCCCCAGGCCGGGCCAGGCTCTGTAGACAGCGGGCCCGGTAGCCCTCGTAGAGCAGGTCGTGCGTCACCTCCTTCAGGTCCTGCAGGTGTGTCTGCACGAGCATCCGTCGCAGGTTCAGGAAATCGCAGTGATGTGGATTCTCCACTGGGGGGCGGACCCGCGAGCGTCAGGGAACTTAGATCGGGTCGGCTGCCCAAGGACCTCTCTTGGGGCTCCTAGGACCCCTGGGACCAGAACTTTCCCCGACTTCACATGTTGGGTACGGTTAGCTGGGAGGCGGCCTGGGCTCCCTGCTGGCCTCAGGACGCGTACCCGGCCTTACTCACCCTCTACAGTGCCCCAGGAGTAGTGGCGTCCTCTCACCGGTCTGGGCCCGCCATCCCGCACTACTTCGCAGGAACCGACGACGGCAAAAGGGATGCTTTCCTAGAGCGGAGGAGTCAACGATCTCCATTCTCTCCCCTTCCCGTGGACAGAAACCTTTCTCAGCTCCCACCTCCACATCCGCCTCCCCTGGCTTCTCAGTCTCGTCCTGCTTTGCCTCTGTACCTTCATCTCCGCATCCTGCCTCTTGAAGTCTTCATCCTCATCAGAGTCACATTCGGGGAACTGGTAAATATTGATCTCTTCCTCCTTCAACTGTTCCCGGATCTTGGAGGAGACAAATGCAGACAGAAACACAGAGGCTGTGAGCCACAAAGGCCACCAGAGACAGTGAGATCTAGATACAGACACAGGATGAAAGAGACAGAGAGGAAGGCGTGAAAAACAAAGATGGTGAGAGATGGGCATCCAGGAAGACTGAAAACAAAATCTCAGACGATGAAAGAGACATGCTGCTGCTGCTGCTAAGTCGCTTCAGTCGTGTGCGACCCCATAGACGGCAGCCCACCAGGCTCCTCCATCCCTGGGATTCTCCAGGCAAGAACACTGGAGTGGGTTGCCATTTCCTTCTCCAATGCATGAAAGTGAAAAGTGAAAGTGAAGTCGCTCAGTCGTGTCCGACTCTTACGACCCCATGGACTGCAGCCTACCAGGCTTCTCCATCCATGGGATTTTCCAGGCAAGAGGACTGGAGTGGGGTGCCATTGCCTTCTCCATGAAAGAGACATAGAGGATGAAAAACTGAGACCTTACCCTAAGAGGGAAAAGACTGATGTTTGGGAAGTTTTGAAGGTGAGCAGACACCAAAAGACCAGGAGAGAGAGACATAAGTGGAAACAGTGGGAGAGGGCGCTGAAGAAGCGGGGAAATGGGGGCATGGTGAGCATCCTGGGGCCAGACGGATAACATGGGTCGTTATGTCCACACTCCTGCCCTCAGACAGATCTTAGCCAAGCATCCAGCCCAGGGATTCTATTCTGAGCCTCCAGAGATGTGGCTTCCTGAGGCAGCTTATGACCCACCTTTCTCAAAAACTTTCTTCCAGTCTAGCCTGACACATCACGCTCCGAAAAGGCTACCCCAAGATCAAAGAAGTCAAAGCTGAGTTCAGCTTTTGTCATGACTTGGCTTCATGTGCAGACCAAAGGTCAGAAGCCACCACACATACCTTCTGTTTGAGGGCTTGTGTTTCCTTTGGCATCAGGGCATCTGCTTTGCCAATGACCGGGATGATGTTGACCTTCTCGTGCACCGCCCGGAGGAAGGCCACATCTAGGGGACGGAGCCTGCACCCAGAAATTCGTCAGGGCTCAGTTTCAGGGCACAGAGACCCACCCCCCGCCCCCCGCCCTCCCCAAATGTCCCAGCCCCCTAGGGTGTCCCACAGACCCCCGGCCAAAGGGTGAGATGAAGTAGAGGCAGCAGTGGACACGGGAATCCTGGATGTTCTTCCGGTTCAGGCCACTCTCATCCCGAAGATACTGCTCAAACTGCTCCTCGATGAAGCGCACCACAGGCAGCCAGCTGGGGGTGTGGGGAGAGTGCCGGCAGTCAGAGATCTGGACCGCAGTGGAGGGCAGGGGGCAAGGCTAGTCAGGACTGTGGGGGTGAGAAGCAGGGTCTTTGGCTTCAACCAAAGATGTCAGAGGGAACTGGCAGGTGAGATGTTGGGAAACACAAGGCGTTTTGGGCCCCAAGACCACCAGAAACAGCTCCTGCTGTTGCAGGGACGTGAGTAGGGCAGGGCAGACCAGCCCTGAATCCGACCCCTCGATCTCAGAGTAGCCACATTGGGAAGCTGAGCCCTGGGCTCTCCCCCATTCCTCACCAGTCTGAACAGTCCACTGAGTCCCCAAAGCCAGGTGTGTCCACCACAGTCAGCTTCACCTTAATACCCCCCTCCTCGATCTCCACGCCCCGGCGCTCGATGGTCAGCGTTTGCGTCAAGCGAGCTATGAGGATGGGGAGAGGTCAGGGAGCTGGCGAGGGGTCTGAAGCAGGACTAATTTCCTTTCTCAGACTCACAGTTGCCCCCCACCCATTTTTCAGGGGAGGAGACTGAGTCTCAGAGAAAAGCATTGAGCTGCCTGAGTTCCCCAGAATGTCATGGGAGACCCAGAAGGAAAGGAAGAGTGTGCAGTCTGGGAGGAGAGGGGTCAGAGGGCGTGGGCAGCGTGGTGAGGAGAGGGGCATCTTACCACTGGCTTCTGGTATTTGCCGATCCTCATAGAGGTTGGTGAGAAATAGGCTGTTGATGAGGGTAGATTTTCCCAGGCCTGACTCCCCTGTGGACAGGTCAAGCCCAGCTGGTCAGGTGAGGGGACAGCCAAGGTCTCTTGAGGACCCCCTACCAGGCCCCTCTCCAAGACCCTCAGACCTGCCACCATGAGTGTGAAGTCAAAACCCTTCTTGACAGACTTGCGATGCAGCTGGTTGGGGAGGGCGGCAAATCCCACATACTCCTTGTCCTGTTGGTGAGGGTGGACGATATGAGGCTGCTGGGGGTGGCAGGCAGGGTCCCCCAGTATGACCTGATCTCAGAGGCTAGGAGAAGTCAGCCTACTGTGGGTGGACCTGGCTACCCTGGGGGCTGGGGACGGAGAGATGCCTGGATTCCTGGGCGTAAGGACTCACCATGGCCCCGATAGCTGTTGCTGCACCTGATAGCTCTCCCCACTTCCTCTGGTGGGGCAGGAAGTTGAGGGCGGCAAACAAGGGGGCGGGCAGTATAGGATCTGAGATGCTCCAACTGGCCCAGAGAGAGTGGGGAAAACCAAGATCGAGAACAGCTGGTTCTCGATTCCTGGGTCCTTTTGCCCATCACCCTGATAGGAAGCCTCAATCCCTCTGTTCTCTCTACATGTTTATTCCAAGCCCCGCTGTGGCCCCATCACCCTGATGGAAGGTAGGGTTTAAGCAGAGAGGAAGGAAGTGGGTTGGTCTCTCTAGCAAGTGAGGTGAAGGCTTGGATAAAGACAGTTTAAGACAGTTTCAGCCTGGTGCTCTGTGATGACCTCGAGGGGTAGGATGGGGGTGGGGTAGGGAGAAGGCTCAAAAGAGAGGGGATATATATATATACTTATGACTGATTCATGCTGTGGTATGGCAGAAACCAACACACCCTTGTAAAACAATAATCTTCTAATTAAAAAATAATAAAATTTTAAACAATTTCCAAGGGTCTGAGTGGACCAAAAGCAACAAGATTGAGGGTAGGAGGGACTATCTATTTTCCTCCCCAGCTCACGCACTGGATTCTTAAAAAAGGACTTCAGGTCTTTGGATTCTACTGCCAGAGAGCCTGCCTTCAGAATCCTAGCGAAGGCACTCCTCTGCTCAAAACCCTTCACGGACTTCCCGGTGATCTTAATCAAGTCTGAGAGTCCTGGCCAAAGCCTCCTGCATCTGACCTCATCACCTCCTCTGATTCGCCCTTGGCAAGTGCCCACATCCTTGGCTCTGTCTACGATTTTGTTTATTTTTGCCTGTGCTGGGTCTTAATTGCTGCAAGGGCTTGTCTCTAGTTGGGACATACAGGCTTCTCATTGCGATGGCTCCTCTTGTTGCAAAGCACAGGCTGTAGGTACAAGGGCTTCAGGAGTTGCAGCTCCTGGGCTCTAGAGCAGTCTCAATAGTGGTGCACAGGCTTAGTTACTCCTTGGCATATGGGATCTTCCCAGATCAGGGATGGAACCCATGTCTCCTGCACTGACAGGTGGATTCTTTACCACTGAGTCACCAGGGTAGCACCCTTGGCTCTGTCTATATTGGACTTTTCCTTCTTCTGCACCAGGTGAACTCTGTCTTTCAAGAGTTTGATTCAAAGGGTTCTTCCTCCTTTATGAAATCTTCCCCACCCACAAAAGGAAGAGTCATTTTCCGTCCTCTGGACTCGCCAGCACCTTTCATAGCCCCTCCAATGCCCACCTTTGCTTACCTGGCTGTCTCTTCTACTCCTGGCTGAGCTTTCTGAGGGCAGGAACTATGTCTTCCTAATGTTTATATCCCTGGTGTCTTGCACAGGGCCTTCGTGGTACTAATAAATAATATACCAGATGAATGAATGGATGAAAGAGTGAGTGATTGAAGTTAGTTAGGGAAAAGGCAGGGAGGCTACAGAATGTGTAAAAGGAACCTGTCTTTGGAGTCAGAAAGAACTTCCCAGACCTTAGTTCTACCACTTGCTGTGTGATCTTGGGCAAGTCATTTGCCCTCTCTGAACTCCATTTTTTTCATAGTAAGATGAAATGCACACACTTAGACTTTTTATCAGGAATCAGTGGTTTTGGATGACACAGGCTTTGGAGCTAATCATTTATGTAAACAACATACCATATATACATATATATGTTAATATATATGTACACCTGTTGTTGTTGTTTAGTCGCTAAGTTGTGCCTGACTTGTTTGCAACTCCATGACTGTAGCCCACCAGGCTCCTCTGTCCAGGCCAGGTAAGAATACTGGAGTGGGTTGCCATTTCCTTCTCCAGGAGATCGTCCTGACCCAGGGATCGAACCTGCATCTCCTGCCTGGTGTGCATGTGCACGCGCGCGCGCGCACACACACACACACACACACACACCCAACTTTAGAACTTACAAACTGAATGATCTCTCTGAACCTTAATATGACCTATAAAGCACTGTTTGGTGTGTGTGTGTGTGTGTGTGTGTGTTAGTCACTCATTCGTGTCTGACTCTGCAACTCCATGGGCTATAGCCCACCAGGCTCCTCTGTCCATGAGATTTTCCTGACAAGAATACTGGAGTGGGTAGCCATTCTCTTCTCCAGGAGATCTTCCCGACCCAGGGATAGAACCCACGTCTCCTGCATTGCAGGCAGATTCTTTACCATCTGACCCACCAGGGAAGCCCATTGCTTGGTCTGGATCCTGCCTATTGCTCCAACCCCATTTCTGTCCTTCACTCCTTGTGGTTCTCTTTTTCATTTCCCATTTAGCCCCTGTTGTGTCCCCCCTCCCACCTTCATGTGTTGGAGCCCTTACCCCCATGACTATATTCGAAAGACCTTTAAGGAGGTAATTAAGGTTAAATGAGGTCAGGAGGGTGGGGCCCTGATTGGATAGATCTGGTGTCCTTATAAGAAAAGACACCAGCAATCTCTGCGCATGCACAGAGAAAAGGCCATGTGAAGACATAGTGAGAAGGTGGCTGTCTGCAACCCAAGAAAAGAGGCCTCACCAGAAACAGCCTCTGCTGGCATTTAGATCTTGGACTTCCAATCTCCAGAATTATGAGAAAATATATATCTGTTGTTTAAGACTGCTAGTCTGTGGTTCTCTGTTATGCCAGCCTGAGTTAATACAGCCTCATAGCACCCTCCTTTATCCTAAGGCAACCACTCTAATGTGCACAATGTGTAATGGTTTTTTTTGTTCGTATATATTTTGAAAAATGTGTAGTTCACGGTACACAAATGTTTACAGAAATACTTGTATGTGTTTGCATATGTGCTATATATATGTTATGTATGTAATGGGCTTCCCTGGTGGCTCGGAAGGTAAAGAATCTGCCTGCAATGCAGGAGACCTGGGTTCAATCCCTGGGTTGGGAAGATTCCCTGGAAAAGGGAACAGCTACCCACTCCAGTATCCTGGTCTGCAGAATTCCATAGACAGAGGAGCCTGGCAGGGTACAGTCCATGGGGCCACAAAGAGTTGGACATGACTGAGCGACTTCCACTATGTATGTAATACATGTACATAGTACACAAATGTTTACACAAATAGTAGTGTAGTAGTGAAAGACATTCAGTCGTGTCCGACTCTTTGCAACCCCATGGACTATACAGTTCGTGGAATTTTCCAAGCTAGAATACTGGAGTTGGTAGCCTTTTCCTTCTCCAGGGCATCTTCCCAACCCAGGAATCAAACCCAGGTCTCCCGCATTGCAGATTGATTATTTACCAGTTGAGCCACAGTTATCTGTGTTAATATATATTTCTACTTATTAATTTATTCAGTTAGCATTAACTTTTAAGATCCATCCATGCTGACATCTTATCCTTGTTTCAAGCTCATTTTTATTATATATATGTATATTTCAAATTATTAATTTTTGGCTGTGCTGGGTCTTAGTTGCTGCACGCAGGCTTTCTCTAGTTGCAGCGAGTGGGGGCTACTCTAGTTGCTGAGCACAGCCTCTAGACTGTGGGCTTCAGCAGTTGTAGTGCCTGAGCTCTGTAGTTGTGGCACACGGGCTTAGCTGCCCCATAGCATGTGGGATCTTCCCAGACCAGGGATCAAACACGTCTTTGGCAGGCAGATTCAAAACCACTGGACCACCAGGGAAGTCCTTCAGCCTCATTTTTAGTACTCCCTTTCTGTAACCCTGGGAAAACCACCCCTCTGGCCCTTACTTTCCTCATCTATCATATGGGATCGCATACTCCTGCCACACTGAATTCACAGAAGTTGTTCCAAGTTTCATATGCTTATATAGGGATTAAGAGCTGTGTGATCCTGACCATCTTACTTAAACTTTCCTGTGATTTCGTTTCTGTATCTGTTAAATGATTCATTAATAATTTCACCTCATAGGGCCATGATGAGGATTATCTGTCTGATACACATAAAACTCTTAGCAGTGCCTGACATAAAAGATGAGCTTGAATGCTAGCTCTTGCTATGACGTGAGCTGAGAGGTGTGACAGTGCCAATAGCTCCAACCTAGCGACTGCTCTTCTGGATCAGTTGCTGAGAATCCAGACGGAGTGAAATCAGTCAGGGTTGCCGCCCTCTGGGGAGACGGAGACAGCCACAAGTAAGTGTGACACACAGCACTGGTGCTAAAAATGTAGTGTAATAAAGAGATAAACAGAGTACTTTGAGAAGCCGAGGGACGGGATAATTACACCCTTCCCCTGCACCACAACTCTTCCTCCTACACTTCTCATCAGGCTAAGCAGCCCTACCGTTTTAGTTAAAACTCTGAACGCCTCCCTCCCTTGCCCTCTGCAAATATATTCAGTTGATTTTCAAGTCCTTTCTACTGATGAGAAAAAGCAGCCCTTCCTACCTACATCCCTCACTGTTTTGCCCCTGCCCTGGTTTCAGACTCAAATCAGGCTCTTCCCCGAATTACTCAACAACCTTTAAGAAAATAACATGGACACACCTGTCAGAATGGCTATCATCAAAAAGACCACAAATAACAAATGTTGGCAAGGATGTAGAGAAAAGAGAACCCTCGTACACTGTCGGTGGGGATGTAAATTGGTGTAGCCAATGTGGAAAACAGTATGGAGAGTCTGTAAACAACTAAAAATAGAATCACCATGTGATCCAACAATACCACTCATGGGCATGGATCCGAAGAAAATAAAAGCACTAACTCAGAAAGATACATGCACCCCAGTGTCCAAAGTATGGAAGCAATAACAGCCAAAATGTGGGAGCAACCGGTGCCCATCAACAGATGAATGGATAAATAAGATGTGGTGTTACATACACGCACACAATGGAGTACTACCTGCTGCTGCTGCTGCTAAGTCGCTTCAGTCGTGTCCGACTCTGTGCGACCCCGTAGACGGCAGCCCACCAGGCTCCCCCGTTCCTGGGATTCTCCAGGCAAGAACACTGGAGTGGGTTGCCATTTCCTTCTCCAGTGCATGAAAGTGAAAGTAAAGTCGCTCAGTCGTGTCCAACTCTTAGTGACCCCATGGACTGCAGCCTACCAGGCTCCTCTGTTCATGGGATTTTCCAGGCAAGAGTACTGGAGTGGGGTGCCTCAGTCATAAAAAGGAATAAAATTTTGCCATTTGCAACAACATGGATGGACTTGGAGAGTAATATGCTTAGCGAAATGTCAGACAAAGACAAATACTATATATTATAACTTACATATGGAATCTAAAAAATAAAGCAAGCTAATGAATATAACAAAACAGAAAGAGACTCACAGATCTAGAGAGTAAACTGGTGGTTACCAGTAGGGAGTTGGGAGGGAGAAGGGCAAGATAGGGCTGAGAGATTAAGAGATACAAGCTCCTATGTGTAAAATAAATAAACTACAAGGATATATCATACAGCACAAGAAACAGGGCCAACATTTTATAATAACTATAAATGCAGTATAATCTTTAAAAATTGTGAATCACTATGTCATACACCTGAAGCTTATATAATATTGTAAATCAACTATACCTCAACAAAAAAAGAAAACAAGAGAAAAATAACATGTATATTCGTTTATTTATTGTATAACCAATACATATTCTCATGGGAAAATGAGCAACTGCAAATGGTTAGAAAAACATACATCTAATATCATTGCTGATATAACCTCATTTTGATTTTCATCCTTCTGAATTTTCTCATATGCCTATGTATATGAATAAATATATATTCACAAAACTAAGATCATACTATAATTTTAGAAACCTGTTTTTGTCATTTAATATGTCCTGTAAGTCTATGATCACACACATCTACATTATCATTTTTTAATAATTTTATTTCATTATCATTTATATACACTTATATTTCACTTGTATTTATTTATTTATTTGGCTGTGCTGGGTCTTAATTGCGGCTTGGGGGATAGAAGCTGGGCCCCGTGCATTGGGAGTGCGGCGTCTTAGCCTACATTATCATCTTCCTAGCTGCTTAGTATTTAGGTTGATGGGCTTAGTATTTAGGTGGCACTAGTAAAGAACCCACCTGCCAACGCAGAAGACATAAGACATTTAGATTTGATCCCTGGGTTGGGAAGATACCTTGGAGGAGGAAATGGAGTGAAAGTGTTTGGGCTGTATTCTTGCCAGGAGAATCTCATGGACAGAGAAGCCTGGCAGGCTACGGTCCATAGGGTTGCAAAGAGTAGGATGTGACTGAAGCGACTTAGTGCACACAAACACATTTAGGTTGATTCCCACTCTTCCCCGTGATAAACAACGCTGAGCTGGGATGACTATGTTGTGCTATCATTGTGCACTTGTCCAAACCATTTCCTTGGGCCTCATTTGTATAAGGGGAATTACAGAGTCAAAGGAAGTCACACATTTAAGGCATTTGTACATATTAACAAATGCCCTCAAAAAAGGTTTGTGGCCTGGTTAAGTTCAGAAATGACATGAATTAGTAGTGACACAATATTCCATTTACATGCTTATTAATTCCAACAAATTATGCTTAGTCATTTCTGGGATAAAGACTTTATAATGATAAAATTTGGGGCCTGTTTGGAGAAAGGAAGATCCCCTCTTGAGGTTTCTATGGGGCAGTGAATGGTAGACAGCAGTCTTACCATTTCATAATCACCTCGATTACTTCTTTTTCATCTCACCATCATATCTTCATAACCACCTATGGCCCTACCAGACATCCCTGGAAGGGCTTCTATATCTTCAGACCTGAGTTCAGATTCAGACCCAATAACTCCAGGTTTCATCTTCTCAAAGTTAGACCTTGTTCTACAAGTGACTATGGCATGAGGGCTGACCAGCCTTTGGGGGGTTCCCTCCAAGAGGGACTGGCTCTTTGCCATTTTGGTACCCTCTTACCTCCATTTCCCAGGAATGTGCCTGGTACATGTTGGACCCCCAGGAAATGTTTGTGAAACTAATCATTAACTTACCATCTTATCTGCAGCTTCCACTACTTTCCTATTATGTAAACTTATGACACATCAATCAGAGCTATTATTAATTTTCCTCTTTTGAGGACTGATCATAATCATGGAGATTTCATGTCATAAATAAGTATATATACATATATAAATCTGTATGCAGGTCAGGAAGTAACAGTTAGAACTGGACATGGAACAACAGACTGGTTCCAAATAGGAAAAGGAGTACGTCAAAGCTGTATATTGTCACCCTGCTTATTTAACTTATATGCAGAGTACATCATGAGAAACGCTGGACTGGAAGAAACACAAGCTGGAATCAAGATTGCCGGAAGAAATATCAATAACCTCAGATATGCAGATGACACCACCCTTATGGCAGAAAGTGAAGAGGAACTAAAAAGCCTCTTGATGAAAGTGAAAGAGGAGAGTGAAAAAGTTGGCTTAAAGCTCAACATTCAGAAAACGAAGATCATGGCATCCAGTCCCATCACTCCATGGGAAATAGATGGAGAAACAGTGGAAACAGTGTCAGACTTTATTTTGGGAGGCTCCAAAATCACTGCAGATGGTGATTGCAGCCATGAAATTAAAAGACGCTTACTCCTTGGAAGAAAAGTTATGACCAACCTAGACAGCATATTCAAAAGCATATTCAGAGACATTACTTTGCCGACTAAGGTCCGTCTAGTCAAGGCTATGGTTTTTCCAGTAGTCATGCATGGATGTAAGAGTTGGACTGTGAAGAAGGCTGAGTGCCGAAGAATTGATGCATTTGAACTGTGGTGTTGGAGAAGACTCTTGAGAGTCCCTTGGACTGCAAGGAGATCCAACCAGTCCATTCTGAAGGAGATCAACCCTGGGATTTCTTTGGAAGGAATGATGCCAAAGTTGAAACTCCAGTACTTTGGCCACCTCATGAGAAGAACTGACTCATTGGAAAAGACTTTGATGCTGGGAGGGATTGGGGGCAGGAGAAGAAGGGGACGACCGAGGATGAGATGGCTGGATGGCATCACTGACTCGATGGACGCGAGTCTGAATGAACTCCGGGAGTTGGTGATGGACAGGGAGGCCTGGCATGCTGCGATTCATGGGGTCACAAAGAGTTGGACACGACTGAGCGACTGAACTGAACTGAATATATAAAGATAATTACAGTCTATATAGGGCTTCTCTGGTGGCTCAGGCAGTAAAGTATCTGCAGAATTTGCCTGCAATGCAGGAGGCCTGGGTTTGATCCCTGGTTTGGGACGATCCCCAGGAGAAGGGAATGACTTCCCACTCCACTATTCTTTACCTGGAGAATTCCATGGACAGAGGAACCTGGCAGGCTACAGTCCATGGGACTGCAGAGTTGGACACAACTGAGTGACTAACACTTCCATTTTTTCATATATATATACATATATATATATATATATATATATATATATATGTATTTGCCTGCTCCAAGTCTTAGCTGCAGCATGCAGGATCTTCAATCTTCATTGCACATCAGGGATCTTTTAGTTACAGCATGTGGGATCTAGCTTCCCCACCAGGAATTGAATCCGTGTCCTCTGCACTGGGAGCTTGGAGTCTTAGCCACCAGATGACCAGGGAAGTCCCCTTAATCATCTTTGGATCCCCAAGCTTCTAGCGCATAGTAGGTTTTCCATTAGTGTGTGAGCCACTGTGCCTGGAGTTCTTCATTCAGGGTCCCCTTCAGCCAGGCTCTGGACTTCGCTGAAATCTTAGCTGATTGAAAGGATCAGCTTGAAAACACCACCTTCTTCCTTGGTTACTTCAGCCCAAAGAGTCACAACTGATATTTTTTACTGAGTACTTTACACATATTATTCTCAACCATTCAAATTAGGTAGTATCTCCATTTTACAGTTCAGGAAACAGAAGTAACTTCCCCATCCAAGGTTAAAGGGAGTAAATGACAAGATCAGGAATAAAACTTTGCATGAATGACTTTAAAGACAATGTCCACAGCCACTAAACTCTACAGGTTTCTCTCTGTACCACATTCCTATCATATCTTTGTTCATTAGGTCATTGTAGATTGTCCACATATCTGTATGTCTCCATGTTCTAAATGTGATAGATTGGGCCATAAAGAAGGCTGAGCACCAAATAATTAATGCTTCTAACTGCAGTACTGGAGAAGACTTTTGAGGGTCTCTCGGACAGCAAGGAGACCAAACCAGTCAATCCTAAAGGAAATCAACCCTGAATATTAATTGGAAGGATTGATGCTGAAGTTTAAGCTCCAATACTTTGGCTCCTGATGCAAAGAGCATGGGAAAAGACCCTGATGCTGGGAAAGATTGAGGGCAGGAGGAGAAGGGGGCAACAGAGCATGAGATGGTTAGATAGCATCACCAACTCAATGAACATGAATTTGAGCAAACTCCGGGAGACAGTGAAGGACAGGGAAGCTTGTCATGGGGTCACAAAGAGTTGGACATGGCTTAGCAACTAAACAACAAACATTTGTGCACGCTCATTCCCACAAAGACCTCTTCCTGGTCTCCCATACTATATCTTGAATTAGTGTACATAACTCTCATGCCCTTACAGTTCTTATTTATCATGAATTGTGTGCTTGCCCCTTTAAAATGGTAGCACCCCAAAGACAACTCTTACATGTGCTTTATCTCTTTATCAAACTGTTGGCATAGTACTGAGGCACTAATAAGTGTTGACTAATATACAAATCTTAATTAACTCTCTCCATCATTAGATGAGCTGCAAACAGAGGCACCCCACCCTCTCCCCAAAGGCAAACATGCCCAGAGGAGATACTGGGGATCACATCCCTGGGACCACTGAAACAGCCCCAACCTGGGCCGCACCAAGCTGGGAAACAAGGTTTAATGTTTTCGCTTCTCCCTGGGTCCTTTTGTAGCGCCGTAGGCCTGTCCCTAGTCTTCCCATGGCCTCTTTTCTATGCGTCTGTCTCTCTTTGTCTCTGCCAGTTTCTCTCTTTGTTCCTCTGCCTCCGGGCTTGTTTCTCGCCAGGTGCCCTGCCCAGTTCCTCCGACTCTGCTTCAAAGACTTTATATCTCTCTTATCTGTTTCTACATGTCTTTGTTTCAGGAGGCCAATCTTTTGCTCCTGTGTGTTTGGTCCGCTGCAGTCTCTCGGTCTCTCTGCCTTTGCATCCTCTGACTGGGGGCTCTTTGGGTTACGACTCTGTGAGTCTCTGGATCCAAGTCTAAGTCCATCGGCCTGACTCTCCTCAGCATTTATCTGGCGTCTGCCACTAGCTCCCGATGCCGCCTCAGTCTCCCCCAGCCCAGCCCAGCCCAGCCCCCACCCCCGGCCCTCGGCCTCGCCGACCAGCCCGGCTTTGTTTCCTGCGTCTCGGCGCCCCGCCCCCGCCCCGTCTGGGGTCTCCGCCGCCCTCTGCCGCCCTTTGTCTGCCTTGGTCTTTCCCCCACCCCTTTCCCTGGGTCTGTCTTTGGCTGTCTCTTTGTTTCTCCAGGCTGGGGTGGCTGGAGCTGTTTGCCACCTCCGGAGGTCGGCGCGGGTGGCCGGACACAGCGACAATTAGGAAGAGTCTTCGGCCTCCGCATCCAGCTCCAGCCCAGGAAACACACGGTTAATACCACAGAGTTCGGGCAATTGGACTTGGCTCAGAGTAGCCCTCTCCGCGGCACGCGGCTGCCCGCCGGCCACCGAGCTCCAGAGGACACGGGCGGCCCCCACAGGCGTGCAGCTCCTCCAGGGTCCTAGAGCGGCCCGGTGCCGCCCGGCGCTTCCGCTTCCCGTCCCCGCCCCCGGCGGCCGCCCCCGGGACGCCCGGGTCCGAGCCGCCTCCTCGTTTGGCGCCGAGCCCGATCCCCTAGCCACTGGTGGCACGGGCACCGGAGCCCCGTGGAGGAGCTCCGGGGGGCCCCGGACTGGCGGAAGCGGCGGCTGAAGCGGCAGCGGCAGCGGCGGGAGGGGAAGGGGGCGGCTGCGCGCCGGAAGGAGCAGCAGGTGCAGGGGGGACCGGTGGCGCGGGCGAGGGTCACCGGAGCCGCGCCCCGTACCTCGGACACCCGAATGTTGTCCGGTGCCCGTGCCGGCCGGCAGAGGGCAGCGGCAGGGCCCCGCCGTCCGCACATGGCTGTGTGACCGTGAAATTGTGTCTGTCTCCTTGCTCAGGGCGGCGTGCCGGCGATGGAGCGCGCGGTGGAGCCCTGGGGTCCGGATCTCCGTGGCTCAGAGGAGAGAGAGCAGCTGAGAGGCGCCCGCACAGGTGAGGGCCGAAGCGGTGCACCTCCATGGGCAGGTAATGGCCGGGTGGGGCCCCCGGTTCTGGGCTTTGCCTAGCCCAGACCCAGAAAAATAGGACGTGAACTGTGCTGCCAGGGAGGGGGAGGGAACCAGTGTTTCTGAGCACCAGCTAAGCGACACGCCTTGAGGGGCATCATTTCAAGGACTCTCTCCCCGTCCCCTGCAGTCATCATCATCCTCGCTGCTTCAGTCCTACTTCAGGCCTCGTTCTGTCTCATCCTGGCAAATGCAGCGTCCTCCTCTCAGCCCTTTTCTCTCCAGTGTTGACCTCACTGTGCAGCCACATTGATCTGAGTCCTGGTCTAATCCTGTCTCTCTCCACAAAAATCTTCCCTAGCTCCCTTCTGCTACTAATTAAAAGCGTTAGTCTAGCGTTCAGTTCAGATCTTCCATGCTTCATCCAGTCCCAATATCCTTTTCCAGCTTTATCACACATTCCTTTCCATGGTTTACTTTTTTTCTGCGCTGTGAAAGCCTAGCCCTATCTCTCTAATGTCCTCTCTCTAGTGACAGCACAGTTCATTCTGAGCCTGCAGTTATAATTATTTGTGTTTTATCTTATTTCTCCTACCAACGCTAAGTATCCTGAGGGACAGCTGTGTGTCTGGCTCCTCTCAAGTACATACAAGATGACTGAAGAAATAAACTGCAGATTGGGATAAAATCTAATTAGTAAATACCAGGCTTTCCACATAGAATATAAGGTAGGGCTTAACAGCAGGCTTGGGAATCAGACCCGAGTTAGAAACCTGGCTTTGTTACTTTAGAACCTTGAGTGAATGACTTAAAATTCTCAGAGACTGCATGTCTGTAAAATGGGGACAGTCAATAGTATTACTTCATAGGACTGTTTGCAAGGATTCAGTAATGCTTACTTAAGTGATTGGCACATATGAAAGGCATGGTAAAAGGAGGTTACTGTTACTGAGAGGCACAGACAATATAAGGGCTTCGGAAATTCAGAAGAGAGAGATCTTTGCGACCACAGATTGTCAAGGATGCCTTTCTGGGGAGACTGCTATTGAAGATAGTGTGTTAATCGCTCAGTGTGTTCAACTGTGCAATCCCATGGACCCACCAGGCTCCTCTGTCTGTGGAATTCTCCAGGCCAGAATACTGGAGTAGGTGGCCATTCCCTTTTCCAGGTGGTCTTCCCAACCCAGGGATCGAACCTGTTTTTCCCACGTCACAGGCTGATTCTTTACCATCTGAGTCTCAGAGGGAAGGCTGAGCCAAAAGGCAGGATCTACCGCTCCTTTTTCTTTCCCCAGGTCTAGGGAGTGAGCATGCGGAGATTTCTCAGCCAGATGAGTTTGAACATGCCCCACAGGAGGATGACTTGGAGTTCAAGGAAGAGGAAGATTTGGCCCCAGGTCATGAAGTAGGAAATGCCTCTCTCAAACCTAAAAGCATTCAGACCTGGGATGACCTGTGGGTCCAGAGGGAGGGGCCTGGAAAACCTCAGGCTCGGGACAGAGGCCCTCGCCTCCTAGGAGAACCACGCTGGGGCCAGGCTAGTGATCGGGCTGCTGTATGTGGCGAGTGTGGCAAGAGCTTTCGGCAGATGTCAGATCTGGTGAAACACCAGCGAACCCACACCGGGGAGAAGCCCTACAAGTGCGGGGTCTGTGGCAAGGGCTTTGGGGACAGCTCTGCCCGGATTAAACACCAACGAACTCATAGTGGCGAAAAGCCCTACAGAGCCCGGGCGCCAGCCCAGGGGCCCCCAAAGATTCCTCGGTCCAGGATCCCGGCTGGCGAGCGCCCCACTATCTGCGGTGAATGTGGCAAGAGCTTCCGGCAGAGTTCGGACCTGGTGAAACACCAGCGGACACACACGGGCGAGAAGCCGTACAAGTGTGGCATCTGTGGCAAGGGCTTTGGCGACAGTTCTGCCCGTATAAAGCACCAGCGGACACACCGAGGGGAGCAGCCCCCCCGGCCCGTGGTGCCCCGGCGGCAGCCATCTCGAGCCGCCACGGCAGCCGCACAGGGACCTAAGGCCCAGGACAAGCCATACATCTGCACTGATTGTGGCAAAAGATTTGTGCTCAGCTGCAGCCTCCTGAGCCACCAGCGCAGTCACCTGGGGCCTAAGCCCTTCGGCTGCGATGTGTGTGGAAAGGAGTTTGCTCGGGGCTCAGATCTGGTGAAGCACCTGCGAGTGCACACAGGAGAGAAGCCCTACCTCTGCCCCGAGTGTGGCAAGGGCTTCGCTGACAGCTCTGCGCGAGTCAAGCACCTCCGCACCCACAGTGGCGAAAGGCCTCACGCCTGTCCCGAGTGTGACCGTACCTTCAGCCTCAGCTCCACCCTCCTCCGCCACCGCCTCACTCACATGGAGCCCCAGGACTTCAGCTTCCCAGGCTACCCTCTGGCCCCCCTGATCCCCAGCCCACCCCCTAGCTCCAGCCCACCCCCACCTCCTCTAGGCACCAGCCCCCCGCTGACACCTCGAAGCCCTTCACACTCAGGGGATGGCCCTTTTGGCCTGCCTGGCTTGGAGCCGGAGCCCGGGGGCCCACAGGCTGGAGAGCCGCCACCACCACTGGAGGGTGACAAGCCCCACAAGTGCCCTGAGTGTGGCAAGGGCTTCCGCCGGAGCTCGGACCTGGTGAAACACCATCGTGTACACACAGGGGAAAAACCCTACCTCTGCCCAGAATGTGGCAAAGGTTTTGCCGACAGCTCAGCCCGAGTCAAGCACCTCCGCACCCATCGTGGGGAACGGGCTAGGCCACCACCACCATCCACTCTCCTGAGGCCACATAACCCCCCTGGCCCAGCACCCACTGCCCCTCGATCACGAGTCCGGGCTCAGCCCTCTGGACCCAGCCAGCCCCATGTGTGCGGCTTCTGCGGGAAGGAGTTTCCCCGGAGCTCAGACCTGGTCAAACACAGGCGCACACACACTGGGGAGAAGCCATACAAGTGTGCAGAGTGTGGCAAGGGCTTTGGTGACAGTTCTGCCCGTATCAAGCACCAGCGTGGGCACCTGATCCTGAGGCCCTTTGGGACAGGAGATGGTCTGGCAAGGCCCCTCAAACAGGAGCCACCAACGGGACTGGAATGATGGGGTCCAGGGAGGGTGGAGGCCCAAGAGACCAAAGGGAGGGTATCTGCTGCTTAAGCAGAGAAGAAAGGGCCTGGGAGGTGGTGGGAGGGAGAAGGAAGGGAAGAAACAAAGGGGAGAAAGGAGTGAATAGATAGAAATAGAGATTTGGAGACAAACGATCTTGAAGCTCAGGAAACTGTCCTGGCTGGGCTGGGTCAGGACCTTGCCAGTTTGGTTTATACCCCCAGCTTCTAGAACACTGCCTGAAATACAATAGGCAATAAATACCTGTTAATAAACTAGCGTTAGCCTGAGGGCCCTTAAAGAATTCTAAATTCCTACTGCCTCTTAACCTGTAAATTGACCCCTCCCAACCTTGCCTTCCCCTCCACCCCCACCCAGACCAAGCATCCTGAACCAGGTTTGTTAGACCTAGAAGCAATGAGACTTCTGAGGTTAAGGGTGAGAGTGAGGCCGGGCCATCTTGACCATCCTGCTGATGGGGAGAGTACTGTTGGTGAGCACGCAGTACCCAGCCTCAGGCCACTGGACATGGTGGGAGCCAGGAAGAGGACACTTGGAGTGAGTTCAGACCCAACTGCCCTGACCACCTGGACACAACAGAATAGGTGAGACAGCGGAATGAGCACTCATTTGCCCTGGATGCCAAGCCCAGGTCCTGGTGGACAGCTTCAGACACACATTGGCTGGGAGAAGGGCAGTATAGGAGTGAGGAAAGGCCAGGGAACTACCAAGGCCTAACAGCCACATCTCCATATGTCTTCTCGCCAATAAACTGCTTCTTATCTGAGGCTTGGACTGGTGTGTGCATGTGTGTGTGCATCGTGAGGGGTGAAAAAGGTGCTGAAGGGTCACCACAGGCAAAGCCCACAAGCCATGTGTAAACTTGCCATCTTTGAGCCCATCAAAGAAATTGGGTCGTCAAAGCTGCTTTTTAGCTCAGGCAACGGGTTAAAAAACGGCCACCAGGTCTGTCAGTTGATGCCCTAGACCTGAGTGCTGGCTGCCCACAGGCGCCACCTACGCCACAGGATCTAGCGCGACCCTTAAAAGGAAAAACGCGACGCCACGGGTGGGAGCGTGGGGGGTCAGTGTTAGGCAAGCGCTGTTGCTATGGCGACAAGTACCCGGAGAAAAAGTGGCCAGCCGGTCTGGTAGGGGCGCAGAAGACCCAGACGCTGATGCTCTGCCTTCAGGGAAACCCCGCCTTCCTACGACCCCTTTTTATTTGTCGAGAAACGGGTCATTAGGCTGCATAGCCCAAAGGCGATGTCTATCCCCTGGAAAACGCAACCATATTTCCCAGCCATCCGTGCGTCGTTAGATGCTGGTCTCTTAATTCCCAGCTTTTTCCAAGGAGGGCGCCAGTAGGGAGGAAGGGGGGAAAAGGAACTGACCTAATTGGCCAGGGACCAAAAAGACTAGGGCGGCTCACCCATCTAAGAAACGAAGTACAAGACTGCTCTGCAACTTCGCTGGCTTGGCATTTCAGCTAATCTGCGTGCGGTAACGGTCCCTGGGTAGAAGTTCTCGCGACATCTTAATCACTGGCCGGGATTCCCTAGAAACCAATGAAAGCTAGCTGCAGCGCGGCTCCTCCCAGCCTTCCCATCCCTACCAAGTTGTTACACAGACTCGAAATCCCAGTGTTTTGACTTCAGCCCCGGGGTTCTTTGCGGCTTCTGTCCTTAGATGCACACACCCCTCAAAGACTTTAATGGAGGCCTTTGGGAAGATTGTTTCTGCTGGTTTCCGTGTCTCCCCACACTACCAGGTCGGCTTCCAAGCTAATCTGCCGTGAACTTTGTAAAAATTTGACCACATCACTCCCCTATTAAAAACTCTGCCGTATAGCAGCATGTCCTGTCTGTAAAACTTAACTCCTTAGTTGGCATTCAAGACCTTCCACAAGGTTTCAACTCTGTGCCTCTTAAATGTTTTGTTTTCATAACTTGGAATGCTCCCCACCCCCAATCCAAATACCTTAAGCGTTACTTCCTCCCAGAAGCCTTCCCTAAACTTCCAACCTGGGTTAGAACCCCCTTCCTCTGAGCCCTTAACACATCAAGAGCTTCTTTAGGATAAAGAGACACTCAACAACAGCATTACCTACTGCGTGCTGGGTATAGGGCATAGAAAGATGAACAAGACAAAACTTCTGCCCTCAGTTTCTATGCAGAAGATAAACATTGAACAAATATTTTCAAGTGTGGTAAAGACTACGCAGGAAGCTTGCAGGTAGGAGAGAATCCTACATGATCCAATGCCTCTTCAAAGAAGTGGCAATTATGTTATGCCGGATGGTGTGTTCTCTGTACCAAGTCCTTAGGGATTCAGGAGCTCAGGTAAACTACTGAGGCTGAAGGCAAATAGTGAAATGCAGAATAGTGAAAAGTAAGATAAAGACTTTTCCAAGTTCAATTTTCTACTGCCTAGTCCTAAACGGGGCCTGGCACATAATAGCGCTCCCTCAATACTTTGGTGAATGATGTCCTTGAACATGATGTGCTCTTCACAAGAGTTCACAATCTCACAAACTGCTACCTGTTTGTCCATCTGGCAAACCCCCACTCATCTTTGAAGGTCCTTTATCTCTTCAGTGGAGAAGGAAATGGCAACCCACTCCAGTACTCTTGCCTGGAAAATTCCATGGACTGAGGAGCCTGTTAGGCTACAGTCCATGGCGTCAGAAAGAGTTGGACATGACTGAGCGACTTCACTCACTCACTATCTCTTCAGTGAGGCCTGTACCCAATATCCACTCCCTTCCAGGGAGTTATTCACTCATCCCACTAGTCTCCTGCCAGAACACCTATTATTTCCTTTTCATATGTATATTTCATATGTATATTTTTCATATAAAATATTATCTAGGCTTCCCTCATGGCTCAGACAGTAAAGAATCTGCCCACAATGCAGGAGACCTAGGTTCAATCCCTGGGTTGGGAAGATCCCCTGGAGAATATATTATTGGGTTTAAAAACTTTTTATTTTTGGCTGTGCTGGCTCTTTGTTGCTGCACGGGCCACTCTCTAGTTGCAGTGCGCAGGTTTCTCATTTCAGTGGCTTCTCATTGTGGAGCACAGGCTGTAGTCGCACAGGCTCCAGTAGTTGCGGCTCCCAGGCTCTAGAGCACAGGCTCAATAGTTGTGGCACACAGGCTTAGATGCTCAGTGGCATGTGGAATCTTCTCCGATTAGGGATCGAACCTGTGTCTCCTGCACAGGCAGGAGGGGGGCTTCTTTCCCACTTAGCCCCTAGGGAAGCCCTACATGTGTGTTTTAAAATCATGATCTTCTTTACTAGACTAAGAGACCCTCAGGAACAAGCTTGGATTCCAGACAGGTACTTGTTCATGATCCTCCTTCTGCAAGTGTCTGTTCCCAAATCCTCCCACAGTAGGAGAACCTTCCAGTGGGGACTTTCACTGCTCCCGGCTGAGTCTCCTCACTGATTCTCCGAATCAGGGCGAAGCACGTCTGGCCTTTTGCTAGATTTCCAGCCATAATCTGGCCCCTGCCTGCCTCTCTTCCAACTCCCACATGACATTTCTCCTCACTTGGCTCCAGCCACACAAGTCTTCTCTCTTTCCCTCAGACATGCCAACTTTAATCTCACTGTAAAGTTTCTGTAGTTCTGTCTAGAACATTCTTTATCTAGATTTTCAAATGATTAACCCTTTCTCATCATTCAAGTTTCATTTCATGTATTATTTCCTAAGAGATGCCTTCCCTGCTCACATTAAAGAAGCCCCCAACCATAGCCACCCCCTGTTGCACCATCTGGTCCTATTTCCTTCTGATACTTATCCTTAGCTGAAATTATCTTATTTACTTGTTGACATTTTGTACACCCTGAGAAGTGCCATAGTAGTCAAGGTTTTCATCTCTTTTGTTCATGCCTGCATCTCCAATATCTAAAATGGTGTCAGGCACACAGTAGGGCTCAATAAATATTTGATGAGGGAATGAACACAAAGTGATTTGGGGGATCCTGATTGTATCATACTCATTTACCCTCTTTTCACAGGTCTGAGGAAGAGCAAAACTTTGACCAGATGTAATCCCAACATCCAAATTATGCTCTGGGTTCTGCAGACTGAGGATCAGGCTTCACTCCTGGCTCTGCTACTGATTTCCTCATGTAACCTCAGTTCTGAGAGATAATTTGGTGCAACAGAAACAAAATGAGCTTTGGAATTTGTTACTTTCCAGCTATGTGACTTTGAGCAAATTACTTAAGCTCTCTAAGCTTTTAGTTCCCTCATTTGTCAAAGGAAGATAATATTATTGATCCCCACAGGGTTGTTGTAAGGACACTAGGGATTGTAAGCACTTACTGAATGTTATTTCTCTTTCTTTCATTATTTCTGAATTCACATTGTCCCATTCATAAAATAGAATTAGGTATATTTTTCAAGAGAAGTGGGAAAATACAGATCTTTATATATGAACTATCTCAATTTTTAAATATTGGGAATTAAAATTTGTAAAAGACCTCTCAGGCTTTTTTTGAAGTTTACTTTTAAACCTGAGGGCCAAAATACTTCTGTGGACTGGATCTGGTCTGTGTGCTATAAATTTCCACCTAGGCTACTGGGCTGTCAGAGATGCTATAACAACACTTACTGTGAAACTTAGGTAAATCATTTTACCTCCTTGAACTTCAGTTAGCTCATCTGTGAAATGGACCCACCTTTGTGAGATCAGGGGTGTAAAAGGCTTAGCATAACGATGGCGCCCAAGAGGCGCACCACACAATAAATGGCAGCGATAACTTGGGTGCCTGTTGGTAAGTATGTACTAAAGGGGCAAGCTATTCCAGAGACCACTGCCCGAAGGCAATGCCGGGAAAGCAGAAAAGATGGAAGAAGAGGCAAAAAGAGGGAAGGAAAGAGGTAAGGAGGCAACAGGGTCCGCCCTCCAGGCGGGGCGCCAGCGAGAGGCCCAGGCAGGGGCGGGAGCGCACGTGGCCTATTTCGGGCGGAGCAGACGCGCTTGGCCGCCACGGAGACCTCCGAGCCGGCCACAGGAAACGAGCCTTGAAGGTAGGTCACAACTGGACTGTGAGGACATTGAACACGGAGTAGGCCGGCCTGGGGTCTTTGGGAGTTATGGAATAGCGGAAGGCGCTGGGTGTGGGCTTGCCACCCTCCCCGGGCAGTTTGGGCCGGACGCCTGGGTCCTCTGACCCCTCCCCCTCGGGGGCGGAGTTATGTGTTCTGAACCAATGGCCAGTCGCCTCTGAGGCCCCGCCCACGCCCCGCCCCCGGAGTCGCAGCGTCGCAGAGTGCCCAACCGCCCGGCGCCCTGGCCTGGGGCAGCGCGAGCGCCCGAACCTGCGGCTGGTGAGTGCGCACCCCCCAGGGTCTCCGCCCCGATCCCGCCTCCAGCCCGTGCCCTAGAGCTCCGGGCCGCTGACCCAGGCTCCTGGGAGTGACTCAGCGCGGGGAGGGTGGCGTCTCAACGGGGCTGGAGATTCGAAGTGTTCAGGGCCTTGAATGCCAGGATGAGTAGCGTGAACGAGTCTTTCGAGCTGGTCCCGGGACAAGGCTGGGGCCTAGGGCCGGGCTGGGATTCAGGGAAGAGGGTCAGACACAGATCTGGGCATGGGAGGAGAAGCCACGGCTGCATCGCCTTGTGTGGGCCAGAGCCATGGTCGAGGGGGCGGGTCCTGAGCTGACTCAGCTCCCTGCCCCAGGACACCAAGATGCCCGGTGAACAGCAGACGGAGGAGGAGGAGGAGGAAGAGATGCAAGAGGAGATGGTGCTGCTGGTGAAGGGTGAGGAGGAAGAGGGTGAAGAGAAGTATGAAGTGGTGAAACTCAAGATCCCTATGGACAACAAGGAGGTACGTGTCCCACACCACGGGGGTCCCATAGGCCCTAAATCTGGTTCAGGTCCAACCTCCCTCAGTCAGAAGCCAGGGATCCTGCCCCTACTTTCCCAGGACTCTCAGGCTTAGAATCTGAGTTGGCCACCCATCCTTCTGTCCCATTGTCCATGCTGCCACAATACAGATGTCACGCCTACTGTGCCAGGCTCTGTGCTGGGTGCTGGGGAGTAAATGCCCTCCTCGGTTTCTCGTGGAGCTTGATGTGTAGCAGGGTTAGACTGACAAGGGTGTGGAAGGTTTAAAGAGGGGAGTTTTAAGGAGATCAAAGTACGAGATTTCCCCTTTCAGGACCCTAGCTGCCACTAGGTATATTTCTGTTTCCCAGAACTCTACAAGACTCCCATCCCCAGCCAGAGCAGCCCTTGTGTCCATATGCAGGTTTTCTGGGCCCGGGTTCCCTGATTTCTTTCTGCACAGGGGCCAGTTCCCAGGAAAAGAAAGTTCTGCTGCCCCCTAGTGGGTGTGGTGGACCCTAGGGGGAGGGGGCTGGCTTCTGTGGCCTCCTCTTCCAGTCAAAATAACTATTTAGGGAATTCCCTGGCGGTTCAGTGGTTAGGACTCCGCGCTTTCACTGCCTTGGCTCGTTTAGTTCTGTTTTTCTCAGGCCTCCTTGGCCCATCCTCCTAGCTCAGCCTGCCTCTTCCGGCCCTGTGAATCCCCTGGTCTCCTTTGGCCTGTAAGTTAAGAACTCAAGACTCCAGAGTTTAGGGTGGACTTTCAACTCCATCACTTACTTACCAGCTGTGTGACCTTTGGCAAGTTTAACCTCTTTGTGCCTCAGTTTCCTTATTGGTAAAAGTGAAATCATAATAGCACCTACTTCTTGGGATTGGAAGGATTAAATGAGTTAATACTTGTAAAGAGTTAGAACTGTGTCTGGCACACAATAAACATTCTGTACATATTTGTTGCTATTATTATTCATTCTTCCTCCTAAAGTTCAGGACGTTGGGCGAGGTCATCCTTCTGGAGATGTTTCAACTCATTTTTATCAAGGCCTCAATAAGGCTGAATCCTGGGGCTGGATGTGAACAGGGAAACCAACATGGAGGCCTAGACTGAGGATTGAAGGCAAATAACTCAAGGCAGTAGGAAAGGTTTCAGGGAAATAACTTTGACATGGGCCTTGTAAACTTAGTGGGAATATGACAAATAGAGGAGGAGGAAGGGCATTCCAGGGTGAGGAAACAGCAAGTGCTCAGAAAAGATAAGGCCAGAGAAACAGATGGACCAGACTGTTTGCGTATAGTCAGCCTATAGATTTGTACCTACTGTGTTAAGTTATGCAGTGCCGTGAGAAGCTTCAAATCAGAGAAGAGGTATGATCACATTTCCTTTTTAGAATCTTTGGTTATTATGGGGAGACCAGGTCAGGTAAGGCTGATAACCTGCTCTAAGGTAGTGGCAGCAGTGGAGGGAAGATGGAAAGAAGGAGATATTTGGGAACATTGATTGGAGTGGCTGGAGCTAAGGATGGGAAGGGTGGAGGTAGGCATGGCTAGTCATGAAAGGGAGGTAGGGCTACACTCTGAATGGTGTCACTTAGTGGTTAAAAGCGTCAGTTCAAATCCTAACAACCACATTTACCAGCTTTGCTTCAACAGCTTTCTCATCTATAAAATGAGATAATGAAAGTAAAATCCTTGAAATCCAGTCTAAATATCACGTGGGTGACTGGATTTGGAGGAGAGTAGAAATGAGTTACACACACATCCCACAAAGATTTAGCACTGTGCCCACAAAATAGCTCATCAACTTGCTGTGTGGTCTCCTTGAGTCTGGGTTCTTATGAAATAGTGGTCTCCAAAGCTCAGTGTCCACATTCTATGAGTCTCAACTCTCACCCAGTCCCATGGCCAGTCATTGTCCAGGACAGGCCCTAATTATGCTGCACGCAGGGATCAGTCTCTTACCCCCTTATCAAAATCCAAACTATCTTAATGAATAGAAAGATTTTTTTCCCAGAGGGTTCTATGTACATCCAGTCCTGTCTTTCCTTGCTTAAGATCGAACCTTGAGCGGTTTTGTTTCCCTAAGCTCCCACGCCTGGCATTCCAAGCTCTTCATCCTTAAACCTCATGGCTTCATCTCTAGTCAGTCAGCATCCTTCCCATGCCCCAGTTTCAAGTACACCTGACCTCGAAGACTTTGCCCATGTGGTCTTTTGGCCTGTAAAATGCTCTTTACTTTTCCCATCTGCTTTCTCTGGGAGTAGTGCGCCTCTCTTCTAGATCAGCTTTCATTTTTAACATGCATACATTCCACTTGGGGATCTTGCTAAAGTGAAGATTCTGATTCAGTAGGTTTGGAGTGGGATTTGAGATTCTGTATTTCTAACAAGTTGCCAGTGACGCTGCTGGTCTGTGGACCACCCTTCTTGTAGCAATGAATGAGGGAGGTCAGGATTGTATTTTATACTCTGTACTCCAAAGAAGGGAGATTCGGATAGCTAAAAGAATCCAGGGAGGGAGACAAGCTGTGGAGGTGATCTCAAGCTTGTCAGTGAGATAGGATTGCATCATGGCTGAGAGAAAAGGCATTTTGGACAATGACAGCCTTCCAGTGTAAACCCTGGCCCTGCTGATGGATCAGCTGTAGGGCCTTGATAGTCACTTACTTCTGAGTCTTCTATCCTTATTTTAAAATGGAGCTAATACAATCTAACCCAAAGGGTTGGGAGAATTTAAAACAAGAACATGGGTGAAAAGTATTTATTGCAGTTCCTGGCACATAGTGAGTGCTTAGTAAATGGTAGTTATTTATTAATTAGAAAAGTAATGGTTGAGGAAGAAACTGGAACGTTTGCTCTTTTTTTAAACTTAAGCAGAAAGACAAAAATCACTAACTTTAAATACTTGGATTATCATATTATTATACTACATTATCCCCCTAGTGCTCTCATGTTAAGAGTGCAGACACCCATTATTCTAATTTTAAAATCTGACAGTTGTAGAATTGAAAAGACATGTAAGTCTGGTATTTGCCAAACTTCATTCACGTGTCTATTACTCACCTGTTGTGCTCATTTATTTAGTTGCCTTCTTCAAATAGATTCACGTTGTTTTGATAAATAAATTTACCTTCATCTGAACAATAATGTTGATAAAACTGGGATTCATGTGATCTGTTGTTTTTCTAATAATCATGAAGATAAATACATTATGATCATACTAAGATAAAAGTAAGCCTACATAATACTTAGAAGCCTCTTGCATTCTGTGATGTGCATACTTCAAGTCTGGAAATACTTGATGTTACCTAGCCTACCTTGCCCTCCTTGGTTCAGTGAGGCAGGGGGAGGGAGGGACTTGCCTGGGGTCTTAATGAGCTAGACTCAACCCCTCTTACCAAGATTCTTCCTGGAGCACCCAAGGCCTCTCCTCCTGGAGTTGGAGATTCCAAGGGTACTTGTGTGAAGAATTTCTTTTTCCCAAATTAGTGAATCCAGGGTTAAGAAAGTCCTCAGACTGGTCAGTCACCTAAAAGAAGGATGCCAAAGAAAAAAATGGGCCAGAAAAATATAGATATAATGAGAAAAATTATTTCCACGATATAAACCCCTTGGTTGTTAAAACCAGGGCAAGACTGGAAAGTGTGACCTTGAATTCAGACTGTGCCAAATTGCTGTGGGGAGTTTCTCAATTTAAAGTATCAAGTTGTATTTTAACCTTGAATCCCTCTTGGAGAGTGCCAGGCACTTGGAATCCAGCCGCTGGCACATCTTGGCACTCTGAGTGCAGGGAAGCAGTGTAGCCTACGGCTGAAGGATGAGAACTCTAAAAGTCAGTCCTGACTCTCATGGGCTATATCAATTTAATCTCTCTCAGCTAAGTCTTCTCAGTTACCAAAAGATAATGCCTGATCCTGGGGGTAGGGGTGGGGGAGAGGGGTGACAAGATTTAATACAATAATGTACAAAACAACTGTCAAATCTTATACTCTAATGTTGTTATCACTAATATCATTATATAACTGTTGTAGCCAGGGTTGCTTTGGTTGGTGACTAATTTTTCAAACTGCTTCGTTTCCACATTTCTGAAAAAGTGAAAGTGAAAGTCGCTCAGTCATGTCTGACTCTCTACGACCCCTTGGACTACATACAGTCCATGGAATTCTCCAGGCCAGAATACTGAAGTGGGTAGTCTTTCCCTTCTCCAGGGGATCTTCCCAACCCAGCGACTGAACCCAGGTCTCCCACATGGCAGGCAGTTTCTTGACCAGCTGAGCCACAAGGGAAGCCCCACATTTCTGAGGTGGTTACCAAAAAGCTGCTGTCTTTTTAAAATTAATTAATTGATTATTTTGGCTGTGCCAGGTCTTAGTTGTGGGATGTAGGATCTAGTTCCCTGACTAGGCATTGATCCTGGGCCCCCTGCATTGGGAGCATGGAGGCTTAGCCACTGGACCACCAGGGGAGTCCCAAAAAGCTAGTCTTTAACAAAGGATCTTGAAGGCCCTGAAGCTGCTCTCCTTACAGCTTCAGAAAAAGGCCTTACTACTCCCTAGTTGTCACCTCTCTTTATCCTTAATACATGCCTGTTTTTTCACTTGGTCATGAATTAATATTCTATTTGCTTAGTCCGTGAAAGTGAAGTCTCTCAGTCGTGCCCGACTCTTTGTGACCCCATGGACTGTAGCCTACCAGGCTCCTCTGTCCATGGGATTTTCCAGGCAAGAGTACTGGAGTGGGCTCCCATTTCCTTCTCCAGGGGATCTTCCCAACCCAGGGATTGAACCTGGGTCTTCCACATTGCAGACAGGCATTTTACCATCTGAGCCACCAGGGAAGCCCTGCTTAGACATAGCAAAGATTCAACATCACTTTTGCTAGGATGAGCCTTCTCTTTTCTACCAAGGAAGCAGTGTATCCTCAGTACTCCTCTTTACTGTTAGTACAAACGGTTTTCCCTTCATCTGCCTCTTATAAAGCATTTATTTTTTCTGATTTTATCTCTAGAGACCCAGACCTCATGAAACTGATTTATTCTCAAATTCTTTTCATTTCAGGCCTCAGAGTATTTGGGTTTCACCCTTGCCGCCTTTTGTGCAGCTTAAAAAAATGATAGGTGCTTGCTCTTAAAAGTTTATTAAAGAGCCTGAACTTGATTGTAGCCTGGCTCTAAGACACCATGCTCTCCTGGGTCTCTGACCTCACTGGCTGCTCAGTCTCCTTTGCTGGCTGCTTTGCATCTTGCCTCCCAGTTCTCTCTAGTCCCTGGGTGAACTCATCCAGTCTCAAGGCTTTAAAAATCCCCTGCAGGCTGATGTCTTCCCAATTTACATCTCCAGCCTGGGCCTCTCTCCTGAGCTCCAGATGTGTCCAGGACAACTGCGGATAGGATCAGAAACAGATCACAGGTACCAACTCGTTCCCCTGCAACCCTCCACCCCCCCCAACCATTCTGTAGATGATAATTCCGCCTTTGCAGTTGCTAAGCTTGGAGTCGTCTTGACGCCTCTCTTTCTTTATATCTCATGTCTAATCTATCATTAGGTTGGCTGTCTCCAATTGCAGAATATATCCAGAAGCAGACCACTTACCACTTTCACTTTCCACCTCTGTCGCCTGGGTCCAAGCCATTGTCTTCTCTGGCCTGCAGTACAGGGGCCTCCTCGGTGGGTTTCTGCCCCTTCTCCTCCTCTATTCTGTGGAACCTTTTAAATATGAGTCTTATCTGTACCTCATTGCTCAGAACCTTCCGACATCTCCTCTACTGGTTCCTCATCAGATTCTCATTCAAGGCTCTATGCTAAGATAACGCCTTAAGGACCACTCCATGGATTACTCCTCCCCTCCTGTGTTCTGCCCTAGGCACTTTTTCTTGCCATTCCTGGAACAGAAAAACTCCTGCCTCGGGGCCTTGCTTTCCCCTCTGGAACCTGCTCTTTACCTCCTTTAGGTAAAGGCTCATGACATCAGTGAGGTTTCTTAACCCTTTCAGCCATTCTTCCTGAAATTATGAATTCAAAAAATTTTTAATGCTGAATCCTCAGTTCCTAGAACAGAGTCTGGCACATTACGCGCTCAATAAATTTTGGTTGAATTAATAAAAAATAGCTGGAACGACACCAGGCATTGTGATATGTGCGTTAATTATCTCATTAGATGCGCACAACCGTCCTGAGAGGTGCACCCCTTGATTTTAACTACTTTACAAACGAGGGACGGAGAGGCTGCAGCTGGTGGAGTCCCAGGTCTCCGGCTCCTGGGTCTCTCCGTCAGGGCTGACCTGTTCCCCTCTCCCCGCAGGTCTCGAGCGAGGCGCCAGCGCCGTCGGCGGACCCGGCACGTCCACACGCGTGCCGGGACTGCGGCCGCGCCTTTGCACGCCGCTCCACACTGGCCAAGCACGTCCGCATACACACGGGCGAGCGGCCCTTTGCGTGCACGGAGTGCGGCCGGCGCTTCTCGCAGAAGTCGGCGCTGACCAAACACAGCCGCACCCACACGGGCGAACGGCCTTACGAGTGCCCGGAGTGCGACAAGCGCTTCTCGGCCGCCTCGAACCTGCGGCAGCACCGGCGGCGCCACACGGGCGAGAAGCCGTACGCATGCGCACAATGCGGCCGCCGGTTCGCGCAGAGCTCCAACTACGCACAGCATCTGCGCGTGCACACGGGCGAGAAGCCGTACGCGTGCCCGGACTGCGGACGCGCCTTCGGCGGCAGTTCATGCCTGGCGCGCCACCGACGCACGCACACGGGCGAGCGGCCGTACGCCTGCGCCGACTGTGGCACGCGCTTCGCCCAGAGCTCGGCGTTGGCCAAGCACCGGCGCGTGCACACGGGCGAGAAGCCGCACCGCTGCCCTGTGTGCGGCCGCGGCTTCGGCCACCGCTCCAACCTGGCGGAGCATGCGCGCACGCACACTGGCGAGCGGCCCTATCCCTGCTCCGAGTGCGGCCGGCGCTTCCGCCTCAGCTCGCACTTCATCCGCCATCGTCGCGCGCATATGCGGCGGCGTCTCTATATCTGCGCCGGCTGCGGCCGGGACTTCAAGCTACCAGCTGGAGCCACTGCCACCGAGCGCTGCCCAGATTGTGAGGGCAGCTGAGCCGCCGTTTCTTTTCTCCGCGGGGTGCGAGCCTCCAGGTGGGGAGGGGCACTCTGGGATCTCAACCTGGGGCTGAGTTAATCTGGACAACTCCCCGCCCCACCACCAGCGTCTTGAATAGGATGGGACTGGCAGGCCTGGCTGCCCTGAAACTGGGAGACAGGATTCCCCTACCGGGATCCCTGGAAACGTGCCCACTTCCCCCTCAGTACATCCCCTCCGCCCATGTTAGAGTGAATAAAGTATTATATCCTTACCCCACCCGTGCCTGTGTTTGAGGTGGGTGGGGAGAAGCGGAAAGTTGGGGGGCGGGGTCTCCCTAGGCTTAGGTGAATCAGCATGGATTCAAGTGGGGCTATAAGCCCCAAAGGGTTCCAGGAACTGGGTTTATGGGTGTGGAGTCATTCTACACTTGCTCCTTGGTTATGTCTTCATGAACTCAGATCTAGAAGGGTTCATAAATTTGTCACATTTGTAATCAATGGGCACTGCATTTCGCGGACCTTTGGTGAGCGGGCATGAACCTCATGCAACTCAGTGTAGCAAAGAGAAGCAATGGTGGCAACTTTTGTGTGCAGGTGTATGCTCGCTCATGTCCAGGCCCCTCTGGCTGTGTAATTTCCCAGGAAGAGTACTGGAGCAGGTTGCTATTTCCTTCAGAATTTTCCCAACCCAGAAATTGAACTCATGGCTCTTGACTTTCCTGCATTGGCAGGCGGATTCTTTACCATCGCACCACCTGAGTTTAAAGGCCTTCAGTGCTAGCTCATTCTCATCGTCAAAGCATTCCAAAGTTAGGTAATTCATCTTACCTCTATTTCTGCAGATAATCAGATAGGTACTGACAGCGTCAGTAGTCCCTTGGGGGACTGACAGCAGTCCCTTGTCACTGGGACAATGATGGTGCAGCTGTTGGATAGGAGAGGTCTGCAGTGCTATCTTGGAGTTTAGAGAAGCTCTTCCCAGAGGTGACATTGTTTTTTAGCTGTGCCCTGCAGGGATCTTAGTTCCCTGACCAGGGATGGAACCTGCACCCTCTGCACTGGAAGCATGGAGTCTTAACCACTGGACTGCCAGGGAAGTTCCCTCAGAGGTGATATTTAAGCTGGTCTTAAGGTCAAGAGAGTTGGGGTTGGGGAAGTATGGAGAGAGCCCCTGAAGCTGCATAGCAGACTTGTTAAGAGCTTACAGACATCCTGGGGGTGGATGTAGGGACAAAAAGCAAGGAGGTTGGCAGGAGACAGACCACTAAGGACATTGAAAGCCAGGTGAATGGTTCAGAGGCCACAAAGAAGCCTTGAGGGATTAGAGGGGAGGCAGGGATCTGACATAGAACTAGAATTCATAGGAGTTAAAAGTGGACCTGGGACATGGGAGAGTTGGGGCTGATTTCACTTCTTAGCTTGGGGGACTGCAGGCAGTGTCACTGAAATGGGGCCACAGGATGAGGCGCAGGACGGGAGTTGAGGGGGCAGCCATTGTTGCAGCCCAGTCTGGACACACTGAGTGTGAAGTAAATGTGGAGGCGTCAGGGAGGTGATAGAAGTAACAGCTCAGGGGTGTCGGGTCTGGAAGGTATGGCACCACATCCAGAAGAGGGTACTCGAGAACTTGAATCTGTAAAGGAACAGCCAGAGGTAGAAAGAAAACTGAAAGTGTCTGGGACATCTAGAGGAAAGTGTTTCACAGGAAATTTAGCTGTCAGATGCTGCTCTGGCGACCACTCTGTGTGTGTGAATTCAGGGAAAGCGAAGAGAACAGTTTCCGTTGAGGTGTGTGCATGCTCAGTCCTGTTGTGTCTGACTCTTTATGAGCCCATGGACTGTAGCCCACCAGGCTCCTGTCTGTGGAATTCTCTGGGCAAGAATACTGGAGTGGATTGCCATTTCCTCCTCCACAAGATCTTCCTCACCCAGGGATTGAACGCAGGCCTCCTGTATCACAGATGGATTCTTTACCCCTGAGCCAACAGGGAAGCCCTCCAGGGGAGGGATGGGGCTGAAAGCCAACCTTGAGTGGGTTAGGGCAGAAATGAGGAAGCAGAGTGTGTGGCTTGGCTATGAAAAGCATGATGGAAATAGCTGGAGTTTTGTCGGTTTTGCCTTATCAATAGGGAAGAGGCTCGAATAGGCTTTATGGGCTGGTGGGAAGGGCTAATGGAAAGGAAGAGACCTTGATTATATAGAGGAGAGAAGATAATTGATCAAGGAGACAGGATGAAATAAGAGATCAATAAGATAAAGCTCTTGCTATCACTGTTAGGAAGAGGAAAGGAAGGTTTGGGAACTTAAAGCAGTTCCAATCTGATGGATTCTCTTACCAGGGAAGTAAGAGAGGTCACTGGTTAAGAGGGAGTGAGGTCATTAATAAGAGGACTGAGGCCAGTAAAGTGGAAGGCTTCATTTCACCGATGTGGAAATAGGGTGAAGGAGGCAGGCCACAGCTATCTCTGAAAAGGAAGTGATGTGACCTCAGGCACATGTGAATCATAACGTTCCCAACACTATCTTTAGGTATAGAAGTGGAACAAACTGGCCTTGGGAAGGAAGGCCGCAGAGGGGATGGGGAATGTTAGGCATTCCTAGGTCCAAAAGAAAAGAACCCTTGTTCTGCTCCACACCAGACAGACCCGACCCTGATCTGTGCTGGGGGCCAAGGGAGAGGGGCAGAGGGCTCTTACAGCTCTGGGGTCTGATGGACAAGACTGGGGCCTGGGACTCAGCCCTAGGCCCAGGCTGGCCTTAACATGATATTTCCTGCCCTGGGCCCCTGAAAGTTTTGAGTTGAAAGAGCAAACTGATAACGACAACTGCAAAGTTAACAACTACCTACTATGCACCAGACACTGTCCTAAACACTCTTTTCTTTTTTTTGACCATGTGGCATGTGGGATCTTAGTTCCACGACCAGGGATCAAACCCAGGCCCCCTGCATTGGAAGTGGGGGGTCTTAACCACTGCACTACCTAGGAAGTCCAGCACTCTATTTATAATATAATAGCTTACTTAAACCTTACAACCCTATTAAGTAGATACCATTATTTTCATTTTAGATGAGGAAATGGAGGTACAGAAAGATAAAAATATAATGAACATCGTGTTGCATGCTAAGTTGCTTCATTCGTGTCCAACTCTTTGCAACCCTATAGACTAGCCCGCCAGGCTCCTCTGTCCATGGGATTCTCCAGACAAGTATACTGGAGTGGGTTGCCATGCCCTCCTCCAGGGGATCTTCCCCACCCAGGGATCGAACCTGTGTGTCTTGTGTCTCCTGCATTGGGAGGCGGGTTCTTTATTACTAACACCACCTGAGAAGCTCCATAATGAACATCATCTAGTACCAAAGATGGCATCTGAGCTCAGATAGCCTGGCTCCAGAATCTGCGCTCCTATCCAACACTACATAAAGCCTCTGATCTTATTTAGAGAAGGGGAAGGGACTTACATGAGATCAGACAGGGAACTTTCTAGAAATCAGATCTCTCTGCTCTGCAGGTGGGAGGTACAATAGAAAAACATGGGAGTTGGGCTCGCAGGCATTGCGGGTGCCCCTCTCCAGCATGGACTGAGACAGAGCCTCCCCGGTTGCCCCAGGAAGAGTCTAGAAGCTGATAACCGAAAGTTTTATTGAAGGAGAAAAAAACAGGAGGCTATCTTCTGGAGGTTCTGGGCCCTTAGACCTCAAGAAGTGTAGCCCCCAAGTCCATGATCTCTTAGGAAAGAACTAGAATGAGATACCTTGGCCAGGTACCCTCTGCTCCTCAGAGGCCATGCTGAGCTGCAGGTTCTGTGCCCATGTTTCTAGGTTGAGACCTGACCTGTGGACTCAGAGGCAGGGTCTGTAGGCCCCATGGCCTGGTTTTCAGAGGTGGCCCCATGGGGCAAGTCTGTATACTTGCAGGCAGAGCCACGGGATAGATGCGCTGGGTAGCGTCGCCGGTTGGTGTCCATCTTGGAGAGCACTGCTTGGGGCAGGTCTACACGGCAGCGGGCTGCCAATGCTACCAGGTAGATGAGGACATCACTGAGCTCCTCTTGAAGGGCTGCTCGTTCCCTGGGGGACCAGGCTTGGGGCCCAGGCTCCTCATCAGGCTTCCACTGACTGGGGACAGAACACACAAGACAGGCACACACACATAGATGCTAGCTAGGACAGTGGGTTCCACCTCTCTTAGGAGCAGCCCAGACCTTGAAGCAGTGAACTCCCACCTCCTGGTAAGTTTCTTCCAGGACAAGTCAACCCATCTGGGCCCTGGACTCCTTATGGTGGGGAAGAGACCTCATCAGATGATTCACCCAGACCTCTGTGTCCCTACCTAAGCCAAGGAGAGGACATTTCACTTATTGGGACCCAGTCCTACTTGCCAACCCCCAGTCACTTCTACCCCAGACTAAACCTTAGACCTGGACCACTGCAAAAGTCTGCTAACTCATCTTTTCTTCTTACCCTACCATCTTTTAAAAGAACAAATTACATTTCATCCCTCCCGTGCTTAAAACGCCCCCAACTGGACTTCTCTGGTGGTCCAGTGGTTAAGAATCTGCCTGCCAATGCAGGGGACACGGGTTCGATCCCTGGTCCAGGAAGATTCCACATGCCATAGGGGCAGCTAAGCCCATGTGCCACAACTGTGAGCCCATGCACTGCTCGAGCGCCCTAGAGTCCATGCTCTGCAACAAGAGAAACCACTACACCTAGAGAGTAGACCCTACTCACTGCAACTAAAGAAAACTCACATGCAGCAACAAAGACCCAGCACAGCCAAAAGTAAAAATGACAACTCCTCCAACTGTTCTTGGAATAAAATCCAACCTCCTACCTCGCCCTCCAGGTTCTGCATGAAATGACTCCTGTCTCTGCCAATGTCATTATCCACCACACTCCCTCTGACCTGCCCCCCACCACCCTTAAAGCCATTCATTCTGGCCTCTTCTGTCTTGCAAACAGGCCAAACTGTCACAGGGCCTTTGCACTTTCTAATCCCTCAACCTTGAATGCTCTACCCCACCCATGCTTCCCATCAGGTCTCAGCTCAAATGTTACCTCCTTAGAACAGCCTTCTCCCTCTGTTACCTTCTTTCTCAACACCTCGTGTTATTTGCCTCCTAGAACTTGTCACAATTCCATATCTTTTAAAGTTAGTTCACTTATTTATTGTCAGTCTCTTTGCACTGTGAGTGTATCCATCTTGTTCAAGACCATATCTTGATTCTAGATGACCTAGCACCCAGACAGTGCTCATGCACCTGTAATGAATGAATGAATGGATTGCCCTCCCACACATCTGTGCTGTCATTTCTCCATGCCCCTGAGACTACCCTGGTTTAGTCCTCACCATATTTTGCCTCATCTACACCAGTCTCCTCACTGATTTCCCCTGACACAATTCTCCTAGGGGATCAAATCCACTCTGCAGGTACAGTGATCTTCCTACCACTCAAATCGGGTCAGGTGTTCTGTCCAGAACTCCATTACTTCCCAGCCGAATCCTACCATTCTGTGTTCCTATCCTACCCCTCTCCTCTGCAGCCACAAGAGATACATGTATCAAGTACTTATTGTGTGTTGGGTACTTGAGACACACCAGAGAATAAGACAGATACAAAACCCTTGCCCTTTGTCAAGAAGCTTACACTAAAGGAATCCTACCTTGTCGCTGAATTCCTACATTCTCACTGAATTTAACTCGCCCTTTTCCATCTCACTACCTTTGCAAATGTGGTTCCCCCTCTCTGGAATGCCTTCTATAGAAGATCAGCCTTTCTACCCCAGAGGCAGAGGTAAAGGAAGGTTGCCACCACCCCTTCTCAGACCTGGATCTACCTTGCTGTTTTTACACCTTTCTCTCCCAGGAGACTGGGAGCCCCTAGAGGGCAGTGGACCCATAAGTCATCTCTCTGAATGCCCAGCAACCAGGTACAGAAGAGCTTGGCAGTGAGGAGCGGAAACTGGATCCATGGATATTTGATGGTCAAATGAATCCTCCCCTCCCCTCCTCAACACAGACTCTTCCAGAGAGCCTGTCATCTACTCACAAGAGCTCTGCCAGCTCCCCCACTTCCCCCACCAAGGCCAGGAGGAGGTTTCGAGGCTGATGGAACTGCTCCCAGTCTCGTTCAGCAGCGAACTCAGCATGGAGGCGGCGGCTGGAATGGGAGAAAGAGGTGGAAGTCCAGGTCCAAGGTTAGGGGATGGGGGAGGAGATGCAGAGCCCTGGCAGGTACTCAGTGAGATGCAATGGGGGCATGCGAGTCAGAGGGGATTCTGCAACTAATTCTTTGGATGGTCTAAACAGGTCATCTCTTTTTTAAAGGATGTGGTTTTCTCATCTGTAAAATGGGTGCATCCTTACACAGACCCTAAACTATCGAAATCTAATAATACCCTCATTTTCATTATTCCACTTCCTGTTGCTGCTTCTGCAGTTTTCCTCCACCTGGAATAACCCTGTCTCTGCATATCTAAATCCTATTGATTTTATGGAATGCAGCCCCAGGACACTTCCCCCAAGAAGCCCTCCTGGATTTCCTCCAGAAAGAAATGTCTTCGACGTCTCAACACTGCATTTGCTCCCATCCTACCTCCCGCTCCTGGAGGACAGAGGCAGGGCAGAAGCATCACCGTACTCCGGCATGTCCCCTGCCTCAGATGTGTATAGTTAAGCCCATTTTGCAGAGGAGAAAGTTAGAAGTTCGCCTGGGGTCAGCCCCCAGAACTAGAACCTGAGCACAGCTGCTAGCCTTTCTTTCCGAACACGTGGAGGGACCCTACCCGAAAGGAGGGAGTACGGGCGATCTACCCAGCTCAGGCTGGGCAAGGACGGCTTACATGTCCTCCAGCGTTGGTTCCGAGCTGAAGCTGAAGGGGCCGGTAGCGGTAGTGCTCTCTCCTCTGGCACCTCCACGAATCTCTTCATTCGCGGACATGCCGCCCACCGAGCTGCAGCGGGGACCGTCAGGGAGAACCAGCAGCCAAGCTCGGAGCCCCCGCCTCCAGAGCCCCTGACCAATCACAGGCGTTTGTGATTGCTTCATAGGGGCGGAGCCAAAGGAAAGACCAGTTACTCTTGTGGAGTTAGCTAAATCCCTCCCCTTACCCGGACTGGACCAACCTGAGAGGACTTCAAGCGGGTGTTCTTTGGCTCTCGCCCCTGAATTCTTGAGTCTGACCGAAAACCTTAAAGATATAGGTACCAGATTCGACTAGGGGAAGAGACAAAGGGCAGAGAGCGGAGAGCGCAGGCGCGTCATTTCCCTTTGGGACGCCAGATGGCACCAAAGCGAAATGACAGACCGGGGAGCCTCGTGGCGAACCCCAGAAACGAATGGTTTAAAGGAGAGAGGAGAGTTTATTAAAACGATACAGGAATGTCTCCAGGATAAAACTGAGCCTGAGGAATGAACTGGAACTAGGGTTGTTCAGTCGCTCAGTCGTGACCGACTCTGCGACCCCGTAGACTGCAGCATGCCAGGCTTCCCTATCCTTCACTGCCTCTCGGAGTTTGCTCAAACTCGTGTCCTTTGAGGACTTCTCTGTAACCTAAAAGGTAAACAATCTGCCTGTAATGCCAGAGACCAGGGTTCGATCCTTGGATCTGGAAGATCCTCTGGAGAAAGGAATGGCAATCCACTCCAGTATTCTTGCCTTGGAGAATCCCATGGACAGAGAAGCCTGGTTGGCTGCAGTCTGTGGGGTCGCAAAGAGTCGGACACGGCTGAGCCACTAAAACACACACACACACACACACACACACACGTCCATTGAGTCGATGATGCCATGCAACCATCTCACCCTCTAGGGGAACTAGGGAAGCTGTTTCAATTTTACATATTTAATCCTCACAGCTATTCATTCAGTCCTCAAATCAGCCCTCTGAGGTAGTTAATATTATAGTCATCATCTCCATTTTACAGACACAGAAACTGAGAGATTGAGTAATTTAACTCTACAGCTAGTTAAGTGGTAGCCAGGTTACAAATTTAAGCAGTTTGGCTTCAGAATCTGGGTTAACTCCTACACTGCTGCTACTGCTGCTGCTGCTAAGGCGCTTCAGTCGTGTCCGACTCTGCGACCCCATAGACGGCAGCCCACCAGGCTCCCCCGTCCCTGGGATTCTCCAGGCAAGAACACCGGAGTGGGTATATTGTTTCAAATGGTGATAAGTACTATGGTAGATAGTAAGATAGAAAGGACCTGGATCCTTGATAACATTGCTGAGCCACTTATTTTAAAATAGGTTACAGAGATGCCCGGATTTAAGACTCTGGTTATATAAGATAATAAATCCCTTTATTGGTCAAACCACTTTTAGAGTTTTGTTTTTGCTACTTGTCTTTGAGAAATTGACATTTAACCTGAGTAATTATTAATAAATCAAGGGAAATAGGGGACTTCCCTGGTGGTCCAGTGGCTAAGACAATGCACACCCAATGCAGGGGGCCAGGTTCAGTCCCTGGTCAGGAAACTAGATCCCACATGCTGCAATTAAATATCCCAAATGCCTCAATTAAGTCTCCCAAATGCTGCAATGACGATCAAAGATCCTGCATGTTGCAACTAAGACCTGGCATAGCCAAATACATATTTTTAAAAAAACATTAAAGAAAAATCAAGGGGAATAGAGTACTAGGTAGAGAGGACATCAGTGGTTAAAGTAGGGAAGGCTTGGCATGTTCTAAATGCAAAAAGAGTTCCAGTGTGGCAGGAATGCAGTGAACAAACAAGGGGGAGAATGGTGGGATGTGGTGTTGGAGAAGTAAAAAGAGATGAGATCAGATCAATCAACCATTGATTTTATTTCATATTTTATTTTATTTTAGATTTTAAGTATGTGGGAACCTTTTGAAGGATTTTAGGCAGGGGAGCCATATGATCATATTTTGTATTTCTGAACCCTCTTACTGCTGTGTTAAGAATGAACTGGAGGAGGGACTTGCCTGGTGGTGCCGTGGATAAGAAGATAAGGTGGCGTCCATCTGCCAATGCAGGAGACATGAGGTCGATCCCTGATCCAGGAAGATTCCACATGTCAGGTAACAACTAAGCCAGTGCACCATGACTACTGAGCCTGTGCTGCAACTGTTGAAGCCCGCATGGCCTAGAGCCCATGCCCCACAACAAGAGAAGCCACTGCAGTGAGAAGCTTTCATATGGCAACTAGGGAGTAGCCCCCACTCACCACAACTAGAGAAAGCCCTTGCAAAGATTCAGTGCAGCCAAAAATAAATAAACAAATAGTTTCAAAGAGAATGAACCAGAGGAGGGCAAGAGGTAAGAAGCAGGGAGATGCGTTACTGCAGTTTTCTAGCAAGAGATGTTGATGAATTGGCCTGGGCTGATGGCAGGTGAAGATGAAAAAAAATAGATGCATATCTTGGAGATAGACCTGTAGGTTTTGTTGGTTTTAAACTAGTGAGATGGGAGAAAGGGTAGAATCAAGCATGGCTTGCAGGTTTTGAGTGCTGAGCAGCTTGGTGGATGGATGGTGACTAATACTGGGATGAGGAAGATGAGATGCAGGATTGAACACAAGAGGCATCAGAAGTGTGCTTTAGGACAAAGCAAGTGAAGACCCACATCAAGTTGGCAGGTAGATTTATGAGCCTAAGGCTTAGAGGCAAGATGAGGGCTGAAAATTCAGATTTGGTAGTCTCTGTCATTTAAACACTAAAGCTTGGGAATTCGAGAATAACTAGTACAAGAATCTAGGTAGGCAAGACTAAGATTTGGGGTATGGCTCATTGGTAAAGAATCTGCTTGCCAACGTGAGAGAGAGGAGGATCGATCCCTTGGTCGGGAAGATGTCCTGGAAGAGAAAATGGCAACCCACTCCAGTATTCTTGCCTGGGAAATCCCAGGGACAGAGGAGCCTGGCAGGCTACAGTCCGTGGGGTTGCAGAGTCAGACATGACTGAGCGACTCAATAACAAGAGAAGAGAAGGTGAGGTAGGAGGAAAATTGACAGAGTGTGAAGTTATGGACACCAAGAGAGGAAAGCATTCCAGAATGAGTGGACATCTGATGCGGCGGAGCAGCTGGGTAAAGTGAGAGCACAGAATTTGCTCCTGGATTAGGCAACATGGAATTTAGATATGGGAGGTCGGAGATATGAGGGTGTCCTGGGTAACTCCTAGGTTTCTGGCTTGAGTAAATAGATGAATGGTTTTGTCATTTGCTGAAATGAGGACATAGAAGATCTGGAAGTGGTGGTAGGAGGGAAGATACTGAATTCAGTTTGGGACAGGTTGAGTCTGAGATCTAGGCAAAACATCCAGGCAATGTCCAGCAGGTAGGTGAATATACAGGTCTGAAGTTTGGAGCATTGAGCTGCCTTATGGATCTGGGTACTAAAAGTTTCCGGAGCCAAGTACCACCCCTAGCACCTTCCTTGGTGTTTACTAAGCTTCTCCAGTTGTGTGTGTGCTCAGCCACGTCTGACTTTGCTGCCCCATGGACTGTAGCCTGCCAGGCTCCTCTGCCCATGGAATTCTCCAGGCAAGAATACTGGAGCGGACTGCAATTTCCTACAGCAGGGGATCTTCCCTGATGGCAAAGTTCGAACCCTCATCTCTTGTGTCTCCTCCACTAGCAGGCGGATTCTTTACCACTAGTGCCACCTGGGAAGCCCAGCTTCTCTAGCCTGAAGACAAACTCTTACTGGAATATAAAATACCACTTGGAGAGCAACTTTCTCGGGAGTCCTCTGCATCATCGCAGATTTTTTAAGAGTCAGGTTTTCAGGACCTCTAGAGTTCACAGGTCAAATGGTCCTTGGAGACTGATCTGAAGGAGGAGGCACTCTCACTGAGACTGCCTCTGCCCAACCCCCCTCCACCCCGCAGGAGGTTCCCTGGCAGAGCTGTAAAGCTCTTCCAAAGCATCCTGCAGGGACATCCAAGTTCTTTGCTCCCACGACATCATCCTCTAGAGACCAAACGGGACTTCTCTAGCAGTCCAGCGGTTAAGACTCTGCTTCCACTGCAGGGGGCCTGTGTTCACCCCTGGTCAGGAAATTAAGATACTGCGTGCTGGGCAGCGCAGCTAAAACAAACATACAAAGGTGTTTCTCCATTGCCGGCTAATAAATGTTTAATGACAGAGTGGACGGAACTTTGTTTTTGCTGAAACAGGCACACATACACCCTTGTACCACTCAAGAGTTTGGCCACCTTCCCCACTAGAGCCAAACAGGTGCAACTGGTCTCAGTAAGGCTCTTTGGGAAAACTTGGAGTGGAAGTGGCAGCAGCAGCCGGAGAACAAAGCGGCAAAGGCCTGTAAACTGCGAAGGTGGTGTCCGGGTAGGGGAACCTGGGCCAGTCAGGTCCCAGAGACAACAGAGAGCGATGGGAAACTAGGACTCAGGTGATTGATTGGGAACCTACCTGCCAATGCCCTTGGGAAGACTGTTTCTCTTCTCTGAGCCTTGATTTCCCTATCTATATAATGGGGATCTGGCCTAGGTGGCCTCTAAGGACACTTCATAGTGTGCTAGGAGGACCAGGACAATATGAATTTTGTCCATGGGTGGGTCCCAATAATCTACTTCAGTTTTGTTTTCTTTTATTGCCTCGCTAAACAGTTTGTGGTATCTTAGTTCCCTGACCAGGGTTTGAGCCTGGGCCCTTGGCAATGAAAACTCGGAAAGTCCTAACCACTGGATTGCCAGGGAATTCCCAGTGCTGTTCTTATTGGAGGTAGATCTATAGGCCTTACTGGTTTTGAACTTGGGAATGGGAGAAAGGGTGCTGCTATAATTAAAATGGGCTTCCCGGTTGGTGCAGTGGTAAAAAAAATCTGCCTGCCAGTGCAAGAGACGTGGGTTTGATCCCTGGGTCAAGAAGATCCCGTGAAGGAGGAAATGGTAACCTGCTCCAGTATTCTTGCCTGGAGGATCTCGTGGTCAGAGGATTCTGGCAGGCTATAGTCCATGGGGTCGCAAAGAGTCGGATACAACTGAGTGATTGAGCATGCACGCATATAAATTTTTCAGGGCCAGTCATAACAGAGCTTTTTTCAGAAACTCTAGCCTAGCCCTGTCAGGCCAGAGAGTCCCCAAGACCCTTGGAAGTCCTTCGCCAACCTATTTGTCTGGCCATATCCCCCTACACACAGGCTGAAATCCACTCTCCCTGCCTTTGCTCACCCACTCCCCTAATTCTGGAATGCCAACCCCATTCTCTGCATATCCAAATCCAAATTCCACCCATCCTGGAGAGCCCTGCTTCAAAGCCTCCTCTAGGAAGCCTTCCGAAACTTCCTCCAAAAGGACAGAATTTGGTTTTATATAGTAATTCCTTCATTCTTATTGCCATGGCACTTACCACTTCTTACTTTAATTTGGGGGAGACCGGTGACCCTGTTCTAGATTCACCCTCAGTCCAGTCTCCTGGAGAACAAAAGCAGTGTCAGGCTTTTGTTTCCCAGGACCTGGTACTTGAGTTGATCTATACATACATTTAGAGGAGGGTATCTCACGGGATCCTCTCCATGACTTGCCTGCCACAGGTGAGTATGGCTGTGTCTATTTTACAAATGAGGAAACTGAGACCCAGAGAGGTCTGGAGACTCATCTGAGATCATCCGGAAGGGCGAAGGCTGAAGCTCCCCAGAGTCCCCAGTGCTCTTCAGCACGGAGTAGAGGAGGCAGCTCACATGTGCCTGAGTATCTGCTGAGGTCGCCTGGCGCTGCCTTTCCTTCTGTCCTTTCTGTCCCTCCTCTTCATCTTCCTCTCTCTCTACTTTCAATGTCCTCTCCTTTTTCTTTTCTTTCTTTAGCTCCCTTTTTCTTTCTCTTTCTTTCTCTCCATCACCTTTTAAGAAAAACTTTTTTTGCTTTTTCTTTATTATTATTTATTTTTGGCTGTGCTGGGTCTTCATTGCTACCCTCAGGCTTTCTCCAGTTGCAGTGATCAGGGGCTATTCTCCAGTTGGAGGGTGCGGGCTTCTCATTGCTGTGGTTTCTCTAGTTGTGGAGCACGGGCTCTAGGGTATGCAGGCTCAGTAGTTGTGTCCCATGGGCTTAGTTGCCCTGTGGCATGTGAAATCTTCCCAGACCAGGGATCGAACCCGTGTCCCCTGCATTGGCAGGAGGATTCTTAACCACTGGACCACCAGGGACATCCTCCTTCACCTTTGTTACACCTTTGTTTATACCTGTGATTCTGTTCTGATTTCCACCTCAGGCCTGTCACCTCCCATTACCTGCTACTTCCACTTTGCTGCCCAGGCCCTCTTCAAGGAATAGTTGGATGCCTACCTTGCTTCCAACCCCCTAACCCTTCCTAGGTTAACTAAGAGGACCCAGGCCAGGGAAGCATCCGATCGTTTTCCTGCCCTTTTCTACTGTCCAGCCCAAGCAAGAAAATAAACCAGTTAGAGAGTTGTGTTCATTGGTAAGCAGAACCAAGGCCCAAATTTCTTATCCAAAGCGTTGTCTTGAGAGATTGGTGGTACCAACTTCCACCACTAGGAGACACTAAGAGCAAGGAAAGTGTGAAAACAGAGGGTGCCGGAGTCCTAGTGTGTCTCACTCACTCACTCATTGATTCAGTATATCCTGAGGATTAACTGTGGGCCAGACACTGTTACAGGTGGTGGGGATATAGAACGTCCTTTGCCATCTTGGAGCTTACACACTTGCAGAAAGGGACAATTAAAAAGTAAACTAAGAAGGAACTTTCCTGATAATCCAGTGGAGGAGACTCCGAACTCCAAATGCAGGGGCACTGAGTTTGATCCCTGGTTGGTTAACTAGATCTCACATACCTCAAACTAAGACCCGGCATGGCCAAATAAAAAGAAAACAAAATATCTAAGAAGCCAAGAAAGGGCTTCCCTGGTGACTCAGCAGTAAAGAATCTGCCTGCAATGCAGAAGACACGATTTTGATCCCTGGGTCAGGAAGATCCCCTGAAAGAAGGAATGGCAACCCACCCCAGTGTTCTTCCTGGGAGAATCCCATGGACTAAGGAGTCTGGTGGGCTACAGTCCATTGGGTGGCAAAGAGCTGGACATGACTGAAGCAACTGAGCACGCAGACATGCCAAAAGTAATAAGTAGGATGATGAGTTGGAGAGTTGCTTGGTATTGGCTGAGGTCAGAGAGGGCTTTTATGAAGAGGTTTTATTCTAACTGAGCTAGGACTCAAAGTTAGCCAGTTGTATAGAGAGATGGAGAACAAAGGATCTCGATTTGTTTGAGAGAAGTAACTCAGTCATGTCCAACTCTTTGCAATCACATGGACTATAGCCTACCAGGCTCATCCGTCCACGAGATTTTCCAGGCACGAGTACTGGAGTGGGTTGCCATTTCCTTCTCCAGGGGATTTTCCTGGCCCAGGGATCGAATCCAGGTCTCCCACATTGAAGGCAGGCGCTTTACCATCTGAGCCACCAGGGAAGCCCAAATACTTCTTTGAGCCCCTTTTTTGGGGAGCGGGGGAGGCAAGAATACTGGAGTGGGTTGCCATTCCCTTCTCCAGGAGATCTTCCTGACCCAGGGATTGAACCCGGGTTTCCTGCATTGTAGGCAGACGCTTCACTGTCTGAGCCACCAGGGAAGTCATAGAAAGGCTAATGGGCTAGATAGAGTTCAGTGAGAAAGGCAGTGAGTGTGCAGTGAGATGAAGTCCCTTGAGATGAAGCAGGGGTTTTGTGGAAAGTAATTTGAGAGCTTTGAGCTCTGAGAAAACCTGATTGAATTTATCTATTTATTGTTGTTAGATTACATTTTGTTTATTTTTGGCTAGAGTTGATAACTGCCTCAGTTTTTTTTAATTTGCTAATTTTCTATGTTGTTGCTGTCATTTAGTTGCTCAGTTGAGCCTGACTCTTTTGCGACGCCATGGACTGCAGCCTGATGGGCACCTCTGTCCATGGGACTCTCTAGGCAACAGTACTGGAGTGAGTTGCCATATCCTTCTCCAGGCGATCTTCCCAAGCCAGGGATTGAACCTGAGTTGTCTGCATTGCAGATGGATTCTTTACTGCTGAGCCACTGGAGAAGCCCCAATTTCCTATGTAATTATCACTAATTCTTTTTACATCTTCCGATTACCTTCCAATACAATTTTCCACACAATTAAACATATCAATACTCTATCAGTTCCATTTTCCTTTTCCTAGAAGCCTTCCAAGCTTCTGTTCCAGCGTGAGCTGGTTCTTCTCCGTGCCTGGTGGACAGCTCTTACCTTGAGAGCTCCCTTCACCTTTCACCTGTGCTGGGTTACATTTCCTGGACCCCCTGTTTTTCCTCTTTCTCCATTTGCTCCCTTGTTTTGCTGGAGCACATCTTCGAGCAGTTTCTTAAGAAAGAGTGAATGCAATGAAAACACTTCAATACCTTGCATGTCTAAAAATATCCTTAGGCTATTTGTTTGGGAAAAAAAAAAAAAAACGTGGCTATAGAATTACACAGAGAAAATCACTTACCCTCAGAATTTTGGAAGCACTTTCTCATTGTCTTTTAGCTTCCAGTTCACTGCTGAGAAGTCTGATACCAAACCTTTGTGATCTCCTCTCCTCCCAGAAGCTTTAGGAGCTCACCATGATTGGAAGCATGGACTTTGGAACCAGGCTGTTTAGTTAGTAGATTGCCAGTGCAACCTTGACCAAATTTCTCAATCTCCTTGCACCTCAGCTTCTTCATTTGCAAAACGGGGTTGTTGGAAGTTTACAGAAGTTAATACATATAACAGCACTTAGAACAGTGCCTGGCAAAGAGTATTATATAAGCATTTGCTATTGTTTTTACTATGGTCTTTTAATCTGTGGTATTTTAACAATAGTTAATAATAAAATGAATGTAGGCCTTTAACCACTCCAACTCAAAAGGCATGTTAACAGACACAACTTTTAAATTTCAGAAAATTTTCTTGTGTAATTCTTTGTTTTCTTCCTTTCACACGTTTTATTACCTCTTTCTGGAATTCTTATTTGTTAAACCTCCTGGCCCATCTCTGATTTTCCTGTTTTCCCCCTTCATTGTGCATCTTTTTGTTCTCCTTTCTGATAAATGTCAGCTTTACCTTCTAAATCTTCTACTGAGGACTTTCCTGGTGGTCCAGTGGTTAAGACTCCAAGCTTCCAATCCCTGATAAGGGAACTAAGATCCCTTATGTCTCATATAGTGATAGTGAAGTCGCTCAGTCGTGTCCGACTCTTTGCGACCCCATGGACTGTAGCCTACCAGGCTCCTCCGTCCGTGGGATTCTCCAGGCAAGAGTACTGGAGTGGGCTGCCGTTTCCTTCTCCAGATCTTCCCAACCCAGGGATCGAACCTGGGTCTCCCGCATTGCAGGCAGACGCTTTACAATCTGAGCCACCAGGGAAGCTAATGACAACAAAAACTACTCAATTTAAAGATTTTTAGCTGTATTTTTATATTCTAAGGTCTTTGCTCTCTTATTATCTTTCAATGGCTGCTTTTTCTTCTTTTATTCCTTTTTTTTCTTTTGCTCCCTGTATAGTCTTTTTTTTAAGTCTTTTTTTTTGTTTGTTTGCTTTGACTTCTTTCCAGTTGGAACTTGCCTCAAATGTCTGGTGATCCTTTACTGCTCCTATTTGACAATGAGGCATTAAAAAGAATGTTTGTAAGTGAAGCTTTCCAACTGGGAGGCTTCCTAGTACAGGGATTTTCACTGGGGGCTCCCTAAATGTTTGTATTTATAGGTTTTTCTCCCCTCGGCAGATTTATTTTCTCCAGAGAAGTACCTTCCACCTGTGCCAGGCAGGGGCAATATAAGCTTCCCAGTGTTTCTAACACCGAAGCTGAGAGAGCGGGCTGGACAATCTCGTTTTTGTCTTTACTCTTGCTTTTGGTGAGGCTCCCTGTCCTCTGCTCTGCTGATTGCCTTTTTATAGTATTTTTTAAATTCACATTTTCCAGAGACCAAACTGTCCTTTACCTACAGAGGTGAGAGGCAGTCATGTGGCTGTATGACACGGTGCGGGGAGAAGTTTGAAAACTGTGAAGATTAATTACCCTATGCATAAACTTTTAACCAGTTATCTTTGACCCCATCTTCCTTGGTGTATTTGGAGCCTATCCCCAACTCTGAAGGCATTTTTTTAGGGGGGCCACACCTTGCAACTTTTGAACTGTGGTGTTGGACTGCAAGGAGATCAAACCAATCAATCCTAAAGGAAATGAGTGCTGACTATTCATTGGAAGGACTGATGCTGAAACTGAAGGTCCAATACTTTGGCCACCTGATATGAACTGACTCATTGGAAAAGACCCTGATGCTGGGAAAGACTGAAGGCGGGAGAAGGGGATGACAGAGGATGAGATGGTTAGATGGCACCACCGACTTGATGCACAGGAGTTTGAGCAAGTTCTGGGAGTTGGTGATGGACCGGGAAGCCTGGCACGCTGCAGTCCATGGAGTTGCAAAGAGTCAGACATGACTGAGCAATTGAACCGAACACCTCACAGCATGTGGGGTCTAAGTTCCCCAACCAGGGATGGAACCCATGCCCCCTGCAGTGGAAGTTTGGAATCTAACTATTGGACCACCAGAAAAGTCCTTCTGAAGGCATTTATACTTTGGCCTCCTCTGTTCTAAGTCAATTACCCCTCTTACACCCACCTTCCAAGAACAGCTGACACCTTTCCTTTGCCATTTCCTCTCCCACCCTCTAGGCCTTGGGATTTATGACTGTTATGATCCTTTGCTGTCAACACCAAATGTTATGTTATGTTGGTTCATTTTATAAAACTGTAAAAGATGAATAATTCCAAAGATACATTCGCCAGAAGAATCTTCAACAAAACTATTTCACTAGAAATTGCTTTATTGATGAAATCACCAGGAATTTTCAACACAAGATTTAACATCTTAATGTCCACCAAGACCTCGGCTCTGGGGTTTGGTCTGCCTCTCCCAGTCCTTAAAGGGGTTTAGAGAGAGACGTCATTAACAGAGACCAAGTAAGGTGGTTGGAGGTCCTCCTTTCCCAGTCATTGGACAAGCTGCTCAATTCTTGTCCGGAGTAGGAAAGAGCCAGTGTTTCAGAGTAATCTAATAAGAATTTGACATTGCATTTAAATCTCTCATAACAATTTCAATTTATCAACAGTATTGGTCCAAACTTATTTGTTTCTGATCTAAGTCTTTTTCATTTTGCATTTTTGGTGTAATTTTAGTAAATAATCTCACTCCCTGTGCAGAAATCAATTAACCCCGTGCCAAGAAAAATATCTCAAACCTGAGTAATCTCCTCTTGCTCTTGGAAAGAGGAAACAGGGGGTTTTCTGCTTTTTCCACTCAAGAGAGGACCAAATATATACCCTCGACCCCCCGGAAGTCCAAAATGTTACTTCTGGCCTTGGAATGTGCAGCTTTTGATGGGCTGATTCAAATTACCTAGGAAGAGCAGCTGGAACTACTATGCAGGCAGCCTTCTTTGGAAATTTCTTCCTAAAATAAACTCTAGTGATTGCTCCATGCTTGTGTACAAAGGCTGTACAGTTCGAACACCTTCTGCTGTTCCATCTCACAAGCTAGGCTCAGAGGAGGCACTGGAGTTCTCAGGAGCAAGAGTAGCAGTGGCCCCACGAGGTAGGACCTCAATAACACGAGGCTTGTCAATGATCCGGGCTGTCCGGTTTCCTTTTTCCACAATACCGACGATCCAGGCTTGATGACCCTCTCCATACTTTGAAGATTTGATTTCTGAACAAAAGCGAGCTGCTTGTTCTCTTGGCAGACAAATCAGTAGCCCCCCAGAAGTTTCTGCTGAGGTTCCTTGCAGGAGACCGAAGCGCCCGCTGGCCTTGCTGATGGCAGCCATCTTGGCAATGATGGGCAGATTATGAATGACAAACGAGACCTCATTTCTTTGTTGTTTTGCAAGGTTCTGAGAGTGACCCAGAATGCCAAAGCCGGTGATATCTGTGGCTGCGTGGGCATTAAACGTGTGCATCAGCCCGGCAGCAATTCTATTGAGGGTAGCCATGTTGAACATGGCTTCCTGATAACCCAGCTCTACCTCTTCTCTGGAGACCACCATCTTTATCTTATTCCATCGTTCAGGATTATCCAGCCATTGGTGGGCATTGACGGCAACCTGGGTTCCTAAGGGTTTAGTTAACACGAGCACATCCCCAACAACGGCGCTGTCAGGCAAGATGAATTCATTTGGTTGACATACTACAGTGGCAACTCCACCGATGATAATCCAAGGGTTTACCACCGTTTGCCCACCAGTCACTGCAGTCCCTCCTTCTTCGGCAGCATCCCGAAAGCCTTTGATCATGAGTGGTGTTATCTTTTCTCGCTCCTCCTCAGGCATACTCTGGCTGACGCTGAGTAGCATCAACATGTTATCACACTCAGTAATGCCCATCGCATAGAGGTCACTCAGCACGTTGGCACATGCGATGCGCCCCATCATATAGGGATCTTCCACCAGGGGGTAAAAGAAGTCGGTGGTCTGCACCAAGGACAGGCCCCCGTGTCTCAGGGGTATGACGCAGGAGTCCATCCCAATGCCCAGGCTGGGGAAGGGAGGGCTGGGTTCCGCCCTCACCGGCAGACCGGCTTCCTGGGCCGTCTCTTCAAGGCCTCCGACCAGGCCCCGGCCCGGCGCGGGCAGCACCTCCGGTCGCGTCAGTCCCGCCAGGAGTTTGAGCAGCGTCTCCTGGGGGACCTTGCAGCCTCAGCCCTTCATGCCAGAGAAGCCGGTGAGCCGCCAGCTCGGGCTGAGACCCAACGCCTGGGGCTCGAAGGGCCGGTAGCTCGAGAAGCCCCGGCCTAGAGGCAAGCCCACCGTGCCCGAGGAGCCTTCCCCCGCCGCCACTGCCGCCATAGCCTCTCCGCCGGCACCAGTCGCCGCGACTTCCGCCATTACGCCTGCCCGGCAGGGAGGGAGAAAAGAGGATGGAGGAGGAGAGGTCCCTTTTATTTTCCACTCCAGTTAGTAAGGCGTAACGACATTACCGCAGACTCTGGCACGACTCGCGGAGCACAACCGCCGGCACACCACGCGCTCCAGGACGTCCGGAGGAAAGGGACGCCGGCCTCTCCGTATTTATCTTGCTGGTGATTGACAGCCGTACCAGCCAATGACGGCTTCGCCACTAAGGGGCGGGTTTCCTTTGGTCTAAAAGATATACTACAAATCAACCACCAGCTTGCGAAATTGGTCTCGGCAAGATTACTGAGCAAATGCTTTGGTTCATTTCCCTTGATGTAATTTAAATGATCTCTTAGGAGTGGCTGGCGGAACTCTGATTCCCTAGAGACAGTTTACCAAGTCCAGCATTTTCAAAGACGAGGGCAGATCGGTCACTTGGTCAACCTCAAGCCGGTCAGATTAGTCCAAGGGTCACTTGGTAGCGCACATGATCTATCCAGGGTAGAAAAATAGCCCAGGAGAAAAATCGGAACGAATATTGAGAAATTAGATATTAAGTTACTACCATTATGTAAGCAAACTGCAGCATCAACATAATGAAATGTTAACGAGGACTTGGTCGGACATGACTGAGCAACTAAGAACAGCGACTGAACAACAACTTTAAAGTGTTTTAGGACTCTTAAGTCCAGACTCCTGCGAGGGTTTTGGTGCTATTTCCACCACTAAACCTATGCCAGTCACTTCCTTTCTCTTGGGATCAATGACTCATCTGAACAGTAAAGTAGCTTTACCTAGGGTTCTTCTAGTCTAAATTTTTTATATCCCTTTAAGTTAATATATATGAGAGTGTGTGGTGTATTTAAAATGATAGCTGCACTAAATACCTTTGACCCAGTAGTTCCATTCTAGAACTTTATCTTTTAGATATACTCACCTATGTGAGTGGGAAATGATATTTATTGCTGTGCTATAAACATACCTGAACAACTTAAATGTTTATCAGTTATGATTAAAATAAATTGATACATACATATAATGGACTATTAGACAGCCATAAAAAAGAATGAGAAAGCATTGATATGATTATGCTGACAATAGTTACAGTTCTAATAGGCAGGATTCTAAATGCTCTACATATGTTAACTAATTTAATTCTCATAAAGACATTATAAGTTAGGATTTGTTCCACATTTTACAGATAAGTAATATAAGACACAGAGAGATTAAATGGCCTAATCAAAATCACCATGAGTTTAGCTTGAAGCTGAATATGAATCCATGCAATCTGCTCCAGAGACCACCAAATTATATTGCCTATAATGTTTGTTAAGAGAAACAAACAAGCTTCAGAAAAGTATGTATAGAATATTACAAGTTGTTGTAAAAGGGGGAAATATATGCAAAAACATATTTCTGGAACGGTGGTCACCAGAAACTGGTAATTTTGATTATCTGTGGGGAGACAATAAGATGATTAGGGGACAGAGATTCTTTTCATTGTGTTGTCTTTTTGATCTTTTTGAATAGGAACTTAAAAATAAAATTTAACATTTGAATGTAATACTTAAAACAAAAGTTAATGCCTATGGGAGTATAAATTGATGCAAACATTTTGAAAAAGAGCCTGACCTTAACTGATAAAGTCGGACATATGCAAACCCATGTGATTCCACCCAAGGACATGCCCTAGAGAAAAATCCTGCCCTTGTGCCCCAGATGATATATACAAGAATGGCTGTAAGAGGTCTGGAGAGGATTGTACAACAGTGTGAATGTACTTAACACTACTGAACTTAAAAGGTTTAAAAAAGTAGATAAGATGGTAAATTTTATGTTGTGTGTATGTGTGGTGTTTTTGGGTTTTTTTTTTTTGGCTGAGTTCTGAGAGGCATGTGGTATCTTAGTTCCCTGACCAGGGATCGCTCTGTGCCCCCTACAATGGAAGCACAGTGTCCTAACCACTGGATCACCAAGGAATCCCCTGTTATGTGTGTTTTTCCACAGTCACAAATATAAAAAAATATAGTAGATACTTATAGACTTTATAGTCTACCATTACATTTGGTTTTTATTACTGCATAAGTGAAGTGAAGTTGCTCAATTGTGTCCGACACTTTACGACCCCATGGACTATAGCCTACCAGGCTCCTCCATCCATGGGATTCTCCAGGCAAGAATACTGGAGTGGGTTGCCATTTCCTTCTCCAGGGGATCATCCCGACCCAGGGATCGAAACTGGGTCTCCCGCATTGCAGGCATACTACAGTATTAAGTCCTGGAGTGAACTGGAAGGAACCAGAATGTTAGATTTAGAATAAGCTGTCATCATTACTCTCCTAAAAGGATTAGCTAACTTGTCTAATGTGTGGCTGTGTGGCCTAATGGATAAGGCGTCTGACTTCGGATCAGAAGATTGCAGGTTCGAGTCCTGCCACAGTCAAAAGGGGATGGATTGCTTTTTGAGAGCTTCCCGGGTGGCTCAAGTGGTAAAGAATCCACCTGCAATGCAGGAGCCACAGGAAATGCACGTTCGATCCCTGGGTGACCCCTTGGAGGAGGAAAGGGTAACCCACCCCAGTATTCTTGTCTGGAGAATCCCATGGTCAGAGGAGCCTGGCAGGCTACAGTCCATAGGGTCACAAAGAATAAGACACGACTGAAGCATATCAAATAGAAATGTTAAGAGAATTGAATTTTTTAAATGTGTGTAAAGTTCCTGGCTGATGGTAAACTCAAAATAAATGATAGAACTTTTATCATATAGTACTGATATTGTGGTTGTAGGGACTGAAATTTAAATTCACAAATCTTGTAACATTGTCCAGAGTTTTTTATAAAAATAAATGTATCCATCTTTCAAAGGAAAAAGAACTGTAACAGAAAAACACTGAAATGATCCAAGTTCTCATTAACCTAAGAGTGCACAAACAAGCTGTGGTGTCACCACACAATGGAATATTATTTATCTTTAAAAATGAGGTGTAGGCATCATCAATATGAATAATCTCAAAAACAAAACATTGAAAAGAAGCAAGTTATAGAAGAAAACATAAACTAGGATACCATTTATAAACAAGCAATAATATTTTATTAGTAGCAAATATTAATATTTTATTAGTAACAAGCAATAATATTGTTGAGATGCATACTTGATAAAGACTCTTAAAAGGTAAAAGAATGAATGATTAACAAAGGAGTTGTTAAAAGATTAGCATAGGAATTACTTCTGGCGTAGGATATGTAAAAGAACTTTTGGGCTATGTTAAATTCTGTTCCTTGGACTGAGTAGTAGTTACATAGGTTTTCTTTAAGCCATGCACACATATTTCCCCATGCTTTTGTAAATAAACTATATATTTCAACATTTTCAAAAGAAGAAAATAGGCTATATTTCAGAATTTTTTAAAAAATGAGATACTGAAGAAGCAATAGATGTGAAAGCAAAGGACCTCTGGGTTTTATCTGATCTCTGTGTTTGCCCTCAGTGAGTTGTCTGGCCTTAAGGAAGTTACATAACCTCTCTACACCTTAGTTTTAATTTCTGTTAAATGTGCATCATCATCTCTGCTTCAGACCACATGAATATCTCAACTATGAAAAGTTCTTTGCAAAATGTTCAGCGTATTGTTCACGTGAAGAATTCTCTTATCAGTGAGTGAAAAACAAAAACAGTGTATGATGTCTGTAATAACTTCAACTGGGTTAAAAAGTGACTAGATTAGGTGGCCCTGGTTATATTTTCTCTTAGTTCTCTGGACTTTTCCTTCTCAGTATTTGGTGTAATTTGTACTTCTTCTTTCATGTGGTTACACCATGACTATCTGTTCCACTGACCTGTAAGCTCCAGAGAGCAGGGGCTGCTCAGTTTCATCCACCCTAGCATTTAAATAGCCAAAACATTCCTTGAATGAATACTTTATTTTATACAATACAGTTTGCTGAGCACACGAGTCATGTGATGTGTTCATGCATGCTAAGTTGCTTCAGTCGTGTCCGATTCTTTGCGATCCCGTGGACTGAACTATAGCCCACCAGGCTCCTATGTCCATGGGATTCTCCAGGCAAGAATACTGGAGTGGGTTACCATTTCCTCCTCCAGGGGATCTTCCTGACCCAGGGATCAAACCTGCAGTTCCTGCATTGCAGGCAGATTCTTTACTGCTTGAGTCACCAGGGAAGTCCCCTGAGTCTCATGATAGTGCTGAGCATTTTCATTTATTTATCTCCTCATTTATCCTCAGAGCAGCCCCAGGGAATCAACACTCTTACCTGCATTTTACAGATGCAGAAACTGAGGTCCCTGATAGGTTAGGAGAGTCTTGCACAGGGTCAGCCAGCTAGGAATCAACCTGGTGAGAATTGCAAATCCGAGTTTGTCTAGCCTGAAGGCTGGTGCCCTACCCCTCATTTTGGCAGGCCCTTTGAAAATACTAGTAACCCTCACCACACCCCTCAAGAAAACAAGACTCTTTCTTTTTATAGGTATATAAGGTAATTTTTTAAAGTTTAGTTTTAGTTGGAGTATAATTGCTTTAGAATGCTGTCTCTGTTTCCGCTGTACAACAAGAATCAGCAACATGTATGTATATATCTGAGCTTCCCAGGTGGCGCTAGTGGTAAAGAACACATCTGTCAATGCAGTAGACGAAAGAGACATGAGTTCAACCTCTGGGTCCGAAAGATCCCCTGGAGGAGGGCATGGCAACCCACTCCAGTATTCCTGTCTGGAGAATCCCATGGTCAGCGGAGCCTGGCAGGCTACAGTCCATAGGGTCACAAAGAGTAAAACACGATGGAAGCAACTTAGCACAGCACAGCCCAGCCCGTACACATATCCGCTCCCTCTGGAGTCTCTCTCCCACTCCTTCCCCTGCTGTCACCCTTCTAGGTCATCACAGAGCACTCAGCTGAATTCCCTGTGTTATACAGCAGCTCCCATTAGCTGTCTATTTAAACGTGATAGTGCATGTATGTCAACATCACTCTCTCAGTTTGTCCCACCCTCTCCTCCCTCACTCCCAGGGACTCTTTGGGGGAAAGTATGTATCCATATTACTTCCTGTCACTTCTCCCTGGGACCAATGTTCCCTGGTGCCAGTGCAAAGAAAGTCTGGAATTTTCCTTGGCCAGTGACCAACCCCCTGGGCCAGGACAAGTTCATGTGCCTTTGAGCAGACCATTCACCTGGGTGGATCCTAGTGATTGCATCATGAGCTTTCGAAAGCATCCTTTTTATCTTTTTCTTCTTTTTTCACTGAGAGATTCATTAAACTACATTTGCCATTCGGGCCAAAGACTGCAAGGTAGAAACCTGGAGGTGGAGTGGGGAGAGCAGACAAAAGAGAAGAAAGAGGGATTTTAAAGAATAAGATAATCTGGGTACCAGCCCGTCATGTTAAAGAAAAACAGAGGCATATAGTTGATTTATAATATGATATTAGTTTCAGGTATACAGCATAGAGCTTCAAAACTTACAGATGTATTCAACTTAAAGTTATTATCAAATATTGGCTATACTTTCCCCGAGCTGTACAATACACCCTGTAGCTTACTTATTTTATACACAGTGTCAGTAGTTTGGACCTCAATCCCTTACCCCTGTCTGTTGCTCCCCACTCCCCCCATTTGTTTTTCATATGCAATAAAAGCCTTGGGGCTGGGGCTACTTACAGTTATTTCCAGTTATAATCATTCAGAATCATAACACTACACTTTAGGCTTCAGTGCACTTTTTGTTTTATTTATTTTATTGAGTTGGCCGAAAAGTCTGTTTGGATATTTCTATACAATCTTATGGAAAAGTCCAAATGAATTCTTGGCCAACTCAATACATGCTGCCCTGCCGAGCCGCAAGCAGGGTCTTTGTACCTTGACCAGGGATTGAACCCATGCTGCTTGCATTGGAAGTGCAGAGTCTTAACCCCTGGACCACAGGGGAATTTCCTCCATACACTTGGAAAATTTTGTTGTTGTTGTGGGAAGATAGACATTCTGTAAATTTTCAGTACACTGAAAACACTTCAGCAGGCTCTTTCCATTACATTTTTTTCTTGTTACAACATCACTGTCTTGTCGTTGTCTGTGGCCATGTGGCCTAATGGATAAGGCGTCTGACTTCGGATCAGAAGATTACAGGTTCGAGTCCTGTCATGGTCGCAAGGACAGGTTGCTTTTTGAGGGCTTCCCTGGTGGCCATGCCCGTGCGGCAACCCAAGACGGGCGGGTCACGGTGGAGAGGTCTGACAGAATGTGGTCCACTGGAGAAGGGAATGGCAAACCACTTCAGCATTCTTGCCTTGAGAACCCCATGAACAGTATGAAAGGGCAAAATGATAGGATACTGAAAGAGGAACTCCCCAGGTCAGTAGCTGCCCAATATGTTATTGGAGATCAGTGGAGAAATAACTCCAGATAGAATGAAGGGATGGAGCCAAAGCAAAAAAAAATACCCAGCTGTGGATGTGACTGGTGATAGAAACAAGGTCCGATGCTGTAAAGAGCAATATTGCATAGGAACCTGGAATGTCAGGTCCATGAATCAAGGCAAATTGGAAGTGGTCAAACAAGAGATGGCAAGAGTGAACATCGACATTCTAGGAATCAGAGAACTAAAATGGACTGGAATGGGTGAATTTAACTCAGATGACTCTTATATCTACTACTGCAGGCAGGAATCCCTCAGAAGACATGGAGTAGCCATCACGGTCGACAAAAGAGTCCGAAATGCAGTACTTGGATGCAATCTCAAAAACGACAGAATGATCTCTGTTCATCTCCAAGGCAAACCATTCAATATCACAGTTATCCAAGTCTATGCCCCAACCAGTAACGCTGAAGAAGCTGAAGTTGAACGGTTCTATGAAGACCTATAAGACCTTTTAGAACTAACACCCAAAAAAGATGTCCTTTTCATTATAGGGGACTGGAATGCAAAAGTAGGAAGTCAAGAAACACCTGGAGTAACAGGCAAATTTGGCCTTGGAATATGGAATGAAGCAGGGCAAAGACTAATAGAGTTTTGCCAAGAAAATGCACTGGTCATAGCAAACACCCTCTTCCAACAACGCAAGAGAAGACTCTATGCATGGACATCACCAGATGGTCAACACCGAAATCAGATTGATTATATTCTTTGCAGCCAAAGATGGAGAAGCTCTATACAGTCAACAAAAACAAGACCAGGAGCTGACTGTGGCTCAGATCATGACCTCCTTATTACCAAATTCAGAGTTAAATTGAAGAAAGTAGGGAAAACCACTAGACCATTCAGGTGTGACCTAATTCAAATCCCTTATGATTATACAGTGGAAGTAAGAAATAAATTTAAGGGTCTAGATCTCATAGATAGAGTGCCTGATGAACTATGGAATGAGGTTCATGACATTGTACAGGAGACAGGGATCAAGACCATCCCCATGGAAAAGAAATGCAAAAAAGCAAAATGGCTGTCTGGGGAGGCCTTACAAATAGCTGTGAAAAGAAGAGAAGCGAAAAGCAAAGGAGAAAAGGAAAGATATAAGCATCTGAATGCAGAGATCCAAAGAATAGCAAGAAGAGATACGAAAGCCTTCTTCAGAGATCGATGCAAAGAAACAGAGGAAAAGAACAGAATGGGAAAGACTAGAGATCTCTTCAAGAAAATTAGAGATACCAAGGGAACATTTCATGCAAAGATGGGATCAATAAAGGACAGAAATGGTATGGACCTAAAGGAAGCAGAAGATATTAAGAAGAGGTGGCAAGAATACACAGAAGAACTGTACAAAAAAATCGTCATGACCAAGATAATCACGATGGTGTGATCACTCACCTAGAGCCAGACATCATGGAATGTGAAGTTAAGTGGGCCTTAGAAAGCATCACTACGAAAAAAGCTAGTGGAGGTGATGGCATTCCAGTTGAGCTGTTTCAAATCCTGAAAGATGATGCTGTGAAAGTGCTGCACTCAATATGCCAGCAAATTTGGAAAACTCAGCAGTGGCCACAGGCCTGGAAAAGGTCAGTTTTCATTCCAATCCCAAAGAAAGGCAATGCCAAAGAATGCTCAAACTACCTCACAATTGCATTCATCTTACATGCTAGTAAAGTAATGTTCAAAATTCTCCAAGCCAGGCTTCAGCAATACGTGAACTGTGAACTTCCAGATGTTCAAGCTGGTTTTAGAAAAGGCAGAGGAACCAGAGATCAAATTGCCAACATCCAGTGGATCATGGAAAAAGCAAGAGAGTTCCAGAAAAACACCTATTTCTGCTTTATTGACTATGCCAAAGCCTTTGACTGTGTGGATCACAATAAACTGTGGAAGATTCTGAGAGAGATGGGAATACCAGACCACCTGACCTGTCTCTTGAGAAATCTGTATGCAGGTCAGGAAGCAACAGTTAGAACTGGACATGGAACAACAGGCTGGTTCCAAATAGGAAAAGGAGTACCTCAAGGCTGTATATTGTCACCCTGCTTATTTAACTTATATGCAGAGTACATCATGAGAAATGCTGGACTGGAAGAAACACAAGCTGGAATCAAGATTGCCAGGAGAAATATCAATAACCTCAGCTATGCAGATGACACCACCCTTATGGCAGAAAGTGAAGAGGAACTAGAGAGCCTCTTGATGAAAGTGAAAGAGGAGAGTGAAAAAGTTGGCTTAAAGCTCAACATTCAGAAAACGAAGATCATGGCATCCAGTCCCATCACTTCATGGCAAATAGATGGGGAAACAGTGGAAACAGTGTCAGACTTTATTTTTTTGGGCTCCAAAATCACTGCAGATGGTGACTGCAGGCATAAAATTAAAAGATGCTTACTCCTTGGAAGAAAAGTTATGACCAACCTAGATAGCATATTCAAAAGCAGAGACATTACTTTGCCGACTAAGGTCCGTCTAGTCAAGGCTATGGTTTTTCCAGTAGTCATGTATGGATGTGAGAGCTGGACTGTGAAGAAGGCTGAGCACCGAAGAATTGATGCATTTGAACTGTGGTGTTGGAGAAGACTCTTGAGAGTCCCTTGGACTGCAAGGAGATCCAACCAGTCCATTCTGAAGGAGATCAACCCTGGGATTTCTTTGGAAAAAATGATGCTTAAGCTGAAACTCCAGTACTTTGGCCACCGCATGCGAAGAGCTGAGTCATTATAAAAGACTCTGATGCTGGGAGGGATTGGGGGCAGGAGGAGAAGGGGACGACCGAGGATGAGATGGCTGGATGGCAACACTGACTTGATGGACGTGAATCTGAGTGAACTCCGGGAGATGGTGACGGACAGGGAGGCCTGGCGTGCTGCGATTCATGGAGTCACAAAGAGTCAGACACAACTGAGCAACTGAACTGAACTGAACTGAACTTGTGGCTCAAGCGGGAAGGAATCCACCTGCAATGCAGGAGCCACAGGCAATGCAGGTTCGATCCCTGGATGACCCCCTGGAGGAGGAAATGGTACCCACTCCAGTATTCTGGCATGGAGAATCCCATGGACAGAGGAGACTGGTGGGCTACAGTCCACAGAATCACAAATAATTGGACACGAATGAAGTGACTTAGCATAGCACAAATTGTCTAACCTCTAGGAACCTCAGTTGCACTGCCTAAAAGATAATAATACATATCAAATAGGAATGTTAAGAGAATTGAATTTTTTAAATGTGTGTAAAGTTCCTGGCTGATGGTAAACTCAAAATAAATGATAGAACTTTTATCATATAGTACTGATATTGTGGTTGTAGGGACTGAAATTTAAATTCACAAATCTTGTAACATCGTCCAGAGTTTTTTATAAAAATAAATGTATCCATCTTTCAAAGGAAAAAGAATTCCTTAAAAAAGATTTTTTAAGATTCCTTAAAAAATTGCAAATAGAACTGCCTTATGACCCAGCAACCCTACTGCTGGGCATACACACCGAGGAAACCAGAATTGAAAGAGACACATGAACCCCAATGTTCATTGCAGCACTGTTTATAATAGCCAGGACATGGAAACAACCTAGATGTCCATCAGCAGATGAATGGATAAGAAAGCTGTGGTACATATACACAATGGAGTATTACTCAGCCATTAAAAAGAATACATTTGAATCAGTTCTAATGAAATGGATGAAACTGGAGCCGATTATACAGACTGAAGTAAGCCAGAAAGAAAAACACCAATACAGTATACTAACACATACATATGGAATTTAGAAAGATGGTAATGATAACCCTGTATGCGAGACAGCAAAAGAGACACAGGTGTATGGAACAGACTTTTGGACTCTGAGGGAGAGGGAGAGGATGGGATGATGTGGGAGAATGGCATTGAAACATGTATACTATCATGTAAGAAACGAATCGCCAGTCTATGTTCAATACAGGATGCTTGGGGCTGGTGCATGGGGATGATCCAGAGAGATGATATGGGGTGGGAGGTGGGAGGAAGGTTCAGGATTGGGAATTCATGTACACCCGTGGCGGATTCATGTCAATGTATCACAAAACCAATACAGTATTGTGAAGTAAAATAAAGTAAAAATAAAAATTTTTTATAAAAAGGAAAAAGAAGAACTGTAACAGAAAAACACTGAAATGATCCAAGTTTCTCATTAACCTAAGAGTGCACAAACAAGCTGTGGTGTCACCACACAATGGAATATTATTTATCTTTAAAAATGAGGTGTAGGCATCATCAATATGAATAATCTCAAAAACAAAACATTGAAAAGAAGAAGCAAGTTATAGAAGAAAACATAAACTAGGATACCATTTATAAACAAGCAATAATATTTTATTAGTAGCAAATATTAATATTTTATTAGTAACAAGCAATAATATTGTTGAGATGCATACTTGATAAAGACTCTTAAAAGGGAAAAGAATGAATGATTAACAAAGGAGTTGTTAAAAGATTAGCATAGGAATTACTTCTGGCGTAGGATATGTAAAAGAACTTTTGGGCTATGTTAAATTCTGTTCCTTGGACTGAGTAGTAGTTACATAGGTTTTCTTTAAGCCATGCACACATATTTCCCCATGCTTTTGTAAATAAACTATATATTTCAACATTTTCAAAAGAAGAAAATAGGCTATATTTCGGAATTTTTAAAAAATGAGATACTGAAGAAGCAATAGATGTGGAAGCAAAGGACCTCTGGGTTTTATCTGATCTCTGTGTTTGCCCTCAGTGAGTTGTCTGGCCTTAAGGAAGTTACATAACCTCTCTACACCTTAGTTTTAATTTGTTAAATGAGTATAATCTTCTTTGCTTCAGACCACATGAATATCTCAACTATGAAAAGTTCTTTGCAAAATGTTCAGCGTATTGTTCATGTGAAGAATTCTCTTATCAGTGAGTGAAACACAAACACAGTCTGTGATGTCTGTAATAACTTCATCTGGGTTAAAAAGTGACTAGATTAGGTGGCCCTGGTTATATTTTCTCTTAGTTCTCTGGACTTTTCCTTCTCAGTATTTGGTGTAATTTGTACTTCTTCTTTCATGTGGTTACACCATGACTATCTGTTCCACTGACCTGTAAGCTCCAGAGAGCAGGGGCTGCTCAGTTTCAACCACCCTAGCATTTATATCGGAGAAGGCAATGGCACCCCACTCCAGTACTCTTGCCTGGAAAACCCCATGGATGGAGGAGCCTGGTAGGCTGCAGCCCGTGGGGTCGCTAAGAGTCGGATACAACTGAGCATCTTCGCTTTCACTTTTCACTTTCATGGATTGGAAAAGGAAATAGCAACCCACTCCAGTGTTCTTGCCTGGAGAATCCCAAGGACAGGGGAGCCTGGTAGGCTGCAGTCCATGGCATCGCTCACAGTCTGGCACGACTGAAGCGACTTAGCAGCAGCAACAGCATTTATATGGCAAAAATATTCCTTGAATGAATACTTTATTTTATACAATACAGTTTGCTGAGCACACAAGTCATGTGATGTGTTCATGCATGCTAAGTTGCTTCAGTCGTGTCCGATTCTTTGCGATCTCGTGGACTGGACTGTAGCCCACCAGGCTCCTATGTCCATGGGATTCTCCAAACAAGAATACTGGAGTGGGTTACCATTTCCTCCTCCAGGGGATCTTCCTGACCCAGGGATCAAACCTGCAGTTCCTGCATTGCAGGCAGATTCTTTACTGCTTGAGTCACCAGGGAAGTCCCCTGAGTCTCATGATAGTGCTAAGCATTTTGCATTTATTTATCTCCTCATTTCATCCTCAGAGCAGCCCCATGGAATCAACACTCTTACCTGCATTTTACAGATGCAGAAACTGAGGTCCCTGATAGGTTAGGAGAGTCTTGCACAGGGTTAACCAGCTAGGAATCAACCTGGTGAGAATTGCAAATCCGGGTCTGTCTAGCCTGAAGGCTGGTGCCCTACCCCTCAGTTTGGTCAGCCATTTGCAAATACTGGTGGGTCAGAGGTTAAAGCATCTGCCTGCCATGTGGGAGACCCAGGTTCGATCCCTGGATCGGGAAGATCCCCTCGAGAAGGAAATGGAAACCCACTCCACTATTACCTGGAGAATCCCATGGATGGAGGAACCTGGTATGCTATAGTCCACAGGGTTGCAAAGAGTCGGACACAACTGAGCCACTTCACTTTCACTTTGAAAATACTAGTAACCCTCACCACACCCCTCAAGAAAACAGGACTCTTCTTTTTGTAGGTACATAAGGTAATTTTTTAAAATTTAGCTTTAGTTGGAGTATAATTGCTTTAGAATGTTGTATTTGTTTCCACTGTACAACAAGAATCGGCAACAAATATGTATATATCTGAGCTTCCCAGGTGGTACTAGTGGTAAAGAACACATCTGTCAATGCAGTAGACGAAAGAGACATGAGTTCAACCCCGGGTCCGAAAGATCCCCTGGAGGAGGGCATGGCAACCCACTCCAGTATTCTTGTCTGGAGAATCCCATGGTCAGAGGAGCCTGGCCATAGGGTCACAAAGAGCAAGACAGGACTGAAGCAATTTAGCACAGCACAGCACAGCCGGTACACATATCCACTCCCTCTGGAGTCTCTATCCCACTCCTTCCCCTATTGCCACCCTTCTAGGTCATCACAGAGCACTCGGCTGAATTCCCTGTGTTATACAGCAGCTCCCATTAGCTGTCTATTTATGTCAACATCACTCTCAATTTTTCCCACCCTCTCCTCCCTCTAGTGCCTCTTCACTTTCTGCCATAAGGGTGGTGTCATCTGCATAGCTGAGGTTATTGATATTTCTCCCAGCAATCTTGATTCCAGCTTGTGTTTCTTCCAGTCCAGCGTTTCTCATGATGTACTCTGCATATAAGTTAAATAAGCAGGGTGACAATATACAGCCTTGAGGTACTCCTTTTCCTATTTGGAACCAGTCTGTTGTTCCATGTCCAGTTCTAACTGTTGCTTCCTGACCTGCATACAGATTTCTCAAGAGACAGGTCAGGTGGTCTGGTATTCCCATCTCTCTCAGAATCTTCCACAGTTTATTGTGATCCACACAGTCAAAGGCTTTGGCATAGTCAATAAAGCAGAAATAGGTGTTTTTCTGGAACTCTCTTGCTTTTTCCATGATCCACTGGATGTTGGCAATTTGATCTCTGGTTCCTCTGCCTTTTCTAAAACCAGCTTGAACATCTGGAATTTCACGGTTCACGTATTGCTGAAGCCTGGCTTGGAGAATTTTGAGCATTACTTTACTAGCATGTGAGATGAGTGCAATTGTGAGGTAGTTTGAGCATTCTTTGGCATTGCCTTTCCTTGGGATTGGAATGAAAACTGACCTTTTCCAGGCCTGTGGCCACTGCTGAGTTTTCCAAATTTGCTGGCATATTGAGTGTAGCACTTTCACAGCATCATCTTTCAGGATTTGAAACAGCTCAACTGGAATGCCATCACCTCCACTAGCTTTTTTTGTAGTGATGCTTTCTAAGGCCCACTTAACTTCACATTCCATGATGTCTGGCTCTAGGTGAGTGATCACACCATCGTGATTATCTTGGTCGTGAAGATCTTTTTTATACAGTTCTTCTGTGTATTCTTGCCACCTCTTCTTAATATCTTCTGCTTCCTTTAGGTCCATACTATTTCTGTCCTTTATTGATCCCATCTTTGCATGAAATGTTCCCTTGGTATCTCTAATTTTCTTGAAGAGATCTCTAGTGAAAAAGTTGGCTTAAAGCTCAACATTCAGAAAACGAAGATCATGGCATCCAATCCTATCACTTCATGGAAAATAGGTGGGGAAACAGTGGAAACAGTGTCAGACTTTATTTTTTTGGGCTCCAGAATCACTGCAGATGGTGATTGCAGCCATGAAATTAAAAGATGCTTACTCCTTGGAAGAAAAGTTATGACCAACCTAGATAGCATATTCAAAAGCAGAGACATTATTTTGCTGACTAAGGTCCATCTAGTCAAGGCTATGGTTTTTCCAGTAGTCATGTATGGATGTGAGAGCTGGACTGTGAAGAAGGCTGAGCACCGAAGAATTGATGCATTTGAACTGTGGTGTTGGAGAAGACTCTTGAGAGTCCCTTGGACTGCAAGGAGATCCAACCAGTCCATTCTGAAGGAGATCAACCCTGGAATTTCTTTGGAAGAAATGATGCTTAAGCTGAAACTCCAGTACTTTGGCCACCTGATGCGAAGAGTTGACTCATTGGAAAAGACTCTGATGCTGGGAGGGATTGGGGGCAGGAGAAGAAGGGGACGACCGAGGATGAGATGGCTGGATGGCAACACTGACTCGATGGACGTGAATCTGAGTGAACTCCGGGAGATGGTGATGGACAGGGAGGCCTGGTGTGCTGCGATTCATGGGGCTGCAAAGAGTCAGACACAACTGAGAGACTGAACTGAACTGAACTCCTCCCTCACCCGCAGGGACTCTTTGGGGGAAAGTATGTATCCATATTACTTCCTGTCACTTCTCCCTGGGACCAATGTTCCCTGGTGCCAGTGCAAAGAAAGTCTGGAATTTCCCTTGGCCAGTGACCAACCCCCTGGGCCAGGACAAGTTCATGTGCCTTTGTGCAGACCATTCACCTGGGTGGATCCTTGTGATAGCATCATGAGCTTTCGAAAGCATCCTTTTTATCTTTTTCTTCTTTTTTCACTGAGAGATTCATTAAACTACATTTGCCATTCGGGCCAAAGACTGCAAGGTAGAAACCTGGAGGTGGAGTGGGGAGAGCAGACAAAAGAGAAGAAAGAGGGATTTTAAAGAATAAGATAATCTGAGTACCAGCCCATCATTTTAAAGAAAAATAGAGGCATATAGTTGATTTATAATATGATATTAGTTTCAGCTATACAGCATAGAGCTTCAAAACTTACAGATGTATTCAACTTAAAGTTATTATCAAATATTGGCTATACTTCTCCCGAGCTTTATAATACACCCTGTAGCTTACTTATTTTATACACAGCATCAGTAGTTTGGACCTCAATCCCTTACCTCTGTCTGTTGCCCCTCACACCCCCACTTGTTTTTCATATGCAATAAAAGCCTTGGGGCTGGGGCTACTTACAGTTATTTCCAGTTATAATCATTCAGAATCATAACACTACACTTTAGGCTTCAGTGCACTTTTCGTTTTATTTATTTTATTGAATTGGCCAAAGAGTCTGTTTGGATATTTCTATACAATCTTATGGAAAAGTCCAAATGAATTCTTGGCCAACTCAATACATGCTGCCCTGCCGAGCCGCAAGCAGGGTCTTTGTACCTTGACCAGGGATTGAACCCATGCTGCTTGCATTGGAAGTGCAGAGTCTTAACCCCTGGACCACAAGGGAATTTACTCCATACACTTGGAAAATTTTGTTGTTGTGGGAAGATAGACATTCTGTACATTTTCAGTACACTGAAAACACTTCAGCAGGCTCTTTCCATTACATTTTTTTCTTGTTACAAAATCACTGTCCTGTTGTTGTCTGTGGCCATGTGGCCTAATGGATAAGGCGTCTGACTTCGGATCAGAAGATTACAGGTTCGAGTCCTGTCATGGTCGCAAGGACAGGTTGCTTTTTGAGGGCTTCCCTGGTGGCTCAAGTGGTAAAGAATCCACCTGCAATGCTGGAGCCACAGGAAATGCAGGTTTGATCCCTGGCTCAAGAAAATCCCCTGGAGGAGGAAATGGCAGCCCATTCTAGTATTCTTGCCTAGAGTATCCCATGGACAGGAGAGCCTGTTGGGCTATACAGTCCATGAGGTCGAAAAAAGTTGGCAACGACTGAAGCGACCTAGCATGCACGTAATTGTAGAAAAATCACGAATTGCAACTTAGGAAGGAGGAAAAAAGTTTTAAAAAACACTTGAAATCCTTTCTCCCAGAAAGAGTGTTAATGACCCCTTAGTAGAGCACAGCTAAGTTTTTCTTCCTGTGCTAGGTGGAGGGCCACCACTTAACACTGAGCTCTAGGGGGCGCCCAGTCATTCCCTCCAGGCTATGTGGAGCAGCATGCTGTGTATTTGGTGCATTACATAAGCTTACACACACAAAAAGACGGAGGACTTCCCTAGCGGTCCAATGGTTAAGATTCTGTGCTTCCACTGCAGAGGGTGAGGGTTTGATTCCTGGTGGGGGAACCGAAATCCTGCATGCCTCTTGGCCAAAAAAAAAAAAAATCTTGAACTGTACCTTGCCGCATGTGGCTGTACCGTACTCCAAATTGGGAAAGGAGTACATCAAGGCTGTATATTGTCACCCTCTTGTTTAACTTATATGCAGAATGGTGGTGGTTTAGTCCCTAAGTCATGTACGACTCTTGCGACCCCATGGACTGTAGCCTGCCAGGCTCCTTTGTCCATGGGATTCTCCAGGCAAGCATACTGGAGTGGGTTTCCATTTCCTTCTCCAGGGGATCTTCCTGACCTAGGAATTGAACCTGGGTCTCCTGCACTACAGGCAGACTCTTTACCAACTGAGCTATGAGGGAAGCCCTCTATGCAGAATACATCATGGGAAATGCGGACCTGGATGAAGCACAAGCTGGAATCAAGATTGCTGGGAGGAATATCAATAACCTCAGATATGCAGATGACACCACCCATACGGCAGAAGGTGAAGAGGAACTAAAGAGCCTCTTGTTGAAAGTGAAAGAGGTGAGTGAAAAATTTGGCTTAAAACTCAACATTCAAAAACCAAAGATCATGGGATCCAGTCCCATCACTTCATAGCAAATAGACAGGAAAACAATGGAAAGAGTGAGAGAGTTTATTTCTGGGGGCTCCAAAATCACTGTAGATGGTGACTGCAGCCTTGAAATTAAAAGACACTTACTCCTTGGAAGGAAAGCTATGACCAACATAGACAGCATATTGAAAAGCAGAGACATTACTTTGCCGACTAAGGTCCGTCTAGTCAAAGCTATGGTTTTTCCAGTAGTCACATATGGATGTGAGAGTTGGACTATAAAGAAAGCTGAGCACCGAAAAATTGATGCTTTTGAATTGTAGTGTTGGAGAAAACTCTTGAGAGTCCCTTGGATTGCAAGGAGATCCAATCAGACCATTCTGAAGGAGATCAGCCCTGGGATTTCTTTGGAAGGAACGATGCTAAAGCTGAAACTCCAGTACTTTGGCCACCTCATGAGAAGAGTTGACTTATTGGAAAAGACTCTGATGCTGGGAGGGATTGAAGGCAAGAGGAGACGGGGACGACAGAGGATGAGATGGCTGTGTCACGCTAGTGTATATTCCTTGGTTCTTTGTCTCGTCACAACAAAGATTTGGAGTGACGGACATTAAAGCCCTCAGCGCGTCACAGCTCTTGGGTCTTGGACAAATCGTGTTATAGCTCTTAGGCAAATCAGTGTTACAGCTCTATTTTATTTAGAAAATAGCAGGAGAATCCATCCTCGAAGTGTGAGGGCATGCCAACCCAAAGACTTGAAGGAAAGAGAGTGGAGGAGCACATGGGGGAGGGGGAGAGAGAGAGAGGGAGAGAGAAAGAGCACACGGAGGTGGGAGAGAGAGAAAAAGAGAGAGAGAGAGCGTTTTGGCTCCTCCTTTTATATGTTTTTTTCCTCCACCTGGGCCTGCCCTATGCAAATTGGGCTTAGCCAGGAGTGCTGTTTGTTGTACCTGAAGTCTTCACTTTGGTCCTCGGACCTTCCTTTGACCTTCCTTGTGTTTTAGCCACTGCCATTTTGGACTCCTTTTCCCTAGTCTACCACTGACTCAATGGACATGAGTTTGAGTAAGCTCTGGGAGTTGGTGATGGACAGGGAAGCCTGGCGTGCTGCAGTCCATGGGATCGCAATGATTTGGACATGACTGTGCAACTGAACTGAACTAACAATTGACTGTCTTTATCTATTATTATCTCTGTCTCCATTAGCATGTCAACAGACTGATGACAGGGATTGCTGTTCACTGCTATTTCTCTAAGAGCCAGTGCACAAAGGAGGTCTTCTATAAATACTTGTGAATGAACCTAGGGGAGTCTCAAGCATCTATTACTTGCCAGATATTTTCCTACCACTCTTTTATTTCTTACTAGAAATAAATAGGATGATCCTCTTTTTATTATTTTTTTAGTTTTTAATTTAAGTTGGGGCTTCCCTGGTTTTCCAGGGGTTAAGATCGTGTGCCCCCACTGTAGGGGTCTTGGGTTTGATCCCTGGTCAGGGAACTAAGATCCCACATGCCACAGTTCAGCTCAGCCGCTCAGTCGTGTCTGACTCCTTATGGCTTAGCTGGTAAAGAATCCACCTGCAGTGAAGACTTGGGTTTGATCCCTGGATCAGGAATATCCCCTGGAGAAGGGAAAGGCTACCCACTCTAGTATTTTGGTCTGGAGAATAGTCCATGGGGGTCACAAAGAGTCAGACACAACTGAGCGCCTTTCACTTTCTTTCAGGTTGCTCATAGCTTTCCTTCCAAGGAGCAAGTATCTTTTAATTTCAAGGCTGCAGTCACTATCCACAACTGATTCTGGAGCCCCAGAAAATAAAGTCTGTCACTGTTTTCATTGTTTCCCCATCTATTTGCCATGAAGTGATGGGACCAGATGCCATGATCTTTGTTTTCTGAATGTTGAGTTTTAATTCAACTTTTTTCACTCTCCGTTTTCACTTTCAACAAGAGGCTCTTTAGTTCCTCTTTGCCTTCTGTCATAAGGGTGGTGTCATCTGCATGTCTGAGGTTATTGATATTTCTCCCAGCCATCTTGATTCCAGCTTGTGCTTCATCCAGCCTGGCATTTCACATGATGCACTCTGCATATAAGTTAAATAAGCAGGGTGACAGTATACAGCCTTGATGTACTCTTTTCCTGATTTGGAACCAGTCTGTTGTTCCATGTCCAGCTCTATCTCTAATTTGTTAGTTAGGGATAGATATTAAGAAGAAAAAGTAAAATCTGGAGAGAGGGAGGTAAGAAGTCTGGTATGTGAGTGTGCATTGTGTGATTGTGGCCAGGGAAGGCCTCACTGAGAAGGTGACCTTGAAGTAAAGACCTGAATGAAAAGAGGAATAAGAATGCAGACACCTGGGAGAGAGTGTTTCAAGAAGAGAGAATGGCAATTGCAAAGGCCCTGGGGCAGGAAGGAGTGCACCTGGGGAGTTCTAGGAACAAGGAGGCCAGAGTGCCTGCTGCATAGTGAGTGGGGAGAGTTTGAGGAGATGAAGTCAGACAGAAGGGCACAGGGTAGCAGGCACAGGACATAGGGTTTCATGGGTCTTTGTAGGATTGATGGAACCTCACTTTTAAGCTTTTAATCTTCAGTCAAATCCCAAAGGTTCAAAACTTTTCCCATAGGCTTGAGCCCCCCTGCTCTGGCCTGACACCCAGGTCAGTGTTCTCATTGCTGGTCCCTGATTTGGACCTGACCCAGGCCATGTTCAACCCTAGTTCCCATTTCTCACCTCGCCTGAACTTGCCCTGTGGGACATCTAGCAATGTTGTAGCCACGCGTTCCGGGAAACAAACTCACTCAGAAGGACAATGCAGATAGCGGAGTGCAGTTTATTACACCGGCGGGCCCAAGGCAGAGTCTCCTCTTAGCCAAGGACCCGACCAGTTTTTGTGAAAACCTTATATACCCTAAGTATACTTGCTCAAACCCACCTCCCCAAATTCCTCGAAACTAATCTGGACAAGGTAAAAGAGAGATACGATCAAAGTTAACCCATGATTCATGTGTCACAAGACTAGATAAGCAGTGGATATTTATCAATAGGCCTGTGGTCATATCCCGATAAACATAATGGAACTGACCACTTTGTTCTGTTACAGAGATAATTAACATACTTTTTAGGCAACAGAGAGTCCAAGTACAAGTCCTGAGGTTCTTTTATCCGGGGGTCTGGTTTTCCATTGGTGTGCCGTTTCTATAGACACCGGGTGCAAAATTCAGAGTCCATCGGGAGGGTGACCATACGTGTAGCCTAATGTTTGCAGCCTGGTCTAAGATGGAGTCCAGCTGTTTCCTCCTTCAGCAAGAGCCCCTACCTCGGAAAATTTGAGAACTGACACCCACAGCCACATAGCTATCACACTCTTAACCACCTGCCATCGTCCCAAATGGCAGGAAGTTTCATCTCTGTATTTGGGGCAAACGTGAGAAGCCCTAGTGAGTCGATGCTTGCCACAAGAAAAAAAGAGAAGCAAGGAGAGAAAGAGGCTGGCAGTGATAATGGTACTTAGGGAAGAGAGGGCTCTGAGACAAAGATAGAAATCAGAAGAGCGGCTTTGAAGACGGTGAGAGAGGAAGTCATGTGATCATCTAGGAGCACAGATTTCCAAACAGAGAAACCCCTGGAGCAAAGGCCCCGGGCCAGAGGGAGCCAGATGTGAGCGGAAGAGCAGGAGGCCATTGTGAGCAGTGACAAGCGGGTGAGAGAAGAGGTGGGTGAGAGAAGAGCAGGAAGGGGTGACGTCAGAGGGACAATGAAGAGCCTGATGTGCAGAGACCATGGGCCACTATGAAGCCTTTGGATTTGGCTCTGGCTCTGGGTGAAATAGAAGATGTTGGACGTTTAGACCAGAGGCCTGACATGACAACTCTGACTAAGCTGGGGGCAGATGGGTTTGGGAGTTAGAAGCAGGAGGACAGTGAGGAAGTTTCTATGAAAACACAGGGAAGAAGCAGTGGTGGTTTGCAGCAGTGGCTACACTGGAGACGGCGAGAGGCAGTCGGAGTCAGGACATGTTTTGAAAGTAGAACCAACAGATTTCCTGATGACTTGGGTGCAGGATCTTCTGGGTGGAGGATCTTTGGATTTTTTTCTCCTAGTCGCAAGAGGAAGCCACAGAGTTGGTTTTGAGCAGAGGGTTGACATGGTTGCCTTTGTATTTTTGAAAGATCACTCTGCTGTTAGGTCAAAGATAGTCTGGAGGGGAAGCATGCAGTGGAGGGCAATGAGGGATGGTGATAGCTTGGACTAGGAGGAAATAGGTGGAGGGTTAAGCAACACACCACAGCTCTTCCTGCTTCTAGGCCTTTGCACAGGGCGCTCCCAATCACCCAGAAAGTGTCTATGGCTGACAAGTGCTATTATCGTCAAGACTCAGGGAGTCCCTCCCCCAGTGATTTCCTCTGTTCTAGCATTATCATGCTGGGTTTTCTCTGACATCTGTGAGCTTCTCACAACGGGGATCACATCTCACTAAGCTCTAAGAGCCCAAGGTCTGGTGCAGACAAGGCCTTAACGAGCATTTGTTGAATGAATAAACAAAAAGAATGTGAAGGAGGAAATAGATCAACACCATGATATTTGGAGCTCACCAAAGCACTGTAAGCTCACCAAAGCACTGTGAATCCTTTATTATTGTTGTCACTGTTTTCTGATTATGAAAGTAATAAGCGCTTTTTATAAAAAACAAGTTACAGATATCAATCATATCATTACGATCCCCCAAACCTCATCCTCTATACTCTAGAAACAAGACATCTCTAGTATTTAGAAACAATGGCACCCCACTCCAGTACTCTTGCCTGGAAAACCCCATGGACTGAGGAGCCTGGTAGGCTGTAGTCCATGGGGTCACTAAGAGTTGGACCCTACTGAGCAACTGCAGTTTCACTTTTCACTTTCATGCACTGGAGAAGGAAATGGCAGCCCACTCCAGTGTTCTAGCCTGGAGAATCCCAGGGATGGCGGAGCCTGGTGGGCTGCTGTTTATGGGGTCGCACAGAGTCGGACATGACTGAAGCGACTTAGCAGCAGTAGCAGCAACATGCAGAGTTCGGGAAACATTCTCCCCCCATTTGTATATAGATACACTAAAAAACAAAATGTCTAAGAGGCAGAGAGATGGGAGAGAGAGAAGCTGAGAAAGACAGACTTCCTGCCTAGTAGACAAACAGATGTGACACACTGCTTTGCAACTTTTTTTCTACTCGCATTATCATGACAATCTTTCTACACTAAAAATTTACTATTTGTTGGTAAAAGGCTGAACAATATTCTATAAAATGAATTTGTTTAAGCGATATAAGCAAATTCTTATTCATATTGGCTATTTAACTTATTTTCTACCTTTTTTTTTTAATGTAAAGATTTCTTTGGATATCTGTGTTGTATTTATTTTGAGACATCACCTTTTTTTTTTTCTGGGCTGGGCCTTGTCTTCATAGCGGCCTGAGTGTATTTCTCTACTTGCAGCTCTTTGGTTTAATTGCCTCATGCCATGCCATGGAGATCTTAGTTTCCCTACCAGGCAGCAAACCCAAGTCCCCTGCATTGACCACCAGGGAAGTCCCTTGAGACACCAGATTTTAGAAGCAGAGTTGAAACATGTGTTCCTCCTGCGGTGGTTTTAAGTCTTGGGTCTTGGTCTTATGTGACTATTCGATCTAGTCTAATATCTAATAGTATAATTAGATCACATAGTGATCACACACGATGGTGTGATCACTCACCTAGAGCCAGACATCATGGAATGGGAAGTCAAGTGGGCCTTAGAAAGCATCACTACGAACAAAGATAGTGGAGGTGATGGAATCCCAGTTGAGCTATTTCAAATCCTGAAAGATGATGCTGTGAAAGTGCTGCACTCAATATGGCAACAAATTCGGAAAACTCAGCAGTGGCCACAGGCCTGGAAAAGGTCAGTTTTCATTCCAATCCCAAAGAAAGGCAATGCCAAAAAATGTTCAAACTACCACACAATTGCACTCATCTCACACGCTAGCAAAATAATGCTCAGAATTCTCCAAGCCAGGCTTCAAGAGTATGTGAACTGTGAACTTCCAGACATTCAAGCTGGATTTAGAAAAGGCAGAGGAACCAGAGATCAAATTAACATCTGCTGGATCATCGAAAAACCAAGAAAGTTCCAGAAAAACATCTATTTCTGCTTTATTGACATGCCAAAGCCTTTGACTGTGTGGATCACAATAAACTGTGGAAAATTTTGAAAGAGATGGGAATACCAGACCACCTGACCTGTCTCTTGAGAAACCTATATGCAGGTCAGGTAGCAACAGTTAGAACTGGACCTGGAACAACAGACTGGTTCCAAATGGGAATAGGTATACGTCAAGGCTGTATATTGTCACCCTGCTTATTTAACTTATATGCAGAGTACATCATGAGAAACGCTGGGCCAGATGAAGCACAAGCTGGAATCAAGATTGCCGGGAGAAATAACAATAATCTCAGATACACAGATGACACCACCCTTATGCCAGAAGTGAAGAGGAGCTAAAAAGCTTCTTGATGAAAGTGAAAGAGGAGAGTGAAAAAGTTGACTTAAAACTCAACATTCAGAAAACTAAGATCATGGCATCTGGTCCCATCACTTCATGGGAAAGAGGGGAAACAATGTCAGACTTAACTTTTTTGGGCTCCAAAATCACTGCAGATGGTGATTGCAGGCATGAAATTAAAAGACGCTTACTCCTTGGAAGAAAAGTTATGACCAACCTAGATAGTATATTCAAAAGCAGAGACATTACTTTGCCAACAAAGGTCGTCTAGTCAAGGCTATGGTTTTTCCAGTGGTCATGCATGGATGCGAGAGTTGGACTATAAAGAAAGCTGAACACCAAAGAATTGATGCATTTGAACTGTGGTGTTGGAGATGACTCTTGAGAGTCCCTTGGACTGCAAGGAGATCCAACCAGTCCATCCTAAAGGAGATCAGTCCTGGGTGTTCATTGGAAGGACTGATGTTGAAGCTGAAACTCCAATACTTTGGCCACCTCATGCAAAAAGTTGACTCACTGGAAAAGACCCTGACGCTGGGAGGGATTAGGGGCAGGAGGAGAAGGGGATGACAGAGGATGAGATGCCTGGATAGCAACACTGACTCGATGGACACGAGTTTGTGTAAACTCCGGGAGCTGCTGATGTACAGGGAGGCCTGGAGTGCTCCGATTCATGGGGTTGCAAAGAGTCGGACACGACTGAGTGACAGAACTGAACTGAACTGAGGATTTTCAGCCAGGAAGAGACTAAGGGCTGATATGAGCTGTGTTCACATTTCTCAAGAGGCTTCCAAGTGAGAAAATAATTAGAGTAGTTCTAAGCATTTCCCCAGGCTTGCCCAGTGGATCAGTGGTAAAGAATCCACCTGCCAGTCAGGAGCCCCACCCAGAAGATATGGTTCAATCCCTGGGTCAGGAAGATCCCCTGGAGGAAGGTGATAGCTTATGGTGAAAGGTCAGATTCCTGATCTCCAAAGAAGAAGATTTACCTTCAGGACTTGATCACTCAAGGGCTTTTGTATAGCAGAGTTTTATTAAAGTATAAAAAGAGACAGAAAGCTTCTGACACAGACATCAGAAGGAGGATGGAGTGTGCCCCCTCGCTAGTGTTAGCAAGGGAGTTATATACTTTTTTAATTGGTTATTACAATAAATTAAAAGAATGGCTCAAGGTTGTAAAGATCTGACTAGACAAACTCCCACAATTTACATTTTAAGATAACAAGATTAGTCAGAAGTTTTTCAGAAAGGGGAAACTGTCCTTAAGCGGTATATATTGTTATTATGTAATCCTTAGTACAGAGTTTAAACTTATTTGTTTGTTGTGTAATGATCAGTTCTGGGCTTAAAGAAAAAAACGTTTCATGTGGCTAAGACTAAGGAATGTAGGGAAAAAATGTTTGTCCTTTTCTCCTTGAGAATTCCAGACCCCTTTCTCCTCCCCGGGAACCCCGGACTTCTTATCAACCAACCTAGGAATTGACTCTCTCATTCCCCCCTTTTCTTTTAGGAGAATTATGTTGCCAAGGAAAAGGGGTGTCATTTTCGTTCCCTAACTACTTCCTGCTGTTGAGGGGCATGGTCCCTAAATTGTTGAGGCAACATACTCCCTTAAGGCTCATATTGAGGGTCTCTGATCCAGGGGTTCCAAATAATATTTGGAAGAGGTTGTGGCACTCGTAGGAGCCTGGACAACCATTTGTAACTTAAAAGCTTTCAAATGGTTAGAAAAAAATCCAGTTATACAGTTACAGACGCAGGGAGCAAACAGTAAAAACAGAACAATTAGAATTATTACAATTAAGATAGTTTTCCAGCATGGGGAGCTAGTTAACGTTTCCCAAAGTGAGGTGACTGAGGCTTTAGGAGAATCCATAGCCTGAATCATCTTGTTCATGTGTTTAGCAAAGTGAGCAACATTAGTACTCATACTGGGTGTGAATAATGGCACAAGGTTCTCCTTGTGCAGCCGTTAGAATATCTAAGGCCAATCTGTTTTGTAAAACCACCTTTCTAATTTGTATTTGTTCATCACTAAGGGCTGAAAGTTAGTCAGAGTGTCCACTTGCAGCATAGCATCTTATCTGTAGTTCCCAGAGAGGGAACGAACATTGCAGCCAGATAATCATACCAGTGAAATACATATCTTGCCCAATGAGTTTTAACATGTGGCAGATTAGTAAGGCTTCTCTGTAAGCTCTGAAAATATGAAGCCAAGAGTAAAAGCTAGACCTAGGGTGCGTCTCCCTATCCAACCAGGGGGAAGCCACACCCATAGGTAAGAGCCACATATCCAGTAGACCCTGTCTGGGGCAAGCCAGCATGCCTGGGGGATCCAGTCCCAATTATTGCCTGGCCAGGCAAAAGGAGGACCTGAACGGGGATTGGAAAACACAGGAACACAGGAATGATTAGATTGCATATTTCTTGAGGCAAAAATCTCAATTGTTTCTAATCATTATAATTACTTTGTCAGCTAACTTCTGGGGGTGGCTGTATTTGTTTCCAGCATATAGGAGTATCAGCTAGGAGGTATCCCTCTTTAGGAGTTAGCCATATGACCTCATCCCATATTTGATAAACATCAGGTAGAAAACCACCAGATCTAGACCCATTAACCTTCTTTTGTGCAGCAAAATAGTCATTAAACCAAGTTGAAACATAATCAAAATTAAAAGTTACATTATGCCCATAGTTACATCCATCTTAGGATTGTTGCTGCTGCTGCTGCTGCTAAGTCACTTCAGTCGTGTCCGACTCTGTGCGACCCCATAGACGGCAGCCCACCAGGCTCCCCCATCCCTGCGATTCTCCAGGCAAGAACACTGGAGTGGGTTGCCATTTCCTTCTCCAATGCATGAAAGTGAAAAGTCAAAGTGAAGTTGCTCCGACTGAGTGACCCCATGGACTGCAGCCTACCAGGCTCCTCCATCCATGGGATTTTCCAGGCAAGAGTACTGGAGTGGGGTGCCATTGCCTTCTCCGTCTTAGGATTGTTAGATGTCATCAAATCAAGAAGAGGAGTCACATATGATTGTTGTTGGTGAAGGTATTCTCAGAACTGAAGAAAGTCCTTTCCTTGAAGTGGAGAAACTCACCATGGGAAGTCTTTAATTGACGAGGAGGGGAGTGCTCCACAGACCCAGCAATTATGTGGCGTAGGAATGAGCCCAGGGCAGGAAGGCGTTGTCTTGAGGGCCAAAAGGCAGACTCAGGACTTTTGGAGTCAGCAGAAGCAAGCCCACATAGATTCTCAGGCCCATCTTGGTTCCTGGCTCAAACACCATCTTGTTTGATTCAAAGACTGGGTCAGGAGTTAACCTCCCAGTAATGTCTTTTGAAAAGCTAAAATCTGAGTCACATAGTTAATTTTAAACTTCAGGATCTATGACAATATCTGTTCACAAAAACAGTCTGTCATAGAGACAGCCCCTTCTTTGGATGGGGAGGGCAGTTCAAGACCTCATTAAAGCTATGGGTAGAACTGTAAACCAGCTGTCTTGTGTTTCCTGAGTTACCTTACACGGGTGTCTTTTAATAATGTCACTATCCTTTTTAACTTTTTCTGAAGATTGGGGTCTTCAGGAACAGTGTAAGTGATAATTCTATTCCTAGAGCTTTTGACACCCCTTGAGTTACAGCAGCTTTAAAGGTGGAGCATTGTTGCTCTGAACTTTAGAGTTTAAGATTCCACTTACATCATGAGAAGTCAGTACAGTAAGATTTTGCCCATTAGTCAACTTACAAGCTTTAGGTATTAGTAAAACAATAGTAACAATCACCCTTAAACAATGTGGCTGTAGCCTTTATTTTCAGTAACAAACAAACAAAACTCTGATCCTGTGGGCAAGCTCAAAGTTGAAGCCTGCAAGAGAGCAATTTGAAGAGTCTTAGAAGCCTTTTGAGTAACTAGAGACCAAACCAGCTTGTCGGTTTGGGCCTGCTAAGTCTCAGTTATAAGTTTATATAAAGGCCAGGCAAGTTCCCCATAACCTGGAATCCAAATTTGGCAGTAGCATGAAATGCCCAAGAATCCTTTCAATTGTCTTAAAGTCATAGGTAGAGGATGATCTAACATAGGTTTAACTCTAGAAAGCATCCCTCAAATCAATGATTGAAAAATATTTGGCTTGTCCAGACAGCCCTATTACGGCAGTGGATCGTGAAGAAAGCAGACCAGGAGCTTTATTGAGCAGAAAGTGGCCCCAGTGTCCAAAAGAAAAGACTGATTGGCCCTCCACAGCTATTAATACCCGGGCTTCCTCAGGTGTTACTAGGACAGGAGCTTGTGTGGGGATCCCCGGGCACTTCCGGTCCGATTGTCTTAAGAGTCTGACCCCTGGGGCCTACACCTCAGAGGGCAATCTCTTCTCCATAAGGTCCTTTGCAGACAGGACAGGGAGCTGGGGCAGCTTAGCTGCCTGAGGGCAATCCCACTTGAGATGCCCCTCCTTTCCACAATGATAGTAAGCCCATCCCTTTTCACCTGGGTTCCTCTGGGCGTTTTTCCTGAGGCTGTTTCAGAGCAGATCTAACAGCTTGGGGCTTCAGTCTTTTGCCTGGTTCTTTTTCCTTCTATTTTCCTCCTTCTGCACTTTGAAGATTGACATTAGTAAACTTGCGGAAAGCCTCTCGTAGTCTGCACTAGGAGTTTATCAGGACTTTCCTTCTCTCCCTGTTCTATGTCAGCAAACTTAGCATAGTTTAAAGTCTTAGCATGTGCTCACTTGAGTCCTTTAAGAATACACAAGACAAAGTGACTCTGTTATAGGAATTGCTTGGCTCCTAGCAAGAAGGAGGGCTATTTCATGTTCCCTCTTTCCCCTTGTCTCACGTTCAAGCCATTCGTCTCCAAGAGTAGTAGCTTCCCTCAGAACTAGAGCTCTCGAGTCAGGAGTCAGCGTCTGTCCCAAGACATATATTACATCTTTCCAAGTAAGGTCGTAAAGTAAAGTTAGTCCCGCAAAGTCTTCTATATACTTTTCTGGATTCTCTAGATAGTCTCCACTGCAGTTGGTACTGTTTGAATTTCTACCGAGACTGAGGCAACCCCTCCTGGAAGTGTGCCCTGATTCTCAGCCTGCTCAGTTGGGAGCCCCTGATACAGGGGCAAAGAGGACAGGAAGGAGCTGAAGATTTCACACCCAAATCTGTGCCCTTAGGACATAAGTCTGACATGTCTTACAGAGAGATAAAGAGCAACACATAAGTCACTTCTACCCGTTTCTCTTGTTTTCTACAGATCTGGTCTAGTTGTAAAACAGCGATAACTGAGATCCTTCAACAGATCAGCATTCCCCATCTTCTAAAGGACACTGTGGCCATTCAGTATCACGGAAGAAAATCAGGAGTGTCTTTTTTAAACTCTGGGGATCAAACTTGCCCCAGTTTTTAAAATTACATTTTGAAGAAGTCGTTCTGGAATTGCTAGCTCCCATCTGTAAGAGAGAAAAAAGTGGCATCCACAGCCGTGACTTTTTTCCAATGGAAGTGTCCTTCCCTGCTCTAGATGGGGATGTAGACAGACTCTCCACCGCAGCTTTCATTCCCTGGTCGGACTTAGTCTGTCCCTTACTGACACAGGCGTCTTACTCACCCCTCCTGGTTCTACCACTGCGGCGGGGTGGAGATGCCCCAGGGGTAGACCTGATGGCATCCCAGAATGATTTAGTTCCCTACCGCCAAGACCTTTATTTGATTTCCCCTTCTCCTCTGATGCCACGCAGAATGTAACAGATTAGCTTTCCCAAGCAAGTACTTGCTTGGAATGTTTCCCAGGCAAGTACTACTAGGGGGAAGCATCCGTCTTACGTGTGCTCAGGTGCATTCCTGAGTACAGCCCTACCCGCAGTAGAGATGGTGAGTGTAAAGTGATGACCAACAGCCAGGATGTGCCTCTGAGTGTCACCACGCCAGTATATGTGACAGCAAAAGAGGTGGTGGAGGGCTGGCCAGCGAGGGAAGAGTGATTTTTCTCCTCAAGCTACTAGGGCCAATCCTTCCAGTTCATTTCCACAGATTACACAGAAAGAAATACCTAAGGAATTGAGATAAAAGCCATCAGAGGGTCTCCTCTGGCCCATTAAGAGCAAGGCTACCAAAGGAAGAAGCCCATTGTATTTCCAATCTGACCAGACCCTGTAACCTGATCTGTGTCCTCAAGAAACACATGGTCACCAGCAGTGCTTCTATCCACAGAGAGGAGACACAGCCATGACAAAGACTCACTTTCAGGTTGCTGGCCCCTGAGGCAGGCAGCCAAGGGAGTAACCTCTAGCCTGAGAGGCGTTCCTGGAGCTCGAGTTCTGCCGAGTTCCCGAACGTGCTGCTGGAGCTAGAGTTACATGCTCCTAGTAACTTTCTTGGAGAAGGCAATGGCAGCCCACTCCAGTCCTCTTGCCTGGAAAATCTCATGGACAGAGGAGCCTGGTAGACTGTAGTCCATGGGGTCGCTAAGAGTTGGACACGACTGAGCAAATTCACTTTCACTTTTCACTGTCATGCATTGGAGAAGGAAATGGCAACCCACTCCAGTGTTCTTGCCTGGAGAATCCCAGGGACGAGGGAGCCTGGTGGGCTGCCGTCTATGGGGTCGCACAGAGTCGGACACAACTGAAGCAACTTAGCAGCAGCAGCAGCAGTAACTTTCTAGTGAGGCTTGCCTAGTCTAGCAAGGCTAAGCGCTCCCATACATGGGGTCTATGTAAAAGTACACAGTAGCAGCATGGATCACAATTCCCTTCAAAGTGTATGATATGACAAATTAGGTTAGTAGTTCTAATTCCCCATGCAATCACTAAATGGCCAGAGACCAGGAAAAGATGACCAAGAAAGGAAAGTTCAGTCCACACACTCTGCCTGTCTCTGGCCATTCCCCTAGCAGGGACCTGGAGTGTCTCTTGGCCTTGACAGGTCGGTATAAACCCCCGACAAGGCTCCCTTTTTTGGGACTGCCTTCAGTCATTACGAGGCACCATGAAACCACAGAGCGGGGCTCATCACTTGCATCGCACAGGGCGTGTCATTCATTTACACAAGCACACCGTAGAGTTAGTAAAGTAAAGCAGAAAATGTGCATACTGAGAAAGCAGAGAGGCTAGAGCTCTGACTGTTCTTACCTTGTCCTGAAGATACCAGACAAGCTCCCAAGATGATAGCTTGCGGTGAATGGTGTTGGATTTGTGATCTCCAAAGAAGAAGATTTAATTTTGGGACCAGGGACCAGACTTGATCACTCAAGAGCTTTTGAATAGCAGGGTTTTATTAAAGTATAAAAAGGGACAGAAAAAGCTTCTGACATAGACATCAGAAGGGGGATGGAGCGTGCCCCACACCCCGCTAGTGTTAGCAAGGGAGTTATATACTTTTTTAATAAAGAAGCGAAAGGCAAAAGAGAAAAGGAAAGATATACCCATTTGAATGTAGAGTTAAAGAATAGTAAGGAGAGATAAGAAAGCTTTCCTCAGTGATCAATGCAAAGAAATAGAGGAAAGCAATAAAATGAGAAGGACAAGAGATTTCTTCAAGAAAATTAGAGGGAATATTTCATGAAAAGATGGGCACAACAAAGGACAGAAATGGTATGGACCTAACAGAAGCAGAAGATATTAAGAAAGTGAAGTTGCTCAGTCGTGTCTGACTCTTTGTGATCCCATGGTCTGTATTCTACCAGGCCTCTCTGTCTATTGGATTTTCCAGGCAAGAGTACTAGATGGGGTGCCATTGCCTTCTCCAGGGGATCTTCCTGACCCAGGGATCAAACCCAGGTCTCCTGCATTGCAGGCAGATGCTTTACCCTCTGAGCCACCAGGGAAGCCTCTGAGCCACCAGGGAAGATATTAAGAGGTGGCAATAATACACAGAGAACTATGCAAAAAAGATCTTCACGACCCAGATAATCATGATGGTGTGATAACTCACCTAGAGCCAGACATCCTGGAATGGGAAGTCAAGTGGGCCTTAGAAAGCATCACTATGAACAAAGCTAGTAAAGGTGATAGAAGTCCAGATGAGCTATTTCAAAGCCTAAAAGATGATGCTGTGAAAGCACTGCCCTCAATATGCCAGCAAACTTGGAAAACTCAGCAGTGGCCACAGGACTGGAAAAGGTCAGTTTTCATTCTGATCCCAAAGAAGGGCAATGCTAAAGAATGCTCAAACTACCACACAATTGCACTCATCTCACGTGCTAGCAAAGTAATGCTCAAAATTCTCCAAGCCAGGCTTCGAGAGTATGTAAACTGTGAACTTCCAGACGTTCAAGCTGGATTTAGAAAAGGCAGAGGAGCCAGAGATCAAGTTGCCAACATCAGTTGGATCATAGAAAAAGCAAGAAAGTTCCAGAAAAACATCTATTTCTGTTTTATTGACTATGCAAAAGACTTTGTGTGAGTCACAACAAACCATGGAAAATGCTTAAAGGAAAGGGAGTACCAGAAGCCCTGACCTGCCTTCTGAGAAATCTGTATGCAGGTCAGGAAGCAACAGTTAGAACCTGACATGAAACAATAGACTGGTTCCAAATTGGGAAAGCAGTATGTCAAGGCTGTATATTGTCACCCTGTTTATTTAACTTATATGCAGAGTACATCATGAGAAATGTTGGGCTGGATGAAGCACAAGCTGGAGTCAAGATTGCCAGGAGAAATATCAATAACATCAGATATGGAGATGACACAGCCATTATGGCAGAAAGTGAAGAGGAACTAGAGAGCCTCTTGATGAAAGTGAAAGAGGAGAGTGAAAAAGCTGGCTTAAAACTCAACGTTCAAAAAACGAAGATCATGGCATCTGGTCCCATCACTTCATGGCAAATAGATGGGGAAATAATAGAAGCAGTGACAGACTTTTTTTTCTGGGGCTCCAAAATCACTTGTGGATGGCGATTGCAGCCATGAAATTAAAAGATGCTTGCTTCTTGGAAGAAAAGCTATGACCAACCTAGACAGCATATTGAAAATCAGAGACATTACTTTGCCAACAAAGGTCTGTCTAGTCAAAGCTATGGTTTTTCCAGTGGTCATGTATGGATATGAGAGTTGGACTATAAAGAAAGCTGAGTGCCGAAGAATTGATGCTTTTGAACTGCGGTGTTGGAGAAGACTCTTGAGAATCCCTTGGACCGCAAGGAGATCCAACCAGTCCATCCTAAAGAAAATCAGTCCCGAATAATCATCGGAAGGACTGATGCTGAAGCTGAAGTTCCAATACTTTGGCCACCTGATGCAACTGACTCTTTGGAAAAGACCCTGATGCTGGGAAAGATTGAAGGCAGGAGGAGAAGGGGACGACAGAAGATGAAATGGTTGGATGGTATCACTGACTCAATGGACATGAGTTTGAGCAAGCTCGGGAAGTTGGTGATGGACAGGGAGGCCTGGCGTGCTGTAGTCCATGGGGTTGCAAAGAGTCAAACATGACTGAGGGACTGAATTGAACTGAATGGACAATAAATCAAAAGAACGTCTCAAGATTGTAAATTTACATTTATGATAACAGGATTAGCCAGAAGGTTTTCCAGGCAGGAAAAACCGTCCTCAAGCAGGATACACCGTTATTATATAATCCTTAGTACAGGGTTTCAAGAGAGTTGTTTGTTATGTAATAATCAGTTCCCAGCTTAAAGAAAAAAAACGTTTTATGTGACTAAGATTAAGGAATGTGGAGAAAAACAGATGTTTGTCCTTTCCTCTTTCTTGAGAATTCCAGACCGCTATCTCCATTTCAAGAACCCCTGACCCCTTTCTCTTCCCTGGGGACCCCAGACTTCTTATCAACCTGCCTAGGAATCGACTCTCTCAAAGGGGGAAGAGTCGTCTCCCTGGTGGCTCAGACGGTAAAGCATCTGCCTGCAGTGCAGGTGACCCGGGTTTGATCCCTGGGTTGGGAAGATCCCCTGGAGAGGGAAATGGCAACCCACTCCAGTACTCTTGCCTGGAAAATTCCATAGACTGAGGAGCCTGGTAGGCTACAGTCCATGCGATCGCAAAGAGTCAGACACGACTGAGTGACTTCAGTTTTAGTTTCAGTTTCAAAGGCATGGCAACCCACTCCAGTGTTCTTGCCTGGAGAACCCCATGGATAGAGAAGTCTGGCAGGTTGTAGTCCATTGGGTTGCAAGGAGCCAGATATGACTGAAGGGACTCAGCACACAGGAAAGTGGGTACAAGAATTTCCCTAGGGCAGAGCCAAGTCTAAAGCATGGGAGATTTCCCCGACATTCCAGCGGTTGGGACACTGCACTTCCAACGCAAGGGGCACAGGTTCAGTCCTGGTTGGGAAATGGAGATCCCACATGCCATGCAGGGAAAAAAAAAAAAAAAAAATTAAAGAACAGTAATTGCAGGAAGGCACATTGGCATGTAATACAAGAAAGCATTTTCCTACAGGCAGCAGTGCTGGAGACACAGTGAATCTCCTTGAGAAGTCATGTGTGTCCCATCTCTGGAGGTGTGTGAGTAGCCCCTGGCTGAAGATTTGGTGGAAGTTAAAATATAGCAGATTTATGTGAAGTGAGGGAAGGTTGGATTAGGTGATTCAGGAGTTCTTTCAAATCGGAAATTTTCTTATTACACTTCTAGCAGAAGATGTCATAAAGGATGGCGTGGAGAAGCTGGCATGAAGCCTTTGAGATCACCTTGGGAAGATTCTGACACATGGTGATGGGGAATGCACATTTCAGGCAAAAGGGATGGGCCGATGAGAGACTGAGGAAGAACGAGTAAGACATGAAACTAAAGAAGTTTCAGCCTAGTTATGTCGTAAGATTGAAATTTACCCCAAATAACAAAGAACTTTGGGCATTTCTGCCTCACCCTAGCCTCACAACTTCTGTTTGAGTACTACTGCCCCTTCCAGGGGGGTTGAGGATGAGATGGCCAGATGCAGGTTTATAGGCTGGTTTATATTTCGAATGTGACCCTGTTCCCTTGGGCTCAGCTGATTACTGTAGAGTAGACATTGACACTGTAGCTGGCCCAGTCAGGTTCTCCCTTTTTAGATGGGATGCCTGCTCCAGCCACCTGGAAGACTCAGTTGTTTTGAGGTCCCCCTGAGGGCCCCATGGTCTTTTCATTTGGGATGAGGTTGTCAATAATGGGTAAACTTGGGACTTCACTGGTGGTCCAGTGGCTAAGATTCTGTGCTCCCAAGACAGGGGGCCTGGGTTTGATCCCTGGTCATGGAACTATATATATCCCACAAGCTGCAACTAACAGTTTGCATGCCACAACTAAAGATCCTGCATGCCACAACTAGGGCCGGGTCAGCCAAATAAATAAGCATTTAAAAAATAATAAAGGGCAACCTTTTTTGAGCTTTGTTGAAGAGGTAGAGAAAGGTGGTCTGCAGAGAGGAAGTGAAGGATGGGGGGAGATGGGGTGCTCGCTCCAGCCACCTGGAAGACTCAGTTGTTTTGAGGTCCCCCTGAGGGCTCTGTGATATCCTTTAAACAGATTTATTGTTTTAATTTTAGCCAGTTCAGATGAGCTCCTGGTACTTGCAACAATGTGAGATTTGGCCAAGACCTTCTTTCATAGGGAGTCAACCAAGGCCTTGAAGGGAATTATCCATAGTTCCTGAAGGAGTTTCAGGAATATTCATCTGGAGGAGGGGTGGCAGAGAGGGTGAGGACAGTCTGATAGGTGATGAGACCCGAAAGGAGGCCTCCCTGATCACTTAGCTATCCCCCCAAACACTTCATTCGGTGCAAACACTTGTACAATAACCAGTCTTCCAGATTCTGTTTTTCTGTTTGACCTGCTTTCTCTTTCTTGCCTCCCTCCCTCCTTTCTTTCTTTCTGGCAATACAACATGGCTTGCGGGACCGTAGTTCCCTGACCAGGGATCAAACCCTGACCCACAGCAGTGAAAGCACAGAATCCTAACCACTGAACCACCAGGGAATTTTCCCTGACCTGTTTTCTAGATGGACTCAAGCCTTCTAATCAGAAGATGGGAAATGTTTTCTTTTTTCTCACAGAGGTAGAGAGATGGTAGGGAGTCACTTTCTTTGCTGTAACAAATCAAACAGGGTGACATTACTGATATCCTCAATACACATAAAGCAGGCCAAACTTGGGTTATGACCACTTTGGAAGTTCAAGAATGGCTGGGCATGCCCAGAGAACTTTCGAGGTAACCCTACAGAAATTCTTTTCAAGAGACAGTAGAGAAGTTTCCTGAAGGTGAGGGAGACTCATGAACTTGACCCAAGAATGAAGTTGCCAGAGGGGAGCTGAGGTCTTTCCTATACACAGTAGCTATTATCTAAGTATATATATCTGGCTCAGCCCCCTGAGCATAACTTAGGGTTCAAGACCAAGAGAAGTTGAGAAAGCAGAGTAAGTAAAACCTGAAAGAACTGCTTCACCAGCTGAACGCCCTGGAGCCCAAGCAGTGGAGCCTTGGGGACACCTCTACCATAATGGAAATTCAGAATAGAGAGATTTTCTCCTGACTCTATCACCCCCTGGAGTCAACTTTGGCATTTGAAGGACTTGGGGCTAGTTGCCTCAGGTCTAGGCTCTAGAAGCTGAGGTAGGAAGCCTGGAGCAGCTCACACACCAGGGACTGGCCTTCTGAAATAGCACAGAAGACTTGCAGGAAGCTGGAGACCTTGTAGTAGCATGTGGGGGTCAGAATGCAACAGCATGGGAGGATAAAGATGAATATGATCCTATTTGAACTCACAGAGGTTGACTCCTGTCCTCTGAGCTACGTTCAGAAGAAGGAACCGCCCAGAGAGGTAAAGAAATTGATCAGCACCACATGGCAAGACAGTAGGGCTCAACTGAGTTCCAGGTTGCTGGCCCTGAACTATATTAGTTTTTGGCCACAAAAGTCAATCCCCCCCCGCCAAAAAAAAAAATCAATGTTACATCTAGAGATTGGGAATGGAGCCATTGAAGTGAGGTCACCCAGGGACCATGGGGTCCATGGATTGCAGGTGAATGCCCATCTTTAGGAGATCCCTACCTTTGGTGTGTTCCGCTCAGCCCTCCCTCCAGGTAGAGGAAAAACCCAAGTTGAGGTTCTAGAACTTTAGAATGCATGGTCCACCTAGCCATGACATCATAAGGGCCTTGGAAGAGGGTGATAGACTTAGTAAACTCCTTTCCCCTGAGGCTCTGTCTCCTTCTCTGGGGAGGTCTGCCTTCTAACCTCTACTGGCAGCTGGGAAGAAGAGGAAGCAACCTTGTGGTGGCCCAGATATTTGTGTCAGAATCATCCTGACCAAAGCAGCTTGTGTCAAGACACCCAGGAGGAAGTAGTGGGTGGGGACCCGGCGGCTGGGAAATAGCAGCTGATGGCAGCGGGTGGCATTTACACCAGCGGATCTGCTGTGAATCAAAAAAGAGAACTCTGCCCTGATTTGTCCTGGGTTTAGAGGCAGTTGGGCCTGGTAGATGGTGGGTGTGGCAGGGAGGCCTCAGCCCCTTCCTGTTGCCAGCTACATCACCCAGAAGCCCGCTGGTCCCTGAACACTGGAGTCTCCCTCCTGCCACAGCCTTGCTTAGTCAATATTTTATTCATTCAAGAGCCACAGGAAAGGGACTTTTTTTCTGGTCCAGTGGGTAACAGTCTGTTCTCCCAACGCAGGGGGCCTGGGTTCGATCCCTGGTCAGGGAACCATTATTAGATCTTGCATGCTGCAACTAAGACCCAGCATAGCCAAATAAATAAATAAGCTTAAAAAAAAAAACAAAAACGAGCCACAGGAAAGAAAAGGCTCAGTGTGAGAGTCTGAGTGGACTGGGACACGAGAGGCCATTAGGAGTGGATGCCGCCTTCCAAGTTATCGCTGTGCCTGGTTTATGGAGCTCATATTTCTATCTCTCATGACATATTTCTCTGCGTGTTTGCACTGCCCTCTCCTCACTTATAACTGGACAATCCTCTCTCTGTTCCCCAGCTCACATTCTGGCAGAAGCCAATGGATTGCTTACCTGCCACCAGTGTGTTGTTTCGTGTTATACAGCCATTAAGTAAGGAACTCAGCCTTCTTTAATCTCCTTCAACCTCTTCCTTTAGGATGATACAGATTTTTGCTTCTTAAGAGCCTAGATCCTGGAAAGCAAAAGCCTCTTAACTATCCTTAGAGAAAAGGGTAGCCCCAAGCATTCATTCATTCAACGAATACTTACAGATTCAATATTTATTCACTTTGCTCCAAGTACTGCTTTAGGTACTGGGCACACAGTGAGGGCTTCCCAGGTGGCGCTAGTGGTAAAAAAAAAAAAAAAAAAAAAAAACCTGCCTCCCAATGCAGAAGACACGAGGGTTCGATCCCTGGGTCTGGAAGATCCCTCGGAGGAGGGCATGGCAACCCGCTCCACTATTCTTGCCTGAAGACTCTCCCAAGGACAGAGGAGGCTGGCGGGCTACAGCCCATAGGGTTGCAAAGAGTCGGACACGACTTAGCTACTAAGCACAGCACAGGGAAGATGGACAATCAACTGGATGGCTAAGGAAATTAGGTAGTAAAAGTACTTTGTTAGTGCTAAGGAACAAGAACCTCAAGGAGATGAGGGAAGGAGCCTGCAGGAGAACAAGTGTCCGGAGGCAGAGGGTGATCAAAGAGCCGGGAGAGCAGAGAGGCTGAAAACGAGTGAGCTTGAGGCGGGCAAGCTCAAACAGATGATGAGATATCTGACGGATTAAAGCTGCATGGGCAATGGTGAGAACTTTGGCTGGTATTTTGAGTGAAATGAGAAGAAGTTGGAGGGTTTTGAGCAAGAGATTGATGTGACCTATTATTTTTATTTATTTCTGTTTGGCTGAGCACATGCCATGTGGGTTACCAGTTCCTCAACCAGGGATCAACCCATGTCCCCTGCAATGGAAACCTGAAGTCTTAACCACTGGACTGCCAGGGAAGTCTCTGACATATTTTCAAAGGACCCCTCTGGCCGTAGCAGAGGCAAAGTTGGAAGCAGGACCGGTTAGTTAGGGGACTGCCACAAAATCTAGATACAAGGAGCTTCTGTACTGGTGAACAGGTGGAGGTGCTGGGAGAGGGTAATGCCTAGAGAGGACAAGGAAGCTCTTTCCTCACACCCTGCCCTGTTCATCTTTTCCTTCTGGCTGTTTCTGAATTATCAGTTCAGTTCAGTCACTCAGTTGTGTCTGACTCTTTGTGACCCCATGGATTGCAGCATGCCAGGCCTCCCTGTCCATCACCAACTCCTGGAGCTTGCTCAAACTCATGTCCATTGAGTCAGTGATACCATTCAACCATTTCATCTTCTGTTATCCCCTTCTCTTCCTGCCTTCAATCTTTCCCAGCATCAGGGTCTTTTCCAAAGAGTCAGTTCTTCGCATCTGGTGGCCAAAGTATTGGAACTTCAGCTTCAGCATCAGTACTTCCGATGAATATTCAGGACTGATTTTCTTTGGGATGGACTGGTTGGATCTCCTTGTGGTCCAAGGGATTCTCAAGAGTCTTCTCCAACACCACAGTTCAAAAGCATGAATTCTTCGGCACTCAGCTTTCTTTATAGTCCAACTCTCACATCCATACATGGCCACTGGAAAAACCATAGCCTTGACTAGGTGGACCTTTGTTGGCAAAGTAATGTCTCTGCTTTTCAATATGCAGTCTAGGTTGGTCATAGCTTTTCTTCCAAGAAGCAAGCATCTTTTAATTTCATGGCTGCAGTTGCCATCCACAAGTGATTTTGGAGCCCCAGAAAATAAAGTCTGTCACTGTTTCTATTGTTTCCCCATCTATTTGCCATGAAGTGATGGGACCAGATGCCATGATCTTTGCTTTTGAACGTTGAGTTTTAAGCCAGCTTTTTCACTCTCTTCTTTCACTTTCATCAAGAAGCTCTTTAGTTCCTCTTCACTTTCTGCCATAAGGGTGGTGTCATCTGCATATCTGATGTTATTGATATTTCTCCCAGCAATCTTGATTCCAGCTTGTGTTTCCTCCAGCCCAGCATTTCTCATGATGTACTCTGCATATAAGTTAAATAAACAGGGTGACAATATACAGCCTTGACATACTGCTTTCCCAATTTGGAACCAGTCTATTGTTCCATGTCTGGTTCTAACTGTTGCTTCTTGACCTGCATACAGATTTCTCAGGAAGCAGGTCAGGTGAACTGGTATTCCCATCTGTTGAAGAATTTTCCAAAGTTTGTTGTGATCTACACAGTCAAAGGCTTTGGTGTAATCAATAAAGCAGAAGTAGATGTTTTTCTCGAATTCTCTTGCTTTTTTGATGATCCAACAGATGTTGGCAATTTGATCTCTGGTTCCTCTGCCTTTTCTAAATCCAGCCTGAACATCTGGTAGTTCACAGTTCACATACTGTTGAAGTCTCACTTGGAGAATTTTGAGCATTATTTTGCCAGCATGTGAGATGAGTGCAATTGTGTGATAGTTTGAGCATTCTTTGGCATTGCTCTTCTTTGGGATTGGAATGAAAATTGACCTCTTTCAGTCCTATGGCCACTGCTGAGTTTTTCAAATTTGCTCGCGTATTGAGGGCAGCACTTTCACAGCATCATCTTTTAGGATTTGGAATAGCTCAACTGAAATTCCATCACCTCCATTAGCTTTGTTTGTAGTGATGCTTCCTAAGGCCCACTTGACTTTGCATTCCAGGATGTCTGGTTCTAGGTGAGTGATCACACCATCGTGGTTATCTGGGTCATGAAGATCTTTTTTTGTATAATTGTTCTGTGTATTCTTGCCAATTCTTCTTAATATCTTCTGCTTCTGTTAGGTCCATACCATTTCTGTCCTTTGTTGTGCCAATCTTTGCATGAAATGTTCTCTTGGTATCTCTAATTTTCTTGAAGAGATCTCTCATCTTTCCCATTCTATTGTTTTCCTCTATTTCTTTGCACTGATCACTGAGGGAGGCTTTCTTATCTCGCTTTGCTATTCTTCGGAGCTCTGCATTCAAATGGGTTTATCCTTCCTTTTCTCCTTTGCCTTTCACTTCTCTTCTTTTTTCAGCTATTTGAAAGGCCTCCTCAGATTACCATTTTCCCTTTCTGAATTTCTTTTTTAATAAATAAATACTTTCACCTAGACATTACAATGGAAACAATGTTGCCCACCATTCCTGTTCTACAGGATTAAGTTGTAAACCACAGCAGTTGCCTGCTGACAGTACAGGGAATTCCAGAAGAAAAATAGGTGGAGCTTTCTGTGTTTGGGATGTAGATAATTAAGATGCATGTCTAAGGAAGGATGTCAATGACCCCAGATGCTTGCATCTTCTCATATGTAGAAAAGTAGTAAAATCATTAATTTAAGATCTCTAGCTTCGTGATTAGATTAGTAATCTTTTACCAAGAGGCATGGGCTTCCCAGGTGGTGCTAGTCGTAAAGAATCCACCTGCCAGTGCAGGAGACTACGAGACTGGAGTTCGATCCCTGGATCTGGAAGATCCCTTGGAGTAGGAAATGGCAACCCACTCCAGTATTCTTGCCTGGAAGATTCCACGAACAGAGAAGCCTGGTTGGCTACAGTCCATGAGGTGGCAAAGAGTTGCACACAGCTGAGCAACTGAGCACACGTACACCCAGATGTATGCTTGACGACGCGTATTTCCCAGCCCCAGAGTCATAGGTATCCTGGCTCCTCACTTCCCACTTGAGAGCAGTTCCTCAGAGCTATCTGAGAGGCCAGCTCCTGGGTATAATACTCAATAAGGTCTCAGATAAAACTGAAATTTGATGCTTTTATGGTGTGCATTTCTTTTTTGGCGGGGGACCGGGGCGGGAGGGGGGGGTCTTCCCTTATGGCTCAGCTGGTAAAGAATCTGCCTACAGTGCGGGAGACCTGGGTTCAATCCCTGGGTTGGGAAGATTCCCTGGTGAAGGGAAAGGCTACCCACTCCAGTATTCTGGCCTAGAGAATTAGTCCACGGTGTTGCAAAGAATCGGACATGACTGAGAGACTTTCACTTTTTTTTCAGTTGACAAGACCATCAAGAGAAAAAAAGGTGAGATGTTGACAAGTAAAGAAAAGGAGAATTGGTAGAATTGCCATGATTCCTCTGAAAGACAATTTATTATTATGTATTGTTTTTGAAGATATATATGCCTTATGACTTTAATTCTTATGGCTACATCATAAGGAAATTTATAAAGAATAAAGAAAGAGACATATACCAGGATTTTTATTGAAGCATTGCAACTCAATATCTATCAGAAAAGGAAGACTTAAAAAAAAAGGAAGACTACATGTGAACATATCCAAATAATGGAATATTATATAGCTGTCAAAATGAATAAACCAGAGCTATACATATCTGGGCTTTCCAGGTGATGCTAGTGGTAAAGAACCTGTCTGCTACTACAGGAGACATGAGATGTGGGTTCGATCCCTGGGTCGGGAAGATCTCCTGGAGGAGGGCCATAGCAACCCATTCCAGTATTCTTGCCTGGAGAATCCCATAGAGGAGTCTGGCAAGCTACAGTCCATAGGGTCACAAAGAGTTGGACATGATTGAAGTGACTTAGCACACATACATGCATTCATATCTACTTTGATTGGGCTCACAGACACTGAGTTAACAAAGCAAAGTACAGAATATTTTATACACTTTGGAAATTATTTTGTCAGTTAAAAATCACAAATATCACAAAATGTTTATTGTGATATTTATACATACTAAAATATAAAAGCATCACTGAACTGAACTGAAGTCACTCAGTCATGTCTGACTCTTTGCGATTGCATGGACTATAGCCTACCAGGCTCCTCAGTCTATGGAAAGCATCACTACCTTCAAACAATTGTAATTATTGCCTTGAGGAGAGGGCATGAGGGAGGATTACAGTATTATTTGTACTGATACACTTACCAAAAAATATAGAATAATCTGATGCAAAATAAAAAAATCTGTGCACAAAATGATGATGACTTGAACCATGGAATGATCAATGATGAAGGTGCAAAAGAACATAATATAGGGAATTCCCTGGTAGGTTAGTGGTTAAGACTCCACACTTCCAGTGCAAGGGCATGGGTTTGATCCCTGGTTGGGGAAGATCCCGCATGCTGCAAGGTGTGGCCAAAAAAAAAAAAAAAAGCATGATACAACGTCCTGTTTGCCTTCTTGAGTGGAGCAAGAGAAAATTTTCTCATCATTTTCAGATGAACCTACAGAAAATTAAGACAATGAAAATCACTTTACCCTAGAGAGGGCACAGAGACTTGAGGCATCCAAGCCATTGGTTCAGTCTTAGTTTCATGGATTTTGTGTAACCTGGAACTTCCCAATCTGAGATCTCACTTGTCACTCCTCTGCGAGGTGATAAGTTTGAGCTCATTTCCATGGTCCTGTATGGAACAATTCTTAAGTGGAACAACCATGTCATCCTGGAGAGAGCTGCATCTGTTGAGTCCAACCTATCCATGGCCATCTTTGCCCTGGGCTTGACGTCAGGTCCCATCAGCCATCACCATGCCAACAGGATCTGTTTCACACTGTTCATGTGATCCAGCCCAGATGACATAACACAGAACCAGCTGCTGAAGCTACTTCCTTAGAAGGAGGTTCAAGTATGACCAACATTATGTGAGTTTCATCTGTTTTTCTCTAGATACTTGGTCTGTTTGAACACTGAGGAGACATTTGTAGCTTCTTGAAGCTACAAAGCACAAGTAAGCCCCCCACATTCTGGGAAGTCAGAGGCCCAGTGCAGGAGACAGCAAGTGATTCTTTTTTTTTTTTTCAAGCTGAAAACCAAAACGTGATAAATATACAAAGGAGTATACCCACCTGCTGAAACATACACATAAACCATAATCCAAAAAGTGGAGACTTTGAGATTGTTTCCTGAATTCCTTTCATCCCAGGTGCTGTATTCATTGCTAGTAATACACTTGAAGTTTCTATAAACTTAAGCCCTAACTCAAGCATCTAAAATTTGAAGCTGGTGTAAAGCAAGGATTCCCAACCTCTGAGATCTAAAATGCCTGATAATCTGAGGTGGCGCTGATGTAATAAAAATAGAAATAAAGTGCACAATAAATGTAATGCTCTTGAATTATTCTGAAACCATCACCATCCCCCTGCCCGACTCCCTGTCCAAGGAAATGTTGTCTTCCATAAAACCAGTCTCTGGTGCCAAAAAGTTTGGGGACTGCTGGACTGTATAGGAAAACCTTCACACTGGAGATGGCTAATTTGACTATTAATTCTGGGTTAGATGTTCCGTGGGCCTCCCTGGTGGCTGAGTGGTAGAGAATCCACCTGCCAATGCAGGAGACATAGGTTCCATCCCTGGGTTGGGAAGATCCCCTGGAGGAGGGCATGGCAACCCACTCCAGTATTCTTGCCTAGAGAATCCCATGGACAGAGGAGCCTGGTGAACTATAATTCATGGGGTTGCAAAGAGTCAGTCGGACATGACAGAGCAAGTAAACAACAACGATGCTCCGTGGTGAGAGGAGAATTACAATTTTTCCAGACAGATAAAATCCGTATGCATTTAACTACTAGAATAATTTTTTGTCACGAAGAATGTACAACTCCAAATGGTTTTGTTGTTTTTTAGCTGCTAAGTCATGTCCAACTCTTTGCGACCCCATGAAGTGTAGCACGTCAGACTTCCCTGTCTTCTACTTTCTCCTGGAGTTTGCTTAAACTTATGTTCATTGAGTCAGTGATGCCTATGGTTATTCTAGAGATTTTATTCTGTTACTTTATATACTTCTATGATGTTTGAATTTTAAAATGTGCATTCTTTTTGTAGTTAAAAAACAGAAGAATTTGGTTAGCTGTAAATTGGAACTGCTGTACAGAGAATTAATGAAATCAGTCTGACTTACCTGATTTTAACTGAATCTGAAAAAGACTATTTAACATCATCTCATTATCAAGAGCTAGCTTGTCACATTGTAACTGCTTGGCAGTAGATTACCGGTAATCTGCTTGCAAAAGCTTTCCCCAGGAGACTTCCCTGGTTATGACTGGGACTCCATGCTTCCAATACAGAGGGTGCAGGTTCGATCCCACTTCTTGTGGTGCAGCCGAAAAAAAAAAGCCTTCCTCAAGGCAATAATACTAAAAGTGATCTTACTGGTTGAGCAGGATCTCCTCGCAACAGGAAGATAATCTGAAGTGTATCAGCATTGCCTTCCCATAAACAAGCACACTTCCTCTATTCTGTTGTGTTTTTAATTTTTTTAAAAAAATTACCCAAGTTGGGTAATTTTTTCCCTAGTGGCTCAGTGGTAAAGCATCCACCTGCCAATGCAAGAGACACGGGTTTGATCCCCGATCTGGGAGCATCCTACATGCCTCGGAGGAACTCAGCCCGTGCACCACAACTACTGAGTTTGTTCTCTAGAGCCCACAAGCCACAACTACTGAGCTACGTGGCCTAGAGCCCGTGCTCCGCAACAGCTCCGCAACAAGAGAAGCTGCTGTAATGAGAAGCCCAAGCCACAACTAGAGAGTAGCTCCCTCTCACCACAACTAGAGAAAAGCCCTCACAGCGACGAAGACCCAGTGCAGCCAAAAATAAATGAGTAAATAAAATTGAAGCTACTCAAGTTTGACACCTTTGTTGTTAAAAAAAAAGTTTTTTCCAGAAATATGTAATCTATATTCTGCCGAGGTAGCCACTGTTTGGAGTTTGGTTGTGTCCTTTCAGATTATTATTTTTTCTATACACTCATGATTTCAACTTCCATTTTCCCCTCTTCCTTTGTTTTTTAAATATAAATCACACGCCATTCATCGGTTTCATATATTTACAAAGTTGTGCAACCATCGCCACTAATTTCAGAACATTTCCTCACTCTAAAAATATCTCTATACCCAATAGCAGTCACTCCCTTTCTCCAGTTCCTGATCCTGGCAACCACCAATCTATTTTCTGTCCCTAGAGATTTGCCTGTTCTGGAGATTTCACCTCAGTGCAATTATATAGTCTGCCTGGAATGCGGGAGACCCAGGTTCAATCCCTGGCTCAGGAAGATCCCCTGGAGAAGGAAATGGCAACCCACTCCAGGACTCTTGCCTGGAGAATCCCATGGAGGGAGGAGTGTGGTAGGCTACAGTCCATGGGGTTGCAAAGAGTCGGACACGACTGAGCGACTTCACTTTCACTTTCTTTTAGCATGATTTTCAAAGCTTGTCCATGTTGAAGCATGTACTAATATTTCATCCTTCTAAAAATATTTGTTTTTTAAGCTCAACAATTTGTATTTATTTATTTATTTAGCTGCCTTGGGTCTTAGCTCTGGCATTGGGGACCTTTTGTTGTTGTTGCAGCGCATGGACTTTCCAGCTGTGGCTTGCAGGCTCCAGAGCTTGCAGGCTCAGTAGCTGTGGCTTGGACTTAGTTGCTCTGAGGCCTGTGGGATCTTAGTCCCCAGACCAGGAATTGAACTTGGGTCCCTTGCATTGCAAGGAGGATTCTTAATCACTGGACCTCAAGGGAAGTCCCTGATTTTTTAAATTTTATTTTTTCTTATTCACTAATTTTTTTTACCCACACTGTACTACATATACGATCCTCGTTCCCCAACCAGGGATCAAACCCTAGCCCCTTACAGTGGATGAACAGAATGTCAAGCACTGGACCACCAGGGAGGTGCCAACTTCATTCTTTTTTTAAAAAAATTTCTTTTAACACCCAAAACACTTTGTATTGGGGTATAGATGATTAACAATGTTGTGATAGTTTCAGGTGAACAGCAAAGGGTCTCAGCCATACATATACATTTATCCATTCTCTACCAAACGCTCTCCCATCCAGGCTGGCACATAACACTGAGCAGGATTCCATGTGCTATACAACGGGTCTTTGTTGGTTATCCATTTCAAAGATAGCAGTGTGTTCTTGACCCTCCCGAAGTCCTTAACTATCCCTTCCCCCTGGGGCAACCATGAGTTCGTTTTCTGAGTCTGTGAGTCTCTTTCTGTTTTGTAAGTTTATTTGTGTCATTTCTTTTTAGAGTCCACATGTAGGGGATGTCATATCATTCTTTTTTTATGACTGACTAATATTCCATTGTATGAATAGACCACATTTTGCTTACCCATTCATCAGTTGGTAGACGTTTGCATTGTTGCCAATTTTGGGTTAATACGAATAATGCTGATTTGAGCACTCTTGTATAAGTTTTTTTGCAAACACATGTTTTCAGTTCTTTTCGATCTAGACCGAAACTGTGTTTAACTTTTCTGAGGGACTGTCAAACTGTTTTTCACAGTAGTTTAAATTCCCACTGGTAAAGCAAAAGGGTTCCAGTGTCTCCACATTCTCACGAACCCTTAGTTTTTTTCTTTCTTTCATTTTTAGTCTAGCCATCCTCGTGCGTGTGAAGTGGTATCTTTTAGTGTTGATTTGCATTTCTCTAGTGACTAATAATATTGAACATTTTCATGTGCTCAGTGGCCATTTTATATACTGTCTTTGGAGAAACATCTTTGCCCACTTGAAAAACTGGGTTGTCTTTTTATCACTGAGCTACAAGAGTTCTTCATATATTCTGTTTTGTTTTTCCCTTTTTTGGCCACACCTCACAGCATGTGGGATCTTAGTCCCCAGAATAAGAATTAAATCCACTCCCTCTGCAGGAGAAGCTTGGAATCCTAGTCACTGAACGCCTGGGAAGTCTCACCAGAGTTCTTTATATGTTCTGGATACAAGTCCTGTACCAGATGATTTACAAATCATATATCTTCCATTCTGTGGAAATTAGTTTTTTGTTGTTATTTTTTAGACTCAAAATGAATGATTAAATGTAACTTGCTTTTTTTTTTTCTTCAACAGTGAGTATATTAAGGGCATCTTTCAATGTCAAGGGAAAGCTATCTCATCCTTTATCCCCCACCCCCATCTTATTTTTTTCTTTCCTTCCTTTTTTGTGGCTATAGAGCATTCCGTGACGGTTGTACCACAGTTCATCTGACCAGTCTTCCCCCGAGTGTTAATGAATCTTAAGTTCTTGTGTTGGTGAAGGACAGAGACACCGCAGCTGTTGGGCAGCACGACTTGCTGTCTTCCCCAGGATAATATAAAAATGCAAGAGGCACAGGAAGTGTCTAACCTGCTGAACACTTCCTCTCCAAACCCCATGCATGTGGTTTCACAACCTCCCTAGGCACAACCCTCTCTCGCCCAGATCCTGTCACCAGCCTGGCGCCTCTGTGAGAAAGTTCCACTGCAAGACACCCTGGGGATTTATCATTTCCCTCTTTCACCCAGTCCGGTAGCCAGTAAATCCCAAGAGCCCTCTGAGGCTATACCTGGGGTGGCTCCCTCCAGCCGGCTTGAAAGATGAATTCCTGCACCATCGTGATGAGGTTCCTGCTGTCTGGGCCTTTTGTCTTTGGTAGGCAAGGGAGATGGGGAGGGGAAGGGGCATGCCTCTGTGCTGAGGGAAACAGCAGGTCTTTGTAGAACTTCGAACAGAGTAAATGAGCAGCTGATTTAAGTGTGGCATGGGCCATAGGTAATGCGGGGGGCTGGGGAATCCTGGAGAGGGAAAGAAAAACAAAGAAAGTCAGACAAACAAACAAACAAACTACAGGCAGGATCTGAAGGTCTTTTCAGGCAAAAGAGGGAGAAAAAGGTCACAGCAGTGAGAGATGGGGGAGGGGGCTCTTAGAAGGGGGATATGCCTGCGTGCTAAGTCGCTTCAATTGTGTCCAGCTTTGTGCGAACCTTGGAGAAGGAAATGGCAACCCACTCCAGTACTCTTGCCTGGAAAATCCCATGGACAGAGGAGACTGGTAGGTTACAGCGCATGGGGTCACAAAGAGTCAGACACAACTTAGAGACTTCACTTTTGCACTTTTGTGCGACCCAATGGACTGTAGCCCATCAGGCTCCTCTGTCCATGGGATTCTCCAGGCAAGAACACTGGGGTGGGGTGCCATGCTTTCTGGGGGGAATGGTTAATGTACACATAGATCTGGCCTAGGATCTGGTTCTATGCATGGTTCTACCTCTCATTGTCATCCTGGACAAGTCCCTTCTGGGGCTCAGTTTCTTCATCTGAATAAACGAGGCCTGCATCTCTGACACCTTAAGTTGTGTGAAATAAGCCCAAGACCTGTAAGGAAAGCAGGGCTGAAAAAAGACAGTGTGGGGCCTTTCAGATGACACCAAGGATCACTGAGGTTGGGGAGGTGATAGGGGAATTTGAGATCTAATGGTTATGGCAGAGACTGGTCCATGGGGGTGGGGGAAGTTAGGGAGCGTTACCTGAGCAAGGAGGCAGCCTCACAGACTCAGGGGATCTCCAACTTTCACAGGGAGGAAGCCTGAGGCTAATGATCTGAGTTTTCAGGGCGACTGGGCCCCATGTCCCAGGGAGAAGTGGGTGTGTGAGGAGCTGCAAACCCTTGCAGCATTCCCATCACCACAGGGGGCCCCTTCAGATTGCTCCTCCCTTAGGCGCCACCATCTTCTCATCCTTCCTTTGCTGAGAGGCCAGTCAGAAGTTGTGTGTCCTTTAGAGCTCTGGGTAGTAGGAATCGCGGCTTCCATATGCCCTGCAGTCCAGACCCCCAGGAGAGGTTGGAGGTCCTGCAGCTTCTGGTCCTGCCCCAGGTGTGGGTGGCTTGACCATACTAAGGGCTGTGGTTGGCGGCCAATCAGCGCCTGCCGCTGTGGGGGCTTGTGAGGTAAGGAGGAGCCCCTGATCGGAAGTGGCTGATCTGCTTTTTGTCTCAGCCCCAGCCTGGAGCTACAACCTGGATGTGCGACATGTACAAAACTTCTCCTTCCCACTTGCCGGGAGGCATTTTGGGTACCGTGTTCTGCAAGTGGGAAACAGGTGAGCTGTTGCTGCAAGCCCTCTCTGCCCTGGCCAGGACCTTCCTGTTTCGAGGAGTCTGTGGTGGGATCCAAGCAAGGCCATCTGATAGTAGGATGAGAACTATCCATCGCTAAAGGGCCCCAGAACTTCCCTGGTGGTCCAGTAATTAGAACCCCAGGCCTCCACTTCAGGGGCAGAGTTCAATCCCTGGTTGGGGAATTAAGATCCCACATTGTGGTGTGAAAAAAAAAAAAAAAAGCCCTATAAGTGCCTAATAGAAGGGGATACATATGACAACCCCTAAAACGCTTTGCCACACTTTCTCAATTCCAGACTCTCTCCCAAACTAGACAGTGAACTCCTTCAAGGCAGAGATTTTGTTTCTCTCTCAAATCCCCTCTCCATCCCTAGTACATAGCACATAGCAGGTAAGCCATATGTGACTTTTGAATTGATTGCTAATTGAATGAAACCACAGTGTCACATTCTGGCAGATCATTCTCTCGGCCTGTTTTTCTGTACTGTTAATGGAAAAGATCCTTAACTTTCTAGAATTCTGGCATATTGGATTATCTTTCTGGGATCCAATAAGGAAGAGATGGGAGCTTAGCATCCACCCGGATAGGGAGTGGCTGAATTGCTTCCAGAAACCTTTTGGGAGATCTGAACCCCCTTAATAGGTCAGAGTGGTTGGGTAAAGACCTGGGCAACTCCATCTCACAGGCGGAATTTCTCATCAGGGTTGTTGTGGGAGCTCCAAATGAAGGGAACAGGATGGGAAACCTGTATCAGTGCCAGCCAGAAACTGGAGACTGCCTGCCAGTCACACTGAGTGAGTAACTGGTTTGGGAGGAATGTGCTCAGGAAGTCGAGGCTGGCCCCATCACACCTGGGTTGCCTAAGTTTCTCCAGGTGAATCTTCTGGTGCCCACAGGTTCCAGCTATACCTCCAAGTACTTGGGAATGACCCTGGCAACAGACCCCACAAGTGGCAACCTTTTGGTAAGATTTTTGTATAGTGTGATATCAGTACCTATGAAGCTTTTGCTAGGAAAGGGAGACAAAAGAAAGAAAAAAGTGAATTAAAGATCCTATACAGATGAATGAAGAAAATGTGGTACATATATACAGTGGAATATTGCTGTTGTTTAGTCTCTAAGTCGTGTCTAACTCTTTGCGATGCCATGGACTGTAGCCCACCAGGCTTCTCTGTTTATGGGATTCTCCAGGCAAGAATACTGGAGTGGGTTGCCGTTTCTTCTTCCAGGGGATCTTCCTGATCCAGGGACCAAATCCAAGTCTCCTGCATTGCAGGTGGATTCTTTACCATTGAGCCACTGGGGAAACCACACAATGGAGTATTACTTAGCCATAAGAAGGAATGAAATTGGGTCATTTGTAGAGATGTGGATGGACCTAGAGTCTGCATGCAGAGTGAAGGAAATCAGAAAGAGAAAAACAAATATCATATATTAACATACGTTTGTGGAATCTAGAGAAGTGATATAAATGAACCCATTTGCGGGTCAGAAATAGAGACACAGACGGAGAGAGCGGATGTGCGGACACAGTTGGAGAGGGGAGGGTGGGACGAATTGGGAGATTAGAATGGGCACATGTACACTGTCATGTGTAAAATAGATAGCTAATGGGAAGCTTTTGCATAGCACAGGGAGTTAAACTCAGTGCTCTGTGATGACCTCGAGGGGTGAGATGAGGGGACCGGGAGGGAGGGCCAAGGGCCCAAGTGGGAAGTCCAAGAGGTCCATGTATACGTATAGCTGGCACTATACGTTCACTTCGTTGTACAGCAGAAATTAACATAACATTGTCAAGCATATATACTCCATTTTTTAAAAAAGATCCTATGGAAGATTAAAGGCACCAGAGAGATTTGGATTCAGTTAGCATTTATTGAGACCCAACTATCAGCTCTTTTTAAGACCTTAGCTACCTCAGTTGTTGTTTTTTTTTTCCCAAATGTGAAATATCTGTGACCATTCATACACAAGATGACTTATGGTGGTACACAACTTTAACATTTTAATAGTTATACATTGATTTAATGGTTTATTATAAAAAAAATATACAAGTCCCTCAAATTCATGATTTCTTGGATTGCATTGCTTAGGATGAGGCTAAAGTTTTAAAAAGTAAATTTTTTTTTTTTTTTTTTTAGACAAAGCAAAAACCCAAGAGGGAATGCAAAATGGGACTGGAAGTAGGTCCAGGAGAAGGAAGCAAAATAACTTACAGCATAAATAAATTAAAAATGAACCCATTATTACTGAACCAAGAGACTCACAATACATTTATATCCATTGCACATAGCCACTTTGTCATTAGAAACAAGAGTTTCAGAATTGGACCGGGAGGGGAGTGCGGGGCCAGCAAAATTGCTGCATTGTATTCACAATTGGGTTCAGAGGCTGTACAGGGAGGAGAAGCCCCCTATCCCTTTTCTTACCCCTTTGGTCGGTTAAGACCATGAGACCAGATGCCCAGAGCTGATTTTAAGCAACAAAGTCCTGGGGTTTTGTTTTTTTTTTTCTTTTTAATTCTGTTGAAGTCTAGTTGATTTACAATGTTGTGTCAATTTGTGCCATACAACATAGTGACTCAGTTATACATATGTTTTTTCATATTCTTTTCCATTATGGCTTATGACAAGATATTGGATATAGTTCCCTGTGTTATACAGTAGGACCTTGCTGTTTATCCTATGTATAATATACATTATATAGGATAACTATATATAATAGTTTGCATTTGCTAATCTCAAACTCCCAATCCTTTCCTCCCCTATCCCTTCTCTCCCAACAATGTCCTATTATATAACACAAGGAACTATATTCAATATCTTGTCATAAGCCATAATGGAAAAGAATATGAAAAAGAATGTACATATATATATGTAACTAAATCACTTTGCTGTACTCTAGAAACTGACACAACATTGTAAATCAACTCTACTTCAATTAAAAAAAATTAAATGAAATATTAAATAAATAATAGTATGTGTGATATGCCCATATGGCAGAAATTGTGAATTCATACACAAATGCCTAAAGCTTGAGAAACCCTGCGTCATCTCTTCTAATCCTTAGGACAGAGGTGAGATAGGGATCAGTATACACATTTTACACAGGAAGAAACAGGACCCAAGGGGTTAAAAGCCTTTGTCAAGATCACACAGTTTTAAGGAGGAAGAGCCAGGATTTGAATCAGATTGCTATCTGAGACGAGTCCATTGTTCTTCCCAATTCATCTCAGCGGTATCCTGACCCAGGTGTATGAGAGACAGAAGGTTAAGTGAGTGAAATAAAGGGTTGGCTGAAAAGTTCCTTTGGGTTCAGCATGGAAAAACCCAAACAAACATTTTGGCCAACCCAATATTTATCCAGTATTTACTTGGAGTTTGGTTACTTAGCTATGATTACACACCAGGCACTGTACTGGGTTCTGATGGGGGAGAGGGGAATGAGATACAAAGACGACTATGACATGATCCAGACCTTTCAAATTTACAGTCTGGCAGGAAAGATAGTCATCAAAAAGGAAGCAACATTGAAGATTCTAGGAATAGTCATTTGATTTGGTGTAAACGCAGAATGTGTCATTGGGAATAGAAGCAGATGGGCCTGGAAATGTACAATAGTGCCCACTGTAAACAATATGAATGCCAAACTAACGAGTTTAGATTTCATCCTGGAGGCAGCGAGCATCCATTGGGGTATAGCATTGGTAGTGAGGATGAAGAGACTGATACAAAAGACCTGGAGGCTGAATTACCTTGCCTTGGTAACCAGTTGGTTATAAGGAATGAGAGTCGAGGGATAATGATGCTAAAAGGCAACGTAGACTTGGTATTTCTGTTTGATGGCTCAAGGAGCTTGCAGCAAGATGAATTTCAGAAAATTATGGACTTCACGAAGGATGTGGTGAAGGTTTTTGTTCTTGGCTGATGATGCACAAAAGACACACAGCAAGAGGAAGCCCCAACCCGTTTCATTTTTTAATAATGAAATTAAATTTTTTTTTTTTTTTTTTTTTGCTGGGCTGAGTCTTCATTGCTGAGTAGGCTACTCTCCAGTTGTAGTGTACAGCTTTTCATTGCAGCACCTTTTCTTGTAGCAGAGTACAGGCTCTACAACACATGGCCTTCAGTAGTTTCGGCTTCTGGGCTCTAGAACAAAGGCTCAGTTGTTGTGGCACATGGCTTAGTTACTCTGAGGCATGTGAGGTCTCCCGGGATCAGGGATCGAACCCGTGTCTCCCGAATTGGCTAGCAGATTCTTTACCACATGGAGCCACCAGGGAAGCCAGCCTCAACCTTTTTGAAACTCTTTGCTTCCTTCAGGCCTGTGATCCTGGGCTGTCTCGAACATGTGACCAGAACATCTATCTAAGTGGTCTCTGTTACCTCATCCATGAGAATCTGAGGGGTCCCGTGCTACAAGGGCACCCTGGTTATCAGGGTAAGGAGTGGGGGGCCCAGTGGGGAGCAATACCTTCAAGTGGTTGCCCTTTCATGGGAACAAGCATGGGGAGGCCAACCCCTGGAGACCCTTTACCAAGTCCCTCCGTGTCTGACCTCTGTAGAATGTATAAAGGGCAACGTAGACTTGGTATTTCTGTTTGATGGCTCAATGAGCTTGCAGCAAGATGAATTTGGGAAAATTGTGGACTTCATGAAGGATGTGATGAAGAAACTCAGCAACTCTTCCTACCAGGTAAATATAGTAGTTAGGATTCCTGGTGGTAGGCAATAGCTACCTAAAGGCATAAAGGGAAATTCTAGTACTAATACAGTGTGTCTCTATAACCTAAGGGCATGACTATTACTGGACTTTTGCTTCCAGAATTCTCCCTAATTCCTGTTTCTTTTTGCCTCTTGCTTCCCTCTTCTCTTTCTTTCTGTTTCTCTCTGCAGACTGGCTCTCAGCTTCTTTAGATCACATGCGCTGGTGGAAAGTGTCCAAGTTCACATGTTCAAGTTGCAGGAGGGCTGTTGGGTTTTTTAAATTTTTTTAAATCATCTTCTCAAGCAACCCCTCCCTCTGTAAATTCCAGTTTCACACAGGAAAGATTTTGACTGGCCTCACCTCAGTCCAGTGGCCAACTTCCGCCCAGCCAGTTGTACCCAATTTAGCAGGGTCATATTCATACTCAGCAGAAATATGGCTGCTAGGAACCATCTCCTGTTGGTGAGGTGGGCAAACCCAGAGAACCAGAGCCCAGCAGACAGCATTCTATAAGGGATTTGAAATGTATTTATTTCTGTGTTTGTTTATATACAACCTCATTCCTTCTTCTTCTTTTATACAGCCTCATTTTCAAAAGAATGATTTGAGGCAGGAATGTGGAGTTGGGTTGCCCAGGTCTTGGATAAGAAGTTGAGATTGGAGCAGGGAAGGGCTCCAAGTGGGAAGGGCTGTGTAAAGAGCTTCATGTCTTCCTTCTTTTTTCTAGTTTGCGGCTGTTCAGTTTTCTACAGATTTCAAAACAGAATTTACTTTCTTGGATTACAATAGACAGAAGGACCCTGACGCTCTGTTGGCTGGAGTCAAACACATGCGTTTGTTGACCAACACCTTTGGTGCCATCAACTATGTTGCGTGAGTTCCCTTTTGTGAAAGATCCCATCCATCGGTTGTCCTGGGTATTACTAGCTTCTTCAGGTTGCAAGGTGTAGGAACTCAACAGGTGGATCTAGCAAGGGACAGGTTATTGTAAGAATTCAAGTGGAGCTATTTTAGTTCAGGTCCTGTCATTGATTTATTTTTAGTTGAATGATAATTGCTTCACAATGTCATGTTGGTTCCTGCCATACAGCAACGTGAATCAGCCATAAGTATACATATGTCCCTCCCTCTTGAATCTCACTCCCACCCTCCACCTCATCCCACCTCTCTAGGTCCTCACAGAGCAATGGGCTGAGCTCCCTGAGTTATACAGCAACTTCCTAGTAGCTATTTGTTTTACATATAGTAATGTATATGTTTCAATGTCACTCTCACAACCTTTTTTTTTTTTAATTATTTATTTATTTTAGGCTGTGTCGGGTCTTAGTTTCTGCATGTGGGATCTAGTTCCCTGACCAGGGATCAAACCTGGGCCCCCTGCACTGGGAGCGTAGAGTATAGGCCACCTGACCACCAGGGAAGTCTCTCATTGGTGATTTTGGACAGAGGAGTGATAATCTGACTTGTGTTTTTAAAAGGATCCCTCCAGCTGCAGAGTTGTGATCAGACTGTGGGAAGGGCAAGGGTGGAAGCAGGGAGGCCAGTTTGCAGGCTATTGAACAATCTAGAAGAGAGACGATGGTGGCTTAAGCCAGGGTGGGAATCCTTGAACAGGATCCATGACAGACTGTGTTCAGGTGGATGGAAGCTAGGGAAACATTTGCATCCAAGATAGAACCAGAGATATTGGCAGCAAGTGGTTTTGACCCGGCCCACCCATCAGATTCTTCTGTCCTTGGCACCTTCCAAGTGTTAATAGCTCTCCCATTCTCCCCTCGTTATCTCTTCACCTCACATTGTGGCCTCTCCAGGCGACTTTCAGCTTCTGTGCCTAAAGCAGATCATGCCTTAAGTCAGCGATGGTGGGATGGCCACTCTTAGATAAATTGTCCATCTTTGGTTAGCTGCAGAGAAGGCAATGGCACCCCGCTCCAGTACTCCTGCCTGGAAAATCCCATGGACGGAGGAGCCTGGTGGGTTGCAATCCATGGGGTCGCTGAGGGTCGGACACAACTGAGCGACTTCACTTTCACTTTTCACTTTCATGCATTGGAGAAGGAAATGGCAACCCACTCCAATTGTTCTTGCCAGGAGAATCCCAGGGACGGGGGAGCCTGGTGGGCTGCCGTCTATGGGGTCACACAGAGTCGGACACGACTGAAGTGACTTAGCAGCAGCAGTTGGTTAGCTGTGGGGTGAGGAGAGAAGGATGGTTCAGATAGAGTGGCTGTCCCAGGGGAAGTGGTGGGCAGCCCGTCTTGCTTCAGAAGGAGGCTGTGGGCAGGGCAGGAATTTGCAGCCTGGACCTGTCCAGAATTTAGCCCTCCCCTCTTTCTCTTCTGTCACATGACTGAGCACCTACTCGAGTCAGGACCCAGAGATACAGTAGCAAATCAAACATGGCTCTTTCCTCGGGGAGCTCATGATTTGTGGGGGAAATTGACATGGAAACAAGCCTCTTTGATTCCCTAGGAAACTTGCCATTGCAGAGATGTGCAGGCAGCCTGGAGATGGTTGGGGAGGCAGAGGTGGTGTTGAATGAGCTTTCTCTAGAAGAGTGCCTTTCCAGTTCTCTTTGGCTATGGAACCCATCCTTCCACTGGAATCTCACCTAGATCACCAGCATATCTAACTGATTGAAGGGTAGTTGCCATGTGGTTGAAATGGAGAGTAGGAAGCCCAGAGTCTCCCCTCACTGCCCACGGTCTCTGGGACAACCTCGTGGCTACCTAGAATTCTGTTGAAGACCACTGGTCCAGAAGGAGAGATATGGCGACCTGGGCTGAGGAAGGAGGCTCAGAAGAGAGCTTTTGAGGGCTGGAAATAGCTGCCTGGTAATTGTGAAGAGGGGTTTGTCATCATTAGCAGGGCAGTGACTTAATGAGCATGGTGAGGCAGAGCCTCAGAGGATCTGGCGGGGAGTCTCTTACATCCCCCTCTTCCTGGATACAGGAAAGAAGTGTTCCGGCAAGAGCTGGGAGCCCGCCCAGATGCCACCAAAGTGCTTATCATCATCACTGATGGGGAAGCCACCGACGAACAGAACATTGATGCGGCCAAAGACATTATCCGCTACATCATTGGGGTACAGGCCCCAGGTCCCTGCTACTTCTTAGGACCCGTCTTCCCTCTCCTATTCTTGAACCCCACTCCCTTTCTCCCTGGGGCCAGGGTCTTGTGAAAATAGTAGGAAATTGTTCAGCAAGTTTGGAGATGCCAGCTCTTCACTCTTCATTTCTTCCAGATTGGAAAGAACTTTAAGACCAAAGAAAGTCAGGAGGCGCTCCATCAGTTTGCCTCCAAACCCGTGGAGGAGTTTGTAAAGATCCTGGACACATTTGAGAAGCTGAAAGATCTATTCACCGAGCTGCAGAAAAAGATCTATGTCATTGAGGGTGAGTGGCAGGCCCTGGGAGAGAGGTTTTGGGGGTGTATAAAGAACCTCACCTAGGACGTTAGATTTGAGGCATGCGGAATAATAATCATGAGCGCTTACAGAGCATGTGTCACTGTGCTAAGAGTTCTCTGGATAAAAGACCTCAGGTAGGAACTTAGGGGAGGGTGATATAGGAGCAGCCTCTATTTTCCTCTGAAGTTCTGTCTTCCTCTTGAAGCTCAGCCTGGTCCAGGATGGGGCTCCGAGCTGACCTATGTCTTATTGGTATCAGCTGTGTTCTGTAGAATGACTATAATTGTTTCCATAACTCAGCTCCCTCGCTGTCATTTAACCTGGGCTTCAAATTATTTGAGAGCAAGCAGGGAGGGGCTGAGTGCAAGGAGCCCATAGGCCCTCTTTCTTGCCCCAGAATAAGAGAAGTTTGGTTGTAGTTGTCAGACAGGAGAGTATTTCCCCAAGTAGCCTAGTCTGCTGAAAGGTACGTGATTCCCTCAGGAAGCCCCTTCACTTAGGACACAGCCTTGGTGTTCACATCATGTGAAGAGGCAATGTGTTATATATAATGGGACCAAGCAGAATTAACTCTGCCTGTGTTGTGTGACCTCAGGCACGTCACTTTCCCTCTCTGAGGCTCCTTGCTCTGTCAAACGGGAATAGTAATAGCTATCTCAGAAGGTGGTAAGGTTTAACCACTGTATTCATTTCCTAGGGCTACTGTAACAAAGTACCAAATATGAGGGGGCTTAAAGCAAGAGAAATGGGTTGTCTTACAGTTCTGCAGCCTAGAAATCAATACTCAAAAGCTTGACAGGGCCATGCTCCTTGGGATGGTTTTGGAGAGAATCCTTCCCTGCCTCTTTCTTTAAAAAAAAAAAAAAAGGTGAATAATTAATTAATTTGGCTGTGCTGGGTCTTAGTTGAGGCACACAGTATCTCTGATCTTCATCGGGGCACACAGGATCTTTTGTTGCAACATGTGGCATCTAGTCCCTTGACCCAGTCCCCTTGCATTGGGAGTGTGGAGTCTTAGCCACTGGACCAGCAGGGAAGTCCCTCCCACCTCTTCTAACTTCAGCATTTGCTAACATTCCTTGGCATTCCTTGTCTTGTAGCTACATCATTTTGGTTGCCTGGCTGTCTTTCCCCTGTGTGTCTGCCATTATCTTTTCTGTGTGTCTGTCCTTCTGTGTCCAAATTGCCCCTTTAATAAGGACACCAGTCATATCGGATCAGGGCCCACCCTAATGACCTCGTTTAAACACATCATAAGCTAATGCCTGTGGCTGGCAATTTATGTTATGTAAGGGAATATTGAAACACTCCTGTCAATAACATCCGAGTAACAAAAGACATATAACCATGACTCTGGTCAGTAAGTTGTTAACTTGATTACCTCTGTAAAGACCCTGTTTTCAAATATGGTCACGTTCTAAGGTACAAGGGGTTAAGACTTCAGTATATTTTCTTTAAGGTACACAGCTCAAGCCTTAATGACTGTTTAGAAAGTGCTTGGTAGCTTGTAGGCTCTAAGTAAGTCATAGCTCTTATCCTCTGCCCTCCCAGCCCTTACTCATCCTTCAGATCACAGTTTAGATGTCATCCTCTCTGATACTTCCTTGTTGATCCCAAGTCTGGGATCCTGTGTGCTGCTTTAACCACTGTGTTTGTTTCCCATCACACCGCTAGGATATACATTGTATTAGAACTCCCTATTAGGATTTCCCTAGGGGGTCCAGTGCTTAAGACCCCCAGCTTCCACTGCAGGAGGCATAAGTTTGATGTCTGGTCAGGGAAGTTCAAGTTTGTTAATTCTAGCCATGGAGTCACGAATATGTTGAGGGCTTTCCTGATGGCTCAGTGGTAAAGAATCTGCTTGCCAATGCAGGAGACAGGTTTGATCCCTGGTCTGGGAAGATCCCACATACCACAGAGCAACTAAGCCCATGCACCACAATTATTGAACCAGTGCTCTAGAGCCTGGCAGCCACAACTACTGAAACCTAAGCACCCAAGAGCCCAAGCTTTGCAACAAGAGAAGCCACAGCAGTGAGAAGCATCACAACTAGAGAAAGCCTGCACAGCAACAAAGACCCAGCACAGCCGAAAATAAATACATTAAAAAAAAAAAAGAATACATTGGAAAATCACTGGAGAAGGTACATAGACCATAATTCAATTAAAAAACAAACAAATAGGAACTTCCCTGGGCGTCCAGTGGCTTAAACTCTGTGCTTCCAATGCAGGGGGCCCAGGTTTAATCAGGGAATGTGCTGCAGCTGGTGTCTCAGACGGTTAAGCGTCTGTCTACAATGCAGGAGACCCGGGTTCCATCCCTGGGTCGGGAAGATCCCCTGGAGAAAGAAATGGCAAGCCACTCAGTACTACTGCCTGGAAAATCCCATGGACAGAGGAGCCTGGTAGGCTACAGTCCATGGGGTCGCAAAGAGTCAGACACGACTGAGCGATTTCACTTCTTCATGCTGCAGCTGAGAGTTTGCATGCCATAGCTAACACCTGGTGCAGCCAAATAAATAAATAAAAATTTAAAACAAACAAAAACTTGGACTGAAAAAAATTGAAAAAGAGGAAGAACTCTCTATTAGATGTCTGTCTCCCACACTATACTGAGATGTCTATCTCGGTATGCATGGTGCCTGATTTTCCACCACTGTGTTCCTGGCACCAAGTATTTAGTGACTGTAAATATTTCTTCAGTGAATGAACACATCTTCATAATAATGGCTATGGTTCTTAAAAACTTACAGGTCACAGGCCCTTTATCTATATCACTGAATCCATTCTTAGTATCCTTGCCAGGCTGGTGGTAATTATTTTCATCTTATTGATTAATGCTGGCAGCAACTATGGAGCAGTCACTGTGAATCCAACTCTCAGGGATAGTGTCAACATAGAACTCATGTTCAGGTTGAATAAAGAAAGATAAGGGGCTTTCCTGCTGGTCCAGTGGTTGAAAGTCCTCCTGCCAATGCAGGGGACATGTATGCGATCCCTCATCCAGCAGGATCCCACAGGGGCCGCACCCATGGAGTCCAAGCACTCTAGAGCCTGAGCTCTGTAACAGAAGAGGCCACTGTAATGAGAAGCCCATTCGTGGCAACTAGAGAAAGCCCTTAAGACCCAGCACAGCCAAAACCAAATAAATACAAAGAAAGATAGTAAGACAGCAAAACAGTGGAAACAGTGAGAGACTTTATTTTGGGGGCGCTCCAAAATCACTGATGTTGGTGACTTCAGCCATGAAATTAAAAGACGCTTGCTCCTTGGAAGAAAAGCTGTGACCAAACTAGACAGCATATTAAAAAGCAGAGACATTACTTTGCCTACAAAGGTCTATGTAGTCAAAGCTACGGTTTTTGCAGTAGTTATGTATGGATGTGAGAGTTGGATATAAAGAAAGCTGAGTGCTGAAGAGTTGATGCTTTTGAACTGTGGTGTTAGAGAAGACTCTTGAGAGTCCCTTGGACTGCAAGGAGATCAAACAATTCCATCCTAAAGGAAATCAGTCCTGGATATTCACTGGAAGAACTGATGCTGAAGCTGAAACTCCAATACTTTGGCCACCTGATTTGAAGAACTGACTCATTTGAAAAGACCCTGATGCTGGGAAAATTAAAGGCAGGAGGAGAAGGGGACGACCAAGGATGAGATGGCTGGATGGCATCACCGACTCGATGGACATGAGTTTGAGCAAGCTCCAGGAGTTGGTGATAGACAGGGAAGCCTGGAGTGCTACAGTCCATGGGGTCACAAAGAGTTGGACACAACTGAGCAACTGGATTGAAGCAGGATGTTTCAAGATTGTGATAGGTACTGTAAAGTAAATGAATAAAGAGATAATACAGGTTTAACTGGAAGAAGCCATGTTAAGGAAGCTTTTTAAGGAAGGCCTTTCTGAGATGCAGATTTTTTTTGTGGCCACACTGACCAGCTTTTGGGATCTCAGTTCCTCGACCAGAGGTTGGACTCAGGTCACAGATTGAAAGCCTGGAATCCTAACCACTAAGCCACCAGGGAACTCTCATGAGATGCCTTTTTTTTTTTTTAATTGAGATAAAATTCACTCAGAGATGACTTTTGAGCTGAGGCGTGAAAGATGAGAATCAGACAGTTATGGGAGGAGAGTAGACAAAAAGGATTATAGTCAGAGATAAGGTCAAGTGCAAAGGCCCAGAGATGGGGCAGGGATGGACATGGAGGAACAGGGGAAAAGGTCGATGTAATGAATGTGGGGAGTAAGGGAGAGAAAAGGCTGGAGAAGAAGGCAAGGCCTCACAGTTCCTCATAAGGAGTTTGAATTTTGGTCTTCAGACCAATGCGAAGTTGTGAAAGGCTTTAAGAAAGTGAAAGACGGGATCTGATACACATTTTTCAAAAAAAGAGTTAACTTGCTCTGTGGAAGAGGCATAGAAAAAGGAAAAAATGAATTCCAAGGGGATTCCCTGGCAGTCCAGTAGTAAGGGCTCTGTGCTTCCACTGCAGGGGATGTGGGTTCGATGCCTGGTCAGGGAACTAAGATCCCACGTGCCTTGAGACATGGTCAAAAAGAAATTAAACAGAACGAAGGAAAAGGGAAGAATCAAGGTTGATTCCTGGCTTTTAGCATGAGTCACTAGGTGGATGTGAGTGGCCTTCATTGAAGAGGCGAAGCCTGAGGAGAAACAGAAATCAAGAGCTGCCTCTTAGATGTGCTGAGTTGGATAACAGAATATCCACATTTGGGTCCCATGGAGTCTCAGGGGACACTCAGGGCATAAGTGGCTTCCCCGTCTGACTCTGAAGTGCATGCTCTTGGGAATTCCCTGGTGGTCCAGTGTTTAGGACTTGGTGCCCTCCCTGCTAGGGCCCCAGGGTCGACCCCTGGTGGGGGAACTAAAATCCCATAAACTGTGACGCAGCCCCTCAAAAAGTTCATGCTCCTTCTACCTTGCCTATGGGCAGATGCTGTGTGATTTTTTTCTCAGTCCTTTCATGAGCATCACTGCTTCTTGGGATTCAGCCCATTCTCCCTACTTCATCCCTCAGGCACAAGCAAACAGGACCTGACATCCTTCAACATGGAGCTGTCCTCCAGCGGAATTAGCGCAGACCTCAGCGAGGTGAGTGATGGGCCTGGGGCAACTGGCAGAGGAAAGTGGTGAGAATGAAGCTGATCCCGCTCGTCTGCCGCTCTTGGCAGGGCCATGGTGTTGTGGGGGCCGTTGGAGCCAAAGACTGGGCTGGGGGCTTTCTCGACCTGAAGGCAGACCTGCAGAGCAGCACATTTGTTGGGAATGAACAACTGACAGTAGAATCGAGGGAAGGATATTTGGGTAAGTATTTCTTTTTTTTCTGCTGGTTTCTTTCCGGTTTGGGGAACCAGAGAATCACTCACGTTGACTTTCAAAATCATAATGAAAGCAATGAAGCAACAGTATGAAGAAGTTCAGTTTAAATATGGTCATAATAGTCTCCATTTTTCTTTAACAGCCCCTTGTGTGTGGGTGCATGCTCACCATGTCTGACTCTTTGACCCCATGGATGGCAGCCCATCAGGCTGCTCTGTCCATGGGATTTCTCAGGCAAGAATACCAAAGGGGTTTGCCACTTCCTCCTCCAGGGGATCTTCCTGACCCAGAGATGGGATCTGAGTCTCCTGCATAGGCAGGCCGATCCTTTACCCCTGAACTACCACGGAAGCCCCAAGTATGGTCCTGACAGTCTTTATTTTTTCCTTAATAACCTCTCACCTAGGTATTAATCACATTTTTATTTTCTGTGTCTTATGATGCTTTGACATGTTATGGCCTCGCTAGTCCTGGAGAGACTGGCTCCTCCCAGGGCTAGTTAATTTCTACAGGTAGAAAACTGCTTGCCTGGGAGAACAAGGCCAACCAGCCAATCCAGAGCCTGCTCCCCGATCAGTTCTTTATCTAACTTTCATGCACCAGGCTAGTATCTGCCCTGACCTAAATCATCCCTGGCCCAGGTACTAGACAACTGAAGACCATCCCTATAGCTCAGAGCCTACCAATGTTATTCAAACCGCCCAGTCTTATGTGTGTGTGTGTGTGTGTGTCTAAGTTAGTCACTCAGATGTGTATGACTCTGCGACTCCATGGACTATAGCCTGCCAGGATCTCTGTCCATGGAATTCTCCAGGCAAGAATACTGGCGTGGGTTGCCATTTCCTCCTATAGGGGATCTTCCTGACCCAGGGATCAAACCCAAGTCTCCTGCATTGCAGGCAGATTCTTTACCTTCTGAGCCACCAGGGAAGCCCAACCTCTTTGTGTTGTCATTCAGTCATACCTATGAAATTAAAAAATGCTTACTGCTTGGAAAGAAAGTTATGACCAACCTAGATAGCATATTGAAAAGCAGAGACATTTCTTTGCCAACAAAGGTCCGTCTAGTCAAGGCTATGGTTTTTCCAGTGGTCATGTATGGATGTAAGAGTTGGACTGTGAAGAAAGCTGAGCGCCAAAGAATGGATGCTTTTGAACTGTGGTGTTGGAGAAGACTCTTGAGAGTCCCTTGGACTGCAAGGAAACCCAACTTGTCCATTCTGAAGGAGATCAACCCTGGGATTTCTTTAGAAGGACTGGTGCTGAAGCTAAAACTCCAGTACTTTGGCCACCTCATGAGAAGAGTTGGCTCATTGGAAAAGACTCTGATGCTGGAAGGGATTGGGGGCAGGAGGATAAGGGGACGACGGAGGATGAGATGGCTGGATGGCATCACTGACTCGATGGACATGAATCTGAGTGAACTCCAGGAGATGGTGATGGACAGGGAGGCCTGGAGTGCTGCGATTCATAGGGTCGCAAAGAGTCGGACACAACTGAGCAACTGAACTGAACTGAATTGATGCATTAAGTCCTGAATGCATTTTACTGTGGTGGCTTCTCTTGTTGCCGAGCCTGGGCTCTAGAGCACTCAGGCTCAGTAGTTGTGGTGCACAGGCTTAGCTGCCCCATGGTATGTAGGATCTTCCCTGACCAGGGATCGAACCCACGTCGCCTGCATTGGCAGGTGGATTCTTAACCACCGGACCACCAGGAAATACCAAGTACAGTTTAAAACAATCTAACTCATTAATAGGCGGACCAGCCCCTCCTCTGCAAGGTTTCTTCTTCTAGAATTGTCCAGGAACTCCAGGATTGATTCAGTCTCAAGAGTTCACCAGATGCCAAGCACAGAGGAAATGCGTTTGGTCAACTCACAACTGTTATTACTTCTTTCTGCCTCGTGATGTCTTGTCCTGCACAGTCCTGGGGATGCTGTTCATCCAAGGTGATGCCAGTCTCATGAACAGAGGGATCCTGGCCTTGCACTCAGGGTTATAGCCATTCTAGTTCATGTTCAACCAGTCTCAAGGCATAAACTGACTTCAAGAGCCCTGCAGTAGGACTGCTTCTGGGTCCTACCTCCTCACAGGTCTAGAACCAACAGCTCCCTCCCTTCCTCACATGTGACTCTTGCCTAGGAGTGGGCTCATTACACAAAGACTATTATTATTCAACTCTCAGAACACAAAGATCTTGTTAAATACTTTCCTCGGGGAAATTGGTGCTATTCATCACGCATCTACCCTTCTAAGGGGGACTGCCCCAAGTGATTTTTTTCATTTTCTTTTTTTGACAAGTATTTGGGACAAGTATTCTTTTTTTGTGAAGGCTTCCCCAGTGGCTCAGTGGTAAAGAATCTGCTTGCAATGCAGGAGCTACAGGAGATGCTGGTTCAATCCCTGATTCAGGAAGATCCCCTGGAGGTGGACATAGCAACCCACTCCAATATTATTGCCTGGAGAATCCCATGGACAGAGGAACTGGGTGGGCTACAGTCCACGGGCTGCAAAGAGTCAGACATGACTGAAGCGACTTTGCACACATGCATTCTTTTTTTGTGCAAGTATTATGCACCAGGCACTGTTCTAAGTGCATGACACCTATTAACTTCTTTGATCTCATTTTATCTTCCCAGCAACACTGTAAGCAGGTATTTTTATCATCTCTATTTTACAGATGAAGAAACTGAGGCCAGGAGACTGTTTATTTATTTATTTTGGCTGCGCTGAGTCTTCAACAGATCGAGGGCTTTCTCGAACTGTGGTGCCTGGGCTCTAGAGCACGTAAGCTCACTAGTTGCAGCAAATGGGTGGAGTTGCCCCTGGGCACTTAGTTCCCCGACCAGGGGTTGAACCCACATCCTCTGCACTGAAAGGCGGATTCTTAACCACTGGACCACCAGGAAAGTCCCAAGCCCAGGGGACTTTAAATAACTTGTCCAGGGTCACAGAGCTAGTGGGTGGAACCCAGGGTCTGTGGTTGGTAACCACTTCACTTACCCTACAGCATCTACACTGCTGCCTTCAAAGAGGTTTTTTGTGCTTCAGTATCCAGCTGGCTCTCCGCAGCTGTGGGTTCCATGTTTACGATCCAAGGTTGGGTGAAGCCACAGATTTGAAAGTCAGGGATATCAAGGGCCAATTGTAGGACTTTGAGCATCTGTGAATTTTGGTATTGGGGCAAGTCCTAGAACCAATCCACTGCGGATACCTAGGGACAACTGTACTGTAAAATAGTTGGCAAGGTGGCTCCCTAAATAAGAAGAAATAATGCCAAAGTTGAATCTCTAGTTAGGCACCCACCCCACAATACACACACACACCCCCACACACATAGATGTCTGTGTGTGTGTGTTTACATATATGTAGAAGTAAATATATTCTTGATTTCCTGCTACGCTACTGTCCTTCAGATCTTAGTTTATGTTTCACTAGCATGGTGCCAAGCATCTTACATCCACGATCTTATTTAATCCTGAAAACAACCCTGTAAGATTGGTACTATCTCTTTTTTTTTTTTTTTTTTAATGAGAAAACTGAGGCTCAGAAAAAAGAAAGTAATTTACTCAAGATTATACAGCCAGGAAGAAGTCACACTTGGATTAAAACCTAGTCTCTCTAATTTCAGAGATCAAGTTCTTAATCCCTGTGCTTCAGGAATATACATGAAGAAACCAGGAGAGTGGTTTGGCCTCTTCACCATTCCTCTCCTGGGCTATAGACTCTCAGACATCTCTTTGTCTCACTCACTTTGAATTGCTCTAAGCAAAGAAGGTCATGCAGGGAAGAGATAAACTGAGAGATCAGGAATGATATATGCACATTAAAGTGAAAGTGAAAGTGAAGTCCCTCAGTCGTATCTGACTCTTTGCGACCCGTGGACTGTAGCCCACCAAGCTTCTCCATCCATGGGATTCTCTAGGCAAGAATACTGGAGTGGGTTGCCATTTATTACTATATATAAAATAGAAGTATATATTGTATATAGCCCAGGGAACTCTACTGAATACTCTGTAATGGCCTACATGGGAAAAGAATCTAAAAAAGAGTGGATATATATATATGAATCAGTTTGCTATATATGTGAAACTAACACAACATTGTAAATCAACTATACTCCAATACAAATTAATTTTAAAAAATAAGCAAAGAAGGTCAAGTTGGGTTAGTGAGCCATCTTCAGAGCATTCCTATAAGCTGGCTCTTGGCTCTCACACAATCCCTGATCTAATTTCCTGCAGCACTTGCTCCAGCATTTTGTCAGTAGGAACAGAGGGCAGGAAACCTCGCCACAGAAGCTGTGAAGTATGAAGATAACCTCCGTGATACTTTGAAGCAGGAAATATTTTCATGTCACCTCCTTTTTTTTTTTTTTTCCTTGAGGTATGGTTGACTTATAATAATATATTAGTTTCAGATATACAAGATGGTGATTCAAGTTTTTATAGATTATGCTCCATTTATGGTTATTATAAAATATTGGCTATATTCTCTGTGCTGTACAGTCACTACTCTTTGTGTTTGTTGTTCAGTCGCTCAGTTGTGTCTGACTCTTTGGGACCCCATGGACTACAGCGTGCCAAGCTTCCCTGGCCTTCACCATCTCCTGGAGTTTGCTCGGACTCATGTCCTTTGAATCAGTGATGCCATCCAACCATCTCATTCTCTGTCATCCCAGCTCTTTATGTTTACATTTCAGTATTTTTATTAGGCTATGTCTCCAGGCTGATTGATTTGTATAATCTTTTTATTTCAATCTTTTCTATTAAATTTTTATGAAAAATTTTTCAAACTTTCGAGGAAAGTTAACAGTACAGTGAACACCCATATACTTTTCACCTTATCAGTTATTAACATTGGCCACTTTTGATTTATCTCTCTTTACGTATATATGTAAAGAATAATATACACAAATGTATACTATCAGTCAGCATTCTCCGGAGGAAACAAAGCCAACAGGATATATCTAGATCTGTATCTTTATAAAGATAAATAATTCTTTTTGTCTCTTTTCTCATCTGTCTATAAAGAGATTGGTTTTAAGAAACTGGAGACTTCCCTGGTGGTCCACCGGTTAAGAATCTGCCTGCCAGTGCAGTGGACACAAGTTCTAGCCCAGGTTCAGGAAGATTCCACATGCTGTGGGGTAGCCAAGCCCGTGCACCACAACCACTGAAGCCTTCTAGAGCCCGTGCTTGAAACAGACAAGTTACCACAGTGAGAAACCCTTGCACCACAACAGGAGAGTAGCCCCCACTTGCTGCAACTGAGACCCAGCTCAGCCAAAAATAAATATGTTTTTCTTAAAAAAAAAAAAGAAAGAAAGAAAGAAAGAAATTGGGTCATGCGGTGTGAGAACTGCCAAGTATGAAATCCATAGGGCAGGCTGGCAGTCTTGAGGTCTCTCTTGCCCTGTTTTTAATCTTCATGCAAACTTTGCCTTCTTCTTACTAATATATCACATTTTATTTCATTCTTTAAAAAGAAGGTAGTCTCCTTCACAGACCCTCAGGTGAACTGAATCTCGGGAAGATGTTTACCCTTTAGCCCGCGGCTGCTTTGTCTGCGCATGCGTTTTATCCACGGTTTGAGAAATACAGTTTTGGACCATGGCGCCAGGATTTGTACCCCTCGGAGCACATGGCTGCTCTTCTCAGGAGAAGGTCTTCTGATGATTTCAGTGCATCGTTCCTGCTAACCCAGCTTCCCAGGATCTCCACCACCTTTTCCCCTGGGGTGTACCTTCTTTCAGCAGCCCTTGTGTTCCTGACTCCAAGGCCCTCCCTCTCTCTCTCCTCAGGTTACACGGTGACCTGGCTGCCCTCCCGAGGGACCATGTCATTGCTGGCCACTGGAGCCCCCAGATACCAGCATGTCGGGCGGGTGCTGCTGTTCCAACAGCCAAAGAGAGGAGGACCCTGGAGCCAGATCCAGAAAATAGATGGGATCCAGGTGAGCGTGGCTGCAGTGGCATCAGTCGATGAGGGGCTGGCGTGATACTAATTATGCTCTCTGTCGTCTTCTGAACACTCATGCACCTGTTGTGTGGTGGCCCTATGCCAACCACTGTCACATTTGTTCCCCACAAAGCCTCTGGGGTGTTCTGTCATCCCCTCTTGCCAATTTAGGGGCTTCCCTGATGGCTGATCATCTAGTCCCATCACTTCATGGCAAATAGATGGGGAAACAATGGAAACAGCAAGAGACTTTTTTTGGGGGGTATGGGAGCTCCAAAATCACTGCAGATGGTGACTTCAGCAATGAAATTAAAAGACACTTGCTCCTGGGAAGAAAAGCTATGACCAAACTAGACAGCATATTAAAAAGCAGAGACATTACTTTGCCAACAAAAGTCCATCTAGTCTAAGCTATGGTTTTTCCAGTAGTCATATATAGATGTGAGAGTTGGACTATAAAGAAAGCTGAACACCAAAGAATTGATGCTTTTGAACTGTGGTCTTGGGGAAAACTCTTGAGAGTCCCTTGGACAGCAAGGAGATCCAACCAGTCAATCCTAAAGGAAATCAATCCTCAACATTCATTGGAAGGACTGATGCTGAAGCTGAAACTCCAATATTTTGGCCACCTGATGCACAGAACTGATTCACTGGAAAAGACCCTGATGCTGGGAAAAATTGAAGGCAGGAGGAGAAGGGAACGACAGAGGATGAGACGGTTGGATGGCATCACCAACTCAATGGACATGAGTTTGAGTGAGCTCCTGGAGTTGGTGATGGACAGGGAAGCCTGGCATGCTGCAGTCCATGGGGTGGCAGAGTCGGACATGATTGAGCAACTGAACTGAACTGGTGGCCCAGATGGTGAAGAATCTGCCTGCAATGCAGGAGACCCAGGTTCGATCCTTGAGTCGAGAAGATCCCTTGGAGAAGGTAATGGCTACCCACTCCGGTATCCTTGCCTGGGAAATCCCAGGACAGCAGAGCCTGGCAGACTACAGTTCATGGGGTGGCAAAGAGTCGGACACGACTGAGCGAATAACACTTTCACTTTCTTGCCAATTTAAGAACCCAATTTGGACTCTTTGGTGGTACAGTGGATTAGAATCCGTCTGTCAATGCGGGGGGACACAGGTTCGATCCCTGGTCCGGGAAGATCCCACATGCCGTGGAGCAACTAAGCCCACGGGCCACAACTAAACAAACAAACAAAAAGAACCCCGCTTGTCTAAATTCATATGGGCTCTAAGCTGGATTTTTACTTGGCCTCCTTCATCAATTGAAATTGATCAGAGGCCAGACAAGACACTCAGGCGTGGCTTTACTGGAGTCCTTGATGCAGCAGGGCAGATCAAGAACAACAGGTTCCCTTGTGGGCTTGCTCCCCAAGAGAGGGCAGACTTGTTCCTTCTGTGAGGTGAGGGTAGGGTTCCTTCTATGAGGGAGGGCTGACTTAGGTTGTTTGCCCACTCCTTAGGTGGTGTTGGGTGCCGGGGGCATGCGCATTACCCTGCTTTTGCTCCCAACCCCCTGTTTTTGCTCCAGGCTCTTCAAAAGCCGCAGTTAGGTTTTTTTGGTCTCTTTTTTTATCATTTATCCAGAATTTGACCTAACTGCAGGCACATACACAATTAAATTTAGTCTCACACAATTTCTTTGTATACAATACAAAGAGATGTGTGCAGGTCCAAGCATTGCAACGCTGCAGCCCAAGGTGTCGCAGGTCCTAGCTTGTCTCAGGATCCAGGACTTGCACCTTTATTTGAGGGCTTGGAGTAGGATGGATGTGGTGCAGCTGATGAGGAAGGAGGTGTGTGGCTCTGGATTTCTTCCTCAAACATTTTCCTCTCCTTGCAGGTTGGCTCTTATTTTGGTGGCGAGTTGTGTGGCGTTGACGTGGACAGAGATGGGGAGACAGAGCTGTTGCTGATTGCAGCCCCCCTGTACTATGGGGAGCAGAGAGGAGGCCGGGTGTTTATCTACCAGAAAATACAGGTGGGGACCAGAACACTAAGCACAGAACGTGAGAGAGACTCCCAGGCTTTCTCAGGTCTCAGTTATTCTGAAAGTTTCCTGTCTGACCCTGTGTTAATCAGACCTTTAGAACAATGGCAAACAATAGCTAGTATGCAGGGGTGGCTAAAATTGTGCCAGGCCCAGTGCCAAACTTTTTATATGTAGGATACCTCGTTTGAGTCTCATAATCACTTTCTGGGACACTATGAGCTTTATGAATGGAAATGTTGCAGCTCAGCATAGTTGGGCAACTTTCCAAAGGCACAAAGTCATACCGACAGCAAGGGTGGGGAGTTCCCTGGTGGTCCAGCAGTTAGACCTCTGCCAAATAAAAAAGCGGGAGCTGGAACTTGAGCCCAGGTTGATGTGACTACACTGTTCCAGTTCTGGAAAGGACCACACCCAGTATTTCTGTAGTGTTCTTCCTGTCCAGTGGAGAAGGAAATGGCACCCCACTCCAGTATTCATGGCCGGAGAATCCCATGGGCAGAGGAGCCTGGTGGGCTACGTGCCATGGGGTTGCAAAGAGTCGGACACGACTGAAGCGGGCACACACACTCCAGATCCAGTGCCTTACCCTGTGAAAGCTTACTGAGTGACTGAGGCGCAACCTGTCGCCTTGCTCCTTCCCAGCTGGGGTTCCAAATGGTCTCAGAGCTGCAGGGGGAGACCGGCTACCCCCTTGGACGATTTGGAGCCGCCATCGCTGCCCTGACAGACATCAATGGGGATGAGCTGACGGACGTGGCTGTGGGAGCCCCTCTGGAGGAGCAGGGGGCTGTGTATATCTTCAATGGGCAGCAAGGGGGGCTGAGCCCCCGGCCCAGTCAGGTGAGGATCCTGACCTGCCAATCAAAACCCATTCCCAGGCCCCTGGAAACTTTCAAACCCCTATCCTGCTCCCCAGTCCAGCTCTTCCCACCCTTCTGCCCATCCTCTCCACTAGCTTAGCATGAATTTCTCTCTTGGCTTCAGCGGATAGAAGGGACCCAGATGTTCTCAGGAATTCAATGGTTTGGACGCTCCATCCACGGGGTGAAGGACCTTGGCGGGGATGGCCTGGCAGATGTGGCTGTGGGGGCTGAGGGCCAGGTGATTGTGCTCAGGTAAGATGGGACTCCTGAGTCCTACCTGGGGTTAGTTGCAGCTCTCATCTTTTGAGCAGTTGTGGTGTAGTAGGCGTCATGCTAAATGCTATCGCCATCAGCACATTTGGTCTTCAGCCCAACCCTGTGAACCTGTTTCTCCTTCCATATCGGCTTCGTGTCTTACTCCAGATTACACAGCTGCTGTTCAGTGGCAGATTGGGGTTTGAACTGAAGTTTGACACCGGCTTCCCTGGTGGCTCAGTGGTAAAGAATGCGCTTGCCAATGCAAGAGACGTGGGTTTGATCCCTGGGTCGGGAAGATCCCCTGGAGAAGGAAACGGCAACCCACTCCAGTATTCTTGCCTGGGAAATCCCATGGACAGAGGAGCCTGGTGGGCTGCAGTCCATGGGGTCACAAAGAACTGGACACAACTTAGCAACTAAACAACAACTGTCTGACACTAAAACCTCCTACTGAAGCGTGTGGTAGCTTTAGAACCTGGTCATTCGAGTTCAAGTCAAAGACCGTTATTAACTTCTTGGGTCATCTTACCCCAGTCACTTAGCTGCTCTGGACCTCAAGGTTTTAGTCATCTTTGAAATTGGAATGGCATTTCCTGCCTGATGCATGTTTTAGAGTCACTGGAAGCCTCATGTCATGTCACATAGTGAATGACATCACGCTAAATACTTGATGCACCTACTGTCTTCAGTACTGAAACAGGCATTGACTGCAGGGTGTATGGGGTGGGGGGGAACATATAATAAAAAAGTAAAATAAATAGGTAACTATAACTGTGGTAAGTGCCACTAGGGACATGAACAGGGTTCTGTGAGAGAGAATAGCAGGGGAGAACTACGATAGGCTGGATGGCCAAGAAAGGCCTGTTTGAGGAGCTGGGACATGAAAGGTAAGAAAGAGCCAGGCTTGCAGAAATCTTGGATAAGAGCTTTCTATGTTGAAAGCCCAGGAGGTGCCAAGGCTATAAGGCAGGCAAAAGTATGACATGTCAAGACTTTTCTGGCAGTCCAGTGGTGAAGAATCCAAGCTTCCACTTCAAGGGATACAGGTTTGATCCCTGGTTGCGGAACTAAGATTCCACATGCCTTGAGGCCACAATGTAAAAATAAATAAGTCAGGCCAAGATATTTTAAAAATTACTATAAAAAGAAAAAGTATGATGGAACTGAAAGAGGGTAAGGAACTGAAAGAAAGAGGGTCAGCGTGGTAGGTGGTAAAACTGGAGAGGCAGGTGGTATGAAAAGACAGTGAAAAGTCTGGATTTTACTCTGAATATCATGGGGCATCCTTGCAAGATTACCGGCATTGAAGTAGTATAATATCTTAGTTCCCCTACCAGGGATCAAACCTGGGCCCTTGGCAGTGAAAGCTTGGTGCCCTAACCACTGAGCAACCAGGGATTTCCCTGACTTCTTTCTTTAGAAACTCACTCTTCTGTATGGAAAATAGGTCAGAAGGCTGGTAGGATGAATTATCATTATGGGGAGCCCTAATGAATGATCATTATTATTGTTGTTGCAAAGAGACAGTGACGATGAGGTCTGCAGTAGGGAAGGGAAGTCCTCTGGATTCTGCTGGAGCCCCAGGTCTGATTAGGGGTGGCAGCTGAGGCCAAGGGAGAGTGTTGGTTGTTTCCTGCCCTGCAGCTCCCGGCCTGTGGTAGACATCATCACAAGCGTGTCCTTCTCCCCGGCCGAGATCCCAGTACGTGAAGTCGAGTGCTCCTATTCCACCAGCAACCAGGAGAAGGAAGGCGTTAACATCACAGTCTGTTTCCAGGTCAAGTCTCTCATCTCCACCTTCCAAGGTCAGTGCTGTCCTCTGGGTGGCCCCCAATCCCAGCCTCTGGCCCCAGGATCTGCCACCACTCACGTCTTGCCTTTCCACCCTGCCCAGGGCACCTGGTTGCCAACCTCACTTACACTCTGCAGCTGGACGGCCATCGGACCCGAAGCCGAGGGTTGTTCCCAGGAGGGAAACACGAACTCAACGGGAACACAGCTGTCACCTCTGTCAAGTCCTGCTTTATGTTCTGGTTCCACTTCCCGGTGAGGAGCCAGCAAGGCTGCTTGGGGCAGGGGAGGGGTGGATGAGTTGACCACAGCGGGAGGCAGCCCCAGTGCCAGGCTCAGCTCCATCATTGTCCAGTGAGGGTCACAGGTCACCTTGATCTCCCAGTCCTACCATTTCCTCTTTGTACCATAGTAGTAACTATACCTTCAGCATGTTATCTTAGAGTCTTTAATCCATGTCCACAGGCATTTTTAACATGACTACAACTGTAAAATGCTTACCATTTTTCCCATACTCTATTCACACATTGTATATCAATGCTGCAGTCTAGCTTTCAGATTTATTGATTCTGGGGGGGGGAGCCATACCGAGCAGCATGTGGGATCTTAGTTCCCCAATCAATCAGGGATCAAGCTCTTACCCCCAGCATTGGAAGCTCAGAGTCTTAACCACTGGACTGCCAGAGAAATCCCCAGATTATTTTTAATGGCTACAGAATATGTAGTCTTATGGAATATTCAGGCATGGCAGTGTGTCACTATTTTCCAGGTATACATGGTCATTTATTATTAGCATCCATCCCCAAAAGAATTTTTTTAAGTTATTAGTTTAAATAACTGCTAAAATATCCAAATTCAGTTTGTTGACAACCATCCTGTGTGAAATAGGATTGATACTAGATTTTATCCTGGTCTCTTAAGTATTTCATAAGAAACTAAGTATAAAATTGGTGTGTAAGTTTGTTTTTAGTTTTTTATTAAGGGAACTTTTAGGCATACAAAAGTAGAAAAAATAGTTCAATGAAATCCCAAATATCCATCTCCTGGTTTCAACAATTATCAGCTGACAATCTTACTTCATTCAGAGCTTGTCTGTCTCATACTGCAAATCCCCACCATAGAATTTAGACATTTTAAACAGAAATTAGCCAGACAAGAGGCACTGTGACATCATAGAAAGACTTTAGGCTTGGGAGTTGGAAGGGTCTGGGTTCGCTCCCTAGTTCTGGTCCTTAGGGAAATGTGTCACCTTTTTATATTTCATTTTCCTTGTGTATAATTTGAGGATAATGATACCTACCTCTTCAAGTTGGGGGAAATGTTACCTAAGTATAATCTGAATGTCTCCAAAGTGTCAGGCACTGGTATTAATAATAACATAAAAGACCCAGACTCTGGACTTCCCTCGTGGTCCAGTGGTTAAGAATCACCCTTGAAGGCATATACCTTGAGGAAACCAAAATTGAAAGAGAAACATGTATCCCATTGTTCATTGCAGCACTATTTACAATAGCTAGAACATGGAAGCAGCCTAGATGCCCATCGACAGATGAATGGATAAAGAAGTTGTAGTACATATACACAATGGAATATTACTCAGCCACAAAAAAGGAACGCATGTCAGTTCTGATGAGGTGGATGAACCTAGAACCTATTATACAGAGTGAAGTGAGTCAGAAAGAGAAAGATAAATATCATATTCTAACACATATATACAGAATCTAGAAAAATGGTACTGAAGAATTTATTTACAGGGCAGCAGTGGAGAAACAGACATAGAAAATAGACTTATGGACATGGGGAGAGGGGAGGAGAGGGTGAGATGTATGGAAAGAGTAACAGGGAAACTTACACTACTGTATGTAAAACAGATAGCCAACGGGAATTTGCTGTATGGCTCAGGAAACTCAAACAGGGGCTCTGTATCAATCTAGAGGGGAGCGATGGGGTTGGGAGATAGGAGGGAGGTTCAAAAGGGAGGGGGATATATGTATACCTATGGCTGATTCATGTTGAGGGTTTGACAGAAAACAACAAAATTCTGTAAAGCAATTATCCTTGAATAAAAATTTTAAAAAAATAATAATAGAAATAAAGTACACAATTAAATAAATTTAAAAAAAAAAAGAATCCCCCTTGCAATGCAGGGGATGCAGATTCAAGCCCTGGTCCAGGAACTAGGATCCTACATGCCACAGCTAAAGAACCTGGGTGCCATGACTAAGACCCAAGGTGTCCAAATTAATTAATTTTTTAAAAAGACCAAGACCCACTCCTGTTCTCGAGGACCTAAGATATTCTGGTTATTCCAGAGTATTTTTTCTTTGTGCAAACTTTGATAGTTGTTGCCTAGACGAGTTTGACAAAGATCTGGGGGCTTCTGTTAGGACTCAGGGAGGAAAAGCACTGTGGTTGATGGCTGATACCTGCCTTGGAATTAGGGCTGAGGGATGAACACTGACAGAAAAGCAAGTCAGGCATTTCACAAACACCCGATGTGTAGTAAACATATTCCCATTAGTAAGTTCTCAGACAACTAGCTGCTGGAATTCCCTCATTTATAAAGTACGGACAAGGTGTGTCTTTCACTGGAAGTGTTGTAAAGGTTAAACTCTTGACAAAGGATGTATTCTTGTGGTCCTCAGATATGCATTCAAGATCTCATCTCTCCCATCAACGTCTCCCTAAGTTATTCTCTCTGGGAGGAAGAAGGGACACCGAGGGACCCAAGGGCGGTAAGAACAGATGAGTTGGGGGAATTGATAGTAAACAGGGGAGAATAGAAATTCGATTTGGCAGGATTGTATTATATTGGATTCAAGCAGTAGAAATGAAATATGCTTACTTAAGCAGGAAGGAGTCTATGGGAGTTTTGTACTTAAAAGACATTTGGAAAACTGGGGTTGGAAAGATGGGGGACCAGAGTGGGTAGAGTCTCTAGGGGCTCTCAATAGGAAGAAACAACGGATGGACTGCCCAGGGCATGGCCCCTTCTGTGAATCTTCTCCCAGTCCCTCAGCACATCAGCTTCAGATTTCATTAGGCTTCTCTTGCCCAGTTGTATCTGACTCTGCAATGCTATGGACTGTATAGCCTGCCAGGCTCCTTTGTCCATGGGATTTCCCAGGCCAGAATATTGAAGTGGGTTGCCATTTCCTCTTCCAGGGGATCTTCGCGGCCCAGGGATTAAACCTGCGTCTCTTGCATTGGCAGGCAAATTCTTTACCCCTGGGCCACCTGGGAAGCCTCATTAGGCTTCCAACAGGAGGCAAATGTCTGAGAGAAGCAAATTCCAGGGAGAGAACACCAGAAGGCCTAGGACCATCCCTTATCTGTGGAAGAACAGGGCACCTTGATCAGCCTTGCCAAAGGATACTCCACTGAGGGGGCAGGTAGTTCCCGCAGAGCCTCACTGGGGTGCCCTTGTTATGGAAAAGAAGAGGAAAACGCTGTCTATCTTTGTCTACCTGATCACATGCTCCCTGCCCAGCGCCAAAAGCCTGGTTTCCTCTTCTCAAATCCTTGACACTCAGCCGCTGGTTTAGCTTCTGTTGGAAGGGAGCAGGGTCTGATGGAAGGAACCTGGGCCTGGAAGCCTGAAGATGAGGATTTTTTTTTTTTAAGGAATATTCTTGGTTGATTACAGACCCAGCCAAAGCTGTTTATTGTTTTATTTATGGCTGTGCTGGGTCTTTGCCACTGCACAGGCTTCGCTCCAATTGCAGCGAGTGGGGGCTACTCTCTAGCTGTGGTGCTCACGCTTCTCTTTGCACTGGCTTCTCTTACTGCAGAGCATGGGCTCCAGGGCGCAGGCGCGTGGCCTCAGCAATTGTGACTCCCAAGCTCTAGAGCATAGGTTCAATAGTTGTGGCTTAGTTGCTCCCAAGCCTGGGCGATCTTCCTGGACCAGGGACCGAACCCCTGTCTCCTGCACTGGCTGCAGATTCTTCACCACTGAGCCACCAGCCAAGACCCCTGGATTTTTTTTCCCCCGCCCCGGCACAAGCAGGTTCTGTCTTACTCCGGGACTGTCTCTGCTCTGAAGTGAGTCCCAGCACTGTGGGCCCCTTCAGAACTGGAGCATGGTGACTGCTAAGCATGGCGACTCTCTTGTGGCTTTTGCCAGTGCCCCACTCCCCAACCTGCCACGCACTCAGGATGCATAGGGACAACCAGCAGTTTCTCCCCCTGGTACTAATTAAAAGAAAAGGCAAACTGTGTGGGGCGGCAACTCAGGGTTAAAAAGAGACCTGAGGTCACAGTTGTCAAAAAGGCTTCCTGGGGGAACTGTCATTGGTTCTGGATCTCACAGAATGAGTGGACTTTGTGGGGAGGAGAGGCGTGGTTTTAATTTTGGAGACAATGAGAAGGTGGGCTTAGCTTCTGTCAGGACAACTGAGCAAGACAGAGGCCCTGGATGCCCCTTTGGGAGCTGACTGTAGTTTCTGGTGGGTGGTGGGAATAATTTGTGTGTGAATGTTGAGGGTAGGCGAAAGCACTCAGCAGAGAATGCCAGGACCCCTGCCTTTAAGGAAGAGTCAGAGGCTGCTTGGCAGGTGGCTTAGAAGTCGAGGAGGCTGGAGTCTTCTCTAGAACATGCAGATGATCACCCATAAAATATTTCTGTGACCCCCGTTACCCTCCACTGCCTAATATGAATTGTCAGGCCAGGGGGATTTGGACCCTGCATCTGGACACCTCCTGACAGGTGGCACCCCAGCCAGTCTGAGCACCTCTCTGCTCCTTACACCTTATGCAGGCAGTCTCTCTTGCCTTGGTCTCAGTGTAAACTGTTCTTTCTTCCTCTCTCTCCATCCTCTTCACCTGGCTCCCTCCTCCTCATCCTTTATATTTCAGTTGTGATGCCATCCCTTCAGGAAGCTTCCCTGATCTCCAAGCATGGGAGAGTCCCCTTCTACACCCTTTAAACACATCCTGTATTGTCCCACTCTCACGCTTGAGGGTGCCTGGCCCTTTCTCTCACCAGATTGGGAGGAAGGGCAGGGTGTCTGTTTTGTTCTCTGGTGTGGGGGGGTCTGAGGGCTTCCCAGGTGGCCAATGGAGGAGACATAAGAGACTCAGATTTGATCCCTGGGTTGGGAAGATCTCCTGAAGGATGAAATAGCAACCCACTCCAGTATTCGTGCCTGGAGAATCCCATGGACAGAGGAGCTTGGGGGGCTACGGTTCACAGGGTCACAGAGAGTCGGACATGACTGAAGGGACTGAGCATGCATGCACATGGGAGTCTGGTCCAGAGCAGAAATTCTAGAAACATTGAAAAAACTGGCCTTGATCTAATAAGAGCTGGAGAGCTATTCTAGAAGGGAAGTGGGACTCACACGAAAGAACCACAGGAAGAGCTATTCCCCAGCAGAAGAGCCTAGAGGCTGTGCAGCCAGGTGTTCCTGCGAGCAGAGAAGTTGGGCTGGGGGAAGCTAGGCGAATGCATGGTCAAGGCCCAGATCTCCTGGCCAGGATGGGAAGTGGACACACGTGCTGAGCCTCCCTCGAGGAGCTGCCTCCAGAGGAGGGCAGCACAGACAGCCTCAGGCTGAGTTGGGAGATGGGGCCCACACTGGGAAGGCTTTGGCTCCTGGGAGGGATGCAACCACACCCCACCCCCCAGCTAAGCCCCTGCTCTGAGCCCTCCAGCTCTGCTGCCTCAACCACCTACTCCTGTCTCCCCCTCCTCCGTGCTCAGCAGGGCAGGGACATCCCGCCCATCCTGAAACCCTCACCACACTTGGAGACCAAGGAGGTAAGAGGGGCAGAGGGGCAGACAGAGCGGTGGGGGCCAGCCCTCCTGGGTGTGGGGACCTGAGCCTCCAGGTCCTTTCTTCTTGGCCTTTCAGATTCCTTTTGAGAAGAACTGCGGAGAGGACAAGACTTGTGAGGCAGACCTGAAGCTGGCCTTCTCCGACATGAGGTCTGTAAGGCTTCCCACCCCCGGGCCCTCCTGTTTCACCCAATGTTTTCCCGAGGCAGCTCCTGGCTATAGAAGGAACACAGGGTGGATTTCCCTGGTGGTCCAGTGGTTAAGAATCTGGGTTCAATCCCTGGTCAGGGAACTAAGATCCCTCGTGCCTCAGGGCAACTAAGCCCGCATGCCACAATCAAGACCTGAAGCAGCCAAAAATAAATAAATATATAAGTACTTTTTACAAGAAAAGAAAGAAGTAGTATTTGTATGTCATGACAGTCAGAAGACCCCCATGGACACTGACTCTTATTTGTCATCTGGGCCTTAGATTCCTCCTCTGAGAAATGCTGGTTCATTGCAGCCCTCCTATCAGGAACAGAGGAGATGGCAAAACTTAAAGCCTGTGCATAGGAGCATATTTTGCTATGTTTCTTTTTTCTGGCCTACCAGATCCCTCAGTTGTGAAAACCTCCACCTCTGATCCTGTTTCTTTCATGGACTCCCATAACTTTGCCCTGATTTCCCCTCAGATCCAAAATCCTGCATCTGACCCCCTCCGCCAGCCTCTCTGTGAGGCTGACACTGAGGAACACAGCAGAAGATGCTTACTGGGTCCAGGTCACCCTGAGCTTCCCCCAGGGACTCTCATTCCGCAAAGTGGAGGCGCTCAAGGTGAGTGAGAGGGCAGGGCCTGCCCACAGACCAGGCGCCAGGCTAGTCCTGCAGCATCTGCTGCCTCCTGGAGCCCCAGGCGGCCAGGACAGCCTGAAGATGTGGGTGGAAGTCTTCAGATCACGTCTGGGTTCTCAGCCTGATGGCCTGTTTTGTTTTTTTTTTTAATTCCAGTTTTATTGAGATATAATTGACAGAAAGCACTGTATAAGTGGAAGGTGTACAACAAGAAAAAAGTACACTCACAGTTCATGCCACCATCCCCACTATCTATCTGAAAAAGTTTCCAGAACTTTCCAAAAAAAGTTCTGTACCCACAAGCAATAACTCCCATTCCCCACTCTCTGCCACTGGTAACCTTTAATCTATTTTCTGTCTCAATGAATTGGCCATCTCTAGATATTTTGTATACCTTGAGTCATATAATGTTTGTCCTTTTGTGTTTTGTATCACTTAGCATACTGTTCTTCACCTTTGCCTAATGTTTTTGAGGTTCATCCCTGGGGTAGCATATGAATTTCATTCCTGTTTAAGGCTAATATTTTATCACAAGGATATAGCACATTTTGCTGACCTGTTCATCTGTTGATGGACCCTTGAGTTATTCTTATACAGCAACGTTCACTGCTTCTTTTTGAAAATTGTTATTAATTTTTTTAATGGCTGCATTGGGTCTTTGTTGGTGTGCGCGGGTTTTTCTCTAGTTGCGGTGAGCAGGCACTCTTCGTGGCAGTGCACAGGCTTCTCATTGCGCTGGCTTCTCTTGTTGCGGAGCACTGGCTCTAGGGCGTGCGGGCTTCAGTAGTTGTGGTGCGTGGGCTTAGTTTCTCCTTCACATGTGGAATCTTCCTGGACCAGGGTTGGAACCCGTGTCCCCTGCATTGGCAGGCAGGTTCTTTTTTTTTTTTTTTTTTTCATGTGAGCAATTTTCTGATTTATAAAAAGATGCAGCAAATTTTAAAATGACACAAAATATAATTTTAAAAACAACATTGAAAAGTGAATATATTTAACTATACTCAGCTCATTATAGAGCAAGTGGGTGAGTGCAATAGTAATTCACACTATAGCATGTTTAATGAACTTGCAAAAGAGAAAACGGGTCAAAGGAAGGTGGAGAAATTTTCTCTTCTCATTAGAACCGAGGGGCTCCGTAATCATCTGGCATCCGCTCAATGTTGTACCTATGGTTAGAAATGTACATGATGGGAACTCCAGGGATCTTCCGGATTCTTCGTTTAAGGTCCTGGTCAACTGTGGCCACAATGTAACACTTGTGCTGAGTTACTCTTTGTACTAAGCAGTCATCTGCATAGGTTCCTTTGTGTGTACACGGTAATCATTCAAATCTTGGATCCTTGGCAATCCTTAAAGCCGCTCTATACTTCTGCCCCAATTTCTCAGTTTCAGCCATTACACAGTCAGTTATACAAGGGATACACTTGGCATACAGACAGTCCATCATTGACTGTACTAAGTCCAGTTTGGCCTTAATGGAAAAGTTGATAAAGTTGGTATCGACCAGGATGTGGTAAGGTGGGCCCAGCTGTGTGTTATATTGGAAAAATAAGCAGGAAGGGTGTTGGGGGACTTCTCTTTCCTTGAGTGCACTAGGATCTTTCTTTTCTTTCTTTTTTGGTTTTAATCTATCCTTTTCTTTAAGCCTCTGATCTCTGAGACTAAGCATTCGCTTCATGGTCGCATACTTCCGTGTTTTCTTTTGCTTCCCCATGTTCACGCCGCGCTCTTGTTTCTTCCGGAATCTCCGGCCGCGCGGCTCGTTTTGCCGGCAGGCAGGTTCTTAACCACTGGACCACTATGGAAGTTCTGAGTGCTCCCTTAAGGGACACATAGTAGAGCAATTAAGAACTTGAGATCTGGAGTTAAACAGACCTGTGTTCAAGTTCCTACCAGATTCCTGCCAAGGTTACCTAATTATGAGACTGCGGGCAAGTCACTCGACTTGCCTGAACCCTTATTTCCTGTCCAATTTTCTTCCCAATCTAAGCTGAAACCTGTCCCTTCCGGATAGTCATGAAGATAAAGGGTTTTGTTCTGCTTAGCCCAGGATCAAATACATTTTGGAAATGGTTGCTGAATGTGTGAATGAAGCATTTTAACTCTCCTGTGATTGTACCTCAATTCACTGAACCATGCTTCTCTTTGGCTTGTTGGATCGCTTCCAGTTTTTCCCTAGGATAAATAGTATTGCAGTGAACATCTTTGTTTTTTAAGTACTTTAAAACAAAAAATATTCCTGTACCTTTATTTTTTTTCCCAAACTTTAAACTTTTTATTTTGTATTGGGGTTTAGCCTATGAAAAACATTGTGGCAGTTTCAGGTGAACAGTGAAGGGACTCAGTCATAGATATACAAACATCTTTTTTAAAACTTTATTCATTTATTTGGCTACACTGGATCTTCTTTGCTGTGTGTGGACTTCCTCTAGTTGCGGCAAGCAGGGGCTACTCTGTAGTTGCAGCGCTCGGGCTTCCCACTGCGATGACTTCTCTTGCTGGGAAGCCCAGGCTCTAGGGTGCATGGGCTTCAGGAGTTGAGATGTGGGCTCTAGAGCACCAGCTCGGTAGTTGCCGCGCACAGGCTTTGTTTGCCCCCCTCAAGTGGGATCTTCCCAGACCAGGGATGGAACCCACGTCTCCAGCACTGGCAGGAGGATTCTTAAATGCTGGACCACAGGGAAGTCATTACAGTGAACATCTTTGTACTGAATCCCTGATTCTTTGGCCCGACCGTTCTCTACACGGGCCCTGGCAGGGAGGAAGTGGGCCCTGAGAGGTTAGTGGCCTTTGGGGAACCCTTAGCTTTGCCCACTAAAAAGCTCCTTCTCTTGCGTCTCACCCCCAGCCCCACAGCCATGTACCTGTGGGCTGTGAGGAGCTTCCTGAGGAGGCCATACTGCAGAGCAGGGCCCTCTCCTGCAACGTGAGCTCTCCCATCTTCGGAGCAGACAGCATGGTGAGTGCCTCCAGCCCCCAGGAGCCCAGTGGCCAGGGGCTGTAAGCTCAGGAGGGGAGGGAGGGAGCTCCTGGCTCTGGGGAAGAGGAAGGTGATTGACAAGGCCAGGTGTACCCCACTCCCTACCCCCAAGAGAGTGTGTGCAGAGGTGTCCTGTCTCATGTTCAAGAAGCTGGACTTTGGAATCAGAGAAACCCAGGGCTGGGTCATACATACTGTGACCGTACACACGCGTCTTAATCACTCGGAACCTCGGTATCCTCGTCTCTACAGTGGGGATGAAGCACCTAGCCCAGGGAGGTTCCTATGACTATGGCAGTGGGGCCACGGGGCTGTGAGGGCCCAAGGCAGTCCCCCGAGGCCCAGGCCCCTTCCTTCTTCATACCCCTCTCTTCTCCTGCCAGGTTGATATCCAGGTGATGTTTAATACGCTGCAGAAAGGCTCCTGGGGGGATTTGATCAAGCTGCACGCCAATGTGAGCTGGTGAGCAGACCCCCACCCGCGTCTCCACCCGCCCTTGGCCTCAGACAGTCTCACAGTCCTGGCCAAGCTGTCTCCTAACACTGCCCTCTATCCTGCCCCCTGCAGCGACAATGAGAACTCAAGCCTCCTGGAGGACAACTCGGCCACCGCCAGCATCCCTGTCATGTACCCCATCAACATCCTCACCAAGGAGTGAGTCCTGAGCAGCCACCCCACCTTCTCCTCCTGCCTCGGCCTCCCCACACAGGGCCCCAGCCTTCCTCCCAAGGCTGCCCCTCCCCCCACGCACTAGAGGCCCAGGGGCGATAAGAACTGATTCCAGCCACAACCCCAGCAGATTTCAGTACTCTGTAGAATAAAGGCCCTCGGAGAGTTCTGAGTCTGAGTCAGATGGAAACTTACTGACCTGGTGTCGCCTTCTGCACCAGCTGCGATGCACAGCTGGGGACTTTCCTGGGAGCTTTTAATACCTCGTGGGGCAGCCATTTGCCTCTGTCCCATTTACTTATGAACCATGAGGCCCAGAGAAGGGAAGAACTTGCCCAGAGGGGACAACTACGAAGCACTGACCCCAAGATCTGAACTTGAGTCTGTCTGACTTCAAACCCCAGCCAAGCTCTTTACTACTTCCAGCTGTGCTAGACTCCCTCTTCCCCGGGGCCAGCAGAGCTAGAAGAGATAGAAAAGTTTTCACCATGACCCTTGCCCACGGAGATTTTATGGTCAGGTAGGAGAGCCCAAACTCATGTACACACAGAGGAAATGAGTCTCAGAATGTTGTGGTAGGAAGGACCCATAGGGCTCACTTGTTGGATTTTCTTGTTTACCAAAAGGGGAGGAAGCCAGAAAAAGGAAGTGGCATTTTTAAGTCATCTGAATGAGATAAGGATGAGGATGGTGTCTGAGCCGGCGTCCCTGGTGCTTTTGAACATAAATGCCACACACAATGATGTTTTCTGAGGCGTGATATGGAATTAGAGTCAGGAAAGATGATGTGGATTGGAGGACACTTGGAAGGAAGGGTTGGTGGGAAACAGGGGCTTGAACTGGGGTCTGGAGGATGGGGGTGGAAGTGGTTCAGATATAGGCCAGGAAGGAAGGCATCTGTGGTTATCAGAGAGACAAGTGGAGGGGGCAACATGGAGGCAGCAAACAGTGGGGCCGATCCGGGGAGCAAGGAGTGGGCAGGCCCAGAGGTGGCAGGTGTGAGCGGGGAGCAGTCAGCAGGTAGACCAGGAAACAAGCAGGTCTGGCTGTGGGGGAACACTGGACCTGACTCATTGTGGGCACCAGGGAACCACTGATGGATTCAAAGGAAATGCATGACAAGATTAGGAAGGTCATTAGAAGGATGGAGTGGGGAGTGGTCCAGAGGCTGGTGTAGTTCTCTAGGAGATGAGCAGTAGGGTCCAAAGGACAATGGAGGCCCCAGTGAGGTGGTGTCTAGTGGGGAGAACACAGCTCCAAAGGCCACCCCTCTGTGATCCAGCCCTGGTCCCCCACTGCCGGACTCTGAGTAAGACCGACCCCTTCTGTGAGCCTGAATTTCCAAAGGGCAACAGCAGAGCAGCGTCGGGATGATGTGAGACCGAACCTGCGCCATTTCTAGAACAGTGGTTGGCAACTCCAAGGCTTCCCCTAGCCCTGGGCCCCCCGCGTGACTGGTTTGCTGTCTTCTCCATCATCTCCAGCTGCTCCTCTCTCTCCACAGCCAGGAAAACTCCACACTGTATATCAACTTCACCCCCAAGAGTCCCAAGATCCACCATGTCAAGCACATCTACCAGGTATGAACCTCAATGTGAAAGAGTCCTTAGAAGTGCCAGGCGCAGCCCCATCCTAAGAACTAAGTATGCAGCAGAGACCAACTAGATCCTGTCCCTAAAGGACCCCAGCCCTCCACCTTCTGTGATCCTTTCCTGAGACGCTCCCAGTGGCAGCATACTCATCGGCTCCTTTCCAGACCTGGATAAATTATTTCTGGAATCACAGAACTCAAGAACTCAGAATCTAGAGCCCAGTACTCTAAGAAAGAACCTAGTTTTTTGAGTTTTGTTTTTATATTTAAAATTTTTTTTGATATGGACCATTTTTAGTCTTTATTGAATTTGTGACTATATGGCTTCTGTTTTTCGTTTTGGCTTTTTGGCCCTGAGGCATGTGGGATCTTAACTCCCTGACCTGGGATCAACCCGCACCCCTTACATTGGAAGGCAAAGTCTTAACCACTGAACCACCAGGGAAGTCACTGATTTGTGGTTTTTGTATTTATTTTACTGAAGTATGATTGATATGTGCTTCCCAGGTGGCACTAGTGGTAAAGAACCCACCTGCCAATGCAGGAGACTACAAGAGATGCAGGTTAGATCCCTGGGTTGGGAAGACCCCCTAGAGGAGGGCATGGCAACCCACTCCAGTATTCTTACCTGGAGAATCCCATGGACAGAGGAGCCTGGCAGCCTATGGTCCATAGGGTCGCAAAACTTAGCACGCATTCATGCACAATTGGTTTTCAGTGTTATAATGCTTTTTTGGTTTTTTGAAATAGAAAATTCCCATTTATTTTAAGATTCAATTATGTAGACATTTGATCTGCTAATTGTGTTCTCAGTTAGGTATGGAATCCAATTCATGTCTTTCAGAGAAAACCTAGGTTTTTGTTTGTTTGATTGTTTTTGCCTCAAGGCACTGCTTGCAGGATCTCAGTTCCCCAACCAGGGATTGAACTTGGGCCACAGCAGTGAAAGCCTGAAATCCTAAACACTAAGCCAGTGAACTCCAGGAAATGTTTCTTAAATTAATCCACTTGCCAAAATGTCTTTGCCAACCTGCACTGTTTAAATAATTTTTGCGTCCGTCCTTGTTAAATGTCCTTCCTCTTCCACTCATTCAGAAAACAACTCTTGCGAGGCTGGTTATGTGCTGCATACTGTGTCATGGCCGTATGAAGTGCACGTGAAATGATCCCTGGCTCCTGCCCTCACACAGCTCACAGTCTAGGGGGGATACACACACACACACAAGCAGATGGTTTACTATCTTGCTGGGGAACAAAAGTGCTGTGGGGGAGTCAGCCAGACCTTCAGGGATGATGTCTGAGCAGTATCTTGCAGGATGGGCAAGGGTAAGCCACATGGAGGAAGCAGAGAAGAACCCAAGCTCTGAGGGTGTGATTGACCATGGCCCGCTGCCTAATGAAGAGGGGGGTCCTTGGGCCCCAGCTGAGGAGGATTGGATCTGGGGTGACAGTTGGGGTGGCATTCAGGGCTCTGCAGCCCCTTGTCTTCTGTACCAGGTGAGGATCCAGCCTTCTAACTATGACAACGTGCCCCCACTGGAGGCCTTGGTTAGGGTACCACAGGTGCACAGCGAGGAGCTCATCACCCACAGGTGGAGCATACAGATGGTGAGTGGGCCCAGAGGAGGGAAGGGCACCCAGGTCTGTGCGGGGGAGCTCCTGATGGGGAATGAGGGGCGAGAGATGGGTGGAGATGGTAGTGGACTGATTGAACCTGCCAAGAACCAAGCAGGGGTGAACTGGGAGACAAGGTGGTATCTGAGAGGTGGGGAGGAATGATGGGTCTGGGCTCAAGGGGCCGGCATCCTCTCAGCTCTGGACTAACTGAAGACCCTGCCTCCTCCTTCCCAGGAGCCTCCAGTCAACTGCAGCTCCAGAAATCTGGAGAGTCCATCTGATGTGGCTGAGGTACCGGCCGTGACCTCAGCAACTGCGGGGCAGGGGCTGGGCAGGGGGCAGGTGCAAAGAGACCTCGCTGATCCCCTGCTTTCCTTCTTCCCATCAGCCTGGCTCGTTTGGAACTGAGTTCCGCTGCCCAATCGACTTCAGGCAGGAGATCCTTGTCCAAGTGAACGGGACGGTGGAGTTGAGGGGGACGATCAAGGTAGGAAGCACCCACTGGCCACAGACCCCAAATGGTTGGCGGGGGGGTTGGCCTCAAGAGGTGAGAGTAGATTCTTCCAGCAGACCTGCCTTTTTTTTTTGTTCTGTCTTGAGGAAATGTCCCCGACATTTACACAGTTGCAGATGAAAGAGGATCACTTGTTTAAAATTTGCAGGACTGTTTTCATGGGCCGATCGATGGTTCTTAGGGCTTCTCTTGTGGTTCAGACGGTAAAGAATCTGCCTGCAATGCAGGAGACCTGGGATTGATCCCTGAGTCGGGAAGATCCCCTGGAGGAGGGCATGGCAACCCACTCCATTATTCTCGCCTGGAGAATTCCATGGACAGAGGCACCTGGCAGGCTACAGTCCATGGGGTCTCAAAGAGTCGGGCATGACTGAGTGACTCACTCACTCACTCACGGATGGTTCTTACAAGTTCTTTGTAGGAAAAACCTCCTTCCCACAGTAACAAGCGGCATGTTAGGACACTCCAGGAGAGAATGGAGTAGAGACAGTGTGCCCACCAGGACCCTTCCACTGCCTCTGCCCCTTGAGTTGTGCTGGGGAGGCAGAAGTCAGGGGGTCCCAAGTCCTCCTTCCCTCTGGCCTGATAGCTGCCCCTCCTGCACCCCTGCCTCCCACAGGCCTCCTCCATGTTGAGCCTTTCTAGCTCCCTCTCCATCTCCTTCAACAGCAGCAAGCACTTTCACCTCTATGGCAGCAACGCCTCCATGGCCCAGGTATCTCTGCCTCCTCAGAAGCCCCGGGAACAGAGGAGAGCAAAGGGGTGGGAGGAGCCCCAGGGCAGAGCTAGGAGAGCGGAAGCTGGGAGTGTGGGAAGCCAGGGAGGAGAAGGTTGGGGTGTTAGTGCCGTAAGAAGCTCCTCTCAGCCAGAGCCACTGGCCTTGGCACAGCTCCCCACCACCTCTGGCAGGCAGACAGACCAACCATAAGGCCAGGATGAGTTTGATGACAGCTCAGCCAAGGGGCCGCTACCCTGCAGGCGGGGCACAATGGGAAGGTGCTCTGGGCGAGAGAGTAGCACGTGCAGGGCCCAGCTTTGAGAGAGCGGGCGAGGTGGGTTTAACAGCAGGAAGTTCAGGGACTTCGCTGGCAGTCCAGTGGTTAAAACTCCACGCAGCTGATGCAGGGGGCATGGGTTCGACCCCAGGTCTGGGAACTGAAGAGTCCACAGGCTGTGATGCATGGCCAGAAAAAGGAAAAAAATAAAAATAAATAAGAGCAGAGAGCTCAGAGCAGAAGGGAAGAGATAGCTGAAAAAGTAAACCGAAGCCAGGTTCCGGAAGGCTTTGAGTTGGGATTTCATCCTGGGACTGAGCGAAGCCTTTCAAGGGCTTAAGGGGGGGCCTGAGGTGCAGGTTTGCTGGTTCATTACAGTGGCTGCGGTGGAAGATGTACTAGAGAGGGAGGGTCTGGTCCCAAGCCCCGTGCTCTGCGTGACACAGTCCAGATGGGAAAAGCTAAGACCTAGAGTCTGAGGCCAGATTCACACGTTGCATCCAGGGTGGGAAGAGCTTCCTGCCCGCATTTCTGTCTCTCTTCTCCCACAGGTCGTCATGAAGGTTGACCTTGTATATGAGAAAAAGATGCTCTATCTCTACGTGCTGAGTGGAATCGGGGGGCTGTTGTTGCTGCTCCTGATTTTCATAGCTCTGTACAAGGTAGGAGCTTCTGGAAAGAACGGGCACCCAACCAGTCTGTGGAAAGCAGAACTGAGTGGAGTCAGGGAGCAGAGCACCAAGACTTTAAAGCCAGAAGGGACCTCAGCCTACTCCTCCTTCTACAGATAAGCCCGCTGAGGCCTAAAGAGCAAGCAAGACTTGCCCCATCCCTCAACAAGCACTGGCAAAGCCAGACCTGGGTACCCAGGGAGAAGAAGAAGGAACTTCCCATGTATTGAGGGCCAGACCCTGGGATACAGAGGCACAGACTACACACATGGTCCATGCCTCTGAGATGCTCCCAATCTCTACGGCGGATGGATGTGAACATGCTCTGCAGCCTGTAACACAGGAGTCTAACCGAGGCTGGGGAAGTCCAGGAAAGCCTCTCAAGAGAGGCGGCCTTTGAGTTGGGATTTGAAGGATGAATAGAAGTTAGGGCTCTGCTGGCTCGTTGTTCACTCCAGTGTTGTCTTCCTACAGGTTGGTTTCTTCAAACGGAACCTGAAGGAGAAGATGGAGGCAAATGTAGATGCTTCCAGTGAAATCCCTGCAGAAGATGCTGGGCAGCCAGAGTTGGAGAAAGAGTTCAAGGACCCAGGCTGCCTGGAGCCCCTCCAGAAGAAGGATGAGGATGAAAGTGGTGGAGATTGAGGTGTAGCCCATATGCAGAGGGCCCAGGACTGGACTCGGGGTGCCTGGTACCAGCCTACCTCTACCTGAATTTCGCTGTGTGTTCCTAGGCAAGCCACTGCCCCTCCATAAGCGTCAGTTTCCATATCTTGAACATGGGCCCTTTCCTGCCTGCCTCCTGTGCAGGCCTGTGGTAAAGATCCACTTAGGGATGCACCAGGAAGGTCACAGAGGTGAGGCCTTGTAATTACCACATGTCCTGGTTCCCACCGGCCCCTGTTAGTTTCCTCCCCTGGAAGAGAACATCTGTTCTAAATTTGGAGAAATGGTCATCTCAGGACCTAGTAACACTCCAGGCTGTCATATCCACCTGTGCCTGGATGTCCTCAGGGACCTCAGACCACGCCCCCCTCCCCAGAACCTTGCCCTGCCTTCCCTGGAATCCTGTCAGCTTTTAATTCTCATGCCAGAACAAATCTCTTCTGTGTCACTACACTGCTCCTGCAAATCCTTTGACTAACAACCAAATTCCTTAATATGCCTTCCAGAATCTGCAAAATTGGGCCCCTGTTTCCCTCCCAGACTCTTCTAGAAATGTCCCACCTTCCTTCCTGAGGTGACTAGCCTTTTCACTTGCACCGCTCCTTCCTGGCTTACTGCCTTCACCCAGACTCTTCTCACTTCTCACTTCAGACTCCTCTCACGTTCCTCCTGCCTAACTCTCAGCCTTCAGTTCTCAGCTTACACATCACTTTCGCAGAGCAGCACCACCCCCCCAACCTCACCTCAGTTGGGTTCCCATGTTATACATGCTTACACAGGCTGTACTTGTTCTGCATAGCACTGATCATATCTGTTAATTGTTAAATGATTTACTTCATATCTGTCTCTGAAATTAAACGATGAACTCCATGAGGGTGAGGATCATAGCTGTCTTGTTCACCTTGGGACCCCTGGTGATATCAGAGCCAGATACATAGTAGGTGCTTGACACAGTTTCACTGTATTAGTGTGGGTGCCTGTGGGAAGACAGGGAAAAAAGTTTGGGTGGGCCCCCTGGGCAACCTCATCCACTGAGGCTCAGCCTCCCCCAGGCACCTGCCTCCTCATTCTACAGCCCCCCACCCCAGGACCCCATCACATCCTACTGTGGCCCCCGCTGGGAGATTGTGTGCTCAAAGATGGAAACTACATCCAATGACTTGGCCCCCAGTGCCAACCACAGTGCTTGCATGTATTTAGCAAATAAACAGGAAACTCTGGCCAATTTTGTGATGTTTTTGTACTGGTGTAACATTCCAGCCTGACTCAATTAAATGAACATTTCCTCCTCAACCCTTCCACTAAGTGGGCCCAAAACAGTCAGATTTTTTTTTTGGTTGTTTTCTTTCCTTTCTTTTTCTTCCTTCCTCTTCCCCTTCTTCCTCTCCTTCCCCTCTTCTTTTTTGCCATGATGACCCTCAGAAACTGACTTGTGCCTGATATTGTGAGTTAATTGAAGAGAAGCAGCAAGAGGGACTTCCCTAGTGTTCCAGTGGCTAAGACTGCACTTCCAATGCAGAGGGCCTAGGTTCAATCCCTGATCAGGGAATAAGATCCCACATGCTGCAACTAAAGATCCCGTGTGCCGCAACTAAGACCTGGCACAGCCAAATAAATAAATAAATATTTTTTAAAGAAGAAGAAGCCGTGAGAGAGGCACAGAAAGTGAGGAACAGGTTAGGGAGGGGCATTGAACATTTATTAGGCTGTGACAATAGACCTTCGCTGACATTACCCCCCCACCCCACCTTTTTTTATTTGTTGCTTGGAGATTATTTTCCACTTGGTACAAGGCAAGGGTTATGGGACATCAGGAAGTCTCTTGTGTGGCTTGGATAGTAAAGGATGGGGTTCTCTCAACTTCCTTCTTGGTATTTTTCTGTTTTCATATTAAAAGCCCAACTGTCTCTGTGGGTTGCAGTCTGCTTAGTCTTGGAGAGGGGATGGGAGAGGAGGGATCTCTGATGAGCCTGTGCCCTGGAAGGAAGTCTGGGGGCTGCTGGTGTTCACTCAGGATTGGAAGCTGCCGTTGGCTTTGCCAGGCTGCTACTTCCCCATGGCTTCCCGAGCCGGGTCACCGGTGATAATACCAATGGATCCTGGGCAGATTCCGAGCGCTCGATGGCCATGAGTGGGAGAGCAGGCTTCGCAATAAAGAAGCTAGCTCACCAGTATCCCAGGTCAGCTTTGGGGAAACAGAGGTGGTAGACAACCCCTCTTTTAAATTTTATTTATTAATTTATTATTTTGTCTGTCCTGGATCTTCGTTGCTGGTTTATCCTATTGTTGATTTATGCCCACCGCCCCCTCTTTTTAAAAAAGCAATTAATTGTTGTAGGGCCTTGACCCTGAAACCACCTCTACCTTCAGAAGGAACAGACGGAACTGGTCACTGCTGCCCTCTTGTGGTCAGTAGGATTCCAGGGGAGTATTGAGTACTCCTACGGCCAGCTCCTGTCCAGACCTGGGAGGTGAGAAGCAACATTTTGTTCTCCAAGCAGTGACCTTCGATGGCTCCTTTCTGTCTACAGCAGGGTAAGTGGACATTCCTAAGCCAGACACACAAAGCCCAGAACAGTCTTTCAAAGCCTGCCAGCCTGTCCACTTCATCAATGCCCTTCTGGTCCAGCCCCCAAGGAACCATGGGTCTGGCTCCAAAGCAAGACATCAAGCAGGAAGAAGCAAGGCTCATTTTTCCAAAGAGGGGAAGAAATGTTTTGACCAGGCGTATCACAGGAGAATTCCCTGGTGGTTTCATAGTTAGAACTCCAAGTTCCCACTGCAAGGGGCACAGGTTCCATTCCTGGTCAGGGAACTGAGATCCTGTATGCCATGTGGCATGGCCAAAATATTAATATTAAAATTAAATCTCATCATGCTGTGCATGCTCACTTGCTTCAGTTGTGTCCAACTCTGTGCGACGCTATGCACTGAAGCCCGCCAGGCTCCTTGTCCATGGGGATTCTCTAGGCGGATGGCCATGCCCTCCTCCAGGCAAATCTCATCATATCGTTTTGTTTTTTTTTTTAAAGGAGTATCACAGAACTACTAAAAGTACATGGAATGATCTATAAGCCTTGGAAGCAAGAGGTTCTATTCAGGGTTTCCTGAGCACTCTGTGTCAGGCCCTGGGCTGAGTTTGAGGACATGGTGAACATAACAGACAAGTCCCTGCCCTCAAGAAGCTTCACTCCAGTGGGAAACAGAGCAAAAAGTAGAAATATGATTCTAGGTAGGGATAGGGCCGTGAAAAAAAATGAAGCAAGGTAAGGGGTAAGGGGGTGAAGGAAAGGGGCCTTTTACATAGGTGATCGGGAAAGTCTCTCTGAGGAGGCAATACGATGTGACTTGAGGGAAAAAGTGGATGTTTTCATCCAAAGTGAAAGTATGAGTCACTCAGCTGTGTCTCTTTGCGACCCCATCGACTGCAGTACACCAAGCTTCCCTGTCCATCACCGACTTCCGGAGTTTACTCAAACTCATATCCATTGAGTCGGTGATGCCATCCAATCATCTCATCCTCTGTCATCCCCTTCTCCTCCTGCTTCAATCTTTCCCAGCATCAGGGTCTTTTCAAATGAGTCAGCTTTTCGCATCAGGTGGCCAAAGTATTGGAGTTTCAGCTTCAGCATCAGTCCTTCCAATAAATATTCAGGACTGATTTCCTTTAATATGGACTTGTTTGATCTCCTTGCAGTCCAAGGGACTCTTATGAGTCTTCTCCAACACCACAGTTCAAAAGCATCAATTCTTCGGCACTCAGCTTTCTTTATAGTCCAACTCTCACATCCATACATGACTACTGGAAAAACCATAGCCTTGACTAGACCGAGGAGGAGAAAAGGACAAACTTTTTGTTTTTTTCTACATTGATTTGTCTTAGTCACCTAAGACTTTATTTTCTTTAAGCCCAGAGTCAATGATTACACAAGACAACTCATCTTAAACTATGTAACAATAATGTATCCTGCTCGAGAACATGTTTCTCCTTCTTAAGAAACTTCTGATTAAACCTGTTATCTTAAAAAGCAAATTGTGGAAGTGGGTCTGGTAAGACTTTTCTATTCTTAGTTCTAATCTTGTTAATTTAAGATTTATGTTATGGGAGTGGGTCTGTTAAAGTATATAAGGCCTTGATAAGACTAGCTGGAGACACTCTCCCTTCCCCTTCTGATGTCTATGTCGGAAGCTTTCTCTGTCGTTTTTCACTTTAATAAAACTCTGCTACACAAAAGCTCTTGAGTAATCAAGCATGGTCCCTGATCCCAAAGTTAAATCTTCTTCAGAGACCACAAGTCTGACATCATTCACCGCAAGCTATCATTTCATAATGGTTTGATTCAGTGATCCTAAGTGTATATGGATTAAATCTATTGGTTTTATCCAATTAGAAATTGAAATGGAGAAAAATTTAAAACATAAGAATACCCCAGTCCACATTCCACGCAAGCCATCAAAGTGATGACATACGTTATCATATGTCAAGCAGCTTCTAGAAAACTGTTCCTTGTGGGAGAAAGAGAGTGAAAAAAGTAAATAACTTCTTAGTATTATTAATGTCAGTCGCTCAGTCGTGTCTAACTCTTTGCAACCCCATGGACTGGGGTCCTCTGCGCATGGAATTCTCCAGGCAAGAATACTGGAGTGGGTTGCTATTTCCTCCTCCAGTGGATCTTCCCAACTAAGGGATCAAATCTGAGTCTCCTGCATTGCGGACATATTATTTACCGATTGAACCACCAGGGAAGCCCTTAGTATCCTTAGGAAGGGATGGAATCCAGGCTCTTCCGCTTCCTAGCTGTGTCATGTAGAGCAAATTCCTTATCCTCTCTGGGATTCATTTCTTCATCTGCTAAACGGGAGTAATAGCTCAGAGCTGCTCTGAGCATTAAGTAACATGTGTAAACTGCTTAGCACTGTTCCTAGTGTGTAAGCACTAATGGTGGTGGACAGAAGTGGTTGGTCTGTTGTGCAGGTGAAGTGATGTGAAAGTCACTCAGTCGTGTCCGACTCTTTGTGACCCTATGAACTGTGTCCATGGAATTCTCCAGGCCAGAAAACTGGAGTGGGTAGCCTTTCCCTTCTCCATGGGATCTTTCCCACCCAGAGATCGAACCCAGGTCTCCTGCATTGCAGGAGGATTCTTTACCAGCTGAGACACAAGGGAAGCAGGAGGGCATAGCAAAAGCAGCAGGCTGAGACTTCCCTGGTGGCACAGTGGATAAGAATCTGCCTGCCAATGCAGGGGACACCAGTTTGATCCCTAGTCCAGGAAGATTCCACATGTCTCGGATGCAACTAAACCCATGCACCACAGCTACTGAGCCCGAGTTCTAGAGCCCACGCTCCCCACCACAGTGAGAAACCTGAGCACCACAACAAAAAGAAGCCCCCGCTCACCGCAACTAGAGAAAAGCCCATGCAAACAGCAAAGACCCAGTACAGCCATAAGTAACTAAATAAACAAAATGACCATCAAAAAAAAAAAGGCAATAGGTTGACCAAGAGTCAAGAGACTTGGTGCTGGAGACCAAGATCTTCCATTGTCCCTTCTACCTTGATGCTGAAGAACACACATGTCCTTTCTGGGTTTGGTCTGCTCCACCTGGCAACTGAAGGTACCCCAGGAGCTGTCATGAAGAGAGGGGTAGGAGCAGAGCATCTACATCTCCATCCTCATTTGAACCGATTTTAAATACCTAGGCTAATGGCAATTCCCTGGCAGTCCAATGGTTAGGACTCAGTACTTTCACTGCCAAGGGCACAGATCCAGTTCCTGGTTGGGGAACTAAGATTTGGCATGAAGGATGTGACCAAAAAGAAGAAAACAAAAACAAAAAAAAAAACCAAGGCTACTTTGTGGTGCTACAGTTGAACACCACAGGCACTGTGCCCAAGGCCTTCTAGCTTTCAAGTGCCTACATTTTGGAGCCAAAGAAAAATCCACCTCCAAAATGAGGAGATTGAATTGTATAATTGAAATAAATGTTGCAGTAAATGTCTACTAATGTGATATCATGTCAGATACTCAAATGCAGTTCTGTTCAACATATATGAATTATATTAGATGTGAGAACTGGAGTATTTTACTATCTGAAATTGTGTGTAGTAGTGTGTCTGTACAGAAATGTGCATACATTTTACAAAGGTCTTTAAAAAACTGAGATTTCACTTGAAAAGTAATGTTCTGTATCCAAAATCATCTAAACTTTGAAAACCACTAAACACACCAAACTGTACTGAACTACGTGTCTGGGGGCCCTTTCCAGAGTTTATAGATCCCAAGAGGTTGGACTGAAATGTGCTTAGAGAAGTTATTTGCTTTTGACAAGTTCTAAGGCGGCTATGAGGATGGGTGTGAGGCCGAGGGTGATGTCAGGGTCCTGGGGCCCTAGAGGTCTCATGGAGCAATGACTCCCCACCCGCCTGTGAGGCTGAGCTGCTGGGGGCAGCTGGTGCCAGGCAGGCATGTTCTGAATGTCTCCTTCACAGGGCACTGCCCAGCCCTCAGTAGGTGCTCATCTCAGATGTGTCCGGCAGCTGGGTAATTCCCTGAGGGGCAGCCTGGCCTCCTCAGCTAAGGTCATGACTGGCCACACTCCAGAATCCCCCAGACTGATGGCACCAACTCCCCATCATTTCCTGAGAAGTCGAGTGTTGGGAGGGCTGAGACTCAGGAAAGGAAAGTAGGAGAAAGGTGGGGTGGTAACAAGGTGGTCCTAAAAAGGACCAGCCTGGTGGGAGGGTCTTGAAGCCTGAAGCTGTCTAACCTTCATACTGGATCCAGTATGTTCCCTTGTGGGTGGGGTTGGAACTGGAGACACTCCCTGTAATTGACACACTAGTGTGTACAGAAGGGTGGCTTGAGGCTCCAGCTGGGAGGGGGAGGGGATGGCCCAGCTGGGTGCTGGGAGCCTAGGAATGCTGGAATGCAGGCTCTGGGCCTGGATATGAGAATCAGGGTCTATTTTCTGGCCCAAGGACAGACCCTCCGTGTTTGTGAACAAAGTTGAGTTTTTCTCACACCGACCGTGAATCCCTTTCGCATTTGTGCAGGATTCAAAGCACAGGACGTGAACTTGAGCAGATATGGGCAAGTCATGTCTCCTGTGCCTCGGATTATAGGATTCCGGTAAAACGCTGAATCTAAGAGCACTTCCCAGACAAGGCCTTATGGCTTCGTTGGCTGCCATTATGACCCAGCGTCTCTCAATGCCCAGGGAACTATCCACACACAAAATTTAAGGACAAGTCTCTTTTACCACATAAAGGTATTTATTGAACTCAAATTCAGGGGCTCCAAAGCCTGAGGAAGACAAGAGAGGCTGGGGTTTGCGCTCAGAAGCCAGGCCCCACTTTGGGCCCCACCCCTCCCCTCACCCCTTCCTGATTCAATGAGGGTCTCAGTAGCTACCAGTCTAAGCTACCCGATCTAATTAAGTAACCCGACCCCCCCCCCCCCCCACCCCCATCTAGCACTTTGCCAAGCCAGGCTTCCACCAAGGGGCATGCTGCTGCTGAGGCCAGCTCTCCACTGACCTCTTTCTCGATCTCTCCCAGAGCCTCCGGCTGCCAGCTTGGCCTCCCTCCAACCCCTCTTCATAGCCCATTTACCACAACTCTCCAGGGCATGTCACTTCCTCCACCCTGGCCCCCTCACCTCCTAGAATCTCTTTCCTCCTCCCGTCTCCACTATTCTCTCGCAAAGTTGCTCTAGCTCCCTGTCCCCTTCTTTTCTGCCTACCAGCTCCCCAACCCCGACGGGGCCCCGGGTCAGCGCCGGCCGGCTGCGTGGGTCCGCTGGTGGCGGATGAGGTCGGAGCTCTGAGAGAAGGCCTTCCCACAGTCATCGCACTTGTAGGGCCGCTCCCCACTGTGGACCCGGTGATGCTGCAGCAGCGTGGAGGAGCGGCAAAAGCCCTTGCCACACACGGCGCACCTGTAGGGCCGCTCGCCCGTGTGCGAGCGCTGGTGCTGAATCAGCGTGGAGGAGCGATTGAAGGTCTTGCCGCAGTCGGGACAGCTGTAGGTGCGGCCTGGCAGGTGGGTGCGGGCGTGGATGGCGAGCACCGAGCTCTGGCCAAAGCGCTTGCCGCACTCGGGGCACTTAAAGGGCTTCTCGCGGGCATGGCTGCGGGCATGGGGGATAAGTGCCGAGCGCTGGGAGAAGCTCTTGCCGCAGATGCCACAGCTGAAGGGCCTCTGCCCAGTGTGCACCCTCTGGTGACTACGCAGGGAGGAGTTCTGGCTGTAGCACTTGCCACACTCGGGGCAGCTGTAGGGCCGCTCGTGGCTGTGAGTGCGCTGGTGCCGCAGGAGGTAGGAGCTGTCGCCGAAGGCCTTGCCGCAGTGTGGGCACTTGTAGGGCTTCTGACCAGAGTGGGTGCGCTGGTGGCGAAGCAGGTAAGAGCTGTCAGCGAAGGCCTTGCCGCAACGGGGACACTTGTAGGGCCGCTCGCCCGTGTGGGTGCGCTGGTGTTTGATGAGGTCAGAGCTCTGGGAGAAGGCCTTGCTACAGACCTCACATTTATAGGGTTTTTCACCCGTGTGGATGCGCTGGTGCTGGATGAGGGTGGAGCCCCGCCCGAAGCTCTTCCCACAGATGCCGCAGATGTTGGGCCTTGGGCCCTGCCCACCCCTGGCCCGGCCACCCCGGCGGCCTGGACCACGAAGGGTCCCCGTCAGGCCCAGGGGATTCTGGAGCATCTCAAACTGGGGTGGAGCCAGCAGGGCCCCCGTGGGCATCTCAAATGGGGGCCCTAGGGGCATGCCCCCTGAAGGCTGTTCCCCAAACCCCTGGGTGAAGGCGTCCAAGGGGTGGACTCCCAAGGGGATGCTCAAGGGATTCTTTTCCTCAGGATTCAGAAGAATTTCTGCACCTTCCTGGAATTTGGAACTTTCAGCTTCAAACTCGGGGCTTTGGGTTTTGAACTCCGGATTCTGGGGTTCATACCCTGGGCTCTGGGGTTCATACCTGGGACTCTGAGATTCATATCCAGGGCTCCGGGGTTCATACCCAGGGCTCTTGGGTTCATACCCAGGGCTCCGGGGTTCATACCCAGGGCTCTTGGGTTCATACCCAGGGCTTTGGGGCTCATACCTAGGGCTCTGAGGTTCAAAATCAGGGCTCTGAGAATCTGATTCAGGGCTTCTGGGTGCAAATTCAGGGCTTGGGGGCACAAACCCAGGGCTTCGGGACTCAAAACCTGGGCTTTCAGGCTCAAACCTGGGGCTTTGGGGTTCAAACTCTGGGCTTTGTGGCCCAAAACCAGGGCTCTGGGGTTCAAGCCCAAAAGATATCTCTTCGACCTCATAGTCCCCAGTGCCTTCTTGCTGAGAAATTTCCTCTTCCTCATTCTCACTCATGTTGCCTGCAGGATCAGAGAATTACAAAAAACCCAGATTGTGTGGGACCTGGAAGGTTACTGGGTCCCATCGTTAATTGACACAAACCTTTCCCTCCTCCTCAATCAGGGTCGCTGGCCCTTGGGCAAGTGCTGAAATTCCCACCTCCCCCTCAGCAAACCCAGGCCACCAGGTCCCCAACCCCGCCTCCTCCAAGTCCCAGGTGTCCAAGCCCCCTGCTTTCTTCCCCTCCCACCCACCACAGCCCCCTCTCCCGCTCCCAGGCACACTTCTCGGAGGGGCGCTCCCTCCCTCACCTTTGAGGGACCCTTCAGGGCTCCCCATTTCATCAGGACTTTGCATATCTCGGGGCTCGAGGCCCCACGGCGACGCCTCCCGTTCCATCCCCGCCGACTCCCAGTGCGGCGGCGGGGGCGATGGTGGACGATCCTGCGACTCGGTCTGAGTGCCCCAAGACCCGAGCCCTCGCCGCCCGCCCGCTCAGCGCCGGCCAGGAGACCCGGCTGTCCAGCCCCGGCCCCTGAGGCCGGACGTCTTGACCCTGGGCCTCTCCGGCCCGCCGGGCCCCTCCCCTACCCGCGGCCCCGCCCCCACCCACAAGGTCTCGGCTTGCCCTGGGGTCCTCGCAGGCCCCCAAGCGTCGTGGCCTCGGAGGTGAAGGGCTTCACGACTCGCCTTGCTGCCCCCCGATACCGCTCCCCACCCGAGACCCCGTCGTCTGGCCTCCCAGCCCCCGGCTGGGCTGCGGCTGGCCGACCCCCTCCCCTCCGCACAGGAAGTGTCCGTCCGCGGCCAGTTTCCCCCGCCGGCTAGCTTCGCGGCCTCTCTAGGAGCGGCTGGAGGTGGAAACTCGTTGGCATTAACCCTGGGCAGGATGGCCCCGGCGTCGAGGTAGGGGGAAGACTGGGCACCCTGGAGCCCGCGGGAGAGGCTGGGGCAGTTTATGTGCCTATGTCGTAGGTCTCCGTCCGCCCGAGGGCCTATCTGTCCGTCTCCAGGGCCCTGCGTCCGTCAGTGCCTGTGGCCAAGGGCGAGGCAACAAGAGAGACCAAGGTCAGCGAGAAGGAGCGACGCTTCCCGGCGCCAGCGGGGGCGGTGTCTAGCTCCTCTCCCCTCCCGGGCCTTGGGGTCAGTTCTGGCCGCGTCTCGGGAGCCTGGACAGACCTCCCGCTACCCTCACCCCTGACTTAGGCTCATCGAGGCACCTGAGTCCGGGACGCCCCTCTTCGAAGTCCACTCCCCTATACGGGCGCTCCCGCCCTCACTCCTCCTGGTCCCCCCCGCCCCCCGCACCTCGCTGCTTCTAATCTCCACCCTTCCCCCGCTCTGGGAGGGCTAGGATCGTTGCCAAGGAAACAGCCCCGCCTCCAGTTTCCAAAGGCACCGCCCGTCCCTCCCAGGGAGCTCCGCGATTGGTTGGTGGAGCTCGTGCTCTCACCATCCCGCCTCTTACCACTACACCAACTATTAAGCGTTAAGGGTCGCCGGGGACTGCGAGGCACCTTTCTGATTGGTTGCAGGGTGCGCAGGCCGGTTCCACCTTCTCCGTGCTCCAAAAGTGCCCCCGGGAGGAATGCGAGGGAGGTCCTGGCGTCTCTCGTCTTCTCTGACCTGTACTTTGAGGGCTTTTCCCGCCCTCATTTACCCTTCATTAAAGTTTATCTTTCTGAAGAATGAAAGACAGGGATTTGAGGACAGACACCCTTGGCTCCTCTCTCTCCCTTTCCCAGCAGTTTTCTTTTTCTCATAGGTTCCAGGTTCCCAAAGGGGCCAGTCCGGGCAGAGGAGGTTGGGTTGGGGGGATCCTGCTGCAGAAAGAAGGTTGCTTTCTTTTCTGTTACCCTGCTTCTCCCCCCATCCTGCTCCGAAGCCTGAGTTTAACTCAGTCCCTTGGAGCTTTAGTCCCTGGTTCCTGGATTTTCTCACTGGGAAGCAAGGATCCTATGAAAATTCCTTCAGGTGAAAGTAATAGAGTTCAGGAGGGGAAGTGGATAGAGAACCATCTGGCCTTTAAGGCAGTTAAGAATTTTCCACTCCTGTCTGACTTGGATAGAGGCTTCTAGAGAAAGGGAACCTGAGAAACATAGATGCAGCTTTGAATCAAAGGAAAAGTGATCCTGGAAAGACAACTGAATAGAATCCAATTCTTGACCTTTTTCTACCCTTGCTGCTAAAACTAGTGTTCTTGACAACCAATGAACCAAATTCTCCCTTTGTGAATGATGCAGGAGCCATAGATTGTTCTCCTGTCGCCTACTCAGACGAAGGAAGGAAACTGGTTGAGAGGAAAGATGACATCTTCCATTCTCCTGAAAAGCGATGAGAACAAGAATTTGGAGAATTGCAAATGGGCAAAGGCTGGAGAGAAACAGTTCTCAGTAGAGGCTTACAAACAATCACAGACAGACACCTTCCTACTAATAAAGCAGAAGTCCTTTTCTGCCCTCCAAAGGATCAGCTTCCAGCTCCATACCTCTCTCCCATCACAGGGTCCAGCACTAGAGGGTCCACAGGCAGAAGAGCCTACAAGTGCAGTGATTATGGGAAGAGTGGGACCTGGGGCATCTTCTGATCATTGCCAAAGCACACAAAGGACCTTCCCAAGACACTTCTCTTTGACCTCCAACCTTCTTACCTACCAGGAAATTCATACCAGAGAGCAGCTGTCCCCTGCAAAGTGTATAGTAAGCCCTCCAGCCCCATCTCTGACGTGGTCCACTGCCTGGACTCTTCATAGCACAAGCCTCAAACCCCATAAGTAGCAGGTGTGGGGCCAGGGCTTCATTCGGCTCTGGCACCAGTATTTCCACGTGGAAATTCAGTCTGTTAGTACATGACCGACTGCCAGGCAGCCTCCAGCACCTGTCCTCTCTCATCAGTGGGCCTTCAAGAGGCAGCCAGCCTCTGCCTGCCACACACCCATAGCAGTGACAGGCTAGAAGCACAGGTAAGCCTCTGATGAGGGTTCCAACTTGACCCTGAGTGTGTGTGTCCTGAGTTGGGCAACCACTTTATCCACAGAATCATCCTGTGATGTGCAGCAGCACCGGGGCAGAGCCTTGGTTTATGGTGGCTTGGCCCACATTCAAGGTAGGTTCTCAGTGTGAGAGAGGCACCTCTGTGATCTGCTTCCTCCCTGCATGCAACGGACCAACCCTCTGAAAGGCCTTCTGGGGCTTCCCTGGTGGTGCCATGGTTAGGAATCTGCCTGTCAACGCAGGGGACATGGTTCAAACCCTGGTCCAGGAAGATCATGTGCTGAGGAGCACCTAAATCTGTGTGCCACAACTACTGAAGCCCAGGTGCCCTAGAGCCCATGTTCTGCAACAAGAAGCAATGAGAAGCCCACACACGGCAACAAAGAGTAACCCCCACTTGCTGCAACTAGGGAAAGTCTCTGCATAGCAACAAAGCCCCAGTGCAGCCAAATATAAATAATAGTCAAATAATAGTCAAAAGAAGAAAAAAAAAAAAACTTAAAAAAATAAGTAAAAGTCCTTCTGTCAGATGCTACAAGCGATGTCCTAGTATATTCAAGATTTAAGGTACCCAGGAAAAGACCAGTCACGGCACAGGCCCTTTTGGGAAGAACAAAGGAAATGGGAATCTGTGTGTATGGCAAGGTCATCGGCTGGCCTGACACATTCGGAACATGCCCAGAGACCAACCCCTACATTTGTAAAGCTAAGAGCAGCCAGAAAAATAAGTTTTCTGTTCAGAGCAGTCGTCCTCTCAAACTTTAGCAGGCATAAGATTCCATCCCTGGAAATACTGATTCAACAGACTAGGGACAGGGCTCAGGGAGACAGCTGCTTCTGAAAAGATACTACATATAATTCTGCGGCAGAAAGGCCTTACTTTGAAAAGTACTGGTCTGGGGCAGATTTTAGCCTCTGAATCATAAATGTCTTTGCACATGTTCCTAGAAAGATACACATAAACAAATATCGCCCACCCCCCAACACTGCCCAGACTTAGGGGGTCTTTGGAGCTCAAATCAATACCCTTTACATGACCTGGACACATTAGGGATACGCTGTGTGGATAGGGCTCAGGTTTTCACTAGTACAGATAAGCATTTCTCCTGATGCACCAAAGAAGCCCTAGAAAAACCCTCTACCTGGCTCAACTTGCTTCGCGGGCTGAGCCTCAAAGACCTATGGTACATCCCTGGTGGTCCAATGGTTAAGAATCTGCCTGCCAATTCAGAGGACACGGGTTCAGTCCCTGGTCTGGGAAGGGTCCACGTGCCTTGGATGCAACTAAGCCTGTGAGCCACAACTACTGAGCCTGCACGCTCTAGAGCCCATGGTCTGCAACAAGCAAAGCTTCTGAAATGAGAAGCCCATATACCACAGCTAGAGAGTAGCCCCCACCTGCTGCAACTAGAGAAAGCCTATGCACAGCAGTGAAGACCCAGTGTAGCCAGTAATTAAAGAGAAGCCCTATCTTTAGCGGGGCCAGGGGGAAGAATCCATGCCAAGGAGTGAGGAGCTAAGAAGGGGGCAAGACTGAGGCTTAGGTGTTCCATGACTCTCAGAAACTCATTAAGTGGAGGAAATTTGGGTCAGGAGGGCAGGAAGCAGAGGAGTTGGATTTGGTTTGAGGGCCCTAAGCAAGTCTTGAAAACTTCAAAGTACTCAAGAGAAAATAGTAATTACAATACTGTAAATTTGCAAGCTCAGGGCAGGGTCTAGATCTGGCTTTGAGGCTGAGCTGAGAACTGGTATTGCAGGCTGTGTGTTCCTCAGGCAGTGCTGAAGGGCAGAAGGATGGCTTCTTTAGGGGATTAAAAGGTAGCTACTACTGCCAAGGTGCCTCTCCTCACTCCCACATCTCCCTTGTGACAGTTGGCAGATTCTCCCAGTGAACTTAAGGCTAAGAGAGGTCTTGGTGGGGCCAATTAGGTTGGAATCAAGTCAGTTCATCAGTTTACCTAAACAGTCTTTTCCCCAAATTTTCAAGCTCTTCCTTTATTAATTCCTTTAGGCTGACAAATCTGGTTTCTTCCTAAGTTAGGCCAGACACAGGGCTGAGTTGTCAGAAGGCAACCGAGGACATAGGCCCTTGCTAATCCTACTTGAGGTGAAAGGTTGTCCTGACCAGTGGCAGGAAAGAGTCTGTCTGTCCATGGCTGGCTGCTTCCATCACCTGGGCAATGCTGGACTCTGACCACAAAGAAATGAGTGGAAGATGAATAATGGAGTCGCAGGGTGATGGGGGAGGGATTCTGTGCAGAGCTTGGGAATATAGACAAGCACAGTTCCCTCTGGCTGCTGATCCCAAATGTTCCTGTTCTGGTCCCCCTTTGCTGGTGACGGAGATCCTAGAGAGTGAAGATGCAAGGTTTGATTCTGTTGGCCCTGGAACTCTCCTCTCAGGCCGGTTTTTCCCTTGCCTTGGTGGCTTTGTCACTCATCCTGTACCTGGGCTTCACTAACACTGGGCTGCTCTGTCCCTGTCTGGGAGATGCCTCCAGAACCCTGGCTGAGACACTGACAAGGAACTCAGGAGTGGTGTGAAGACAGAAGGAAACCCAGAATCCTAGCGTCTCTTGCCCTGTGTGAGATCGTGGGCAGGTTACTCAGTCTTTCCCAGTCTGTGTCCCCAGCTGCAAAAGGATGGAAAGCCTCAGATCTCTTTCAGTTCAAAAATGTGATGAGGGACTTCCCTGGTGGTTCAGTGGTTAAGGCTCTGTGCTTCCTATGCAAGGGGCACAGGTTTGATCTCTGCTCAGGGAACAAAGATCCTACATGCCAGAGAGCAAAAGATTAAATGAAATAAAGCCATTTAAAAAAAAATGTAATGAGGCCTTCCTATCTCAGCCTAAAGTGGCAAAGCCTAAGCCATAGGGCTCTCCCAGGGAGGCCCAAGAAGGGAACAAAGATCCAACACATCACAGGGGCTCTTGGGTCCTTCTCCTTCAGAAACAGGAAGTGCAGGTCAGCTGAGGGGTGCCGAGGTGGAGCCACCACTTGTTTGGGGCAACAGATTCAGTCCTGGAACTTCCCTGGTGGTCTACTGGTTAAGAATCCACCTTCCAATGGAGAGGATGCAGGTTCAATCCCAGGCCTGGGAACAAAGATCCTACATACCACAGGGCAACTAAACCTGCACCCCCAACTACTGAGCTCGTGTGCCACAACTAGACCCAATGCAGCCAAATAAATATTGAAAACATTCAGTCCTAACTGCCTCTTCCTGATGACCTGTCCTCTCCAAGCAGATGCTTCCTTCCAGAGGCAATTATGAGGGTGAGTTGAGTTGATGGACGAGACAGTCCTTTGTAAACCGTAAAATGCAATATGAGCCAAGATCTAACAGAAAAGCCTGCTTTTACTTCTTTCCTGCTGCCCTTTCACAAATGTGCTCTCTACCTGAATCCCTGATTCAAAAACAACTGAATGCCAGAGACTATAGTTTGTAAACTCAAATGAATACAGGAGGGGGCATCCCTGGCAATTCAGTGGCTAAGACTCAGTGCTCTCAATGTAGCAGGCTCGGGTTCGATCCCTGGTTGGGGAACTAGATCCTAAGACCACTAAGACCAGCCAAATAAATAAATACATATTTTTATGTATTAAAAATATATATTGTTTAAAAAGTGACTACAGGAGTCCAACAGGTCATGTAAATGAGTAGAAAATGCCAGATGGAGAGGGCCTGCTTTGCCAGAAACAGCCATGACAAGTGGCAGCTGACCCTGGTCAGGAAGTGCTGAGTTGGCAGGTGGGCTGAACTGAAGAGCCTGGGCTCCATTCAAAGGGGCCTCTAAGCTCCTGACAACGGTGGTTTTGTGGGAGCTCAGATCAAGCCGCCAAATCTTTGGATTTTTTTCAAAAGGCCAGAAACTTGTTTTTTTGTGTGAAATAGCCTGATTTTTACATCTTAACAAATAATTCATAACACTGAAAAATGCTGGCTGGTCTAAAAATACATGTATTGTAAAAGGCTGCTGGGAGACCAGATTCAGTACCTGGCCATCAGTTTTTAACTTCTCCAGTCAAATCAGTGGATAAAACAAAATTCTCCACCTCAGTCCTCTTACACCTAAGCTGAGAAACAGCCTTTCCCAGAGTGGAAGTCTAGTGGGGGTTCTTACCTCAGCCCTGACTCAACAAAGGGGGCTCTAGAGTCTGGGACCACAGGGGACAAGGTCTCAGCAGATGAAACTAGTGAAGGCCTAAGATAAAATGGTCCTCACCTCCCACCCCCAGGTCCAGCGGCCTCTGGGAATTTTGTGACCTCCCTGGAGTTGCCTGAGTTTGAGGCCCCTGAGGCCATCTTGGGCCTCAGACAATGTTTACATCTTCACCCTTGGCCTTGTCACCCATGAAGCCATCACCCACACTCCTGGAATATCTCTGGGTAATGCTGGAAGCCCACGGGGGGATCCAGGTCCCCTCGGGCAGAGGCCAGGGGCACAGGCAGCCCACCTGCACCCCCGCCCCTGCGCACCCCCGCCCCTGGACGATGGACCCACTGGTGCTTGGCCATGGCTGACTTCTGGCCAAAGCCCCTGCCACACTGAGGACAGGCGTAGGGGCGCTCGCCGCTGTGGGTGCGCCGGTGGGCGGCCATCTCCGAGCTCTGCCGGAAGCAGCGCCCGCAGTCTGGGCACGGGTAGGGCTTCTCGCCGGTGTGGGTGCGCACGTGGCGCCGGAGGTCGGAGGCATGGGCAAAGGCTCGGCCACAGTGCGGGCAGGGGAAGGGGGTCTCCCCGCTGTGAACCCGCTGGTGCTGGTAGAGGGCGGAGCTCTGGCTGAAGCAGCGGCCGCAGTCGGTGCAGCGGTAGGGCTTCTCGCCCGTGTGGACCCGGAGGTGGGTGGTGAGCGCCGAGCGCTGCGTGAAGGCCCGGCCGCAGTCCGGGCAGCGGTGGGGCCGTTCCCCACGGTGGATGGCCCGGTGCTTGCTCAGAGAGGACGCCTGGCTGAAGCCCTTGCCACAGTCCGGGCAGGCAAAGGGCTTCTCGCCCGTGTGGGTGTAGAGATGCTCCACCAGGGTGGAGCGCCAGGCGAAACTCTTCCCGCACACGTAGCAGCCATGCCGCCGGTCGGCTCTGGGGACTGGAGGGTGGGCAGAGAGTGGCGGGCGACCCCGGCGAGGCACCTTCGGTGGCTGCTGCCAACCATAAGGAAAGCCAGCAGAGAGGGGTTTGAGAGCCGTCAGCCCGGGAAGCTGAGTGTCCACAGAAGGAATCTTCCCCAGTGCTTGCCTCCCTCCTCTTTGTCCTTTTTCTGCCTGATTTCCGGAAACTGCCGGGAGACAAGGGGAGAGCTCAGACCTCAGCTTATCCTGGTCCTTGATGCCCACACCCACTATGGGATCAGAGAAGCCTCTTAGATACAGCTGCCTCTGGGACTCAGCTCGGTACAGGCAGGGAAGTTAGAAGTTACACTTTACCCTCAGTCGCGCAGGACAGAAAGAAAAACTGTAGAGGCAAAAAGAGAAGGAAGGACAGGGGCACAGTACATTCTGGGAGCTGGGGAAATGGGGGTTGGGGGACGACAATTGAGCTAGATCACAGAGCATGAGTGGATGTTAAGTATGCAGCCAGCAGCGGGAACAGCACTGAGAGGCATGAAGGAGGCAGGCATTGCCAAGTTCAAAGGGGCTGGGCACAAGTGCAACAGGAGGACAGAATGAACCAAAGGAACAAAACAGTACCAGCCAAGAGAAAGGAGGCTGCAACAAAAATATAACAAAACCAAAGTGAACACAGGAGGTGGTGGAGGAGCTAGAGAACAGGCTAACAACAGGTGGGGTGATGTGGCGCTCAGAGGAACTTAGAGACCAGCTAGAGGTCAGGGGCTCAGGTTCGGAGGAGCTGGGGAGTGGAGAGGCAGGGATGCCTGGGTCACACTCTCTGGCCCTTTCTAGGCTGAATCCAGAAGCTAGGCAGGGATCAGGCATAATTATAACCTTAGCTGGGAAAGCAATTCAGGCAGGAAACTGATGAGCAGGTAAGGAGTTGGCACAGGGTAACATGATGGGTAGGACCCAGAGGAGGTCCCCACTACTTCACCTGTGTCTGCTTCTGTAAGACATTCTCCCATCTCAGGAGGCCCGGCATCTGGACGCCACAGTTCTGCCTCTTCCTCCACCCAGGAGATGAGGGCTGGCTTGGTGCCTCGGAAGCCTGGAGGGAAGGGGGAGAGAACGCAAAGCCCACGCTGCGGGGGAGGCCGCAGCCCAGGGTCCCGACTTCCTGGGCCCTCCCACTCCACGTGCAGGATCCAGAGGCTGGGCGGGGTGGACGGGGTTGTGAGCACAGGCGGGCGGGTGGGGCCTCACCAAGCGCGCCCAGGTGGCCATAGGTCTCCCGCATCACGTCCCGGTACAGGGCCCTCTGCGCGGGCCGCAGACACCCCCACTCCTCCGGGGAGAAGTACACGGCCACGTCCGCGAAGCTCACGGGCTCGGATGTCCCCCCCTGGGGCCTGACCCCGTTAGGTTCCCGCGCGGGGAGCGGGGCCGGGGGCGGCGCCATCGTAAATGCCATCCGGGCGGCGGGCCGGCGCCACCCCTACCCGCCGGGGTCCGCGGAGCCTCCGAGATCCAGAACGCTCCCCGGCCGGGCTCAAGAGTCAGGGCGCGGTCGGGAGGCCGGGAGAGCAGGAACGGCCCCTCGAGGGTCCACGGGGGTGGCTGAACACTGAGGGCAGGTGGCTGAAGGTGCTCTCCTAAGAGATGGCGGCCACGCGGCCCCACGCATTTCGCTCCCGCGCCATCGTGCCCGTATGACGCCACCCTGCTGTCTCCAGGTGGCTTTGTCTTCGAGCCCTCAGCCAACATGGCCGCGGCGGCTACAGGCGCCCGGGAAGGCGCCGCCACCGGCCCGGGCAGTGGGGGAGGCGTTCTCCGGCGCGGCGGCCGGGCTTCCCCTGCCGGTCCCCGCGCCCGCCGCGCTGGAGGCCTCGCCGTGGCCCCGCCCAGACTTGGAGCAGCGACCTCCAGCCCCGACTCCGACCCGCTCCGCGCAGTGATTTCAGACGTTAGGTTTCGTGGCTGGCCCATCGCTGGGTGACTGCACGCTTCCCGCGCTGTCGAAAGTAAAAGAATGGAGCGGGAAAAAGAAACTTGATCGAGCTTTGAAATTCTGGGAACTTCAGTTTCAGGAGATCGTGGGGGCAGTCGGCGAAGGGTAGGATGAGGTCTGAGAAAGGTCGGAAGGACCCTCTTTCTGTAAGCTTACCCCCTCCCCACGTACCCTTCAGGACGCCTCCCAAACATCCATTTAGCTCTAGCTCAAGGCGAGTTGGCAACCCACTCCAGTATTCTTGCCTGGAGAATCCCAGGGACGGGGAAGCCTGGTGGGCTGCCGTCTATGGGGTCGCACAGAGTCGGACACGACTGAAGCGACTTAGCAGCAGCAGCAGCAGCAAGGCGAGTTCCTTGAATTCCTGGTCCCAGAGCCACTTGCCACCGTGCCCTGGCATGGATGGCCCACGAACACCTCGGATTTTGCAGGCTCAAGCTGAACTCATCCTTTACTTCCCTCTGCCTGCCGCCCCTGGGGTGTTGTCTTAGCAAATGGCACCAACTCTCTTCATCATTTTTACCTCCAAGCTCTCTCACTGGACACATTTACTGACTGCCTACTCAGTGCTTCCCACAAGCCTTCATAAATATACCCTGCCTAAGAAGGCTTGATATTTTTCCTTTGGCCAGATAAATCAATCACTGCATTTCACACACTTCATGGACAAGCGCTTCACATTTGCTGGTCTGGGGGCTTACTCTGGAGCTTTGGTCTGTTTGCCTCCTTCCTTCCAAAGGCCTCCCTGAGACCTTCGCAGACTCCTTGTATCTGGTGGCTGCTTCTCCCCAGGCCAGCTGGGCAAGTGAACCGATCTCTGAACTTCCCTGGTGACCCAGTGGCTAAGACTCTGCACTGCCAGTGCAGGGGGACCGGGTTCGATCCCTGATCAGGGAACTAGATCCCACAGGCTGCAACTAGTTTGCATGCTGAAACTAAAGATCCCGCATGCTACCATGAAGATCGAAGATCCTTCATGCTGCAACTAAGATTCAGCACAGCCAAAAAAAAAAAAAAAAAAAATCTCAACAGAAGAAGGGAAGGGGAAGACATAAACTTGGGAGGGGTCAGCCTGGCTAAAGAGAGAGGCTTGTTGGAGGGTGGCCAGTAGAGGACAAGGACTAAGGGCACAGAGTTGACTAGGGGCCCTAGTCCTCCTTGCCTCTCAGGCCCCCTGAAAGACAAAAAAGACAATAGAAAATTTCCATTAAGACTGAAGGTTTTTTGTCACCTGTCAGTGCCCAACCCCATCACACACAGATCCGGAAGAGAGCCCTGGGTAGTCCTGGACACTTGCAGGGGAGTCTGGACCCTCCTGGAGAAGAGCCTAGGGCGGAGTCTGCTCCCCTAGATGGGATTCTGAGGGCCACAGCACCAGGCTGGTGGGTCTGCTCTGGCCTCTGGCTGCAGCACCTTCCACTGTGGGGACAGTAGTAAGACTCCTTGCCTGTGTGAGTCAGCAAATCGCATGAGAGGTATAGCACTAGCTGCAAGTGACAGGTCCCTCCCCAGAGTGCACTGGGCCCGGACTACCCTGGCGGTCCAGTGGTTAGGACTCAGTGCTTCCACTGCAGGGGGTCTGGGTTCAACCCTTGGTCAGGAAACTAGATCCCGCATGCTGCAACAAAGACGTCACATGCCACAACTAAGACCTGGCACAGCCAAATAAAATAAATATTAAAAAAAAAAAAGAGTGCCCTGGGCCAAGTTGAAGGTAAGGGTAAAGCATAATTGCACTCCGGCTGGGGATGAAGGTAAGTCGTCAGTGCCAGGTGTTGAAGCTGGGCACAGGCTGAGGGCCTGGGAAAACCCCGACTACAGGAAGCCTTGGCCATAGGCTCAAAGACCACGTCAGTGTCTCTGACTCTAGGGCCTCATGACAACTCCTGTTGCTGACCCCTTCCAAATGTATCACTTTTCTGAATGAGTGCTGGGAAACAGATTCAAAACTTACATTTTTCCCTGTTAAATCTCCAAGGTCTACTCATGTTCAGGCTGATAGAACCAAACTTCACTAAGAAGCATTCAGTGGGTACCCAGTCCCTGGAAGCCCCCTTCTAGACTGTGTTGGCCAGTTGAGGGCTTGCAGGTCAGGGACTTTCCCACCCACTCCAGGGTCAACAGAGGAGATACTCTCAACCAGAGGAGCAGCTGTGATGGGACCAGGGACCTGAGAGACAGATAAACTGTCTCCATCCTAAACTTTTATTTTTTGGCCATGCTGTGGGACATGCCTTGGGAGCACAAAATCTTAACCACGAGACTGCCAGGGAAGTCTCACACTGCCTCCGTCTTAAACTTGAATTCACACACAGCCACTGACCTTTGGATGATTCATAAAGAATGACCTAATCATGGGACCACTTGGATGCTTCAGAGCCAATTAAGTGAGAAAGAGAAGGTCAAGATTGCAATATCCAGTGGGTGTCATAAATTCAGATCAGCAAAAACTAGTAAGGTCAGCGGTAAAGAACATGCAGAGGGTGTTTCTTACTCAACAAACATTTTTCCCTTCCAGCTGGAACTGGGACGTCGATTCTACTTTTCATCTTTCTGGCTTGCCTTCAGACTTCCTACTCCTGGGAAGACTACCTGTGTGGACTTCCCTGGTGGTCCAGTGGTTAAGAATCTGCCTTACAATGCAGGGGACTCAGGTTTAATCATTGATTGGAGAACTAAGGTCCCACAAGCCTTGAAGCAACTAAGCCCCCTGAGTCACAACCACTGAGCCTGTGAGCTACAACTTGAGTCCATGTGATCCCTTTGCCAAAACTAAGACCCAGAGCACCCAAATAAAATAAACATTTAAAAGAGAGAGAGGCGTGCACTGGGCCAAGTTGTAAGTAAAGGCAAACCATGATTGCACTCGGTGGCGTGGGGATGAAGGTGCAGCCTGAGGGCACCTTTGCATTCATTTAATGAAAATGTATTGGGCACCTCGGGCTTCCATGGTGGCTCAGACAGTAAAGAATATGCCTGCAAAGTGGGAGACCTGGGTTCAATCCCTGGTTTGGGAAGATCCCCTGGAGGAGGGCACAACACGTCGGTCCAGTATTCTTGCCTGGAGAATCTCCATGGACAGAGGAACCTGTCAGATGAGGTCACAAAGAGTCAGACACGACTGAGCGACTAAGCACACAGCACACTGGGCACCTCATATATGCCAGGCATTGTTCTAGGTGTTTTAAGAGAGATTCCAGGTAGGAGCTTTGCTGGCAAAGGTGCAGAGAGGACTTCTGGGCAGACTGTGCTCAGGGCTAGAGATGGACACAGAGCCACAGTTTGGAGACTTCCAGTACAGGGCAGAAAAGCTCCAGAAGAAATTTCTTTACTCTCTTTCTTTCCTTCTTCTTCTTTTATAAATTTGTATTGGGAGTATAGTTGATTTACAGTGTTGTTAGTTTCAGGTGTACAGCCAAGTGAATCAGTTACATGTACATTGATTCTTTTTTAGATTCTTTTCCCATATAGATCATTGGAGTATTGAGTAGAGTTCCCTAAGCTCTATAGTAGGTCCCTATTAGTTATTTATTTTATTTTTAAATTTTTATTTATTGATTTGATTGTGTTGCATCTTTGTTGATGGGAGGGCTTTTCTCCAGTTTCAGTGAGTGGTGGTTACTCTCTAGTTGCAGTGCCAGGGCTTCTCAGTGCGGTGGCCTCTCTTGTTGCAGAGCACAAGCTCTAGAGCGAGCAGGCTTCAGTAGTTGTGACACCTGCGCTTAGCTGCTCCTCGGCATGTGGGATCTCCCCAGACCAGGACTGAACTCATGTCTCCTGCATTGACAGGCAGATTCTTTACCACTGAGCCACCAGGGAAGCTCTAGTTATCTATTTAATATATATAGTAGAGTGTATTTGTCAATCCCAATCTCCCAATTCATCCCTCTCCTAAGAAATTTCTTGAAGATGGCATCTGAGAAAGGCAGTGAAGGGTGTGAGAGTTGGAGGGTAGTGTGTAACAGACAGAACAGCAAGAACAAAGACTCATTAAGCTAGAAGCATGTCCAAAATACAAAGATTCTACTTGGCAGGAGCCAATGAGATGGCGTGCTGGTACAGAAAGAGGAAGATGTTAAGAGTGTTACGGGCCTTGAAGACCAGTACAGGTTCTTTAGTTTTTGCACAAGTCTTGCGGAGCCAGTATTGGTATCTGACAGTGGAGGGTAACTCATGAATTTCAGTCAGACTGATCTGGCGAGGATCCCGGGAACCAATTATCATGAGGCAGGAGTGGAGTCAGACACCCAGCCCGGCTCTGGCTCTTCCCACCCACTGCCTTCCCTTCTCGGAGATCCGGGACGCTGGGCGTCACCGAACGCGGCCGGTGCAGGTTTTTCACCGCAGACACCCCACTCCTCGGGGAAGAAATATAGGGCCACTTTCACGATGCCCGCGGCCTTCTCCCCCCTTCTTCCCGCCGGGTCTTCACCGACACCTCTGGGCGCCCAGATCGGGAGCCGGGGGTGGACTCTAGAGACTCGGCCTTCGGTGCAGGGTGGGGGTGGGTCCCTCCAGGCCCAGGCGACCGGAAGTAGCTTGTAGTGGGACCCCCTCTAGGACGGCGGGTAACGGCCCCTTAACCGAACTCATTGGTCCGTGGGTCGAGAAATGAAGGCTCCCTCAGAAGAGGCGGTGGCACTCTACCGTCCATTTTAGAGAAAGGCATTGATATCTGGTTTATTCCCCCCTCGAGTTGTCTTCTCTTGCTATTCTGCCGGTGGCCTTGCAAGGGCCTCTTGCCCATAGTTAAGATGGCCGCAGCTGCTTCGGCGTCCGCGCTCATATCTGGCGGGTGAAAGGTGAGGCGGGTGCGCGGCTGCGCGGTGGCGAGGAAGAGTGGCCGCAGGGCCAGGAATAAGGGGCGATACGAACAAACGTCCCCTTCTCAATCCGCGAAAGAAGGCCCATTCAGTGGCCTGGTGTTTAAAAAAATTTTTTTAACAAACTATTTCTCATATTTTTGTTTATTTTTCATTTAGAAGGTTACAGCAGAATATTCAGTGAATGTCCTCTCCCCCAGCCCCCACCATACCTCTACTAACGGTTTCTTAAATATTCCTACACTGATTGTCTACGCCCTGCAGAGACATCTATCATTTTCACACATTTACTGTATCTTACTGAGGGCACTGGGACGCATGCTTCTCAGTGCCTTAGAGTTCAGGCATTTTACAGAAGAGGAAACTGAAGCCCAGTTAAGACCCAAGGTCTGGCCGCGTGTTAGTGACTGGGTCTTCAGACTCCTAATCCAGCCTTTCCTCCTGGCGCTGCCTCCTTCAGACGCCTTCCAGAAATGCAACATTAACGCTTCGAATTTACGGGCCCCTGCCGTCTCTGGGGTCGCACAGAGTCGGACACAACTGAAGCGACTTAGCAGCAGCAGCTGACATTGTGAAAACGAACTGGATTCTCAAGTTATTAAGTTATGATTGAAGTAAAAAAAAGATTTTAAAAAAAGTTTTAAAATGTGAGATGAATTAAGGGATGACAGGACTCATTTGCTTTCAATGCTCCATCTCAGTGTGCCTCCAATTCCAAGCTCTCCTAACAGAACAGTGGCCAATTATACAAGAACTGCAGTTGGTTCTGTGAAGTGAGTAAGACATCAATAATATTAGCTTACCTTGATCAATCACTTACTATTAATACATGCCAGACTCTGTTCTAAGTGCATTTGCCTGTTAACTCATTTAATCCCTCAGAACACTTCAGAGATAAGTACCCTTCTGGATCAGTAGACCACAGCCCCAGGGAATGACCTTACTGCAGGCCACACAGCTAGTGAGTGTTCTGACTCCAGAACTCATGACATCATGGGTTACTGAAGACACAATCTCAGCAACCTGAGAGAGGTGGGATTTTAGGCCAGGTCACGAAGATGCAGTTGTATGTGGGGTAGGACAAGAAGCAGGGACCTGGAAGTCAGAAATACTGCTTCTGGTCACCTATGCCATTCCACTGTTGTTCTGTAGTCACCAAGTCATGTCTGACTCTTTGTGACACCATGCACCTTAGCACACCAGGCTCCTCTATCCATGGGATTTCCCAGAAAGAATAATGGAGTAGGTATGTGATTCCATTCTGTTGCATTAAATGTAGAGAGAAGAAATTAAAATGATGAGCTCTAAATATTTTTTTTTATTTCAACATCCTAGAATTCGAAGTCAAGTGGGCCTTAGGAAGCATCACTACGAACAAAACTAGTGGAGGTGGTGGAATTCCAGTTGAGCTATTTCAAAGCCTAAAAGATGATGCTGTGAAAGTGCTGCACTCAATATGCCAGCAAATTTGGAAAACTCAGCAGTGGCCATGGGACTGGAAAAGATCAGTTTTCATTCCAATCCCAAAGAAAGGCAATGCCAAAAAATATTCAAACTACCCTACAATTGCACTCATCTCACACGCTAGCACAGTAATGCTCAAAATTCTCCAAGCCAGGCTTCAACAGTATGTGAACTGTGAACGTCCAGATGTTTAAGCTGGATTTAGAAAAGGCAGAGGAACCAGAGATCAAATTGCCAACATCTGTTGAATCATAGAAAAAGCAAGAGTTCCAGAAAAAACATGTTTCTGCTTTGTTGACTATGCCAAAGCCTTTGGTTGTGTGCATCACAACAAACTGTGAAAAATTCTTAGAGATGGGAATACCAGACCACCTGACCTGCCTCCTGAGAAACCTGTATGCAGGTCATGAAGCAACATTTAGAACTGGATATGGAACAACAGACTGGGTCCAAATTGGGAAAGGAGTACATCAAGGCTGTATATTGTCACCTTGCTTATTTAACTTATATGCAGAGTACATCATGAGAAACACTGGGCTGGATGAAGCACAAACTGGAATCAAGATTGTCGGGAGAAATATCAATAACCTCAGATATGCAGATGACACCACCCTTATGGCAGAAAGTGAAGAAGAAATAAAGAGCCTCTTGATGAAAGTGACAGAGGAGAATGAAAAAGCTGACTTAAAACTCAACATTCAGAAAACTAAAATCATGGCATCCGATCTCGTCACTTCATGGCAAATAGATGGGGAAACAGTGAAAACAGTAGCTGACTTTATTTTGGGGGGCTCCAAAATCACTGTAGATGGTGATTGCAGCCATGAAATTAAAAGATGCTTGCTCCTTGGAAGAAAAACTATGACCAAACTAGACAACATATTAAAAAACTGAGACATTACTTTGCCAGCAAAGGTCCGTCTGGTCAAAGCTACAGTAATCATGTATAGATGTGAGAGCTGGACTATAAGGAAAGCTGAGTGCCAAAGAATTGATGCTTTTGAACTGTGGTGTTGGAGAAGACTCTTGAGAATTTCTTGGACTGCAAGATCAAACAAGTCCCTCCTAAAGGAAATCAGTCCTGAATCTTCATTGGAAGGAGTAATGCTAAAGCTGAAGCTCCAATACTTTGGCCACCTGATGTGAAGAACTGACTCATTGGAAAAGACCCTGATGCCAGGAAAGATTGAAGGCGGGAGGAGAAGGGGATGACAGAGGATGAGATGGTTGGATGGTATCGCTGACTCCATGGACATGAGTTTGAATAAACTCTGGGAGTTGGTGATGGACAGGGAAGCCTGGTGTACTACAGTCCATGGGGTCACAAAGAGTCGAACACAACTGAGTAACTGAACTGAAAAAATTTTAAATTAATTTATTCTTTAATTGAAAGATAATTGCTTTACAGAATTTTGTTGTTTTCTATCAAACATCAACATTGACCCTAAATATTAAAAGTACATAATAGAAAAAATGAAAGTTGCTCAGTTGTGTCCAACTGTTTTCAACCCCGGGGACTGTGTAGTCCATGGAATTCTCCAGGCCAGAATACTGGAGTGGGTAGCCTAGCCCTTCTCCAGGGTATCTTCCTGACCCGGGAATCGAACCAGGGTTTCCTGCATTGCAGGTGGATTGTTTACCAAAAGTACATAATAGGGTTGTGTTTAGGGGTCAAATCATGGGAAATGAGTATGTCGTTTGAGTGCTTGGGAGTTATGGTACACCTGGGTTCAATCCCTGGGTCGGGAAGATCCTCTGGAGAAGGAAATGGCAATCCACTCCAGTGCTATTGCCTGGAAAATCTCATGGACAGAGGAGCCTGATAGGTTACAGTCCATGGGGTCGCAAAGAGTCGGACACAACTGAGCGACTTCACTTTCACTTTCACTTTCAAATGCTTAGTAGATATGTGTTAACTGGATAAACGAGAAAGAGTAGACAGCACTTGCTCTGTGCCAAGTGCTGACCTGGGCAGTTCTGCGTGACACATTATGTCTGGTTCTGTTCCCCTCTCGGTGGCTTCTCCTCTCAGTTCTCCCCCTGCCCCCCATAACTCACCTCATCCAGTACTGGTCACCCCTGGACCTTCACACCTGCCCTAGTGCTTAGGCTCCCTTGCTGCAGCTCTCTACGCTTGAAACCTCTGGGACTTACTTGTTCACAGCTCATGTTGGTCAGTTCACTGAACCATGCAGGTTCTATGACAGAAGTCTCTCAGGAGTACCGTTCTTTCCAAGGTCAGCAGACAAGGGTAACTGCAAACAAACAAACAAAAAGTCTTGCTTTCTAGCTTGGTCCCACTACTAATTGTTTCTACCTGGGAGCAGATGCCCAGTAGATTTCCCATGTCTCATGCCCAGGCTCCTCTCATGGGTCACACTGCACACTGTTTGACAAAGACATATATATATATTAATTTGGCTGGGCCACAGGGCATGTGGGATCTTAGTTCCCTGACCGGGGATCAATCCCTCAGCCCCTGCATTGGAAAGTTGGAGTCTTAACCACTGGACCACCAGGGAAGTCCAGACAAAGACATTTTCTGACAGTTTCTGACAGCAGGAACTCGCTCCTACTGAGTACAGGGACTTTCTATGGCTCCTCAGTGCCTACAGGGTGAACCTCAAGATCCCCCACTAGGATCTGTGGTCCTCCCAGATAGGTCCCGCCTCTTGGCTGCATCTGGTATCCATTATTCTTTACTTTCAGTCTTTATGTTTCAATCAAGTGGAGCTGCTAATCATTCCCTATACATGCCCATCCTGGTTGAAATCTTTCTCATCCTTCAAGGACAGTTGAAGTATCTCCTCTAGGAAGACTTCCTTGATTCAGAAGACCTGCCCATGTCTCCTCTTGGTCCTGCTCACATACTATTTTGTATTGTGTTTGAATAACAACAATAACCAATGTTTGTTAAACTATAATGTACAAGGCGTCATCCTGTATTATCTCATTTAATCGTTACATCAGTCTTTTGAGGTAGATGCTATTATTATCCAGGTTTTATAGATGAAGATAGTAAGGCATAGAGAGGTGACTTGGAGCAAGAAGTGACTTGCCCAAGTTCACAGTTACAAAGCAGCTGAGTCAGGATCTGAAGGCAGACAGTCTGACTCCAGAGCCCATGCTTCTAACCTCCACTCCACACTGTGTCCATCTTTTATCCTTTCTGGGAAATAAGCCTCCATCCCTACTTCCTCTGCCTGAAAAATCTCACTACAACCATTTCTTACATAATGCTGTAGGAAGCACAACCACTCCTTTTCTTCCAAGTTGCATTTCCTGGTATATCACCAACCAGGATGGTGGTGCCTCTGGACTCCTCCATTACAGCCCCAATCAATCTTTTGAATGTTGGTCCTGAGTCAGTGTGTCCCTGGAGCCCTACACAAATTCCACAGATGATGTTGCAGAATGAGGGAAATTAGTCTTCCTCATCTTGGGAGTCCTTTATCACCAGGCAGTGTCTCCAACAGAAGTCATTCAATATGATCACTGAATGTTGACTTTTTTCCTCTTTTAAGAACTTTTTCTTTATTTAGATCATTTTTAAAGTCTTTATTGAATTTGTTATAACACTGCTTGTTTTATATTTTGGGTTTTTGGCCACAAGGCATGTGGGATTTTAGTTCCCCCACCAGGAATTGAACCCTAGTTCCCTGCATTGGAGGGCAAAGTCTTTACCACTGGACCACCAGGGAAGTCCCTTGACTGCCCTTTCTCAGTGAAAGGTCTCTAGCTATGGTGGGGCTCTCACTTTCCTGCTGAGACTGCCCAACGGGCAAGGCTGGCTCCTTCACTTCACTCTTACCTGAGGCCCTGATCTGTGTTCTGCCCAGATCTGACTGCTCATAGGAAGTAGTAGAAATATGTGGGCAGTGCCAGTTTCCAGCTTTGCGGCCTTGTAGCAGTGAAACTTGGAGCCCCGGGTGACTCATCTGGAAACACAGCTATTGATACTCATCCCTGCCTCCTTAGCAGACTTCTTTTCATGATCTGAAGTGGAAAATATCAATAGTCATTTTCACTCTTTCAACAAATGTTTATTGCACATTTACTTTGCCACACATATTATCTTGTTACAATGTCAGTCTTCACAGTAACCCTTTGAGGTAGATATTATTGATCCTCATTTTACAGATGAGGGAGCTGAGGCTCAGGGAGGGTGGGTGACTTACCAGCTGTGCCTTGAGAGCAAGCTACAGACATGAGGTCTGCATCTGGTGCTTCTGTGCACTTCCCACCCACTTCACTGCCTGGGCCTCCTGTTGGTTGAGTGACCTAGGGCTTGACCAGGCCCTCCATCTGAGGCCTCCTCCTCAGCCTTAGTCCCCCTCGGCATTTACCTCTGCTGCAGATAAGCAGTGGGGATTTTTGTAGACAGTTTTGATCTTAGTTGCACCTGCCACTGAGATAACACTTTGAGGAAAGTCCAGCATCTCACTCTTCGTTGTTTTTTTTTAAGAAAGATGGGGGGAGAGGGGGTATCGAGTTTGATCTATTTGAATCTTTACAGGCACTTCTCTTTTTACAAGCTTGGAAACTTGAGGGATCCTTGAGGAAAGCCCAAGGGATGAACTGCAGGTCCCAAAGCCCTGACTCAGGAGCCTCCCTTGGGACCCAGTGAGTCCTCAGCGCCGAGGTCAGGCTCAAACCCTGCCAGCGGAAGCCGCTCACCCGCACTCCTCAAAGATGTCCGGGTAGTGCCGGAATAGCACCGGAGGGTCCCGGTCACCTCGGACCGGGGCCCGAGGCACAGCCCGGATCCCAGGCCTCCGGCCCCGCCGCCCCCCAGAGCAGGAACGGTGGATCCACTGGTGAGCTTCCACGGCGAACTTCCTCTTGAAGCGCATGCCACACTCGGGGCAGGGGAACGGCCGTTCACCCGAGTGCATGCGCCGGTGGCTGACCAGCAGCGAGGGGTAGGTGAAGCGCCGGCCGCAGTCTGCACACACGTGGCGCCGCTGGCTGGCCTGAGCATCCGCGCTGGGTACAGGGGCCGGGGGCTGAGCACCTGCACCCTGGTCCCAGACAGCTTGTCTGGGTGGCTGTGCTCTGGCTGAGGTTTTGCTGATGGTCGTGCCAGGGTTGTGTTTAACCAGCTCCTCAGGCCTCTCCTTCCCAGGAGCCTTTCTCGGTGCTTTGGCTCCTAGTCCTGCTTCAGGTTCCTCTTCCTTTTTGTTGGGGGTAGCTCCTAGGAAACAGGAATCAAGTTCCTTTTAAAAACACATTTGCTTATATTGTCTTAGGTTATAGGATGCTTTTCCTCAGGGAAGTGCCAGAAAAGTACTGCCCAGCGAATAACACCGGCTTTGAAAAACCATACTGCTACTGCTAACTCACTTCAGTCGTGTCTGACTCTGTGCGACCCCAAAGACGGCAGCCCACCAGGCTCCCCCGCCCGTCCCTGGGATTCTCCAGGCAAGAACACTGGAGTGGGTTGCCATTTCCTTCTCCAATGCGACAGTGAAAAGTGAAAGTGAAGTCGCTCAGTTGTGTCCAACCCTTAGCGACCCATAAGCAGGGTTCAAATCTCTTAGGTGGGCCTTGGCTCCCCATGTGTCAAATGGGAATCGTAATGCTTTCTTTACTTCACAGGGTTGTTGGGAGGATTACATGAGTAGAAGCATCACTTAGTAAATGCTTAATAAGCAGTAGCTATTATTTTTATGGTTCCTCAATTTTTTTGCTAGGATTAAGGCATTTACAGAGGAGGAAAGACATGTGCTGATGAGGATTCTGGTGAGGGCCAGTGGGGAGTGAAGAGCCAAGCTCTCAATTACTGGGTATTTTCTCTTGTACCACTTTGCTTTGCTTGAGGAATGTAAAAGGCAGACCTGAAGCTGTTTTCATTCTTCTATGCTAAGTTGCTTCGGTTGTGTCCAACTCTGAGACCCCATGGACTGTAGCCCACCAGGCTCCTCTGCCCATGGGTTTCTCCAGGCAAGAATACTGGAGTGGGTGGCCATTTCCTCCTCTAGGGGATCTTCCCCACTCAGGGATCCAACCCCTGTCTCTTGTGTCTCCTGTATTGGCAGGCAGGTTCTTTACCTCTTAGGGAGTTTTAGTTCCTGAAAATGAGAGAATGAGCACCATTTCTAGGACAGGGAGTCTGGGCTCCTGATTCTTATTCTGGTCTCAAGTTGTCTCAAGTTCTGAAAACTTTGTATCAGGTCTGCCTTTTTTCCTTAGGTAGTATCCAACATCGGTTGGCTCTTTCATTCCTTTAGGGGTGCCGGAGCTGGGGATCTGAAAGGAAACACTGCTAGACAGGAAGCTCTGGAACGCCAGGCAGGGAAGACCTGGGACCATCCCTCACCTCTCAGAGCTCCTCCCAGGCTTTCCCCCTCCTCAGGATCCTGGGCGGCGGGGCTCCAAGCCTCACTCTCCTGTTCCATCCAAGAGATGAGGGCTGGTTTGGGGCCTGGGAATCCTGGGAGAGAACAGGGATCATGGTGCTGGCTTGAGGCTGCCCTGGGAAGACGGCGCCCCTCGCGTCAGGGTGAGGGCATCTCCTCAAAGTTTAGGCTCAATCTGGACTGGGTCTCCAGTGCGCCTTCCAGAAGGAAGCAGATGTGAGATGGAAGGACTCCCGTGGGGGTACCTGAAACGTTAGGGATGGGAGGTGGCAGGTGCTGTTGGTGGGATAGGGCAGGATTAAGGCTTACAATCCTCCAGGTCCTTATTTGATCTCCCCTGTGAACCCCAGTGAAGCAGGAGGGGGGCTCTGACCCGGGGCCTCACCGAGCGCGCCCAGGTGGCCGTAGGTCTCCCGCATCACGTCCCGGTACAGGGCCCTCTGCGCGGGCCGCAGACACCCCCACTCCTCCGGGGAGAAGTACACGGCCACGTCCGCGAACCTCACGGCCAAGGGCTTCTTGCAACCAGGCCCGGTCTCCCCCGGTCTCAGCACCAGGAGCGGGGCCGGGGGCGGCGCCATGGGGCCTCCCAGCCCCGAGCAGCGGCCGCCTGGTCCCCGCGCCCGGCCTCAGCTCTCGTCGTCCACAAGAAGGGCTCCCAAGCCCGAGGCCCCGCCCAGCCTCGGCTTCCGTACGCAGCCAAGGGAACCGAAGGAGCAGGGCTGGGATTCGGGATTCTGATGGGGACAAATAGACCGCCTCGGTGTTTATTCACTTCATGGCAGCTTGGACACAGACACCAGAGTTAAGAGACCCGGAAGGTGCCTCCAGAAAATATGGCGACACCGTGGCTTCAATTCTGTCTGCCTTTAAGGGCCCCGTCCTTTGACCGTATCAAACATGGCGTCCGTCTGGCTTCTCATCTTTCACTTGCCCTTAAATACAATGGCTCTGCAGGTGGACTTGTAAGGGACTGGAAGGCAAAGGGTAGTTTTCTTGCCTTCAAGAAAGATGGAAGGCCCCGGGCCTTCTAGCACTCTCCCTGCCCGCGTCGCGCGGCGACGGGTGATTGGCCGCGACAGCAGGAAGCGGCTGAGCCGCGAGACCGGGGTTTGGGGGGCGTTTTCGCCCGGAAGTTTCGATGAGCCGGATGTGGAACCCACCAAGGACCTCGGCGTTTGTTGGGTCCTGGACTGTGTCCCAACGGCCCCAACACCTCCCGACCGCGGATCCGGAAGCGGGTCCTGGCTCCTGCGGAAAGACGCACACACCTGTCCTAACCCGGGGTCGCCGAGGTAGAGACCTCGTACAGGTTTACTCTCTTCCCCGCCGCGGCGCCCACCCGACTCCGACTCGACTTGGGAAGGTGCTTGGTGAAGCTGGAATTAGGAAGTTTTAAATTATCTGTGTGTGTGTGTTTAATTGGAGGAAAATTGCGTTATAATGTGTTGGGTTTTGCTGTGCAATAAGGGCTATCAGCCATAAATATATATATAATCTCCCTCTTGAGCACCTTCCCACCCTAAATTTCGGTTCAAGTTTTTCCGAAATAATTAATATGCATGGCTTTTAAAAATTAATACAATGACTTCCCTGGTGGTGCACTGGTTAAGACTTCCTGCTCCTAATGCAAGGGGGCCCAGGTTGGATCCCTGGTTGGGAAACTAAGATCCTGCCTGTGTCATGGGCACAACCACACCATGATGAACATGTGAGTGTTAACCATAAAATTCTTCCTTTATTTGTCTGTGTTGAGTCTTGGTTGCGGCGTGTGAGATCTTCATTGCTTCATTCAGGATCTTTCTTTGCAGTGCCTAGACTCTCTAGTTGTGGCTCCTGGGCTCAGTAGTTACAGCGCTCTGGCTTAGTTGCTCGACCATGGATTAACCGGGAGTTCCCTGGTTGGCAAAGTGGATTTTAACCACTGCACCACCAGAGAAGTCTTACTATAAAATTCTTTAAACTCTAGAAATGTTGAAAAGTTTTCACACTAAAATGTTGAGGAGGCAGCTCTGCTATTCATTCTTCAAATCATAAAGATATGCCTAGATGCCTTCACCTTTTATCTCAGACAACTCTGTGAAGTTGACATTGGTCTTATTTTGCTAGTGGAGCCAACTAAGGCTCAGAAATGTTGAGTAATCTACTTAAGGCAGGATGTCCCTGGACGTGGTTAAGAATCCACGCCTACCAATGCAGGGGACCGTGGTTTGATCCCTGGTCTGAGAGGATTCCACAAGCTGTGGAGCAATGAAGCCCTCAAGCCACAACTGCTGAGTCCATGTGATGCAGCTACTGAAGCCCTTGCACCCTAGAATCCATGCTCCACAACAGAAGGAGCCACCGCAATGAGAAGCCCTCCCACTGCAACTAGAGAGTAGCCCCAGCTCTCCGCAACTAGAGAAAGCCCACGTGCAGCAATGAAGACCCAGCGCAGCCAAGAATAAATAAATAAAATGTTTTAAAAATACATGCTTAAGGCTACACAGCTAGTGGGGACTGAGTTGAACCTGGAATCCAGATCTACCAATTCAGAAGAGGCTATGTGGCAAAGTAAAAGTAACCCTCAGTTCCCATTAATAATCATTTTTGGAAAACATATTCAGAGAAGTCTTTGGTCAAGAGATACCAATATTTGAGCCTCCAGCACCACTCCTTACATGCAGACATACTTAGTCCCACCAACCTTGTGTTTATTCTTTTAAGAGTTTCCTGTTCTAAAGTAGGGCTAGCAAATCTCAATGGGTCAGAAAGACCTCTCAACTGTTGACACATAAAAACATTATGGTAAAAATAAAGATGGAAGATAACTATGCTGTGATTTCAACTCTAATCCCAAGTAATATACTCCTTCTTAAAAAATTCCCCAGCATATTTCCAGCTGCAGTTCAGAAAGCAGAACACTCTGTAAGGGAGGAAATAACCCAGAAAGAAAAACCAGTTAGGTGAATTAGTTTCCAAGTGTGAGTGGGAGCCTCAGAAAATGGGTTCAACTGCTGTATTTAAAATGGATAGACCTGTGGAGCACAGGGAACTCTCCTCCAGGTTATGTGGCAGCCTAGACGGGAGGGAAGTTTGGAGGAGAATGGATACACTTAGGGGCTTCCCAGGTGGTGCTAGTGGTAAAGAACCCACCTGCCAGTGCAGGAGATGTAAGAGACACCGGTTTGATCCCCTGGAAGAGGGCATGGAAACCCAATCCATTGAGAATCTCTTGGACAGAGGAACCTGGGGGTGGGGCTATGGTCCATAGGGTCGCAAAGAATCAGACATGACTGAAGCGACTTAGCAGGCATGCACGGATACATGTATATGTATGGCTGAGTCCCTTTACTGTCCATCTGAAACTATCACAACATTGTTAATCTGCTATGAAACTGAAAGTGTTGGTCGCTCAATTGTGTCCCACTCTTTGCGACCCCTTGGACTGCAGCCCGCTAGGCTACAATTCTTCTCCAGGCAAGAAGACTGGAGTGAGTAGCCATTCCCTTCTCCAGGCATCTTCTTGACCCAGGGATCGAACCTGGGTCTCCTGCTTTGCAGGCAGATTCTTTACCACCTGAGCCACTACAAAATAAAAAGTTAAAAGGAAATGAGTTCAGCCTTCATGCTGAACACTAAGAGCAGGTGGCTGAAGGTGCCCTCCTAAGAGATGGCAGCAACGCAGTCCCAAGAGTGCTGCTGCTAAGTTGCTTCAGTTGTGTCTGACAACGTGTGACCCCATAGACAGCAGCCCACCAGGCTCCCCCGTCCCTAGGATTCTCAAGGCAAGAACACTGGAGTGGGTTGCCATTTCCTTCTCCAATGCATGAAAGTGAAAGTGAAGTCGAGTCAGACTCTTAGCGACCCCATGGACTGCAGCCTACCAGGCTCCTCCATCCAGGCAAGAGTACTGGAGTGGACTGCCACTGCTTTCTCCGCCCAAGAGTGCTACTAGTCCTAATTTAGGTGTTCTCTTGGGCCATTGTGCTTCCCCGGATAGCTTCCGTGATATCAGGGCTTCCCTGACAGCTCAGTTGGTAAAGCATCTGCCTGCAATGCAGGAAACCCCGGTTCGATTCCTGGGTCGGGAAGATCCCCTGGAGAAGGGAAGGTTACCTATTCCAGTCAATAGGGTTGCAAAGAGTCGGACATGACTAAGCAACTTTCACTCACTTGGGCCACTGTACGGTGAGAAAGGAAGCTTTCTGGAGATGAGATTCAGGGAGACACGGAGGGGCTCTGGAGAAGGGAATGTGTGCAAAGGATCAGAGTAGGGGAGGCGTTTATCTTTCTCTCGTCTCTGCTAACAGCAGCTGAGATCTGGATCCTGAGCCAGCACCTCTCCTTCCACCAAGGGGTAGAAGCAGGTATGGGGTCTTAACTACCTCCTAGAAGGGTCCCTGTGGCTCAGCTGGTAAAGAATCTGCCTGCAATCCTGGAGATCTGGGTTCGATCCCTGCGTTAGGAAGATCCCCTGCAGAAGGAAACGGCTACCCAACGCACTCCAGTATTCTGGCCTGGAGAATTCCATGGCGTGTATAGTTGTCTATGGGGTCGCAAAGAGTCGGACACAACTGAGCGACTTTCACTTCACTTCAAAGGGAAACACTGGCCTCCCTTGAGAACCTGAGAGGCAAGCTGAGGACGCCTGCCCAGTGCCCCACACTTCCAACCCACTCGCCTCTGGGCACATCAGTCCTCCCCTCCCACAAAGTACTTCGTCCTCGCTGAGCCGCCCGGGCTGCAAGGAGCGCGGCCAGGAGGCTGTAAGTCTCCAGCATCATGTCCAGGTTCATGGCCCTCTGGGCAGGCCGCAAAACATCCCTACTCCTCCGGAAATAAGTACCCGGCCACATCCGCCGAAGCTCCCGGCCCCTCGGTTGATTTCCCTCGTCCGCTGGGTCCCGGCCTCCCAGGGCACATCTACCACCTTCAACGGGACCAGGGGCAGCACCACGGGAAACTTCTGTGCTTCGCAGAGAGGCTTCTGGGAAACGTGGAAATGCTGTTAGCTGTTTCCGCCCGGCCTCACAAAAAGGCCAGAAGGGCCCACAGGCCTGCCCTTAACTAGGATGGCGCCTCGCCGACGTCAACATCCGGGCTTTTTTCAAGCTGTCCTCTACGTACAAGGAGGCTTAACCCTGGCTATAGATAACGTGCGTTGGTTGGACAGCGCGGGTCGCCGTGGGAAGGACTCGGATTAGACTTTCCGGGGCGGTTTGTTTAAAAGGCCGAGAGTACAGTAACGGCAGAGCTGAAGGTGGTCGGCATTGAAAGGCCGTGGGGTCGCTCTTGATCTGGCTTTTCTGGCATCTAAGAGAGAGGTTCTGACGGAGTAAAGGTACTCCTTTCTGCTGCTCTCTTGAGATCTCTTGAGATCTCCGGGAACTGGAGGTGTGTAAAAGCCCAAGGGCAAGATTGAGGCGGGTTCTGGAGGTAAGGGAGTGGAGGGAGGCTTATCCCAACGCTGTGGCGTGCTGCGATTCATGGGGTCGCAAAGAGTCGGACACGACTGAGCGACTGCACTGAACTGAACTGTGCCCTGGTACTCAGGCAGGACTGGCTCCTTGGGCTGTGGAAATAGGTTCCTCAGGTATTTGATCTGGCCCATGCTCCAAGGTCTCAGATGTCTCCCCTTTTACAGACACTGAAACTAAGTGACGGGGCAAGTGACTGCTCAAGGGGCAGCAGAGCTCGATTCCAGAGTCCTTTTCTAGCCCTCGTTTAGGTTGAACTTAATTTCAGCCAAGTGCTTAGGACAGAGCCTTGCCCAAAGTACTCAATAAATAGGAGCTTGTAGTTGTTATTGTAATTATAACACTAACTGGACAGGCCTCGATCTGAAAACCTGTGTTCAAATTACAGCTCATAAATGATTAATAACACTGGGGAATGAAGCAGACCATCTCTTAAAAATTTTGTTCAGTTTCATATCAAGCTGGTGGAGGACACACCGAAACTACAACCACATATAGAACTGCTGCCTCTCAGAACTGACCTGAAGAGTAGCAGACAGATTTTCTACAACTAAGGATATAAGGAAAAGGCCACATTAAGAAAGGTAGGAGGCGCAGAGTCCTGGTCTACTGAGAACCACCCCCACACACTCCTGTGCGGCAACCCACAAACAGAGATATCACAACTGCAGAGGTACCCCTGAGGAGCAGGGGTCCAGGTCCCACATCAGGCTCCCCAGCCTGGGGGAACCTGCACTGGGAAGCTGAGCGCTCATAACAGCTGACTTTGAAAATCAGCAGGGTTCCCATCTCGAGGAGCCCAGGGGCTGTAGGAAAGGGAAGAGACTCCACTTTTAAAGGACTCACAAAGAAACTCACTTGCTCCAAAGTCCATCACAGAGGCAGCAGCTTGAAAAGTGCCTGGGCCATGCAAGAAAGAGAGTCATTGACTCATTGACTAATTTCAGGGTGTGCACCAGAGGGGCAGAGGTCCAATGGAACTTTAGGGACGGAAGTGCTGGCAGACAGCATTTGTTTTTACTTTCTTTCCACGTAGCTGGCGTGGTACTGCTGAGCACCATTTCAATCAGTCTCCATCAGCCTAACTAACACCACCTGCCCTGCCCCTGCTTTCCCCTGAGAACTCAAGAGGCCACCTATACACCAGCACCCCCTCCCCGCAGCAGTTTCATCCAGAGCCCGTAGACATTTGGGCCAGGGACCAGCCTGACCTACTAAGGCCATCTGCAGCAGTCACAGCCAAGTCTGCCTGGGGACCAATCTCACTCACCAACACAGCTGCAACAACTGCTGTCCATCCATCACAGGCGGCACACAGCCCACACAGGGGATACCCTGGGACACCTGGCTTTGTTGACCAGGGGAGATTGCACCACTGGACCTTATAGGACACCTCCTACATAAGGCCACTCTTTCAAGGCTGGGCGACAAAGCTGATATACGTAGAAAAAAACACAGAGTTAGGCAAAATGAAGGAACTACAAAATGTCTTTCAAAGAATATCTTTCAAATATGAGGCTCTCTCAGAAAAACAACTGAATGAAGAGGAGATAAGAAACTTACCAGATAGAGGATTCAGAATAACAGTTGTAAAGATGTTCATCAGACTCAGTAGAAAACTGGATGAACTTGATGAGAGAATCACCAAAAGCCTAGGTGATTTGCAAGCCTCCTTCAGCAAAGGGCTAGAAACTATAAAAAAGAAAGATTTAGAACTTTTGAATTCATTTACTGACACCAAAATACACTAGTGGAAACCAGCAGGAAGTCAGAGAAGGGAAAAAAACAGACCGGTGATCTGGGTGACAAGGATAGTAAAAGTCACTCAATCAGAACACCAAAAAGGAAAAAGAATAAAACAAAAAAAACAAGAATAGGGCCCATGAGGTGTCCCAGCTGCTCTGGCAGGGGAAGGAGCAGCCGTGGGCAGGCAGACCAGCTTCCAGACTCCTCTCCCCACTCCCAGCACGTGCCCACTCTGCTGCCGGGGTGCCCCAGAGGAAGGTCAACTCCTCATCAGGGATGGGGAAGGAGGAGCCCAAGAGGCGACCTGGGAGGTTGTCAACTAAATCTATTGCTGCCAAAGTGGAAACAAAGCCAAAGAAGGCAACAGGAAAGGATGAATCTTCAGATACAAAAGGGAAGAAGCGAGCAAAGGGAAAACAGGTGGAAATGGCCACCCAAGAGACTAAAGATTTACCTGCATCAAATGGAGAGACTGAAAACAAGGAAAGAAAGAAGTTACGTGTGATTAATATCACACACCCTAGTCTATCAGTGGTCCCTTCTCAAACAATCCAGAGGAATATTTTTATCAATTATTTTGTAAATGCAAAGTTTTTTAGTAGCTCTAGTAGTATTTTTAAGAAAGTAGAAATCCTACTTCATTTTTAAAGTGCAAGTACTTTTTTTATTGGAGCATAGTTGATTTACACTGTTGTGTTAGTTTCAGGTGCACAGCAAAGTGAATTAGGTATACATATATCCAGTCTTTTTTTAGATTCTTTCCTATATAGGCCTAAACCAGAGTATTGAGTGACGTTTCCTGTACTATACTGTATACTGCAGTATTTATTTGATATATAGTATGTGTCTTTCTCAATCCCAGTTTGTCCCTCCCTCCCTCCCCCCCCACCCCTAATCATAACGCTGTTTTCTCCATCTGTGACTCTATTTCTGTTTTGTAAGTTGTTTTGTACCATTTTTTAAGATCCCACATATAAGTGACATCATATGATATTTGTCTTTCCTTGGCATTACTCAGTTTGACAATCTCTAGCTCCATCCATGTTGCTGCTATAAATACTTTTTATTTAAGAGTTGAGATTATCTGCTGGTTGGTTTTTTTTTTTTTTTTTTTTCCGGTACAACCAGAAAATACTATTATATTGAATTTGGGAAGCATATTAAATGGCGATTTGGAATCAGCAGTGCATTTAATGTCTTAAACACTTTTTTTTTTTTTTTGGCTCTGACACGCAGCATGAAGGATCTTAGTTCCCTGACCAGGGATCAAACCCATGCCCCCTGCTTTGGGAGCATGGAGTTTTAGCCACTGGACTGCCAGGACAGTCTCATTGAACACTTTAAATTTCTTCTCTTTCCCTGTTGTTTTTGGGTAGAATTGTTTCCCAAAGCAAACCACTCCTTGATCTTGGCTCTCTGGTCAGAATTTTGTGCACTCTGTAACGTCTTGGGTCATGGTAGTCCAATTTTCCTAGTAACTTTGTTATTTGCTATGAACACTTGAAAACCTTGAGTATGTCTTGTATATGATACTAAATTGTGAATTAGTGGGACTTATGATGTAACAACATATCAACATTTGAAGATATTGGTAGGTGTATCCTGTTAAGTAATATTCTATTGTATATATGCACCACATCTACTTTACCCAGCCCTCTGTCAATGGACATTTAGGTTGCTTCCTCTGCCTCCATGTCTTAGCCTCCATTGTGCGTGTATCTTTTCAGATCATGTTTTTCTCTGGAGATATGCCCATGAGTGGGGTTGCAGGGTCATATGGTAGTTCTGTTTTTAGTTTTTTAAGGAACCTCCATACTGTTCTCCATAATGGCTATACCAATGTACATTCCCACCAACAGTGTAGGAGGGTTCCCTTCTCTCCACACCCTCTCCAGTATTTATTGTTTGTGGCTTTTTTGATGATAGCCATTCTGGCTGATGTGAGGTGATAACCTCGTTGTAGTTTTGATTTTCATTTCTCTAATAATTAGCAATGTTGAGCATCTTTTCTTGTGCCTGTTGCCCATCTGTGTGTAATCTTTGGAGAAATATCTACTGAGGTCTTCTGCCCATTTTTTGAGTGGGTTGTTCGTTTTAACTGTTAGATGTCATGAGATGTTTGTAAATTTTGGAGACTAATCCCTTATTGGTCATACAGGTGCTCGTAGTAGTCTTTTAGGATCCTTGGTATTTCTGTGGAGTCAGTTGTAACTTCTCCTTTTTCATTTCTAATTTCATTGATTTGAGTTCTCTCCCTTTTTTTTCTTGATGAGTCTGGCTAAAGGTTTATCAATTTTGTTTATCAATTCAGAGAAGCAGCTTTTAGTTTCATTGATCTTTGCAGTTGTTATCTTGGTCTCTATTTCATTTATTTCTGCTTTGATCTTTTTGTATTTCTTTCCTTCTGCTAACTTTGAAAGTGAAGTCGCTCAGTCCTGTCCAACTCTTTGTGACCCCATGGACTGTAGCCTACCACGCTCCTCCCTCCATGGGATTCTCCAGGCAAGAGTACTGGAGTGGATTGCCATTTCCTTCTCCAGGGGATCTTCCCGACCCAGGGATTGAACCCAAGCCTCCTGCATTTCAGGCAGACGCTTTAACCTCTGAGCCACCAGGGATTTTTTCTTCTTTCTCTAGTTGTTTTAGGTGTAAGGTTAGGTTGTTTACTTGAGATTTCTCTTTGTTTCTTGAAGTAAGGTTGTGTTGCTATAAACCTTCCTCTTAGAACAGCTTGGGCTGCATCCCATAGGTTCTGGACCCCTGTACTTTAATTTTAATTTATCTCTAGGTCTTTTTTTAATTTCCTTTTTGATTTCTTCAGTGAAACCCATTGATTATTTAGTGGCATATTGATTAGCCACCATGTGCTTGTGTTTTAGAGTTTTTTTCTTGTAGTTTATATCTAATCTCATAGCATTGCAATCAGAAAACATGCTTGGTCTAATTTCAATTTTCTTAAATTTGCCAGAGCTCGCCTTGTGGTGCACCATGTGGTCAGTCCTGGAGAAGGTTTCGTGTGCTCTTGGGAAGAATGTGTAGTCTGCTGCTTTTGGATGAAATGCTCTTTAAATGTCATTTAAGTCCAGCTCTTCTAAAATGTCACATAAGGCCTGTGTTTCCTTATTCATTTTTTGTCTGGATGATCTGTCCATTGGTGAAAGTGGGGTAGTCAAGTCCCCCACTATTATTCTGTTACTGTCGATTTCTCCCTTTATGGTTGTTAGTATTTGCCTTACACACTGAGGTGCTCCTTTGTTGGGTGCGTGCGTGTGTGCTCAGTCGCTTTGATTGTGTCGGACTCTTTGCGATCCTGTTGACTGTGACCCGCCAGGCTCCTCTGTCCATGGGATTCTCCAGGTGAGAGTGCTGGAGTGAGTTATCATGCCCTCCTCCAGGGAATCTTCCTGACCCAGGGACCAAACCCTAATCTCCTGTGTCTCTTGCATTGGCAGGCAGGTTCTTTACCCACTAAACCATGTGGGAAACCCATTCAGTTCAGTCACTCAGTCATGTCCGACTCTGCGACCCCATGAACCGCATCACGCAAGGCCTCCCTGTCCATCACCAACCCTCGGAGTTTACCTAAACTCATGTCCATTGAGTTGGTGATGCCATCCAACCATCTCATTCTCTGTCGTCCCCTTCTCCTGCCTTCAGTCTTTCCCAGCATCAAGGTCTTTTCCAGTGAGTCAGCTCTTCGAATCAGGTGGCCAAAGTATTGGAGTTTCAGCTTCAACATCAGTCCTTCCAATGAACACTCAGGACTGATCTCCTTTAGGATGGACTAGCTGGATCTCCTTGCAGTCCCAGGGACTCAAGAGTCTTCTCCAACACCACAGTTCAAAAGCATCAGTTCTTCAGTGCTCAGCTTTCTTTATAGTCCAACTCTCACATCCATACATGATTGCTGGAAAACCCACAGCTTTGACTAGATGGACCTTTGTTGGCAAAGTAATGTCTCTGCTTTTTAATATGTTGTCTAGGTTGGTCATAACTTTGCTTCCAAGGAGTAAGCGTCTTTTAATTTCATGGCTGCAATCACCATCTGCAGTGATTTTGGAGCCCCCCAAAATAAAGTCTGACACTGTTTCCACTGTTTCCCCATCTATTTCCCATGAACTGACAGGACCGGATGCCATGATCTTAGTTTTCTGAATGTTGAGCTTTAAGCCAACTTTTTCACTCTCCTCTTTCACTCTCATCCAGAGGGTCTTTAGTTCTTCTTTGCTTTCTGCCATAAGGGTGGTGTCATCTGCATATCTGAGGTTATTAATATTTCTCCCAGCAATTTTGATTCCAGCTTGTGCTTCCTCCAGCCCAGCGTTTCTCATGATGTACTCTGCATATAAGTTAAATAAGCAGGGTGACAATATACAGCCTTGACATACTCCTTTTCTTATTTGGAACCAGTCTGTTGTTCCATGTCCAGTTCTAACTGTTGCTTCTTGACCTGCATACAGATTTCTCAAGAGGCAGGTCAGGTGGTCTGGTATGCCCATCTCTTTCAGAATTTTCCAGTTTATTGTGATCCACATAGTCAAAGGCTTTGGCATAGTCAATAAAGCAGAAATAGATGTTTTTCTGGAACTCTCTTGTTTTTTGATGAATCCAGCGGAAGTTGGCAATTTGATCTCTGGTTCCTCTACCTTTTCTAAAACCAGCTTGAACATCTGGAAGTTCACGGTTCATGTATTGCTGAAGCCTGGCTTGGAGAGTTTTGAACATTAATTTACTAGTGTGTGAGATGAGTGTAATTGTGCAGTAGTTTGAGCATTCTTGGCATTGCCTTTCTTTGGGATTGGAATAAAAACTGACCTTTTCCAGGCCTATGGCCACTGCTGAGTTTTCCAAATTTGCTGGCATATTGAGTGCAGCACTTTCACAGCATCATCTTTCAGAATTTGAAGTAGCTCAACTGGAATTCCATCACCTCCACTAGCTTTGTTTGTAGTGATGCTTCCTAAGGCCCACTTGACTTCACATTCCAGGATGTCTGGCTCTAGGTGAGTGATCACACCATGATTATCTAGGTCGTGAAGATTCTTCTTTGTACAGTTCTTCTGTGTATTCTTGCCACCTCTTCTTAATATCTTCTGCTTTTGTTAGGTCCATACCATTTCTGTCCTTCATTGTGCCCATCTTTGCATGAAATGTTCCCTTGGTATCTCTAATTTTTTTGAAGAGATCTCTAGTCTTTCCCATTCTGTTGTTTTCCTCTATTTCTTTGCATTGGTCACTGAGGAAGGCTTTCTTATCTCTCCTTGCTATTCTTTGGAACTCTGCATTCAAATGGGTATATCTTTCCTTTTCTCCTTTGCTTTTCATTTCTATTCTTTTCTCAGCTATTTGTAAGCCCTCCTCAGACAGCCATGTTGCTTTTTTGCATTTCTTTTTCTTGGGGATGGTCTTGATCCCTGTCTCCAGTACAATGTCACGAACCTCCATCCATAGCCGTGTTGGTGCATATATATTTATAATTGGATTTATATATATATATTTATAATTGGATTTATAGATATATATTTATAATTGGATTGAACTCTTGATCTTTACATGTAGTGTCATTATTCTTCTTGAAATCTTAAGAAATCTAAGTGATAAAAGCAATCCTATCTTTAAAATTAGTGCGAGAATGTTGTTCCAAATTTGATTAGGTTATATTTATCATTTTTGCAGTATCATTGGGTTGTATTTTTCATGGAAAAAGGATAGAAGGAGCCTTAATGGTTTTTTAGTGTAATTGTGCTTCTGCTTTGCTCTTTTTTTACCATTGTTGATGAGGTAGTGTTTTTCCCCTTGGTAGAGATAGTTTAGTACTTCAGTTACAGTATGTTGTGCTTGTAGTATGTTGTTTATATTATATATCATCAGTAAATGTATATGTGTAAGTACACTATGATAATAGGGTTTTACAGTTATGCATCTTGTCATTTATGGCAAATCATGTTCCAAGGTGACTCATTTGCTGCTGCTTCCTAGGTCAGGAACACTCTTACTGGTGATAGCATTTTTCTTGTGACAAAATGAGAGCAAGTCATTTTATGAGTTCAATGCATTAAATTCCATTCAGTGAACATTTTTTGCATAGTGGCAAATTTGGATGTGGCATTTCTTCTGTAAATGTCAAGGGTTAGATATTAGTAAACTCCCCTGGTAGGAAAATTTGTGTTAGAGAAACTTAAGAGTGGATAGAGTGTAGAGGGGGCTTCCCAGATAGCTCAGTTGGTAAAGAATCCACCTGCAATGCAGGAGACCCTGGTTCAATTCCTGGGTCGGGAAGATCCCCTGGAGAAGCGATAGGCTACCCACTCCAGTATTCCTGCCTGGAGAACCCCCACGGACAGAGGAGCCACGGGGTTGCAAAGAATCAGACACAACTGAGCGACTAAGCACATCCTGTTAAGGAAAACTTGCCTCTAATTTCAAGCTGGAAAGTCACTGGAATAACTGTTCAGAAAATAATCACAACTAAATGATTTTTTTAGATTTTTAGTATGTACCTTAAGAGTTGTGTACAAATTGAAACATCTGTGTATTGATCCTCAAAACAACCAGTAAAATCTCAATTATAGAAGAAACGGAAACAAAACAAAAATGAGGATAGTTTAAGGGACCATTGAGGGAACATCAAGCAGATGAACATTTGCATTAGAGAGGTCCCAGAAGGAGGAGAGAGAGAGAAAGGGACAGAAAACCTATTTGAAGAGATAATGGCTTAAAACTTCCCTAGTTTGGCAAAGAAACCAGACAACCAGGTCCAGAAAGCAGTGAGTCCCAAACATGATGTCCCCAAAGAGACCCACACCAAGACACAGTTAAAATGTCAGAAGATCCCACATGCTTCATGGCCAAAAAACCAGAGTATAAACAACAGAATTGGGCTTCTTGGTGGCTCAGTGTAAAGAGTCCGCCTTCCAATGCAAGAGTCACGGGTTTGGTCCCTGGGCCAGGAAGATCCCACATACCTTGGAGCAACTAAGCCCACAACTATTCAGCTTGTGCTCCAGAGCCTGAGAGCTGCAACTACTGGAGCCCGCGTGCCCTGAAACCTGTGCTCTGCAAGGAAGGCCACTCCAGTGAGAGAGCTGAGCATGGCAACTAGAGAGTGGCCCCTATACTCCACAGCTAGAGAAATCCCACAGAGCATGGAAGACCCAGCATAGCCCCCTGCCCCCCCCACCCACGAAAGAATTGTGATAGAGGGTTGTCTTTTGTTTCTAGAGTGCTGACAGATTGATTCCTGTTTTAAGTGCTGGATACTCAGATGTATTCAGTTTGTGAAAACTGAGCTGTACACTTGTGATATGTGAACTTATTTGTATGTGTATTATGCTTCAGTTTTTCACCAAAAAAATCTCTTCTCTAGTGTTTTTCCCATCCCTTGAGGCAACTTCTATAACCGGTTTCTTGTGTCCTTCTTGAGTTATTTTAAGCATATAAAAGCTTACATCTTTTTTTTTCCCACAAGTACCATATGAATCACACTTCACTGCTTTTTTTGCCCCTTTCACTTTATATCTCTTTTGAATTGCTCAATTTCAGCACATATAGTTCTGCTTTTTTTAATGGGTCTGGGAGCATCCTCCTAGCTCTGAATTCAAAAATTGGAGGTTTAAAAGAGAAGCAGTTCTCAAAGATATCATGCTGAATGACAGAAGCCTTAGACAAAAGAATACATGTTCTGTGATACCAGCTATATGAAGTTTTATATAATGGAAAATGAATGTATGGTCGGGACAAAATTACAACAGTAGTTGTCTCTGGTAGGGTGTGGTTGGGATTGACTAAGTAAGGGCCTGAGGGAAATTTCTAGGATGATGATAATGTTCTGTATCTTGATAGGGGGTTGGGTTAGACAGATGGGTGCGTTTGTCAACACTCAGCAAAATACACTTAAAATTTGTGCATTTTATGTAGGTTTGACTCAAAAATATGTAAAACAGATACTGAGCTCTAGTTGACGACATGCATGCTGAAATGTTTAGGGGCGAAGTGTACTGATGATGACAGTGTCTTTGAAATGCATCAGAAAATAAAATGGACTGGTAGAAAGATGGGTAGTTATGTGATAAAGAATAGTAAAGAATAGAATAGTAAAATGCTAATGGGTAGAAAATAGTTGATGAGTATATGGGTGTTCACTGAAAAATTCTAAAAGTAAAATGTTGGGAGGAAAAGAGAAAGAGAAGCAAGCTGGGTATTGTCTGGACAAAACATGATTAACCATTTTAAAGTGTACAATCAGGTAGCATTTAGTGCGTTCACAATGTTGTATAACCACCGCCTCTCTAGTTTCAAAGCTTCATCACCATTGAGACTTTGATTCAGGGTTACATTTATTCCTAAGTATTCTTTTTATGCTATTGTAAATGGAGTTGTTTTCTTATCTTTTTGGATTGTTCATTGCAACTGATTTTTGTGCGTTGATTTTGTATCTTGAAACTTTGCTGAATTCATTTATTAGCTCTTAGTGGGTGTAATCTTTAGGTTTTCTAGATATAAGATCATGTTGTCAGTGACTAGAGATAATTTTACTTCTTCCTTCCTAATTTGAATGCCTATTTCTTCTTCTTGCCTACTTGCTTTGCCTGGAACCTCTAATATAATATTTACTAGAAGTGGCAAAAGCAGACATTGTTCCTAATTTTAGGGGAAAAACTTTCAGTCTTTCACCACTGAGTATGTTATTAGCTATGGGTTTTTCATGTATGGTTTTTATCATAGTGAGTTTCCTTCTGTTTCTTGTTCATTAAGTGTTTTTATTGTGCAAAGATGTGGAATTTTGTCATGCTTTTATTGCATTAATTGAGATGATCTGGGGTTTTTTTCTTTCATTCTATGAAGGTGACATATCACATTGATTTTTTGTCTATCGACGCATTCTCAAATTCCAGGAATAAATCCCACTTGGTCATGGTATATAAACCTTTTTTTAATGTACTGCTTTGGTTTGCTCATATTTTGTTCAAGATTTCTATGTCAATATTCACAATGGATATTTGTAATTTTTTTGTAGTGTCTTTGCCTGTCTTTGGTATCAGTGTAAAAGTTTTCAAAATATATGCTGGATGCAAATTCCATTTCAGATCTGTGATTTGCAAATACTTTCTCCCAGTCTATGATGCATTTTCAGTCTCTTCAAGGTGTCATTTGAAGCACAAAGTGGTTTTTAAAATTTTGGGTTTTTTTGGCTGTGCTGCATGGCTTACGGGATCTTAGTTCCCCAACCAGTGATTGAACCCAGGCCACAGCAGTGAAAGCACTAAGGTCCTAACCACTGGACTATCAGGAAACTCCCCCCAAATTTTGATTTTGATGATCAGTTAATCAGTTTTTTCTTTTATCACTTGTGCTTTTGGTGTCATAGCTTAGTATCCATTTCCTAATCCAGAATCACAAACATACTTATATTTCCTTTGTGAAGTTTTATAGCTTTTACGTTTAGTTCTGGGGTTCATTTTGAGTTAATTTTTGTATATGATTAGAGGTCCAACTTCTTTCTTATGATGTCCCAAGACCATTTGTTGAAAAGATTGAGACTTGAACTGTCTTGGCACCTTTGTTGAAAATCAATTAATCATAACTATTAGGGTTAACTTCTGGAAGAACATTTTCTCTTACTTAATAAAATTTCTCTCATTTGGATCTCTTAAGAATTAGAACCCTGAAAATTCTAGTTACTTTCCTTCTCCCATGCCCAGCCATCCTGGTAAATGGGTGCAGCTATCTTTGGTAAAGAGTAGGAAGACAGCATGTCTTTGCCAATGTAACAAGGTCCTTCATCACGGGGACCCAACCTCCTATCAAAAGGCTCCAGCTCTGGAATTGACACAAATCTGAGAATTTGTTGAAGACAGGGCCTTGCATTTTTGCATACTCAACAAGATGTGTTGCAACATGAGAGTCCCAAGGAGGAGCATTTCCTAACACTGGCTTTATGGAGTTCTTTTAAGAACTACAGACAGGAATGTATATGAAGTGCCTAACACAGTACACAGCACATCACAGATGCTCAACAAAGTGGCTAGAATACTATTGCAATGGGCCAAAGAACAAACAGAGTAGATACAGTGAATGTAGACTACTGTTTCAAGAAATTTAGCTGAAAATAGGAGATTAGGACAGAGGCCAAGGGAAATTTATTGTTTTTAAAGACAGATCTTAGCATGTTTATAGGTTGGTATGTATGTTTCAGAAAAGAGACTCTGAAACTAGGACTTCCTGGTGGTCCAAGGGTCAAGACTCCACTCCCAGTGTAGAGGCCCCAGGTTCAACCCCTGGTCAGGGAACTAGAGCCTGCATGCACAACTAAAACCTGGTATAGCCAAATAAATAATGAATTTTTTTTTAAGGTATGTTTGTACCTTTAAAAAAAAAAAAAACAAGACTCTGAAACTATAAAACCTAGAGAATAATAGATGGAGCCAAGCCCATGAGGGGCAGCAGTAGAGGAAATCCAGGCATACCTGTACTGGAAAGCACTGTACGAGGGCCCCCCCGACAGCAAGCAGGAACACGTGGTCACACAGAACTTCTGGAGTGACAATATAGTGGAATGTTGAGCGAGTTCTTATTTGACACCCTGTTTTCTTAGTGAAAGAGAAGGCAGTCCGTGGTTTGGGACCTAAGATCCCGCAAGCTATATGGCACAGCCAAAAACAAAAACTCTCCCACTGGCTAGATCAACCAGCTCAAGTTGGGATCCTGGGACTGATGAGGTAAACCTAAGAACTTGTCTCATCTCAGCCCTCTACAGACCACATACTGGGATTGCCTACCAACAGCTCTGAAATTTTATGAGTTACAATTGAGGTCCAAAGAAATTTCTAAAATTCCTAGGAAAGGAAATAGTTGGGTTAGCCTGGTGATAAAAGTAGGGAAAATAATCAGTTCTACAACAGAAGGTGAGGCAGAATTCTAGTAGGTCTCTGCTAGGGAAGGGCAAGGTTTCTATTATAACTATAAAAATGCCTCCTTAGTCAAGGAACTAGATTTATATTTTATAAACAATAATTCCACAGGGAACATAGTCACTCATCAGACATTTTAATGAATCCCAATCTGATATGACCTCTGCTTTGGGGTAGCCCATCAATCCAAGAAGAAACAGTTACAATGCAACTTGCTAAAAACCAGAACAGAGGTAATTACAAACACTCTGCCCCAGCCACACACCCTTGGGGCTGATGGCAGAAGAAATGAGGGAAGAAGCAATGGATAGGAGGATGAAAGACTCCAAGGGTTGGACTATACATCATGTTTGGAAATTCCAATTTGGTGCAGCTCCCCAAGGCCAAGCGGTAGGCCTTGTTTAATTAATTCAGTAAAGCTTTACTGAGCACCTACTTAGGGATGGGTGCCATGAAGGCATATCAAAGGTTAAAACATGTTGCTGCTGCCATATGGAGCTTCTGTGAGGGAGGCAGGCATGAACACAACTTGATGACTAGACTTCTGCTTCATATTCAATTATCTAACTTTCTAACTTTCCTGAATGGCCTCGCCTCATTTCATGAAAGATGCTGACAGAGGAATCAACAGAAGGTTCTATACTAGTGTTTCCTTATTCTCATGAGAATCAGGGAGGAGTGAAACCCAGTTCCCAAGAAATTCAAATCCACCAGATAAAGTACAAGCTGGTCCTGGTTTTACTTCTTGCTGCTAGACCACAGCTCCCCCACCCTGCTTTTCCTTAATATCAGTCTCCCAAAGCTCACCTGTGCTTATGTCCCAGACCTACCTTGAACCAAACTTCCAAACGCAGGGTGCAGAAGACTTAAGCATGCGGTTTAAAAAAACAGCTTAGATATATAGGTGTCTGCAACCCAATAAAGCCGTGGTACACTGGCACCACCTCCAATCCAGTACAATATAGACCTCTTCAAACAAGTCCAGACCAAGGAGGTATAGTGCACACTATGATGCTGGCTTATTTTGTATGACTCTTTTAAAAAGACATCGAAAAACCAGGACCTGCCTGGGGAGGGATCACGTGTGGGAACTGAAAGCCTGTCTTTTAGGAATGATTGACCAAATTAATGCTATTTAACCTGAAAACAAGGAGGCCTGGCGTGCTGCGATTCATGGGGTTGCAAAGAGTCAGACACGACTGAGCAACTGAACTGAACCTGAAAACATGGAAACATATCTGTGATTACGTTTTCTGAAGGGCTGCCGCGTAGATCAAGTTTTAAACATATTCTGGGCAAGGCTTCCAGGGAAGAAGAATGTAGGACGTAAGGGCCTTCTAAAGGTCAGAGCTATGCCACAGTGAAAGGACCCGCCTTGTGAGGTAGTGAGCTGCATTAAGGGAGGTTTTAAAGGGCAGATCACTTGGCAGGAATACTGTCAAAAGGGGGCTAAACCAAGTTTGTTTTAAACCTAGCAGGGAAGAAGAGGCAGAGGAGGGGGAAGATCTTGCACCCCATGAATGGGATCCTCCTGACTGCATGCACAAACTAGAAAACACAGCCCCTAAATGAGATGGGGAGAATCTTTAGCCTGATACCCCACACAGAGCAAGTCCTTTAGGACAGGGCAGGTTGGAAAATTTTTACCGCATAATGTCCCCTCTCCTTACTGAGGCTATCTGTTCTAGATACGTATGTTAAGGCAGCCAGCATGGTAGAATACACTAAACTTCATCTCTGTATAGCAACACGGTTTAGTTCTGACTCTGATCTGTATGATCAGGGGGCTCCTTCCCTTTTCCGGGCCCCCTCCATGAACTGAAATGAACTTACACAGTCCCTCCCCTTCTAAAGGGCCTGGCCTTTCTGGCTAGGCGCCCCTATGGCAGATCTAGGGCCACAGTTCTGGACGCTGGGGCTACACTTGTGGACCGCCAGAGACCACCTCTGGCGGAAACAGCGGCCACACTCCAGGCAGGGGAAGGGCTTCTCCCCCGTGTGCAGGAGCTGATGCTGAGCCAAGTGGCTCCACTGGGCAAAGCGCTTGGAGCACAGGTCGCAGGCGTAGGGCCGCTCGCCCGAGTGGACGCGCCGGTGACTGGCTAGCAGTGAGGGGTAGGCGAATCGGCGACCACAGTCATCACACGCGTGCAGCTTCTCCTTCTCCTTCGTGTGCGTGCTGCGGTGGATGGCGAGGGAGCCGCTCCGTCGGAAGGCGCGGCCGCAGTCCGGGCAGGGGTACGGCTTCTCTCCCGTGTGCAAGAGCTGGTGCTGGAGCAGTGTGCTGCGCTGGGAGAAGCGGGCTTCGCAGTGCTCGCAGGCGTAGGGACGTTCCCCAGAGTGCACCCGCTGGTGACTGACCAGGCGAGAGGAGGACGAGAAGCGCCGCTCGCAGTCCGGGCACGGGTAGGGCTTCTCGCCCGTGTGGATGCGCTGGTGGATGACCAGGGCAGTGCGCTGGCGGAAGCGCCGGTTGCATTCCAGGCAGGGGTAGGGCTTCTCTCCGGTGTGTGTACGCTGGTGGATGGCGAGCAGGGAGGGGTAGGCGAAGCGACGCCCGCAGCTCAGGCACTGGTGGGGTTTTTCACCCGTGTGCGTGGTCCGGTGATTGGCCAAGGACCGACTCCTCCGGAAGCAGCGGCCGCAGTCAGGACAGTGGTAGGGCTTCTCGCCTGTGTGGATGACCTGGTGCTGGGAGAGGTTCTTGCGCTGGGAGAACCGCTTGCCACACTGGTCACAAACGTAGGGACATTCCCCAGAGTGTGCCCGCCGATGACTGACCAGCAGGGACGGGTAGGAAAAGCGGCGCCCACAGTCTGGGCAAGGGTAAGGCTTTTTCAGATTCTGGGCACACTTGTGGCTCTGCAGGGCTGGGTGATCGGGAAAGGTACAACCACAGTCAGGGCAGATGGGACTTCCTGAGGTCTGCCGGGGAATCAGGCGGGGTTTGCTGGGCCGCCGACCACGCTTCCCCTTTCGGGGCGCTTCCTTAGGTGGGAATACTTCCTTCTCTTCATTCTTCTTTCTGGTTTCTACAGGGACACAAAGGAGAAATTAACAAATACTGGGCTTCTACTCTTTCCTATTAGTGTTACAGGTTATAAAACAGACTCAACACCATCTTCAAGGAGTGTTAGTGACACAGACAACCAACCAAGTGAGACATACCACTCCAGAATATGGAGGGCACTACCGAAGCCCCTAATCCAGCTTGGAGAAGTCAGGGAAGGTTTCTTGGAAAGATTAACCTGACTATAAACACCAAAAAATTTTTGAAGAGGTTAAATTTAAGGCAGGAAATGAAAACAAATGAGGTATGATCTGGCAGTAACTAGGTCATAAGGCCCTCTAAGTCCATGCTTCTCAAATTTTATTGTGATCCTAATCATTTGGAGGGTTTAATGAAACACATTAGGGCTTCGCAGGTGACGCAGTGGTAAAGCTGCCTATTAATGCAGGAAACTCAGGAGATGAGGGTTCAATTCCCAGGTTGGGAAGAACCCCTTAAAGGAGGAAATGGCAACCGAATCCAGTATTCTTGTCTGGAGGATCCCATGGACAGAGTAGCTTTGCGAGCTACAGTCCATGGAGTCGCAGAGTTGGACACGACCCAGTGACTGAGCATGTGGGTATGAAACAGACTGTGGGGCCCTACTCCCAGTTTGGGATTCAGCAGGTCTAAGGTGGGGCCTGGGATTCTGCATTTTCCAATACACTCCCAAGTGATGCTGCTGCTGCTGCTGGTTGTCTGAGACCACACTCTGGGAACCAAACCTAAATATACAGCCAAATCAACTGGGGCTATTGAAAATACACACACACACATACACACACATCTATATGAGTAAATGAATAGTTCTGGGATAGGGTCCAGAAATGTGTATTTTCACCAAATTCCCCAACTGACTTACATATAACTGCCAACCATTTGACAACTGCCTTGGCAAAAACTGAAAAGTTTTAAGCAAGGAAGTATGTCAAAACTTAGAAAAATCCCTGCTCTTAGAGAACCTGGCAAAGAAACTCCAGTTACCTGAATGGCCTTAATCAGAGCCTTACTTCATCCTGAGGACTAAAGATTCCTGCACTGATCAGGGTCACTTGGCCAGAAGGGCAAAAAGAGGCCAGTGCACGCCAGACCACTCTTCCCTCATCCTTTCAATCCAAACCTAGAAAACTCAAGAGGTATAGGTACTCTCAGTGTTAGCTGCTCAGTCCTGTCTGACCTTGCGACTCCATGAACCACAGTCCACCAGGCTCTTCTGTCCACTGAATTCTCCAAGCAAAAATACTGGAGTGGGGTGCCATGCCCTTCTCAAGGGAATTTTCCTGACCCAGGGATTGAACCTGGGTCTCCTGCATTGCAGGCAGATTCTTTACCTTCAGAGCTTCCAGGGAAGCCCTATAGGCTGTCTTAGAGCCCAATTTAAAACAGGCTGGAGGCAGAGTCCTGGGAAGGAGGCAAGAGGGTGTTGGAAGTGGAGGTTTAGTTGCTCAGTCATGTCTGATTCTTTGGGACCCCATGGACTGTTGCCGACCAGGCTCCTCTGTCCATAGGATTCTCCAGGCAAGAATACTGGAATGGAGAGCCATTTCCTTCTCCAGGTGATCTTCCTGACCCAGGGATCCAACCAGGGTCTCCTGCATTGGCAGATGGATTCTTTACCACTGAGCCACCTGGGAAGCCCCAAGAGGATGGTAACTCTTATTAAAAGTTCACTGATCCATTTACACAACAGACAACTGCATGTGGTCAGTTTAGAAATTGACAACAGGGATTGGACACCATCACAGAGAAAAAAACTCTGAAGTTGTGAAAATAAATACAGTAAATGGAGCATTCCAGCTTGGGTCATAGCTACCCCTCGGCACCGAAAAACTCTGGACTGAGTCATTAGAGGCTGCAAGCCCTCCAGGGGCATTTTCCACTCACTTCTTTGGACTGCTACCCCTTTTGGGCACTCCTGTGGATCCAGGGCAGCCGTTTCCCAATCATCAGTATTTCGTTCCAACCAGGAGATGAGGGCTGGTTTGGGACCTGCGCAGCCTGAGGGAAGGAGAACCAGTCACGCCCAGCTCATACACAATCCTGGGTAGATTGATCTACCCGGTGGCATCATCTGCCCAGCTCCCGTCCTCCTCCCCTGACATAACGTGGTCGCAGGCCAGGACCCTGGACCTCTAGACTCCCTGCTTCCTCCCACCCCCAGCTCCTCCATCCCTTCGGGCCGCGGAAGCAGACTGGGCCGGGCCTCACCGAGCGCGCCCAGGTGGCCGTAGGTCTCCTGCATCACGTCCCGGTACAGGGCCCTCTGCGCGGGCCGCAGACACCCCCATTCCTCCCGGGAGAAGTACAAGGCCACGTCCCCGAACTTCACCGCCCTCGGTCTCCTTCCCCTTCTCCGGCCGGGTCTGGCCTCTCCTGGTCCCCGCACAGGAAGCGGAGGCGAAGGCCGCGCCATTGGACCCGAGAAGCCGGCACCACGGCCTTGCCCGTCCCAGCGTCGGCCCCTGGGCGCTGGAGGGGCCGGGGATTTGGGAGCCCCCGCCGGACCCGTGCGGAGCGTGCCGGGGAGGCCCGGCGGGAACCGGAATCAGCCGCCTGCGGGGCTAACGGAAACCTTTCGCTGTTATTCAGGAAACTCCTGCCCGAACTTGGGTGAAAGGCACCGGAAGATGCCTTCGGGGAAAATGGCGGCGCCGCTACTGCACCGCCTTTGCCTGAAACACAGGCAGCTTCCAGCTATCGATTTTATTGACCGGAGCGCCATGCCGGCTGCCTAACCTCTTTGCCCTCAAGTGTGATGGCGCTGCGATTGGGCTTCACGCCCTTTTTTCCCCCGTTCCACGCGCTCATTGGGCAGCGGCCGAAGATCGAGCATTCTGATTGGATGATGCCGAAAGCGGCCTGTTTGAACGAAGCCAAGGGAAGCGTAAGGGCAGATAAGCTGGACCCTCGGGTCGGGTGACTGCCAGGAGTCTTGAGGCGGAAAGGGGCGAACCCGTCGGGGTCAGGAACGGTCCCCTGTTCCCTAGAGGTGCAGCCCAGCCGAGGCAGGGAAGGATTTCAGCGACGGAGCCACTCTGGCCAACCGGGGCCCGCGATTTCCCTGGGTTGTCTTTCCTGGCTTTCTCTTCTGATAGTGGGTTAGTTCCTTATTGCCCTTTGGGGAAGGGAATTAATATTAGTGTTTCCTGTACGCAGGTACCACGCCCAACATATTACACATTTCAACATTTATTTTTTGCTACTTCTGTGTGAAGTGATGCTTATCATCCTGGTTCTACCGATGAGGAAAAAGTCAGAGGGTACTTGCTAGTAAGCAGAAGGAACAAAGATTTTGTGGTACTGAAGAAAAACGCACCAGCCTGAAACTTGCGAGTTGAGTTTTATTCAGGGACCTTAACTGAGGACTATATTCTCTCCGATAGCTCTGAGGAACTGCTCCGAGGAAGGAGCCAGTATATATAGCAGATTTTGTTGGAAATAATATTTCCACAAAAATATGTGTTGGGAATAATCAAAAGATTTTTGCTGATCACAAAAAAACCCGACATTTCAAATTAATGATATTGTACTTTTCTCTGTTGGAAGAGCATCGGAACGTGTTGAAAATGTTCTTTAGATATGCAATTTATTGTAACTATAGCCCAGTATCTAAAGAATAGAATGTTTCCTGTATTTTTCCGTCTTGAATTCACCTCAGGGTGCCCATTAGGACAGGGACAGGGGGACTTGGCGGTTTTAGTGGCTGATGGCGGGCAACATTTGCGGTTTATTCATTCATTAATTCATTATTCATTTATTCATGCCAACATTATGGCATGAATAGCAGGATGTCTTCCCTCTCCATAGGGCCCCGCCCTCTTGGTGTGCGGGGGGGATACCCCCCTAGGCTTGTGAGATCTCAGTTCCCCCATGAGGAATTGAACCCTAGCCACAGAAGCGAGAGCCTGGAATCCTAACCCCTTGGCCACAGGGAACTCTCATACAGGGCCTACCCCACCCCCCATACAGGGGCCCCTCTTGGTCATAAATTCAAGTTAGGTTTAAGAGGCATTTCATAATCAATTTGTCCCATGGCACCAGGAATTTTCATTTCTAGGTCAGAGGAGGATTTTATTGATCAGCCACCCAATGTGCTATTTTTGGATTAGGGCCAGGAAATGTTTTCCCCTGTTGCTTCTTCATACCTAGAGTAACACTGTTAGAATTATTTAATATAGAGTTATATATATGATCAATTGCCTCAAGACATTTAGCCACCATTAATTCTGTTGGAGGCCTGGTTATACATTAGGTAATGCAAGAAGTGAAGTGAAGTCGCTCAGTCGTGTCCGACTCTTTGCGACCCCATGGACTGTAGCCCACCAGGCTCCTCCATCCATGGGATTCTCCAGGCAAGAACACTGGAGTGGGTTGCCATTTCCTTCTCCAGGGGATCTTCCTGACCCAGGGATCGAACCCAGATCTCCTGCAATGCAGGCAGACACTTTAACCTCTGAGCCACCAGGGAAGCTGGTTATACATTAGGTAATGCAAGAGGCAACAATCTTATAAAATAAATAGGCTATAAGTAATACAGCTAGTAATATTAATAAGATTATAGTACAGCAGAGAGACACAGGGCTTCCCTTGTGGCTCTGTCAGGAAAGAATCTGCCTGCAATGAGGGAGACCTGGGTTCGATCCCTGGGTTGGGAAGATCCGCTTGAAGAGGGCATGGCAACCCACTCCAGTATTCTTGCCTGGAGAATCCCCATGGACAGAGGAACCTGATGGGCTGCAGTCCATGGGGTTGCAAAGAGTCAAACATGACTAAGCGACTAAGCACAGCACAGCAGAGAGACACAGAGCATACATAATTTGAAAACAACAAAAAGAGAACAAATTTCAATGATTAGTATAGCTAGTTGTGATTTGGTTATAAGAAGCCATCAAGTCCAGAGGTGAACTAGCTATGCTCAGTCGTTCAGTGTGTCCAACTCTTGTGACCCCATGGACTGTAGCCTGACAGGCTCCTCTGTTCATGGAATTCTCCACGCAGGAATACTGGAGTGGGTTGCCATTTCCTATTCCATGGGATCTTCCCGACCCAGGAATCAAGCCCCCATCTTGTGCATCTCCTGCATTGGCAGGCAGATTCTTAACCACTGTGCCACCAAAAACAGTATAGCTGTTCCTCTGAAATTGAAAAATATAATTTATTACCCAGCAACTCCTCTTTGAGTATATACTCCAAAGAAGTCAAAGCAGGGTCTTAAGGAGATATTTATGCACACACGTGTTTATAGCAGCATTATCCACAATAGTCAAGAGGTGGTAGCAACCCAAGTATCTGTGGACCAATGAATGGATAATGAAAATGTGGTGTTTACAAACAATGGAATATTAACCAGTCAAAAAATTAAGAAATTCTGCAACATGCTACAACTGAGATGAAACTTGAGGACATTATACTAAGTGAAATAAACCAGTCATTAAATGATAAATACTGTATGGCTGCATTTATATGAAGTATCTAAAGTAGCCAGTTTCATAGAAACAAAGTAGCATGGTGGTTGGGTGATTATCATGGGCTGAAGAGAGAGGAATAGGAAGGTGTTTTTTTTTCTTTTTTTTTTTTCCTCTTGTTTTCTTTTTTGTTGTTATTCTAGTGGGGTTATAGAAAGGATTATATACCATGATTGGATGGGAGTTAGCCCAGGGGTGCAAGGTTGGCATGACATCTGAAAATTAATTCATGTAATACATCATGTGTCAATAAAATAAAGGCAAAGACCACAGAATCATCTTAACAGATGTGCAAAAAGAATTTGACAAAATCTTTTACATTTCCTTTACATGCAGTGTCCAGAAAAGGCACATCTACAGAGACCGAAAGCAGATTAGGGTTGCCAGGAGCTGAGGGAGGAGAGAATGAGGAGTGATAGCTGAGGAGATTCTTTCTGGGGTTATGAAAATGTGCTTAGTTGATTGTGGTGATGGTTTCATAACTCTAAATATACTAAAAAAAAAAAAAAAAAAACACACAAAACACCCCACACCATTGAATTGTACAGTTTAAACGGGTGAATTATATGGTGTGTGAATAATATCTCAATAAAGCCGTTAAAAAACAAAACTATGTCTTGCCTGGAGAATCCCAGGGACGGGGGAGCCTGGTGGGCTGCCCTCTCTGGGGTAGCACAGAGTTGGACACGACTGAAGCGACTTAGCAGTAGCAGCAGCAGTCATAGACATAGCAAGATGATCGTGGTAAATAATTATAAAAGGCTTCGTAGACACTCTAGGACAGCCCCTCCCCAAGCTTCAGCTCACTACGCCCTCTGTTCCTCTCCCCTTCAGGCATTTTGCCCGGTTTGAGTAATCCGCTTCTGCGGCTCCCGTCTAAGAACTCGCTTAATTAGGTACTCTGTGAATAGACGAATAAAGGGAGACCACGAAAGGCCCTCACAGAGTGCCCCCAGGTGGCCATAGGTCTCTACATCACTTTCGGTAAAGAGCCTTCTGCGCCTCAGATTTCACTTCTCCAAGAATACTCGGCCGCGGCGGTAAAGCTAAACAGCTCACAGCCTCCTTGGCGGGATCCAGGCTCTGGGCTTCAACTGCGGAACGGTGCTGGTGCGGCGGGCTTGAATTCTTCCAGTCCCCAAGTCCTGGATGCCCCAATCCAAGGGCCACTCTCTTTTCCGAGCCAAGGAGCACTGCCCTGCTAGACCCGGCGTCTGAGTCGGCCCGGATCTGGCTACACGTGGGGCCAAGCTGCGGCCAAAACAGAGGAATCATAGCGTCGTGGGTCACTCTAGGACTCAAGAGTGAACAAAGGCATCGGAAAATGCCCTAAGAGAATATGGCGGCGACTGCCTTCACAACCATCATTCAAATACAGTCGGAAGCTAGTCATTCGTTTCCTTCAGATGATCTTATCAAATAAGAGCCAGCTCCAAATATTTAGCTCCAGCTCTTAATACTCCTAACCCCTCATTGGTGCTTGGGGAGATTAGCTTGAGGACGTGTCTTCTGACAATGCCCAGTGATTGGACTGTTTACATCACTGAAATAACGAAGTCCACGCTGATTGGCCTCCTGGGCCAGACTCCAGGACGCTGTTGCTAGGTAACGCGTGACAGAGGGCCAGGTTCGCAGGTCTGCAGCAGGAGTCCCCAGGAGGTTACTAATGAAGGGAGCCCAAACTGATCAGCGCCCTCTGGGAGATTCTACGTCGACTCTTTCTGTTCTGCTGACCCCCAAGGCCTCAGAGAGTGCGTCCTGACAGCAAAATGAACTGGGTTCCTGTCCTGAGATATGCCGGTTTTATGGAACTGAGCACCTTTGTGGAATTTCTACATTGTTCCTCAGGTGCAAAACAGTCTTCTGATTGGAATCATCTAACTCTGAGCAACGCTCCATGTGAGGTCAGGGAGTATGGTCCCTGTTAAAGACTCTTTGCAACCCCAAGGACTGTAGCCTGCCAGGCCCCTCCGTCCATGGGATTTTCCAGGCACGAGTACTGGAGTGGGTTGCCATTTCCTTCTCCAGGGGATCTTCCCAACCCAGGGGTCGAACCCAGGTCTCCCGCATTGCAGGTGGACGCTTTACCGTCTGAGCCACCACGGAAGCCCTATTTAAGAATAAGATTTTTTTTAAAAAAAGAACATTGAGACTGGGTGACTGGTACCCAGGTCTATCTGGCTCCAAGTCCAGTGCTCTTTCTGACCTAATCACTAGGGCTTTTCCTTCTGAGACATCTTGGCCCCGAGACTGTCCATTTCTTGACAGTCTTGTCATAAAGTCCCTGACAGACTAGCTGGACTTCAGTGACTTACAGAAGAGCCCCCTTCCCTTTTCTCCACCGCTCTGACAGCTGAGTGGGCAAAGTCAGAATTTAACCTGAGCATCTAATAACTATAGTGAAACAAGAAAAACAACCCACACCATGTGCCAGCAGCTGTGCGGTTTGGTGGTTTAGTCGCTAAGTTGTGTCCGACTCTTGCGACCCCATGGACTTTCCGAATGGGGGCGCTCAAGCGCAGTCGAGTTAGAACCTCTTTACTGTAACATTTGTGTGTGCTATGTCGCTTCAGTTGTGTCTGACTCTTTGCGACCCCATGGACTATATAGCCCACCAGGCTCCTCTAGCCATAGGATTCTCCAGGCAAGAATACTAGAGTGGGTTGCCATTTCCTTCTCCAGGGGATCTTCCCGACCCAGGGATTAAACCTACGCTTCATGCGGCTCCTGCCTTGCAGGCAGATTCTCTACCGCTGAGGCACCAGGGAAGCCCGACACTGCTAAATTAAGGAACAGCAATAGAATCCAGTGTATCTGATTTTGAAGCCCATGTATCCCAACCATTCTGCTGTACAGCTACTCCTGGCACAGCAATTTCTCAAAAATATTGAAATAATGGGGAAAAAATTTGTTTGCTTTCCCCTTCTTACTGGCTACTGGGCTACATTTTCATCACCTGTCCACCTAGGACAAATTCATGCCAACCAGGTTGTTGTCCTACTGTTCTGCTAAAGGAATTCTCTCCAAGTCCTGCCAACCTCTTTGTTAAAACACTCTGCCACTTTCCTCCAGTGGCTTCTGAATCCCTTTTTGTTTTGTTGGTTTTATTTTTCAGTTCATCTTTCTGTTTTCTTTGTTACATCCCTTATTTTTAATGTAAATTTCCCGAAGTTTCAGGCAACCAACTGCAGTTGAGAAATCCGCCTCTAGGCCTGCACATCTAACTGGCTGCTAAATATTTTCACATATTTGTTGAGTCGAAAGAGCTTGTTGTTTTTCCTAAACATTTTAGTTGATTATTCAACTATACTTCATTTACGTTGCAAGTATATCAGACCTAAAATCCTGTTATCCTAGTCCTTCCTTCTCATGGCTTTTCCCTGCCAGTTCCAGTCTATTCTGTATCCTATAGTTTAGGATAAATCTGTGGAAAAAAACAGGCAAAGGTCCTCTCAAGATGCTTACATTCCACAGTGGGAGAATGGTCCATTTCCAATAAACATAGATAAGGGTGGGCCCAAGGGTATCAGTTGTCTTGCTCAGAACCAGATAGTCCTGCTCAGTGAAAAACTGTCCTTTGTTCCCCATCATTGTCAGAATGCTCCATGGACATTCATGTAGGTAAAAATAGGTTTGTGATTGTCTGAGTACAGAACCTGAATCTACTTTATGTAGAAGCACAAACTTACAAGTACAGTTTTAATCCCGACATTTCCAGGAAAGCCTGTGTATATGGAGGGAAGATTTTATTTTGTTTAGTTTGGAATTTTGCTGAGAATTGTTTGCCATTTTGGAAAATCACAGCATAAATGGCTACACTTGAATCTGAATCAGCAATAGAACCCATCTGTGACAGCCTGAGTTTGTAGCTGCTCAGTTTAGTTCAGTTCAGTTGCTCGGTCGTGTCCAACTCTTTGCGACCCCATGGACCTCAGCATGCCAGGCCTCCCTGTCCATCACCTACTCCCAGAGTTTACCCAAACTCATGTCCATTGAGTCGGTGATGCCATGCAACCATCTCATCCTCTGTCGTTCCCTTCTCCTCCTGCCTTCAATCTTTCCCAGCATCAGGGTCTTTTCCAACGAGTCAGCTCTTTGCATCAGATGGCCAAAGTATTAGAGTTTCAGCTTCAACATCAGTCCTTCCAATGAACACTTAGGATCGATCTCCTTTAGGATGGACTAGTGAGGTCTCGTTGCAGTTCAAGGAACTCTCAAGAGTCTTCTCCAACACCACAGTTCAAAGGCATCAATTCTTTGGCACTCAGCTTTCTTTATAGTCCAGCTCTCACATCCATACATGACTACTGGAGAAACCACAGCTTTGACTAGAGGGACCTTTGTTGGCAAAGTAATGTCTCTGCTTTTTAATATGCTGTTAGGTTGGTCATAACCTTCCTTCCAAGGAGTAAGCATCTTTTCATTTCATGACTGCAGTCACTATCTGCAGTGATTTTGGAGACCAAAAAAATAAAGTCAGCCACTGTTTCCCCATCTATTTGCCATGAAGTGACGGGACCAGATGCCATGATCTTAGTTTTCTGAATGTTGAGATTTAAGTCAACATTTTCACTCTCCTCTTTCAGTTTCATCAAGAGACTCTTTAGTTCTTCTTCACTTTCTGCCATAAGGGTGGTATCATCTGCGTATTTGAGGTTATTGATATTTCTCTCAGCAATCTTGCTTCCAGCTTGTGCTTCATCAGCCCATCGTCTCTCATAATGTACTTTGCTGCTGCTGCTGCTAAGTCACGTCAGTCGTGTCCGACTCTGTGCGACCCCATAGACGGCAGCCCACCAGGCTCCTCCATCCATGGGGTTCTCCAGGCAAGAACACTGGAGTGGGTAATGTACTCTGCATGTAAGTTAAATAAGCAGGGTGACAATATACAGCCTTGACGTACTCCTTTTCCTATTTGGAACCAGTCTGTTGTTCCAGGTCCAGTTCTAACTGTTGCTTCCTGACCTGCAGATAGGTTTCTCAAGTGGCAGGTCAAGTGGTCTGGTATTCCCATCTCTTTCAGAATTTTCCACAGTTTATTGTGATCCACACAGTCAAAGGTTTGTAGCTGCTATGTTCATAGAAATTCTAGGGAATTCCTTGGCAGTACAATGCTTAGGAATTTCACTGCTGAGGGTGCTGGTTCAATCCCTTGTTGGGGAACTAAGATCTTGCAAGCCACTCAGCACAGCCTAAATAAATAAATAACTTTTTTTTTAATTTTTAAAAATAAAAAAAGTTAAACAAAAAATCCTATATGTGAAGTGTTAGTCACTCAGTCATGTCTGACCCTTTGCAATCCCATGGACTGTAGCCCACCAGGCTCCTCTGTCTGTGGAATTCTCCAGGCAAGAATACTTGAGTGGGTCGCCATTCCTTCCTCCAGGAGATCTTCCCAATCCAGGGATTGAACCCAGGTTTTCCCGCATTGCAGGCAGATTCTTCACCATCTGAACCAGCAGGGAAGCCTTTTGTGTAGGTGCAAGCATATTTCTATATGAACACTTCACTAAATCCTTTGGCAAAGCCTTACCCAAGCATTTATATATTGAGATGTACATTTTTTTAAAGCATAATATACACAAAGGTGCACAAATCTTAAGTGTAAGCTCAATGAATTTTCATAAAATGAACACACCCACACAACCAGTATCCAGATCAAGAAACCAAAGCATTTCCTAGAAACCTCTTATGCACCTTCTAGTCGCCACTCTTCCCAAAGATAACCACTAGTCCAATTTCTAACATTACAGATTAGTTTTGCCTCTTTTCAAACATAATACAAATGGAATCATTTTGTATACACACACACACATTTTAACATCTGCCTTCTTCTGCTTCAAAATTCACTCATTGTTGCCTATAGCTGTAATTTTTATTCTAAGTTATGTATAGGTTACCACTGGATACATATTTTTAAGTTAATGATTTTGTCCTTTAAATTGTATTAAGGGTTAGTGATTTTCAGAAAATAGGATTGTAGATGGGTTATTTCTCTACTCATTTATTTTGTCACAGTAAAAGGAGCATATATTCAACACATTTATTCTAAAAGGTGTGCATTAGTTCTTTTTAAGACATCTTTTATACATTTATATTTTTTAAAGATTTATTTATGCTATTTTTGTCTGTGTTGCTTCTTCATTGCCGTATGCAGACTTTCTCCAGTTGCCATGAACAAGGGTTATGAGGTTTATTGTGGTGCACAGGCTTCTCATTGCAGTGGCTTCTCCTGTTGCGGAGCTCGGGCTTTAGAACTCAGGTTTATTAGTTGTGGCACATGGGCTTAGTTACTCCTCAGCACGTGGGATCTTCCTGGACCAGGGATCAAACCCATGTCCCCGGTGTTGGCAGGCAGATTCTTAACCACTGGACTGCCAGGGAAGCCCATGTGCATTAGTTATGGAAGGCTGACACCCAAAAATTATTTGCAGCCTTCTGAGTTTACCCTCTGCCCCTCTGCACAGTTGTACTGACCCATGTACAATCTTCTCCTTCCCCCAAACCCTTTTCCTTCAGTTCTTAGATGATTCATCACTTTTTCTGAGAATTTCTCTAGCTCTGCTTATGTCCTTTTTGGGAATCTGTATATAAGCTGAGTTTAGCATTTATGTCACTATTCACCATTCTCTTTGCTTCTCTCTCTGTGGACAAGGACTCTCATTGTCTTGCTTGCCACAGTATTTTTTGTGTGTCTGGCATGTGGTTGGCGTTTTAAAAATGTGTTGAACAAATAGATGGACATGTCATCTCATATTTACAGCCTTTTTGACAAGCCTTGGCCCTTGCCTCCTTCACCTAGGCCTCTTTCTCTAGGGCAAAGGTCTTGGCATATGAGTGTGGTTTTCTTTTTTTTCAATATGTACTTATTTATTTGGCTGCGCTGGATCTTATTTGTGGCTTTTGATCTTCATTTTGGCATGCAAACTCTTAGTTGCACCATATGGGATCTAGTTCCCTGACCAGGGAATGAATCCAGGGCCCCTGCATTGGGAGCATGGAATCTTAGCTACTGGACCACCAGGGAAGTCCCCGTGAATGTGTTTTCTGCGTGTCATGGACCTTCCTGCCCCAGCACTGCTACTGATACCACTATCTCTCTTTCTTCCCACCTATAATATTGGGTGCACCCATTTCTAGACTTGTATTCTGAGTGTTGTCTAGAGCTGGCCGTTACCTGAAACCACAGAAGGCCAGGAATGGCTTTGAGACAACAGGGCAGCTGTCCAGCACAACATCCTCCACTGTGGTTGAGTCAGCTTCCTCACAGGCACCATCTGTTCTCATTTTTTATTCTTTTTCAGGTGTGATAGGAGTATTCAAAATGCCTTTAAGGAATATGTCCGCAATGAAGATTTTAAACCTCTGTCAAAAATGGCCAACTCTCTCTGATAATATTTTCCTATTAATTGCAGTAGGAACTTTCAAGATTTGGATATTCCATTTTCTTTAGTACATAAACACTGGTATTTTTGTTGGTGATGGTGCAAGTCTGGATGCAACTGGGAGAAAGAATCCACACAGCAATTTCAACAAGGATGAATTAATTATCAGAAATTCCTTGGTTGCCTGGTGGTTAGGATTCTGGGCTTTCACTGCTGTGGCCCAGGTTCAATCCCTGTTCAGGGAACTGAGATTCTACACAGCCAAAGGGGCAAAAAAAGAAAGAAAGAAAGAAAGAAAATCAACTATAAAAGTGAAGTGAAAGTCACTCAGTCGTGTCTGACTCTTTGCGACCCCATGGATTGTTATAGTCCATGGAATTCTCTATACCAGAATACTGGAATGGGTAGTCTTTCCCTTCTCCAGGGATCTTCCCAGCCTATGGATGGAGTGAACCCAGGTCTCCTGTGTTGCAGACGGATTCTTTGCCAGCTGAGCCACAAGGGAAGCCCCAACTATAAAAGGGAGTTAGAGAAATGAGGAATTGGATTATATATTAGTTTCCTAGGGCTGCCATGAAAAATGACCACAAACTGAGTGCCTTAAGACAACACAAGGACTTTCCTGGTTGTCCAGTGGTAAAGAATCCACCTGCCAATGCAGGGGACGTGGGTTCGATCCCTGGTCCAGAAAGATTCCGCATGCTGTGGGGCAACTAAGCCTGTGTGCCATAACTACTGAAGCCTGTGTGCCCTAGAGCCCGTGCTCCCCAACAAGAAAAGTCACTGCAGTGAGAAGCTCTCCCATCACAACGAAAGACTAGCCCCTGCTCTCCACAACAGGAGAAAGCCTGTGGGCAGCAATGGAGACTCAGTGCAGCCAAAACTAAAAATAAATAAAAATTTAAAAAGACAACACAAATCTATTCTCTTCTAGTTCTGGAGACTGGAATTCTGAAATCAAGGCATCAGCAGGCCTATGGCCACTTGGAGATCCTAAGTAGAATCTTCCCTTGCCTCTTCCTAGCTTCAGGGTCTGCTGGCAGTCTCTGGCCTTTCTTGGATTTGCAAATGCGTCACTCCAGTCTCTGCCTCTGTTACCACATGACATTCTTCCTACGTGTCTCTCTGCCTATGTTCACGTGGCCTTCTCCTTTCTGTGTGTCTCTGTTCAAATTTCCTTCTTACAAGGACACCAGTCATTGGAGTGAGCCCCTCCCCCTGCCCCAAATCCATTATGACCTCATTGATTATATCGGCAAAGAGTCTTTTTCCAAACAAGGTCACAGTCAAAGGAACTAGGGGTCATTTGGCAGCGCTAGATCTTAATCTCAGCTCGTGGGATCTTCTAGTTGCAGCACACAGGATCTTTAGTTAGGGCACATGGGATCTAGTTCCCTGACCAGGGACTGAAGCCACGGCCCCTGCATTGGGAGTTCAGAGTCTTAGCCACTGGACCACCAGGGAAGTCTCTTGAACATATCTTTTTGAAGGACACAATTCTGCCCACTAGAGATAGTAAGATATAAAGAGAATTCTAAAGAATACAGGAAGAGTGGGTCTGAGAGCAGCCACTAGGGCTTCCCTGGTGATTGAGTGATTAAGAGTCTGCCCTCCAAGGAAGTGGACTCGGGTTTGATCCTGGTCATGGAACCAAGATCCCACCTGCTGCAGAGCAACTAAGCTCATGCACCACAACCACAGAGTCCAAGCACCTTAGAGCTGGCATACCACAACTAAAGAGAAGCCAAGCATGGCAACTAAGACCCAACATAGCCAAGTAAATACATAAATAATCCTGTTTTTTAAGAGTAGCCATTGTCCCTCAGCTGGAGATATTGCACCCAAGAAAGAGCCTCTGTCTGGGCCTCCCAGGGGCTGAGATCCAGGATTTTAAAAAATATTTATTTATCTTCCTATGGCTGCATTGGGTCTTCACTGCTGCATGCCAGCTTTCTCTAGTTGCAGTGATTGGGGACCACTCTCTTGTTGTAGTGTGCTGGTTTCTCATCCTGGTGGTTTCTCTTGTCGCAGACCTGGGGCTCTAGGGTGTGCAGCCTCAATAGTTGTGGCGGACGGGCTTTGTTGTCCCTCAGCATGTGGGATCTTCCTTGAGGGATCAAACCCACATCCCCTGCATTGGCAGGCAGATTCTTTACCACTGAGCCACCAGGGAAGCCTGGAGATCCAGAATTTTTTGGAGAGAACACAGAAGTCACTGGAGTGCCACTCTGGTGGAACTTGCTGGAAATCTTCCCTCTAGGGTACCAGGGAAAACTGTTCATGGGAATGTGTCTCACAGAGGCACTCCACTACAAACTACCCCAGGGTGTACCAGGGGAAGTTCCTGGTCACTGGTTGCTGCTGGCTGCTATTCACAGCGGGAACCCAGAAGCAAAGCCCTTTCTTCCTGCAATGTTTCCCCAGCTCTCTACTGATAAAACTTAGTAAGATGCCAGCTGGCAAAGAAAAAGCAGTTCTAGGGTCCAGCTCCATTTTCATAGAGCAGGCCAAAAGAGTGACATTTTTTTTCTGAGACGTAATAAATGAATAACTGTCACAGTGTTATATGTCTGTTTCAGATACTAATAAGCAGCTTCCTTCACCCTTTTTTTTTAAATTGGAGTATAATTGCTTTACAATGTTGTGTTAGTTTCTGCTGTACAATGAAGTGAATCAGCTGTATGTATCATCTATCCCCTCCATCTTGGACCCCCCTCCCACCCAGCCCCCATTTCACCCCCTAGGTCACCCCAGAGCATCAAGCTAAGCTCCCTGTGCCATACAGCAGTCCCACTGTCTACTTTATACACGGTAGTGTGTATCAGACCTAATCTCCCAATTCATCCCACCCTCCCCTTCCCTCTCTGTTCAAATGTCTGTTCTCTATGTCTGCGTCCCTATTCCTACCCAGCAAATAGGTTCATGTGTACCACTTTTCTAGATTCCACTTATATGCATTAATGTGATATTTCTTTTCTCTTTCTGACTTACTTCACTCTGTATTACAGATTCTAGATCCATCCCATCTCTATAAATAACTCAATTTTGTTCCTTTTTATGGCTGAATAATTTTCCACTGTAAATATGTACATCTTTCCCTTCCCCCTTCCCGACTCTCTCCAATCCTCCCAACCATCTCCCCTCCCCTGACATCTTCCTCATAAGCCCCCTCACTTCACCATTCAGTTCCTCCAAACTTGACACCTGTCTATCATACCCTCCCCCCACACAATAGGAGGCAAGGTTAGAAGTGGTGGCAGGTGGTTCTCTAACCTGGGGAAGAGGAGTTAGACCATAGGTAGGACCAACTTCCCCAGGTAAATAAAAATTCTAGGAAGTAGCTGACCAGAGTGAAAGAGCCCCCAGAGGTGGTCTAAAAAGCTCCTCACTAGGGGAATTAAATTGGTGCTGGTATCTGGCTGGACTAAGTACTTCCCGGTGGAGGGGACTGAGGCTGACGGAAGCAATGGAGCCAATGGTCACCTTATATACAGGAATATAAACTCCAAACTCCTCGGGACAGGCACTTGTCTGTTGCCACAGCATGGCACATAGACATTGCAATTTTGCTGAATAGTTGATGCGAACCAGAGTAACAACCCAAACTCAAAAGCTTCCTATCATTTCTCACAGGTGGTTCTTTTTGCTTCTTAATTAAATATTCTTTTTGGCTGTGCTGGGTCTTCATTGCTATGTGCAGGCTTTCTCTAGTTGCAGTGAACGGGCTCCTTATTGCAATGGCTTCTCTTGTTGGGGAGCACAGGCTCTAGAGAGTGGGCTCAGTAGTTATGGCACATGAGTTTAGTTGCCCCACAGTATTTGGAATCTTCGTAGAGCAGGGATCGAACTCGTGTCCCCTGCATTGGCAGGCAAATTCTTAACCACTGGACCACAAGGGAAGTCCACAGGGGTGGTTCTTGGCAAAGGGTTGTAAGTGCATTCCTCTCATCTCAACACCCTGTGGCCACAACCCAACCTAATCCACCCTGGGTGATCTACAGCTCAGGCTAGATGCTTCTGCAAACAAAGATACTGAGCAGAGCAGCTGGCTTGAGGACCAGAAGAGATAGGGTACTCTGTGAGAAGGAAGAGGCAGTTTATTTATCATCCTCTTTTTACCTGCAGCCTGAGACTTATTTATCAGGCACATTCAGATGTGCCTTCTCACTTGATCTTCTCATTCTGTTTTGAGACAAGTATTGCAGGGTTTATTGTATCCATTTTACAGTTGAGACCACTAAGGCCAGGACCAGTTAAGCAGATGTGAGACCCAGAGTCTAACTGGGTCCAGGGATTCTGAAGAATAGATACATGGATGTGCCAATCTCCAGCCACATCACCTGCTCCAGTGAAGGCTGGGAGGGGCCTCTAATCACTGATCAGCACACACTGGCCTTGCCTGGGGTATGTACACAGATAGTAATAAGGTAAGAGTTGTTGAAAGGGTAGTCACAAAGAGGGGTGAGGCAGGACTGTGAGGGTATGAAAGCTCATCACTGCTGGCCTGGGTTGAGGGCCAAGCCCTTCCCAACCAGATTCTCAGAAACCAGGCCCTTTCTTTAGGTTACTTCCTTTACCCTTGGCATTGACTTCTTTAGCAGACTTAAGAGAATCAAAACTCAGATCAGGTTTGCTCTGCCCTTGAAAGCGTTTCATTAACCTGCAGTCTGGGAAATACCTCCGTGTTTAAGCAGGCAAGTGAAAACCTACAGGAGGCCTCTCAATTTACCAAGATGGAGAGCGATCTCTACTTACAGCTGGATGCATCGCCATACCAGCAGGGAACCTCCTCATGCACCTGTGTAGCCAGCCCTGCTCCAGGGGAAGAGAGAACACTTCTAGTTGAACCAGTTGTTGCTTATTCTCACCAGAAGTCTCATGATGGATTTCCAGAGGACCCAGCCGGCCTTGTACTACAGAGAGTGGCTGTAGTCCTAGGACACCTCTCTGGCTGAGTCTTTCGTTAGAGAGTTGGGGAGACTTCACGTTCCACACCAACACTTCCCAGTGCTGCTCTTTTTACATCATCCTTTCTGGGTCATTACTCTTATCACTCATCCCATAGAAGAGAATTATGTTGCGCCGAGTAGGTCACTCTTCATCTTCATTCAGACCCGATTTTAGGCTTTAGTCTTTTGTATCAGGAAAAATAAGTACTGGTTTGTACCAGCGAATCCTGGGGACCTAGAACTAGTGAAAGCATGGGATTTGGTAAAGCAGTGAGGGCGCGTTCACAGTCCAGAAGCCAGTACAAGCCCCCACGTTACCTACCCCCAACAGAAGGCTCCTGGTTTAAAAGTTTCACGAAGCACCTCTCTAAGCAGCAGGATCCCTGATCCCTTACTGCTCAGGATTATTTACACACCCCATCAGCCAGGCTCCTCTTCAGAGTGCTCGTGGGAACCCGTCCTCTATAGAAACCTCCTCTCCTGCAGGAAGAGGTACACAACATTCGGGTGAAGTGAACGCCCCAGCCTCCTCCTCACTTTGACTCAGCCCAGTCTCTCCGGGACACCGTGCGAGCAAAGAAGCCTGAGTCGGCACCAGCGCTAATCTCTGGCCCCGACCACCCCCTGCCAAACTTTTCCCTTGCAACCTGGTTACGCGATTCAGGAACCTAGAATAGAACTGGAAACCGACTCAATGGGGCCTCTCTAGGAAACTTTCACATATCGTTAGCACTCAGTTCACATTTATTGGTCTAAGAATGAAAGAACCGGAAGATGCCCTTAAAAAACGTGGCGGTAGCCTAGCTTCACCAGAGTTGCCTCAGTAGCTCTAGAAACTTGCCCTAGACTTCGGCCACCCACCGGCCAGAAAAGAAGACGCCGTCCGGTCCACTTTAAGTTCATCGAGCACAGCACAATCTGCCCTCAACTATAATGGCGGCACTGCCCAATTGGCTTCTTACCCTTAGGCATGATGGCCGCCAGGCGGCTTCACTTAGTTTCTCACCACCCCGGAAGACCAGGACCGGCGATTGGGCGGTGCCCAAAGGCTCCGAGAAGAAGGCCCTCGGCGGTTGGGCAGTGCTGGCCAAGGCTAGTTTTAAAGGAGCCGGAGGTGGGAGCCGTCGAAGACCCGGGATCCACGGGAGGCGGCGGTGAGCGGCGCGCGGGGGAGGGCACCGAGCGGCTGGAGAGAGGGCAGGAGGAGGGAGGGAAAGAAACTTTTGGACCATCTGGTCCCGGGCTGGGGAGAGCGCTGGGCGGGGATCAGGGGAGGGCGGAGGGAGGGGGTCTGTGGGCGGGACCTCCCGGGATTGGAGTGAAGGGGGTATCTGCTTGACAGTGGATCCCCGGGGATCCGGACTGAGTTCGCGATGCTCAAGCTCGGGCCGTCTCTCTTTGAGTGTAGCTTTGCGAAGCCGAAGCTCACAGGGAGAGGAGGATACTCGCGCGGCGTCTGTTTGGAGGAACCGCGCTGGAGCATTGTGTCCGCGGGGATCCAGTCTAGGGGATCAGGTGGGAGGGAGGGCCGCCGGTGTGTGCGAGTATTGCTTCAGAGTGCTCGGCCACTCCCCGTGGAGAGATCCGGCGGAAACTGAGCCTCCGAGGACTGGGATCCCAGCTGATCCCGGGGATCTCAGGGCGGAATCTGCAGGGACAAAGGCCCCAGGAAGCTCGGGCCGTGGGAGAACTGGGACCGCTGCAACCCAGATTCTCGGGGCTCAGGCAGGGCGATCGCCGATCGCCGCGGCGGCAGAGGGGAGATACCCGTTCCCGGTAGCCAGGCGAGGGCGCCCTTACGCGCCCCAGGGCTCCGAACCGTGGGCTACCGGGAGCCGCGGGCGGACCATGAAGGGTGGAGCCCCACGGGAGGGGCTGGCCCTCACTCCCCGCTCCCCCGCTCCCCCCCCACCCCAGGCTGGAACCTGGGATCCCCCAGGGACTCCCCGGAGCCGCCGCTTCCCCCATGGACTTGCCCGGGGACTCCAGGTGAGAGCGCACCCCGCCCGCCTGTCTTGAGCCCGGGAAACGGGGAGTCTGGTGGCCGTACCGGGGAAACCACAGGGCCAACAACAGGCTCAGGCGACCGTCCTCTGCTTTTCTCATCCTTCAGCACGCCTGGCCGGCAGCGTCTGTGCCGCCAACCCCTTGCTGGAGCATTATGGGGAGCCAAGAGCCCCAAACGGCCGAAACTGCAGCCTCTCGGGGCCCCTTCGCCCTTGGAAAAAGCCTCTCGGCGGGTCCTGGCCGTGGTCCTGGAAGATGTCATGGCTGCCCGCATGGTGAGCCTCTTGAACTGAGAGGCCCCCTTCTTCATCAGGTCCCCTCAGTAGCAAAGTCAAACTAGGTCAAGTGAGGATCACTGAGGTCCAGACACCTCATTCTCATACTCATCAGTCAGTTTCCCTAATGCTATTTTTTTTTTTTTTTTGCTTGGCTTTCACTTACTCCAACCTGGAATTGGGCAGGGTCTCTGGTGCCAAAACCACATCCCCACAATTCTTAAGTGTGAGAAACTCCCCTGCTTTCTTCCCAGCCCAATTTCTAGGCAATCCTTGGGCTGAGGTCTTTGGCTCCACTGCACAGATTAGAAAAACTGAGGCCCCAACTAGGGCAATGACTCACTTCAGGTCACCCTGTCCTTTTCATTTATGCAAATAGCCTGGGTGACATTACCCAGGCCCCATATCAAACAGCTCGGGCCATAACTGACCTCTTCTTTGGGGATTGCAAATGAATTCTAGCCACTATTTCCGTCATCTTGATGACATAGGGCACTGTTAGGCATGGGGAGGCCCCGTTTCATCCAGCCTCATTCCATCACCTTCCTCTTGACATCTCCTCCTCTCTGAGGTCCCCCTGGCGCCCCAAGAAGAGAGTTCCACCCCACGACACCACAGCAACTGGCGGGATTCTGTTCGCAGCCAGCAGCCTGCCTCACCATCCCGGCAGGCCACGTGGTCCCCACAAGCCAGGTGAGCATGGCAGAATTGGGAGGAGCTGGGAACACAGCTGAGCCCCACTGATCTTCCTGTTCCCTCTCTAGGCCTCCCGACCCACTGCACCTATGTCGAGAGCCCCTGAGCCGTGTCCGTCGGCCCCCTTCCACCCCAAGGCGGCAATCAAGGACAACACCTGGCCCAGAGGAGGGCCCTTCACAAAAGGTGGACCAGGTGCACCAGCCCACCCTGGTGGTGATGCTACAGGACATTGCCAGCTCCAGATCCCGAGCTGAGGTATGGGAACTCCAGGGAATGATGTCAGGGGTTTAGCTGGGCGCAGCCATGTCACTGGGCATAGAAGAAAGTTGTGGGAGGACTGTGTCTGGGGTGGATTTTGCTCAGAGCGAGGAGGATGGCATTTTAGATTGGAAGACACTGCCTGAGCAAAGACCTATATGAAAAAGTCTTTAGCGTGAACCCAGGCAGGCATCTGGAGACTGACAGAGTGGGGATAGGGGGAGCTACGGAGGCCACAGGGGGCTTCCCTGCCTCCCCATGAACACCCCCTGTTTATATCCAGGGCTTTGCTGATGAGGCTCGCAACTTCATCGTCCCAGCGAGAAGGTGAGAGGGTTGGGAAGGGATTATGAAGACGTGTAGGTGGCAGCTCTTATCCAGGCAGCCAAAGCTAGGGGCATCAGACTTTACATGTCCAGTGCTTCCTTGTAGCACCTTCAGAAGCATTAAGGGACAGGGGAGGTCCTGGCTTAGGTGGGATCTGAATCTGAAAGGTTCCTCTGCCTTTAACTTGCCTCTTCACCCCAGAGCTGAGCCCAAGGTGATGGTTCACCAGCCAAAGCCTCCGTCCAGGGACCTGCCAGCCCCATCCCATCCATCTGCCCTGTCTGCAAACCCTCTGGCGAGCCCACCACCAGGTAAGGACTCAGATGGATGAGAAGGAAGGTTCTGGAAAATTCTAGCTGAGCTTAGAAGTGTCAGGTGCAGAGGTGGGGATGGGGCTTAACCCCTTCTCAGGGCAGAGCTTGGTGTGTAAAGATGGAGTTTAGAGTTCAGAGACTGAAGCTTAACTACTGAATTTAAGGCTTGGTATTTTAGGGCTGGGCTTATTCCTCAGTGGGCAAAGGTTAGTGTTTGGGGGAGGGACTAAGGCTCCTGAAGTGGGGCTTAGACACCTGCAGCTAAGGAATATGCACCTGACCCTCTCCTTTCCTCAGCCCCAGATCCTGTTCTGGAGCCCCCATCGACCCCACCGCCGTCCAGCCTTTTACGCCCCCGCCTCAGTCCCTGGGGCTTGGCCCCCCTCTTCCATTCCGTCCGCTCCAAGCTGGAGAGCTTTGCTGACATCTTCCTCACACCCAACAAAGCCCCACGACCCCCACCCCCATCATCCCCCATGAAGTTGGAGTTGAAGATTGCCATCTCAGAGGCCGGGCAGTCCGGGGCTTCTGAGGGCACTGTGGCAATCAGTCCCCGGCCCCCTATCCGCCAATGGCGGACCCAAGACCAGAACCCCCCAGCATCTCTCACTAAGCCCTCTCTGGGCCGAAGCCACTCCTGCCCTGACCTGGGGCCTCCTGGCCCAGATCCCTGCAGCTGGCCCCCTGTTCCGGCCCCCTCGAGCCGGCCACGGCCTCGGCGGCACACGGTGGGTGGTGGAGAGATGGCCAAAGCCCCACCACCCCCTCGGCCCTGTCTCCGGAAAGAGGTCTTCCCTCTTGGAGGAGTGGGAGGCTCTCCTCCCCTCGTCACATCTTGCTCGTCTACTGCATCCACCTCTTCCTTCTCTGAACCTGCAGAACCCAGGTAGTGCTCTTAATAAACCCTCCTTAAAGCTCTGGCCACAGGAGGGGGCACAGCCTCCTACCCTAGTATCCAGTGGGCAGGAGAGGGGGAGGCAGCTGGGAATGAGCCTAGCAGCTGCCAAGGCTCAATGGCTCTGAGCCTTGACCTTCTCTACAGGTTGAGCTCAACCAAGAGAAAGGAGCCAAGGGCCCCAGAAGACCAGGTGCTTTCAGACTCTGAGACCAAGGTAGGGGTACAGGTGAACGGGGAGGAGACAAGCGGGAGCCTGAGTCCACGCTGCACTTTTTACCCTCTGCCCCATCTCTGCAGACCATTGGGAAAGTCTCTCGATTCAGAATACGCAGGACACCGGCCCGTTCTCAAATAAACCTCACACCAATGGGGCTGCCTCGGCCAGTCAGGTGAGAAGCTTGTCGTGCATGGATCTGAAGCAGGTGTAGGCTCAGGTCCCCTGAGTGTGGCTCTCCTTCCTCTCGGTCAAGCTTGGAGGAGTTCATTTGTTCTGGATGTGGTTTGCATGTAGAACCATCTGTCTGCCTCAGGCAGCACTCCCGGCTCCTGGCAGATCCTAGAAACTGAAATATAGACCAGGCCTTACTTATCCCTTCTCTAGGGCCACTGGCCCCAGGTTTCTCAGTGACCTCTGCTCTTGGCTCGTAGGTTGAACAAGAAAGAGTTCAGCTTGGAAGAAATTTACACCAACAAGAATTACCAGTCACCCACAACCAGGAGGTGAGAAACTTTGAAGGCTTAGGGGTGACAGAGGGAAAACTGGAATCAGGGGGCATGCTGGTAACCTGGACTCCTCCCTGCCTGGTCCAGGACCTTTGAGACCATCTTTGAGGAACCCCGGGAGCGCAATGGGACTCTGATTTTCACCAGCTCAAGGAAGCTCCGGCGGACTGTAGAATTTCGGGACAGCAGTCTTCCTCGATCCCGGCGGCCATCTCGCGGGGCCCGGGCTGCAGCTGGCAGGACCCTTCCTCCCAATCTGGGCCCCAGCCCAGATGTAGAACCCCTGCTGCAGCAGCGACTCCAGGAGCTGGATGCCTCACTCCTGGAGGAGGAGGAGGAAGGGGATCAAGATCGGCCCCCTCGGACTTAGAAGCTCCATTTGTTTGTCTGTCCATGCATCCTGAGGGGGTGGGGGGAAGTCTCTGAGGCAGTTATAATTTTTTCTCTATATTTCTAGTAAAGTTTTCGATATGTTTCTGATTCTTCTGTATGTCTCTAGCAGAGTTTGAGATTCACTGCCAGTCCTGGCTGATGTTTCTACTTTGGCCTGTAAAACTGGGAAATGAGGGTGGTACCAGGAAAGACCATGAAGTGGGATATAGGGAACGGGGTAGAGGAATGGTCATTGGCGATACCTTCTTGGGTTGAGAATTTTCCTATGCAGAGGGATACTTCTGAATCTGCTCCAGAAGATACTGTGATACTGGACCCTGGTCAAGGACTGAGGGAATGCCCTGGTGGTCTAGGGGTGAGCATTCCATGTTTCCACTGCAGGGGCTACAGGTTCCATTCCTGGTTGGAGGACTAAGAGCCTGCACACTGTGTGGCACAGCAAAAACAAAAAAAAGAGGCTGAAAGTCCTAGAGTGGACTAAAGCCCTGTTCTAGATAGCCCTGAGTTCCTTCTAACACACAGGCCAAGAATCTGTTGTTGGATTCAAGAAATAATAATTAGCTATAAGTAAGCACCTACAACAACCTGTCACAGGTACTTGACCTACAAATAGCCCTATGAGAATTACATCCATTTTATCCATGAGAAAGCAAACTGTCAGTGTAATGTCCACATTAAAAAGGAAACCCAGGCAACCAGAGAACACAAGTGCCACACTACAACTTTCATAACTTAAAGGTAGAATAGTGGCCAGGAGCACAGACTGGAGCTAAGCTTCCTGAGTAAATTCTGCTTAGGAAACTGAAAGTGTATCAATTCCCCTCTCCTGTAAAATGGGGCTGATGGTAGTACCTTCCTAAGAGACTTCTGTCAAAAAAGTTCATATGTGAGAAAGTGTCCGGCACACAATGCAAACTTTTTCTTGTTAGCACGCAGACCTTAGGCCAGCACTCCTCCTGCACCGAGCAATAACTGGACGAGAAAGCTTCCTTTACGCTCTACTGGCGCTCTGAACCCGCGTGCTCTAACCACCCGGCACGGCGGGGGATCCCGCTGAGCTGCCAGCGTGATGGTTGTAGCATCACGCGCGTGCGCGAGAAGCCAGACAGCCTGTGGACTAAGCCAAGTGGCAGAAAGGGAGAGAACACATAACTGGCAGTGGACAGTGTCCTTCCGCGGCCGCGCGCCACCCAGCGGCCAACTGTCCCCAACGACTCGCACTCTAGATCCAGACCCTCGGCTAGACGCCGTCAGGAGAGTAGCCAATAAACGAAGAGCAGGAAGAGGCGGGATCATCTGGAGGACCGCCCCAAGCACCTACTTCTAACCAGTTGAGTCACAAGACTTGATGAGGGGCGGAGCTAATCTGACGTCTACCAAATCCAAGATTTGAGGGCGGTTACATATTACTCCCTCCCTCCCTCCCGCGTTTGACTCCGCCCCTTCGACTTGACGTACACGTCTCAGCCTATCAACGGCTAAGCCTGTAGAGGGGTGAGGGGAAGGGGGCGGAAAGTGGGAGGAGACAGAGAGAGGAAGGAGGCGTAGGCTGAGGAGGAAGAGGGAGGAGGGGCAGGGAAGTCCTGGCGGAGAAGAGGCCCAAGACTCCAAAGGAGACGACAGGAGGGTGAGCTGGAGCTCCCCAGCTGCTCAGCAGCCGTTCCGGATTCTTTAAGGAGAACGTCAGACAGAGACGGAGGAAAGAAGGAAGAGACTTTTATGTCGGCAGACAGACAAGCTCTACCCGTCACCGTTGCCTCACATCCGGGGCTTTGGAGGGCTGGCCCCTCGGCCCCGCCCCCCACCTCGCGCCTTTCATGGCGACCGGAGGCGGAGGCTGGAAGAGCTGGGCCTGGAAGAGGCCCCTTTAAATCTCCTTAAAGGGGTGGCCACCGATCTCGGCGGACTACAGCGCCAGCCTTTAAAGGGGAAGCCGCCGAACAGACGCTGACAAATTGAGAACTGTGCTGTTGGGAGAATTGGAGCGAGCAGGGGATTCTCATCGCCACTTCGCAAAGCTAGAAGTCCTTTAAATTCAACTTAAAGGGGAAGTGGCCGTTTTTGGAGGACTAGAAACTAACTCCCGAGCCCTTAAAGGGGCGGCCTGCTGTTTGGAGAACCCGGGACTCCTTAAAGGGGTGGCCTCTTTTAGCCGGAGGACTTGAGGCACTTTTAAAGGGGAGGTCGACGTTTCGGGGCGAGCTCTCGGCCCCTTTTAAAGGGGTGGCCCTTCCTCTTCCTCGGGGAGACTTGTCTCGACCCCTGGTAGGGGGCGGCCACCGAACTAGGCCGGTCGGACACCGTCGGGTCGTCTTAAAGGAGTCAGGGACTGGACAACTTGAGGCCTTGCCTTAAAGGGACGGCCGCCCCGTTTTCGCTGTCTCGGCCCCGCCGGCCCCACAGGGGGGGCTCTCGGGCTTGTCGCCCCGGGGGCGGCGCCGGCTCCCTGGGCCTTGGCCTTGGGGCACGCTCGGGGCGAGCAGATCCTGCTTTAAAGGGAAAGCCGTGGCCCTCTCGTCCCTGTGCAGCCGCCAGCGCCGCGCCTGCGACCCCGGGCCTGCGGACAGGCCGCTCCGGGGCCCGCCGCCTCCGGATGCGGCGCTGAGGGCGGTCGCCATGGAGACGGCAGCGGCCGCGGCTCCTGGCCCGGGCTGGGCCGCTGAGGGGGAGCGGCGGCGGCGGCGCTGCTCGCGCCGAGACCGAGACCGGGAGCAGCGGCGCCGCCGAGGTCCCGGCGGCGACGCGCCCCGGGCCCTGTTGGCCGCCCCGCGCGGCTCCTCGTCTTCGTCGTCGCCGCCGCCGCCGGCCAGGCCGTGGTCGTCAGCTTCGTCTGGAGAGCGGCCCGGAGGCCCGAGACGGCGGCGGCCGCGTCCCAGGCCTCGGCCCCCGCGACCCCGAGCTCGGAAGCGGCCTGCTGGCTCGGGCAGCCGCGGGGAGGAAGATGAGGAGGAGGAGGAGGGGGGCGCAGACGATGGGGAGGCCGAGGAAGAGCCTGAGGAGGAGGAAGAAGAAGAGGAGGACTTGATCGATGGTTTCGCCATCGCCAGCTTCGCCAGCCTCGAGGCCTTGCAGGTGGGGCCTGTTGGGGCCGGGGACCTTTGGGGGGCTTCAGAGGGCCAGAGAGAAGGGTACGGTGTCTGGAGTGGGTGGAGTTGAGGGGGGAATGCTGGCACCCCAAACCAGAGCAACCGGCTCCTCTGGCCAGGCCTCTGCCCCACCCTGGGGTGGGAGGAGGTAGAGCTAGTCTCCGGGGACCAACCAGGTTACCGGGCCGAGAGCCACTTTGGTAGCTTGGTCACCCCAGAGAGGTGGGGAGCTTTCCTTTCTCCACCATGTACTTTAGTCCCACCTCCTCCTCCACAGAAGGATGCGTCTCTTCAGCCCCCAGAGCGACTGGAGCATCGGCTGAAGCATTCTGGGAAACGGAAGAGGGGTGGCTCCAGTGGGGCAACTGGGGAACCAGGGGACAGCTCTGATCGAGAGCCTGGCCGGCCCTCTGGGGATCGGGCCCGAAAATGGCCCAATAAGAGGAGAAGGAAAGAGGTGAGCTTGTCCCAGATCCCTGTCGTTTGAAACTCTGAGCCGAGTGTTCTTCATATGGACCCATTTTCTGTCAGTAGTGCTGCTACCCATGGTGAAGTGACCCCAGTCTCTAAGGGCAAAGAGAAAGGCAGAGCATATTTGAGCTTCCACTACCCCATCCCGGACTGATAAAGACATGTTCACAATCAGACTTGCCTGCTTTTGGGTCTGCCTCGAACATATTGATAATTCAGAGATGTATCGAAAGGATGTTGTTGAATTGTAAATTAGATGTGGTCTCTGCACTCCTTTTCAAGTCAGTGTCAGTCTAGTAGGAAAGAAATAATCTTTGAGCAAACACCTAGACCAAAACTTGAGAGGCACCAGAAGGTAGAGATCTGGAAGAGATGCTGCAGAAACCCACATGAGGAAGCCACTCATTCTGCCTGGGGGATGGGAGGAAGGTTGTGGTTAGGGAAAGCCCCCTGGGATGTCTTAGTCAGGCCTTGAAGGATAGTCATAAGTTTGCTGAGAAGAGAAATAGGGCTAAGTTGTTTTGGGCAAAAGCGCAGAGATGTGAGAATCTGGTAGATTTGAAAAGTTGCCAGAGCATTGGGAACTGGGTGGGGAATAGAAGACTGAGAATATGTCGTGAGGGGCCTTTAGTGCCTTGCCAGGGAGCTTAGACTTTATCCAAAGGCCTCGCCAGCCAGCCTCCCTTACCTCTGGACTCTGGTCTTTCTCAGGCCTCCTCCCGTCATTCTCTGGAAGCTGGATACATAGTAAGTGCTCTCCACCTGTACGGGCCCCTCCCTGTTCATTCCCTGTCTGAAACACCCCTTGACCTTGGGCCCCCCTTCTCTTCCCTGTTGTGACACCCCTGTCTTTCCTTCTCCCCAGTGTGATGCAGAAAGTGATCTGGACGAGAGGGTGAGTGGGGCTAGAGCTTGTTGGGTGGGCAGTATTACAGCTCATGAACTGTGCCTTAAAGGTCTCCTTGTACAGCAGACAGAGCCTTCTCTTAAGTGGGGAAAGTGAGTTAAGTTGAGCCAGAAATAGATGTTTGGGGAGGATGCGTGGGGCAAGTGGGCAGGTTGGGGGGTGGGGGGGATTGAGAAAGTAAACGACAAGTTTTATTTGGTAATGGAAGCCAACTGACCAAAGAGTCAAAGGCCTATGCCTTCCTGTGCTATACTTTCCAAAGCACTTGGAGATACCAGTGGTTCTCCACAGAAACCCAGGGTGGCTCTGGAACCCAGTTGGTTCTTCCTGCTGGTTATCAGTCTGCTCCTGTAGATTAGAGTCTGTAGACAATAGTCGTGGCAGTGAGGACACTGAACTATTGTATACAATGTAAGAACATATGCTATGAAGGTGCGTTTCACTTTGTTTTTAGGGCTGATGTGCTAGCTTTGAAAGTGTGTTCTAGCAGTTGATGCTCTTCTGTCACTAACTAAATGTCTGTTCCCTGATGTGTGTCTGGCTGTGGTTTAAAAAGTTGACTGGACAGGGACTTTTGTAGTGAAGCAAATAGTCCTTGTCCATCTGATCAGGACACTAGTGGGAGACAGGGAGCCTATTGTCAAGAAAACCTGAATCTGAGTTTTTATGAAGAATCTCCAGATTTCTAAGTATTTGCAGTTAGTTTAAAACTTTTGGTGACATTTATGGACCAAATAGATCTATAGGTAGACAGTCTGTGCCAGCAGTTAGTGATATCTGACATTTTTGCCTTGATTTGTTTGTTTCTCTGTTACTTCTGTACTGCCTCAATTCAGTCTTCCTGGCCTATCAGATGCGCAGGCTTAGTTGCTCTACTCTTTTCCCCGAGCATTGGGCCTCCTAGAGCCCACAGTCTTCAGTGGATTTCAGCTAAGCTGATGGAATAGACTTGTCACCACTACCAGTGCCTAGCCAACTGCAGAGGCTGTTGGCCTTCCTGGGTGAAGGCCTGACCTGACCAGAACCTGTGTCCCTATCCTTCTTCCTCAGGTCTCCGATGATGACCTCGACCCGTCCTTTACTGTCTCAACCAGCAAAGGTTGGTCCCAAGGGCTGGGGTTGGAGACAAGGGAGGGAAATTGGGTAAGCATGGTCCTTAACTGAGTATGTCTGCCATCCTGCCCTCACAGCCTCGGGCCCCCACGGCGCCTTCAATGGGAACTGTGAAGCAAAACTCTCCGTAGTCCCTAAAGTGTCGGGCCTGGAGCGGAGCCAGGAACAGCCCCCAGGGCCCGACCCGCTGCTAGTGCCTTTCCCCCCGAAGGAACCACCGCCTCCACCGGCCCCTCGGCCTCCTGTCTCACCCCCTGCACCCCTGCCGGCCGCCCCCAGTCTGCCACCCCCACCCCAGCCCCAGCTGCAGCTTCGGGTTTCGCCTTTTGGCCTCCGCACTTCCCCCTATGGCAGCAGCCTGGACCTCAGCACTGGCAGGTGAGTGATTGGGAGGTCTGGCCAGGTCTGGAAAGGCCTGGTCATTTTGGTGCCAACCCCTGCATTCTGTGTCTGAGGACATGGGTTGGTTCCTGTGGGATATCACTTGAAAAGGGATTTTGGGCTAAAAAGTTTGAGAGATACTGTGGGACAAATTTAAAGAGATTACTACAGGACTTCTCAAAACCCTTTATACCTTGACTTGCAGAGGAATCCAGTTTATGCCGTTTCCCAATTTTATTTCCCAAGGTTTTTTTTTTTTTGTAAGGCACATCTCTTAGGAATAGTGTTGTTTGGAACATACTTTGGGAAATGCTGACATGATGACTAAGAGTGCTGACTTTGGTGTTATTCAGACCTGGATTCAAATTCTTACTCTGCCACTTAATGGCTGTGTGATTTTTGACAAGTCACTTAACCTCTCTGAGCCTCAATTTTTTCTTTCTGTAAAATGAAATAATAATAGTACCTTCATTGTAAAGCTGTCGGGAGGATTAATTATGAGTTAATGCAGTGTTTCCCAAAGTGTGTACACACTTTTGTTAGTGGTGTGTGAGGGAATTTTAGATGGTACATGAGTAAAATTTTTTCAGTTTTGATGTGTTTTTAAAAAAAATACAAGTAGTACCTCAGCCCCTTAATTTTACACATTGCTCTTTCGTGAGGCCAAGTGGAAAAGAAACTGAGTTAAGTTTAAAGAAGTAAAAGGTACAAGGGGTCCCAGGGATGCGGCAGCAGTTGGGAAGGTGATGTGAAATGTTGGAGACTTGGATTAGCATATAAAGCAGATGACAGCACTTGGCATACAGTAAGTGCTCACTAAAGGAAAAGAATTAATGACACTTCAACGATTGATGCAATTTTTGTTGTTACTGTTATCATCATTATCATTTTTTCCCTTATTGAGAAAACTAAGGCTCAGAGAGAGGCAGTGACTTGCTCAAGGTCACCCAGGGTGTTAATGGTAAGATGGGCCTCGAATTCAGGCCTCCTGACTCCTACACCAGGCCAGCGCAGTGCTGCTTCCACTGTCTTCGGGTGGGAACCCAGGTGGCCTGTTGTAATTAAGCGTCAAAATGAATGATATGTTTTGTGCTGTGATTGAGTCAGAAAAGGGAAAGACCAGAGGCATCAGAAGCAGCTGTGTAGAAGAAGAGACAGGAGGAGGGGGGATTGTTGGGTGTGGGAGGTACCTCCGTCTGAGGATGGGTTCCCTGGGTGGGGGGTAGGGGTCCTGGGGGCCGGGTTCTACCACCTTCCATGTTGGAGAACCAGGGTCAAGGTATCTCCCAGGCTTCTGACCCCCTCCCGTCAGAGCTGGCACCTCCCAGCCCCTCACTCATCTCCCCACTTCTCTCCCCAGCTCTTCACGGCCGCCCCCCAAGGCCCCGGCCCCTCCCGTGGCTCAACCTCCCCCCTCATCATCCTCTTCGTCCTCTTCCTCCTCATCTGCCTCCTCCTCGTCCGCGCAGCTCACCCACCGGCCCCCGACGCCCTCACTGCCCCTGCCTTTATCCACCCACAGCTTCCCCCCTCCTGGGCTTCGGCCCCCCCACCACCCCACCACCCCTCCTTGTTCTCCCCTGGCCCCACCCTGCCCCCACCCCCACCCCTGCTGCAGGTGCCAGGGCACCCTGGGGCCTCAGCCGCTAACGCCCTTTCTGGTGAGTTTGGGATCCTGGCCGGGGGGCGGGGGGCCATGGCCCTGGGCTTGGGCCCATTTGACTTCGGGGCATCTGGACCTTAGCAGGCAGCAGGGCTTGAGGAGGGAGTGGCCCACGGCCAGAAGGGAAGGCCAGTCACCCGGGCCCAAGGAGGCTGCCATGGTGGCTACAGATGTTAAAGCCTTCTCCCCCTCCCCTCCCACAGAGCAGGACCTGATCGGCCAGGACCTGAACTCTCGCTACCTGAATGCCCAGGGTGGCCCCGAGGTGGTGGGGGCAGGGGGCTCGGCCCGGCCCCTGGCCTTCCAGTTCCACCAGCACAACCACCAGCACCAGCACACCCACCAGCACACCCACCAGCACTTCACCCCTTACCCCCCGGGCCTGCTGCCACCCCACGGCCCCCACATGGTGAGCTCATTGGGCCAGTGATGAGACTCAGAGACCTGGGAGGGAGGGTGTGGCTTCCAGGGGAAAGCCCTGGGTTCCTGGCTGGCAGCTTACTCTTCCCTTCTCTTCCCTAGTTTGAGAAATATCCAGGAAAGATGGAAGGCCTTTTCCGGCATAATGTGAGTGTGTGTGTGTGGTGCGTGGGCATGGATATATCAGTGCGTGTGGCCCTGACTGTGGGGGTCCAGTCTTCAGCTTCCAAAGCAAGAGCCTTGAGCCTGGGAGAGCTCCCTGGGGGAGGGTGGGGGTTCTAGGGTGGAGGCCAGTGGATCGATGAGCAGACCAGCCCTGGGCTGCACCTCCACCCCCAGTTGGACTAGTCCCCTTCTCTCCACAGCCGTATACGGCCTTCCCTCCCGCAGTGCCCGGCCTCCCTCCGGGCCTCCCGCCGGCTGTCTCCTTTGGCTCCCTGCAGGGGGCCTTCCAGCCCAAGGTGAGCTCCCAACCCAGCACCACCACCACCTCACACTCCTTACAAACCCAGGCACCCCTGGAACCATGTACCTTCTCATTCCCCCAAAGCACGCCCCTCCTCCTGCCCTCACCCTGTGGATCCAGGTTTTTTCAAAGCCGTACTCCCTCCCAGTCCCAGCCCCAAGCTTGATTCTAGCCCCCTTTTATGCTTGGCATCAGCTCCTCTGACTGATCCCTCCACTCCCCTTTCTCAGAGCACGAACCCCGAGCTGCCACCACGACTGGGGCCAGTGCCGAGCGGGCTTCCCCAAAAGGGGACACAGGTGAGGGGGGTCAAGGCAGGTCCAAGATCTGTTGAGGGAGAGCAGTGCTGACTTGAGAGTGACCCCCTGATCCCTCTCTTTAATATGTGATCAGGGGTATCCCTGAGAATCTGAGGAGAGGGAATTTCTGTCGGTGAATGCTTTCTCAGGCATGAGGGATAGGAATTTTGTGAAGTTGCCCCAGAAATAAGATTACTAGGACAGTCGTTTTTATAAGGGTTTTCAGGGTTTTTTTTTTTTTTAAGTCACAGCATTCTTTTTTTTCAAATGACATCATACCAGGAAGTTCTGTCCTTAATGAAAAGATAGGCTGCCCCTTTGTGACGAGACATGGGCAACAGCCTTAAAGCCCAGGGCTCTGGGAACATCATGAAAAGCATAGGATATAATTGCTAAAGAGACTAGACCAGAGGTTTTCCAGCTGCTTTTAACCATTGTAAAGGTATTTTTCTAAAAAAATCTTAAGCAGACCCTCATTATACATGAAACTGTCAATCAGAGAGCTGCTCTTTTCTGAGAAACCTGCTGCCCACTAACGCATTCTACAGCCTTCTAGGCAGGGCACCTCCTTGGGGCCAGGTTCAGTAACTTGGTGCTGGAAGGGAGATGCCTGGAGTGGGAGAAACGGGGAAAAGGAAAGGTTTGCGGGCGCCACACAAGGTCTTAGGGAGGTGCTTTGGTGGGCGGGGTACTGGGGACTATGGAGATGAGGTGCCCAGGTCAGTAAATGGGTTTGAACTGCCGCCAATCTCTGCTTTGCCCTTCCCAGATCCCTGACCATTTCCGGCCACCTTTGAGGGTGAGTTTGGTGAGGACCTCAGGCTGCATGAGGCTGGGGGCTGGCGTCAGCGTGTTTGTCTGAGGGGTGGGTCTTGCTTGGGAATAAGCCAGAAGCCCAAGACGTGGAGGCAGCCAGATGGAACAGCAGGAAACAAAAGGCTTGCAAAGGTTCACACATAGCAGGCCGTGGGACCTTGGGCAAGACTGTTTCTCTCTCTGAGCCTCAAAAGTTTCCTAGGCTGTGAAATGAACCTAGTCCTAACCCCTCACTTGTGGGGGTTGACAAGTGGGGATGTTGTATGGCGATGCTGGGCCCAGGGCCAGGTCTGGAGTGGGTGATGAGTGAACGTTCTTTCCTTCCCTTTCCCTTTGGTCATCCTTCTGGGGCGGCAGAAACCAGGGAAGTGGTGTGCCATGCACGTGCGCGTGGCTTACATGATCCTGAGACACCAGGAAAAGATGAAGGTACTGGGGCCGGAGGGCTGGGTGTCTACCTTCAGTGGAGCTTGGCAGAATCTTGACCAAAAACGTCCTCTCCTATCCCTGGTCACTGCCTGAGCAATTCCACAGTCAGTACTAGGTTCTCTAGCTAACTGGGGGGTGGTCAGAGAAGGTTTGGAGAGAGGCTGGGGCCCACCCTAGCCCTCCCTTGGCACCAGCCAGCTCTCGGAGGGGGCCTCAGGGTGGAAGAGCAAGAGCAGGACCACACCTGCCTCCTCACTCACTGCCCCTTTCCCTGTCCCATGCAGGGCGACTCCCACAAGCTTGACTTTCGGAACGACCTCCTGCCCTGCCTTCCGGGGCCCTATGGGGCCCTGCCCCCTGGGCAGGAGCTCTCCCACCCGGCCGCCTCCCTCTTCACTGCGACTGGTGAGTCTGGCCAGCCCTCTCTGGGCCTGAGGGTGCCCACCTGTAGCCCGAGGCCCACCTTGCACACACTCAGCCTCATCCGCCTCTCTGCCCCAGGTGCCGTCCATGCTGCAGCCAACCCTTTCACGGCAGCTCCTGGGGCCCACGGACCCTTTCTGAGTCCCAGCACCCACATTGGTAAGAGCCAAGGGCATGTTGGGGCAACCCAGGCCTTGACCCTGACTTCTTGGAGGTGTTAAGCGGGGGATTGAAATTAAACCTGATAGGCAGCTGGAATGGAGGGTAGACCAGGGTCCGCTTGCTTTGTGACCTTGAGCAAGTTACTCTCCCTGCTCTGAGCCTTGATTTTACAATCTGTAAAATGGGATAACAAAAGGCAGAGTTATCACGAGTCCTCGCCAGCTCACTGTCTGCAATAGCCAGGGGTAGGGGAAAGAGGCATGTAGAGGAAGGCTGTGTAGCATAGTCCCTGGCTCCCAGTGGTCTCGGCCAGCTTCTTGGGGAGATTTATCCTAGTTTGGATGAACAAGGAGGAATTGAGCTGGCTGGCCCAGGGAAAGGTGTTCCAGAAGAGGCAATTGTGAGATTTCCCTAGCTGGCAAGTTAGGTGTTCTCACTGGCCATGTGACATACACACAAAGTCAAGGTTCAGTTGCATACAGGTGGGAGGCAGCTAGCAGAGGTTCCTCAGGCGAGTGGCTGGCTCTTGAGCTGGCCTGGGTGGCGGGTATAGGGGAATGTAGGGTAAGAGCCTGACCTTGGAGTCAGAGGCCTGGATTAGGGATACCGCTCGCTGGTTAGATGACCACTGATGAGCAAGTCACTTCACCTCTCTGAGCCTGTTTGATCTTCCTTAAGTGGGAATGATCCCGCCTCCCTCATGGAACTTATGCCATTAAACAACACATTGCACATTAAACCTCAGTACCTTTCCAAGGCCTGCTTGCTGACCAGCCTCTTTGCCAGTCCATGATGCCTGTTCGGAGCTGGCTGCCCAGTGCTCTGACCATCCCCCCCTTTTCTCCCACAGATCCCTTTGGGCGTCCCACAAGCTTCGCCTCCTTGGCTGCCCTCTCCAACGGGGCCTTTGGAGGCCTGGGCAGCCCCACATTCAGTGAGTGCTGGAGGGGATGGGGAGGGTTGGGGTGGGGACTAGGGCAGTGGGTTGCTGTGCTCAGGCAGGGGGCCGGGAGGGTGCCTGAGTGGGCCCTGCCACGCCTGGCTCCCACCATCTTTTGCTCTGTCCTCTGTCTAGACTCCGGCGCCGTCTTTGCCCAGAAAGAAAGTCCAGGGGCCCCACCAGCTTTCGCCTCCCCCCCAGACCCATGGGGCCGCCTGCATCGCAGTCCTCTGGCCTTTCCTGCCTGGGTCCGGCCCCCTGAGGCTGCCCGGACCCCGGGCTCAGACAAGGAGCGGCCGGTAGAGCGGAGGGAGCCCTCTCTCACCAAGGAGGAGAAGGACAGGTGTGGTTTCACGCGCTCCCCACCTGCCCAGCCCTCTGCCTGCCGCCCGCCATCCATCTGAGCTCCTTCATCCTCTCCTTCCTCACCTCCCCAGGGACCTCCCCTTTTCCCGGCCCCAGCTCCGAGTTTCTCCTGCTACTCCCAAGGCCCGGGCTGGCGAGGAAGGGGCCCGGCCCACCAAGGAGTCTGTGCGGGTAAAGGAGGAGCGGAAGGAAGAGGCCGCTGCTGCCGCCGCCGCCGCTGCTGCTGCCGCTGCCGCCGCCGCCGCTGCCACCACCGGGCCCCAAGGCCTTCACCTGCTGTTTGAGAGGCCCCGGCCACCCCCATTTCTGGGCCCTAGTCCTCCAGAGCGCTGTGCTGGCTTCCTAGAGCCAACCTGGTTGGCTGGGCCCCCTCGCCTCGCTAGGCCGCCCCGCTTCTACGAGGCGGGAGAGGAGCTGACTGGACCTGGGGCCGTGGCCGCCGCCCGCCTCTACGGTCTGGAGCCTGCCCATCCCCTGCTCTACAGCCGCTTGGCTCCGCCGCCACCACCGACTGCAGCCCCAGGAACCCCTCACCTTCTCAGCAAGACCCCACCAGGAGCCCTTTTGGGGGCACCACCTCCGCTTGTGCCCGCCCCCCGGCCTAGTTCCCCTCCTCGGGCCCCTGGCCCAGCCCGGGCTGACAGGTGAGGGAAGGTGAGGGGCAGGGGCATAGCTCCATCCCCCCTTTGTTCTGACAAGGTCCTAGAGCTGAGGTTTTCAAGCCAGGGCTGGAGGGCAGAGGTCATGACCTCACCAGCCACCTCTGAGGTCATGGAATCTGGGAGCAGAAGTCTCAACCCCCATGAGATCACGCATCAGTTGGACCTTGGGGTCACTGGGAGGGCAGAGGTCACAAGCCTCTAGAGAGGTTTGTGTGTGTGTCTGTGAGAGAGAGAGAGAGTGTGTGTGTGTGTGTGTGTGTACGTACTTGAGAGTGGGGGTCATTTCAGAGGTCACATCTCATGATCTCCTGAGGTGCACCATTGCCCCTTCTGAGGGCCCCTAGGCCCTTGGCCCGCCTCCCCAAGGGCTCACTAAGCCAGAGGCCAAAGTGCCCCCCTCCTCGTCACCTACCACCCAAGTCCTCATGCCCTCTCAGGGCTGGGGGAGGAGGGGCTAAAGGAAGGGGGGTTCCGTGTACATATTTATCTCCCCTTCCACATAGCCCCCCAGACCTTTTGTACATTTTTACAGGGGTGCCCCTCCGAATAATCCCCCTTCCTGGTTAATTAAATCCTAAGACTGGTGCTGTGTTCCTAGCCTCTCGCCTCTCTGTGGGGGGAGGGGGAATTAAGGGGGAAGAGCTGGGAGGGGACAGGCAGGAACCCAGGGGTTATTCCTGGGAATACGGGGACCAGCAGGAGGGGGACCAACAGGGGAAAGGACCTGGGTACCTAGGCCAGAAAGAAGGGCAGATGCGTCCTGCTTGACTGACAGCCCGGGTTCCCCCCACCTGCTCCTGTTACCTCTGTGCCCTGCCTCCCCAAAGGCGCAACCTCTAAGCTTCATACTCCACCTCTTAGTGGCTTGGTCCCAACCCCCCACTCTTATTCCAAGTGCCCCCAGGATTCCTGGGCCCTGCTCTCCAGAACCCTGTCCCCCAGAACCCTGCCCCAGGCTGAGGGGGGGGCCAGAGAAGGTCACCATGTACCACACACCAAAGAAGGGGGTCGGCCTGGGGGTGGGCCACGTAGGCAGCTTCTTCAGCAGCCTCTTGGCAGCAGCCCCAGCCTTCCCAAAGCAGCAGGTGCCCCCAGGCTGGGGCCCAACCTAGAAGGCAGGGGTCGGTTTAACGAAAACAACGTTGACTTTTTTTCCCCAGTGGGGCTTATTCTGTAACATGATGCGGATATTTATATAAAAACCGAGTGTTACAATGAGGCCCCTTGGCTCCTCTTTGTGTTTGGATCACCTGGCGGGGTATTGGGCTGGGTCCTGGGGTCAGGGAGGGATGAGGACAATACTGCCCGTGTCCTGATGAAGGTTTTACCCTCCTTCCCACCTGGGCAGTCTGTTCTCCGTCTGGAGGGGTTGGATTGGAGTGTTGGGCAATGAAGTTTTTTATACTTTTTGGCCGCGAGGACTACATATTCCAGTTGACCTTGAACACAGGTTTGAGCTGCACAGGTCCACTTATATGTGGACTCTTGTCAACAAATACCTCTTACAGTACCGCGTGATCAATGGTTGGTTGACTCCACGGATGCGGGACCACTGACAGGGAGGGCCAACTATAGCACCTGAGCATCTGTCAACACCCAAGCCGCATACCCTTCAGAGGCAAACTCTGTCGATCACTTGGTGTTGGTGTTCACCTGCACATGTATATGGACATGCGTAGTAACTAGTGTTAGATAAGATGTGTAATTTTTTAAATTGATTTTTTAAATATGTGGTCATTATAAAACAATATAAATACACAAATACTTAGTACAAAGAAAAAATGCTTTATAATCCCATTTCTCACAGATGGCCACTGTTAACTGTTGGGCATATTCCTCCAGTTACTTGGTATGCTTAAAATATTATGAAAAAATGGGATCCTGTGAAATGTACTATTTTACAACTCTCATTTTACAGTTAACATCCTTTGGTATAATCATTTAAAAAGCAAGTGACTACTAAACTAAGCTACAAAAGCTGGCTCTCACCCAAACTACCCAGAATTGACTTGTTCCAAGTGTACCCATCGATCACCTTAGGAAAGACAGATCCAGCGTTCTCTGCCACCGCCACACATACCTGACTTCTCAGGAGGACTCAAGCCTAGTTCATGCTGACAAGTCAGAAATGGATTGGCCAGGAGAAACTTGGCTTGCGCACAAGGTTTCACCTGGCAGTTCTTGTCCTCAGCTTCTCTTGAAAACTCATCTGTTGACACTGTACCTACTTCCCCTATGACTGTCCTTTGAGATGGGGCGTATTCTCTCCAGATTGCCACTGTTATTTCCAACCCATTGTTTAGGAACAGGCCATTGTCATGATTCCTGGCACCTCCCTGGTCCCCGTAAGCATTTGAGTGTGGAATTCTCAGGGAAGTGCTTTCTAGACACGTATATCCAATGTCTCCTAGATCTCTCCCACAAGTACCTCAGATCCCTGATGCTGTGCACCACCTCACCCCTACTCCATTTCTATCTCTGAGAGTTAACAGAGTCAAAGTCAGAAACCTCCTCTGTCTGCCTTTTATTCCTTCAATGGCTATTCGCTGCATCCATCATGCTAGGTGCTGACCTAGTACCTGGAGATACAGGGGTAAACAACAAAAGCCCAGCATTCCTAGAGCTTACATGCCACAGTGAGAGAGGAACAGTAAACTCATACGAGTTGAAAGAGTGAAATGAAAGAGTCCTGATAACTATTATCTTCCACTGACCCATCTCCTACTCTGACCTAACTCGGGCAGCTCTTCAGGCAGAGGTAAAGGGGGAGTCCAGAAAAGACTGTCAACATTGGGGAAGAACAAAGCAAAACCATGATCATTTACCATCGAGATGCTGCTATTTGGAAGTGTGTATCTTGCCCTGAATGAACTCAGGAGAGTAGCTGTGTAATCTTAAAGAATGTGCTCATTTTTGTGCCATGGTTTCCTTATTAAATGGAGGGTTTTAAAAACAACAAATTTTGTTGTTATCATTGTTCCCTCGCTGAGTCATGTCGAACTCTTTGCAACCCCATGGACTGCAGCACACTAGTCTCCTCTGCCCTCCACAATGTCCTGGAGTTTGTTCAAATTCACATCCACTGAGTCAGTGATGCCAACGAACCATCTCATCCTCTGTCACCCTCTTCTCCTGCCGCCTTCAATCTTTCCCAGCATCAGGACCTTTTCCAATGAGTTGGCTCTTCAAATCAGGTGGCCAAAGTATTGGAGCTTCAGATTCAGCATCAATCCTTCCAATGAATATATAGGGTTGATTTCCTTTAGGATTGACTGGTTTAATCTCCTTGCAGTCCAAGGGATGCTCAAGAGTTTTCTCCAGCACCACAATTTCAAAGCATCAATTCTTTGACACTCTTCTTTATGGTCCAACTCTCACATCTATACATAACTACCAGCAAAAAAACATAGCTTAGACTATATGAACCTTTATTGGCCAAATGATGTCTCTGCTTTTTAATATGCTGTCTAGGTTTGTCACAGCTTTCCTTCCAAGGAGCAAGCATCTTTTAATTTCATGGCTGCAATCACCATCTACAAATGATTTTGGAACCCAAGAAAATAAAGTCTGTCACTGTTTCCACTTTTTCCTTTCTATTTGCCATGAAGTGATGGGACCAGACTAGGAAAGGTCAGTTTTCATTCCAATCCCAAAGAAAGGCAATGCCAAAGAATGCTCAGACTACCACACAATTGCACTCATCTCACATGCTAGTAAAGTAATGTTCAAAATTCTCCAAGCCAGGCTTCAACAGTAGGTGAACTGTGAACTTCCAGATGTTCAAGCTGGTTTTAGAAAAGGCAGAGAAACCAGAGATCAAATTGCCACCATCCAATGGATCATCGAAAAAGCAAGAGAGTTCCAGAAAAACATCTGCTTCTGCTATATTGACTATGCCAAAGCCTTTGACTGTGTGGATAACCACAAACTGGAAAATTCTTAAAGAGATGGGAATACCAGACCACCTGACCTGCCTCTTGAGAAATCTGTATGCAGGTCAGGAGCAACAGTTAGAACTGGACATGTAGCAACAGACTGGTTCCAAATAGGGAAAGGAGTACATCAAGGCTGTATATTGTCACCCTGTTTATTTAACTTATATGCAGAGTACATCATGAGAAACACTGGGCTGGATGAAGCACAAGCTGGAATCAAGATTGCCGGGAGAAATATCAATAACCTCAGATATGCAGATGACACCACCCTTATGGCAGAAAGTGAAGAGGAAAGAAGTAAAGAGCTTCTTGATGAAAGTGAAAGAGGAGAGTGAAAAAGTTGGCTTAAAACTCAACATTCAGAAAACTAAGATCATGGCATCTGGTCCCATCACTTCATGGCAAATAGATGGGGAAACAGTGGAAACAGTGACAGACTATCTTTTTGGGGTTCAAAATCACTGTCCTTGGAAGAAAAGTTATGACCAACCTAGACAGCATATTAAAAAGCAGAGACATTACTTTGCCAACAAAGGTCCCTCTAGTCAAAGCTGTGGTTTCTCCAGTAGTCATGTATAAATGTGAGAGTTGGACTATAAAGAAAGCTGAGTGCCAAAGAATTAATACCTTTGAACTGTGGTGTTGTAGGACTCTTGAGAGTTCCTTGGACTGCAAGGAGATCCAACCAGGCAATCCTAAAGGAAACCAATCCTGAATATTCATTGGAAGGACTTATGCTAAAGCTGAAATTCCAATACTTTGGCACCTGATTGAAGAACTGACTCATGTGAAAAGACCCTGATGCTGGGAAAGATTGAAGGCGAGAGGAGAAGGGGACGACAGAGGATGAGATGGTTGGATGGCATCACCAACTCAATGGACAAGAGTTTGAGTAAACTCCAGGAGTTGGTGATGGACAGGGAGGTCTGGGGTGCTGCAGTCCATAGGGTTGCAAAGAGTCTGAACTGATGGGACCAGATGCTATGATCTTAGTTTTTTGGTGTTGAGTTTCAAGTCAGCTTCTTCACTCTCCTCTTTAACCTTCATCAAGAGGCTCTTTCGTTCCTCTTCACTTTCTGTCATTGGCGTGGTGTCATCTGCATATCTGAGGTTGTTGATATTTCTTCCAGCAATATTGATTCCAGCTTGTGCTTCATCCAGCCTTGCATTTCCAATGATGCTACTCTGCATATAAGTTAAATAAGCAGGGTGACAATATACAGCCTTGATGTACTCCTTTCCCAATTTTGAACTGTCTGTTGTTCCATGTCTGGTTCTAACTGTTGCTTCTTGACCTGTATACAGATTTCTCAGGAGACAGTGAAGGTAATCTGGTATTCCAATCTCTTTGAAGAATTTACTACAGTTTGTTGTGATCCACAGTCAAAGGTTTTCACGTAGTCAATGAAGCAGAAGTAAATGTTTTTCTGGAATTCCCTTGTTTTCTCTATGATCCAAAGAATGTTGGCAATTTGATCTCTGGTTCCTCTGCTTTTTCTAAACCCATCTTGTACATCTGGAAGTTCTCAGTTCATGCACCACTGAAGCCTACCTTGAAGGATTTGAACATAACCTTGCTAACATATGAAATGAGCACTGTTATATGGTAGTTTGAACATTCTTTGGCATTGTTCTTTTTTGAGATTGGAATGAAAACTGACCTTTTCCAGTCCTGTGGCCACTGCTGACAAATTTTCCAAATTTCCTGACATGTTGAGTGCAGCACTTTAACAGTATCGTCTTCTAGGATTTGAAATAGCTCAGATGGAATTCCATCACCTCCACTAGCTTTGTTCATCGTAATGCTTCCTAAGGCACACTTGACTTCACACTCTAAGATGTCTGGCTCTAGGTGAGTGAGCACACCGTCGTGGTTATCTGGGTCATTAAGACCTTTTTTGCATAGTTCATCAGTTCCTAAGATGTTGATGTTTCATCTTGCCATCTCCTGGTTGACATGTCCAATTTACTGTGATTCATGGACCTAACACTCCATGTTCCTCTGCAATATTGTTCTTTACAGCATCAGATTTTACCTTCATCACCAGACACATCCATAGTTGAGCATCATTTCCACTTAGGCCCAGCCACTTCGTTCTTTGTGGAGCCATTTGTAACCGTCCTCCACTCTTCCCAGCAGCATATCGTACACCTTCGGACCTGGGGGCTCCTCTTTCGGAGTCATATCTTTTTGCCTTTTCATACTGTCCAGGTGGTTCTCCAGGCAAGAATACTAGAGTGGGTTGTCATTTCCTCCTCCAACGGACCATCTTTTGTCTGAATTCTTCACTATGACCTGTCCTTCTTGGGTAGTCCTATGCGGCATGGCTCATAGCTTCACTGAGTTATGCAAGCCCCTTTGCCGTGACAAGGCTGTGATCCATGAAGGGGAAAAACAAATTTACTAATATATAGTTCACATACCATACAAGTCACCTTGTCTTTTATGACTGGCTTCTTTCACTTAGTATTGTGGTCTCAAGGTTCGTTCATGTTCCAGCATGTGTTGGTACTTCATTCCTTTTTATTGCCAAGTAATATTCTCTGTTGTATGAAAATGCCGCATTGTGTTATCCGTTCTTCAGCTGATGGATATTTGAGTTGTTTATTTATACTATTATGAATAATCCTGCTGTGAATATCTGTGTACATGTTTTTGTATGAATGACTGTTTTCAATTTTCTTGAGCTGAGTTCAGTTGCTTCAGTCATTCCGACTCTGCAACCCTATGGACTGCAGCCCGCCAGGGTCCTCTGTCCATGCGATTCTCCAGGAAAGAATACTGGAGTGGGTTGCCGTGTCCTCCTCCAGGGGATCTTCCCCACCCAAGGATTGCAGGTGAAGGCTTTACCACTGAGCCACCAGGGAAGCCCTTTCAATTTTCTTAGGTATATCCTTTTTTGGGGGGGATTTTTTGGCTATATATGCTGGAGTTTTCGCTGCTTTGCATGGACTTTCTCTAGCTGTGATGAGCAGAGGCTACTCTCTAGTTGTATTGCATGGGCTTCTCACTGCAGTAGCTTCTCTTGTTGCAGAGCATGGGCTGTAGGTACTCAAGCTCAGTAGTTATGGTGCACGGGCTTGGTTGCTGGGCTTGGTTGCTTCGAGGTGTGAGGGATCTTCCCAGACCAGAAGTCAAACCTGTGTCCCCTGCACTGGCAGGTGGGTTCTTAGCCCCTGGACCACCAGGGAAGTCCTATGTATATAATTTGCATGGAATTGCTGGATCATACTGTGGTTTTATGTTTAATATTTTGGGGAACTGCCAAACTAGTTTCCAAAGTGGCTGAACTATTTTACATTTCCACCAACAATACATGAAACTGGAGTCTTAGTGGGTTTTTTTTAACATTACTCTATGAATTCTCCATGTTAATAAGCACCAAGTTCTGTGCCTGGAACAGGTTACTTGCAGAAGGACTGCTGGTGATGGCTTTCTGATCAGGAACCATAAGAAAGAACTTAAAAACATTTGCATAACAAAGGAGACCATAACCAAAACAACGAAAAGAAGACCCTCAGAATGGGAGAAAATATTTTCAAACAAAGCAACCAACAAGGGACTAATTTCCAAAATATACAAACCAATCATGCAGCTCAATTGAAAAAACAAACAACCCAATCAAAAAAAAAACAAACAAACAGGACAAATGACCTAAAGAGACATTTCTCCAAAGAAGACATACAGATGGCTAGAAAGCACATGAAAAGATGTTCAACATTAGTAATTATTAGAGAAATGCAGACCAAAACTGCAATGAGGTATCACCTCACACCAATCAGAATGGCCATCATTAAAAAATCTACAAACAGCCACTCTCTCTTTTGAAATAGCTCACATTCTGTCTGTAGAGTGTGTTTCTCTCTAAATAAATCCATTTCTTGTCTATCACTTTGTCTTTCACTGAATTCTTGCTGCGCAAAACACAAAGAACCTGATCCTCAGTAAGTCCAGAAAACAGTAGGAACTGAGGCCCCCAACCAGGTGGAGGATGGTAACTTCAGGCTGAGCACAAGATCCCTAAAACACCACCCTGTTACCTCACCACTAACCAGTCAGAAGAAAATCTTCACACAGAGGAAAATAATAGAAACTCTGACCTCCTCCCCAAATGATCTTCCCTTTTGAAACTTTCCAAAGATTTTGGTTGAACAGAATCTTTGGAGTTGGCTTCTGGACATGAGTTCATGTTCTCCCCGGGTTGCTGGCTTCCTGAATAAAAAAACTTTTCCTTTCCATTAATACACACACACACACACACACAATTCTGGAGACAATGTGGAGAAAGGGGGACCCTCCTACACATAGTTGGTAGAAACGTAAATTGGTACAGCCACTATGGAGAGCAATATGGAAGTTCCTTAAAACACTAAAAATAGAGCCACCATATGATCCAGCAATCCCATTCCTGGGCATATATCTGGAGAAAACTACAATTCAAAAAGATCCATGCATCTCCGTGTTCATTGGAGAACTGTTTACAATAGCCAGGACACGGAAGCAACCTAAATGTCCATCAGCAGAGGAATGGATGAGGAAGATGTGGTGCACATAGACAATAGAATATGACTCTGCCATGAAAAGAGTGAAATAATGCCATTTGCAGCAACACAGATGGACCAGAGATTATTATACTGAGTGAAGTAAATCAGGCAGAGAAAGACAAATATCATATATTGTTTATTCAAGGAGACTATAAGGGTACAAACGAACTTATCCGCAAAACAGAAATAGAGTTACAGATGTAGAAAACAAACTTATGGTTACTGAGGGTAAGGAGGGCGAGGGATAAATTGGGAAATTGGGATGGATATACATACATATTACCATATATAAAACAGATAACTAATAAAGACCTACCGTATAGCACAGGGAACTGGGAAAAGAATCTAAAAAAGAGTGGTTATATGTATATACCTGATTCACTTTGCTGTACAGCAAAAACTAACACAACAGTGTAAACAAACATACTCTACTCCAGTAAAAATGAAGAAACTGTAAGAAAGAGACTTTTAGAGATCGACGAAGGAGAATGCTTACTTATAAGCAGTTTTTCTGGAAAGGTACGTCTTTCAAAATAGGCTTTGGGATGGGCAGCATCTATTGACAGGCATAAAAGAGTGAAGGAGGGGTCTGAGCCAGTGAAGAACACAAGCTCAGAGCCTTTTACATCAGACACATTAGGGTTTGAATCTGGCTTCCACCAACCAAAGCTCTGTGACTTTGGTCTAGTTGCAGCCTCTTTCCATGAAGAACAAATAAGAAAAATGACAGTCTCAGCCCACAGTTTCATTGTGATGGTTACACGGGGAGAATTCACGTAAAGGGTGCCCAGCATAGTATTTAGTACACAGTGAACACCACTACTAAATGAGAGTGTTGTTGTTCTTTTTTGTTAAGTATTTATTTATCTTGCTGTATTGGGAAGGAAATGGAAACCCACTCTAGTACTCTTGCCTAGAAAATCCCACGGACAGAGGAGCCTGGTGTCCATGGAGTCTCAAAGAATCGGACATGACTGAGCAACTTCACGTTCGTTTGTTCGTACTGGGCCTTAGTTGCCATACGGGAGATCTAGTTCCCTGACCAGGAATTGAACCTGGGCCCCATGCATTTTAGAGTGATGAGTCTTAGCCATTGGACCACCAGGGAAGTCCCCAAGACTGTTGTTCTTGATTGTATAATAGTTGGAAAGATTCAAAATAATTTCCCTATTTCAAGATGAGTAAATTGAAGTTGAGAGAAGTTATATGATTTACAGAGTTGGGAAAAGGAAGGAGACATACTTATTTGGGGAGGTTAAAAAAGAAACTTTATTATTAGAACAGTTTTATTTTAACCGAAAAATTGCCAAGATCATGTAGAGGGGTCCTATATGGCCCTCCCTATTCACTCTCCTCTATTAACATCTTACATTTGTTATGGTTCATGAATCAATATCGATACATTATTAAGTCCATACTTAATTTAGATTTCTTTAGTTTTTACCTAATGTCCTTCATCTGTCCCAGAATCATTAGGTCTCCTTAGGCTCCTTTGGAATGTGAGTTTTCTAGGTGTCCTTGTTTTCGATGATCTTGACAACTTTGAGAAGTATTGGTCAGGGGTTTTATAAAATGTCCCTTAACTGAGATTTATATATTAGACTAAAAGTTATGGGTTTGGGGAGGAGGCAAAGTGCCATTTTCATCTCATCATATCAAGGGTACCTGCCTTCAGGATGATATCACTTTTTTTTTTTTTTTTAAGATTTACAGTTTTTTTCAGGTTGCATTTATTTATTTATTGGCCACACCTCTCAGCATGTGGGATCTAAGTTTCCCAAGCAGGGATCCAACTTGTGCCTCCTGCAGAGTCCTAACTACTGGACCCCCCAGGGAAGTCCCAACATTATTTATCATTGTTGATGGGTAACCTTAATCACCCGAATGAGGTAGCGCTTATCAGATTTCACTTTTCCTCCTTCTTTCCATATTCTACTCTTAAGAAGGAAGTTACTGGCACAGCCCATACTACAGGAGTTAAAAAATTATGTTCAGCTTCTTTGAGGGCAAAATATCTACAGAAATTATTTGGAATCCTTCTGTAGGGGAAGAACTTATTTATTCAATCATTTATGTATATTACATTATGATGGATTCATGGATATTTAATATTTTAGGTTAAACTTCAGTACTACTGTAATTATTACTCTCCAGTTCTCCTTTGGCTCTTGAGTCTCTTTCATGCGTTTTCATCACTGTGTTTTTTGTTTTGTGGTGGGGAGTGGGGAGAGGGGGTGGCAGTTTAGCAGACTTACTTCTTATCTTTTAGTATCTTTGGATTTTTGTTTCAAGTGTGTGTAAATACTGCTGCTGCTGCTGCTAAGTCGCTTCAGTCGTGTCCGACTCTGTGCGACCCCATGGACGGCAGCCCACCAGGCTCCTCCATCCATGGTATTTTCCAGGCAAGAGTACTGGAGTGGGGTCCCATTGCCTTCTCTATACTATCCACTTCTAAAAGTTGAAAACAATGCCTAGGGTAATTAATATTAAAAGTTGGTAGCTTAATTAAAAAGGTAGAATACAAAGTCGTCTTCCTTCCCCTGATCACTCCTCCCCAGGTCCATTTCCCCTTCCCAGAGACATCATGTTGATTTCTTGTTTGTTTCTGCATGACAATTCCTTTTTCCCCCCTTCTTTAAAACAAATATTTACTTACAGTACACACTGTTCAGCATACTACTGTTTTCATGTAGTAATCTCATGTGGGTTATTCCATTTCAGCACATAGAGATCCATCTCCATTTTAGCCTCTATACAGTATTCCACTGTAAAGCTACACCATATATAGCTTTACTTAACCAGTCTCATGTATTCATACACTTAACCAGTCTCCATCAATGGACATTTATGCTCTTTCTCATCTTTTACTAGAACAAGGAGTGCTGCAGTGAATGTTCACATCTTTGTATCCTTGACCAAATAAATCTGCAGGATCAATTTCTAGACAAGGAATTGCCACATCAAAGAGTATTTCAGTTCAGTTCAGTTCAGTTGCTCAGTCGTGTCCGACTCTTTGCGACCCCATGAATCACAGCACGCCAAGCCTCCCTGTCCATCACCAACTCCCGGAGTTCACTCAGACTCACGTCCATCGAGTCAGTGATGCCATCCAGCCATCTCATCTTCTGTTGTCCCCTTCTCCTCCCGCCCCCAATCTCTCCCAGCATCAGAGTCTTTTCCAATGAGTCAACTCTTCGCATGAGGTGGCCAAAGTACTGGAGTTTCAGCTTTAGCATCATTCCTTCCAAAGAAATCCCAGGGCTGATCTCCTTCAGAATGGACTGGTTGGATCTCCTTGCAGTCCAAGGGACTCTCAAGAGTCTTCTCCAACACTACAGTTCAAAAGAGTATTTAGATGCTGCTAAATCTCCCCCCACATACTTCTGACGAACTTTCATCTCACCAACAGTGTATGAGAGGACCTGTTATTCCACACCCTTGCTAACATGGAGAAGTAACAAGTTTTTTGACCTTTGTTAATCTGATAGGTGAAAGATGGTGACTCATTGAAATTTTAATTTGCATTTCCTTTGTTATGAGTGAAGCTGAACATCTTGCCAGTCATTTACAAATCACTTGTGTTCTCCTTTTCTGTGGATTGTCTCTTCAGATTCTCTACCCATTCCGCCTTCCCCTGCCCTTTAGACTTGTTCTGATCTTTGTTTTGTGCCTCAGTGAAATCTACTCATCTGTTTAATCCATCAGTAAATATTTATTGATTACCTACCTTGTTACAGCAAAACGGCAGTGGATAGAAAGGACAAAGGTATTTTTCTCTGGATGATTAACATTCTAGAGGGGGCAGACAGAGTAAAGAAATAAATTTATGAAATTTATGTCAGTTGGTGTTAACTGTTATGGATAAAGAGTAGGATATGGCCTATAAAGTTCTGAGGGGCTCTTCTTTTCTAAAAAATAATTTTGTTTACTTATTTTTCTGGCTGCCCTGGGTCTTTATTGCTGTGCGGGTTTTTCTCCAATTGTGGTTAGTGAGGGCTACTCTCTAGCTGCAGTGCAGGGACGTCTTACGGCAGCAGCTTCTCTTTTTCAGAGCTCAGGCTCTAGGGCACTCGGGCTTCAGTAGCAGGGCACGTAGTAGGGCACGTGGGCTCAATAGCTGTGGCTCCCAGGCTCTAGAGCACAGGCTTAACAGTTGTGGCGCTCGGGCTTAGTTGCTCCACAGCATGTGGGATCTTCCCAGACCAGGGATCGAACCCGGGTCTTGCATTGGCGGGCAGATTTTTTTTTTTTTTTTTTTTAACCACTGAGCCACTAGGGAGGCCATGCATAGAGTATTTCTAGAAAGATATTTGAGAATTTCTCAAGAGGAACGTCTAGGGAGTGGAGACAGTTTCACCTTTAAGGATCATGTTCTACTTTCTCTACTTAAAAAAACCCACAAATATTTATATGTATAACTTTTATAAAAACATAAAGTATTTATATGTATAACTTTTATAAAAACATAAAATGGAATTATCACAACAAAAATTAAAAATACAAAAAATTGGGAGAGGAATGCTTTAGGCAGAAGGAGCAGGGGTGCCCAGTCCTAGAGGTGAGAACAGGCTGGGGAAGCTGGAGCCCTCAGCCAGGGGCCCTGGGTGGCGGCTGCCAGCTCCCGAATGAAGAAGAGCCTGGGAGGGTTGTTTGTGGAGCACTTTCCACATGCCAGGCATTTCGTTGTGGGGTTGTGTGTGGGCAGTGGTGGGTAAGACTGACAAATGCCTTCCCCAAGCTCCTGGCTCCTCCCTCCTCCTCCCACAGTTGGTGGGAGGCCCTGCCCTGGCTCTAGCAGAGCATGCTCGCTTGCCTTCCACCCCCTCCCCCTGCTTCTCCCACCTTTTCTTTAGGACCCATCAAATCCAGAGGAGGCAGGAAGCTTGAGTTGAGTGACCTTGACTTTACCTCTCTGAACCTTAGTTCCCGCATCTACAAAATGAAAGCCATAATAAAGCTTATCTCAATGGAGCGGTTGTGAGAATTACTGGTGTTCTAAAAATGGTTAGGATCATTACTAATGTTAGGCTGCCTCTAGCACCAACTTGCTGGAGCTGGTTATTTAATACTAAGAATATAATGCCCACAAAACTTGCTTGCAAGGCAGAGAAGACTGGTCTGAGTGTCCCCATTTTATACTGCAACCCAAAGATGAAAAGGGCCTATCCAAACTCAGTGAAAAATTCAAGATGCACACTTTAGGATCAGACAAAATATGAGCTTTAATTTCTGCTTTGCTAGCTGTTTGCTTTGTGATTTTAGGTTAGTTACCCCTCTGAAGCTGAGCTTTAACCACTCCTACCAAAAAAGGGACAAGGCCTTGGACCTCAAAAGTCTGGAGGACTAAAAATTGCTGCAAAAGAAAAAGGCCTCCGGCAGCTCTGGAAAGCAGTCAATGCCCAGGAAATGGCAGCCATTAGGGTAATTATTCTGTAAATATCCTGAATGATAATAACATTTATGGAAGCAGGTGTCAGACTCTATGTTAGGTGCCTAGATCAGATGAACTAGAGACGGGGGTCCTGTGGTCTCTAACTCCCTAATACCAGCTCCTGTCCTCCCACGCCCCACTGTGAAAGAAGAGAAGTCTTCAGTGATGCAAATGAGTGTTGATTTTTTTCACTAGCAAAACAAAGAGCCCTTGATTGAAAAGTTTAGTACTTTTGAAAAAGGAGAACTACTGGTTAATAAGTGTTTGTTGATATACTCAGAGCCAGCTTTACTGTCAATAAACATTTCCCAAGGCTGGCTGGGACAACCCCCGTGTGAAATCCAGTCGAGGTCTCTAAAATGCTGGGTGAACTAGGGCCTCAGTGTCTCAGAGCAAAGTAGGAACAACAGCGAGGTAATGATGCTCACCTCTCAGGGCTGGGCCAGAGTGGGGCAGTGATGAAATGAGTAGGAAGCACTTGACACCCCTTAGAAATGAAGCAATTTTTCTTATCTATCAAAATCACTGTAACTCCAGATCTCCCCAGCTCACCCCTAGTTTCAGGGGAAGCAATTGTAGACTCTCTAGGGGACCCTGACCCCAATACTTGGGGATCACAAAGCCTCTCTTTGTCTCCTGGGAAGACACAGGGGGAAGAAGATGGAGATAAACAGAGACCAAGAACATCTAGAGCCATCATGTTGGGTGCAGAACAGGTTAAATATAGTTAGTAATAGACAGAGACTGAAAACAAAACTGAACACTTGTTCTTTATGTACATGAAGATATTCACTACAAGTTTGTTCACCAAAATATTATTTCTAGAGCTAAAGAAAAAATACCTGGAGTGTCCAAATTAGGAGATTGATGAAATATATCATTCAACATTCACACACGGTCTTTAAAAATATAAAGTAGATCCCAAATCTGGGATACTCTTCAAGATTTTATTATTAATAGGCAAGTGGGGTTTTCTTGTGTTCACAGATAGGAAGATGATAAGGATACAGGTCTCTCAAAACTGATCTGTAACCATCAAGGCAATGTTAATAAAGCTTACAACAGGGTTTTTCCATGAAACTCAACAAGCCAGTTAAAAGAGATATACAGAGGAGCAAAGGGCTAAGAACAGATAGAAATTTCTAAAGAAGAATAAGAGAAGAGACTTGTTCTACCAGAATTGTTAAAAAGCTGTGGCGATGAAGGCAAGATGGTGTTGGCAGTGATAGAAATTCAGCAAAATGAACTCATGAATATAAAAAAATTTGATAAATGACAGGGGTGGCATGGCAGACCTAACAAAGCACTATTTAATAAATGGAGCTGGAAAAAATGTCATCCTTATGGGGAAAATGAAGTTAAATCATTGCCTCACACGATACACAAAGATCAATTCCAGATATAGGGGTTTAATTATCAAAGGCAAAACTTTAAAAGTTTTAGGAGAAAATATAAGAAAATTTCTTTCTGACCTTGTTTGAGTAATAAAGAATTTCAAACAACATACAAAATGTTAGTTATAAAAGAAAACATTAATAAATAGAACTATATTAAAATTAAAACAAAATTATAAGCTACAAATGTGAAGATATGTGTAAACCCAAATAACCGTTCAAAGACATATGTTGAGATGATTTAAAGACCATCTATAAGCCAAGAAAGAATAATAAGCCAACAGAAAAATGGGTGAAAGACTTGAACATGCATTTCAAAGAAGAGGAAACACGGCTAAAAAGCTCTTGAAGAGATTTTCAACATCATTCAAGTAAATACAAATCAAGATCATAATGAGATACCCAGTCTACAGCATGAATTAAAACGCCAAGTATTGGATAAGAACAGTAGGTCTTCGATGCGTTGCTGATGGGTATATATACCCATACAATCATTTTAGAAAACAGTTTATCATTTCTCTCTCATAAAATTGAACATTTACACATCTTGCTGCTGCTAAGTCGCTTCAGTCGTGTCCAACTCTGTGCGACCCCATAGACAGCAGCCCATCAGGCTCTGCTGTCCCTGGGATTCTCCAGGCAAGAACATTGGAGTGGGTTGCCATTTCCTTCTCCAATTCATACACCTTAAAAACTTAGCAATTCCACTCTTGGGCAAATATCCAGGAAAAGTCTTGCACAAGTGTTCCAGGAGACATGGAGATGAATATTCATAACAGGAGTGAATCAATAGTCATTAACCAGAAAGAACCCAAAAGCTCTTCAATAAGAGAATGGATAAAAACATTAGAGCAGTTTGATAAAAATGAAATATTACACAAGAGTGAAATTAGAATTAACCACAGCTACACAGTATGGACATCATGAATGAACCATCGAGTGTAAAAACAGAAAGTGAGACTCTGAGGACTACCTACAGGAGGGTCAGTTCAGTTTAGTTGCTCAGTCGTGTCCCACCCTTTGTAACCCCATGGACTGCAGCACCCCAGGCTTCCCGGTTCATCACCAACTCCCAGAGCTTGCTCAAACTCATGTCCATTGAGTCGGTGATGCCATCTAACCATCTCATCCTCTGTTGTCCCCTTCTCCTGTCTTCAATCTTTCCCAGCATCAGGGTCTTTTCCAAAGAGTCAGTTCTTCGCATCAAGTGGCCGAAGTATTGGAGTTTCACCTCCTACATCAGTCCTTCCAATGAACATTCAGGACCAATTTCCTTTAGGATGGACTGGTTGGATCTCCTTTCAGTCCAAGGGACTCTCAAGAGTCTTCTCCAACACCACAGTTCAAAAACATCAATTCTCTGGCACTTAGCTTTCTTTATAGTCCAATTCTCACATCCATACATGACTACTGGAAAAACCATAGCTTTGACAAGACAGACCTTTGTTGGCAAAGTAATGTCTCTGCTTTTTAATATGCTATCTGGGTTGATCATAGCTTTTTTTCCAGGGAGCAAGTATCTTAATTTCATGGCTACAGTCACCATCTGCAGTGATTTTGGAGCCCAAGAAAATAAAGTCTGTCACTATTTCCATTGTTTCCCCATCTATTTGCCATGAAGTGATGGGACCAGATGCCATGATCTTAGTTTTCTGAATGTTGAGTTTTAAGCCAACTTTTTCATTCTCCTCTTTCACTTTCATCAAGAGGCTCTTTAGTTCTTCTTCACTTTCTGCCATAAGGGTGGTGTCATCTGCGTATCTGAGATTATTGATATTTCTGCCGGCAATCTTGATTCCAGCTTGTGCTTCATCCAGCCCCGTGTTTCTCATGATGTACTCTGCATAGAAGTTAAATAAGCAGGGTAACAATATACAGCCTTGATGTACTCCTTTCCCTATTTGGAACCAGTCTCTTGTTCCATGTCCAGTTCTAACTGTTGCTTCTTGACCTGCGTACAGATTTCTCAAGAGGCAGGTCAGGTGGTCTGGTATTCCCATCTCTTTAAGAATTTTCCACTGTTTGTTGCAATCCACACAGTCAAAGGCTTTAGAATAGTCAATAAAGCAGAAGCAGATGTTTTTCTGGAACTCTCTTGCTTTTTGGATGATCCAGCGGATGTTGGCAGTTAGATCTCTGGTTCCTCTGCCTTTTCTAAAACCAGCTTGAATATCTGGAAGGTCACGGTTCACATACTGTTGAAGCCTGGCTTCGAGAATTTTGAGCATTACTTTACTAGCATGTGAGATGAGTGCAATTGTGTGGTAGTTTGAGCATTCATTGGCATTGCCTTTCTTTGGGATTCGAATGAAAACTGCCCTTTCCAAGTCCTGTGGCAGCTGCTGAGTTCTTTTAGGATTTGAAATAGCTCAACTGGAATTCCATCGCCTCCTCTAGCTTTATTTGTAGTAATTCTTCCTATAGCCCACTTGACTTCGAGCCCAGGTTCAGTCCCTGGTGAGGGAACTAGATCCCATATGCTGCAACTAAGACCCAGTATAGCCAAATAAATTAATAAAAGAAATAGATGGCTAAAATTAAACCGTGTATTGTTTAATCATCATAGAAAGGACAAAACTATAAAACTAAAAGCAAGAAACCAATAAACCCAAAGTTCTAGATAATGGTTTCCTGCTTTGGGGAGGGTGTTGCTGTATGAACAGGACAAAGGGGGGAGCCCATTAGAAGATGTGAATTATTGTAATATGAATAAGTAAATATATACTTATATGATAATAAACAAATAAAACCATAAAACAACAAGTGAATAAATAGAAGAGGGCTACAAACAGATAATAACCATATGTCACAGATTGTGGATTTTAATTAATCCAATTCTTAGTATCTGAAGTCTTTTTCTGGGCTTCCCCCATAGCTCAGTGGTAAAGAAACCACCTGCAATGCAGGAGCTGCTGGAGAAGTAGGTTCGACGCCTGGGTTGGGAAGATCCCCTGGAGGAGGCCATGGCAACCCATTCTGGTATTCTTGCGTGGAGAATCCCATGGATAGAGGAACTTGGTGGGCTATAGTCCAGTGGGTCGCAAAGAGCCAGACACAACTGAAGCGACCTAGCATGCAGGCATAAAGTCTTTTCTAAACAAACAAACAAACCCATGGACCATATACCACTGTTTGTGTAAGAAACATTAGTGACGGAAATATTATCTATGCCTAGAAATTTTTACTTTATTTTTGATGTTTTAAAAATGTGTTTATTGTTTTGGCCACTTGTGCCCCAACCAGGGATCAAACTCATGCCCTGCAGCTGAAGCTTGGAGTCTTAACCACTGAACCACTAGGGAGTTCCCCAGAATTTCACTCTCATACAACAGGCTTTCACAGGGTAACTAGATTGGATTGGGTAATGGGCTAGGAGGTCATATAGGGAGACTCTCTTTTTATTATATACCTTTGTATACCGTTTGGAACGTTTGTTTTATCTTGTGCATAGAATATCTTTCAAATAAGGGTTTGTGTCAAGATTAAAAAATTAAAATAAAATCAAAGGTTTTTATTCATTAGAATTGATATTTCACAGCAGATGTTTTTAAAACTTGACAACTAGTGATATTGATGAGGGGGTGGCAAACAGGCACCCTTCGTACATGTTGGTGGCACTAGCAATCGGTGTAGCACCTTAGGAGGGCAATATTTAGCTATCTACGGAAATCTTACATTCACATTCACATATTCTCACATATTCTTTGACCCAGCAATTCTTTTACACTTTGAGAGTTTACTTGTACAACTCAAGATATAAATGAACAAGATTGTTCATCACAGCATGATACAAAGTTAGACAGACACCATGTTATATGCATACCACTGACTATTAGGTAGCTAACAAAAGTATGAGGTAAATCTGTATGTATTGACCTGGAAAGATGATACACATAGATGAAGTGTAAAAAGGCAAGATGTAGAAAAATATATACAGTATGATATCATTTGTAGGTGTAAAAGACACATACTCATGGAAAATTCCTGAGGAAATATGAGTAATTTAACATTGGTTGCCTCTGGGCAGTGGAAGTTAGAAGGTAAAGGGAAGACATACCTCTTGATTTATACTTTGGAATACTGGATTTTAGGTTTGATGAAAAGCAAACATGTATTACTGCTATTAAAAAAAAAATTTTAAGAGTTCAAAACACAATGTCAATTATATCTCAATAAAGCTAGGGGGGAAGTTAATATATTAAAAGGAAGCGATGTATGCTTACTGCAAAAAAAAAGTTTTTAAAGAAAATAAAGAAGACTATAAAGAAGAAAAGATCAACAGTTTTTGCCTTCTCATCTTCAACAAGATAATCACATTTAACAGTTTGTTATAGTCTTCTAAAATTTTGTCTGCTTTTTTGTTTGCTTATTTAGATTTATTTATTCTCATGGGAAATAGATGGGGAAATAGTGGAAACAGTTCAGACTTTATTTTGGGGGGCTCCAAAATCACTGCAGATGGTGACTGCAGCTATGAAATTAAAAGACTCTTACTCCTTGGAAGGAAAGTTATGACCAACCTAGATAGCACATTCAAAAGCAGAGACATTACTTTGCCAACAAAGGTCCGTCTAGTCAAGGCTATGGTTTTTCCAGTGGTCATGTATGGATGTGAGAGTTGGACTGTGAAGAAAGCTGAAGGCAGAAGAATTGATGCTTTTGAACTGTGGTGTTGGAGAAGACTCTTGAGAGTCCCTTGGACTGCAAGGAGATCCATTCAGTCCATTCTAAAGGGAATCAGTCCTGGGTGTTCATTGGAAGGACTGATGCTAAAGCTCAAACTCCAATACTTTGGCCACCTCATGCGAAGAGTTGACTCATTGGAAAAGACCCTGATGCTGGGAGGGATTGGGGGTAGGAGGAGAAGGGGGCAACCGAGGATGAGATGGAGGGATTGAGGGCAGGAGAAGGGGACGACAAAGGATGAGATGGCTGGATGGCATCACTGACTCAATGGACATGAGTTTGAGTAAACTCCGGGAGTTGGTGATGGACAGGGAGGCCTGGGGTGCTGCAATTCACGGGGCTGCAAAGAGTCGGACACGACTGAGCGACTGAACTGAACTGAACTGATTCTTATGAAATGGAATCATATTCTATATAGGCTGATTTTTTTTCTACATTTTACCAAGTTAGTAATATACATCAACAGCATCATTTTTTTCCAAAACCATAGATAATGGTACTTTTTCTTCTGATTGTAAAAGCATGATTCACAAAGGAAATATCTCTGTAACTTTGTTGCTAAATAAGAAATGTAGGTTGTAGAACAACATGTACAGGATCCTCTCATTTCTGTTTAAAGGGAAAGAGTGCGTGTAAACTCTGAAAAATGGACAAGAATAGCCATTAAGCTCTGTTTAGAGTGGTTTTGTGTGGGGAGAGATTAGATTGAGGTGGTATGGATTTTTACAGCATGTTGCTTTTATAATAATGATACATGCCTGGGACCAAATCTTTTTAAAAGTTCAGACAAGCTCACAAAAAGTTGAAATGATTCCAGATTCTACCACCCAGAGATAATCTCAGTTAACATACTGGTGAGCAAGCTCACATTTCCTTCTCTGCCCATAAGAATATATTCATCCTCTAAATTTTTAAATTACGATTATACAAAATACTCTACTCTGTACCCTGTTGTTTTCAATATGTTCCATGTCAGTGCTTCATTTTAATGGCTGCACATTATGCTACATAACTGCTACACTGTAACTTAATCAACCAATCCCTTGCTGTTAAATTTTTTTAAATTGTAAAATGCAACATATACCAGAAGAATATAAAAAGCATATGCACTTCTTAAGAAGTAATTATAAAGCAAACATTTTGTGTTACCTCTATCCTAGACACACTTAAAAATTGTTTTAAAATTAAAACCAGAAAAGTATAATAAATACCTGTGTACCATCTCTTAGAATTAACAAACACACACTCTGTTCATTTTTTGCTTCCATTTAAATTTCTTTTTTCACTAACAAGACAACAAAATAGGATATATTTTATTTTATTTACCTTTTTAAAAAGATTACAGTACTCTGTTCACTATTCTGTGACTACTTTAGTGCAACAAGCCGAACATTTTCCTTTGGAGGTTTTAATGGTCTTAGCGTCAGCCAGTGGGAGCCCCATTTCCAAAATTCTCATGTTTTTCCAACAAGACTACGTTACTCTTTGAAAACTTTCTTTCTTCCTGGCTCTACAGGATGTTCCAAGCTTGCCTTGTACCTTTCAGTCCTCGACATAGACTTGGCCTTTTCTGCAATCAGCCCTTGTTAGAGACCATAATCTGGGTTCTAAGGTGCACTGTTGGTGTGCAGAATTGTTAAATAAAGTGTAACTTTACAGATAATGAAATGGTAATGTTATCACTTTTACCTTTCCCTGATTATTTAGGAGGGTGACCATTTTTTCAGTATATTTATTGATGACTTGAGTTTCTTATCTCCCAACTACTTCTTCATATACTTGTCTTTTGTGCGTGTATGTGTGGGGCCGGTGGGGTGGGGTGGAGTGGGAATCTTAGTTCCTTGATCAGGGATTGAACCCCGGGCAGTGAAAGTGCCAAATCCTAACCACTGGACTGCCAGGGAATTCTCTATTTCCTCTTGTTGAGACTTTAGGTCATGCCTTTTTTTTTTTTTTTTTTTTTTTGCCTTTATAAACAGTGCTGTGCTGGACATCTTTGTCCATGCATATTTGCTCATTTTTCTGACTGATTCCTTAAATAAACTTCTAAAAGCATAATTTCCGGAGGAAAGAATATTTTTTAAATTAATACTTAAAAAAAAGTCTTTTAAAAGATCCAAGTCAAAAAGACTGTGCCCATGTACACTCCCCTCCTCCCTGGGGCAGCATGTGTGTGCCTGTCTTCCCATGCCTTTCCTAGAATTGGGCATCAGTTTAGAGTCCGTCTTTTAGGGTTTTATTTTATTTTATTTTATTGGAGTATAGTGGCTTTACAATGTTGTGTTACTTTCTGCTGTGTTTCTAAGTGAATCAGCTATATACATACACATACTCCCTCTTTTTTGGATTTCCTTCCCATTCAGGTCTCCACACAGCATTAAGTAGAGTTCCCTGCACTATAGAGCAGGTTCTCCTTAGTTACCTGTTTTATACATAGCAGTGTATATATGGGGTTTACCAGGTGGTTCTAGTGGTAAAGAACCTGCTGGCCAGTGCAGAAGACCTAAGAGACACAGGTTCGATCCCTGGGTCGGGAAGATCCCCGGAGGAGGAAATGGCAGCCCACTCCAGTATTCTTGCCTGGAGAATTCCACCGACAGAGAAGCCTGATGGGCTACAGTCCATAGAGTCACAAAGAGTTGGACACGACTGAAGCAACTTAGCACAGTGTGTATATGTCAATCCCAATCTCCCAATTCATCCTACCCAGGTTGGGGATGTTTTTGATCGCTGTGTTAAGATGTGCTGGAATCAATCCGTAAAGCCTCTGTGCTTGGCTGTGTTCTCATAATTTTCCAGTCCTCCCAGAGAGGAGAGAGGCAGCTCACTACCTTCTCCTAGCCTCCTGGGACCTCAACCACTATACAACTGACTTCTGGAGGCTCCTCTGGGAGGTCCTCCCAGAAGAGTCATTTGTTAAATATGGCAATCCTATCCCCAGGTTCCTGTTCTATCTAAAAATTTTGATCTCCATTAACCTCTCACTGAGGTTACAGCAATCAGCTTCTCATCTCACACCCACAGTTCTTTCTCAAAACTGGCTTCTGCTCAGAGCCCTCCTGTCACACTTAGACCTCCATCTAAACTCCTTCAAAAAGATCTGAGCTTGACCCTCCTCTTTGGTCTCATCTCCTACTGCTGTCCCGTGCAGCCTCCGGAGCCTCTTGGTTGCTTCCTTTCAGGATAAGCTGGGCAGCCTCTTTGTACTAATTACCTCTGCTTAGAATGTTCTTCCCCCAAAGCATCCTCTGTTCAAATGTCTGCACTGCAGAAAGGCCTTACCAGACTGCCTTGTTCAAAAGAGCACCTTCCTGCCCTCACTCTCTATCCAACCCTGCTTTATTTTTTCATAACACATTTTACCCATCTTTACTTTATACTTTTATTTACTTATATATTTGTTCCTTGTCTTTCTCCATCAGGAATATCAGCTCAATAAGAACCTGACTGTTGAGTTTTCTACTGGTTTTCCCAATACCATCTCCCTGGTGCCTAGAATGGTGCCTGGAGCCTCATAGACCTGGCTTCGATAGGCTGTGTTGCACAGCAGTTGAGGGCACATGTGTGAATCAGTCTCTCTGGGTTCGAGTGCCTGCTCTGCTGTGTTCCAGCTGTGTCATGTGGGACAAGTTATGTAACCATCTTTAAAAAACATTTTTTATTTTATAGTGGAGTATAGCTGATTAACAGTGTTGTAATAGTTTCAGGTGGACAGCAACAGGACCTATACATCTACACGTATCCTTTCTCCCACAAACTCCCCTTCCCATCCAACAATGCCACATAGCACAGAGCAGAGTCCCCTGTGCTCTGTCATAGGTTCTTGTTGGTAACCATCTTTTTCTTGTACCATCTGTAAAAGCGGGAATGATGATCTGCTCAATAAGGTTATTGTGAGAAATAGGTGAATTAACGTGTAAAAACAAAGGTTGGTGCTTATAGTGTTTGTTATAATTTTTTAATTATTTGGCTGTACCAGGTCATAATTTTGGCACATGGGATCTTCGATCTTTGTTGTGGCATGTGAGATCTAGTTCCCTGACCAGGAATTGAACTCAGGCCCCTGAATTGGGAGCATGGAGTCCTAGCCAATGGATCACCAGGGAAGTCCTGTCACTGTTATAATTGAGTGAATTTTATGCATCTGGGTCATGGCCATCATGTACCCATGTGGACATCAACCAGTCCCTATCTTTTGATATTTAGTGTATGTCTGTCTAAGGTCCGTTTAGTCAAGGCTATGGTTTTTCCAGTAGTCATGTATGGATGTGAGAATTGGACTGTGAAGAAGGCTGAGCGCTGAAGAATTGATGCTTTTGAACTGTGGTGTTGGAGAAGACTCTTGAGAGTCCCTTGGACTGCAAGGAGGTCCAACCAGTCCAGTCTGAAGGAGATCAACCCTGGGTGTTCTTTGGAAGGAATGATGCTAAAGCTGAAACTCCTGTACTTTGGCCATCTCATGCGAAGAGTTGACTCACTGGAAAAGACTCTGATGCTGGGAGGGATTGGGGGCAGGAGGAGAAGAGGACGACAGAGGATGAGATGGCTGGATGGCATCACTGACTCGATGGACATGAATCTGAGTGGACTCCGGGAGTTGGTGATGGATAGGGAGGCTTGGCGTGCTGTGATTCATGGGGTCGCAAAGAGTTGGACACAACTGAGCAACTGAACTGAACTGATATGTCTGTCACTCTCCAGACAATGGGCACAGACAAGTGCAGGTAAGTGAACAAGGCAGATGTGGCTCCAGTCTTACCATGACCCTTCAGGAAATCAAGTAATTGTTTTAACGTTAAAGTGCCTAGAGGCAAAAAAAAAAAAAAAAAGGCACAGAATGTTCAAGAGATATAATGTAGTCAGAGAACCAGGGAAGGATTCCGGGGGCAGTGATGTACTCCGTGGGTTTGGTTTTGTTTGCATCTATTTTGGGGGTTGTGCCTGTCCTTGCTGTGTAGGCTTTTCTCTAGTTGCAGCGAGCAGGGGCTACTCTTGTTGTGGAGCACAGACCCTAGAAGAGTGTAAGCTTCAGTAGTTGTGGCACATGGGCTCAACAGCTGTGGCTCCTGGGCTCTAGAGCACAGGCTTGATAGTTGTGGCACACGGGCTTCGTTGCTCTGCAACATGTGGGATCATCCCGGATCAGGGATCGAACCTGTGACTTCCGCAATGGCAGGCGGATACTTTACCACTGAGCCACCAGAGAAGCCCCCTCCCCTGTGGGTTTTGAGTAGGTGGAAAGGAAAGAACCGTATGTGAGAAAGCCCAGCATGGAGAAAGAGCCTATAAAGGGACATGAGTGGGAAGACCGGTGTGGCTGGAGTGTGGAGGGCTGGGAGAGATGAGGCTGGAGAATTTGCCAAAAGCCACCAAACAGGGCATTGTGGAACTCAGAAAGGACTATCATGGGAACCATAAAAGGACTTGCAATAGTGACTCTGTCAGCTTTGCAGTTAAGAGAAGTTTTCCCTAGCTGCTGTGTTGAGGAGAAACCTCTATAGGTCTCTGTTCCAGTTGCCACCTCACCGGAGACTAAAATGGCACCTTTCCGGGCCCCCATCTCTGACCCCTCCTACCCTGACATCGTCCTACACTCTCCCACGCTTCTCCTTGGTTTGCCCCCACTGGAACAGAAACCCTGCAGGAGCTGGGTCTCCAGTGTGAGGAGAGACCAGCCACAGATACAGACTGCTTAGGAGGCTGGTGCAGACAGCCCAAGCCCTGGAATGTCCCCTTGCCAGGAGAGTTAACAGCAGCTGTCTGGCTGGTAGAGGGCAGGAGACCAGGGGACTCTTCTCATCTAGAAGCTTGATTTGCATATAACTTTACATAAGACTGAGAAAACAGTCATTGTTCGCATCAAAGAATAGGGTGGGGAGGCAGTTAGAGATAGTGGTAGTGGTGGGGGAGGACTAAAGGCCCAGCAGTGAGACTTCCCTGGTGGTCCAGTGGTTAAGAATCTACCTCTGGACTTCTCTGGTAGCCCAGTGGTTAAGACTCTGTGCTCCCAGTGCAGGGGACTCAGGTTTGATCCCTGTGAGGGAACTAGATCTCACATGCTGCAGCTAAGACCCAGCACAGCCAAATGGATATATAAGTAAAGTAAAAAATAAAATTCACCCTCCAATGCAGGGTGTGTGTGTGTTTCATCCCTGGTCCAGGAGTTAAGACCCCACATGCCTCGTGGCCAAAAATCCAAAACGTAAAATGAAAACAATATTGTTATAACAAATTCAATAAAGATTTTAAAAAATGGTCCACACCCAAAAAAGTCTTAAAAAAAAAAAGTCCTAGAAGTCTCAACAAGCCAGTTCTTGGTACTGTCACTAATTATGTCATCAAGGGCTAAGAGTCGGGTGTGGGGCTGGAGGGAAATGGATAGAACTATCCATTAGAGAGAAATATCTCAGATGTAATGGAAAAAGAATTGGTGGCTGGATGTGAGGTGTGAGGGAAAGAGAAAGTGATTGCTCTGGTTTGAGCAACTGGGTGGATAATGGTGTACCTCAGAGCAGATTTTGTGGTTCAGATCATGCGTGCAGTCACTGAGTCGTGTCCAACTCTTTGTGACCTCATGGGCTGTATGTAGCCCACCAGGCTCTCTGTCCATGGGATTTCCCCATTGGAGTGGGTTGCCATGCCCTCCTCCTGGGCATCTTCCCAGCCCAGGGGGATCAAATCTGCATCTCCTGCATTGGCAGAGGATTCTTTACCATTGAGCCACCAGGTCTTCCCATCAGATCACAAGTTCAGTTTTAAATGTATGCATCCAAAGTGCCTGGGATGCCTGCACGAAAAATCCAGGAGTTCAGACCCAAGGATAGTCCTCCCAAGTCCTTGGTATAAAAGCCGAGGTGGTCATTGGACTGCAGAATGAAATCACAGCAAATGACTGGAGCCTTAGGGATTACTGTCTTTTTCTTCTGAGATCTCTCTAGGCAAATTAGCAGGGGTGCTAACATGTCAATGCTTTCTGGTTGCCACCTGGCTTTCCCACCTAGATTGTTCTGTATAACCCCTAGATACTTTGAACAATGAAGGGTTCCCTATAAGGGAGGGGTCCTGAAGCTTCAAGGGTCATTACCTTTGGGATACCCACTTCTGCCCTTGAGAACGTGTTGGATGAGAGAAGGCAACTGAGGAAAGAATGTTGAGGACCCCCTACAGTTGATGGTGTCCAGGAGAAGAGGCCAGTAAGAAAGACTGAGAAGGAGCATCCAGGGAGGTAGGAGGAGACTGGGAAAGGCTAGCTTCACAGAAGGCTAGAGGAACGGCTGTTTCGAGTATCCTTATCACTAGCAATCAACCGTCTTGCCAAGTTCTGCGAATTTTCTCTGCAGTCTCTCCCTCCATCTCTACTGCCACCTGCTGGCTAGTAGCCCCCATTACAACCGGGCCACTTCCCCTGCCTCTATCTCCCGTCTTACAGCTATTAATATCTTTACAGCTATCCCATTCATTCTGTTGGTTTCTCTGGTGGCTCAGCGGAAGAATCCACCTGAAGTTCAGGAGACTCGGGTTCGATCCCTCAGTCAGGAAGATCACCTAGAGAATGAAATGACAACCCCCTCCACTATTCTTGCCTGGGAAATCCCATGGACAGAGGAGGAACAAAATTCATTTTGTTAGACTGTCCTTTCAAAAGTGGTGGATGAACCATGTCATTTCCTGCTCAACGACTTTCAGTAGTTCCCTGCAACCTCTGAACGAATCCCCTATTACCTAGCCTGGTATGCTGGGCCTTTGACAGCCTGGCCCCAGCTGACCTATCTATCTCAATCTGCTCTGTCATAAAGAAGATAAGCTGATCAATTCTCCTTTAACCCTCAACCTCACTGAGGCCATGTCATTTTCCTGAAGTACCTACTCTTCGTGAATAAATTTTTTCAATGTCAGACTCAAATAGCAACTTCTCTAGGAAGTCTTCCCCATGGGATCTGACAAGACTCTTGACCACTGTGGCATCAAAACACTTTGCCCTGACTTTAACAAGCTCACAAACTCATTCCCCAATGAGACTAAGTTCTTGAGAGCAAAGACTGTGTCATCTTCGTTCTTGTTTCTCCCACTCACATGTAAGGACAAGCGGTCACAGATTCAGCTGCCTTCAGCAGCCAGGCATATATGACAAATGTGTGAAACTGCCCAGGAAAAGACAATTAAAAATGGGCGGCAGGGCTTCCCTGGCGGCTCAGTAGTAAAGAATCCACCTGCCGATGCAGGAGACACGGGTTCGATCCCTGGTCCAGGAAGATCCCACATGCTGTGGGACAACTAATCCTGAGCGCCACAACTGCTGAACCTGTGCTCTATGGGGCCCGGGAGCTGCAACTACCCAGCCCACGTGCAGCAACTACCGAAGCCCGTGTGCCCTACAGCCTGTCCTCCACAACAAGAGAAGCCACTGCGTTGAGAAGCCCTCACACTGCAACTAGAGAGTAGTCCTCAGTTGCCACAACTAGAGAAAGCCCACAAGAATCCAAGCCCGTGGCAGTGAACTCACCAAATTCTAGCCATTGGACGGCCAGGAAATTCCCCAAGACTTTATTTTTTAGAACAATTTTAGGTTCACAGCGTCCCTGGCGGCTCAGAGGTTAAAGCATCTGCCTGGAATGCTGGAGACCCGGGTTCAATCCCTGGGTTGGGAAGATCCCCTGGAGAAGGAAATGGCCACCCACTCCAGGACTCTCGCCCGGAGAATCCCATGGAGGGAGGAGCCTGGTAGGCTACAGTCCATGGGGTCGCAAAGAGTCGGACACGACTGAGCGACTTCACACACACACTTAGGTTCACAGCACAGCCAAAACTAAATAAATAATTATAAAATATTATAAAATTATAATTTATAAAATTATAAAAAGAAATGGCGGGGCTTATGGCAAGTAAGAGCCTTCATTCTCCTGCCTAAAATATTAATGATAATACTCTGAATATTAAAATATTATGTAAGGCACATTTGGAGACTAAACCTGAAAATCATGAGTTTGAGACTCTGAAACAGAGGTTTTAAACACACCCTTGCATTTAGCTGGTTTTTTGGAGGTTTCAAGCCAATTTCGTATCAGCAAGTCTATCCCCACTGTATGGATGAAGAGAGTGAGGCTCAGAAAGTTGAGCTGAGTTGATTCATATAGATTCAACCCATTCAGACTCTGGCCTGGCCTGAGAATGATGGGTGAGGATCTAAAAAGATGGGCATCACTCACCATTTTCTTTTTAATAACATAAAGAATAATACTTTGACAGTTTTGTGCTTTATTTGTTTCTATCTTTGGCTGTGCTGGGTCTTCATTGCTGCACAGGCTTTTCTCTAGTTGTTGAGAATGGGGGCTACTCTTCATTGCAGTGCACAGGCTTCTTGTGGTGGCGTCTCCTGTGGTGGTGCGTGGGCTCAGTAGTTGTGGTCTCCGGACCTAGTTGCCCCAAGGCATGTGAGATCTTCTCCAACAAAGGACTGAGCCACCAGGGAAGCCCAATCATTCTCCTTTTTAAAAATTAAGATTTTTTTCCTTCCTTCCCTCCCTCTTTCTTCCTTTCTTTCTTTCTGCTTGTGGGTTCTTAGTTCCCCGAACAGGGATCAGATCCAAGCCCATGGCTGTGAACTCACCAAGTTCTAACCACTGGACTGGCAGGAAATTCCCCAAGACTTTATTTTCTAGAACAATTTTAAGTTCACAGCATTGAGGGGAAGTTACAGAGATTTCCTATATAGCCCCCTGCCCCCACCCCTCATCTTTAACATCTCTCATGGGAGTGGTACATCTGTTATCACTGATGGACCTACACTGATGCATTACTATCACCCAAAGTCCATAGATTACATTATGGCTCACTCTTGGTGTTGTCCATTTTACGGCTTTGGACTAATATATAATGACATGTATCCACCATTATGGACTTCCCTGGTGGCTCAGTGGTAAAGAACCCACTTGCTGATGCAGGAGACATGGGCTCAATCCCTGAGTCAGGAAGACCCCTGAAGAAAGAAATAGCAACCCACTCCAGTATTCTTGCTTGGAAAATCTCAGAGGAGCCTGATGGGCTATAGTCCATAGGGTGGTGAAAGAGTCGGACATGACTTTGAGAGTTAACAACAACAACCACCATTACAGTATCATACAAAAATCCTCTGTGCTCCAATTCGTCCTATCTCCCCACCCTCAGTCTCTAACAACCACTGATCTTTTGACTGTCTCCATGGTGTTGCCTTTTCCAAAATGTTATATAGTTGGAACCACACAGTATGTAGTCTTTTCAGAACGACTTTTTTCACTTAGTACTATGGGTTAAGATTCCTTCCACGTCTTTTCCTAGCTTGATAGCTCAGTTCCCTTCAGTACCCACTGTCTGATGCAGTGGGTACTGCATAGCCCATCAGGCTCCTCTGAGATTTTCCAAGCAAGAATACTGGAGTGGGTTGCCATTTCTTTCTTCAGGGGGTCTTCCTGACTCAGGGATTGAGCCCATGTCTCCTGCATCAGCAAGTGGGTTCTTTACCACAGCTTATTTATCCACTCATCTATTGAAGGACATTTTGGTTGCTTCCAAATTCTGGCAATTATAAATAAAGCTGCTATAAACATCCATGTGCAGTTTTTGTGTTGACATAGGTTTTCAACTCCTTTGAGTGTTTAAAGTGATCCTTTGGGCAGTACTGGTTCATATTGTAGGAGTATGTTTGCATTTGCAGAAAAGAAAGAAAGTGAAGTCGCTCCCATGGACTGTAGTCTACCAGGCTTCTCTGTCCATGGGATTTTCCAGGCAAGAGTACTGGAGTGGGTTGCCATTTCCTTCTCCAGGGGATCTTCCTGACCCAGGGATTGAACCCAGGTCTCCTGTATTGCAGGCAGACGCTTTACCCTCTGAGCCACCAGGAAAGCCCAAAGAAACCATCAGATTGTCTTCTACAGTAGCTGTACCATTTCACATCCCAGAGTGCGTAAGAGTTCCCACTGCTCCATGTTCTCGTCAGTATATCGTGTTGTCAGTGTTCTAGATCTGGTGCATTCCGATAGATATCTAGTGGAATCTCACTGTTGTTTTAATTTGCATTTCCCTGATGACATATGATGTGGACATACACTTATTTGTAATCTGTTTATCTTTTTTGGTGAGGTGTTTTTCTTTGACCCAGAAAGATCGTTGACTTATATTTTTTTAACTGGGTTGTTTTCTTATTTTCGAGTTTTAAGAGTTTTTTGTATATTTTGAACAACAGTCCTTTACTAGATGGGTCTTTTGCAAACATCTCCCCTCTCTCTGTGGTTTATGCTCTCCTTCCCTTGATGTTGTCTTCCCAGAGCAGTTTTTTCATTTCAATGATACCACGTTTATCATTTATTTCCTTCATGGATCCTACCTTTGCTGTTGCATCTAAAAAGTCATCATTGCCACATACAAAGTCGCCTGGCTTTTCTCCTATGTTATCTTCTAGGAGTTTCATGGTTTTGTGCTTTATATGTAAGTGTGTGATCCATTTTGAGTTAATTTTTGTGAACTGCATAGGAACTGTGTCTAAATTCTTTTTTGCATGTGGATGTCCAGTTGTTTCAGCACCATTTGTTGAAAAGACTATCTTTGTTCTATAGAACTGCTTTTGCTCTGTTGTCAAAGATCAGTAGACTGTATTTATGTGGGTCTATTTCTCGGCTGTCTATTCTGTTCCATTGACCTGTCCATTCTCTTGCCAGTACTACACCATCTTGATTGCTGTGGCTTTATAATGAGGTCTGAAGTCTGGTAGTGTCAGTCTTCCAACGTTGTTCTCAATACTGTTTTGGCTATTCTGTTCTTTTGACTCTCCATACAAACTTTAGATTCAGCTTGTTGATATGCACACAACAACTTGCTGAGATTTTGACTGGGACTGCATTGAACCTATAGTTCAAGTTGGGCAGAACTGACATCTTGACAATATTAAATCTTGAAACATTTACTTTTCATTCAACCAAAATCTCATTTGTCTAACAGAACAAAAATCTCTTCATCACAGGGTTGTTTGAAATATTTTTCATATATTAATTATCTAGAGACTATGAAACCTGTTGACAATGTCCCTGCTCTCAAGGAGTTCATCTTTAAGTGGGAACGGGGCAGACAATAAACAAGCATACAAATACATTAATAATTTCAGGTAAGGGTTGTGAAAAAGGCATGTGATAGAGAGACTGGCAGTGAAAGAGCTACTTAATGTCAGGGAATTTCTCTAAGGAGGCAACATTTGGACTAAGACCTTCATGAAAAGGGAGAGCTGGCCATGAGAAAGATTTTTAATTTTTATTTACCTTTATTATTATTATAATTACTTTTTGGCTGAGCCACATGGTTTGTGGGATCTTGGTTCTCCGACTCGGGATTGAACTTGCACCAATGGCAGTGAAAGCACTGCGTTTTAACCGGTGGATCGTCACAGAACTCCGAGAAAAGGTTTTAGACAGAGGGAACAATGGAGATGAAGGCTCTGAAAGCAGAAGTGATGGATGTTTTGGAGAACAGCGTGGTGGCTATAGTACAGTGAAGGAGAGGTATATGAGGTTAAAAAAAATAGAAGGGATCATATCCTTTAGGGTTACTTTATTGAAAAAGAAAGTAAAAAAATACACGTTGTGAGATATATACAATGTACAATTTTAAAAATTATCTCTTTTTGGCTGTGCTGGGTCTTCGTTGCTGTGCAGGCCTTTCTCTAGTTCTGGTGAGTGGGGGATACTCTGTAGTTGTGGTGTACAGGCTTCTCAGTGCCGTGGCTCTCAGGCACGTGGGTTCAGGAATGGTGGCTCCCAGGATCTAGAGCACAGGCTCAGTACTTGTGGCCCATGGGCTTTGTTGCGCCACCATATGTGGGATCTTCCTGGATCAGCGATTGACCCCATGTCTCCTGCGCTGGCAGGTGGATTCTTTATCACTGAACCACCAGGGAAGTCCTACAATTTTTTTTTTTTAGATATATTTTTCAAGATGTATTTATTTTTGGCTGTGCTGGGTCTTCGTTGCTGCATGAGAGCTCTCTCCAGTTTCAGCGAGGGGGCTACTCTCTAGTGGTGGTGCTCAGGCTTCTCATTGTGTGGCTTCTCTTGTTACTTTGGGCTTCAGTAGCTGTGGTTCATGGGCTCTGGAGCACTGGCTCGGTAGTTGTGGTGCATTAGTTGCAAGTATACAATTTTTACATGGACATTTTAGTGAAGGTTTACGTCTGTATTCACCCATGGATGTGACCTTATCTAGATCGAGATATAAAACAGGAGTCAGCAAACATTTTTGGTAAGGTGCCAGACAGAAAATAGTTTAGGCTTTGTAGGCCTATGGTCTCTGGTGCAACTACTCAGCTCCACTATTACAGGAAGGCAGCCCTAGTTGCTATGTAATGAATGGGCATGGTCTGATTCCCATAAATCTTTAGTTACAGACACTGAAATTTGAATTACATGTAATTTTAACATATTACAAAATATTTTCCTTCTTTTTTCTTCAACCATTTGAAAATATAAAAGCCTTTCCTAGGACTTCCCTGGTGGTCCAGTGGTTAAAAATCCATCTGCCAATGCAGGGGACATGGGTTCAATCCCTGGTCCAGAAAGATCCCATAAGCTGTGGAGCAACTAAGCCTATGCACCACAACTACTGAGCCTGTGCCCTAGAGCCTGAGAGCCACAACTACTGAGCAACTACTGAAGCCTGAGAACCTAGAGCCCGTGCTCTACAACCAGAGAAGCCTCCACAATAAGAAGCCCACAAAGTGTAATGAAAGGTAGCCCCTGCTCACCACAACTAGAGAAAGCCTTCACAGCAATGGAGACCCAGTGCAGCCAAAAATAAAAATATTTAAGAAAACACTTAGCTTGTCAGCTGTACAAAAAACAGGTGGTGTGCAGGACCTGCTCTTTGGGCTATAGTTTACCAACCTCTGATACATTTCTAGTATCCCCTTTGTGCATCTTTCCAGTTAAAACCCTTCTCCCCTACTGGTTATTGTTCTGATTTTTGTTAATTTTTGTTGCTCTTAAACCTTTTATAATCTGAATCACATGTATTTATTCTTCATCTCCACATGTCTGTCCTATGGGAATGTTAAGCCGTGATACATAATTTTCATGTAAGAGGACTAAGATGCCATTTGGGGATTTCAAGTGTGAGAGCGTCATGATCTGATATATATGAAAAGGTCACTCTGGTGGCTGTGCGGAGAACAGAGTAATGGAAAACAGGAGTGGAACTGGGAGGCCCGGGAGTAATCCAAGCCACGAGATGATGGTGGCTGGACCACAGTTACAGTCATGGAAATGGAAGACAAATTTTAGACTTGAGCTCACATAACCAATATTAGTTATTTATTTTTAAAATAAGGTGTGATAATACTATCAAATTTCCTGAATAATCTTTCTGAGACTGGCATTGAGAATTGTCATGTATACACCGTGGCCCTACCTTCAAGGAGTTGACAACAGTTTTGGGGGTGGGGTGCACAGACTGCGAATCCAGATACAATTCAATCAGTGTTTTAAGAAGCCCAGGAGGCTGTGGGAACCAGAAGGGGTATTAAACCAGCCTGATGGTGGTCAAGAGAGATCACCTGAGGGTTGTGGCCTTTGAGCTAAATTCTGAAGGAAAAGTCTTGAAAAAGGATTAAAAAAAATTATATGGCAAGGGTAAGAAATCTGAGACTCTTGGAAGCTCAGTGAAGTTCTATGATGGTGTCTCAGAGAATATGTAATCCTGGCTTAGAAAAAACACTTTGAACTGGGTCTAAATAGATGGGCATTTATCTACATTTTCAATCAATCCATCCTGTATGCTTCTGTGTGCCCTGAGGCTCCAGCAAAGAACAGAGGTAGCAAACTGACAGCCTGAATCTGATGTATTTTGGCCTACATTCCTGTAGGGCGACCACAGGAACAGTGGTTTGAACAGAGGTTATTACTTTTGGACAGAGCACATGGTCTCCTGTTCCTGGTATTCCTTATTTGCTCTCTTTGCTTTTACATTACCTTCTTGGCCCTACTAGGTTTTTGTTTTCAACTCATGGTCTTTACTGTAAGAAAAACAGTACTTTAAATCACTTACACAGAGAGAATCATCAACTCTTCGAGTAGAATGGGGAAGACCTAAACTGAGTGAATGAAGAGAAGTTGAATGAGAGCTTTACCCTGGATTTCTAACCTGGCTTCTAGGGTAGGCTTTAGGTGGTAAATTTTGAGTGTTTGTATCCTTGTGACTTAGGCTGGTTGGCTATGAATTGGGTGAAGATATCAGATTCTCAAAAGGGGTACTCAACCTAGAAAGCTGGCAAACAGCATAAATGCTTAGGAATTATTGGGAATACTATCATAAAGAAGGCTGAGCGCCGAAGAATTGATGCTTTTGAATTGTGATACCGGAGAAGACTCTTGAGAGTCCCTAGGACTGCAAGGATATCAAACCAGTCAATCCTAAAGGAAATCAATGCTGAATATTCATTAGAAGGACTGATGCTGAAGCTCCAATACTTTGGCCGCCTGATGGCAAGAGCCAACTCATTAGAAAAGACCCTGATGCTGGGAAAGATTGAGGGACGGGGGATAAGGGGGAAGACAGAGGATGAGATGGTTGGACAGCATCACTGACTCAATGAACGTAAGTCTGAGCAAACTCCGGGAAATAGCGAAAGGCGAGGAAACCGGGCGTCCTGCAGTCCATGGGGTTGTATTGAGTCGGTGACAACTTAAGAGACTAAACAACCCTTGTGTGAAATGAAGCAGGTCTACATAAGTGGACTGCCATATGAATCCAGAAGCCCATGCTCCACTGCTAACTAGCTAAAAGTACCTGAGAAATTGCTTTGCACTCCGGGTGATCTATTAAAGTGAGGCGGACTCATCCGAGTTGGCAGCCGCAATGCAGCTCCAGCAGCAGGTTCCGTAGTGGATAAAAACGCTTCGTCGCGGGCAAGCGCTTTCCCCGCGCGGACTACATCTCCCAGCCGGCCTTGCGCTTCGGGCAGCGCCCTACGCTAGCACGCGAGCTTCCTCGCTCCCCCAACCTCCAGTTACTGTTTCTCGCGAGAGGACGGGCCGCGCCGGCGGTAGCGATAGTGAGCTGTGGTGGTGGCGGTGGTGTTGGTGGTGGCGGCCGAGACGGCGGCGGCCATTTTGGTGAGGCCTCGGAAGCGGCGGCGGCGGTTCGCTGCGAGTAGCGTCTTCCACTTTTCCCACCGCCCGCCCGCATCACTGTGCCGCGAGAGGAAGCAGTGGAAGCAAGGCGGTGGTAGTAGCCGCGGGCCCCAGGGGAATTTAAAGGCCGCGAAGGCGGCGGCCAAGAGGGGGCCCTCCCCCCTCCTCGGCGGGAGGGGGGGTGGTGCGCACGCCCCCGAGGACGCAGGTAAGGAGAGGGAGACAAGATGGCGGACGCCTCACAGTTCCCCCTCCCCTGACGGGTGATTGCGCGCGCATCTTTCCGCCACCGCCTCCCCTCCCACCTTCCCGGGATGCTGCGCGCGCACCTTCGGCCGGGGCCCCGGGGCCGGTGCGCGAGGCTGTCGGCGCGCGCCCATAGAGACAGGCTCAGGGGGGCCAGGCTGGCCGGCGCTGGGCCCGGGCGCGTCTCCTCTCCCCTCCCGCCGGTCTGCGCACGCGTACCTGAGCGAGCGAGCGAGCCCTGAGAGGACGGACCCAGGTGCGCTCCTGCCCGCCCATCAACCCCAGCCCCCTCTCAGGGGCGCGCGGGAAGAGGAAGGGGGGCGTGGGACGAGTAGTCGGGGCGCGCGCCCACCATATCCAGTCAGGAGCTAGGACCTAGCGGCACTAGCCCTCCTTTATCTCAGCCTTTCGCGGTCTGGTGGTGGTGGGGGGTTGCTCCCTGACCGGCAGGGATGAAAGACTGCCTAGCTTTGCGACCCTTGTGTGCGTGGGTTTGGGTTCTGGCGGGAGCCCCCGGGCGGTGCGCGCAGCCGGCTCTCTCCGCCTCCAGGCGCGCACGCGCGGGCCCCTCCCCCAGTCGCTCACGTTGGGTGGGGTGGGAGTCTAGGAGGGGGCGGGGCCATCTTAGGGCTAGTGGCAAGTTGGGGCAGAGGTCAGGGGTCACGCCGGGTCAGGCTGTTGGGACACGCTGGGAGACGGTAATGAAGCCGGGGGTCGGGAGTTCATACTTCTTGATTCTGGTTGTTAGCGCGATTCCAGTGACTTGTGGAACAGGGAGTGAATCAAAGGCTGCGCCGTGGTTAAGGAATTTCCTTAAACACTGGGGAAACACTTCCGGGACTTTTGTGGGTTTACCCTGCCTATTTCCGGAGTATGGTTCTTTGCTTTTAGGCTTTCCTTACCTCTGAGTGCTACTCTAAGGTAGCTCTAGTTCTGGTGTTTGAGGAAGTGTCTTATGGGGCAGGTGTAGGAGTCGAAGGGCTCCCCTGAGGAAGGGTGGGTTCTCCTGTGTTCAGCCCTCACTGGAAAGGAGAGCAGGCTGCCAGACAGCCAGCATCTTTTGAGCTTCTGGATGTGACAGCTTTTTTGGCTTTGTTAATTTCAGCGGTTGGAGCCTTTTACCCTTCAGCTTTTTAAACTTCTTGTCGAGGCTTCACTTGCCAGCTTCTCTTCCCCAGCCAGAATCTAATATCCCTAAGAAATTCTGTTTTCACAGCACATGGTTTGTTTTCAATTTTTGGAAATGTGATCTTTTTCTACTACTGTTAATTCTCTTCAGCCTTTGAACTGACTTGGGTTTATTAAAAAGACTTCAAAAGTTGGTGTAAAGAAGGCTTTGATGGGTGTTGGTAGATGTGAATTAGTTCCTCACTGCTGTTTTCCTCCCTGTTTCAGGCCTGATTCCCCTCAGTACGGCGGCACCGTGGAAGTGCAGACTTTCACAGGGGGTGTGGTCTCAGCTCACACAGGTGAGGGCTCAAATACCACTTCCATATACTGATGCTAATGGAGAGATGTTTAAGATAATGATTGTGGTGCAACACAGTACTGAGTCTATGGATAGAGAGATCTGAATCACAGCTTGCCTCCATCAGGGAGAGTAGCACATTCTTGGGTTTTGACATCAGACTGTCTTAGTCTGTTCTCCTCCTCCTACTTCTTTACTGTGTGACCTTGTGCAAGTCATTTGCTCTATTTGCATTATGATTTCCTAACTTAGAAATGCTAGAATGTAAGCTCCATTTAAGTCAGCCATCTTTTCTGCATAGCTCTTTTTTTCAGCATGTAGAAGGAACTAAAACATTTATCATGGCTTGAAAAGTATCTGGTTTATAAGGAAGATGTGAGAATTATAGAACACATCAAGTACTAAGTATAGAATTTGACACATAATAGATGCTCAAGAAACTTAAGCTGTAATCACTGTTCAGTTATCTTTGTTAGTGTTATTCCTGGGTTTTAAAAGGATTATTTAATCTTTCTAAATCCACTTTCTACTGTTTTTACCCTACTTTAGGTGCTCCAGAGGCCGGTGGACCTGAGCGGAGGCTGGGACGCCCTAGTGGGCCCCGGGCCCTGGAAGGCGGGTCCCGGTGGCCTGTGGCCCAGAATGAGGCCAGCTCCCAGCATGCCCTGCAGCCGGACGCCAGCCCCTCGGCCAGCAGCAGTGGTGACAACGACCCAGTCGTTCTTCAGGCATCCAAAGAGGAGCCTGGGAGTGGGACCATGCAGAGTTGCCCCTCCCCTGCTCACCCTCAGCTCCCAATCTTGCAAACACAGGTTAGAAAGTGGGGTAGATTCCTTCTCTGCTGCTGCTTTGGGCTGCTGGCTTTGAGGCACAAGGAATGTGGCAGGTTTTAGCCATGTTTCCATGATCCTCGCTAGCTAGGTAGCTGAGTTTGGAGACTTTTTGATACTCAGGTGGGCTGTCAAGCCTGTTGGATACACATATTCCTCTTTACATTAGTGTTTTGTTGATCGCTAAGAGCATGGAAACTCCTTATTACCTGCAAAAGTTTGAATTAGGCCAGGTTGGAAATGAGTTTTGTGACAAAATGCTTTCAAGACTGTGCTTTGAGAATAGCTCAGTTTCTTTTGGAACTGAAAGGAGGTAAGCTTCATAGATGGGGTGTATTGATCTTTTCTTACACTGAGGGAGTGTTGGAGATTGGGGAAAAAAATCATGACTTTTAAAACTGGACAGACCTAGATTTCTGTACAGTAGACTTTTGATGGTTATGGGTTTGATATTTATAATTTGCCTGGGAAATTCTGTTTCATAATATCTTTCATAATTCAGTTCAGGTAGGAATTTGAGTGGCATACTGTGAAGCTTGTGTGCCAGAGAGAATTTCATGAGTTCCCTCACTATCCGCAATTAAGTCGGACTTTGTTCTCTACTTATTATTGTTTGTGCAGTACCTTGTAATAGGTAGACGTTTGAGAACAGTGACCAACCCTCCCTTTCCCTTCCCACCTCTCCAGTAAAGGAAACTTTAACAAGACTAGTGATGAACATATAGAGGTTTGGGTGATTTGGGGCTTTTTTGTTGCCCTTTAAATTTGGTGGTAGCTCAGATTTATTTGCATTGATGAATCTGCCATACTTGCTGTGAAAAGGAGGGAAGAATAGGGAGTTGTTTATTTGAGCGGAACTCATGGAGGTTCTGAAAAAGTCATTAAGATTTGAAGTCATGTGCTATCTTAGAATTTTTGAATTGAGGAATTATGTAAATGTCAGGCTATAATTCCTCTTACATGATAAGTGTTTACTGGAAACTTGGACTTGCCATCTTGAATACCTTATTAAAACTATCCCAAATGCTGTGTTCATAAAAATAAGGTTGATACCCTACTCCAGAATTTTTTCATGGGAAGATAGAATGAAGTAATGTACTTAAAACCCCTTAGAGTGCTACTAAGCATTCATTTTATCTCTCATTTCTGTCTTTTCTAGATGGTGTCGGACGGCATGACAGGCAGCAATCCCGTGTCCCCTGCCTCATCCAGTTCCCCAGCCTCTAGTGGGGCAGGCGGCATCTCCCCCCAGCATATAGCTCAAGATTCCTCTTTGGATGGACCTCCAGGGCCCCCAGATGGTGCCACAGTGCCCTTGGAGGGGCTCAGCTTACCCCAGCCTACTGACCTGGCTAACAGGGGCCCAAAGTGGGAGAAGAGCCATGCTGAAATTGCAGAGCAGGCCAAGCATGTACGTATTGGAAAGGCCTGTGAAGCTTCTTGGGAGTCGTCTTCCCTGAACTCCTGTTCCCATGAGTACCTAACACTTCTTTCCTTGTCTTTGATTTAGAATATAGGCTCTGCTTTGACTTACATGATTTTGAGCAAGTTGATTGAACTCTGAGCTGCTTTTCTTTTCTGTAAAATAAGGATGGTGTAATAGCCAATGGTTTACTTAAAAGTTTAAGTTGGCACTTCCCTGGTGGTCCAGTGGTTAAGACTCCAAGCTTCCAGTGTAGGGGGTGATCCCTGGTCAGGGAACTTTGTTCCCGTATGCTGCATAGCCAAATTAAAAAAAAAAAAAAAAGACTCCACACTCCCAGTGTGGGGGCCCCAAGTTAGATTCCTGTTCAGGGAACTAGGTCCGGCATACCACAACTAAAGATCCTGCATGTGGCAGCTGAGACCCAGTGCAGCCAAGTAAATAAATAAAAGTAATTTAAAAACATTTATTTTTAATTTTAAAAAATGGAGTTAAGTTAAAAGAGAAAATAGACATGAAAGTGCTTTGTAAGCTAAAAAAAAATTTAGCTGGTTTCTAAAATTTACTCGTTTCCACTTTATGTTTGTCTCCTATAATCTCCGTTATACTTAGCAGAGGTAAATGTGATCTCTGGGCCAGCAATATCAGCCTTATTACCTGGAAACATACTAGAAATGCAAATTCTTCACATCTCTTTTCTTCCTACCCATTTAAAACTCTAGGCATGGGGTCCAATACTCTTAAAAGCAGTACAGATGATTCTGATGCATGCTCAGCTTTGAGAGTTGTTGGTCTAATATCCATGTCTTTCTTGGTGTTTCCTTGGTGACCATCAGGCCATTTAATTCCCTGTCTCATACATTGCTGTTAGTTCCTTTGCTTTAACTTTGTCAGGAGAGGACAAAAATAATGAGGGCAGTTGTCCTGAGTTGTCCTGGGTCACTTCTATTAAAGAAAAATTTCAAGTGCTTTCATTTTTCTTAGAAGATATAATCAGTGTAGAAAGTGTCATAATTTTGTTACACTAATCACTGTTAATCTTTTTGTGTATAATTTTGCAGTAATCTCTACAAAATAAAATGATGTTTTTAAAAAACAGAATCATGTCAGTTGGACTCTTAGCATAAGTATGATTGTTCTTGTGTAAGAATTTACCAGCCTTGAAAAGCCCTTGTAGCTAGAGTTAGTAAGGAAGCTTGCTGTCCCGGGTTCTCTGGGAACCTCCCCTTGGGTTTTGTTTTCCCAAGTCTTGCCTATATTCATAAAGTGTGAAGTGTAAATTAACAGAAAGAGCATGAAATTTGGTGTTTGGAGTCATTGGCTGCTGCTGCTAAGTTGCTTCAGTCTGACTCTGTGCGACCCCATAGACAGCAGCCCACCAGGCTCCCCCGTCCCTGGGATTCTCCAGGCAAGAATACTGGAGTGGGTTGCCATTGCCTTTTCCAATGCATGAAAATGAAAAGTGAAAGTGAAGTTGCTCAGTTGTGTCTGATTCTTAGTGACCCCATGTACTGCAGCCTACCAGACTCCTCCATCCATGGGATTTTCCATGCAAGAGTATTGGAGTGGGGTTGGAGTCACTTGACCTATTTTTAATTCTCAGTCCTTATCACTTCCTACCTGTGTGAAAGTGAAAGTGAAGTCGCTCAGTCGTGTCCGACTCTGCAGGCCTGTGGACTGTAGCCCACCAAGCTCCTCTGTCCATGGGATTCTCCAGGCAAGAATACTGGAGTGGGTTGCCATTTCCGTCTCCAGGGGATCTTCCCCACCCAGGGATCGAACCCAGGTCTCCCACGTTGCAGGCAGACGCTTTAACCTCTGCACCACCAGGGAAGCCCTGTGTAGTCTCAAGTAAATCACTTCATCTTTCTGAAATTTTTTTTAGTCACCTGAAGAGCATATAAGATCAACTCTTAGAGCTGGTATTGATAATGTTGACTCAAGACAAGCATATAATACTCAGTCCAGTCAGTTCCTATATGTAGTCATAGCCCAAGGATTCAGCCATGGTCATGAGATGAAGTATGTCCAGTAACTTGATTGATCTAACTCTCCCTTGTTAGGAGGCTGAGATTGAGACTCGAATTGCTGAGCTGCGGAAGGAGGGTTTCTGGTCACTGAAGAGGCTGCCTAAAGTGCCGGAACCTCCCCGCCCCAAGGGCCACTGGGACTATCTGTGTGAGGAGATGCAGTGGCTCTCTGCTGACTTCGCTCAGGAGCGCCGTTGGAAACGGGGTGTTGCCCGTAAGGTATGTCTTCAACTGGGCCTACTACCTGGCAGTTTTGTGTCAGGGTTGCTTTTCCTTGATGGTTAGGTTTGTTGGAAGGGAACCAAACATAATAGTGTAGGGTGCCTAAAAATGCCTCTAGTCTCAAGCGGCAAGCTCTGACTCCACTGGATTCTTGGCTTTGATTTTTCTATTTGCTCTTGACTTGGGGAGAGGCCAAGGGTCTGGCCTTGGAGTGTTTTCACTTCATTCCCACAGGTGGTGCGAATGGTGATCCGGCACCATGAGGAGCAGCGGCAGAAAGAGGAACGGGCCCGGAGGGAGGAGCAGGCCAAACTGCGCCGAATCGCCTCTGCCATGGCCAAGGATGTTAGGCAGTTTTGGAGCAATGTGGAGAAGGTAGGCAGCAAAGACTGGGAAAGGGAAATGCTTTGGGTTTAATGGGTGGGTAGCATGGTAACAGGAATGATCAGAAATTCTCCTTGAGAGAGTAATTATGATTTCCTGCAACGCTAATGACATTTCTGTTGTGTGTTGGACCTTTCAAGCATTGAGTGCTATGAGAAAGAGAATTACAGTGGAAAAATACAGGCCCTGCCTTTGGCGATTGTTAATAGGACTTTTTGACTTCTCTAGGCCATCTGTCCTTTGCAGGGCACTCAGCATGCTTTTTCTAAAACCTGTCTGTGCCATTTAGCTGCTTAAATAACATCTAAGTTCTCATTAATTGAATTGCTCCCATATATCAACATTAAGTTGTAATTGTTCCGTAAGTATTATCTGGCTTCTGTCTATATTTTCATTCTTGTGTCTTGCCAGTTCCTTTCCTTTCCACTTCAAACGTTGTTTTGTATATCTATGGCCATTTACACATGCTTTTCCTGCTGCTAGGAGTGTCTTTCTCCTCATTTTCACTTAGGGAACACCTACTTAATGTTTATGATTCAGCTCCAGATACATTTGTAAGTCTTTCCCCATTGCCTGAGACTAAGGTGGCTCTTCTCTCTCCTGTACTTCCTTTCTGCTTTCCTCGGAAGCATCCTTAAGGTCGTTTAGCTCTTCCCTCCTGAAAAGCCAGGGCCTAGCATACAGGAGGCTTCTCTAAATGTTAAGTAATAGTACAAAGTAAAAGGTTATTTTGGTCATCCCTCCATTTCCTGTTTGTGGCAGGTGGTGCAATTCAAGCAACAGTCCCGGCTTGAGGAAAAGAGGAAAAAAGCCCTGGACCTGCACCTGGACTTCATTGTGGGGCAAACTGAAAAGTACTCAGACCTTCTGTCACAGAGCCTCAACCAGCCGCTAGCCTCCAGCAAGGCTGGTTCTTCCCCTTGCCTTGGCTCTTCCTCGGCTGCCTCTAGTCCTCCACCCCCAGGTGCCCGGATGGATGATGAAGGTGTGTGTCCTCTTTAGCTCTGTTACTCTTCCTCATGTACCCTTTCCGGAGCTGAAAACCCACCCTGTGGCTTGCAGGGCCCCGTGGACTTTGTGACCTTGTTCTCCTGCTATAGATGGGGACTTCCAACCCCAAGAGGAGGAGGAAGAGGATGATGAGGAGACAATTGAGGTTGAAGAACAGCAGGAAGGCAATGATGCAGAGACCCAGAGGCGTGAGATTGAGCTACTTCGTCGTGAGGGTGAACTGCCACTGGAAGAGCTGCTCCGTTCCCTCCCCCCTCAGCTGCTAGGAGGGCCTTCCAGCCCCTCAGGAACTCCCTCATCTCACGAGAGTGACACCCGAGATGGTCCTGAAGAAGGGGGTGAAGAAGAACCCTCTCAGGTGTTGAAGGTATGGCCTAAGGGGATAGAAGGTGGATTCAGAGTAGGCGCAGAGGGAGAGCCTCAAAAGGACTGAGTTCTTCTGGTCTGTAAAGTTCGTGGTGGTTTTCAGGCGTTCTCCCTGGTCTAAGCAATTGGGCTCTCATTTGAGGATGGATAGGAAAGAATCTGGGTTTGGGCAAGTTACAGCCTGAGATGGGCATATTTCTGATGTGTGGAAGAATATATGCACTCTGCACTCTTCGGATTGCTGTGTGACCTTGAAAAAATACATACCTTGGCCCTTGTCACTTCTGTGAAATGTCCCTAATACTCACTTGCTGGTTTGGACCTGGGATGGTAACCTTGAAGTCTCTTTTGGACCTAAGCTCTGTTTTTCCATATGTCTGAGTGCACGGGGTTATTGTTGGGGCCTGTATTTCTTTTCTAGCACTTTCACAGGTCCTCCCCCAGATCGTGGGGCCAGGATTTGGTAGCTGGTGCTAAAATTGAAAACCCTTGATGATATCTTTGCCCTGAGATTGTGTCAGTGGCAACTGTCAATTGATGGGACAGAGAGTATTCTGACATTTTACTCTGTTGGGTCTTTCTCTTGCTACTCTAACGATAGACTTTCTCTTTTCTTACCCTTTGCTATTCAGGTAAAGCCCCCACCCTCTGTCACACAGCGTAACAAACAGCCTTGGCATCCAGATGAGGATGATGAAGAGTTTACTGCCAATGAGGATGAAGGTCAGACCTGTTCTCAGTCCTGTTGCTTCTTATCCCTTGAATCATCTGAACCTGATGTTTCAGGCTTTTTCACTTCTTCTACTTGGACTGTATGACCTGAACTTCTGTCCCACTTGATCTTGTTTCATTCTCTTTCCTAGCGGAGGATGAAGAGGATACCATAGCAGCTGAAGAGCAGTTGGAAGGGGAGGTGGATCATGCCATGGAGCTGAGCGAATTGGCTCGAGAAGGTGACACCAGATGTTTTACTGACTATCCACTTGGTCTTTCTGTGCAGAATGCCAGAGATAAAGAGATGAATAAGACACTTTTATCCCTCCTGGAGGAACTCCAGATCTAATGACAGATTTATAAGTGAATAGCTATAAATAGAAAATTATGACTGGTTATGGTGGAAATTTGAACATAGTGATGTGAGAGCAAGTGAAGGGAAGAACTATGGGAATATGATAGTGGCCTTGTTTAACCTGAACCTTAAAGGGGAGGTTCATCAGATTGATACCATCCTTCCCAGTGAAGGCAGTGCCATCCATTGTTTTGACCCATGTTAAGGGACTTAGCTGAAAGTAGCTGGTGCTGAAAGTAAACTCTTTTGCCTCTCCTCTGACCTGGGCCTAGCAGTGTCTGCAGAGCCTGAAGTAAAATGAACTAGCGCCACTGAGACCTCCTGTTTTTCCTCATGAAGCACCTAAAGGCTTACTGTTCACTTCTCTTCCAGGTGAGCTGTCTATGGAGGAGTTACTGCAGCGGTATGCAGGAGCCTATGCGTCTGATGCCTCTGCCCCAGGTTCTGGGAGCAGTGAAGAGGAAGATGAGGATGAAGTTGAGGCTAACAGCTCTGACTGTGAACCAGAGGGGGCCACAGAAGCTGAAGAGGCTCCTCAGGAGGATAGTAGCAGTCAATCAGGTGAATGTGTGGTCATGAGGGACGAACTGGGAAGGGCAAGTACTTGAGGAGCAGGTATGGTGAACACTAAGCCTTGGTCTTGTGCTTTAGACTCTGCTGAGGAACAGAGTGAGGATGAGGATGAGGAACATTCGGAAGAGGAAGAAACAAGTGAGAGCTCAGAATCAGAGGAATCCGAGTCTGAGGAATCTGAGGAGTCCCAATCACAGAGCCAAGCAGATGAGGAAGAGGAGGAAGATGATGACTTTGGGGTGGAGTACTTGCTTGCCCGGGATGAAGACCAGAGTGAGGCAGATGGGGGCAGTGGACCTCCCACCCCAGGGCCCACCACCACTCTAGGCCCTAAGAAAGAAATTACTGACATCGCTGCAGCAGCTGAAAGTCTCCAGCCCAAGGGTTATACCTTGGCCACTACCCAGGTATATCCAGGCCCAAGCTTCTGCCTTCTCGAATCTTCACTTTCCTGTTTCTCAGTAACAGATGCCTCAGTTCTGTTGTGATACCTCTCTTCCTCCCCACCAGGTGAAGACACCTATCCCCTTGCTCCTGCGGGGCCAGCTCCGAGAGTACCAACACATTGGGCTGGACTGGCTGGTTACTATGTATGAGAAGAAGCTTAATGGCATTCTTGCTGATGAGATGGGGTTAGGCAAGACCATCCAGACCATTTCCCTGCTTGCCCACTTGGCCTGTGAGAAAGGTAATTAGGCAGGGCCCTTCTTCTTGGGTCTCCCTGGCCGATTTCCTGAGAAGCTCGTTTAATGACTTCAGCTGTAGCACCGTGAAACCCTCTTGCTGCTAAGTAGCTTTATGGAATCTAATCAGTAATTATATAGAGAGGTTAGTGTGGGCACTGGGATTCTTTATTTTCTCCTTCGATTTTGATTTAGTTGATTTACAATTTTGCGTTAGTTTCAGGTGCACAGCAAAGTGATTTGGTTATACATATATACATAATTCTTTTTCAGATGCTTTTCCTTTTAGATTATTATAAGACACTGAATGTAATTCCCTGTGCTATATAGTAAATCCTTTTAATGTTTTAGTAGTGCATATCTGTTAATTCCATACTCTTAATTTATCCCTCCTCCTGTTTCCCTGTCGGTAAACATAATTTTGTTTTTTGTGTCTGAGTCTGTTTCTGTTTTGTGAGTGGGTTTATTTATATTATGGTGCTATGATTCTTAGGAAGGGACATTGGGACAGAATGTTCACAGTTTATATGTGAGAACCAGAACTCCAAAGTTTGTATTTCTTAACCATCTTTCATCATTTAAAAAATTCCTTTACCCCAAATTTCTTCAAATCTTTATTTTTTAATGAGGTGTAATTAACATAACATTATATTAGTTTCAGGTGTACAACATAATGACTGAATATGTATATTCAGTGTAAAATGACAATCTTGTAAGACTAGTTAACATCCATCATCATACATAGTTATAAAACATTTTGGTTTTTCTTGTGATGAGCACTTTGAAGATCTAGTCTCTTGGCAGTACAGTATTATTAACTGAAGTCACTGTGCTGTACATCTCTTAATTCTTTTGCTAAACAGGTAACTGGGGTCCCCATTTGATCATTGTCCCCACCAGCGTGATGTTGAACTGGGAGATGGAGCTGAAACGTTGGTGCCCCAGCTTTAAAATCCTTACTTACTATGGAGCCCAGAAAGAGAGGAAGCTCAAGCGGCAGGTTTGCTCCCCCATGTGATCACTCCCCTCCACTGTTGATGCCTCCTATACTTTTAGGTCCTGTCCTCAAATGAATTTCTTTTCCTTCCTTTTCTGTTACCCTATTCTGCTCCTGGGACTCTTTTCCCAACCTGACTGCTGTCCCTTGAAGACCTTAGGATGTCGTCTTTTTGTTCGTTCTTTTCACCCTACTTTCTGCTACTTTCTCTTGGTACTACAGGGCTGGACCAAGCCCAATGCCTTCCATGTGTGTATCACATCTTACAAGCTGGTGCTGCAGGACCACCAGGCCTTCCGCCGCAAGAACTGGCGCTATCTTATATTGGATGAGGCTCAGAACATCAAGAACTTCAAGTCACAGCGCTGGCAGTCATTGCTCAACTTCAACAGGTGAAGATGGAGATGTCCAGGATTTGTGGGAGAGTAGACTTGTCCTAAACCCACTCCAGTGTTCTTGCCTGGAGAATCCCAGGGACGGGGGAGCCTGGTGGGCTACCATCTGTCGGGTGGCACAGAGTCGGACATGACGAAGTGACTTAGCAGCAGCCGCAGACTTGTCCTGAAGGGTGGGATGCTTGGAAGGTGAACGCTTGGAGGATGTTTTGCTGATCATCCTCCTCCTCATTCCATTTTCCTCTTTGCAGCCAGAGACGCCTGCTCCTGACAGGAACACCCTTGCAAAACAGCCTCATGGAACTGTGGTCCTTGATGCACTTTTTGATGCCCCATGTCTTCCAGTCTCATCGCGAGTTCAAAGAATGGTTCTCTAACCCCCTAACTGGCATGATTGAGGGCAGCCAAGAGTACAATGAAGGTCTAGTCAAACGCCTTCACAAGGTAGGGTCTATACCAGTTTGTCGAGGGCATGGGGAATAACGAACTAAGGTTAACAGCCGGAAAACCCTTAGGGAGAGGGACGGCAGTGCTGGGCTGAATATACTCAGTTGTCTGCAGTGTTCCAGTGTCTAACCCACGGCCAGATTGAGTGACCTCATCTTATGCATCATTCTGCTTGTTTTTTTTTAATGGTCGCATTTCTCTTTTTATTCCTTGAGTAGAATAATGCTGAACAGTTTCTGGCTTGGATTTCTCTTTACATGACTTGTCACAACTTCATATTTTTGTTGTGTTCCTTTTTTCCTTTTTGGTCTTTTCTGGCTCTTCTCCCTTTGTCCAATGTCCAGCTTTTAAATAACACTTCTCAGCACTCTGATCTTCAGACTTTTTTTTGTCTCTCAATTTACTTATCTCCTTTGCATACTCGTAAATTCCTTGACTATCTAGAACAATTAACCTGTATTTAAATTTTTAATGACGTTTTTAATTGAAAGTTCCTCTTTTTTAAAATTTGTATTTTTGTTATCTGCCCCCAACCCCTTGATGATCCCCGTCTCGTGGACATTTTTTCAGAAAACAATAAATGTTTCCATCTCAGCTTGGTGCCATTAGTCTGATATTTTTGGAGTGCAAGAGGGATTTCCCTCTCTCCTTGGCCCCCAGGGCTCACCACCCTGCCCCTCGCCTGGGTAGCTCTTGCCACCCTGCCTGAAAGTTCCTCTTGAACTCACTCCATTATAAACCAAATATCTTAAGCTTTATAGCCTGTTATTTCTGTTCATTTTGGTCAGTCATATCGTTATTTTGGTAAATCAAAAAACCAGTAAGTTTTTCCTTAACTATACCTCCTCCTTTTTAAAATCTTGGAATATTACAAAAACTATTCTTGTTTTATTGAGTTATAATTGATATACAGCACTGTATAAGTTTAGGCTGTACAACGTAATGATTTGACGTATATATATCATGAAATGGTTACCACACTAGGTTTAGTGACACTATCACTCTTCACTTCTTTTCATCTCTCTCTGAACTTCTTCCACGTCAACTTGATGACTATATCCTAGTCACATTTTCCCTCCTGAGGTCTCAGAGTTGCCTTTTGTTTTCTGTGGTTCTGTCAGTGTCACAGATTTATTCTCAGCTTTTCGGCTGGATTTACTTCCATAATCTTGTGAATTTACAGTTACTCCTTTGGAACGTAGTTTGACTCATCCCTTCTGCGTAGTTAGTTGCTCTGTCCTTGGTGCTTCCTTTGTCACGTATATTGTGGTTATCATCTTTATGTCTGTTTTTTTCATTATAGTAAATTCCTTGAGAGGAGGGCTTACATCTGACTCATTTTGGGTGGCTGGTTCCCGCTTGCTGCATGGCTGCATGGATGTTTACTAACGGGCTAAGCCAGCGCTCTGCTGGTCCTCAGGCCAAGACCCAGGGAGAGGGTTCAGCTGGGACACAGTGCCCGCTCTTCTCCTGTCAGCCTCCTGCTTATTTGCTTTTAGGTTTTGCGGCCTTTTTTGCTGCGCCGAGTTAAGGTGGATGTTGAGAAGCAGATGCCTAAAAAGTATGAGCATGTTATCCGCTGCCGGCTCTCCAAGCGCCAGCGCTGTCTTTATGATGACTTCATGGCTCAGACCACGTAAGGCAGGACTGAGGGTGGGCTTGGGACCCCAGACTGGAGCAGGGGTGACTGCTAAGGTGCCCAGTTTATTTCTCCTTTCTCTCAGAACTAAGGAGACTCTAGCCACAGGCCACTTCATGAGTGTCATCAACATTCTGATGCAGCTGCGAAAAGTCTGCAATCATCCAAACCTATTTGATCCTCGACCTGTTACCTCCCCCTTCATCACTCCAGGCATCTGTTTCAGCACCGCCTCCCTGGTGCTAAGAGCCACTGATGTCCACCCGCTCCAGGTGAGCAGTTGTCCCCAAGATTATTGGCCCTACCCAACCCTGCACCTCTTTTCTTTAGGCTGGAGTCTGACCTTTAGCATCCTTACTTCCCCTGTCACCTCAGCACTGTTCCAGCTTCATTGTTTTCTAATAACGGTGTCTCTTTGGGCAAGGTAACTATTAACTTTTAACCCTGAGTTTGCTTGCCCTTCAAAATTGTTGTCTTAAGGCCTATTCTGCAGTATATGTGAGAGAATTGTGTTAGTATTTTTAGAAGTGCTTTGCATAATAATTAATACTTAAATATTACTTTGTTTTCCTGCTCCTTCCCTCTTTTTGACCACTTCCCCCCAAATTTTTGTTTTTATTACAGTAGAATACACAAAAAGTTTTACCATTTTAACCTTTTCTAAGCATATGGTACAATTTCATTAATACATTCACATAGTTATACAGTCATCACTATCATCCATCTTCAGAAATTTTTTCATCTTCCTAAACTGAAACTCCATATTCATTAAATTATAACTCCTCATTCTTCCTCTAGTCCCAGCACCTGGCAGTCACCATTCTACTTTCTGTCTCTGTAAATTTGCTATTCTAGTATTTCATGTTTCATGGAATCACAAAGTATTTGTCCTTTTGTTGCTGGCATATTTCACTTAGTAGAATGTCTTCAAGCATGTGTTAGAATTTCCTTCCTTTTTAAAGTTGGGTAATATTCTTTTGTACATGTTTTTATGTATATGCCTGTGTATGTTCACATTTATGCACGTTGTTATTTTGTTGTGTTGTAGGACTTTGTGTGTTCTGGTTGTTAGGCTCTTATCAGACACATGATTTGCAAATACTGTAATTTTGGTCCCATTCTATAGGTTACCATTTACTCTGTTAATAGTGTCCTTTGGTGCAGTCCAGTTTATCAGGTCTTTGCTTTTGCTGTCTGGTATGATATCCAAGAAATAGTTGCCAAGTTTCCAAATCGTTGCCAAATCATTGATCCTTTGACACTGTGCTTTTGTATTCCTTCTTATGTCAGCGGATAGACATGGGTCGGTTTGACCTCATTGGCCTGGAGGGTCGTGTCTCTAGATATGAGGCTGACACATTTCTACCCCAATACCGCCTTTCCCGTCGGGTTCTTCTAGAAGTGGCTACTGCTCCTGACCCCCCACCCCGGCCCAAGCCAGTCAAGATGAAAGTCAACAGGTACTAAGGCTGAGGAATAAGGGATGGGTTCCTAAAAAAAAAGTGGCTACAGCTGGCTGGGCGGGTGGGGGTGGAAAGTTGGAGGCTAGGCTCTACTGTTTACATGGATGGATGAAAAATGGGGGAGAGAATAACTAGAAGATGGTCCTGGGAGAGGCCCTTGTGTTTGTCACTGATCATTTCCCGCCCTCCCTCTGCTTGGTGCCTTTTGGTTATCGGATTTCTTTCTCTTTTCTCCTTTGGGTCTTACCTTTCCCTTTTTTGCTTTTATAATCTGTCGGTTTTTCTGCCTCATCTTCCTTATTTATTTCTTTTCCTATTCCTTACTCTCCCTCCTTCCCTACCCATCCCCTTGTTTTTTCCTCATAGGATGCTGCAGCCAGTGCCCAAGCAAGAAGGCCGGACAGTGGTGGTTGTGAACAGTCCACGGACCCCCCTGGGCCCTGTCCCAGTCCGACCCCCTCCAGGCCCTGAACTCTCAGCCCAGCCCACCCCTGGCCCAACCCCCCCAGTGCTGCCAGCACCACTGATGGTGTCAGCCTCGCCTTCCGGGCCCCCACTTATTCCAGCATCCCGGCCTCCTGGCCCTGTTCTTTTGCCCCCACTGCAGCCAAACAGTGGGCCTCTCCCCCAGGGTGAGTTGCAAGGGAGCCAGGATGCTGGGGGGTACTTCAGGCAGATTGTTCGGATTGGGGAAGTAATGAAATTTAGTGTTTGAGGAGCTGGGTTGGAGACAGGGGTATAGCGTTTGATGGGCTACAAGGGATTATGTATGGAGGCTTCTAGGAGCAGGCTAAAGCTTAATTGGTCAAGTTGTATCTGACAGGTGTTTGCTTTGTGTTTACAGTGTTACCATCCCCCCTGGGGGTCTTAAGTGGGACCTCACGGCCTCCCACACCAACCCTGTCCTTGAAGCCGGCCCCACCTGCCCCTGTTCGCCTGAGCCCTGCCCCACCACCAGGCTCCTCCAACCTGTTGAAGCCGCTTACAGTGCCCCCAGGCTATGCCTTCCCGAACGCTGCTGCCACCACCGCCTCCTCCAGCACAGTCACTGCTCCCACTACGGCAGTGCCAGCTCCTGCTCCTGCGCCACAGCGCCTCATCCTGTCTCCTGACATGCAAGCCCGCCTGCCCTGTAAGTCTCCAGGGCTCTGTGAGGGTAAAGGACTTGAGCTGGGAGGAAGGCCTGTCTGTGTACCATGGAGCAAGACAAGAAAAGCTGGGGGCCAGGCATGTGTCAGATTCTAGGTAGCTAACGTATATTATGTATTTTGCCAGGCATTGATAATTCATAATCAAATAAGAACCCTGAAGTAATTCACAGTCTCTAGCTGGGGAGGTGACCCATAGATGAGTAAATAATGGTCAGCCTGATAGAAGATAATTATTTGGGATAAAAGGGCAGCACAGTGGGCAGGTGTGTATGTGTGTGTGATGAGCTCAGGATGGTGGAAGGCTGTTAGAGGATGTAAAGGAGATTGCAGATTAAACAAGCAGGATTGGAAGGAGTAGCATGTCAAAAGCTCAGAGGCTGTAGGTGGAGGCTGAGGTTCTGAGAACATGGTGAATTGAGTGGGGAACGGGTTGGAGAAACTGGAGACTTGCACCTCATGGAGGTGTGTGAAATGACGTTGAGCAGAATGAGCCCCATGTACATTAAGCCTCTTCTTTATTTGTAGCAGGTGAAGTGGTCAGCATTGGGCAGTTGGCCTCACTAACACAACGTCCAGTGGCTAGTACAGGGGGAAGCAAACCTCTCACCTTCCAAATCCAGGGCAACAAGCTGACTTTGACTGGTGCCCAGGTGCGCCAGCTTGCTGTGGGGCAGCCCCGCCCGCTGCAAAGTAGGTAAAACCCACCCCCTGTCCTGCCTTTTTCTTCCTCTTCCTTGTCCCTTTGTTTTTGTGGCTCTTTCCAGATGTCAGCCTTTATGTTTTTTTCCCCCTAGCTTTTGGTGGGTGTGGCCAAGGGGAATGGTTGAAGGGTTCTTTAGATCAAGATAGGTATGAGGTTATTCTGGAGAAGTTACTCCTTTTCTGTTCTTTCTCTTTTCTCTGGCCCCTGCCCTCCTCCGGCTGATAGCTGCTTCTTTCTCTCTTTCTCTCTTCCCTTAACCCAGGGAATGTGGTGCACCTGGTGTCAGCAGGGGGGCAGCACCACCTCATCAGCCAGCCTGCCCATGTGGCCCTCATCCAGGCCGTGGCCCCGACCCCTGGCCCCACCCCTGTCTCTGTGCTGCCTTCTTCGACCCCCAGCACCACCCCTGCCCCCACTGGCCTCAGCCTTCCGCTTGCTGCTAACCAGGGTGAGGCTTCTGGCCTTCCTACTTACTTAGCCCTTGCTGGCCTTGGTCCTTCCAGGCATGCCCTGGGCTACTGTCTGTCTAGCCTTCCCCCAGTGTTGTTTTCCCTTGCCAGTAACTCTGATATCTGTCTGCGACCCTCTCCTGCCCTTGGAATTCTTCCATCCTTTGGGTTTCTTGTTTCTTTTCTACCTTCCCCTCAATGTAGCTTCCTCTTGCAGTGCCACCAACCATGGTGAATAATACAGGCGTGGTGAAGATTGTAGTGAGACAAGCCCCTCGGGATGGACTGACTCCTGTTCCTCCATTGGCCCCAGCACCCCGGCCTCCAAGCTCTGGGCTTCCGGCTGTGTTGACTCCACGCCCCACATTACCCCCTGGCCGTCTACCCACACCTAGTCTGGGTACTGCCCGGGCTCCCATACCCACATCCACTCTCGTGAGGCCACTTCTCAAGCTGGTCCACAGTCCTTCGCCTGAAGTCAGTGGTGAGTCAGGGTGGCTGATGCCAGAAACTTTTGCTGGGAATGGAGATAGGGTGGCCCAGAGGGTATCTTAAGTCACAGTAGATGCTTTCATTATCAGCATACTGGTTTGCAGTGGCCCCCGCTGAGCCCTTGTCTGATTCTAAGATACATTGGTTGGAATCTGGAAGGAAAAGAAATGTTAAATTGTTTGATTCCTTGAATCTTTGACCTCATGGTGTGGGAGTGAAGGTCTTCTGGGAAAAGGTGAACCTTGGGGGTAGGGGAATGGGTGGGACAGGGTGATAGAAGGAGCAAGAAAAGAATGTGGGGGCTAACTTATCTTCTGTCTCCACAGCTTCAGCACCCGGAGCTGCTCCCTTGACCATCTCTTCTCCTCTTCCTGTGCCATCCTCACTCCCTGGACCAGCCTCTTCTCCAGTGCCAGTTCCCAACTCCTCTCCCCTTGCTAGTCCTGTGTCCTCTACAGTCTCAGTTCCAGTGTCATCTTCACTCCCCATCTCTGTCTCCACAACTCTTCCTTCCCCAGCCTCAGCTCCACTCACCATTCCCATCTCAGCCCCCTTGCCTGTTTCGGCTTCGGGCCCAACTCTTTTGACTAATGTGACTCCAACACTGGCACCTGTTGTCTCAGCAGCCCCTGGACCTCCTTCTTTGGCACCAGTTGGGGCTTCTCCATCAGCGTCAGCCTTGACTCTAGGTTTAGCCTCAACTCCATCCCTGTCCCCATCTCAGGCACCTGGTCACCCTCTATTGTTGGCTCCGGCCTCTTCACATGTTCCAGGGTTGAACTCAGCCGTAGCCCCAGCATGTTCACCTGTCCTGGTGCCAGCTTCTGCTCTGGCCAATCCTTTTCCGGCAACACCAAATCCAGCTCCAGCTCAGGCTTCCCTTTTGGCTCCAGCACCTACTGCATCTCAGGCTCTGGCCACCTCTCTGGCTCCCATGGTGGCTCCACAGACAGCAATCCTGGCTCCTTCTCCAGCTCCTCCTCTGGCTCCTCTTCCAGTCCTGGCTCCATCACCAGGTCCTGCTTCTGTCCTGGCTTCATCGCAGACTTCGGTTCCAGTTCTGGCTTCATCGTCTACTCCAGGAACACCTTTAGCCTCAGCCTCCTCATTGGGGCCAGGCCCAGCTGCTGCGTTGGCTCCATCATCAGCTCAAACTATGGTACCAGCCCCAGTTCCATCACCTCTTCCGAGTCCGGCGTCTACGCAGACACTGGCTTTACCCCCTGCTTTAGCATCCACTCTTGGCGGCTCGTCTCCATCTCAGACACTCTCTTTGGGCACTGGGAACCCTCAAAGTCCCTTTCCAGCTCAGACGTTGTCATTGACTCCAGCATCATCCCTAGTACCAGCTCCAGCCCAAACACTGTCTTTGGCACCAGGACCACCATTGGGTCCATCTCAGACGCTGTCTTTGGCTCCAGCACCCACTCTGGCTCCAGTTTCTCCGATGGGCCCAGCCCCAGCTCACACGCTGACTTTGGCTCCAGTATCATCATCTGCTTCACTCCTGGCCCCAGCTTCAGTGCAGACACTGACTTTGAGCCCTGCCCAAGTTCCAGTGCCCACCTTGGGCCCAGTAGCAGCTCAGACTCTGGCGTTGGCCCCAGCCTCAACACAGAGCCCAGCTTCCCAGGCATCTTCCCTTGTGGTTTCGTCATCTGGCGCCGCTCCCTTGCCTGTCACCATGGTATCCCGGCTACCTGTTTCCAAGGATGAGCCCGAGACACTGACATTACGCTCTGGTCCCCCCAGCCCTCCCTCCACTGCTACCTCGTTCAGTGGTCCCCGACCTCGACGCCAGCCCCCACCACCACCTCGTTCCCCTTTCTATCTGGTAAGTTTTACTGCCTCAAAGGAGAGGGGACAGGAAACTGAATTCTTTTGGAGTATTGCTATAGAGTGGATGGAACAAAATAATGTCACTTTTATCTTGGTAAATTACAAAGCCTGTTTTTTTTTGGACCTAATACTTGAGTGCCACTGGACAGAGCCCTCCCCTGGGCCTTTGCTCTTATCTGTAAAATGGGAATAATAATTCAGGTCCTACTTTTCACAGAGGAATAGTTGAGGACATAATGTGCTTTTAAAACTATTACTCACTGATGTGTTCAAGGCTTTTTTGTTACATTTGGTCTCTTTGGTTCTTGTTTACTCTTGAGTTAGTGTTGGCATATAATTGCCCCATTTTACAGATGAAACTAGCTCATTAAATGATGTTTTAAAATTTACACAACTTGTGAGAATACAGATGTGCTGACTCTACTACTGCTTTCTCTTCTGCACAAGAGGCGGTCTCAGAGACAGGAAAATTTTTCTCAGTTGATCACCATCGATATTTGAACTTGTAAGGGATAAAGGACATCATGGAATATAGTTCCTAAAGATCATGAGCCTTGCTGTAGTGCTTTACCTTCATGGTGATTAAGTGGGCAATAAAAATGACTTGTTTCTGTCCCTTCATAAGCTTTCTGGTAGCCATTTTTTTTCCTGTCATGTGTATAGTTCTATGTATGTTTGGTTAAGCTAAAGTTGCAACACAGAGTAAGTAACCCAGGACCTAATAAGGAGAAAGATCTAGGGAGTCTTTCCAGGTCCTCTTGTCTTTTTCTCCCGCTGATAGTAGAGCTGCTGCTTATTCTTTGCCTCAGCCCCAGTCCCCCACCCTCCATCAGTGCCACTGACTCTGCCTTTGGTCTTTCTCTAATGCGGCCAGGTTGGTCTGGCTTTTTGGAAGTAGAGAGGAAAGCCTAGATCCTGGCCCAAGAGTGCAACCCCATAATCTGTGTTTTGCTTTCATTGCTCTGCAAGTATTAATAGGTAGCAGCTTCTTGACACTTTTTTAAAGAAGTTTGAGGTATAACTCACATACCATACAGTTCACCTGTTTAAACCATACAGTTTATTGACTTGTAGTATATTCACAGAGTTGTGCAGCTGTGACCATGGTCAACTCTAGAACCGTTTGCATGTTCTGTAAAGAAAACCCCACACTTGCCATCATCCTTAATACTTTCCTTTTTCTCCTAAATAACCACTAGCCTGCTTAATGTCCTACTTACTGAGTCATATAATATATAGTCTTTTGTGACTGGCTTCTTTCACTTATTTTAATGTTTTTGAGGTTCATCCATGTTATGCTATAACTGAGTTATATGTGTATATACAACAGTACTTCATTTTTTAAAAAAAATTGTTGAATAATATTCTGTTGTATGGGTATACCATATTTTATATATCTGTTCATCAGTTGATTGGGGGACATTTGGTTTGTTTCTTCTTTTTGGCTGTTATGAATAATGCTGCTATGAACATTCATGTATAAGATTTTGTATCTTTTCATGTGTTTTCATTTATATTGGATGTAACTTTAGAAGTGGAATTGCTGGGGTATGGTAACTGTGTTTGACTGAAGAATTGACAAATTTGTTTTCCAAAGTGGCTGTACCATTTTACATTCCCTAGCACTTGTGGGGGTTCGAGATTCTCTACATCTTTGCCAAAAACTTGTCTGTCTTTTTGATTATATCCATCCTAGTGGGTTTGAAGTGGTGCCTAGTGGTTTTGATTTGCATTTTCCTGATCATTAATGATGTTGAGCATCTTTTCAGAGGTTGTTAGCCATTTGTATATTCTTCTTCAAAGAAATGTCTATTCAGATCCTTTCCCTTTTTTATTTGGGTTATTTTGTTTCTTTCTGTTACCGATATGTAAGATTTCTTTATGTATTCTGGATACAAGTCCTTTGTCAGATAGATGATTTGCAAATACTGTTTCCTTTGCTACTACTGTTGAAAGCTGGCCTTAATGATTTTTCCCTCTAAGATGCTTTCCTTCCTCACTTAGACCACCAGAAGCCAAGAGGTCAAGCTTAAGATAGCAGTCAGGAAGGGAAATGTGGGACACTGCTTTTTTTCAGGACCATCTTGTAGATTCTAGTCGTCTTCATTATTTGTGCATTCCAGTAGCAGATATTTATTGAGAGCCTACTTTGTGCCAGATAACAAGCTGAATATCAGATGAATACGGTGAGCAAGATCAGATATTTTTCGTGTTATATAGGTCTTACAGTTTAGTGGATAGAAGATGTTAAAGAATCATAGCCATGTAAAACTTCCAAGAGTGATAAGTGCTACAAGAGTTAGGTGACTTGATAGCCTGTGAAACTGGAAGCACAAAAGATGGGAAAGATTGGGTCAGAATCATATAGATTTTCTGCCACTGGGAAAAATCTCCCCTCCCCTTTTCTCTCTCAGGGTGATGGTACCTAGATGTCTGGTTAGCTGTTCCCATCCCACCCCATTCCAGTCTAACCTTTGACAGAGACCTGCCATAAATTTGGTTACCATCCCTGCATCCTGCTCAGTGCTTTGAGGAGGGATTTTAGTCATTGTTTTGGATCTACCACAAGAAGATAAATTAGGGTATTCTGGAGTTAAGTGTTTCATGGGAAAATCCACATATCCATTCTATAAGTTGATCGAATATATGGATCTTAATTTTGAGTATTCAGACATTTGCTTTGGTAGCATACAGGGAAGATCAGTTTTCTCTTTCAGAGAAGTCATTTCATTCAATCTGATGAAAAGAATAATTCCCATATTGACAACTTGGGAAAGCTAAAATAGTGTGTTCTTGAATCTTTGGGTTTCCATAAATTATGTTTTAATTCTGGGAGTTACTGCCAGGTTTTCTGTAAGGATGCTGATGACTTTTTCTATGTTTTTAGGACTCTCTGGAGGAAAAGAGGAAGCGGCAGCGGTCTGAACGCCTGGAACGGATTTTCCAACTTAGTGAGGCTCATGGGGCCCTGGCACCTGTGTATGGGACTGAAGTCTTGGATTTCTGTACCCTGCCCCAACCTGTTGCCAGCCCCATCGGCCCTCGTTCTCCTGGCCCCAGCCACCCCACCTTTTGGACTTATACCGAGGCTGCCCGCCAGGCTGTACTGTTTCCCCAGCAACGACTAGACCAGCTGTCAGAAATCATTGAGAGGTTGGCAGGGCTAAGTGCTAATGGGAAATGGGTCTTGGGGCCTCTAAGTGGATATAGTGGTTAGGGCTGTTAAAGGTGCTGACTTCTGGGGCCATTCAGAGTTCCATATTTTCTACAGCTTGGCTTCTTTTTACAGGTTCATCTTTGTCATGCCTCCTGTGGAGGCACCTCCCCCTTCCTTGCACGCCTGCCACCCACCTCCTTGGCTAGCCCCACGTCAGGCAGCCTTCCAAGAGCAATTGGCTCGTGAGCTCTGGCCTCGGGCTCGTCCTCTGCACCGTATTGTGTGTAACATGCGTACCCAGTTTCCTGACTTGAGGCTCATCCAGTATGATTGTGGTGAGTTCACTGGCCAGTGAGGAGGGTCCCTTGATCTCTTTTCTTGTCTTAGTCTCAAGACGGTTATATCAGAGGGATGCTATACATAAAGTTTCTGTGGGTTTCATTAAACATTAGCTGGTCTGTTAGGTTATATTTATGGGTGAGATGAAATGTAGGCCTTATGATGGATTCTTGGCATTTGTAAATTTGACTTTGATGAAAGTGGTAAGTGTTTGCTAACTCATTTATTCAGTGATTATTTTGTGACCATCTACTATATTGTGTATCATTTAGGATACAATGGCAAATGAGATAGTACAGCATGGAGTTTTTAGATTTATGGGGAGAGGTGTGTGCTAGTACAGGACTGCACAGTAAATAGTAGATTTAGGGGAATTCCCTGATGGTCCAGTGATTAGGACTCTCTCTACTTTTTTATGGCTTTTACTGCCAAGGGCATGTTCAATCGGTCAGGGAACTAAGATTTTGTAAGCCACATGGCCAAAAAAAAATGTAAATAGTAGGTTTTATTTTGGGAAAGTAGTTGGATGAGGATCCTTCTCTTTTGGTTAGAATCTTATTATTTAGAAGGAATATGGCTGCAGGTAATAAAACCAACCAAAGGTGGCTTCAAAATCATTTATTGTTTAGCAAGTCAGAAATGCTGAGAAAGATGGTGTATAACTGGTTTAGCAGTTTACTGGTGTCTTCATGGACCCAAGACTTTGCCTACCATCCTTAGCGTGTATCTTTTTATTCTCATGGTTATTTCCTTGTGGTATTAAGATGATGTTCCAGGGAGCACACCAGTAATCCAAGCAGAGAGCAAGGGGTTGAGACAAAATACTCCTAGCAACACTTTGATTTTTTTTTTTCTTCTGGGAAAAAAAAGCCCACCCAGTTGACTTTGATTCAGAATTCATTGACTCAGATAGAACCATATGCCGATCCCTAGAGTAATCACTGACACAGGCAAGTCAAAGAGGAACTGTGGCTTATTTATAATGATTCATCTTCTGGAGTTGGTTTGAGGCATGCCTTCCCTGGGAATCAAGGGATCTCTGCCAGGTGTTCATAGGATTAGTTGGGTTCCGTTAGTCATGAATGATAATAGTGAATAGTTTCTGCTGCAGTTCTGCACAGATACTTCTATAGTAACATAAAATTTGGAGATTTCATAAATGTTTTAGAACATAAGAAAGGCAGCAGAATTTTTAATAATATGTATTTAGTAGCTATTTTAGAAAAAAAATTATAATTTTATAACATTTGAAACCATTCAGAATAGGTAAAATGAAAGTCTTTGTTGAAAGTGTTTAAACTGACTGAATCAGAAATGTTACAGAAGTTGTTTTCTGCTTGGTAGGTTGAACTAGATAACCTCATAAGATCCTGCCTCGGTGGTCTGATCTTAGTGACCTTCCATTCCCTGTACCCCTTCATGACATCAGCGGATTTGTTATCTTGTGAATTGCTTTTTTTGTGTTTCAGTTGGTATAACTCAGTGTAGTGCTTGAAGGTCTCTTGGTCATACACCACTAAGGATTTCTTTGTTTACCCCGAGGGGTCTGTATTACCCTTCCCCTAGACTGAAAGAAGTCAGGTCCAAGTCAAGAGCATACTTAAGAGGAAGAACCCTTAAGGGAAGAAAATATATGTTAAATATTTTTGATCCTCTGGGTTCACCAAAACCCTGGCGTAAAACGTTTCTCTCTCAAGTACATAGGCTTCCAGTGCTAAGTGTTCTCCTCACTCCAGCTTATAGCTCGTTCCTTGTACCCCTTCTTATCTCTTCAGGAAAGTTGCAAACGTTGGCAGTGCTTTTGCGACAGCTCAAGGCAGAGGGCCACCGGGTGCTCATTTTCACCCAGATGACCCGAATGCTGGATGTATTGGAGCAGTTTCTCACCTACCATGGCCACCTCTACTTGCGTCTGGATGGGTCAACTAGAGTTGAACAGAGACAGGTAACCCAGGCACCTGCAACCCTTAGAGGCTCGCCTCAGCTCAGTCTCCTTTTCTAGGGCTCAAGAGTCTCATGAGGGGGTCCCACTAAGCCTTGGTCTGTTTTTGGAGATATGTCTCCCAATACTGTTCTTTTTTTTTTTTCCCTTTTTTCTCTAGGCTTTGATGGAACGATTCAATGCAGACAAACGCATATTCTGCTTCATCCTTTCAACTCGGAGTGGGGGTGTGGGCGTGAACCTGACGGGGGCAGACACTGTTGTTTTTTATGACAGCGACTGGAATCCTACCATGGATGCTCAGGCCCAGGATCGCTGTCACCGAATTGGCCAGACCCGAGATGTCCACATATATAGGTGTTGCCTTGTCTCCCCTTACCTTACTTTTCCTTTGCTTATAGGGTTTTATTGATGTATTTGACTGTTTATACATGTCCTTCATCACCTGCCTAGGCTTATCAGTGAACGGACAGTGGAAGAGAACATCCTAAAAAAGGCAAATCAGAAGAGAATGTTGGGAGATATGGCTATTGAGGGAGGCAACTTCACCACAGCCTATTTTAAACAGGTACTAAGATCTTCCAGTCTGTGTAGGAGAGAACTGCTATGCGTATGGGAATTACTGCTGCTTATTATTAGAAAGGATGTTTTGACCCCCACATACCTGCCTTTTCAACCAGTGATGCTTCTGATACCACTGATAGCTACCAGCTTCATAGCTATAGACCTGAGACCAGCATTCCTTTGGCTCTGACACTCTGTGTATGTTCTTTCCAAAGCAGACCATCCGAGAGCTGTTTGATATGCCTCTGGAGGAGCCGTCTGGCTCATCTGTACCCTCTGCCCCTGATGATGAGGAGGAGACTGTGGCCAGCAAGCAGACCCATATCCTGGAGCAGGTGAAAAAAAGAGTGGGCAGGGACTTCCCTGGCAGTCCAGTGATTAAGACTCTACGCTTCCACTGCAGAACTTCCATCCCTGGTCAGGGAACTGAGATCCTGCCCTGCAGAAAAAGAGTTGACAGTCCCTAGAGTAGAGCTAATGGTTATAGTGTGTGTCATCTTTCAGTCTCTTGAGCCTGTCCAAGGGGAAGGAACTCTTACTACTGCTTCCCAGATTACAGTTCACCTTTGATACTTGTGAGAAGATTGCTTATTGGTTCACCTGATTTCATAGATAGAACCACGGTTCTAGGTTTGAATTCCAGCAGTGCTTCCTAATAGTGTCTGTTAAGCTACATCCATTTAATCCTCTGAGCCTCAATTCCCACTTCTCTGAAATGCTAAATTAGAAGGAAGTAACTGAGGGTTAAATGGCATAGCGGATTAAAAAGTGCTTTGTATATAGTGTAAAACTCTTTTTCCAAACATTAAAGCATACTAGAATCATTTGGAAGGTTTTGAAAAAGATTGATTCCTGGGCCCTGTTTCACAGTCTTTCTACTTAAATCATGATTTTTAAAGGTGAGGCGTTTATAGTTATTTGGAAGTAGACAGATGTTTAGAAACTACAGGTGTGGATTATCATGGAGAAAATTTTCCCTACCAAGTGCATTCCTCTCATGCTCTAGGCTACTTCCCTCAGTGACTTTGGTGTGATCTCTCTGGATATTCATCTCAGGGGAATGATCAGATATTAGTTTGTTGTCCTGAGGCATCTCAGTGCGAAAAAGAATTGTGGATTATTTGTATTAAAAAAAACTACTGCTTTAAAAAGATATGAGGCTGACTTGAATGGAAAGTAAGTAGAACTTGAGGTCTCAAAAACAGTTATTTTGTCCCTGCTGGGACTCCTGGTTGAATATGTTCTATCCTATATGGACTACTGTGTTGCTTTGGTAATTTGGGTGACCCAGAAGAGAGCTGAGTTATGGTGTAAATCTGCTTTGGTGTAAATCTGGCCTCAAACATTTGCCAGAATCAAATCACAGGATGTAAAGAAAGAACTTCTCATGGTGTTTCTTCCCCACACCCTTGTAGGCATTGTGTCGAGCAGAGGATGAAGAGGATATTCGTGCGGCCACCCAGGCCAAGGCTGAGCAGGTGGCTGAGCTTGCAGAATTCAATGAGAATGATGGGTTTCCTGCTGGTGAGGGAGAGGAGGCTGGTCGGCCTGGGGCTGAAGATGAGGAAATGTCCCGGGCTGAGCAGGAAATTGCTGCCCTTGTAGAACAGGTTGGTGTTGGATCCACTAGTTCTCAGCCTTACCCTCCATAGCCCTTTCCTCTGGACTCTGTGAATGTCTGTCTTTGGTGAAAATCACGAGTGATGGGCCCTGGGCACCAGGTTGCTATTTTCATCACCACTGCTCTTTCCCACAGCTGACCCCCATTGAGCGCTATGCCATGAAATTCCTGGAAGCCTCCCTGGAGGAGGTGAGCCGAGAGGAGCTCAAGCAGGCAGAAGTGAGTATTTCTTCAGGGTGGGGATAGAAGTGGAAAGTGACTGCTTTCCACCTATTCCTACGTGCTGCTTGCCTCCCTATGACCAGTCCTTGGGCTCTGTTTTTGATAGGAGCAAGTGGAAGCTGCCCGCAAGGACCTGGACCAAGCCAAGGAGGAGGTGTTCCGCCTACCCCAAGAGGAGGAGGAGGGGCCAGGGGCTGGGGATGAGGTTTCCTGTGGGACTGGTGGAGGCAGCCACCGGCGCAGTAAGAAGGCCAAGGCCCCTGAAAGGCCAGGGACTCGCGTCAGTGAGCGTCTTCGTGGAGCCCGGGCTGAAACTCAAGGGGCAAACCACACTCCTGTCACATCCACCCATCATACCCGCAGCACCTCCACACCCCCTCGCTGCAGCCCTGCCAGGGAACGAGTTCCCCGGCCAGCACCTAGGCCTCGACCCCCTCCAGCTTCAGCTCCTGCTGCAATTCCTGCCCCAATCCCTGTTCCAATCTCTGCCCCAATCCCCATATCCGCCCCAAACCCAGTAACCATGCTTCCTGTCCATATCTTGCCTTCTCCCCCTCTCCCTTCTGCACAGATTCCTCCCTCTTGTTCTTCTGCCTGTACCCCGCCTCCTGCCTGTACTCCTCCACCAGCTCAAACCCCACCTCCGGCCCAAACTTCTCTCTTAACTCCTTCCTCGCCTCTTCTGCTTGGCCTACCTTCTGTGCCCATTTTGCCGCCAGTCACCAACCTCCCCTTGGGCCTGGGGCCTGAGGCAGAGCTGTGTGCACAAGCAATGGCATCTACTGAGTCCCTGGAGCTGGCTGATATGGCCAGTTCTGAGACTTCCCCAGTTACTCTTGTGCCCTCTAAGGATCTGTTGCCAGTTGCTGTTGAGATCCTGCCTGTGTCAGAGAAGAACCTTTCTCTCACCTCTTCTGCACCTAGCCCAACCCTGGCGGCTGGCAGCGTCCCCAACGGTCAAGAGCAGGAGGTGCCCGAGCCTGCCGAGGCGACCATCCTCTCAGTGCTGCCTGATGGTGAGGAAATGCCCACGTGTCTGAGTGAGAGCAGTAGGCTGGAGCTCCCACCCTCAGCAGCATCTGATGAGCTACTTCCAGAGCCACTGGAGACTGATAAGAACTCAGAAGAGCTGGTGGAGGCCCAGACCCCAACCTCTACTCCAGAGAAACCACAGGAACTTGTTTCAGCTGAGGCCACAGCCCCATCAACTTCATCTTCGGCCACCTCCACACCTGAGGGTTCTTCACCAGCCCGGCCCCCTCGGCGTCGCACCAGTGCAGATGTAGAAATTAGGGGTCAAGGGGCTGGTCGGCCAGGGCAGCCTCCAGGTCCCAAAGTGCTTCGCAAGCTGCCAGGACGGCTAGTGACTGTGGTAGAGGAAAAGGAACTGGTGAGGCGACGGCGACAGCAGCGGGGTACTGCCAGCACCCTTGTGCCTGGGGTCTCTGAGACTGGTACCAGCCCGGGAAGCCCATCAGCCCCCAGCATTTCGGGGCCAGAATCCTCACCTCCCACCAGCGGTCCCTGTGAAGTTGCTCCCCCATCCACACTGCCCACTCCAACCCAGCAGCCCTTCATAGCTCGCCGTCGCATTGAGCTGGGGGTAACTGGTGGGAGCAGCTCAGAAAATGGAGAAGGGGCACTGCTTGCCATCACCCCTCCTGCTGTGAAACGTCGGAGGGGGAGGCCCCCCAAGAAGAACAGGTCTCCAGCGGATGCTGGGCGAGGGGTGGATGAGGCACCTTCCTCCACCTCTAAGGGAAAAACCAATGGGGCTGACCCAGTCCCTGGGGCTGAGACCCTTATTGTTGCGGAGCCTGTCCTTGCACCCCAGCTTATTCCTGGGCCCCAGCCTCTCGGACCCCAGCCAGTTCACAGACCTGAGCCCATCGTCCTATCACCTGTGGAGAAAAGAAGGCGTGGGCGGCCCCCTAAGGCCCGAGATCTGCCCCTTCCTGGGACCACTTCCTCTCCAGGGGATGGCAACTTAGAGAGCCGGACACAGCCACTCCCGCCACCACCACCCCTGCCGCCACTCCCGTCACTCCTGTCCTGTCCCGCTGCTGCGGTCGCCAGCACTGTCACCACTCTCACCATTTCAACGTCCCCACCCAAGCGGAAGCGGGGCCGGCCTCCGAAGAATCCACCATCACCTCGGCCCAGCCAGCTCCCTGTCTTGGACCGCGACAGCTCTTCTGTCCTCGAGAGCTGTGGATTGGGGAAGCAGCGGCAAACCCAGGGCCAGGGGGAGAGTGAGGGTAGTTCATCTGATGAGGATGGAAGCCGCCCCCTCACCCGCCTGGCCCGCTTACGTCTTGAAGCAGAGGGAATGCGGGGACGAAAGAGTGAAGGGTCCATGGTGGTGGCTGTAATTCAGGATGACCTGGATTTAGCGGATAGTGGGCCAGGCGGGTTAGAATTGACATCTCCCGTGGTCTCATTAGCTCCAAAACTGCGCTCGACTCGGCTGCGTCCAGGGTCTCTAGTTCCCCCTCTAGAGACTGAGAAGGTGCCTCGCAAACGGGCAGGGGCCCCAGTCGGCAGTGGTCCTGGGCTGGCAAAGCGGACCCGCCTACAGCCCCCAAGTCCCCTGGGGCCTGAGGGTTCAGTAGAGGAGTCTGAGGCCGAAGCCTCAGGTGAGGAGGAGGAAGGGGATGGGACCCCACGGCGCCGGCCTGGCCCCCGCCGGCTTGTTGGGGCCACCACCCAAGGGGACCACCGTATCTTGCGCAGCAGCGCCCCTCCCCACTTGGCTGGTCCTACCATTAGTCACAGAGGCCGCAAGGCCAAGACGTGAGTGGGCTGCCCTCTTCACCTAGGCTTTCTGCCACAGCCCCTCTCTCTCCATGACCAGGCCTGACTCTGTTAACCACTACTTGAAGTCTTTTGAGGGGGAAATCCTCCAGGGAGACATAGGGGCCTTCTCCCTTCTTTCCACCAAAGTAGGGGGTAGGCATCTGGTTGTCATGGAAACGGGGCTCTTCACACATCCCCTTCCCTTCCACCCCACATGGCTGGGCAGTGTTAAGGGTGGCAAGATAGTCTCTGTCCCCACCCCTTTGTACTTGATGTCCCCAGCTATCTTTCATGGCCCCCCCACCCTTAGGGGAAGGGGGAGGGGCTTCTCTACAATGAGTTTTTTCTTTTTTTTTTTTTTTAAGAAGAAAAAAATAATAAACTTAGTTTCTGTATGAGCATCCGCGTAAGGAGGCTTCTGATTTTCTGGTCTGGTGGAGGGTTGGGTGGGAACTTGGGTATCGTTTTTCTCCTCTCTTGCTAAGACCCTAGTACTTGATCTCTAACCCAGAATTGTGTGTCTTTGAGGCAGAAGTCGCCACCCAAGAAGAGGGAAGAATGGCAAATCTGATCTGGTAGGGTACCTTTCCCTAAGGTTTCCGTTTTAAGTCATTCAGATTCGTACTTCTCTTCCTTCTGTTCCCTTGGTTCCTGGCCTTCCTTTGGGGCTCTCTGATGCCTCAGACTTTACCCTGCTTTAATCCCTCTTGCTCAGGTGCTTTCTCCCCCTCTTCAGAAGGCAGGCACCCTACCTCCAGTTACTCCATCCTTTGCCTTCCCTTGCTTTTCCTCCATCTAGCCAGACTGGTTTGAATCAGCCACACCCCCTTCCAGCTTCTGGGGATCTTCAGATGGTGGCTGGCCACCCAGCCCCACCCCTGGGCTTGGCTTGGAGCCCTGAGTCAGCTCCATCTCCACCCAAGCCAAACCAAACCTGAAGCAGAGGCCGAAACTCAAACAGTTCCTCAAGGTCTATAGCCAGGTAAGAGACCCAGTTCATTGTTACATTTTCTCTGATCTCAATTCACTGGACCCTCTCTCTGTGTTTTTTGATGACTATCTGTGTATACTGAGTCTGAGTTCTCTCACATCCATTCTGCAGCTTTGTGGTACATGGCATTCTTGGCTCTTTGCTTGTCTTCCCTCTCTCATTCATCCTTCCTATCCTTTGTTACTTGTGTTCAGAGAACTCCAAATGGTTTCATTCTGTCTAGGGTTTGGGGAATAGTTGGGGGTGAAGGTAGAAAGGGGGTTTGATGCCAGAGCTCTGGGAGATGAGAAATGATTAAGTAGGGCATCATTATGCAGGTTTCTGTGTGGGTTATGAGGTCATTTGGACTCAGTGTTTAACTGATTGTGTTGTGTAACCTGGGTTAAAATGGGGAGAGGAGGTGGAAGGGAGTCTGCATAGTAAGGGAGGCTCTGATTTGGGGAGGTGAGGTCTTTCTGGTGTTGAATTTCCTTAGCTATAAAGACAGCTTGAATGATGTTTTTCCTCTCCTTTCCCCCAACGTCAGGATAATATTTTCATGTGAAATGACTGATTTCCTTGAGATGGAGTACAGGGTTCAGGGTGCCATTGTCTGATCCCTCCTTAATATTTGAGGGCAGCCTCTAAGGAACTTCAGGGCCCTTTGAAATACAGTTTAAAATCACTGACTGGGGTAGACTTAGATACCTAGCAGTCTTTTGAGATACGGTGTTTCTCTGCTGCCTCTCAGTGTGTACCTGTCATTTTGCTTTTCCCCACTTGTCAAAACAGTAAGTAATACAGATAATTCTATGTTGACACCACTTTGCCTTTGAAGGCTGGGAACCTTAGGCTGAGGAAAAGATTCCAGACACACATTTCCTCTCTTGGTCACTAGGGGAATTCCCCAGTAAGGCAGCATTCCTGAGAGTTTGGCTAGGCTACAACATGATCAGGGAGAGGGGAAGAGTCTGAGCAAGGCAGGCCGAGAGTTCAGTTGTTGGGCTTACAAGGATCTTGACTGTATCGCCCACAGGTGATGGAGGACGAGGAGAATGCAGCAGAGAGCCTGGTGTGCAACACGGAAGCTGCTTGTTCTCCATCCCCCATTCGCTGCTGCTGGCTCCGCCTCCGCTGCTTAGCAGCTACTAGCATTATATGTGGCTGCTCTTGCCTGGGAATAGTGGCCCTTGTGTTTGCCATCAAGGTGAGGAATGCAATTCCTGTGGGAGCAGGGGTGTGGATGTAGAAAGGCAGTGGTTCTGTATACCTGATCTGTCTACACTGATGAGTTAATAAGTACCTGCCAGAGCTTGGCTGTGGGCCTGGTGCCAGAAATAAGAATAAGACATGGTTCCTGCCATCAAAGGACCCACAGTCTAGCGAAAGAGATGGCTGTGAAAATGGGTAATTATTAATAGCATGCAGCTCATCTGTATTAGGATAGAGGAAGCACAGGGTATTCTGGGCACCAGGAGGATATATGTATGTGATTGCATGTACGTGTATAAGAGAGAATAGGTGACAGAAAGGCATCCTACAGGTGTGAAAAGAAAGTAATGTTAAAGGATGAGTGAATAAGGATAAAAGGACATCCTATACAAAGGCAACCTGGACGGTTAGTTCAGTATGACTGAACCAGTAAGGAATAGTAAGAGACAAAGCCAGAGGACCCGGATTCCCAGGAGCCTCCAGTGCTGTGTTTGGCAGTTTTAGTTTTATCTGTGAAGTACTAGGGAGAAATGGCAACCCACTCCAGTGTTCTTGCCTGGAGAATCCCAGGGATGGGGGAGCCTGGTGGGCTGCTGTCTATGGGGTCGCACAGAATCGGACACGACTGAAGTGACTTAGCAGCAGCAGCAGGGAGCCTCTCAAGGATTCTTGGAAAAGAAAATGATATGATCAGATTTGTGTGGCAGTAAGATCCACTCTCAAGGCCTATAAGAGAATGAATTGGAAGGGGCAAGACTCAGGGCCGCTGAGCAGTAATTGGAACAATCTGTAGGTATTCAGAAGAAGCTGTGAAGTTTTAGAATGAGCCTCGCCATTCAAAAACATCTGACAGAAACCGCACATGTACTTTTGAAAGGCCACACAGGCTAACTTAAATGTAATACTGGCATTTCCTCCATCCCACTTGTATTTTTATCAGAAATTCTTTTCTTATCATCAGAATAATTTGTGGGTTTCATTAGGGCAAAATCATAAAAAGAATCCTTAATGAAAAGATGAGATTAGCCTTTGGGCTAGTGAGAATGGAGTGTTTGATTGGACATGAGTGAAATACTCATAAGATTGCTCACTGTTTCTTGCCAAGAATTCCAAATTCTGAATGAAACTGAGATGAGTAGAAAAGGATGAGGAATAAAATGATTAAAAAGTACTTCCCCGTATGTGATCTGAGCCAACAACAGCCATCCTGAAAAGGAGGCAGAGTAAAGTTGGGTACCTTACTTTGCAGCTGAGACATGAGGGAGAGAAACTGGAAAGGAAGGTGGAGTGCATGGGTGTGAGATTCTGAGCCATAATGAGGAGGTAGGATTGGAATGGGGCAGTGGGCATTCTGTGGGGAGAAGCAGGGGGAGAACCTAACCAAAAACCTGCCCCCACAGGCGGAAGAGCGGCATAAGGCAGGCCGGTTGGAGGAGGCAGTGCACTGGGGGGCCCGGGCCCGGAGGTTCATCCTGGCCAGCTTTGCCGTCTGGCTCACTGTCCTCGTTCTGGGCCCCCTGCTCCTATGGCTGGTCTCCTACGCCATCGCACAGGCTGAGTGACCCTGGGTGGCCTTTGCTGAGAGTCAGCCGAGACATCCTGGATCCTCCAATGCAGTATTGTGAGGGTCTGGTGCCAACAGTGGTTACTTCCTGGCTGGAAGGATGGTGCCTCTCTCAAAGGGCTTTGGAAGAGCTCTTTAGCCTTTTCTAAAAGGCAGCAGCTGAGACTGATGAGGGGAGGTCAGCCTGCTCTGTTCTTTCAGTGCCCACCAACCCCTATTCCCCCCAATCTACTCCATCCTAGGGGCCTCTAGGAGGGGAGGTTGAAGACCAGGCCTGATTTTATTAGTATTTGTTTTGTAATAAAAATCTTTTTAGTGGTGAAATGTTCCTGTCTAATTGTTGTTCCCCTGCTTTTCCCTGGGCCCTTGGTGAGAGCCAGACTGAACATGTGATCATGGTGGAAGCCTGCATCTCCCCTTACCTAGGAGTTTCAAGAGGAGGAAAGGATCCTCCCACCTCCCCCAACTTTTTCCTTCTTCTAGAAGTCTCCCTTCTTGGAAAGCCCCACACTTCTCTCTTACCTATCAACAGACTATGAGGCCAGAAAGCAAGAGTTGTAGCAGCAGCTGCTGTTTATCAAGTGCTAACTATATTCCAGGCTGTGTTCTAAGCATTTTATATTTCTTCACACCTCAAAATCACTCAATGGTAGGTACTGTTGTTCTTATTTTATAGTTGAAACAGGCATGGATTTTCCAAGGTCACACAGCTAGTAAGTGGCATAATTGGAATTCAACGTAGACAGTTTAGTTCCACAGCTGAGAGAGGTGTGAAAGGATTGGATAACAGCAACCACCACCCAGTATGTGGAAACCTGTATGATTATAATGAATTTTCATACCCTTTATCTTGGGTCTCATGATAATAATTTAAACATTTTAAAAATTGTGAGGTACATAAAAGATCCAAAACAAATATACAGCTTTGTAAGTTAACACAAAACATCTGAAAAAAACCGCTATTCAGTCAAGAAATTAAACTCCAAAATCTCATTTCTACCCCTCCCCATCACTCTGCCTTCCTTTCTTTCCACAGGTAACCTTGTATTTGTTATCCACAGGTATTCTGACTTCTAACAATGTCATTTGCTTTTGCCTGCATTTGAATAGGATATAAATGAAATTAAATGTATTCTTTTTATGTCTTCTTTTACTTAACACTGCTTGTGAGATTCATCCATATTTGGTGTAACTGTAGTGTTTATTACTCTATAGTATTCCATTATATGACTCCCTGGTAGCTCAGTGGTAAAGAGTCCATCTGCAATGCAGGAGACCCAGGTTCAATCCCTGGGTCAAAGAGATCCCCTGGAAGAGGGAATGGCAACCCACTCCAGTGTTCTGGAGGATTCCATGGACAGAGAGGAGCCTGGTAGGTTACAGTCTGTGGGGTCGCATAGAGTCGGACATGACTGAGCAACTAACACACACATTCCATTATATGACTATTACAATTAACACGTTTTCTGTAAGTGAACTTTCAGAACATTTCCCATTTTAGGATATTATGAATCATGCTGCTATAGACAATTTTATACATGTCTTTTGAAGTACATATACCCTGGGAATGGAATTTATTTCACCAATAGAGACCAGCAGAACACCTACAGGAGTTATTGATGTTGTACACTGAAGATTAAAGGGGAAAGAGGGGCACATGATTGTGTTTCTCAGTGTTCCAAAGTGTTTCAGGAAAGGAACTCCATTGTCCAGAGATTAGGACTGTAACAATGGGTAGAAGCTATATAGACAAGCAGTGGTTCTGAACCTTGCCTTCAAAATGTAATCTGGGCAGCCTTCAAAAGTAACTTATTCCTGAGCTTTACCACCTGCTCCCTTCCCCCATGTCCCCCCCTCCCCCCCACACCAGCCCCAGTCCTGAGTTTCTGAATTAATTCATGTGAGGCACTGCCTGGGCATCAGGAGAACTCATTTTAAGGAGATTTTTCACACACAAAAATTTAAATCTAGTATTTGATTAATCAGCAGCTTCAGTTTACTAGAATATCCCATTCCCCCAAACTGATTACATGAGATCTTGCTACTTTTTAACTCTTTATTTTGAAAAAATTTCAAGTCTATAGAGCAATAAAAGAATAGTACAATGAACTCTTGTGTAGCCTTAACCTAGATTTATAATTTTTAACAACCACGTTTGCTTTGTATCTTTCTAAATTTCTTGTTCAGTCACTAAGTCATGTCCAACTCTTATGACCCCATGGACACAGGCGCCTCTGTCCAAGGGGATTCCCCAGGCAAGAATACTGGAGTGGGTTGCCATTTCCTCCTCCAAGGGATCTTCCCAACCCAGAGATTGAATGTGCATCTCCAGCACTGCAGGCAGATTCTTTACCCATGTGCCACCTGGGAAGCCTCTTTCTAAATACTCGTTATCGCTGAACTACTGAGGGAAATACCTTGTGATCTGTATCATACTTTCTCACACAACTATAGTACAATTATATTTAATTCAGAGAAGTTTAACATCCGTACAATATTATCTTCTAATAGTCTATATTCAAACTTGCCAGATGTCCCAGTAACGTACTTTATAGCAGTTTCTACTTTAGAGTCCAGTGTGGGAACATGGATTGCATTTAGTTTGTCAGCTCTTCAGCATTCAATTTTTAGTAGGTTCTCATCCTTTTCTTTCATTTTTCATAACATTTTTGAGGTGAGGCCAGTGTGTAGAATGGCTCTTAATTTGGGTTCTTGTGATTGAATTCAGGCTTACACATTTTTGGCTGAAATATTGCATAAGTTGTAAGCCCTGAATACATCACATCAAGAGGCATGTGTCAGTTGGCTCTTTTATGGCAGATGTGACACTGACAACTTGGTTCTAAGGTAGTGTCAGATTTCTGCAAGGTAAAGATAATTTTTTTCTTTGTAATTAAAGTTATCTGTTTAAATACCTCACCAAATTTTTCCCAGTAACTTTAATGCCTGTTTTGCCCAAGTCATTTATTACAAAGCTTACAAAATGTTGGTGTTTAACTTTATCATTCTTTCTACACTTATTAGTTGGCATTTTATTCAGTTCAGTTCAGTTGCTCAGTCGTGTCCGACTCTTTGCGACCGCATGAATCGCAGCACACCAGGCCTCCCTGTCCATCACCATCTCCCGGAGTTCACTCAGACACGTCCATTGAGTCCGTGATGCCATCCAGCCATCTCATCCTCTGTCGTCCCCTTCTCCTCCTGCCCCCAATCCCTCCCAGCATCAGAGTCTTTTCCAATGAGTCAACTCTTCTCATGAGGTGGCCAAAGTATTGGAGTTTCAGCTTTAGCATCATTCCTTCCAAAGAAATCCCAGGGTTGATCTCCTTCAGAATGGACTGGTTGGATCTCTTTGCAGTCCAAGGGACTCTCAAGAGTCTTCTCCAACACCACAGTTCAAAAGCATCAATTCTTTGGTGCTCAGCCTTCTTCATAGTCCCATCATTTTTAGTGTTAGTATGGCCTCAGATTTGTTTTTAAATTCAATTTATTATACCCATTACTACCATTAAAGTTTTAAAATAGTTTTGTTGAGGTATAATGGCATGATTTACTTACAGTACACAGATCTTATTGTGCCAATAGGTAAATGTATTTTTTTCTAATTAATTTTTTTATTGAAGGATAATTGCTTTACTGAATTTTGTTGTTAAAAATATGGAACACTTCATGAATTTGCATGTCATCCTTGCACAGGGGCCATGCTAATGTTCTCTGTATCGTTCCAATTTTAGTATATGTGCTGCTGAAGCAAGCACTAGGTGAATGAACATGCCTGTGTAATCAGGTGAATAGAACATTTCTAGCACGTGAGAAGGCTCCCTTATAGCTCTCTCAGTGTCATTATCTTTTTTGTCCCTGATTTCAACCTGGTTCTTGTGTTTAAGTTCCCATCTTTCTTCACTTACTTTCTGGCACAAATTGTTCCAAGCTCATCTTGTACGTTCTCTGCTTTAGCTTTGAAATCAGTATTTAGACACTAGCTGTGCTCACTACTGGACAGGCTCTATTGGTCCTTGACCCTTTCACAGATTAGAGCTAGAAAATAGCTAATGTTGTCTAACTTAAATCATTCTTAAAATCTAACCTCCAATTTCAGTCATAAGGTTCTCTCCCCATTCCAAATATTCCCACAGTAAGAACCTAGACTGCCAACTACATCAATGTGTTTATTCTCTTGCTCAGTTTCAAAATAATCGTCCCATTATACTACCAAGCAAATCTACCAAGTTAAATACAAGATTTCTTTGAGTTATCTGTCTTTAAATGCTATAAGGTCAAAGTACTCCATTAAAAAGTTACTTGGATTTGCTTTTCTCTTCATTTGGTTGCAATCCGAAAGTTATATTTCTCTTAATAAGATAGGTGTTAAAAAATTAAATGAGTTAATTCTCTGCCTCTATCTGGAATATAACCTCCAGGAGAGTAGGGACCTAATTTTTTTCTGTTGCTGTTGTCTAACGCTTAGATGCTCAACAAATATTTATTGAATGACTAAGTGAATGCCAGGGTTGAGCTGCACTAAGAAAACTTGTGGAGCAAGTCGCTCCTGGCCAAGTGACCACCTGGTAAGCTTAGAACAGAGAGCGAGGGACTTCCTTGGTGGTCCAGTGGCTAAGGCTTCATACTCCCAATGCAGGGGGCTCAAATTCATTCCCTGGTCAGGTAACTAGATCCCACATGCCCCAGCACAAAGATCTCACATGCTGCAAAGACCAAGGATCCGACGTGCCATAACTAGGATCTAGCGGAGTCAAATAAAAAAATATATTTTAAAGGGTGATATTCCTCAAGACTTTGGGGCGGGGTTGGTGGGAAACCGGAAAAAATGGTCTTCCAGATAGCACTAGGGTTTTGGAATCACCGACTGAAGAAATGAGTGAAGGATAGGGAAGCCTAGTGTGCTGCAGTCCATGGGATCGCAGAGTCGGACACGACTGAGACCCTGAACAAGGGATTTGGAGGTATCCGAGTCAGAGCATCCACAGGATGAGAAAGCCTCTTCTGGCTGAAAGGCCGTGGCTTATACAAGCAGCCAAGTTCAGCACCAGGCTGCATGCTTAAAGCAGGCGCTTTGGACAAGGCTGCTAATATTTTTAACACCCAAGTTCAGACAGTGATTTTGAGCGACTGAGGAGACCATGCCCAAGTCCGGGTGGGAATCGGAAGGCCAAAAAGGCCAACGTACCAGGTACCAGGAGGTGACACTTACCGGTAAACCTAACTTCCGGGTCTGTTTTCTGGCCACTAGGCCCGTTGCTGAACAAGCTGGTCCCGGCAGATACAGTGCCCTGATTGGCCGTATCTGAAGCCCCGCCCTAGCGGCGCAGCCTTAGGTAACTCAGAGCTCGACCTCCGGGGCCAGCCTCGGGACTCTCGGCTTCCTATTGGACTACCAGTTTCCAATCCGAAGGAGTTTTGAACCTCAGTCTTTGGGTGGCTCTATCCATTGGCGGACAGAATGGGGGCGGGGCCTGAGGTCTTCGCCGGCACAGCCTGTGGGTAAGGTAGGAGGCTAGAGGGGAACCCCGCGACAGGGCGGCCTCTGATCGACTCTGGCTTCTCTCTCCGCCCCCGCTGGTGAGCCCGCGCGAGACCCTGCGCCCCCTCCCAGCGCCCGCCCAAGTGCGCCTGCGCAGCAACAGCCTCCAGTCCGGGTGCCCCTTCCCCTCTTCCTCCGTACCTTTTCCCTCCCCTTCCCCCGTCCCCTCCCTGCCTTGCCATCCCATCCCAATCCCTAAGGCCCTTTCTTGGGGTCTCCTCTATCCCGATCCTTCCCCCACCCCGTCCCCATCCCCCAGGATCCTGGCTCCCCAGCCACAAGGGCTGCGCCTCCGCGAGCCGCGATGTGCGTCCTTTCAGAGCTTGTGGGCCTCCTTGCCCTCACTGCCCTCCGTTTCCTCCTCACAGGCCCCCACCTCTTTCAGAATGACATTGGACGTGGGGCCAGAGGATGAGCTGCCCGACTGGGCTGCGGCCAAAGAATTTTATCAGAAGTACGACCCTAAAGACGTCATTGGCAGGTAAGGCCACGTCTAGGGAAACAGAGGTCCAGAAAGATCAGGTCCTAGCCAGGATACACATTTCCCATGCTTGCTTGCTTACTTTAGTCACTAAGTCGTGTCCGACTCTTGCGACCCCATGGAGTATAGCCTGCCAAGCTCCTCTGTCCATGGCATTCTCCAGGCAAGAATACTGGAGTGGGTTGCTATTTCCTGCTCCAACACATTTCCCTTGAAAGTTCTAAATGGGAAAGTTCAGTGGTGAGTGGAAAAACATTTGGTGACTAGACTGTTTTTCTGAGTCAGCCCCTATTTTTTCACCAGTTCATTCATGTATGTGTTCAACAAACATAATTCAAGCACCTACTGTTTGCCAGACACAAAGCTAAACATGGGGAGGTTAGAAGAGATGTTTATGCCCTGGAAAGTGAAACTGAAAGTCTCTTAGTCCTGTCCGACTTTTTGTGACCCCATGGACCATATATGCCCTGGAGGTACTCCAAGTAAAGTGATGGAAAGAGACACAGGAACATTCAAGTAGCATTAGGCTGTGTAAAAAGTACTGTTGGGTCTCAGAAAACCACAGCTTCCCAGAAGGAGTGATATTTGGGTCTTGAAGGATGACTAGGAGTTCAGCAGGCATCACATAGAAGGAAAGCTTCACCTGTAAAGGCAGTGGCTAATACGTTTATTCATCAAGGTTTCCAAAGCATGTACAGTGTGCTGGGTGCCCTGGAGATGTGAGACCCACATCCTACATCTTATAAAATTTCTGTTCTCCTGGAGTTTATATTTGAGTGGTGGAGAGAGACAATAAACATGAAAACAAGTTAAAGTTCAGTGTAAGTGCTAGGGAGAAAATAATAAATAAAGTGATGGAACAAGAGTAATTAATGGAGCTGAGACTTGAAGAATGAGAATGAACAGATGATACACTGAGGCAGGATATATTCCAGGCAGAGGGAAGGGTAGTGCAAAGGCTCAGCACAGCAAAGAGCCAATTAAAGCAATAGATAGAAGATTATAGTAGCCAGAGTGTGTTAAGAGTGGGAAAAGTTGGAAGAAGGACTACCCACCTGGCAGTTCAGTGGTTAAGACTATACTCACAAGGTCATGATGACAGAGGGATGTCTCTAGGACCTTGGGAAGCAATTCATTCAGTAAGATATGTTGGCCTGATTTAGGGCAGGAGTGGGGGAAGGTTCCTTGGTGGTCTAGTGGTTACGATTCTGGACTTTCACTGCCATGGCCCAGGTTCAATCCCTGGTTGAGGAACTGAGATCCCACAAGCTGTGTGATGTAGCTAAAGAAAAGGAGGGGAGGGTAGCATCTGGGTATGAATGTTGAAGTCATGGAAGTGGATAAGATTACTGAGAGTGTACGTAGCCTGAGAACAGGAGGGCCAAGGATGGGATCTTGGGGAAGTCTTTACATTTAAGGGGTGGGCAGGGCTTCCCTGGTGGTTCAGATGGTAAGGAATCTGCCTGTAATGCAGGAGACCCAGCTTCAATCCCTGAGTCAGGAAGACCCTCAGGAGAAGGAAGTAGCTACCCACACCAGGATTCTTGCCTGGAGAATTCCATGGACAGGAGCCTAGAGGGCTGCAGTCCGTGGGGTTGCAAGGAGTTGAACATAACTCAGTGACTAACACTTTCACTTTCAGAGAACAAGATACTAGGCTGTATCAGTAGGAAGTTTGGAGTTTGAGTCCAAAGACTCAGGTTTTCCAAGTTGGTGGTCATGACATATAATAGGAAGGCTTAATTAAAAGGGAATGCTCCTACAGGTAAAATACTGTAGGATACCAGAGAAGGGAGTGCTCCCTTCTTCCTGGAGAATAAATGAAGAATTGGTTGACACTGCATTTACTTTGAGTCTTAAAGCAGAGATTCTTCGAGGAATGGCTTCAGAGGATCTTTGACTCATCCCCTGAAATTATAAAAATGTTGGGTATGTGTGGCAGAGGTCTGCAGCTTTTCACAAATTCTCAGAGGTTCATTGAAAGATGAATAATAACTAGACCAAGGACCTGAAACTCCAATGCCCTTACTGTTTGGGCAGGAAATTAAAACTATGAAGTGGCCAAGAGTAAAAGAGTAGAAAGTGGTTGAGCCTTGTGGCAGCTGGAGGGTTCTGAGCCGCCTAAGAGATGTGAATTCAGATTTGTAGAGAACAGTGCCCTGGCCACAGTGTAATGTATCTGTGTTAAGCTGGAGGACCAATAGTTTGTATCCATTGATTGAAGCAGAGAGGTAGGTGAGAGGCATTTCAAGCAAAAGAGTTCCATAAATGCAAGGAGGCCCTGGGAACACAGAAAGGAGGTTATGTGAAGGGCAGCCAGGGAACCAGAATGTGAAATGTGGTATGAGGACAGATTCTGGAGAGATTTGCACCTTAGCCTGAAGTACTTGTAGGGTCATACGGAGTTGGTAACAGAGCCCAAGCCAGGAAATCCCTGTCTAGGACTTCGTCTCTTCTCTTTTCTTTTGTTTGTGCTATCCAGTTTCCAGGATCTTAGTACCCTGACCAGGGGTGGAACCTGAGTCCCCTGCAGTGGATGTGTGGAGTCCTAACCACTGGACCACCATTGAATTCCCTAGGACTTTGTCTATTTTTTTTTTTTTTTTGACTGCTCTGGCTCTTCATTGCTGCACCCAGACTTTCTCTTGTGGCAGAGCACAGCCTCTGGAGCATGAGCTCAGTGGTTGTGGCACCTGGGCTTAGTTGCCCCTTGGCATGAGGGATCTTCTCAGAGCAGAGATCGAACCTGTGTCCCCAGCTGTAGCAGGTGGATTCTTAACCACTGGACCACCAAGAAAGTCTCTTAGGGCTTTCTTTACAAAGCCAAATGGGCTTTCCTGTCTGTGCTTCATTAATGCCTTTCAGCATCCCTTAAGGATGTTGTTGGCTACATTTCAGAGCTGATGAAGTGGGAGCCCAGAGACCTTATGTCAGGGAGTCACTTAGAGGTTAATTAGTGGCAATTTGGGGCCTAAACCCAAGATCTGCTTCTCAACTTTGGTCTTTCAGTCAATGGCCCAATGTTTATTTCACCTGAAGTATTGTAGGGGAAGTTTGGGATTTAGATGGGGTAACCATGGAAGTGGGTAAAATCTGGAGGGGGCCTTAGGTCACTTCTTCCTGCCTTCTCCTTGTGGGGTTCAGGGGCATGGGGCAGGTTTAGGGGCTCAGTGTCTGGGCTCACCTCCAGAGGGAGTGGCAGAGCCTGGACCCCTGCCTCCCTGCCCTGTGAGCTCGATGTTGCTCCTTGTGCCCAGGTCTCTGACTGAGGCTGCTGTGAAGCTCCAGTAGGCCAAGGTGAGCTCCTCAGGAAGTCACCTTGTCTAGCTGGGTCTCTGGAGTCTGGTGCAGAGGATGTGAGGCTGCCGAGGCTCCACTCTGCATGGAAACGAGAGGGCAGGAGGCCCTGACTTGTGCATTGTCCAACTCTGGCAGAGGAGTGAGCTCTGTGGTCCGCCGCTGTGTTCATCGGGCTACTGGCCAGGAGTTTGCGGTGAAGATCATGGAGGTGACAGCCGAGCGGTTGAGTCCTGAGCAGCTGGAGGAGGTGCGAGAGGCCACGCGGCGGGAGACGCATATCCTTCGCCAGGTCGCCGGCCACCCCCACATCAGTGAGGCTGCTTTCCCCACTCCTGTTAGCCCAGCCCACCGCCCACCTGCCCCAGCACTGCCTCCACACTCTGCTCCCTTGCTCCTGGCTCTGCTGCACCTCATCAAAGTGTGGCCAGCCTTTGGGCCCCTCCTGCCTCCTCCGGTTCTCCTTCCTTCCCAGGAACGGCCCCCTGCTGCCTCAGGGTGGAAGAGGCCCTCTGGTGTGCAGCTGCTCCTTTCCATCTCTGTCTCTCTGCCTCTCTGCCTCTTTTCCCAGTCACTCTCATCGATTCCTACGAGTCTTCTAGCTTCATGTTCCTGGTGTTTGACCTGTGAGTATCCCCCTCCCTGACCGAAAAGCCTCTTCCTCTCCTCCTTGCACTTCCCCAGCCTTACAGCGCAGTGGGCTGAAGACCACCCTGCTCACACCTTCCTCTGCTCCAGCTCAGACCTGCCAGCCCAAGGTGCGGGCCCTTTTTCCTAGGTGCCCTGATTGAGGCAAGTTCTTCAAGAGTCTTAGTGACCAACTAAATATAAAGGGTCTTCATGAGACTCTGTTTTAAGAGGAAGGTGTTCATTCATGAACTAACCACTTATAAACAGACTTTTCCCTCACCCGTCTTTCAATCTTTAACACTCACCACTGGAATCTCTCTGCCCATCGATTCTTTTTCTGGTTGGTCTGAATCTGAATGTCAGATATTATACGGTGCTATAATGCAAAGCAGTTACAAAGGAAATTCAAAAGAGAATGGTTCAGATACCAGATGTTTAAGAAAGGCACTTGGGAGAAATTTACAAAGTCTTCAGACAGAAATGACCTCTGCAAAAGTGGAGGGCAAGTAGGAAGTGTCTGCTTCACCACCATGCAACAGTGTTGCAGAATCTGATGTGTTCTTTATTTCAAGGCTTGATACAGAGTTGCAATTATAACCTCAGTTTTTAAAGAGACATAAAGTAAGCAAAATTCAAAGTAAAGTCCTATTCAACTTTCTTGCTACTATTAACTGTGAAATTTTGACCCATGGTCTAAACAGGTTCACTTCAAAAGGCTTTTTTTTTTTAATGTATTGTCAGATAACAGGGACTTCCTGTAAATGATCATTTATTGCTAAAATAGCCCCCTTGTGGCACAATGCAGGTTTTTTTTTTTTTTTTTTTTTTGTAATGTAGCCACGCTATGCAGCTTGTGAGATTTTGGTTCCTTGACCAGGGATCAGACCTGCAGCTGTTGCACTGGAAGCACAGTTTCTGAACCGCTGAACTGCTAGGGACATCCCACAGTGCAGAGATTATGACCGCTGGCACATTGGACCAAACTGCCCCTGACATCTGGTTCACTCTTGGAGTGCTTTGTCTCGAGGCCTTCTCATTTGCTTACAGAGGGATCTTCCTTGACTGGCCTCTTCCGTGGTATTTGTTATGAGCACTGGCTTATTTTCTCAGCTTCCACTGTGAGCTGCACCCATCTCCCAACCCCTCCTGTCCCTTAGGATGCGGAAGGGAGAGCTGTTTGACTATCTCACAGAGAAGGTGGCCCTCTCAGAAAAAGAAACCAGGTAATGGCTGAGCCTGCAGCCCGTGGGATGAGCAGGGGGTGGGGCGGGGCAGGGAGAAGCAGAGGAGACTGCGCCTCCCCCAGGTCCATCATGAGGTCTCTGCTGGAAGCAGTGAGTTTTCTCCACAACAACAACATCGTACACCGAGACCTGAAGCCTGAGAATATTCTCCTAGATGACGATATGCAGATCCGACTTTCAGATTTTGGGTTCTCCTGCCACCTGGAACCAGGCGAGAAGCTTCGAGGTGAAGGGACCTGGTGCTCTGAGGGGCTTGGGAGGGATGGAGGCTCAGGCTTGGAACTGGTTGGCTGGGTCTGAGAACTGGGTCCCATGGAAAGTCAGTGAGCGCTTGCCAGCTACCCACTGGATGCAAAGCTTAGTGTGCAAATGGAAGTGGGTTCCCTGCCCTGGGGAGGATGGAGTGAATAGATCATGGCACACAGCAGGCAGGGGGCCATGCTGGAGAGCCAGGAGGAAGGAGCACCGATTCAGATGTAGGGACCCACAGGGGAAGGGGCTCGGACCTGGACCTGGGGAGGCTGGGCTTGTCATAGGAAGAAAAAGATGGGGAGAGAGGGACAGTGGGGCTTCCCAGGTGACTCCAGTGGTGAAGAACCCACCTGCCAATGCAGGAGGCATGGGTTTGATCCCTGGGTTGGGAAGATCCCCTGGAGGAAGGCATGGCAACCTACTCCAGTATTCTTGCCTGGAGAATCCATGGACAGAGGAGCCTGGTGGGCTGCAATCCATAGGGCTGCAAAGAGTGGAACACAACTGAAGTGACTTAGCACACACTCAGTGACAGAAGGGCTCAGCTGCACCTTTGGGGTCTGGCAGAGGCAGGGCCACGGTGTGCTGCTCAAATGCCATGAGGAGCCTGATGTGGCCCGACAGTGCTGCTCACTTGATCCCTTGGGACTCAGGGTCCCCTCACATTAACACATTTGTTGTGACAACCATGTCTAAGGCAAGTGGCGAACTAGACAAAATTAACTGTGGGACTCCCCAGAGCCTTTAATAGGCCACTTCCTCTCTTTCAGTGGCTCTGCTCTGGGCTTCTTAACAGCTAACCTTCACTGGTTAACCTTCATGAGTTTGAGCAAGCTCTGGGAGATTGTGAAGGACGGGGAAGCCTGGTGTGCTTCAGCCCATGGGATCACAGAGTCGGACTCGACTGAGCAACTGAACCACCACCTTCACTGGGCACTTGCTCTGAATCAGGCAGCACATGGAGTCTTTATATGGCTTGTTTCTCTAGATCCTCTTAACTCTGAAATCGTATCTGTGTCTCTCTTTTATAAATGGGCTTAATGAGGTGAAGTGATGTGCCCAAGGTCATGTGTGATTTGAACTTGGGCAGTATGACTCCAGAGCTCATGCTCTTACTCTGTGGACTTACTCTTCCACGTGCAGGTATTTTTCTCCCTTTGGGCTCCCACACACGCTTCTCCATTCTGAATCATTTTTGCCCCTTCCCACTCCACCATCTCCCATGGCTTGGATAATTCAGTTTTTTTACTTGAAAGCTCCAGGTCAGGGTAGAGCCGCTGCTTTTTGCTCTTAGATCTCCCCCCCTTCATGATACACGTCTTAGGCTGTTTATGTGCTTCCTGGTAGATGGTGAGCTTACTAAGGGCACGTTGAATTTGCCATTGTGTCTAGTATGGTGCTTGGCACACAGGAGGTGTTCAGTAAATAGTTTATCCAGGAAGGAATTTGCCAAGAGAAAGTCAGTTTCTCAGTTCAGGCCTCTTAAGACCTCTTGGAAGTGTGCCACGGATCACAGTGCACCTGCTAGAGTGGAAGAACTGGTGCCAGAAGTGGTAGAAGAAAGTAAAATACCGGCTTTGATCAATTCATGCAAGGCTTTGTGCTTTAGGAATCTAGACTTGGCCCTGAGGCCATGATGGAAAGCCAGAGAAGGGTTTTCAACAAAGGACACACCCAGAATGTGCCTTAAGAAATCCCATATTCCTACACACTCCCCTGAGTTGAGTGGTGGTTCCACTAACCACAGTAGAGATTCTAGGAGGAGGATTAGGTTTGGGCAGAAAGGAATGCAAAAAAAGATTTAATTTCTGTTTTCTATGTGTGTATGTATATAAAACATGGTAATAAGTTGTGTGAGGTGAGGGTTGGTGGAGGAGGCAAATGATACAGTTGGATAGTGCTTTGAAGTCAACCTAAACACCAGGTTTTCCCAGGAAGGCCACCAAGAGCCTTGGTAGGTACTTGTTCATCAAAGTGAGGCTCTAACACTGAGACTTGGCAAAAGGCTGGCAGGTGCAGGATGGAAACACCTGTGGCCCTGGTGGTGGTGAGGCTCGAGCAGAAGTCTGGTGTGAAGGGTCCTTGAGGGGGCTGGTGACACCCCATCCATTTCAGGCCTCTCTCCCCAGAGTTGTGTGGGACTCCAGGGTATCTAGCACCAGAGATCCTTAAGTGCTCCATGGATGAAACTCACCCAGGCTACGGCAAGGAGGTCGATCTGTGAGTTTCCCATTCCCCGCCCTTCCCTCCTCCTTTGTGTACTGTTCTTCAACACCTTTGCTTATCACCTGGTCCCCACCTCCCCACTCCTCTTTCCCAGCTGGGCCTGCGGGGTGATCTTGTTCACACTCCTGGCGGGCTCCCCACCATTCTGGCACCGACGCCAGATCCTGATGTTACGTATGATCATGGAGGGCCAGTACCAGTTTAGTTCACCCGAGTGGGACGACCGTTCAGACACTGTGAAAGACCTGGTGAGCTGGGGCTGCGAGTGGGCGAGGAAAGAGGCCCAAGAGCTGCCCCTCATGCTCTGGGGTTTCCCCTAGATCTCCAGGCTGCTGCAGGTGGATCCTGTGGAGCGCCTGACAGCTGAGCAAGCCCTACAGCACCCATTCTTTGAGCGCTGTGAAGGCAGCCAAGCCTGGAACCTCACCCCCCGCCAGCGGTTTCGGGTAAGCCTGAGCGTGTCAGGGTCTAGGCCTGCTCCTCTTCCCAGGATTTTTCTTATGGTGACTGTGCCAGTGGAGCTCACACCACCCCCCTTCCTAGGTGGCAGTGTGGACCGTGCTGGCCGCTGGACGGGTGGCCTTAAGTGCCCACCGTATCCGGCCACTGACCAAGAGTGCACTGTTGAGGGACCCTTACGCGCTGCGGCCAGTGCGGCGCCTGATCGACAACTGTGCCTTCCGGCTCTACGGACACTGGGTGAAGAAGGGTGAGCAGCAGAACCGGGCAGCCCTCTTCCAGCACCGGCCCCCAGGACCTTTTCCCATGATGGGCCCTGAAGAGGAGGGGGACTCGGCTGCTATCGCCGAGGATGAGGCCATGCTAGTGCTGGGCTAGCACGTCATCCCGGAGGATGCAGAACTCTCCAGGAGAAGGTTCTTTATCATTCCAGCCCCTCTGGGCTCTGGCCACAGGCCACCATTGGCCAGGCCCACCACCAATCATACTATCATAGAGACCAGTGTGGTACACCTGTCCCCGCTAGCCAGGGCTTTGAGATCAGAGCTGGGGTGGAAGAGAGCCACCAGGGTGTCACGCCTGGCCTTATCTGTGCTGCCTGCACCACGTATGCAATAAAACCTGCTACATGCCAGAGAGAGCCAGTCCCCTGTGTCTGGTGTCTGGCTTCAGCAGGGAAGCTCAGAAGGTGCTCAGGAGGGGGTGGGGTGGGGCGTGGTGGGGCCACTTTGGCCCAGGCCTTTATTGGGGAAAACGCAGGGAGTCACTTGGTCTTGTTCTTGCCTTTGCCTGGAGGTAGCTGGAGGGGCCGCTCGAGGGTGGTCAGCTTGCTGCTGAGCCTTTCCTCACTGGCTTTGAGTCGCTCCTCTACCAGTTGTTGGAGCTGCCGCAGCTCCTTGTTCATCTGGGTCTTGATGTAGGCTCGGAGGATGGAGACCTGGCCTGCAGGGGCGGGGAAGAAGGGGCGAGTCAGGGGAGAGGCCATGGGGCTGAGGGACTGCCCCCTAGCCAGGCATGCACGACCTTCAAGGGGGACTACCCCAGGAGTGACCCAGCTGGCAGTGTTTCTTCAGTTCAGGAAATGTCAGCCAGCCCTTCTAGAAGAGAAAGATGGGCAGAGGGTTTGTGTATGCTGCATTTCCCAATTGCTCCTTTAGCAGCTGTGTGACCTCAAGCAGGTGATTGAACATTTTTATGCCTCAGTTTCCTCCTGTGTAAAATCCAGTGATAACACTTAGCGACTAGGATTGAGAGAGGAGTAAACGGGTTAATATGTGTAAAATGCAGGAATTCCTTGGTGGTCCAGTGATTAGGATTCCATGCTTCCACTTGGGCCACAGGTTCAATTCCTGACTGGGGAATTAAGATTCCACAGGCCACTTGGCACAGGCAATATATGTATATAAAATGCTTAAAACAAGGCCTGCCTAGCACATAGTATTGCCAGATGTGTGCTGGCTGTTACTGTCGTTGGTTTTATAATCCTTTTCTGGAGCTTCTGCCTCACTCCCAGCAGCTGTGCTTTTATTTTGTTGCATCTTGGAACATCTTGGAACATGCATTCTCCATAAGGAATCATTTGGAGAAAGGACACCATGACTGAAACGAAAAATCTGAAGTCCTGATGTGATCTAAACCCTTCATTTCACACCTGCCCAAAGTCACAGGGAGCCCCAACCCCTCCAGGTCCTTACTTGGCTCTGGCTCTGGCTGGACCACTGTTTCCGGTTCCACCTCCTGTGCGATGACTGCCTGCTGTTCCACTTCTCCTCCCTTTTCTTTCTCTGTAAGCCAGAAGCAGGAGGAGGCTTCAGCCCCAGCCCCAGTGCAGTCCAGCTCTCGCCCCGGCATTCTCCCTTACCTGTCTCATCCTCTGACCAGAGGCTGGGTGCCTTTAGCCCCATGTAAGTCAAAGAGAGATCCAGCCGCACCTGGGAAGAGGGAGGAAATCAACTGCACTGGGGAAAGAGGAGAGATGAGGAGCGGCCTCTTGTAGCCCCTAGCCCAGTACCTGGGGTGTGAAGACATATTTGTAGAGCTTGAAATGGCGGAAGTAGGTATTCACCACATAATCCGCCAGGGCCAGCAGCTGTTCCTCCTTAAAGAGGTCGATACTGAAAGGGGGGCGCTGTGGAGATGATTGGGAGTTAGAGGACTGACCACCTCCTGAAACCATCACCTTTTCTCCAAGTGCCTGGCGGTCCAGGAGCAGGAAGAGCCCACTGGGGCCTTCAGAGGAAGATAAGGGTAATGAGTTTGAGAGAGGGTGGGAGGCTGGGCTGGACCTTATGGGGGTGGGGGGATAGGGAGAGTGAAACTGACCCTGACTCCGTGGCAAAAAAGAACACTGGTGAAGTAGCGGTAACATTCCTCCACGTTGCCCAAGGGGGTTTCTGGGAGGGAAAGCAAGATATGACATTGAGTCCCCTCCCTGATAATCACATTTTACTCACTCAGCAGCAACTTACTGATCTTAAGCTTTAGGATCTAGGCAACAAATATTGAGTACCCACTCTGCACTGTTCTAGGCACTAAACAAGACAGACAAGGTCCTGCCCTTAAGAGGTGTATATTCCAGTGGAAGTGACAGGAAAGCATAATTTAGCTCTCATTAAACATTCTGTAGAAAATGGGTTTCAGGAATAAAGAGCTGTTTTATTGAGCACTGTGCATATATTTACACATATTATACATAACATTTCTCGGAACAGTTTAATAACTTTAGTGTCGTAGCCTGATTACAGATAAGGAGACAGAGGATTTCAAAGGTGAAGTAACTTGTGTGTGATAACTTCTGTGATGACAGAACAAAGATTCCAGGTGGTAATCCTGCTGTTACTTCCCCTGATCACTTGTGCCAGCCTCCTCCTCCTCTGCCCTGGACTCAGGCCCTCGGGGAGCCCCCTCCTCTTACCAATACAGGCCTTGTGAAGATCTTGGAGCAGGGCACAAGCTGTTGAGGTCTGCTCCAGGGAGAAGCCCTGCTGGCGGCAGAAGATGAGTGCATGGGAGAAGAGGTCCAGAGTGATGGCATCCCGCAGGCTCTTCTCAGGGGAACCTAGTCCCAACAGCTCAGCCAGCACCCTTGGGAGAGAGAGACGGAATCAGTGACAACTAGAGTCTCCCTTCCCTGCTCCACACTAGTGCACAACAGGCTTTGGAGCCAGGCATTCCTCATGCCTTCCCAGCCCACCTCCCCCTCAGCTGTCCCCCAAAGCTAGCTCTTCCCCTCCCTACTCCCCGCCACCCCCCCCCCCCATACTCCCTCATCTCCTCAGTGCTGGCTGTCTTCTCCAGCATGTGCATGGAATGGATGTCCAGGTACTTCCTGTCATAGGAAAAGAGGGAAAAATGTGTTGGTGTCCATCATGCATTATTTTGATGATACGACTGTGGTGGTGAGTGCATTGGACTGGGAACCAAGAGACCTGAGTTAGAGGTTTGGCCCTTCCACTAACTTGCTGTGTCACTTTAAGTAGGTCACTTTCCTCTCTGGGCCTCACTTTTTCCATCTGTAAATGGCTTAAATGAACTTTTAGAATCCTCTTCATTTATAAAACCTAGAGTTAGGAAACTTGAGTTCTGGGTTCTGCCTCTCCCGTGCTGTTTAACTGGGCAAATTTCCCTCTGTGAGCCTCGCTGTCCCCATTTGTACAATGCTCCATAGAGGCAACGATACATTTACATTCTCAGTCTTTGGCTACCTTCTTCTCACACTCTGTCTTTGGACTGGGACAGCAGGAGACCTGGCTTATAGTCATCTTAGGTAATTGCATCTCTGGGCCTCAGTTTCCTCATCTGTAAAATGGGGATACCAGTGCTGTTTGACAGGATTGTTGGGAAGCCCTAAAGTAATAATACAAGTGTGAAGGGTAACTTTCCCCCAAAACTTTATACTCACCATATACAGATCCGGGGCTGGGGCAGCGGTGGCTGCGGAGAGAAAGCGAATTGGGAAAGGCAGGGCTGTGTTGTTTCTGGCCCCTAGTTCTTGGCAAGTTGCGAATCTCTTATCGGCCTAAGAACGTGCTAAATTGCCTTCTCATCTTGAGGACTAGATAGGAGCAATGCTGGCGGGCTGGGCTTCAGCGATCCCTAAGTACTATTCATGAGCATATTAACAAGCGGGGTCACACACCTCTGCCTCCTCACCAAAGCAGCCCGGGGAAACTTCTTAAACTTTAGTAAACATAACGTCGGGTGGCGCCCAGATGGGGAACCCTCTTTAAACATCCATGATCGGATCACTGTCCCGTCCTCACCGGGAACAAGTTGGCTGCAGGATCGATATCGACATCCACCGAAGCCACGGTCCCGGATTCGGCCCGCACACCTGTTCCCATACGCGTGGCCGATTCATCCAATGAGCTGAGGTCTTTTTCGGGTTCTCGCCGCAGTTCGTAGTGCTGTACAAGCTCCGACTGCATTTTTAGTCCCTGGAGTTGGCTGGACTTCCGGCGGATCATCTTGTCGCTCTTTTGTGCTGGGGGTCACCACAGAATCTGTCTTGTCTCGGTTCTGGGACAGCCGATTCTCAGGCAGCCACTGCCAAGGCCTGGCCCTCTATCGACGCTCCAGCCAATTTGCGATGCAGAGATGCCCGGGGCAGCCAATCCGCTGGCGGCGTCTCCCTGGTCTCAACGGTGACCGTTGCTAAGGGAATTCCTGGAGCCGGGGAAAAGTGTATGGCTCTCTCCAATCAGTGAGAAGAGAGTGCGCGTGCGTAATAAGATGCAAGCCCCGCCCTCATAGCCTCCTTTCAAAGTTGCTAATCTGGGGCAGGCGTTGTCTTTAGGACTGGAAAGTAAACCTGTGTTATCGGTTACCATGGGAACTGTTTACTGGCCAATCACGGAGAGAAGAGGGTTCGGAAAGAAACCCAAACAGACCCGAGAGGCGGGACAAAGCGAGACCAATAGAAACAGGAAATTAAGACTATTTCGCCACATCCGGGACTGCCCCTGGCGCCTGCGCTCTGTGCTGGAGAGGCTAGTGACGTCCGGTGGAGTCCAAGATGGCGCCCGTGGGCTGATCCTGCTGCCGGTGAGGGGCTTAGGGCCGGCGGGGCGGGGACCCTCTGGTAGGTGAGGGGGAGTTGCGTGATTGCAGAGCTCCGGCCGCCTCCACATCTTTGCGCTCTGTCTTCTGCAGGTGATAGGAGTGCAGCCTCCACCTGCCTGACGTCCCTCGGGAGACCCTGCTCCTCTCTTCGCTTCCGCGGCCATGTCTGGACCCGGCAACAAACGCGCCGCTGGGGATGGGGGTTCGGGGCCCCCGGAGAAGAAGTTGAGCCGCGAGGAGAAGACCACCACCACGCTCATAGAGCCCATTCGCCTGGGAGGCATCTCTTCCACGGTTCGTGGGTTCCTGCCTCAGAACTTGTTAGAACTCTCATCTGTTTTCCCTCCACATCGTCCTGAACTTAACTCCCAATTCCCCAAGCTTAGCAAGATCCACTTTACAGAACACTCTGCTGAAGGAAACCGAGGACACAACGTCAGCCTTCCCTTTACAGATAAGAAAACGGGTTCCCACAGGGCGTGTGGTTTGTCAAAAACTTCAGTAGGAAGAGGCAGAAGCAGAACATGATCCGCCTCACAATCGAGACGCCTTCTCTGTGGGTGACTGAGCTTCGTTAAATCCTAATGGCAGTTCATCTGGGGAAGCTCTCCACTCCTGTCCGTTGCATTTGCTTTTCTTGTCTTTCTCTGTGATTGGGTCCTTGGGCCCTGCTTGACCCTCTTCTTGGCCCCTTTATTTCCTTGGTAGGAGGAGATGGACCTCAAGGTTCTGCAGTTCAAGAACAAGAAACTTGCAGAGCGGCTGGAACAGAGACAGGCATGTGAAGACGAACTCCGAGAACGAATTGAGAAGCTGGAGAAGCGGCAGGCCACAGATGACGCCACCCTCCTCATTGTCAATCGCTACTGGGCCCAGGTCGATGCCGCTCTTCTTTCGAAGACCTGGCCTTGATCCAGCTGCCAATCCTCAGACCCCTCTACTAGGAATGGAGAAGGCAATGGCGACCCACTCCAGTACTCTTGCCTGGAAAATCCCATGGGCGGAGGAGCCTGATAGGCTGCAGTCCATGGGGTCGCTAAGAGTCCACACGACTGAGCGACTTCACTTTTACTCTTCACTTTCATGTATTGGAGAAGGACATGGCAACCCACTCCACTGTTCTTGCCTGGAGAATCTCAGGGACGGAGGAGCCTGGTGGGCTCCCGTCTGTGGGGTCGCACAGAGTCGGATACGACTGAAGCGACTTAGCAGCAGCAGCAGCTACTAGGAAAGGACTATCAGGCTGGGAAGCACCTGAGGGATTCATAACATTTTTGGTGCTTTCTCCCTTCAGCTGGATGAAACTGTGGAAGCCCTTCTCCGACACCATGAGAGCCAGGGGGAGCTGTCTTCAGGGACAGAGGCACCTGGGACCCAGGAGGGGCCGACACGTGATGAGACCCCTCTCACAGAGCCAGGGACTTCGGAACTGAGGGGTAGGGCCAGAGCCCTAGGATCTGGGAAGCTTAATTAAGGTCTGGGAAAGCTCCTGGAGAGGAGGGGACTTTGATATTATTAGGCTGCTGAATTCCCTGCCTGCTAACACACAAAATTGATTTCATATCTAGGCCACAAAGGGCAGTGGGTAAGAACACAGGCTTTGAAATTTGAGTGATATGGTTAAGAGTGGAATTCACATCTTGACACCTATAGTTCGAAAAAGTATTAAATGTTGACTGTGTATTTGGCATTGTTGTAGATTTGGAGGAGACAAAAATAACCAAAAAGAGATAACTTACTGCCCCAACCATTAGCGAAGGAAGTGATTAAAACCACAAGAAAGAAGTGGGGGGGCGGGGAAGCTGAAAGGGAGTTAGTGTGTGTGCACTTTAGTTTAGATAGGGGAAGGCAGAGAAGGCTTCCCTGAGGAAGTGATGTGGTAGCTCTCTGGCCTTAGGGACATTGCCTCCCTGAACTTCCGTTATTTCACTTTTGAGATGGGGATCACACAGTCCTGCAGGTGTTGGTTGTGTTGCTTTAGTAAGCTGTAGAGTGCTGAAGGGTTCAGTCTGGAACTTGATACAGAGCAGTGGTGACTGTTGCTGTTGTCCTCACGAGGGTCTGTCCGTCCCTCCCAGAACCCCTGCCAATGCAGCTGCGGCCCCCTCTCAGTGAGCCAGCCTTGGCTTTTGTGGTAGCCCTTGGTGCAAGCAGTAGTGAGGAGGTGGAGCTGCAGCTGCAGGGCCGCATGGAGTTCTCCAAGGCAGCTGTGTCCCGTGTTGTGGAGGCCTCTGACCGCCTGCAGCGCCGGGTGGAAGAACTCTGTCAGCGAGTATACAGCCGAGGTTAGTTCTTTATGCCCCCACCCTCGAGGTGCCCGTGGTATCCCCTCCTCAGTGCTCCTAGCCCAGAGGCAGCCACAGTTCCCCAAGGGATAAATCAGCCACGTTCTCAGGAGAAGGGTTAATCTGTCAGTGGGGGATCTGGCTTTGATTTCTGGAGTTGAGATCTAGAGAGATGGGTGGAAGGAGTTCTTGATACTGGGGGAGGGGGTCCTCCTCCCTTAGGGCTGGAGACTTCTTGGGAGCACTTTTCACAAATCTTAGTGGCAGTTACTGATCCATCCAAGGCATAGCATCAAGGGCCCAGCCTTAGTTCTGTCAGTCCTGCCCGGGTGTCCTGGGCAGATGGCTCTCCTCTCTGAGCTGGTTTCCTCCTTTGTACAGTGGGGATAAAGACTCCTGGCTTTGTCATGAGAAAGTGGCAAGACAGCTGGTGGATCACACTGGGCATATAGCAGACTCCAGAATGAGTTAGTGCTTTGACCCACTGCCCTGGACTTGGCTCTTACCTGAGCCCTGCCTTCCCAGGGGACAGTGAGCCCCCCGGTGAGGCGGCTCGGGCACGCACCCGAGAACTGAGCCGTGAGAATCGGCGGCTGCAGGACTTGGCCACCCAACTACAGGAGAAGCACCACCGCATCTCATTGGAGGTGGGAGTTAGGATTTTGGGGCGGGATTGGAACCAGGACAGGGTTTGGATTAGTTGGACACCCAAGGATCTCAGCCAAGTCTGTCATCTAAGCCTCTGTCCCCTTGATTGTCCCCAGTACTCTGAGCTCCAAGATAAAGTGACATCTGCAGAGACCAAAGTGCTGGAGATGGAGACGACAGTAGAGGACCTGCAGTGGGACATTGAGAAGTTGCGGAAGCGAGAGCAAAAACTTAATAAGCACCTGGCAGAAGCCTTAGAGCAGGTGAGGCTCAGGCGCTGGGTCAGATGGAGCCTGAACAGAGTACTTGGGGCCCTAACTTCTCTTCTCCACACCCACGTGTCCATCTCTTCTCTCCACAGCTCAACTCTGGCTACTATGTGTCTGGGAGTTCTTCAGGCTTCCAGGGGGGCCAGATCACACTCAGCATGCAGAAGGTGAGCAGCAGCATTCTTCCTGGTCCCTCCTGCAACTTTTTCTCTACCCTTGAACTTCCCCCTTAGAATTAAGGACAAACATCAGCTGGGGTCTTGGAGGTCTTTGCCTGTCACTCACAGTGTCCTTTGTTTTATTGTTTCATATCTGTATTCAGTAAATAGTTGTTGAATACTGAATGTTAGCTACTGTGCAGAAAGTAGTTATTTTGGAGAACAAAACAGAAACCTATCTTGGAGCTTAAGTTCTAGTTGGGGAGTTAACCAGAAGTAGGTAAATCGTATATCAGTTGATTAAAAGTCGGTCAGTCAGTACAGTACAGTCCAGTCCAGTCCCGTCCCTCAGTCGTGTCCAACTCTTTGCAACTCCATAGACTGCAGCACACCAGGCCCCCCTGTCCATCATTAACCCCCGGAGTTTATTCAAACTCATGTCTGTTGAGTCAGTGATGCCATCGAACCATCTCATCCTCTGTTGTCCCCTTCTCCTCTCGCCTTCAATTTTTCCCAGCATCAGGGTCTTTTCAAATGAGTCAGTTCTTCACATCAGGTGGCCAAAGTATTGGAGCTTCAGCATCAGTCCTTCCAAAGAATATTCAGCACTGATTTCTTTTAGGATGGACTGGTTGGATCTCCTTGCTGTCCAAGGGATTAAAAGTACCACTGAGGAAAGAGGTGTTGGTTGTGTTGGAGGCATTTGGCATTCTCGTTGTGTAGCTGAAAAAGGGCCTTGCTGCCACTGTCCCATTCCATGCCTGCTTTTGCTCTCACTTTTGTCGCTGCACATTGTTTTTCTTTTTTCGGTGCTGCAAAGTCATTGTTCCCTGTCCTCCTTTTCTCAGCTTGCTCTTCAGGTCTTCCAGGAAGGCTTCCCTGACCCCCTGTCAGATACAAGCCTTGGTTCCCAGCACTGACCATGCAGTATTACATTTTCTCCTACCTAACTGGGAACACTTAGGAAAGTGCCTGGGTCTGGTTTGTCCTTGAGCCTTCAGAATCCATCACTGCTCCATATAGGGGAGCTTGGGCAGAGTATATGGTGAGGCTGTGAGGGATGCACGCCTCATGCCCTGGCCCTGCCTCCCACTGGTCTCCCCACTCCACAGTTTGAAATGCTGAATGCGGAGTTGGAGGAAAATCAGGAATTGGCCAATAGCCGCATGGCAGAGCTAGAGAAGCTGCAGGCCGAACTTCAGGGGGCCGTGCGGACCAATGAGCGCCTCAAGGTGAGTTGTGTTTGGGGCTGGGAAGGCCTTACCCTGTAGGGTGGGCGCTGAGCTCTCCTTCCTCTTGCTGAGTGAGCTCAGACATCCTGCCCCTAGGTAGCATTGCGGAGCCTTCCCGAGGAGGTGGTCCGGGAGACAGGGGAGTACCGGATGCTGCAGGCACAGTTCTCCCTGCTCTACAATGAGTCTCTGCAAGTGAAGACCCAGCTGGATGAGGCCCGCGGGCTGCTGCTGGCCACCAAGAATTCCCACCTGAGGCACATTGAGCACATGGAGGTATGCCCGTGGAACAGGGGTAAGGGTCAGGCCCTCTGGGTCAGGTTGTTCCTGGGTCAGGTGTGTCAGAGCCCGGGGTGCCTGCCAGAGATCCCTTGGGAATAAATTCTTCCTAAGCCTCTGAGGTTGAAGGTGGGCTTGCCATGAGCCCAGGGCTTGTGTGGGTCCTTAATGCCTCACCTCACAGAGTGATGAGCTGGGGCTGCAGAAGAAGCTACGCACCGAGGTTATACAGCTGGAGGACACGCTGGCCCAGGTTCGCAAGGAGTATGAGATGCTGCGCATCGAGTTTGAACAGAACCTGGCGGCCAATGAGCAGGCGGGTATGTGCGAGGACAAGTTTGAGGTGGGGCCTTTTGTGGGGTTGCTGGGCCCTGATGTGGCCAGATGCTTGTCCAGAGGTTAGGTCCTTTCCTTTCACAGAGCCTCATCTCCCTGTGAAAAATGGGGACCCCACCACATGGCTCAAAGATGCAGTGAGGTTTACAGCTGCCTGAGGTGGCTGATGGTGCCAACTCTGCCAGAACAGGAGCTGTCAGCCCCATCCATGATTCTCTGGCCTTTAGGGTGCCTCTCTACTAGTTCATTTTACAAAGGTTTATTGAACACCTCTTTTGAGCCAGGCTCAGTTCTAAGCTTTGGGATTATACCAGCAAACAAAATACAAAGAATCCCTGCTGTTGTGGAGCTGTGTTACAGAGAGAGAGGACAGACAACAAAGGGAAAATTGAACATGTATGTTAGGTAGTGACAAGTATACCAGGAAAAGTAAAGCAAGCAGGGAAGATAAGGAGGTATTAGGAGAAATGCCAGGGACATGAAACTAAGAAGATGACATTTGTTTAAAAAGCTTAAAGGAAGTGGACTGACTAATTTTTGTGAATTTTCAGTTATGTGTTCCTTTGAAGGAAATCTGGAAATATTTGCGAAATCTGCATTAGCAAAAATAACACACAGCATCAGATTACATTTGAGTGAATTTTCTTCAGTTATCTGCTGAGCTCACTCTGTATAAGGCTTCAGTTGTCCTCTTCTTTGTAGTGAGAGTGACGGCTCTGGCCCTGCCTCTCCCCTCACGGAGGGGTTGGGCCCCTAACCCAGGGACCAGTCTGACCTTGGTTTCCTTTGCTCCTCAAGGGCCCATCAACCGCGAGATGCGCCACCTGATCAGCAGCCTACAGAACCACAACCACCAGCTAAAGGGGGATGCCCAGCGATACAAGCGGAAACTGCGCGAAGTACAGGCTGAAATTGCCAAGGTGAGGAGCGGGCTGCCTGGCGACGGCCATGGCTAGGCCCCAGTGAGCATGTCTCACCTCAGCCCTGTTCTCTCTCTGCTTTGCAGCTCCGGGCCCAGGCCAGTGGCTCTACTCACTCCATCCCCAGCCTGGGCCACCCAGAGGACTCCAGCCTCAGTGCCCCAGTCCCAGGGAAAGAAGAGGGTGGGCCAGGCCCTGTTGGTGCCCCCGACACCAGGAAGGAGATGGCTTCCATGCCTGGCGCTGCCCTTACTACCTCGTCAGCGAAGAAGGAAGACCTGGTGCCCTCCGAGGAAGAGACGCAGGCCTTGACCCCGGGGGCCCAGGGACCCTCTTCCCGGGGCCGAGAACCTGAGGCCAGACCCAAGCGGGAGCTTCGGGAGCGAGAAGGGCCTGTTCTGGGACCCCCATCTGTAGCCTCGGCTCTCTCAAGGGCTGATCGGGAGAAGGCCAAAGTGGAAGAGGCCAAGAGAAAGGAATCAGAACTTCTCAAAGGTCTCCGAGTAGAGCTCAAGTGAGGCCCTGTTCTTTTCTCCCTCCCACCCCTGCCCAGTGACCTCCAGCCCTACTCACCCAGCCTTCCTCCTGTGCCTCCCCCAGGAAGGCCCAGGAAAGCCAGAAGGAGATGAAATTGCTGCTGGACATGTATAAGTCTGCGCCCAAGGAACAGCGGGATAAGGTGCAGCTCATGGCAGCGGAACGCAAGGCCAAGGCTGAGGTGAGGACAGGTAGGGTCTGTGGGATGTGCAGAAAGGCTGCCCCAGGGCAGGGAGTCAGTGACCAGAGTTGAGCCCTGGGTTAGCAGGAAGCAGTGATGAGAGAGCTCCCTCCTGGAGGTTATAGGTTGATGAACTCCGGGGCCGCATCCGGGAGCTGGAGGAGAGAGATCGGAGGGAGAGCAAGAAGATTGCAGACGAGGATGCCCTGCGGCGCATTCGTCAGGCAGAGGAGCAGATCGAACACCTGCAGCGCAAGTTGGGTGCCACCAAGCAGGTGCGACCCCCCACCCCACTCCACCCCTCCCCCAGCTTTGAATGTTGGCATTCCTTAAACCTCCTGGTCTAGCACATGGCCTGGGTCCACTCTGGGGGTCTTTGTACAGCCGTGTTTTCCTGCGGTTTCCCCACAGTTGATCTTGTCCGTCTCCCACGTTCCATCTTGCCCCTGCCCACTTGCTGCAGGAGGAGGAGGCCCTGCTGTCAGAGATGGATGTGACGGGCCAAGCCTTTGAGGACATGCAGGAACAAAACGGGCGGCTGCTCCAGCAGCTGCGAGAAAAGGACGACGCCAACTTCAAGCTGATGTCAGAGCGGATCAAAGCCAACCAGATTCATAAGCTGCTGCGGGAGGAGAAGGATGAGCTGGGCGAGCAGGTTCTTGGCCTCAAGTCCCAGGTAGGGCTGCCCCAGACTTGTTAGGGTGGGACTGGAGAGGCAGGGGTTCCCTAGCACTGAGGCCCCACTCCTGTCCTCAGGTGGATGCCCAGCTGCTGACTGTGCAGAAGCTGGAGGAAAAGGAGCGAGCCTTGCAGGGCAGCCTTGGGGGTGTGGAGAAGGAGCTGACACTGCGCAGCCAGGCCCTGGAGCTCAACAAGAGGAAGGTGAGGCAGATGACCTGGGCCAGAGCCTGGCTCTGCTGCCCTACACAGCCCCGTTCACTCTCAGACACTTAATGTGTGCCAGACCCTGTGCTGAGGACTTTCCCTGTTGGGTCATGTTTCGCCTTAAAGTAATCCTACAGCAGTTCTCATTGTTATCTCCTTTTCTGTGAGGGAGAAGGCTGAGGTTTAGGGAGGTAGTTGACTTGCTCAAGAAAGAGTGGAAGTGGAATTTGGGCCCAGCTCTCCTTGACTCCACAGCCCATATCCTGACCACTGCACTGTTTAGCTGTCTCTGTTACATAGTTGTATTAACAAATGTCTCTAGCTCGTGGTAGTTGTTCTTCTGAGGGGAACAGAGTTAGGAATGACATCACTCCTCCAGGTCATGGTAAAGGCTTAACATGGACTTTCATCTCTTTTCTTCTCCTGGACTTCTCTCTGTTTGGTCCATTCGTTTAAGCAGCATTAATCATGCTCTTGCTGTGTACCAGGACTGCACTGAGTGCTGGGGAGATCACAAGAACAAATCACCTCTGCTGGAAGTGGGAGCTTCCAGTTAGGAGGGGCAGAGAGCAAGCAGATAATCCCACAGATTAAGTAACACTGTTTCAGATCACAGCATGTCTTTGGCTGCAATGCACGGCAGCAGTGAAGGCCCAGAATTCTAACCACATAACCGCCAGGAAACTCACAGCATGTCTTATGAAGGAAATAGAACTGTATGAAAGGAAAACAGGAGAGCCTCTCTCAGGAGGTGACATTTGAGCTGAGGCTTCAGGGAACTTCAGAGAAAAAGTCTGTGTGTTGGCGGAGTTGAGGGGAGCAGAGAACCCTGTGGAGGCTCAGAGACAGGAGAGAGGGTTATGTAGGTCAGGAGCCAGAAGTGCTGGGAATGAGGAAGACGAGGAGGTGAGGCTGGTGGGGTCAGGAGACAATCAGTTTCAGTGAACATATTGGGACTTCTCCCAAGAGGAGGAACCACTGGACAGTTGACATAAGCCTCTGTGGGCCATGGCTCCACACACTTGATTCCCCAGGCTCAGGCCAGCTGTGCCCCTCCTCCCCATTCCACCCACCTCAGGCCGTGGAAGCAGCGCAACTGGCCGAGGACCTGAAGGTGCAGCTGGAGCATGTGCAGACACGGCTGCGAGAGATCCAACCTTGCCTGGCCGAGAGCCGGGCCGCGCGGGAGAAGGAGAGCTTCAACCTCAAGAGGGCTCAGGTGTGTGGTCGGCAGGGGGTGGAGGCAGGGCCGGGGCCAGCAGGTTTGGATTGAGGACCCTTGCACTCAGCCTGCCCCCTCTCCTGCCCCAGGAGGACATCTCCCGGCTGCGGCGCAAGCTGGAGAAGCAGAGGAAGGTGGAAGTTTACGCAGACGCTGATGAAATCCTCCAGGAGGAGATCAAGGAATACAAGGTAGGGCTGTTTAGCTAAGTTCTGCCCCATGAACCTGGGAAATCTCAGATTGGGGGTTGGTGAGAGCTCCAGGGGGTAGTCCGGGGAACCCAGAAATAAGGTAGGATAGCAAAACCTGGGCAGAATCCATTGTGGAGAATCAAGAGAGCTTTCAAGTGTGGTGCACATATACTCCATACCAGGTAGAGTGCTGAGTGTGGGAGGAGTGGGACCTATACCTGACCTTGGGTCTCTTGAAACTGACAGTCTGGTGGAGGAGGCAGCCAAGTAATTCTTTCCTCTGAGTGATGAGCAGTGTGATGGCAAAGGCCAGAGGGGTTGGGGGCAGTCAGGGGAAGCCCTTAATAGCCCCTGGGCACAGTGGGGAGTGGGGCACGGTCAGCCAGCTTCCTGAAGGCATAGCCTCCAGGGTAAAACGGAAGAGAGTCAGGGTTGGCCATGAGGGATGGAGATGAAAGGGTCCAGCAAACAGAGAGGCGGAGGTGGAGGCCCCTAGTTGAGCGAGGCGTGCTGGAGGCGCAGCTGGACAGCGGTAGCTAAGAGGACAGAACTTGGGCTTTTGATGAGTCACAAGCCTGGGGGGTGGGGAGGGGCCATCCTGAAGGTTAGTGAGCCAGGTTGAGATTCTTGGTTTATTCAGTAGTCAGTGTGGAGACATCCAAGGGTTTTAGGCTGGAGAGTTATGTCTCAAGTATATTGAGGATGAGGTACTTACTCGTGGGATTCTTGGGAGGCTGTCTGGGAGGACAAAGCGAAGGGCTGATGTGGAAGACAGAGGCTTTGGGGGATTGTCAGCAGAGGCAAAGGCAGAAGCCACGTGGAACTGGTCACTCAGGGAGGGCCTGTGGCCTGAGACGAAGCAGGGGTCATTTTCCCTGAGCAACCTCAAAGCTTGAATAATGGACAGAGGAGGGATTTCCCTGGTAGTCCAGTGGCTAGGACTCCACATTTCCAATTCCGGGGTCCTGGTTCAGTCCTTGATCAGGGAACTAGATTCCACATGCCACAGCTAAGACCCAGCACAGCTAAGTAAATAAATAATTTTTTAAAAAAGAAGGAAGGAGAGCCACGTAGAGGGAGATGACTGGGGAAGTTTCGAGGAGGCAGGGGTGAGTGAGTCAGAGTGCCAAGAAGGCACATGAAGCAAGTGATGAAAGACACCTTTTGCGTTTGACAGTCTTGGTGGGAATGGTTATTGGGTAGAGGTGAAGGTCAGATCACCTAGACTCACCGGGAGTGAAGAAAGGACGGAGGGTGAGTCAGTAAAAAGACAACCTTTTGGAGCAGTTTGGCCTTGTAGGGGTGGAGACAGCTGAAAGGGGAGAAGGGAAGGACTTTTGGAGAAGTCACAGACTGTGCAGCCTGTCACATCCTGGTGGGTAGGATTCTGAGAGCTAGAGAAGAGGATACTTGTGGGGACTGGCTGAGGTAGTGGACTGGGCTGGGATTTCAGGCAGGACAGAGAAAGATTATTGGGAATGCTGCGTGGAGGGAATTTCCTATCTGGAGTAGGAGGTGAGACCTTTCGACAGGTGGGAAATTTCAAGATAAGAGAGATTTATAAAACCTCCATAGAGAGAAATTAATCAAGTGGCCCCTAGCAGGATCTCTGGGCAGCACCAGGGATGGGCCCAGTTGAGGGTTGAGAACAGCAGATTTCTAGCGGCACTGCTATGCCCAGCTGTGACTTAGCAGGTAGAAGGTAAATAGTCAGCTTAAGCCAGGATTGGGGTTTTGCCAAAGAAGGCTAGTGGGGCAAGGGATGAAGCCCCAGGGCGGAGGAGCTCAGGCTGGAGCCTGTGGGTCATTGACCTTTAGCAGGGATTGACCTTCAGCAGGGACTTGTGACCACTGGCCATCACCACCAGGTTACAGTCTAGACTGTTACTATCTAGTTTTGAAACCTGGGCTCCCCGGCCTGTTTCCTCATGTGGAAAGTGCTTATCCCTACCTGCCAGGGTTATCGTGAGAGTTAGGTGCAGCCTGCTGTGGGGTGGTCTGAGTGTGAACCACCTTTTGCTGTCAGCTTGGGATCTGGGCACTGTCAGGACTGTTCCTGAGTTGACGCCTTTGCCCGGCCCAGGCGCGGTTGACCTGCCCCTGCTGTAACACCCGCAAGAAAGATGCAGTCCTTACCAAGTGCTTCCACGTTTTCTGCTTCGAGTGTGTGCGGGGCCGCTATGAGGCCCGCCAGAGGAAGTGCCCCAAGTGCAACGCCGCCTTTGGTGCCCACGACTTCCATCGCGTCTACATCAGCTGAACACGTAACTCAGGGGACTTTGGAACACCATGGACCCTGGGGGCTGTGCCTCCAGTCTCACCCCATCCCACATCCAGTGTCCCCCACCTTCCATTCTGGACCCTGTGGGCCCAGCCCCTCCCCACGTGGTTGGTCCAGGGGCCCTAGTGCATGCTAGTGGGTGTGGGATTAGCCAAGCTCAGTTCCACCTTTTCCCCAAGGTCAGAACTCCAGCCTAGGAGGCACTTGCCCTGCAGAAAAGGTCTGCTGTGAGAGCCCTGAGGGGCCCAGAGCACTCTACGAAACTTGCTGGCAGCTGGCCCTAACCCTTTTTCTTAACCCTAACAGCTTTTTCTACAGGCCTATCCCAGCCAAAAAGTGGAAATTCCCCAGGCTATGACCTCCCACACAAGTGGAGGCTCACTACCTACTTAACACAGCCACAAGTTAGGACCAGGGTTGGGTCAGGTCCCCAGCTCCTTACTCTTGAGACTGGGCCCTGGGACCCAGGGATACTTTCCTTCACTCTGCTCACCAGACCTGAGCAGACCTTCCCTTCTGTGGAGTTGCTTGGGCTCTTTGGTCTGGTCTTATGCTAAGAGCATCCCCTTGGTGGGAGCACTGTCCTCTTCTGGGAGGCTCCAAGTTTGCTGCAGTCACCTTGCACTCATCTGGGGGTTGAACCAAGATCATCAGTTTCTATCCTAATCAGACCCCTCCCAATCTCTCCTCCCTTCCCAGGCCCGACTTAACACCCACCTCATGTTTCCCAGGTCTCTGCTGGGTCCCTCACCCTGACCCTGCTTTCGTCCAGGTAGCCTTAACTTTAGTGGAGGCAGAACTTCCCATGGGGAAAGGGACAGACTAGCCCGCTGTGCCAACTTCCAATCATTCCAGGTAGAAGAGCTTCATCTAATGCCCTGTGACTGAGCCTGCACCTCTATGATGCTTCCTGTGCTGTCTGCCCAAGCAAACTCTATGGGCTATAAGTGCAGTCCGAGGGGGCCCGGGAGGTGGAGCTGCTGGCAGGTGCAAGGGTCCACTCTGACCCACAGCCCCTCCTCTAGAGATGTCTTGTATAGGCTGTTTCGAATAAATGTCCAACCCTCAGCCTATAGTCCGGAGCCAGGCTTCCTGCGGTAAACGCGGGTCCCCGATTTTGGCTGTTATAACTTACTCCCAGCGCCTCCCTGGCTGGAGAGTGAACCTAGAGGGCCTGCACAGATCAGACCCCACTCCCGGCACCTGCTTATTATACTGTCGTCCGTGGCCCAGACTGGGCCCGTGGGAGGGGCATGTCTGCAAGGAGAAAGCGTCGTGGGCAGCACTCAGCCGCCAGCTTGCTCTCCTGTTCCCACCGGGAAGAGCCGACACTCCTTGGTTCTCCGCAGCTCCGGCTTGCCACATCCCCCCGCCCCGCCCGCGATCATTGGCCGCAGGGAAGCCGGGAGCTCCGAGCTGCATCCTGGGAAATGTAGTCCTGTTTTCACCTGGTGGGCGGTCCTCGGAGGAGAGCCAGGCCTGTACACCCAGTCTGGGCCATGTCTCCCCAGCGGCTTCGCCCACCCCTCCCCTTCGGATGGACAGACAGGACACCTCAGCGGGTGACTTCCTTCATTGGGGCTTGCACCGTCCTCTGGCCACGTTCTTGGGAACCGTGTCTAGCGGTGCTTGTGGCTTCAGTGTGCTCTCGGGTCCGCACCCGGACCCTTCACCGAGGCTGTGCTGGGGCTCGCGCTCGGGACGGTGGTGACCAGGCTGGGCGTTGACGCTGTAACTGGAGCCATGGCCACGGGAGCGGCCGCCGGTGTGTCAGCAATCAGCGCCTTGCGCGACCCCACGGCCTTATCAGGAGTCGCACCTTCGCTGGGGCTCGCGGCCTTGTCAGCCTTCGGGCTCCACCTGGCGCCCAAGGTTTCGGTGGGGCCGCAGCGGCTGGTCCAGGTCGGACCTGAGACGGAGACACGGGCTACATTGACTTCCGATGTAGGGCTGCCGGGTGTGGGTGCGCTCGCCGAAGCACGAGCCGCGGCGGGGGATGGCATGGGGCCGCAGAGGAAGTGTCCGCGGCCCCCGGCAGTGGTGGCCGGGAGGGGGGGGGGGCGTGGACGCAGCATATTGCATCATAGAGATGCCGTCTGGCTCAGAAAGGAGCGCTGCAGGTCGGGGTCAGCCAATCCTTTGTGAGCTCTATCCTCTTTCCCAGGAATCACCTCCACGTGGGCTCCTTACCACATCCAAATGACTACGTCACTTCCCCAAATATCTCTCCTAAGCAGTCTCCATATCCAGGGGGGGTCTAAAAACTCCGAGTCCTCATGCTTAATAGACACCAAACCACTTTCTCAAGCTTGCGCCCAAGGGAATGGGATAAAAATCCCAGAATTGTGGGAAGAGCAAGCACAGATGCTGCAGGAGGAACAGTAAGTTCTTCACAAATGTTGGTTTTCGGATGAGCCTGCCCAATACCCGGAAGATCTGCTGTAGGAGTTGGGCAGGCCCTTCCCCCGGAGTGTGCTTGATCCCTTCCAAGCACCAGTAAACTCAGTATCTGCGACACCCTGGGCTTTTGGGATGGGGAGGTCAAAGCTCCTCCTGGCCCAGTCCTGATCTTTGCTGGCCTGTGTGGGTGAGCAGATGTTGGCCTTAGTGGCAAAGGTACCTGTTTAAGTCAGGTTCCAGTGAGACTGGCCACAGGTTCCAGTGGAGCATTTGACTTCAATCACTCTTCTTAAAAATTCCCTTGGTGGAGAAGGGAATGGCTACCCACTCCAGTATTGCGTGGAGAATTCCATGGAGAGAGCAGCCTGGTGAGCCTACAGTCCACGGGGTTGCAAAGAGTTAGATGGGACTGAGTGACACGCACACATTAAATGTTTACATCTAAAAAAAGAAAAGCTCTGAAATTTGATTTAAAAAAAAAACAGCACTTCCCTTGGGCTCTCTGGTGCTACAGTCTGCTATATCATTTACCAAATTGCCACCATTTATGGCCAGGGTTGGAGGATGGAGCTAAGATCATGTCACTCCTTAATTCCCCTTTCCCCCAATGGTGTCATCCCCGTTACTCCAACAAGGTACTCCACAGTCCAGCCTCTGCTCTTTTGCCTTTTCTCAGTTCCCACCCACTATGCTCTTAAGCTGACACCTGTTCTGCATTCTCTATCTCCCACCCCACCCCTGACCCCGACACTATTTCCTGTTCCTGCCGCCCTCATCCTTCAGGTCACTGCCTCTAGCCAGTTTCCTGCCCCGCTGCTGTGGCAGGTACTATGCCTGGATCCAACCTCTTCTGCTAAGTAAGAACCAATGGGGAACTTGCCTGGTGGTCCAGTGGCTAAGACGCTGCACTCCCAAGACAGGGGGCTCAGGTTCGATCCCTGGTCAGGGAACTAGATCCCACATGCCACAACCAAGAGTTTACCCCCTGCAATTAAGACCCAGTGCACCCCATTAAACTAAAAAAAAAAAAAAGGAATCAGTGGGCTCCAGTGTCTTCTTCCTGTGGAGTCCCCTCATTTTACAGAGGACTCCTGTACTGATGGACCTGAGTGTCTCCAGGAAATATAGAATAGCCTTCATTACTCGCTTCTTCATGAAATGCAATTCCCTCTTCTCTCTCCCTTCCCCATCCCTTGCTTTCCAGATGGAGAAGGGAAAGGAGAGACAATTGAGCCTGCCTTGGGAGTCGGGGTTAGAGGGACAAAGGGAAGGTGTGGAGACAGCTTCCTGGCTAGGGCAGGAGGCCCCCAGCAGACTGGGGCAGAGGCAGGCACTGGGTTAGAGCTGCCTCAAGCAGTCACTTGGGCCAGGGCAAGGTCTAGGCCCAGGAGATAGATAGTGCTGAGGCAAGCCTGCAAGGAGGATTTGGCGGTGCATCCTCGCCTGACCCAGACAGTGTGGAGCCCAGGCCAGGCCCGGGCAGGCCCAGGGTGGGGGAGGAGAGGCTTGGTTGTACCCAGAGCTTGCTCCTGGTCATTCTGGTTTCCTTTACCACCTTGCAGTAGATCTTAGGTAAATGGCAGCCTTCTGTTAGCCTCAGCCTCTCCACACGTTGGGGGCTCACGGGCTACATCCTGAGAGTTAGATGACGAGCTAGGTCTCCACCCACTTCTCTTCAGGGTCTAGGAGGCTCTGGTCCAGAGGAAGGGCTGGACCCAGTCCAGGACCCAGGAGAACCAGGGGAGGCGGCTGCCAGCTTCTGGAACTAGATCTTGGGCGCTGTGCCTCGTGGCAGTCTGCAGAGGGTGTGGGCGTCGTGGCCAGAGAGGGCTCCCTAGGGCAGCACAGCTGGCCCTGAACCAGCCCAGTGCAAGTCACCAGGCTGCCACCCAGAAGTCGGCATGTTGTGCTGCTTGGCTCTGCCACCTTCTCAGCACATTTCTCACCCCGTCTCCCAAGAGGATAGATTTTAAAGCTGTAAACCCTCAGGCTCCCACCAGCAAGCACCAGATGGAGATTTCCGGCCTCTGGGAACAGGGCTGAGCTGAGCTTTTGAGTTACATGTGGACCCTGCCCTGGCAGAGAACGGGCTCTCTCAGCTTGCTCTGAGCTTGAAAGAGAAGATAGAAAACACCTGGGAAATCTTATTCCCTTTATTCTCTTCAACTAATCAACATGACCACCGCTGACACAACACTGCTATTGACACACAATACTCAAAAGTGGGGCCTTTCTTCACTCCAAGGGGACAAGTCAGATGAGTGGGGGCAAAAGAGTCGGGGCTGCTCACCTGAGGGGCAGGTGTGATGGAACCCCACCTCTTGGTTGATGGTTTCGAGCTTCCCCACCATTCAGGATTCACGGCAAGTTCTCCCGGGCTCCCTTCTGACCTCCATATCCATAGCAGTTTCAAGTTTCACCCTAAGTTCAATCAGTTTCTACTCTCCCTTCTGCTTTCACCAATGACGCTGTGACCCTGTGCTGCGCTCCTCCATGAGGGCCTATCTAAAGAGTCAGGCTTGCGTGGAGTTGGACAGGAGGGTTTGGCTACACTCCGCCTTCCTGACTCACTTCAGGTAGGAAAGTGCCACGATCCCCTGGGCCTTGGCCTGACCTAGTCAGAAGGACTCAACACTGCCGCCTCCCCCACCCAGCCTGCTCCCTGCTTAGTTCCTCCCAAGATGTAGCTCGCTCTGGGAGGAAAGCAGCTGGCTAAAGGAGTTTGGGGAGGTGGGCAACAGAGAACAGGTCACACCCCAAAGGTCTCTGACTCTGCCCCCTTTCTTGCTATGAAACCCCAGACCCCAACTAATTGTGTCCACATCATCCATTCGGTACCACAGCCAAGACCCCTGGCCCTCACCCTATGACATGCGAGCATCCTACTATGTATGCTACACCCGAGGCCTCGGAAGGTCCTCGGTCAGCCTTGACCACCCATCTTCCCCCTGGACTGGCCCTGAGCCCCAAAAGCTGCTCTCCCAGACCCTTCTGGAGACTGATTCCTCAGGCCTATTTCCAAGAAGATCTGCTTCTAGTTTTACAAGGGGTTTGTCTCTACAACTGATTTTTCTTTCTGCTGCCATCTTAGAGGAAAAAAAAAACCTGCTTGGAGAATGGTCTCCTCTTCCTCAGCCTGAGGGATGCCTCCTTGGTCCATGCTGTCAGTAGAGGCAGGCAGGCTCCTTCTCCCCTCCTGGTGGCGCTTTCTGACCTGGCACTTGGGTGGGTGGGGCTTTATGCAGGTATTTCAGGTCTCCTCATACTCCCCCAAGACCTGCCTTTTCCTTCTCCCCAGCAGGCCTAGGCTTTTCCTCCTACAGTATTCTAGATTTGAGTCTTTGAATTTGAGGGTCATCCCTTTGGGAACAGGACAGACGAAGGGTGAAGGACTTTCACCTTTTGAACTTTTAGGTAATGGAATCAGAGGTTCCTTCCACAGGTTTGTAGGAAGCCGGGTCACCCTCTCCAGGGACGTGACTCCCCACCTGGCATCTCAGTTCTACTTGTACCACAGCGCATTACTGGGGCCAACGTGGTGTCAGTGTGCACTTCCTCTGGACCCAGCTCTGGACAGGGAGTCCTGTCCTCCTTTAAGGGTCTCTGGGGTTAGGGGGTGGGGTTCTTGTTATGGATGTTTCAAGAGTTTTGGCTCTTCAACCGTTTCAGAGGACAACAGTCTCATTCCCCATCACGGGAGCAGGTTTGGCAGGGTTAATGAAAGTATGTCACTGTTCGTGGTGTGTGAGGACAGGAGACGTGCCTGGCCAGGGAGTGTGTTTCTCATCATTCTGTCTCTCTCTGAAGGTTTCTGGCTAAGAAGGAGAGGAGCCAAGTGGGTAGACTCTTGTCTTCTTTCCAAGACCACAATTGGGCTGGGCTGCTGCAACCTCAGAAGGCTCCAGGTACCCAGGTGAGGAAGGTGGTCAGGCCTCTGCGTACTCTTCAGGGATCCATGGTCCAGCCTGTGGGGCATCTGGACACCCATCACTACGTGTCCTCTTGCTGGCTCGTCCTCTCGCAGCCTTGCTAACAGCTCAGATGAGAGAATGAGGTTAAAAATCAGGTTGCTGGCTAATCCAGGCTCTCGATTCTGGCCATTCTGCTGTCCCTTGTTGCCAGAGAATCAAAGGTGGTGCTCTTAAGAGAAGTCTGGCCAGAATTTGACCACACACAGACCTCGTGTCTCTGAAGGGATTTATTCTTTGGAGGACGACTAGCAAGGCTTCTCCCTCTCTGAGGACAGAATGTAAGGAAACGGGCTGCCACAGCCTCAGGACTGATGGCAGTTAGATTGCAGGAGAAGCCTCCCGACAGTGAGACCTGAGAATGCGGCAGGAGGGACCCTCCATCCCTGGAGGCCTCGCAGTGAAGATGTTCCCCAGCTGGGGAGGGGAGTCCTGCCTGGCTCGGGGATGTGGGGAACTCTGGTGGCCTGAGCTAGGATCTGCTTGTACTTGCAGTTTGACAAGCTTCTGAAACAGGGAGGACTGGCAGCCTGGGGTTTGTTCGGTTCCATCTCGACAGCTTCTCCACCTTGGTTCGCTTTCCTCAAAGCACTCTAACAAATTACCCTGCTCTTCCCTCCTAATTTTTGTGGTGGTTTCCTAGTCTTACACTTAAAACTTTTATGCTCCCCAAACTTTGGCCTTTAAACAGGCTGGACATGTTTTTTTCTTCCCATTTTGGGGGTTCTTTCTGATCAGGAGTTCCATGGGCCTCTTCCTCTCTCACACATAATCATCTAAGACTTCCCTCGTCCCCCATGGAACCCCCAGTGCCTTGAACTGGACCTTCTCTTCCTAGTTCCTGGGTCATTTCTCCTCTGGGGAATCAGAAGGTTCCTCCTCATTCCCACGCTCCTCCCCCAGACCAGCATTTTCCTCGGTGTCATCGTCCACGGCTCTGGCAGACGGGCTCCCTCCCATACTCTTGGGGGAGAGAACGCTGTGGAGTGAGTTCATGGGAGGTCCTTCTACACCTTCTAAGGGTCACTCCTCCCAAGTCGACGCCATTGTCAGATTCCCTGTGCTTCCCCGACCCTATAGTTTCACTAGGTTTTCGATACAGTTTTATAGGGTTGTCTAGAGACATATTGGGACCTCTTCCTACAATTAATAGGGCTTTTATCCACTATGGTTTATAGGGTTTTTCTGCTACAGACTTAAAGGGCTTTTTTTTTTTTCCTACATATTTATAGGGTTTCTAACCCAACAGTTTTTCTCTACTGCCTTATAAGTGGTTCCCACCAACAATTTTAAAGGGTTATTCATCACTGATGTAAAAGCACTACTTTTACCCACAATTCTTTATCCTCTTCTTCTCTACAATCTGATAGGGTTTTCCTCCTTTCCCCACATAACTTTTGGGGAGACCCAGTGTTCCTCTCAGGAGAGAGAGGCCTCTGGTCTCCAGACCCTGTTCACAGGGTGACCCCGGGGTGGCAGCTCCTATGGAGGAGGAGGGCTGAGACTTCTGTGAAGCCATCTCCACACTCGGGGCACAAATAGGGCTTTTCTTCCAAGCTGGTTTTGGGGCTTCCCCCTTCCTCATGGCTGCTGCTCTCTGTGGGTGCAGGGGCCTCTCCCTCACCTTCCTGGCTTGTGGACAGGGTGGCTGGCTCTGGGAGGGGGTCCTCGGGTATGGGGGACTTTTCTCGGGTATGGGTCTCCTGGTGCCGAATGAGAGCCAGGCGATCGAGGAAGGAGGCCCCACAATCTGAGCAGCTGTAGGGTCTGGCCCCCAGGGGGCTCCTGAGGTGCTCCAAGAGGACGGAGGAGCTCTTCCCCAGCTCTGGACTCTTCTGGGCTTTCCCGCCGGCATGGACTTTCTGGTGCAGCAGCAGCTCTGAGCTGAGGGCAAAGCTTTTTTTGCATTCGGGGCATTTAAAGGGCTTTCCACTGAGGAAGGGACTGGGGCCCGCCCCTTCCCCGAGGCCAATCCGATAATCGGGAAAGAGAAAGGGCTTTTCGTTGCCGTGGGTGACCTGATGCTGGAGGAGCACCGAGCGATCCAGAAAGCTCTCGCCACAGTGCGAACAGATGTAGGACTTGGAGGAGGGCAGCCCCAGCCTGTGGCTGAAACTCTCCTGCCCGTCGGGCATTTTAAAGGGTTGTCCGGGCGGGTCGGCTCTGCCCTCCGCAGCACCGGGAAAGGAATTCCCTCCAAAAGGGAGCCTGGGGGACCGGAACTGAGGCGGCTTGGGAGCAGGGTGGGCGGGGAGGCCGTCCGAATTTTTGTAGGGGTTTTCGCCAATATGGATCCTCTGATGCTGCATGAAGATGCCCTCGTCGTTGAACCCCTTCCCGCAGACCAGACACTTGTGGGGTTTGGCTCCAGGGGGTGGGGTCAGCAGGGCAGGGTCCCCGAGCCCCAGGAGGCCGTCGCCCTGAGCTCTTCGGGCCGGGGTCTTGCCCCTCTCGTGGATCACCCGATGCTGCTCCAGCTCGTGCGCCTCCAAGAAGGCCTTCCCGCAGTCGGAGCACACAAAGAGGTTCTCATCCATGTGCGTGCGCACGTGCGTGATGAGGTTGGAGCTCTGGCTGAAGCTCTTGCCGCACTCGGGGCACTTGTAGGGCTTCTCGCCCGTGTGCGTGCGCCGGTGCTGGATCAGGTGCGAGCTGCGGATGAAGCTCTTGCCGCAGTCGGAGCACTTGTAGGGCTTCTCACCCGTGTGGATGCGCTGGTGGCGGATGAGGGTGGAGCTCATGATGAAGCTCTTGCCGCAGTCGGCACAGATGTAGGGCCGCTCGCCGCGGTGGATGCGCTGGTGGTTGATGAGGTTGGAGCTGACGCTGAAGCTCTTGCCGCACTCAGGGCACTTGTAGGGCCGCTCGCCCGTGTGCGTGCGCTGGTGCCGCAGCAGCGTGGCGCTCAGTGTGAAGGTCTTGCCACACACCGGGCACTTGAAAGGGTCCTCGCGCAGATGAGTCCGCTGGTGCTTGATGAGCGTGGAGCTGTGGCCGAAGCTCTTGCCGCACTCCAGGCATTCGTAGGGCTTCTCGCCCGTGTGCGTGCGCTGGTGCTGGGTGAGCTCCGAGCTCTGGATGAAGCTCTTGCCGCACTCGGTGCAGCGGTAGGGCTTCTCCCCGGCGTGGATCTTCTGGTGCTTGAGGAGGTTGTGGTTCTGGCCGAAGCGCTTGCCGCACTCGGGGCACTTGTAGGGCTTCTCGCCCGTGTGGGTGGCCTGGTGCTGGATGAGGTCCGAGCTGCGGTAGAAGGCCCGCCGGCACTCGCCGCACTTGTAGGGCTTCTCGCCCGTGTGCGAGCGCTGGTGCTTGATGAGGTTGGTGCTCTGGGTGAAGGCCTTCTCGCACTCAGTGCACTTGTAGGGCTTCTCGCCCGTGTGCGTGCGCTGGTGCTGCACCAGGTTGGAGCTCCAGCTGAAGCACTTGCCGCAGTCGGGGCACTTGTAGGGCTTCTCGCCTGTGTGTGTGCGCTGGTGCTGCACCAGGTGCGAGCTCTGCGTGAAGCTCTTCCCGCACTCGGAGCAGGTGTTGGGCCGCTCGCCCGTGTGGATGCGCTGGTGCCGCAGCAGCTTGGACCACTGGCTGAAGCTCTTGCCGCACTCGTTGCAAATGTAGGGCTTCTCGGCGCCGGCCGGGCGGCCTTGCACCAGCTCCCGCAGGCTGGGCTCATTGGCTGGGACCACCGGGGGGCTATTCCAGGTGGTCAGAGTCCCCCACTGCCAACTGGCCTCACAGGCCTTGGTCCAGTCTGACGGGGTCGGGACTACCTCGGGAGTAGGGGTGTCCAGAGGGGTCTGGTGGTCCGAGGGGCTGGAATGACCCAGCGGGGCCGGGGCATCCTGGGGGCCGGAGGCATCCTGGGAGGGTGTCTCCAGGGGCATCTCTGATGGGTCCTTGAATTCTGGGCTCTGATCTGGATCTCCCAAGATGACCTCCTCCCCAGAACTTTCCTGCTGAGCGTTCTCCTCTTCGTTCCCACTCTCTGCACCTACAGAGAGAAAGGGAGTCTCCAGCCCCCATCTCCTTTCAGAACCCGGGGCAGGCCTCACTTCCCTCCTCCCCGGGTTTTTCCCAGAGCCTGCGCCCCTCCCTGAATGGGGCCCCTCTCTCCTCAGGACCGCTGTCCCTTCTTGCGTCCCTCACCTGGGTGAGCATCGTCCGGGCTCTGTCCAGGATCCTGCAGATCTGGGCCCCAGAGCGCCGTCTCAGGTTCCATCCCGGAACTCAGGGCTGTGCAGTGCTCCAGGGACCCTGGGGGTGGGGTTGGGCAGGGAGCTGAGCTCCGGCCTGCTTTGACTCCCCCACCCCCACTCCCCTATCTGCCCCATCCCCAGCCCTTATTCCTCCTGATGTGAACTGTAGTCTCCTACCTCCCCATTTTTCTGCGCCTCGGTTCTCACCGCAACCCCCTCCCCCTGCAGGCCTGCCTTCTGCTCCAGAGCTTAAGATCACCACTAAGCAAGCAGGTGAATTTAAGAGTGTAATTAAAAGCTTGTCAGTCATAACCCTTTGAACCCAGACTGGGGGCTGGAGAAGCATCTGATGCCCACGGAAAAGGAGGCGCTCACCCCACCCCTCGGATGCCCAGAGGCTGGGAAACCTGTTATTTTGTTAATCAGAGGAAGCTCATTAAGACTCTAATTTTCCTCCTTAATGGGGCTGCTAATTGGGACCAATAAACTTTGCTTACGAGCCCCACAGAGAACCAAGACTAGCTGGAACACTTAAAGAGTTAAAAAAAAAAAAAAGTAATAACCACCCTGATTTCCCTGAGGGGACAGCAGACAGGGCATTCCAAAAGACTGAAGCACTTTCCCGTTATCTAAGCACAGAAAGAAAGAGGAAGCTTGGCTAGAGGTAGGGAGAAGGGGCAGTTTAAAGCCGTCAGGGGCTTCTGCAGAAACTACTTTGAGAGGGAAGTGGAAAGGAAAAGAGAGACAGGATGAACGCATGCAGACCACCTGGCATGTACCAGCAGACGCAGTGCCTGCCCTACAATCCTCACCACCTCACCCCCAAGTCCTGTGAGGAGACCCAGGAATCAGGTTGTCCATCTTCCTGGTTAGGAAACCAATGCCCAGTGAGATTTCTTCAAGGTCACAGGATGGGAAGTGGCAGAGCTAAGACCAGAAATGCAAGATTCTGTGTCTGGCATGTCCTGGCCTCTAAGAGAGGGAGATGACCTTGAAAGTCATATGAAACTCACCAACGTGGGCAGATGGGGAAAGACAGCTCAGTCAGAGCCTGCTGGCCATGGGAAAGGGCTGGAGAAATTCCTGGGACCAGAAGGTTTCCCTGGCTATGAAAGAAGGGGTTGGATCCTGACAACCCGGAGCTCTGAACAAGAAACAGAACACTCCCGGCTGAAGCCTTCCACTATGGTTCCATCCTGGCATCCCTTCTTCTAATCCATTTTCTCTTTTGTTGCTGCTGTACTCCATCCCTAACACGTACTAGGTGTTCGGTAAATTCTGGATGAATGAATGAGATGCCCCTTGCTCCTACAGAACCTCTTTGGTCCAGTGCTTTGGAGAGGATGGCAGCAGAGGAACAGGAGCTCAGAGTGAAACACAGGCATCTGTCACTCCCAAAACGGTGATAAGATTCCGGGATGAAGGAACCCAGGGCCTCAGGAGCTAAGTGCGAGAACTCCCCACAAAGTTTAGACCCTTAAGAGAGACCCTGTGGGGGCCTGGGCTTTGGGTGGTCATGTGCAAAGACCCCAGAGGAGGCTGTGGGGTGGTAACCAAAGTGAAGCAGGAGCTAGCTGAACCCAGGAGAGACAGGAGTTAGCTTTTAGGAAGTAAATGAATTTCTTCATCCCTGCCGCTTCTTAGGCTCTGAGAATCCCCCACCCCCATCCGTAAGCGTCTGTGGGGAGGTGGCAGCCGGGACCTCTGCCAAGCTGGGGGCTGCCTGCCTATTTTGAAGAGGCCTGCTGTGTTTGCTGAGGACAGGTGAGCACTCATGTACCTTGATGTCTCTGGAGAAATTCAAACTCAGCGGTCCGGGGTAGAAGGGAAAGGGTTAATGACAAGGCCGACATGGAGCAGGAAAGTGGGGAAACCGAGGAAGGTGAGAGGTGCTCGGGCCTGCACGGGCCTCGGCCTCAGGCCAGCCCCACTGCGAAGGGAGAGGGAGGGCAGAAGAGGAGGAGGCTGCCTCCCAGAGAGGTGTGGAGAGCGGCCCAGGGTGACCCTGACATGGAGGCAGCTGCGGGAATGCAGCCACCCTGGCCCGGGTTCCCCCCACGCCCGCACCGGCCCAGACCCTGGACTCCGGCTCCAGCCGGTCCCCGCGACCCTCCTTCCTTTCTCCAACCCTGAGCCCGGCATCCTCCCCTCCCCTCCACCCCCGGGGGCACCCAGGATTCCCGGCTCCCCCGCGGCGCCCCAGCCCCCGGCCCGCCGGCCGAATTCCCTCTTCCCAGAATGCTCACGCCCTCCCCTCCCCCACAGCCAGACCCTCGCGCTCTTCCCAGAATCCTCGGCCCTCGCGGCCCCTGCCCGGCCCCCACCCCTACCCCGGGCGGCCGGGGGGCGGGGGAGGGGGCTCACGCCCGGGCCCGGGTCCTCGGCCTCCCGCGCCCCATTGTTCCCCAGCGGCCGTCCCGGGCCCTCCAGGCCACCCCCCCGGGAACCCAGGCGTCCCCCACTCACGGCTCTGGGGTCTGGGAAAGGCCGGAAGGCAGGATCCAGCCCCAGGGGACTTAACCCCTTGAATGCCCTGCCTCGGGGGGCGGGCTAGATGCCGAGGACTCTAGGGTCCTTCTCAAGGGGTGATCCCAAGCTGAGGACCCGGGGACCAGTTCAGGGTGACTGGGACGGAGCAGGAAGTGACCCCAGCTTCCCGGGCCCCTCTAGCCTGGAGTCAGAGCATCAGCTCTATGGGATTTAACCCTTTGCCTCCCACAGCCTGGGAAAAAAAGGAGGACGGGGAAGCCGGGAGGTTTGGAGACGGCACCCCTCTCTCCGTCTCCAGTGGGAGCTGGTTCTCGGGGGAACCGAGATGCCAGTGAGGGGCTCCGGATTTCTGGCCACCCTGCATCTCGCAGGGGCTCCGCCTGCCGCTCCCAGAAAGCCCGAGCTCTGATTTGGTGGCTGCTGGTCCCCTGGGGCCTGCCTTTGTTGGGACTCAGACCCACAAAAGGGGCTTGGATGCCTGGGTTGTGGGTTGGGAGCAGGGGCTGGCCGGCCACACTTGGAGATGGAACATCTACAGACCAAAAAAAACGGCTTAGTTGAAATAAGTCACAGCAGCAAGCATTTGGGCTGAGGGGACCAGCACAGCCAGGAGGGATTTGTGGCAACCTGTGCCTCCCTGGCAAGTGTGTGCCCACCCCCTTGGCCCCAATTAGCTCTCCTTACAGGAGGGAACTGAGGCCTGGTTGTGGCGGGAGGGAGGAGGGCCACAGCCTTTCCCAGTAGCTCCTGAGGCACCCAGCTCAGAGCAAGAGAAAAACCCAGGTGGCCTCCCAAGGCCAGTTTATGTGGGCTCCCAATGTTTATAGCCTTGATCTCTTTTCCTCCTCACTCCAATCCACGATCATCCCCATTTTACAGGACAGGAAACTAAGGTGTGAGATGTGAGGCCATGCCACTATTTCAATTTAACACATTTGTATATGGAAGCCTATTACCTCTGGGCACTGTGGGGAACAGAAAGGTGGGGAGACCTCAGAGCTGAACAAAAGCTGGGCTCCCTACCCTTAAGAACTCAGAAGGTTTGAGTGTGTGTGTGTGTGTTAAACACAAAGGAATTACAGGAGAACGTGAGTTCTGTCTGTTCGAGATGTGAGTGAGCTGGAGAAAGAGGAGGAACAAACTGTCAGAAATTGCTATAGTGGATGCAGCTTCTCTGGGCCTACGTCTGCCGTTTAGAGAGTGTGGCCAGCAGGACAGGAGGCCCCGCTGGGCTTGCCTCTGTTCCTTATCAGCACTGTCATCTTCCACCTCCTCTAGCAGCCATATCTCCATCTTATCCTTGGCTTCCAACACCTTTGATACCTCGCTGTCACCTCAGTGTCTTTGCTCCTCCTGAGCCCCCTTCCCCTGTGTTTCTCGCAGCATGTTTCACCCCAACACTATCGGCCTCTCCTGCACGCATGGGGGTTAAGATCAGCTCCATCCAGGCAGGAGCCTGGCCTCTTGTCATCACTGCCATCTAGAGCAGTAACTGGCAGGTAGTAGGTGCCCAGTGCACAAAGTGAAGTCATCCTCCTGCCTCTTCCGTCTGTTTCTGGATCAATCCCCAAGCTGGACAGATGGGGCAGAGGTGGGCAGATCCGCCAGGGCACAGTCACATTCATTCACAGACGTCCCCACTCTCGCCCCCTCTCTCTGAGGGACGTGTGAGAGGGAGGCCCACATGGAATCAAAAAGGCTGGTGGGCAGATCTGACCTCCAAGGCTCTCTCCAGCCCTCCCAGGGCTACAAAAGTCTGACTGGGCCCTGGGGCAGTGGTGAACAGGAAAGCTGTACCCTAGAGGCTCACAGAAAGAGGTGAATTTGACCTACAAGGTTTTTCTCTCTCTCTTTTTTTAACTGAATAAATTGCTACCTTTAAAAAAATTGGTACATTTCAGGACTTCCCTGGTGGCTCAGTGGTAAAGAATCTGCCTTACAATGCAAGACACTGATCTGGGAAGATCCCACACGCTGTAGAGCAACTAAGCTCATGTGCTATAACTACTAAGCCTGTGCTCTAGAGCCTGGGGGCCGCAACTGCTAAACCCATGTGCTGTAGCTACTAAAGTGCCTGCACCCGAGCCTGTGCACCACAACAGCAGAAGCCGCTGTAATGAGAAACCCACACACTGCAGCTAGACAGGAGCCCACACAGCAATGAAGACCCAGTGCAACCAAAAATAAATACACTTTTAAATGATTACCCCCAAATTGGTACATTTCATATAAAAATTCGAATTTTGGAAAATCCAAAGATGTGGCAACATCACCCGAATTTTCACACGGTGACAGCTGGCTGGATGGTCGGGTCCTTCTTTAGTAGGACACTGACTTTTCAGTTTGTCATAGTCCTTGTCACTCCATTGTGTCCCCAACTGTGAGACTGAAAGGTAGTTTCAATATATTAATCATCTTTCATTGTTGCTCCAGCACTCACATAATAGTAGCTATTAATTCTGTACCCCTTGCTCTAGGTTCACCAGGTTCAGAATAATAAATAGGAGGATGATATCTGCTGACATGGTTCCATTGATGATGCCAGGCACTGTCCCAAGTGTTTACATGTAGTAATTCCACAAACCTTCACAACAACTCATGAAATCATTATTATTATTATTTGAGGATAGAGTGAGTCACTGGGACACAACTTTCTAGGAATGAGATGGATTTAAACCCAGGCATACTGACTTCAGAAACATCATGGCTCTTAACCAGGACTCAGGTTGGCTCTGTGTATGTGTGTGTGTGTCTGTGTGTGTGTGCGTGTGTCTGGAACCACAGGGTAAACCTCTCAACCCCACCATTCTCTCCTCCATTAGCTCCAGAAGCTGGAGAGAGGAATTGGGAAGGGCGGGGCACCCTGGGTGGTTCCCTGTCCCACTTCTAGGGAGGCAAAGGGTGCTCTGAAGGCGGGGGTGTGCTGTTCTGTTGCCTATAGTCAGCTGGCACAGTAGCCATGAAGGAGACCCTCCTGCCAGGGAAATTTCTGGAAGGATGAGGACTGACTCCTTGCCTTTCATGGACAGCCCACTGCCATGTTCTTCTTGGCCGCAGCTCACCAGCCTCCCGTGCGGCCCGTTAATACACGGCCTTGTGCCCCGAGGCCCAGGTTACGCTGAGAGCAGTAAGGTCCTGAAGGTGGTTAGGTGTGTGTCTGTGTTCAGTCATGTCCAACTCTTTGCAACCCCATGGACTGCACCCTGCCAGGCTCCTCTGTCCATGGAATTTTCCAGACAAAGATATTGGAGTGGGTTGCCATTTCCTGCTCCAGAGGATCTTCCCGACTCAGGGGCTGAACCCGGGTCTCTTGTGTCTCCTGCATTATCACTGCTGCCGCCCTGTGATTCCCTGGAGGTGGATCCTGGTCCAAACCCTGCTCCATCTTCACTGCCAGTGGGGTCTTGGGCAACTCACTTTGCCTCTTAGAGATTTAGCTACCTCTTCTTTGGAAAGAGGATGAGCCTTGTTTTCCAAGGGATGGGAGGGTTATCTGAGGTGATGCAAGAATTCAGAGCTGACCACTCTAGCCAGGTCTGCCTCAGTCTTCCTTGTCAGAGTGCCCAGCCTTCAGCCTGGTGGGCAGGAGAGCCAGGAATCTGGAAATCATGTCCTGGGTCATCTGGGAGGATGTGGAGCCAGGACTAGACACTCCAGTTCCCTGCTTTGTGGATAGGGATGCTCTCAAGGCAGGAGGCAAGGGCTGGGAAGGTGAAGCCAGAGGAGGCCACTCACCTCACCACCCCAGGCACTTTGCCGTGAGGACACCTTTCTAGCCACAGGCAGAAAGGCTGCCAGACGCTGCCACTCGAATAGGATGGGCCCTTCCACCCCCAAGATATGCATGCTAGAGGCGTGCAGGGCCCTGTGGGGCTCCTGAGCACCAAGCCTTTCTGTGTCTCCCACTTCTTTGATTACAGCAAACAGCTTTCATTCAGCCTCCATGACCTTCCCTCGGTTCCAGTGGGCAGATTCAAGCAGTTATTACTTAGGAAAGGGAGGCAATGGGAGACTGAGGAGAAGCACTCATGAGAAGTTTTGAGAGCAAGGACCTATTTCCCCATCAAGCCCTGGCTGGGGAACAAAAATCCCCAAAGTCATGCGGCCGAACAACAACAACAAAAATTGGGTGACATGTATTCTCAGAGATGTTCATTAAAGTTTTACGTGTAAGAGCACAAAATTGAGGCAATGTAAATATTCAACCACAGGAAAAATAACTCAGCACAATATGGTATAGGTGGTACGTATGGAAGGAATTTTACATACAGCTATTAAAAGTGTGGCTGTGAACTACTTCCCGCGTGGTGCAGTGGATAGGAATCCGCCTGCCAATGTAGGGGACACAGGTTCAATTCCTGGTCTGGGAAGATTCCACATGCAGAGAGCAACTAAGCCCGTGCGCCACAACTCCTGAGCCTGCCTGCTACAACTACTGAAGCCCGTGTGCTTGGAGCCTGTGCTCCACAACAAGAGAAGCCGCCACAGTGAGAAGCCTGTGCACCTCAGGGAAGAATAGCCCCCACTTGTTGCCAAGTAGGGAAAGCCCACGCACAGCCACAAAGACCCAGAGCAACAAAAAATAAATAAATAAAACCATTTTTAAACTATATGACTGTGAAGACAATGAAGAAGCAAAAACTGACAACTATGTTTTTAAAGCTTAGAAAAACAGAAGGAGGAAATATAACAATAGGCAAAAATGGTTGAGCTAGGGGCAGGTAAAAAACGAGTGAGTTAATTTGTTAACTAAAGTACAGTTGACTTACAATACTGTGTGATTTTCAGGTGTATGATTTGATTTTCACATATTTTTTTAGTATGGCTATACTACTTTTCTAGTCCAAAATCCCAACTATATTATTTCTTGCCTTTTTGATAACAGCCACAAACAGGCATGAGGTGATAGCTCACTGTTGCATTGATTTGCTTTCTGTTAATAATCAGTGATGTTAACAGCTTTTCATGTGCCTGTTGACCATCTGTACGGCTTCTTTGGGAAAATATCTGTTCAGCTCTTCTGCCCGTTGTTTAAATTGACTGGTGTGGGCTCTCTAGTTGTGGCACACAGGCTCTGGAGTGCTGCATGCAGGCTTTGTTTCTCTGCAACACGTGGGATCTTAGTTCCCTGTGTGCGTGTGGTCACATTAGTTGTGTCCGACTCTTTGTGATGCTATGGACCGTAGCGCTCCAAACTCCTCTGTCCATGGGATTCTCCAGGCAAGAATACTGGAGTGGGTTGCCATTTCCTTCTCCAGAGGATCTTCCTGATCCAGGGATCAAACCCGTTTCTCTTAAGTCTTGTGCACTGGTGGGCGGGTTCTTTACCACTAGCGCCACCCACTAGGGATAAAACCCACAACCCCCACATTGGAAGGCAGATTCTTAATCACTGAACCATGTAGGTTGTCTTTTGTATCAATGGTCTCCTTTGTTGTGCAGAAACTCTTTAGTAGTCCTATTGCGTTATTCTTGCTTTTGTTTTTCTTGTCTGAGGAGTCATATCTGGAAAGATATTGCTAAGACCATGCATGACACCTCTTAGACCAGGGTTCAGAATGAATGAGCACTGTGTCATTGTCAATCCTATTCTTGTATTCACTGGGTAAGTGACGTGAGTGTTGTCTGGTTCTATGGTTCTTTGTGGGCTCCTAATGATCACCACTGTCCTATGGGAACCTTAAGGGTTGAGTTTTGTAAAGTTATTATCACTTGACTGATGCCCTCTTTTTTTTTTTTTTGCCATGTTACATGGCATGTAAGATCTTATTTCCCTGACCAGAGATTGAACGCAGGAACTCTGCAGTGGAAATATGGAGTCCTAACCACTGGACCACCAGGTAAGTGAAAGTCCCTAACTGATGCTTTTGGACTGCTGAGAGATCCTTGTTTTGCCCTGTAGGTTTGTTTATTTCCAAATACCGCTTCATGTGGGAGAACTGTGAAAACAGATATGTAGCCTTTCTCTAAGATTTATGGCCTCAGATATTAAAACAACATCTTTTTTAAGTTGATACCATAAGAGTTGTTGTTATTGTTCAGTCACTAAGTTGAGTCCAACTCTTTTCGACCCCATGGACAGCAGCATCCCAGGATGCTCTGTCCTCCACTGTCTCCCAGAGTTGGCTCAGACTCATGTCCGTTGAGTCAATGATGCTATCTACCAATCTTATCCTCTTCCGTCCCTTCTCCTTTTGCCTTCAGTCTTTCCCAGCAGCAGGGTCTTTTCCAGTGAATCAGCTCTTCACATAAGGTCGCCAAAGTGTTAGAGCTTCAGCTTCAGCAACAGTCCTTCCAATGAATATTCAGGACTGATTTCTTTTAGGATTGACTGGTTTGATCTCCTTGCAGTCCAAGGAGGTGACAGAATTCCAGCTGAGCTCTTAAAAATCCTAAAAGATGATACCGTTAAAGTGCTGCACTCAATATGTCGGCAAATTTGGAAAACTCTGCAGCGGCCACAGCTTGGGAAAAGATCAGTTTTCATTCCAATTCCAAAGAAGGGCAATGCCAAAGAATGTTCAGACTACCATACAGTTGCACTCATTTCACACGCTAGCAAGCTTATACACAAAATCCTTCAAGCTAGACTTTGGCAGTACATGAACCGAGAACTGCCAGATGTACAAGTTAGGTTTCTAAGAGACAGAAAAACCAGAGATCAAATTGCCAACATATGCTGGATCATAGAGAAATCAAGGGCATTCTAGAAAAACATCTACTTCTGCTTCATTGACTATGCTAAAGCCTTTAACTGTGTGGATCACAACAAACCATAAGGGAGATAAGGGAATCTGGCAGTTGTGTTTGTTTCTTTATTTGTACCTTGCTTGGTTTCAAAAAAGGACTTAAAGTATTACAACAGGTGCCTGGCATCTAGTAAGGCTCCCAGCCATTAAAATGCTGGCCATCATTACCAATTGTAGCTGTGGTAGCAGAGTATCACGATCAAGATAAAAAATAAAATGGCAAACGGAAATTAAGTGGAGGAATGATAACATGAATCCAGGCTTGGTGTACAATACATACGTATAAAGCTTTGTTTGTATAATTGCTCAAAATGGGTTTTAGTACATCAACTCTACTCCAATAAAAATGTTTTTTAAAAGTGGGTTATAGATTTGCTGAGCTTTCTAGAGGCCCCAGCAAATATTGGTTACAAAATTCATATGAGGACTTCCCTGGTGGCACAGTGGATAGGAATCCACCTGTCAGGGCAGGGGACAAAGGTTTGATCTCTCCTCCAGGAAGATCCCACACGCCACGGGGCAACTAAGTCCATGGGCCACAACTATGGAGCGTGTGCTATAAAGCCTGCGAGCTGCAACTGCTGAGCCTGCATGCTGCAACGACTAAAGCCAGGGTACCTAAAGCTTGTGTTCCACAACAAGAGAGGCCACCGCAACGCGAAGCCCTCGCAGCACAATGAAGAGTAGCCCCTGCTTGCTGCAACCAGAGAGAAAGTCTGCGTTCAGCAATGAAGACCCACTACATCCAAAAATAATTTTAAAATTCATATAAGGTTTGGGAGAAAGTTCTCCTGTGAGTGCTCACCAAGGTGACGTTTTATGATGCCAAGGGTCATATTACCCTCACCCCATCCGCTAATTCTGGATCCAGTCCAACACAGAGACAGATGGCAAACAAAGCCCCAGTGGGGCAGGATACGCAGCATGGCTATTGTAAATTCAACCAGTTTTAAAGACACCGTTACAGATTATACATCCCAGTCATAAACAATCTCAATAAGGGGATTAGCTACAACATGTGCCTTTTGGCTCTTTGGGGTTGGTAGATAATATCTCTTCCTTGTCAGCTCCAGGGGCCATACACAAAAAATGAAATGGTGGCCCTAGAAATACCTAGCATATAGGGCTTCCCTGGCAGTCCAGTGGTTAAGACTCTGCGCTTCCACTGCAGGGGGGCTTGGGTTCAATCCCTGGAGGGGGAATTGGGATCCTGCATGCCATGCAGCTTGGCCAAAAGGAAAAAAAAAAAAAAAGAAATCCTAGCTGATAAGAAGATGGCTTGAAACAAAACCAGTATTTGAAGGGTTGTTTTTTTGTTTTTTTTTTAGTAGTTATTTATTTGGGTGCATCGGGTCTTAGTTGCTGCAAACTGGATCTTTCCTGTAGTAGCTATGGTGCACAGACTTAGTTGTCCCGTGGCATGTGGAACCTAGTTCCCCAGCCAGGTATCGAACCTTCACCCCCTGCATTGCAACGCAGATTCTTAACAATCGCACCATCAGGGAAGTCTCTTGGAGGTTTGTTTGTCTGATTTTTCACACTTGAGATCTGATCACTAGATTTGGAAAAAGACTGCCTTTTACAGGGGCAATCAAGTTGTTCTGGCTTCCAGCTACTCAATCTCCAGCTTATCTGTCCAGCCTTCTTCCTCTTTTCTCAGATGTCTAGGGCTCAGGTTTGACCTCTTTCCTTCCATATTAACATGCTTTTTTTTTTTTTTGGCCATGGCTTGCAGGATCCTATCTCCCTGACCAGGGACTGAACCCACTGACAGCAGTGCAAGCTCCAAGTCCTAACCACTGGACTGCCAGGGAACTCCCAAGAGTCGGCGCCAAGTATTTCCATGAGTTATTTTAGTTTTTGCCATTGTTCTGGCAGGTGGCTATGGTTGCCCCTATTTTATGCCGAAGAGGTAGAAGTTCAGAAATATATGAAGTAGCTGCCCAAGGTCACCTGGTTAGGTAAGAGCTGTGATTATTGCAGCCTGATGGGATTCAATGTCTTTCCTCTTCCCTACACCATGCCATTGTACTCACAAGTCATCCACTGGATGGTCTGATTGAGAATTCCAGCTGAGTTAAACATCAAGACTGCTGGACTTTGGTTTGTATTATTAACATCTTTTCCCATTTTTGAAAATTGTGATTTCATTCGTCTATCTTTTGTACCTCCTTCTCCAAGGAATCAGGTGGCTTAGAGCTCACTGGCAAATTTTCTCGTTTGCCTTGTTCAAGTGGGATCAGAAGATGTGACTTAGTTCAAAGCAGCAGAATGCTTTCTTAAAATCTCACACCTCCAATGTCACATTTCCATTTTCCCTTGCCACTGTTGGTTATAAAACAAATTTCATAATGCAAATAAAAACAACCATGAAATAGTAAGAAATCTTAACCTAAGAAATCGTCAAATATAAATAGTTTGATTATATGATTTGTGAGAAGCCATCTCAAACATGATTAGTAAGAAGATCCATCTCAGTGCCTCCTAGAAGGAAGGAGAAATTGGCTAAACTGATCAAAATTCAAAACACCCACACCCTTTAACCCACCAGTTCCATTTCTAGATCGTACTTGGAGACACATGCAGCACGCAAAAATGTAGGCATAATCATAGACATTGAAATGTTGTTTCTATAGCAAAAGATTGTATATAATTTACATGTCCAGGACTTCCTGGTTGATCCAGTGGTTAAGAATCCACCTTGCAGTACAGGGCACTCAGGTTCGATCCCTGGCCAGGGAACTAAGATCCCACATGCTGCAGAGCAATGAAGCCAGTGAGCCAGCTACAACAAAAGATCCTACGTGCCACAATTAAGACCCAATGAAGCCAAATAAAAACAACTAAACAAAACAACAACAAAAAACCCTAAATGTCCACCAATAGGGGAGCTGATTAAATAAATTATGGCCTAAACATATAATGGGGCTTCCCTGGTGGCTCAGTGGTAAAGAATCCACCCACAATGCAAGAGACCTGGGTTCAATCTCTGGGTGGGGAAGATCCCCTGGAAAAGGAAACGGCAACCCACTCCAGTATTCTTGCCTGGAGAATTCCATGGACAGAGGAGCCTGGTGGGCTACAGTCCACAGGGTCACAAAGAATCGGACACGAATGAAGCAACTTAGCAAGCATCCTGTTTGGTTTCCTCACGGGAGAAAGTGTGTGTGGTCTTTGAACCAGTGTGGCCTCACACTCCTCTTCCTGCCTGGGGTACATGAAGTGAGAATTCATATCCTGTCCTAACTGAACAGTCCTGACTAAATCACTGACTCGTAGAGTGATCCTGGCAAAGCCCAGCACTTTCTCACAGAAATGACAAGATGGACGCTGATGTCCAGCCCTCTCAAACCTTCAGCCAGGCAAAGGGAGCAGCGTGGCTAAGGACATGGTAAGAGAGGGGAAGAAAGATGGCTCCTGCCAACTCTGGATCTTCATCTCCCATCACCCCTCACCCCTTTCACTCACAGCTTCCCGACCCACCCTCTCCTGGGCTGCTCTCCTGCACGTCTGTCTAGTTGCTACATCCCTAGGGAATGAAAGGACAGCTGCCCACTTCCTCCAGGCTTTCACACTCTCCAAGAACCTTTAGTCGGACTAAGCGCTAGAGCCCAGTGAAAACTGCCCAGAGGGACCCTGAGCAGGAAGGAATGGCCAATCAGACTGGCCCCTGAGGTTTCCACAGGGCGGGTGAAAGGTTGGGCTGGATGGTAATAGTTTTTGAAAGTAAAAGCATGGTTTTAATTTATCCTTAAAATGTATACTCAATGCCTTTCCTCTTTGGATGTCTGCAGCTTCCTGCTGCTGCTTTTTAAAACTTGCTTCTTTTTAAGGTCACAAAAGCCTTTTCTTCAGGTGAGAATGGTGTCCATCCTGGGGAGAAATTAGGTGCTTTTGCACAGCCTCCTCAGCCCTGGACTCTCTAGACATTCATGTCTGTGACATCACACACATGGTTTTAGTTTTAATGGTTTCCATGCTTTTAGCTTGGAATTTCCAGAAAAAGCTTTCAAACTCAGAGAGGCAGTGTGAGGAGAAGAGGCACGTGACCTGGGGCTTTGAGGGCTTTGAGTTCAAATCAGCCTCTGACCTACATACACTCAGTTACCCATAAAATGGGAGGAATACTCCCCTCACAAAAGTGTCCTATAGCCACTGAGATCAGGTCTACAAGGAACCAAGAAGGTCCATAATCAACAGCAGCCTCTTACTATCCTCTCTATGGTGTTCCTGATGTTCCTGTCGCAGGACTGACCTTCTACCAACGGATTTTTTTTTTTTTTTTTTTTACCAACAGATATTTTAAAAAAGGAAGCAGTAAGGAATCGGCCGGTGCTCCAGAGTTAGAACTCCGCGCCAGTTCAATACTGGGTCGGAGAACTAAGATTCCACAAGCCACACTACCAAAACCACCGCCACAACAAAAGGTAGCAGTACAAACACAAGCATTTATTGAGCACTTATTATGTGTCAAGCGCACTTAAGGGCTTGCATATGTTAATTCATTGAATCCATACAGAAAGCCTTTGAGCTAGCTTGGTTATGTTTGCAAAGAAAGCCAAGGCTCAGAGAAGAGGAATAACAGCCGAGCTGGTTTAGAAACCCAGGCAGTTGGGCTCTGCTCCTCCCTCTGATCTGGGCACCAGAATCATCAAAACGTCCCCCAGAGTGAACACTAGACAACTTGGCCCTTTCAGGGAGGAAGGAAACTAATTCCTCCAGTTGCAGCTTTCTGCCGGGGTCGAAGGGGTTATTCCCACTGAGACGCCTGCACCCCGGGCTCCTAGAGAGGCCGCGTTGGGGGCGGGAGGAAACTTTGCTTCCGGCGGTGCGGGGGATTGGGAATCGGGAATCCGGCGCGCTGGCTACCGGTTGCGGCGCTCTGCCCCACCTCGCCCGGAGCCCCACGGTGGGGCGGATGAGCCCTGGGCGGGCAGAGGGGTAGGGCTCCCCGAAAGGCATCCCTGACCCCCGGGGTCTAGAAAGGGGGGACTCTGAATTGGGGTGGCGAAAGCCTGCCTCTCCAGAACAGAGGTCCCCCCGGCGTGCGGGGGGAGACGCCGGTGAATTTGGCCGCCCCGGGAAGCTCCTGATCTCCCCGGTCGCAGGCTGTCACGGGGAGGCGCGAGGCGGGGGGCCGTTTTTCCTGGAAGCGCCAGCCTCCCGGTCCCCCGCCGGCCCCTCCCCGAGACCTCGAACCTTCCAGAGCCCCGGGTAAGAAAGCGCTCGCTCGTTCCTCCCTGCTCCCTAGTGCTGGCCCGTCCCCCTCCTCCTTAACTCTACAGCTGCCCCGAGAAGCCTGTGGTATCGACCCCATCTTGTAGGCGACTGTGTATAAAGTCAGTTTATAAACGGGCTTGTTCCAGACGCTCGGGATCAGGAGCGGAGGCAGAAACGCGCTTCTCAGGCGCGCGGGCTCCGGACCCGGTCAGCTGGGGCGATGGGTTAGCATCCGGCTACCTTCTCTGAACCAAGCAGGTCTGAAACCAGCCCCTTTGTCCTTTCTATTTGCGATATGGCTGGGTCATTCTAAGTCAAGTTGGAAACCCAGTTATCTTTTCTCCTGCCACACCACTCTGCTTCCCTCATCATCTTACCAACTTTTAATACATATTTTTTTAATGTATTAAACTAAAGCTGTCTATGGACTCAGATCTCTGTAAGCATGGCATTCAAGGCCAGTTGAAACTTGGCTTCAGCCCCTCTGTTCGACCTGATTTCTCTTGGTTCCCTAAGTAGAATTCTGAGTAGCAGAGTTTCTTTTCAAAATTCGAATTGATATTTACTTTAACATTGGGAGACTTCATTAAGCACACACACACAGATTTCCAGCTTATGATCCATCAGTAGAGCTGGAAACAGCCGGCCCAGGTTCTTGCCTCCAGCATCTGGTTTGAACCGAGCAGTGCCTGCCCCCTTTTAGGTAGGGCTCTGTTCCCTGTTTACTCTAGTCCCATCCACTCCAAGTCCTCTCTGTCTCGGCCAGAGGATCAGCTGTTGTCCTCACATTGATGTTTTTCCTAGAATGGAGATGCAGGTTTTTGGCTCCTTGGGACTCTGTCAGTTCAGTTCAGTTGCTCAGTTCTGTCCGACTCTGCAACCCCATGGACTGCAGCATGCCATACCTCTCTGTCCATCACCAACTCCGGGAGCTTGCCCAGACTCATGTCTGTCGAGTCGGTGAGGCCATCCAACCATCTCATCCTCTGTTGTCTCCTTCTCCTCCCACTTTTAATCATTCCCAGCATCAGGATCTTTTCCAAGGAGTCAGTTCTTCGCATCAGATGGCCAAAGTATTGGAGTTTCAGCTTCAGCATCTGTCCTTCCAATGACTATTCCGGACTGATTTCCTTTGGGATGGACTGGTTGGATCTCCTTGCAGTCCAAGGGACTCTCAAGAGTCTTCTCCAACACCACAGTTCAAAAGCATCAATTCTTCGGCGCTCAGCTTTCTTTATAGTCCAACTCTCAGACCCATACATGACTACTGGAAAAACCATAGCTTTGACTGCTTTTTAATATGCTGTCTAGATTGGTCATAATTCTTCTTCCAAGGAGCAAGTGTCTTAATTTCATGGCTGCAGTCACCATCTGCAGTGATTTTGGAGCCCAAGAAAATAAACTGTTTCCACTGTTTCCTCATCTATTTGCCATGAAGTGATGGGACCAGATGCCATGATCTTTGTTTTCTGAATGTTGAGTTTTAAGCCAACTTTTTCACTCTCCTCTTTCACTTTAATCAAGAGGCTCTTTAGTTCTTCACTTTCTGCCATAAGGGTGGTGTCACCTGCATATCTGAGGTTATTGATATTTCTCCCGGCAATCTTGATTCCAGCTTGTGCTTCATCCAGTCCGGCATCTCACATGATGTACTCTGCATAGAAGTTAAATAAGCAGGGTGACAGTATACAGCCTTGATGTACTTCTTTCCCGATTTGGAACCAGTCTGTTGTTCCATGTCCACTTCTAAATGATGCTTCCTGACCTGCATACAGATTTCTCAGGAGGCAGGTAAGTAGTCTGGTATTTCCATCTCAAGAATGTTCCAGTTTGCTGTGATATACAAAGTCAAAGGCTTTGGCATAGTCAATAAAGCAGAAATAGACATTTTTCTGGAACTGTCTTGCTTTTTTTTATGATCCAAGGGATGTTGGCAATGTGATCTCTGGTTCCTCTGCCTTTTCTAAATCCAGCTTCAACGTCTGGAATTTCACAGTTCACATACTCTTGAAGTCTGGCTTGTAGAATTTTGAGCATTATTTTGCTAGCATGTGAAATGAGTGCAATTGTGTGGTAGTTTGAACATTTTTTGGCATTGCCTTTCTTTGGGATTGGAATGAAAACTGACCTTGTCCAGTCTTGTGGCCACTGCTGAATTTTCCAAATTTACTGGCATACGAGTGCAGCACTTTCACAACATCATCTATTAGGATTTGAAATAGCCCAATTGGAATTCCATCACCTCCACTAGCTTTGTTCATAGTGATGCTTCCTAAGGCTCACTTGACTTCACAGTCCAGGATGTCTGGCTCTAGTTGAGTGATCACCATTGTGGTTATCTGGGTCATGAAAATCTTTTGTACAGTTCTGTGTATTCTAGCCACCTCTTAGTATCGTCTGCTTCTGTTAGGTCCATACCATTTCTGTCCTTTATTGTGCCCATCTTTGCATGAAATGTTCCCTTGGTATCTCTAATTTTCTTGAAGAGATCTCTCGTCTTTCCCTCTATTCTATTGTTTCCCTCTATTTCTTTGCACTGATCGCTGAGGAAGGCTTTCTTCTCTCTCCTTGCTATTCTTTGGAGCTTGCATTCAAATGGGTATATCTTTCCTTTTCTCTTTTCCCTTTAGCTTCTCTTCTTTTCTCAGCTCTTTGTAAGGCCTCCTCAGAAAACCATTTTGGCTTTTTGCATTTCTTTTTCTTGGGGATGGTCTTGATCACCGCCCCATGTACAATGTCACGGACCTCCGGACCTCCATCCATAGTTCATCAGGCTTTCTGTCTATCAGATCTAATCCCTTGAATCTGTTTGTCACTTCCACTGTATAGCACCTAAAGCCACTGATTCTTTGCGACCCCCATGGACTGTAGCCTGCCAGGCTCCTCTGTCCATGGAATTGTCCCAGCAAGAATACTGGAGTAGGTAGCTGTTTTCTTCTCCAGGGGATCTTCCCAACCCAGGGATCGAACCCAGGTCTCCAGCATTGCAGCCAGATTCTTTACCAGCTGAGCTACCAAGGAAGCCCAGGTCTCTATCAAAAGGACTCAAATCAAAAGTAAACCCAGAGATGTGTGCAAAGAACACAGAGAGGGACTTCCCTGGTGGTCTGGTGGTTAAGACTCCCTGCTCCAATACGGGGGGCATGGGTTCAGTCTCTGGTGGGGGAACTATGGTCCTATGTGCCACATGGTACAGCCAAAAAATAATAAAGACAACAGGAAGTATGTGCCCAGCCTCCTTCACACTTTTCCTTTTCTTTCTTGGACTCCATTTCCATTTGAATTTTCCACTTGCCCCACAGAAACACTCATATCCAGCTATTTTGCCTCACAGCCTCTCAGATGAACCATATCTTTGCAGTATCTCCTCCAGTGAGTAGATTCTGTTTAGCAGTGTCTACAGCTAGTCCTATTCCATGAAACCTTCCCCAACAACCAAACATCCAACCACCTGCATCCATCTCATCAGTATTTCTGGAGGCTGGGCACCAAGTTAGATGAGCATGACTAAGCTACCACTGTTTCTGCTCCCCTGGAGACTTCTATGGCTGCTCCTGAATCAACATCTCACACATGTTAGGTGGTCAATAAATAACTGTGCTTGTGTTTAGTCATGTCCGACTCTCTGTGACCCCATGGACTGTAGCCCGCCAGGCTCCTCTGTCCATGGGATTCTCCAGGTGAGAATACTGGAGGGGGTTGCTACTTCTTCCTCCAGGGGATTGTCCCAACCTAGGGATCAAACCTGAGTCTCCAGCGTCTCCTGCATTGCAGGTGGATTCTTTACCTGCTGAGCCATCAGGGAAGTCCCAATAAGTAATTATCAGCTAGTAGATGGCCCAGTCATACATGTCTTATTCCCCTGGTTGAACGGTAAGATCTTTGAGCATGGGATCCAAATGGGATCTATCTTCACTGCCCTAGCAACCATTACTATTCCTGGCACACAGCAGACACGTGGTTATGGTTAAGGAAGTAAGTGCCATAAGGAGGTGCTCCAGACAGAAAATAAGTATCAAATTTCAGCCCAGTCCCAAGACTGGAAGCAGCATCCCCTGCTCCCCATGTCCTAGTGCTGCGGAAGAATGGAGAGGCAGCCCCAGAGAAGAGGGAACAGAAGCTTACTCAGTCAGGACAGGAGTGCGTCACAGACCCCTGGACCAGGAGGCTTTGCTCGAAATTCAGCCAAAGTTACATGTCTAATGGAGCTGTATCCACGTGACCTTGTGCGTGAAACCCAACCTGATTCTGATTCTGAATTCCAAGCTCTAGAATTAACAATGGTTCACATGTACCGTACCTCCCCATGAGTCAAGCCCTGCCTCTCGCTTCACACCTATGGCCTTCCAGCCCCACTAGGGTCATGGCATCAATACTGTATCTCCTCTTTACAGAGAGATGGCAGAGGTTCTAATGCCTGTTTAACTCGCCTGAAGCCACCCGGTAACAGGCTGAGCCAGGAGCTAAGTCCATGTGGGCTGATTCCAGGGCTTCTGAGCTTAGCACTGTGCTCCTTCCAAACATCTGAGGCTTTATTTAATACCACAGAACTTTACACTTCAGTATAGTTAAAATGGTAAATTTTATCTTATGTGTATTTTAACAGTTTTTAATTGAGGAACCCAGGGACTTGAACAGATGAAAAAGAACACCAGGGACATCCCTAGGAGTCCCTAGTGGTTAGAGACCCACTAGGTCACTAACCACATCCCTAGTGGTTAGGACTCCACACTTCACTGCAGGGGGCATGGGTTCCATTCCCGGTCGGGGAACTAGGATCCCACATGCTGCACAGTGCAACCAAAGAAAATTTTTTAATTAAAATCAAACCTGCCCTCACAGAAGTTAAAGTCTAAGGAAGACATAAAGAAATAAAATAAGAAAGTAGGGAAGGGAAACTAGGAAGTGTCCTCATCAGGGAACATGTTGCTGTTTTGTAGAGAGAGGCCAGGGGTATTTCTCCGAGAAGATGAGCTTTTATGTAAAAAATGGACAGGAAGCAGATGTGTAAAACTGCCTGTCTTTTGCTCCCTACAAAAACTCCAGAAAGAAGACAATTTAGACTGAGGAAATGGACTCAGGTGCTATTTGCTAATTCTTCAAGCATTTCAGGAGGGGAGAAAAGCAACTTTCAGGAGGGGTGAAGTTGATTCTTTTTAAAATATATATATATATATTTATTTATTTATTTATTTATTTGACTGTGCTGGGTCTTAGTTGTGGCATGTGGGATTTAATTCCCTGACTAGGGATTGAACCCAGGGCCCCTGCATTGGGAGTGTGGAGTCTTAGCCAGTGGACCACCAGGGAAGTCCCAAAGTTGATTCTTTTCCTTCTCAACCTTCCCTTGTTCTTTCTGATTTTGCTGTAGCTCATTTCTCACTTCTCCAATCTCCTGCAAGATTCACCTCTGTTCCGCCTTGTCTGTCCTTCCCTTGCCTGGCCAACTCCACCCACAGTGGCCATGGAATGAGGTGATAGAGGCAGTGGGTGAGCAAGTGGTCAGGGGAACTAGCCTGCTTCCTTCCGTGATAGGGAGCCACGCAGAGCGTGAAGGGAGGTGGGGGCAGGAGGCGGGCAACCCTGGAGGTGACACGCTTGGAGATTCAGGAAACATCTGCAGGGCAGATGGCCTGGGACAGTGGCCCAGATCCCCTCAGAGCGAGTGGGTGAAACACACAGAACCTAGAGAAGAAGCAAAGGCACATGTTGGTTTGTTGTTGTTTTTTTTTTTTTCTTGGTATGTCTCTTCTGACAGCTGAATTGAGATAGAATTCACATACTATATACTTCACTTACTGAAAGTGGACTGTTCTGTGATTTTTAGTCCAAACACAAAGTTGAGCAACCATCACCTTAAGTTTAGGACATTTTCATCACTCCTCAAATCAACTTCATATCTATCAGGAGTCACTTCTTGAGGCCCCGCTAAATCTCCCGCCCTGCCCTTTCACGCCCACCCCGACCCCCTCCACTCTAGGCACTCACTCATGTACTTTCTGTCTCTAGGTTTGCCTTGTCTGGACATTTTGTGTAAATGGCCCACTTTGGTTTTGGTTTTATTTAGTTGGCTTTTTTTTTTTCCACCTTTTTATTTATTGGAAGGTGGGTGGGTGACCACTGAAGAGTCTTACAAAGGTGGGTTTGGAACATTAGAAGTTGAGAAGCTCTTTTGAGGAGACAAAGGTGACAGAAAGGAAAAGCAGAAGAGAGAAATAACTTGCATATGTTTTATTTTTTTAATTTTATTTATTTAATTTTGTGCTGAATCTTTGTTGCTGCGCTGGCTCTTCTCTAGTTGCAGTGAGCGGGGGCTACTTTTCGTTGTTTGGTGCAAGGGCTTCTCATTATAGCGACTTCTCTTGTTGAAGAGCAAAGGCTCTAGGGTCCACAGGCTTCAGTAGTTGTAGCACGTGGGCTCAACGGTTGGGTTACTGGCCCCCATAGCACAGGCTCAGTAGTTGTGACACATGGACTTAGTTGCTCCTCGGCATGTGGGATCTTTCAGGATCAGGGATCAAACCTGTGTCTCCTGTATTGGCAACCAGACTCTTTACCATTGAGCCACCAGAGAAGCCCTGTTTTATTTTTTTTATTGCTCTATTTCTCTCTCTTTTTTTTTTAAAGTCACCTCAAATGTCAGGAAGAGAGAAAACCTAAGTAAATGAAAGTGAGGAATGCTACAAATTAAATTGTCTGCTTTTATTTCTGTGAACAATTTCTTTACCTGGTTTTGCACAGTTATGCCTTCCCTTTGCCAATACTATAACATATAAAGAGACCAATCACGGAGTCAAGTCAGGAAACCTGGTTCCTCCTATTAGCAGCCTGACTCAGCTACTCTCAAGTTCTCTCTTCTGTAAAATGAGGGGGTTAAAGATTATTTCACCCTTTTCTCCAGCATCATCTCCTGAGTGGCAGGCAATCAGCCTTTTTGGTATCTGTTGACAGTCCCTATTTTCTTTTTAGGTGCCATCATAGACTTTTCCTACATTCCTGGAATTTCTAGGTACAGAGTGTAAGGAGGATGAGAAGATAGCAATGTAACTTGCTTAAAATTTATATACTAGGTCAAACCTTTATGAAGAACTTTACACGTGCTACTTGGGCTGTTTCACAGCTAGTAAGGAGCACTAAATGGGACCTTAGAGAACATCTAGTTTAATCCCTTCACTTCAGTATACAGAAACAGGCCTAGAAATAGGATATAACTAGTGAATGCTAGAGCGGGGCCCAGTTCTGTAGCTTTCCGATGCCTATTCATTTACATTAGAGGAAGTCGAAGCCCAGGGACTTCTATGGAGAATAGGGCCTATCAATCGAGGCAGGCTCGTTGATCACCTAGAGTCCACCGCTCTTTTAACAGGGGTTTAGAAGAGGTGCAGCCCCGGGCAGTTTTCTCGAAATTTACTGGATCTGGATCCAGACCTCCGGGCTTGCACTGTAGCATGAATGAATGTGATCGTAGTGGTTCTGCCAGCAGAGGCACCTCTTCCTGCGTCAGGCCCGGGCGATTACTCCGGGGGAGGATTAGGTGTCCTGGCCTTTGAGGTCCCCTTCCCAGGCAGGCGTCTTCTAGGTCCCCGCGTAACCCCAGCTTGGGGTGCGGCATGGTTGGTTTGGGGGCGTGGCCCGACAGCTGCGAACCAATCCCAGGCCCCACCGTAAGTAGAGGCGGGAGGTCCGCCCCCACCCCGCCCATTTTCCTCTCAACTGCTGGAATGCGGGGTGGTGACCTAGGCAACCGCCTTAGCTTGGCGCCCACCGGCCAAATCCGCTTCGTCCCGCCCCTCTTGGAACAACCAATCGGAAAACGAAGTCCTTTAAGGGGCAAAAGAAGAAAAAGGACGGCGATTTTGATTGGCTAATTGGAAGAGTCAAGTACAATCTCTGGCGTGACCCTGGGGCAAGGCTCCGGGACCTCGCCCAATTTGGAAAAGGTGAGCTAGGGACATACACTTTTGAGCCAGGAGAGAATGAGCTTTGGATAGCTGAAAATTCGATGTTTCCAGTTCGGGTAGCTTCTCTCCTAGGTGTAGAAGAAGGTAGTGGGAGTCCAACAGCCACCCCGTATTGTTAGTTATACTTCTTGGTTGTATTGCGAGGAATATAGGGATTTAATGTTTAAATTTAACATTTATTGAGCACCTGCCGGGTGCCAGACACTGGTCTAAATGAACAAATCAGTTTCCTGCCTTCTTGGAGCTTGTATGCTAACGAAGATAACGACAAGGTAATGTGAGGGGAAAGTAGAGCAAGTTAAGAGGGAGCAGGTTGGGGCTTCCCTGGTGGCTCAGTAACTCAGCAACTACTGAAGCCCTTGCGCCCTAGAGCCCGTACTTTGCAACTAGATAAGCCACCGCAGTGAGAAGCTCACACACCAACTAGAGAAAAGCCCTGGCAGCAACAAAGACCCAGCACAGCCAAACTTAAATAAATAAAATTATATTTTAAAAAAGAGGAAGCAGATTACATCGTTAAGTATGTGGCCAGTTTGGACACCGGTGCCAAAGTGAGATCTGAACAATGAACTGAAGGAAGCAAGAAGGTTAGCCAGTGGGTTATCTGGGAGAGCACCCAAGGCAAGAGGGAACATCTGACTGGTGTTACTGAAAAACAGCCAGGGAAAGAGTGTTGCTGGAGTGTGTGAGTGGCAGGAGAGTGGGGGGGAAAGATTGAGGGGCAAAGGAGTGCAGATCTTACCGGGTCTTGTGTGCTTGGCTTTTGTTTTGAAATAGGGAGCCACTTCTGGGTTTCTAGCAGAAGAGTACCATCACATGGCTTATATTTAAAATAACCCTTCTGGGGAATTCCCTGGTGGTCCAGTGGTTAGGGTCCTGAGCTTTCACTGCTGAGGGCAAGTGTTCAATACCTGGTTGGGAAAATAAGATTCCTAAGATCCCTTTTAAGCCGAGAAGCCAAAAAAACTTAAAAAAACAAAACAATTTTGGCTTCAGTATTGGTAACCAATTGAAGGGGCAAGAATGGAAGCAAGGAGATCTGCTAGAAGGTAACTGCAATAATGAATGTTCGTGTGAAGGAGATGATGACAGTTTGGTCTGGACCAGGGTAGTGGTGGCACAAGAGGTGACTAGTGGTCAGATTCTGGATGTATTTTGAAGGTAGAGCCCAAATGATTTCCCTAAAGACTAGAAATGGAATATGAGATAAAGACAGGAATTAAGAATCACTCTAAGGATTTTGGATTGAATGACTGAAGGAGGACTTGCCATCAGTTTACATAGAAAAAGCCTGGGGTGGAATAGACTTGGGGTCTTGGAAAAATCAGTATTTACAGATGGGGTTTTTCAGTCAGAGAAACAGGTGTGACCAAAGCACATAACAAAATTCCTTAACTAAGTCAAGGGTCAAAAAAGCTTCCTCTCATAACCTATGATGGAAAATAATTTAATATATATATATATATATTTGTATAACTAAATCACCATGCTGTGCACCTGAAACATTGTAAGTCAACTATACTTCAATAAAATATATATATTTAAAGAATGTCCTATGGGGGGAAAAACCTTCCTCTCACCCCAGTGATTCTCTAATGAACGATAAGGTCATATTAGGATCACTTGGGAAATCTTTTCGCTCTAAACCACCAAGGCAGTCTACTCCACCAAATCTTGATTATGGTGAAGGGCAGGGGAAGGAGTGGTGGCTACCAGTCAGTCCAGCAAGGAAAGACTGGGGCTCATAAGACAGAGGAGGGATGGGTATCTACTCTCTAGTAAAGAGCTTGTCTTGTGGAACAACTATTTCCTTCCCTCAGGTTGGAATTTGGCCATCAAGTGATGGGAGCCCTAACCACTGGGCCACCAAGGAATTCCCCACAATGTCTTCTAAAGTTCTGCATGAAGAAGCATCCTGTTTACCAAATGTTTACTGGACAGAGAAAAAGAAAGAGGTTCTTAGAGACCTTTTCTCCACAAGAAAGGCCTCCAATGCCAGGAATGGTCAGCCAGGCAACATAACAATGATTATAACACTGACTTCTGGCTTTATTGAGCACTTACCTTTTTCTAAGCGGCATTCGAAATACTTTCTATTCATCGACTCATTTAAGCCAACAACTATACAAGGGACAGGGAAATACCTTTTTTCTTTTCTTTTCTTTACTGAAGGGCCAACCAAAGAGAACAGGCAGCTTTTGCTTAAAAAACCTGAACTTGAAGATACCATTATTAGCTCCATTTTGTGGGTTTGGAATCTAAGCTGAGAGATGTTGGTTGGGGTGTGAATCCAGGTTGTCTGGATTCCAGAATGTGAGCGCTTAACATCACTCTCTGAAAGCCATAGTTTCAGACTACCCTGGTGGTCACGTGGTTAAGAATCTGCCTGCCAAGGCAGAGGACACGGGCTCCATCCCTGATCCCCCATGCAGAGGAGCAACTAAGCCCACACATTGCAACTGAAGCCCGTGAGCCCTAGAGCCTCTGGTCCACAAGAGAAGCCGCCAAGATGAGAAGCCAACAGACCACAACTAGAGATAGCCCCTGCTCACTGCAACTAGAGAAAGCCTGCGTGCAGCAATGAAGACTCAGAGCAGCCAAAAATAAACAGATAAGTTTTTAAGAGGTATAGTTATACAACATAGTAAATAAACTATACTTTGATTAAAAATTAAATAAAAAATAAAAGGTGTATTTCACAGTGAAGGGGCTTAATTTCCTCTGTGTTAAATAACAACAAAGATCCATTCAATAAAATATTTAGTAATACAAGAAGAAACATGAAAAACGATTTTATTGGAAATATTCTAACACGTTTTCTGAACAAATAATCAAAAAATAAATAAGGACATAAAAAGATAGGAACATATGAAATTTTGACCTTGAAAACAAATAGTGTACCTTCATTTCAAGTTTCATGGACAGTGACAAACTGCAATAAATATTAAACTACAGAGAATATTTTGGTAAATTTTGAAAAGTAGAAACTCTAGAAGTCAGTCTCGGATCAAAATGCAGTACAACTAACAGTAATATAAAACACACCACTCAGAAACTGAAAACCATAAATAACATCTCAAATTACCCTTAGGACAAGAAGTAAATCAAGGATAAAAAGCAAACTATTTTGGGATAATGATAATCATAATAAAAGGATACAGTCAAATCTACCTGTAGAGGTGAAATTAATAGCATTCAATGCTTTTAGTGTCAAAAAAAGAGAAAAAAAGAATGAATTAAGCATGCAAGTTGAGATCTCTGGAAAGAGTATAAAATACTCTCCTACTCCCCAAATGGGAAATATTTAAAATAGAAAACAGAAAAAAAAGAATTCCCAGAAGCCTAAGAGGAGAAGAGATGTACCTTCTGGCCTGTGGACAGGGAAGCACCTTGGTGCTCCATGTGAACTTGGTTCTCTGACCTGTGCCCTTGAACATCCCTCTTCTCTCTCCGCCTGACATGCTCATCCACTCCCAAGGCCTCAGCTCCCTTCAGTCCCTTCTCCGTGTCAGCACCGCAGCTCCTAGTGTTGTGCCTCTCGTGGCACCTACACGTGCCCTACAATAAAGTCTCTCCACCTGAGACCCCCTTTCTAGCAGATGTGAGATCTTCAGAACAGGAGCATGTCCTCCTCATCGTCACATCCTCAGGGCCTGGGATGTGGTGGGTCCTTGGCTGAATGGAAGCATGAGCAGGGGGGCTCAAGCACAGATTCCCAAGTTGCATTTGGTCCCAAGCTGCTTCTGCTCCCCGCACTGCCCTGTCACAGGCCCCAAGCCTATATCATGAGGCCTGGAATGAATTATTCCCATGGTCAGAGAACTAACAAAGGAGGATCTGCCTGCTGAGCTAGTTAGGCAACCAATAAATGACTGTACTGACATTGTCAATAAAACATGAGGATGTGGGGCTTTGATTTTGTTTTTCTTATTTCCTCTTTTTCACTGCATAATCCTCTATCCTCAAGGCCCGATTCAAATACCATCTTCCCCGGGGGGACCTTTCCTGACTTCTCCAACCAGAAACAGTCTTGCGTTTTCTGGGCTTCCAGGGCACCTGCCCCTCCCTCTGGTCTCTTGAAATGTCCCCCTTTGGTTGTCTGTGTCTCCATCCAAATGGGCAGCCGACACCATCTAGGCAGAACTGCAGGTCCTCCACACAGCACCACCCCTGGTAAGAAGAGGATGCACTAAGATGTTCCTCCTGGCGCAACCCACCTTGCTCTGCATGTGCGGGGGTGGGGAGGGGACAACACACTGGTTTAAATGGGCAGCTTGCCTAGGTGACAGAGACCATACTAAACTCAAAGCAGACTCCCACAAACCTCGGGGACCATGCCCTGCACATTTTACACTGCGCCTGGCTCAAAAGGTTCACCCCCACCCTCACCCCCCCAGCAAGAAAAATTCTCCAGCCAAAACGAGGCAAGGAGATGGGAGTTTGCCAGCACATTACCCAGGGGTTGCTCAGAGCAGCTGGGCAGATGTTTAGATCATCTTGTTTGTGCCCAGATGGGCAAGGAGAGGGCCTTCAGGCACAGGTCTCCATCTGAGTGAGCTCCAGGGGCAAAAGAGAAGCCAATTTGCTTTATAAAGAACCACAGAGTTAGCTACAGTCACGACCCTCTAACTCATTCCCACTTGGCTCTCGGAACAAACTTTCTAAAGCTCGGATCGTTCCCTGTCACTCAATTCCCTACTTGGAACCCTTCAATGCTTCCCAGGAACCTTCAGGATATGGCCTGACATTCCAGCCTCCATGGGATCTGACCCCAAGGAGCCGTCCACTGCCATCTTTGGCTGTGCATCCCTCCAGGCCCCCAAACAGCAAACTCCCTCAGGATTTCCCGGTCTGGTCCCTTTCTCTCCTCCACGTTTTCCTCTCGCAGCATTTCATCCAGGACCATGGATTCAGAAATCATCCAGCTGTAGCAGTGACAGATTTTCTTCTGGTCTGGACTGCTCATGTCAGCTCCAGAACAGTATAAGTCACTGTCTACTGACATCCTCACTTAGATGTCAAACACATCTCAAGCTCGACTGTCTAAAACACCCTTCCCACCTGATCCCCTTACGCAGCTTGTCTTCCCTGCAACAGTAAACTCCACCATCCACTCAGCTGCTTCGGTCACTCCTGACTCCTCTTTCTCTGACGGCTCACTCATTCACCCCACCCCCGCCCCCCTAAGTCCTGTGGATTCTACCAATGAAGTTTCTCAAACATCCATCTATTCTTTTCATCCATCCAGTATGTCACCGCCCCAGTCTAAGCCATATCTCCCTCCTGGATCACACAAGAGCTTCCCCACAGGGTCTCCCTATGTCTGAGCCCCTACAACACACAGTCACACACTCAAAGGTGGTCATCTGTGTAAACAGAAGTATGCTACTCCAGTGCAGTGGGGATAACAACCAGGCTTCTAGTTTTAAGGGGCTCCCACTGGCCAAATCTGGGGCAATCTGAGCACCAAGATAAGTAAGGCTCATAACTATAAGATTATTGGAAAAGAAGAGAAATCTTAAAGTCCTTACTGATAATAAATATTAAATACATAGGCAGAGGAATGTCAAGTGGAAGGTGTCCTGGAGTTGATGCTACCATTTTGTAACCATCGTGATAAAGATTGACCTGATTCAGGTAAGAATCAGAAAGAGATAGTCAATCTCATCTAGTTAATAATCTAGGGAATAGGACATCAGCATGGTAGTCATGTAGGCTTCCCAAGTGGCTCAGTGGTAAGGAATCTGCCTGCCAGTGAAGGAGACATGACCTGGGTCAGGAAGATCCCCTGGAGAATGGCAACTCATTCCAGTATTCTTGCCTGGGAAATCCCATGGACAGAGGAGCCTGGTCTATGGGGTCACAAGAATTGGACACGACTTAGCAACTAAAACAATAGTATGGTAGTCATGTATCTCCCTGACGGCTTATCAGTTACAAGGGAAATTTTTTTAACTAGAGATTGGAGAAATAGGACAACATTAAAATCACTAAGGAGGAGCAGACAGACATTGTATGCCTCTTGTTGTCACACTGAGAAGGAAACAACAACATTTATGCAGTCTTCCAGCCAGGAATTCTTAACCCATGTATGATCATGAAGAAACAGTAGACAACGCTCAAATGAGGAACATTCTATTAAAGGGGAAGACTGCATTTTTCCACCATGTCAATGTCATAAAAGACAAGGCTTAGAGGTGGGAGGGAGAGTCAAGAGGGAGGGGACATATGTATACCTATGGCTGCTTCATGTTGCTGTAGGGCAGAAACACACAAAATATTGTAAAGCAATTATCCTTCAATTAAAAATAAATTAATTAAAAAAGAATTTTTAAAGATAAAGACCAAGACTACCATTCCAGATTAAAGGAGACTAAAGAGAAATGACAATTTAATACAATACACCGTTTCTAACCTGGATTCTGGACTACAGGGGAAAATACTACATCAAGGACATTATTGAGACAATCGACAAAGTGGATGGTAAATGAGATACCATATTGCATCAATGTGAAATTTAGTGAAACAGATAACTTTACTGCACAGAGGCAGGAAACACTAAGTATTTAAGGGTAAAGGAGGGCTTTCCTGGTGGCTCAGAGGTAAAGAATCCACCTGCAATGCAGGAAACTTGGGTTCCATCCCTGGGTTAGGAAGATCCCCTGGAGAAGGAAATAGCAACCCACTCCAGTATTCTTGCCTGGGAAATCCCATGGACAGAGAAGCCTGGTGGGCTACAGTCCATGGGGTCACAAAAGTCGGAGGAGACTTAGTGACTGAACAATAACAACCACCACGGTAAAGGAACAAGATGTGTGCAACTGATTCTCAAATAGTTCCGAATAAAAGTCCCATGTATATACTATATATAGAGAGAGAACAAGCAATTTTAACAGAAGTTTGGAGTAAAGGACATATAGATGCTCTTCGTACTTTTCTGTAACTTCAAAATTATTTCCAAATAAAAAGTTAAACCAAGAAATCCAGCCTCCTTGCATGGCCCACAAGGCACCTGCCACCGTCCCCAGTCAGCCAGGCCAGTCTTGCGTCAGCCACATGTCCCAGCACACTCAGCTCCATAGACGAGAGTTGCTTTCCGTTTTCCCAATGCACCAAATTCTTGCCCACCTCTGGGCCTGTGTGCAGCACCCTACTGTTAACTTCTAAATGGAATTGTTCCCTCAACTCAATTCTCAGGAATACAGTAACTGTCCCTTTCTCAAAATGACCTTTGAGCTCCCCACCCTCCAACCCAGTATAGAGTTACCAGGTTCTTTCATAGCACACTTAAAATTTCTTCATGATAATTGTCACAGTTTGTAAGAGTCTGTATTTGGGGAGGACTGCGTGAGGTCCATCTTCTCTATGGCCTGAAAGTTCCCTGAAGCTAGGGATCCTGTCTGTTTCATTCATGAATGTATCCTCCACTTCCGTTACTAGACCCTGCCGACTGCCAGGCACTAGCAGACAGTTGATTAAGTGATGCCATCCACCCTCTAAGTTCACCCTCAAACCATCGGCAGCTCTCAGAAAACACACCTCACAGTCTCTCTCTAGCCCCAAGAACTGACTCAAGAGGCTTTGTCTGGGAAGGCTTCTGGGGTTCTTCACCCCCACAACAGTGTTTGAAACTAGGAGGCCATGGTAAGAAGGAAGGAGGACTCAGGAGGAACGACAGGGTAAGGGGGAGAGGATGAATTCAGTTAGGAGCCTGGAGCATCAGAGAGGTTATCAAGGAGGCAGTTGGCTACATTGCGCTGGTGCTCAAAGGGGCAGTCTAGATTAGAAGGAGATGAAGAATTCCCTGGTGGTCCGGTGGTTAGGACTCTGTGCTTTCACTGCTGAGGGCCCGGGTTTGATCCCTGGTCAGGGAACTAAGATCCCATAAGCCACATGGCACAGCCAAAGAATTAAAAAAAAAAAAAAATAGAAGATATGATCAGCAGTTGAAGCTGTGGACTTTAAGATCTCTCACAGTTCTGTACAAAAGAAAAAGAGTCCAAGGATGGGGCCCAGAGAACCTGGACTTAAGGGCTAAGCAGAGGAAACCATCTCTGGAAGCAAAGAAACAGTGTCCAGAAAAATAGGCATAATATTGTGAGAGTTGTCACAGAAGGCGAGAGGAGGCCCCTTGAGGCACTGAATCCCACACATCTATGTTTCCTTCTTCATGTTCAAGCTCAGCATCTGGCACCTGGTGAGCTGAGGAAGCCTGGCGAAGGCTAGGGGTTCGGACTGTCTGAATCCTGACTCCACAACGGCTGTGTAACTTTGGGCGACAGACTTAACTTTCCCAGACTCCAGGCCCTCAGCTGCAGAACAGGACTCATGCTAGTATTTACTTTATGGGGCTGCTCTCAGAATTTCCCAAGATCATCTTTGGAGAGCCCTTTGATCCATGTTTGGTCTGCCGTCTAGGAATGAATGAAAGTACAGACACAGCAGGAGCAGGGTGGGTTGTTCTGGCTAACAGGACTGTTTCTTAAGTTCAGCCAATAACAGGGCTTCAGACAATGGTCAAATAGCCCACTCACCACTTTCTATTACATGTCCCCATCTCTTGATTTGATCCCTATTAAACAAACCCAAGGTGGGGAGGCTTATATACTGTCCTCCTTCCAAAGCCTCCTTCTGAAGACTGTCTTTCCCTCCAAGTCCCTATCAGATGACGCTGGAGTTTGCCTACCTGATTGCAACTAAACCTTTTTCAGGTAACCATGGTGATATTGCCACCTCAACACAGCTACCTTCTGTGGGTACAGGTAGGTTCTCAGGCTCCTTCCTGGGAGAAACCACTGAGGTCTGCCAGTAGCTTCTGGTCATCTCAGCTCTGAAGGAAAGGCAAGTGGATGACCATTTCACAGCTTAGGAAGGACTTCCACACCGTAACCTCCCTTTCATCCTCACAACTGCCCTGTGAGGTAGATACAGCAGATAATAACTACACCGGTCCACACGCATCAAGCATTCACAGCGTACCATGCTCTGTGTGAAGTGTTTTCATAGATGATCTCATTGAAATTCACCAAAATCCTATGAAATGGGCTCCATCAGGTTTTTTTTTTTTTTTTTTTTTGCCATTTTACAGAAGAGAAAAAATGAGGCTCAGAGTGGTTAGACCTTGCCCCGGATCAAAGAGGTAGTAAATAACGTATTCAAACCTCAGCCTGTCTGACTCCAAAGCCACATTGTTAACCCTCCATCTTCAGTACTGCCTCACAAGGCAAGTGCATTATCTTCCAGGTATCGTTCTATCCATTAGATCAAAGCTCAGAGAGGTAAACTGACTTGTCCAAGGTCTCACAGCCAGGAACTGGCAGAGCTGGAAGCCATAACTGGCTTTTCTGGTCCTAAGGCTCCTGAAAGGGTGAAGCTTCATGAGTGGACTTTACTGTATATGAGATAATTATTTCTGCAGCAGATCTGCCTTGCCAGTCCCGCTCAGCTTAGAAGAGTTATTTTGATGCAGAAGTCCTTCCCAATCACGTGAGAACAAATGCTTAACAATAAACATCGAGGCATTCCCGGTTTGAAGAACTCCACTGATGTCAAGCAGAAAGCACGAGAAGGTAACTCTGACAGAGTCCAAGGTTAAGGTAGACATTTCTGGAACTCAGGATGGGAGTACACAGGAGAGAATGGGTCACAGTCTAATGACGTTTTTTTTGGGTAGTTGTTGCCATATTAAAACATATTTGTGGGAATTCCCTGACGGCCCAGTAGTTAGGACTCTATGCATTCATTGCCGTGGGTCTGGGTTTGATCCTTGGCAAGGGAACTAGGATCCCACAAGTCACTAAAAGCAAACAAACCAAAAAAGGTATTCATGGCCCCCATCTACTCTTATCAGTGAGACATTCTCACAAATTAAAGTAAATATTTAATGTGTTTAAATGTATTCTATATCCTATACAAATCCTATGAATGATGTGCTGAGAAAAACTTTTAGACACAAGTCTTTAAATCAGCAATTTCAACACATGATTCTGTGTAGTGCAGTTGATCTTGTTGAAGGCTTAAAACATTTTGTTATCCTAACCCTACCCAGTAATGTTTTCTGGTACTTTCCTGGTTTTGAACATTTGCTATAGTCTATAATTCTTTGGAACTGCTACTAAAAGTGTATTTCTTATTTATTAAAAAAAGATATAGAAAGTTAGGAAATACACAGAATGATATGATTTCAGGAGTTCCTAAGATTTCCAGGTTTCCAATCCCCAATCCTAGATTGATATCTGTCAGAAATTTGGAAACTTTAGGGCAGAGAAACTGGATGAATGTCCTTAAGCAACTCAATGGGATGAAAAACTGGGGAAAGGCCATCTTCCTTGGCCTCCATGAAGGTTCTATCCAGGAGCTGGTCCAGGGGCAGAGCGTCCCTGGTCACCATCCCTCTGAAGGCAGAGGTCTGAGAAGAGGGCACCTCAGGTAGCCAGGGGCTGAGCTTGAAGCACTGGACTTGGCATAAAATTCCTATGATGTCACAAGTTGCATCTCAATCGCTGGTGCAAATGTTCACTTGCATTCCGGTGAGTATCTGCTCACTTTAGAATAAAAAGTGTTTTATATAATCACCAGGAGAAAAATGGATGCTTCACAAGCACATGTCCCGTCAAACCGGCACCCCTCACTCATGTGCCAGCAGAAGCAGCAGAGCCCTCCGTAGGGCTGTGGGGTCAGGCAGGCAGACCTGGGTCTGAATGCTGGTTCCGCCACATTCTGGCTGTGTGACTTTAAGCTGACGCCTTAACCTCTCTGAGACTTAGTTTCTCCTTCTGTAAAATGTAATGAGAACAGCAATGGCCCAGGGATATGGTGAGGATTGAATGAGATCATTCTCAAAAATCGCAAGGCCTGGCACGGGGTAAGCCCTCAATCAACCGGAGACGTCGACATTTCCTAGGACAGGCCCAGCAGTGCAGCGAGTGAGCCGCTCAAAGGCCCTAGGCCTTCTCCAGGTGGGGATTTTCCGGTCCGCTGGGGCTGTGCCAGAAGCGCTGGGCGCTCCCCGGCCGCCCAGGTCGGTTTCTTCGTACCCACAGGGGCCTGCGGGGAGGCTGGCCCCTCGGGGAGGTCTTGCTGCAGGTCGGTCGTCAGGTGAGGGATGAACCCACCCGCTAGCTTGGCCTCCGGGGAGGCCGGAGGGAGGGAGTGGGGAGGGCATGTGGTGCAGGGTCTCCGCGCGCCGCCTCGGGGCAGAGGGGGCGCGTCCCGGGCTGCCCTTTCCCGGGTGGAGGCCCGGCGCCCCGCCCGCACTCTGGCTGCGATGCGTCCTCAGGCGCTCAACGGGGTCAGATTGTGCCCAGAGCTTTTCCCGCACTTGGGGGGCCGTTGATCCTGCTCTGTGCGGGTGTCGGTGGCGGTGGCGAGCCAGACGGGTGCTGTGACCTTAGGTTCGGGGCAGGCTGGGGTCGCGTGCCCCCGATGATCCCACGGTGGCCGTGGAGCTGGGAAGCTCTCTGCGCCCTCGGGGGGGAGCGGGTGGGTGGCTGGATCTTGGGGCGGCCAAGGGAAGCCTCGGGGCCTCGCCTTGCCTGGGGAGCCGGCTCACCTCCCCTTCCCTTGGGGGATCGTCCGGGGTGCCCTCGGGGCCTTGCTTCCTCCCCCGGGAGCTCTGGGCTCCGGCGGCGGCGGCCCCGCGGAACTGGGCCGGGCGTTTGTCCGGAGGCCTCTCCTGGGAAGAAGCCGCCTGAGAGGCTCTGTTTTCAGGCCTTTCTCGTGAAGGGCTCTCCTGGTCACCCTCACTCCCGAATCCTGCAGGGAGGAAAGAAGAATCTGTTGTGTTTTCTCCGCAGCCCACCCGAGACTAGGAAGACCTTCCCTTGGGAGCCCTAAATCGGGCAACTTGCTGGACAGTCTGTAAACGACCCATTTCTGACAGCGGGCAGAGGGTGAGGCCGGGTCCTGTGGGAACTGTTTATAAAATCGGATAGAACCGGGCAGCTCTACACTTATTTGCAGTGTGATTTTAGGCAAGTTACATAACTTTTTACAAAGCCTCAGTTTGTTCAGCAATCAGGTGGGGATAATAGTATGGGAAGTATCTTGGGAGCCACAGGCCTTCAGGAAGGCAGGGCCTAGAACTCCTTCGTTAAACTGGAAAGATCAATATAAACCTGTAAAGGGCAATTCCCTGTTTGTCCAGTGGTTAGCACTCTGCAATTTCACTGCCAAGGGCCTGGGTTCGAGTCCTGGTCAGGAAAGTAAGATTCTATACATATCTCCAAAAGGGAAAAAAAAAATCTCCATATGAAAAGTTTTTTTTAAAAGCATACAAAACAAAGAGAGAGGAAAGAAGAAGATAGAAAGGGAGGGAAGGAGAGAGGGATGGAGGAAAGGAGGGACTGAAAAGCTCCCTGTACATGGTTGCATGCTTAATCGCTCAGTCATATCTGACTCTTCAGGACCCCATGGACAGGCTCCTCTGTCTATGGGATTTTCCAGGCAAGAATACTGGAATGGATTGCCATTCCCTTCTCCAGGGATCTTCTGGCCCAGGGATGGAACCTGGGTCTCCTATACTGCAGGTGGATTCTTTACTGTCTGAGCCACCAGGGAAGCCCTAGAAGCTCCATAAGAAACAGGAAAATCTTTATGGTGAACAGGTGCTGGGGGCAATGAATGGTCAGCTCAGGTTTGCCTCTTTGGAACAGTGTATCCTGGTCCTATGTCTGACCGGAACTTGTAGCCTTAGCTGATTCTGAGACAGTTGCCTTTTTCTTTTGGATCGAGTAGGATTACCCAAACTCCAAGAAGGTGTAAAAATAATAACTGATAGAATTACTGAAACTCTAGAAAGGTATAAAACTGGAACCTCAAGAAGGTGTCAGAATAAGGATAAGACAAAGTTAAATCCATAGTCTTAGCCCTTTTATAACCCGATTTGATGGTGGACTTTTTAGGCAAGTGCCATGTGGGGGTCCTTCTGGACCAGAGATCAAACCCATGACCCCTGCATTGGCTGACAGATTCCTAACCGCTGGACCACCAGGGAAGTCCTGATGATGGGTTTTAATAAATTCTGTTGTTATTGTATTTGTGTATCCTTAAAGCATATGAAGTAATCAAAAGAATCTTTTGACTACTGAATTTGTATTTGCAGTTGAAATTACTTAAGGTAATTTAACTGGTTAAATTTATAATCAAAGCCTAAATCCCTCATAAAAAAATGACTTTCAGTTTTTCCCTTTTTTTGTTTAATGGAGTCTAATAAATTGAGCATTAAAGTAGTAGATATTTCTGCCAGCCCAGAAGCCTCCTGAAATATGAAGTAATCTCATCACACAGCTAGTTCCCCACCCAGGGATTGAACCCCGGGCCACACCAGTGAAAGCCTGGAATCCTAACTACTAGGCCACCAGGGAACTTCCTGGTTCTTGCGTCACTTTAAAGGAGAAAATGTAGATAAAACACTTGCCACAGGGCCTGCAATCTAGGACGCTTTCAGATCCAGTTCAGATGCTAACTTATTGGAAAGGGAAGAGGTTGGTAGCAGGAGCAGACGCCAGAGAGACAGAACACAGCGAGGAACTATCACAGGCCTGCTGTCACAGGTGGCTATTCAGCCATTCAGCAGACACTAACTGTGGGCCAACAAGGTGTCAGGCATGGGAGGTATCCTGGTGAACAAGACAAAGCCACCATCTTTCCTCCTTCCAAGTCCCACTGGCCATCTCTCTCTTGTAGCCACAAACTACTCACTACCACCCTTTTCCCTGCAGGTCATCCCCATGAATACATATGTGTGTGCATGCTAAGTTGCTTCAGTTGTGTCTGACTCTTCTCCACCCCGTGGACAGTAGCCTGCCATGCTCCTCTGTCCATGGGATTCTCCAGGCAAGAATACTGGAATGGGTTGCCATTTCCTTCTTCAGGGAATCTTCTTGACCCAGGGAATTGAACCCACATCTCCTGCATTAGCAGCAGGAATTTTTTTTTACCACTGAGCCACCTGGGAAACCCTTCCTATGAATACAACTAAGACATTCCCCCTGGCCTCTTCCCCATCCCAGACTGGGCCACTGGGCTCACCAGAGGGTATCCCTGGCTTTGATGCAAGACGCAGAGAGCAAAGGCCTCGATTCAGGGCATAGACACTCAGCTAATTTCCACTAAGTGGTTAGGAGCATGGGCTTTGCATCAATCAGATGGCATAGATCTGAGTTCTGA